>NW_026542597.1:12500-2412500 GCF_028750875.1 Macrosteles quadrilineatus
AGTTGCAAGGGAATGACTTGATCGTAAAACATGTTAAAATGTAACATGTAAAAATGTAACATGTGGAAATATAAGAAGTTAAAATGTAACATGTTAAAATGTAACGTGTTAAAATGTAACATTTTAAAATGTAACATGCTTAAATGAAACGTGTTAAAATGTAACATATTAAAATGTAACATGTAAAAATGTAACATGTAAAATTGTAACCTTTTAAAATGTAACATGCTTAAAGGTAACTTGTTAAAATGTAACACATTAAAAACGTTATGAGTACTGGTATGAGTAAAAGTTTTTATGTCAGCTTGGTGGTTGAGTGATTATAGTACTGCTGTACTCGCCTTGTAATTAGAAGGTAGCTGGTTTGATTCTATGTTACTTTGTTTGTATTACCTGTCACTAGTTTGGTATTACTAATTTAATTAATCTTTGTCACAGGTGTACGAGGCTGCTGGGCTGGCCAATGCTGACAGTTTTATCCGACAGTTCCCTGATGGCTACAGTACCATTCTGGGGGAGAGAGGAGTTACCGTGTCTGGGGGCCAGAAACAGAGGATAGCTATCGCCGCTACAAGCGCTCTTAGCGCTCTACTGAAAATCCCATCCATCCTCATACTAGACGAGGCTACCAGGTCAGTTGCAAGGGAATGACTTGATCGTAAAACATGTTAAAATGTAACATGTAAAAATGTAACATGTGGAAATATAAGAAGTTAAAATGTAACATGTTAAAATGTAACGTGTTAAAATGTGACATTTTAAAATGTAACATGCTTAAATGTAACGTGTTAAAATGTAACATATTAAAATGTAACATGTAAAAATGTAACATGTAAAATTGTAACCTTTTAAAATGTAACATGCTTAAAGGTAACTTGTTAAAATGTAACACATTAAAAACGTTATGAGTACTGGTATGAGTAAAAGTTTTCATGTCAGCTTGGTGGTTGAGTGATTATAGTACTGCTGTACTCGCCTTGTAATTAGAAGGTAGCTGGTTTGATTCTATGTTACTTTGTTTGTATTACCTGTCACTAGTTTGGTATTACTAATTTAATTAATCTTTGTCACAGGTGTACGAGGCAGCTGGGCTGGCCAATGCTGACAGTTTTATCCGACAGTTACCTGATGGCTACAGTACCATTCTGGGGGAGAGAGGAGTTACCGTGTCTGGGGGCCAGAAACAGAGGATAGCTATCGCCGCTACAAGCGCTCTTAGCGCTCTCCTGAAAATCCCATCCATCCTCATACTAGACGAGGCTACCAGGTCAGTTGCAAGGGAATGACTTGATCGTAAAACATGTTAAAATGTAACATGTAAAAATGTAACATGTGGAAATATAAGAAGTTAAAATGTAACATGTTAAAATGTAACGTGTTAAAATGTGACATTTTAAAATGTAACATGCTTAAATGTAACGTGTTAAAATGTAACATATTAAAATGTAACATGTAAAAATGTAACATGTAAAATTGTAACCTTTTAAAATGTAACATGCTTAAAGGTAACTTGTTAAAATGTAACATATTAAAAACGTTATGAGTACTGGTATGAGTAAAAGTTTTTATGTCAGCTTGGTGGTTGAGTGATTATAGTACTGCTGTACTCGCCTTGTAATCAGAAGGTAGCTGGTTTGATTCTATGTTACTTTGTTTGTATTACCCGTCACTAGTTTGGTATTACTAATTTAATTAATCTTTGTCACAGGTGTACGAGGCTGCTGGGCTGGCCAATGCTGACAGTTTTATCCGACAGTTCCCTGATGGCTACAGTACCATTCTGGGGGAGAGAGGAGTTACCGTGTCTGGGGGCCAGAAACAGAGGATAGCTATCGCCCGCGCTCTACTGAAAATCCCATCCATCCTCATACTAGACGAGGCTACCAGGTCAGTTGCAAGGGAATGACTTGATCGTAAAACATGTTAAAATGTAACAAGTAAAAATGTAACATGTGGAAATATAAGAAGTAAAAATGTAACATGTTAAAATGTAACGTGTTAAAATGTAACATTTTAAAATGTAACATGCTTAAATGCAACGTGTTAAAATGTAACATATTAAAATGTAACATGTAAAAATGTAACATGTAAAATTGTAAACTTTTAAAATGTAACATGCTTAAAGGTAACTTGTTAAAATGTAACACATTAAAAACGTTATGAGTACTGGTATGAGTAAAAGTTTTTATGTCAGCTTGGTGGTTGAGTGATTATAGTACTGCTGTACTCGCCTTGTAATTAGAAGGTAGCTGGTTTGATTCTATGTTACTTTGTTTGTATTACCTGTCACTAGTTTGGTATTACTAATTTAATTAATCTTTGTCACAGGTGTACGAGGCTGCTGGGCTGGCCAATGCTGACAGTTTTATCCGACAGTTCCCTGATGGCTACAGTACCATTCTGGGGGAGAGAGGAGTTACCGTGTCTGGGGGCCAGAAACAGAGGATAGCTATCGCCGCTACAAGCGCTCTTAGCGCTCTCCTGAAAATCCCATCCATCCTCATACTAGACGAGGCTACCAGGTCAGTTGCAAGGGAATGACTTGATCGTAAAACATGTTAAAATGTAACATGTAAAAATGTAACATGTGGAAATATAAGAAGTTAAAATGTAACATGTTAAAATGTAACGTGTTAAAATGTGACATTTTAAAATGTAACATGCTTAAATGTAACGTGTTAAAATGTAACATATTAAAATGTAACATGTAAAAATGTAACATGTAAAATTGTAACCTTTTAAAATGTAACATGCTTAAAGGTAACTTGTTAAAATGTAACATATTAAAAACGTTATGAGTACTGGTATGAGTAAAAGTTTTTATGTCAGCTTGGTGGTTGAGTGATTATAGTACTGCTGTAATCAGAAGGTAGCTGGTTTGATTCTGTTACTTTGTTTGTATTACCCGTCACTAGTTTGGTATTACTAATTTAATTAATCTTTGTCACAGGTGTACGAGGCTGCTGGGCTGGCCAATGCTGACAGTTTTATCCGACAGTTCCCTGATGGCTACAGTACCATTCTGGGGGAGAGAGGAGTTACCGTGTCTGGGGGCCAGAAACAGAGGATAGCTATCGCCCGCGCTCTACTAAAAATCCCATCCATCCTCATACTAGACGAGGCTACCAGGTCAGTTGCAAGGGAAAGACTTGATCATAAAAAATGTTAAAATGTAACATGTAAATATGTAAAATGTAAAAATTTAGACGACGACGACGACGACGACGACGACGACGACGACGACGACGACGACGACGCCGACGACGACGACGACGACGACGACGACGACGACGACGACGACGACGACGACGACGACGACGACGACGACGACGACGACGACGACGACGACGACGACGACGACGACGACGACGACGACGACGACGACGACGACGACGACGACGACGACGACGACGACGACGACGACGACGACGACGACGACGACGACGACGACGACGACGACGACGACGACGACGACGACGACGACGACGACGACGACGACGACGACGACGACGACGACGACGACGACGACGACGACGACGACGACGACGACGACGACGACGACGACGACGACGACGACGACGACGACGACGACGACGACGACGACGACGACGACGACGACGACGACGACGACGACGACGACGACGACGACGACGACGACGACGACGACGACGACGACGACGACGACGACGACGACGACGACGACGACGACGACGACGACGACGACGACGACGACGACGACGACGACGACGACGACGACGACGACGACGACGGTTTTTATGTCAGCTTGGTGGTTGAGTGATTATAGTACGGTACTGCTGTACTCGCCTTGTAATCAGAAGGTAGCTGGTTTGATTCTATGTTACTTTGTTTGTATTACCTGTCACTAGTTTGGTATTACTAATTTAATTAATCTTTGTCACAGGTGTACGAGGCTGCTGGGCTGGCCAATGCTGACAGTTTTATCCGACAGTTCCCTGATGGCTACAGTACCATTCTGGGGGAGAGAGGAGTTACCGTGTCTGGGGGCCAGAAACAGAGGATAGCTATCGCCCGCGCTCTACTGAAAATCCCATCCATCCTCATACTAGACGAGGCTACCAGGTCAGTTGCAAGGGAATGACTTGATCGTAAAACATGTTAAAATGTAACATGTAAAAATGTAACATGTGGAAATATAAGAAGTAAAAATGTAACATGTTAAAATGTAACGTGTTAAAATGTAACATTTTAAAATGTAACATGCTTAAATGTAACGTGTTAAAATGTAACATATTAAAATGTAACATGTAAAAATGTAACATGTAAAATTGTAACCTTTTAAAATGTAACATGCTTAAAGGTAACTTGTTAAAATGTAACACATTAAAAACGTTATGAGTACTGGTATGAGTAAAAGTTTTTATGTCAGCTTGGTGGTTGAGTGATTATAGTACTGCTGTACTCGCCTTGTAATTAGAAGGTAGCTGGTTTGATTCTATGTTACTTTGTTTGTATTACCTGTCACTAGTTTGGTATTACTAATTTAATTAATCTTTGTCACAGGTGTACGAGGCTGCTGGGCTGGCCAATGCTGACAGTTTTATCCGACAGTTACCTGATGGCTACAGTACCATTCTGGGGGAGAGAGGAGTTACCGTGTCTGGGGGCCAGAAACAGAGGATAGCTATCGCCGCTACAAGCGCTCTTAGCGCTCTACTGAAAATCCCATCCATCCTCATACTAGACGAGGCTACCAGGTCAGTTGCAAGGGAATGACTTGATCGTAAAACATGTTAAAATGTAACATGTAAAAATGTAACATGTGGAAATATAAGAAGTAAAAATGTAACATGTTAAAATGTAACGTGTTAAAATGTAACATTTTAAAATGTAACATGCTTAAATGTAACGTGTTAAAATGTAACATATTAAAATGTAACATGTAAAAATGTAACATGTAAAATTGTAACCTTTTAAAATGTAACATGCTTAAAGGTAACTTGTTAAAATGTAACACATTAAAAACGTTATGAGTACTGGTATGAGTAAAAGTTTTTATGTCAGCTTGGTGGTTGAGTGATTATAGTACTGCTGTACTCGCCTTGTAATTAGAAGGTAGCTGGTTTGATTCTATGTTACTTTGTTTGTATTACCTGTCACTAGTTTGGTATTACTAATTTAATTAATCTTTGTCACAGGTGTACGAGGCTGCTGGGCTGGCCAATGCTGACAGTTTTATCCGACAGTTCCCTGATGGCTACAGTACCATTCTGGGGGAGAGAGGAGTTACCGTGTCTGGGGGCCAGAAACAGAGGATAGCTATCGCCCGCGCTCTACTGAAAATCCCATCCATCCTCATACTAGACGAGGCTACCAGGTCAGTTGCAAGGGAATGACTTGATCGTAAAACATGTTAAAATGTAACATGTAAAAATGTAACATGTGGAAATATAAGAAGTAAAAATGTAACATGTTAAAATGTAACGTGTTAAAATGTAACATTTTAAAATGTAACATGCTTAAATGTAACGTGTTAAAATGTAACATATTAAAATGTAACATGTAAAAATGTAACATGTAAAATTGTAACCTTTTAAAATGTAACATGCTTAAAGGTAACTTGTTAAAATGTAACACATTAAAAACGTTATGAGTACTGGTATGAGTAAAAGTTTTTATGTCAGCTTGGTGGTTGAGTGATTATAGTACTGCTGTACTCGCCTTGTAATTAGAAGGTAGCTGGTTTGATTCTATGTTACTTTGTTTGTATTACCTGTCACTAGTTTGGTATTACTAATTTAATTAATCTTTGTCACAGGTGTACGAGGCTGCTGGGCTGGCCAATGCTGACAGTTTTATCCGACAGTTACCTGATGGCTACAGTACCATTCTGGGGGAGAGAGGAGTTACCGTGTCTGGGGGCCAGAAACAGAGGATAGCTATCGCCGCTACAAGCGCTCTTAGCGCTCTACTGAAAATCCCATCCATCCTCATACTAGACGAGGCTACCAGGTCAGTTGCAAGGGAATGACTTGATCGTAAAACATGTTAAAATGTAACATGTAAAAATGTAACATGTGGAAATATAAGAAGTTAAAATGTAACATGTTAAAATGTAACGAGTTAAAATGTAACATTTTAAAATGTAACATGCTTAAATGTAACGTGTTAAAATGTAACATATTAAAATGTAACATGTAAAAATGTAACATGTAAAATTGTAACCTTTTAAAATGTCACATGCTTAAAGGTAACTTGTTAAAATGTAACACATTAAAAACGTTATGAGTACTGGTATGAGTAAAAGTTTTTATGTCAGCTTGGTGGTTGAGTGATTATAGTACTGCTGTACTCGCCTTGTAATCAGAAGGTAGCTGGTTTGATTCTATGTTACTTTGTTTGTATTACCTGTCACTAGTTTGGTATTACTAATTTAATTAATCTTTGTCACAGGTGTACGAGGCTGCTGGGCTGGCCAATGCTGACAGTTTTATCCGACAGTTCCCTGATGGCTACAGTACCATTCTGGGGGAGAGAGGAGTTACCGTGTCTGGGGGCCAGAAACAGAGGATAGCTATCGCCGCTACAAGCGCTCTTAGCGCTCTACTGAAAATCCCATCCATCCTCATACTAGACGAGGCTACCAGGTCAGTTGCAAGGGAATGACTTGATCGTAAAACATGTTAAAATGTAACATGTAAAAATGTAACATGTGGAAATATAAGAAGTAAAAATGTAACATGTTAAAATGTAACGTGTTAAAATGTAACATTTTAAAATGTAACATGCTTAAATGCAACGTGTTAAAATGTAACATATTAAAATGTAACATGTAAAAATGTAACATGTAAAATTGTAACCTTTTAAAATGTAACATGCTTAAAGGTAACTTGTTAAAATGTAACACATTAAAAACGTTATGAGTACTGGTATGAGTAAAAGTTTTTATGTCAGCTTGGTGGTTGAGTGATTATAGTACTGCTGTACTCGCCTTGTAATTAGAAGGTAGCTGGTTTGATTCTATGTTACTTTGTTTGTATTACCTGTCACTAGTTTGGTATTACTAATTTAATTAATCTTTGTCACAGGTGTACGAGGCTGCTGGGCTGGCCAATGCTGACAGTTTTATCCGACAGTTACCTGATGGCTACAGTACCATTCTGGGGGAGAGAGGAGTTACCGTGTCTGGGGGCCAGAAACAGAGGATAGCTATCGCCGCTACAAGCGCTCTTAGCGCTCTACTGAAAATCCCATCCATCCTCATACTAGACGAGGCTACCAGGTCAGTTGCAAGGGAATGACTTGATCGTAAAACATGTTAAAATGTAACATGTAAAAATGTAACATGTGGAAATATAAGAAGTTAAAATGTAACATGTTAAAATGTAACGAGTTAAAATGTAACATTTTAAAATGTAACATGCTTAAATGTAACGTGTTAAAATGTAACATATTAAAATGTAACATGTAAAAATGTAACATGTAAAATTGTAACCTTTTAAAATGTAACATGCTTAAAGGTAACTTGTTAAAATGTAACACATTAAAAACGTTATGAGTACTGGTATGAGTAAAAGTTTTTATGTCAGCTTGGTGGTTGAGTGATTATAGTACTGCTGTACTCGCCTTGTAATCAGAAGGTAGCTGGTTTGATTCTATGTTACTTTGTTTGTATTACCTGTCACTAGTTTGGTATTACTAATTTAATTAATCTTTGTCACAGGTGTACGAGGCTGCTGGGCTGGCCAATGCTGACAGTTTTATCCGACAGTTCCCTGATGGCTACAGTACCATTCTGGGGGAGAGAGGAGTTACCGTGTCTGGGGGCCAGAAACAGAGGATAGCTATCGCCGCTACAAGCGCTCTTAGCGCTCTACTGAAAATCCCATCCATCCTCATACTAGACGAGGCTACCAGGTCAGTTGCAAGGGAATGACTTGATCGTAAAACATGTTAAAATGTAACATGTAATAATGTAACATGTGGAAATATAAGAAGTTAAAATGTAACATGTTAAAATGTAACGTGTTAAAATGTAACATTTTAAAATGTAACATGCTTAAATGTAACGTGTTAAAATGTAACATATTAAAATGTAACATGTAAAAATGTAACATGTAAAATTGTAACCTTTTAAAATGTAACATGCTTAAAGGTAACTTGTTAAAATGTAACACATTAAAAACGTTATGAGTACTGGTATGAGTAAAAGTTTTTATGTCAGCTTGGTGGTTGAGTGATTATAGTACTGCTGTACTCGCCTTGTAATTAGAAGGTAGCTGGTTTGATTCTATGTTACTTTGTTTGTATTACCTGTCACTAGTTTGGTATTACTAATTTAATTAATCTTTGTCACAGGTGTACGAGGCTGCTGGGCTGGCCAATGCTGACAGTTTTATCCGACAGTTCCCTGATGGCTACAGTACCATTCTGGGGGAGAGAGGAGTTACCGTGTCTGGGGGCCAGAAACAGAGGATAGCTATCGCCGCTACAAGCGCTCTTAGCGCTCTACTGAAAATCCCATCCATCCTCATACTAGACGAGGCTACCAGGTCAGTTGCAAGGGAATGACTTGATCGTAAAACATGTTAAAATGTAACATGTAAAAATGTAACATGTGGAAATATAAGAAGTTAAAATGTAACATGTTAAAATGTAACGTGTTAAAATGTGACATTTTAAAATGTAACATGCTTAAATGTAACGTGTTAAAATGTAACATATTAAAATGTAACATGTAAAAATGTAACATGTAAAATTGTAACCTTTTAAAATGTAACATGCTTAAAGGTAACTTGTTAAAATGTAACATATTAAAAACGTTATGAGTACTGGTATGAGTAAAAGTTTTTATGTCAGCTTGGTGTTTGAGTGATTATAGTACTGCTGTAATCAGAAGGTAGCTGGTTTGATTCTATGTTACTTTGTTTGTATTACCCGTCACTAGTTTGGTATTACTAATTTAATTAATCTTTGTCACAGGTGTACGAGGCTGCTGGGCTGGCCAATGCTGACAGTTTTATCCGACAGTTCCCTGATGGCTACAGTACCATTCTGGGGGAGAGAGGAGTTACCGTGTCTGGGGGCCAGAAACAGAGGATAGCTATCGCCCGCGCTCTACTGAAAATCCCATCCATCCTCATACTAGACGAGGCTACCAGGTCAGTTGCAAGGGAAAGACTTGATCATAAAAAATGTTAAAATGTAACATGTAAATATGTAAAATGTAAAAATTTAGACGACGACGACGACGACGACGACGACGACGACGACGACGCCGACGACGACGACGACGACGACGAACACGACGACGACGACGACGACGACGACGACGACGACGACGACGACGACGACGACGACGACGACGACGACGACGACGACGACGACGACGACGACGACGACGACGACGACGACGACGACGACGACGACGACGACGACGACGACGACGACGACGACGACGACGACGACGACGACGACGACGACGACGACGGTTTTTATGTCAGCTTGGTGGTTGAGTGATTATAGTACTGCTGTACTCGCCTTGTAATCAGAAGGTAGCTGGTTTGATTCTATGTTACTTTGTTTGTATTACCTGTCACTAGTTTGGTATTACTAATTTAATTAATCTTTGTCACAGGTGTACGAGGCTGCTGGGCTGGCCAATGCTGACAGTTTTATCCGACAGTTCCCTGATGGCTACAGTACCATTCTGGGGGAGAGAGGAGTTACCGTGTCTGGGGGCCAGAAACAGAGGATAGCTATCGCCCGCGCTCTACTGAAAATCCCATCCATCCTCATACTAGACGAGGCTACCAGGTCAGTTGCAAGGGAATGACTTGATCGTAAAACATGTTAAAATGTAACATGTAAAAATGTAACATGTGGAAATATAAGAAGTAAAAATGTAACATGTTAAAATGTAACGTGTTAAAATGTAACATTTTAAAATGTAACATGCTTAAATGCAACGTGTTAAAATGTAACATATTAAAATGTAACATGTAAAAATGTAACATGTAAAATTGTAACCTTTTAAAATGTAACATGCTTAAAGGTAACTTGTTAAAATGTAACACATTAAAAACGTTATGAGTACTGGTATGAGTAAAAGTTTTTATGTCAGCTTGGTGGTTGAGTGATTATAGTACTGCTGTACTCGCCTTGTAATTAGAAGGTAGCTGGTTTGATTCTATGTTACTTTGTTTGTATTACCTGTCACTAGTTTGGTATTACTAATTTAATTAATCTTTGTCACAGGTGTACGAGGCTGCTGGGCTGGCCAATGCTGACAGTTTTATCCGACAGTTCCCTGATGGCTACAGTACCATTCTGGGGGAGAGAGGAGTTACCGTGTCTGGGGGCCAGAAACAGAGGATAGCTATCGCCGTTACAAGCGCTCTTAGCGCTCTCCTGAAAATCCCATCCATCCTCATACTAGACGAGGCTACCAGGTCAGTTGCAAGGGAATGACTTGATCGTAAAACATGTTAAAATGTAACATGTAAAAATGTAACATGTGGAAATATAAGAAGTTAAAATGTAACATGTTAAAATGTAACGTGTTAAAATGTGACATTTTAAAATGTAACATGCTTAAATGTAACGTGTTAAAATGTAACATATTAAAATGTAACATGTAAAAATGTAACATGTAAAATTGTAACCTTTTAAAATGTAACATGCTTAAAGGTAACTTGTTAAAATGTAACATATTAAAAACGTTATGAGTACTGGTATGAGTAAAAGTTTTTATGTCAGCTTGGTGGTTGAGTGATTATAGTACTGCTGTAATCAGAAGGTAGCTGGTTTGATTCTACGTTACTTTGTTTGTATTACCCGTCACTAGTTTGGTATTACTAATTTAATTAATCTTTGTCACAGGTGTACGAGGCTGCTGGGCTGGCCAATGCTGACAGTTTTATCCGACAGTTCCCTGATGGCTACAGTACCATTCTGGGGGAGAGAGGAGTTACCGTGTCTGGGGGCCAGAAACAGAGGATAGCTATCGCCCGCGCTCTACTGGAAATCCCATCCATCCTCATACTAGACGAGGCTACCAGGTCAGTTGCAAGGGAAAGACTTGATCATAAAAAATGTTAAAATGTAACATGTAAATATGTAAAATGTAAAAATTTAGACGACGACGACGACGACGCCGACGCCGACGACGACGACGACGACGACGACGACGACGACGACGACGACGACGACGACGACGACGACTACGACGAAGACGACGACGACGACGACGACGACGACGACGACGACGACGACGACGGTTTTTATGTCAGCTTGGTGGTTGAGTGATTATAGTACTGCTGTACTCGCCTTGTAATCAGAAGGTAGCTGGTTTGATTCTATGTTACTTTGTTTGTATTACCTGTCACTAGTTTGGTATTACTAATTTAATTAATCTTTGTCACAGGTGTACGAGGCTGCTGGGCTGGCCAATGCTGACAGTTTTATCCGACAGTTCCCTGATGGCTACAGTACCATTCTGGGGGAGAGAGGAGTTACCGTGTCTGGGGGCCAGAAACAGAGGATAGCTATCGCCGCTACAAGCGCTCTTAGCGCTCTACTGAAAATCCCATCCATCCTCATACTAGACGAGGCTACCAGGTCAGTTGCAAGGGAATGACTTGATCGTAAAACATGTTAAAATGTAACATGTAAAAATGTAACATGTGGAAATATAAGAAGTAAAAATGTAACATGTTAAAATGTAACGTGTTAAAATGTAACATTTTAAAATGTAACATGCTTAAATGTAACGTGTTAAAATGTAACATATTAAAATGTAACATGTAAAAATGTAACATGTAAAATTGTAACCTTTTAAAATGTAACATGCTTAAAGGTAACTTGTTAAAATGTAACACATTAAAAACGTTATGAGTACTGGTATGAGTAAAAGTTTTTATGTCAGCTTGGTGGTTGATGATTATAGTACTGCTGTACTCGCCTTGTAATTAGAAGGTAGCTGGTTTGATTCTATGTTACTTTGTTTGTATTACCTGTCACTAGTTTGGTATTACTAATTTAATTAATCTTTGTCACAGGTGTACGAGGCTGCTGGGCTGGCCAATGCTGACAGTTTTATCCGACAGTTCCCTGATGGCTACAGTACCATTCTGGGGGAGAGAGGAGTTACCGTGTCTGGGGGCCAGAAACAGAGGATAGCTATCGCCGCTACAAGCGCTCTTAGCGCTCTACTGAAAATCCCATCCATCCTCATACTAGACGAGGCTACCAGGTCAGTTGCAAGGGAATGACTTGATCGTAAAACATGTTAAAATGTAACATGTAAAAATGTAACATGTGGAAATATAAGAAGTTAAAATGTAACATGTTAAAATGTAACGAGTTAAAATGTAACATTTTAAAATGTAACATGCTTAAATGTAACGTGTTAAAATGTAACATATTAAAATGTAACATGTAAAAATGTAACATGTAAAATTGTAACCTTTTAAAATGTAACATGCTTAAAGGTAACTTGTTAAAATGTAACACATTAAAAACGTTATGAGTACTGGTATGAGTAAAAGTTTTTATGTCAGCTTGGTGGTTGAGTGATTATAGTACTGCTGTACTCGCCTTGTAATTAGAAGGTAGCTGGTTTGATTCTATGTTACTTTGTTTGTATTACCTGTCACTAGTTTGGTATTACTAATTTAATTAATCTTTGTCACAGGTGTACGAGGCTGCTGGGCTGGCCAATGCTGACAGTTTTATCCGACAGTTCCCTGATGGCTACAGTACCATTCTGGGGGAGAGAGGAGTTACCGTGTCTGGGGGCCAGAAACAGAGGATAGCTATCGCCCGCGCTCTACTGAAAATCCCATCCATCCTCATACTAGACGAGGCTACCAGGTCAGTTGCAAGGGAAAGACTTGATCATAAAAAATGTTAAAATGTAACATGTAAATATGTAAAATGTAAAAATGTAGACGACGACGACGACGACGACGACGACGACGACGGTTGGCAAAATGTGTTTTTGGGCCATTAATGCTGTATATTCTGTTCTTTGAAGGATTCTCCCCACTTTCAGCTGTCAGACGTTTCAAAATCAGGACGAGGTTGAGTGGATGGAGTGGGAGTCGTTTCTCATATGAGTCCTTGGAGGCTAGCGGCCATCTTGGATAATTTTAAACAGCTACTGAAGAGTTGCAATTTAAATATATAGTGAACTGTGATATTATAAATGTTCTTTTATAGTTTTGAATTGTTTTCCAAGGGAATCCATTTAAGCTTACGGCCGGATTTGCCTGCTATAAGAGTAATGTTAATTTCTGAAGAGTTATTTACCATCTCAAATTATTTTTAAAACACCAGAGTGATTATAATTTAACTACCTATTACACCGTGAGATTCAAATTTTCTTTGTAGTTTTTTTAATTGTTTACCGAATTAGAAGGTCTAGGCTCCAAGGACTTTTATACAGCCTGAATTTGTGAACGAAGCATGGACAAAATTTAACATCCTTGAGAGAGGTTGCCATATCACAAGAATCAATAGAACCAGAATAGTGTCACATTTCTATACTATCTAAACTTTATATAGTGAATAGACACTTCTGATCTCAATAAATTAACGTGTCCGATTAGAGGGTGGCCATAATTAGATTTTAAATATTTACGTTTACAAAAGTGTTATGAATGTAAAAAAAGAAATACTGTAACATAGATGAAGATGCAACTTGTCTACTTTAGCCTAAATGAAAGTGTTGGCCATGCGTTTACACAGTTGTATAACCAAAGGCTAGATTGAATATGTGACGCATACAATTGTATGAAAACAACTTTGACTTGTCCATGCATGTAAAAATCACAAATAAACGTCTTATGTCTTTGACAAGTTTAAGTGTACACTTGATTTATCCGGTTCACTGTCACAACATAGTCAGGTAGTCCGCGTGGCGCTCGCCCAACCCGGCGCTCGGCCCACGCAACCCTTAAAAGTTGGTACCTTACATCCTGGAATTTTACCCCTGACCAGAGCTGACGTCACTATTACGTAAGTCATCTGAGCTTTCTCAAGTTTGTTCGTGGGACAATCGTCTACAACCTGACTGATCACTTATTGCAAACGAAAAAAAAACTGGCCACTGATAAATCACTTGTTTGATTAGACCTAGCTTAGCTTTCTTTATTATTTTGTTCTTGGAATGTTTTTAAAAAGAAGTTCTGAGTTCCTTGGGGTAATACAGTAAGTAATCGCATTCTAAGCAAAATCTTAGACAAAAAGTTAGAGTCACCGGAGGTATTCGATCTGGTCACCTCTAGAACAACAGTCTAGTACTCTATCCACTACACCACAAACCCGAACACCAATGGCTGTGGCTGCTGAGGCTGACTAATGTATAGCGTCTTGGTTTCCCCTGTCAGGAACTGATGGGAGAGAACCTCTTTAGAGAAGGAGTGAGGGGGGGGGCGTGACGTCACTCTGCTCTTTAGGGAACACCATTACCGTAACGAGACGATATGATTCCATCGGTGTTCGTGACGTAGTTGATAGCGTCTCGGACTCGTGATCTGGAGGTCCCCAGTTCGAATCCCACCTGCGACACTAACTTTTTGTCCAAGGCTTTGCTTAGATTGCGAATCTTTTGTTAGAATTTGAGGCATTTATAATTTTATTTATGAACAGAGCTATTTTTTTTAAATAAGTAAACCTTCATTAGATTTATACTTTAACTTATATATTTTTTATATTATCAGCAAGTTTAGTTGGTTTGGTTAGGTTATGGCAGTTTAATTTTATAACAAATTTTAAAATTAATTTTATAATAAAAAATTAATCTTATAATTAAAATTAATTATAAGATGATTATTATATGCTGGCAGCGAGACTGACAAACGGAATTGCACGTGTATTCTCTACTAACATTCCACGGGCGTTGCACGTAAAACTAGTCGCGGGGCATTGTGGCATATGGGAGTGAACACACTCATCTTATCTCGCTGAATTTTTTCCACGGACGTTTCTAGTTTAAACCTGACTGATTTAGTACGTGGAGGGGGGGGAGTCGGAACACTGACACGGACGATTTTTGTTGCCAGTGTGGCATGCTCTATCAGTCTCACTGGTTTGCCCGAAAAATCTATCTCGTAAGACGAGTGTGGCCACGGTAAAACTGTTTTACGTGGGTCGCACGTGAAAACGGAAAAAACTGTTTCGCTGGTTAAAAGTTACAAGTGTGGCCCCGGCCTAAATAACTAACATCATTATCGGGTTTGTCTTAATCTCAATTCTCTTTCTCAATCATGCCTCAATTGTCTCAGTCCCAGTCACAGTCAGTACTCGGTAGTCGGTCCCGGTCTAGGTCGGTTCGGTTCGGTCTAGTCAGTTGGGAATTGCAATTGGACACGAATTAGGCCTAGGCCACGGCCGCCTTTAACTACAGGCCGCGGCCATCGAACTGGCAACGTCGCAAGTGGTGCTGTGTCACGTGACTGTGTTGTTTACATTTTGTTTGGATTGGAAGCAGCCGACGCCGACAGCCGACGCCGACACGCACTTTTAATATTTTTACACACTTTGCACTTGCTACTTGCAGAATGCAGACCAGACAAGTAAGTTAAGTACAGTTGTATAATCAAGTAGTCTGTTGTTGTTCAACTTGTACAGTACATTATTTTCACGAAATATGCTAAGTTAATTATTATTTCTCTAAATCATTTGAAGAATCGAGTTGTATCAGCAACAATACGTAAGTTTGATTTTGGTACAAAAACTAAAAACTAGCCTACAGATTAAAGAACCAGCTAAGATTTCAGTTCTAATCTTATTGTCTAATTGCCCATGTATTTATTAACTTATTAAGTAAGCCTATTTTGTAGTTTGGTCTAGGCATTGTCTTTATAAATATATCCAACATAGATCTGAAAGTAACAGACATAAATTGCGTCAATTAATCCCTTCATAAAGTTGAACGCAGATAAATTTAAATGCATTTTTTAAAGTAATAATTGAACAACAAAACGACCCTCACGAAGGTATTCGTGCTACTGACCTATTGTCTTAACTTTACAGCATTAACATAGACATTAAATTTCTGATCCATACCGTGTCTGTTCGTTTAAAGCCTATCATTGGCCTGTTCCTGTTCTAAGTTAAGTTAGTACTGTATTCGTGGGTTAGACAAGACATAGCCTATAGAAGCATTACATAGTTATAGTTAGTTTCTCTAAATTTTTGTCTAGACAAGGTAGTATCAGAGAGTGCCTAGGCTAGGCTTCACTGTGGACATCTAACTGATAACCTATTTAGTCTACCATGATCATTTAATGCTTAGGGAATTAAGTTAACAGGCATGCAGGCTATTGGTTAGTGACTGACTTAAATAACTTACATAAAACTAAAATGGCTATTTGCAAGACTAAACAAGTAGACTCACAATACTCACTTGTGAAGTCTAAATATTGTATTTCTTCGACTCTAGGTAGGTTATAAGTTAGCAAATATTTTAGTAAGTTATAGTCTATGTAACTACTTAGTATGATAACTTATTGTCGGTTTATGTCGATTTCTTAAAGATATTTTTTAAGTATACAGATTTGCACTCTGTCCATCTTTTATGCTACATTTCCGTTATTTAACTTAAGGTCACTTCAAATTTACAACTACAATAATTTTTCATTGTTCAGTATCAACAGTCTTTGGTGAGTCGGTGGCTCAGTTGGTAGCGTCCGGACTTCGGGCCTAAGGCAGCGATGCCGTGGGTCCGGATCCTGGTTACTGCCACTAAAATTTATCAGTACAGTTCACCTTCGTACTGTACCGGTTCACCCCTTGCTTTGCTAGATACGTTCCACAGCCAGATCTGTAGTCTTTTTGGATAAAAGAGGCCGCCAACCTCTTACAAAAAATAATAAAAATAAAATATTAAGTACTGTAAATATAAGCTTATAATTTCTGTATAGCCTACGCATAACTTAAATGGAAAACTCTTGTCTGCTACATATACGCTTTGGGTTTAAACAAATGCAACCAAGTGCCAGTAATAAAGTACCATGGCTCCATTTTAGTGTAACTCACTCATATGTATACCAGGTTGAATTGCTGAGCAAGACATCCAACAGCTGTAGGCCTATGTCTACTAGGAGGATGGTGGTTAACCTGCTTGCCACAAAGTTTTTTTTTCATTGGGGGACCGAGCAAGGCAGATTTTGGAAAGGCTAAACCAAACAAGTGCATCTCTTGGTAAGTTTTAATGTAGGATAATTAAATCTTAACCTAAATGGCTTCGCCAATTATTGGTATCAGCCCTAAATGAAAGAGTTGAATTAAAAAAAAAAAAAAATTTGTCTGGATGTCAATGTATGTAGTAGAGATATCTAACTCATTTATGTTTTACCAGGTGGATTGCTGAACAGCATGGGTGAAAGATTTCTACAACAGTACATCTACAGCAGATGTAACTACAGTAGTAACTAGGAGGATGGTGGTTGAACTAATTGCTACAACATTTTTCCATTCAGAAAAAAATATGGGGACCGAGCAAGGCTAAACCAAACAAATGCAAATGTTGGTAAGTTTAACACGTTCGCTGCTGAGCGCTAGATGGCGGGACGGCGCCAGTTGCTGAACTAACGCTCGGCTGCTGCGTGACATTGCCACCGATACACTGAATTACAGTAAAAACAACAGTAGTTATACTGGATGGCAATGTTCTGCAATAAAACTGGCTTTGGATATAGTACTAAGTGATTCTGATAGATAGCAGCACTACCCAGGTTACAGTCAGTAAAGTAGTGTCGCTATCTAGCAGGAAAGAGGTAAAACAAAGCCCTGTTCCAAACGACCCTGGTGGTGATTTGGGAAACTATATTTTTTATTGTCAGAAAAGTACGTCCGTACGAGCTGCAAAGAAATATAGAACGCTTGTGACGTGCTGGCTTATCCATAGCAACGTTAAACAACAATGAACGGTGACGTTCTGGAACGTTCTTAGCTCCTGGCGCCGTGGCCCGGCTGACGTTCCGGAACGTCCGTAGCAGCGAACGTGTTAATGAAATTACATCCGTACCTACATGGCTTTGCCAATTATTGGTATCAGCCTAAATGAAAGAGTGAGTTGAAATGCATAAACTTGTTTGAATTTCAATGTAATAAAGATGCAATCTTGTTTTTTACAATTGTTTAAAGGGAACGGAAAAATCAGTTGTTTGATCTGGGTAACTATTATTAACCAATTAAACTAAAAATTTGAATAAAAAAAAATCAACTGCATTTTAATTATTTACAGCTTGCAGGCTAATTAAAAGTGTAATTCAAAATAGTTTTTATTTAAAAAAAGTTTTATTTAGGCCTAATTAATTAGTTAATAATATCTACCCATATCACTAGTGGTGATCTATTAAACTCATTGCTACATTGTTGTCTAATGTTAAACATAGACTAAACATTCATAATAGCTCAATAGACATAACAGTAAATGATATAGCCTACCTAACTTATATAATATCTAACAGATTAGCCTACCTGAGACGGGTAACCATTAGCTTCAGTAGAAATATTTTTGTCTTAGTGTGGATTTATAATTTATTATAATGTCATCATGAATATCACCCGAGATCACAGCCGTTATATTATCTACCGTTACTTACTTACGCACTCCTGTGGCCATTTAAACCCTAGGCGGTCTTTGGCGTCGCCAACCATGTGCCTCCAGGATCCTCCATCTTCTGCCAGCTCTAGGTTTGCTCCCATTCTCCTTAGGACTTTTTCCCAATGCTCTCCTATCCTCCATAGTACCTCTTATCACATGCTTTACTATCTCTCTCTCACCTGTCTTTTGAATGTGGCTCAGCTATCTCAACCTTCTACTTGCCACTACCACAATAGGTACCTATCTAGTTCTCTAGTTCTCTATGAAATTCCCTCAACCCCCTATTTTTTTATTCTCCACAAAACTTATCTTTTATTGGTCCAAAAAACGCTTCTTAATATTTTATTTTCAAAAGTATTAAGTCTTTATTGGGATTTTTTAGTGAAAGAACAAGTCTATAAACCGTATAAAACTTACGTACCTCATCCCGCATTTTCAGTCTTAAAAAATTAGTCTGGGGATGACTAGCTTCGCGTCAAAGACCCATTATCAAATCCACATCAAACTGGGCGACAGAGGTCGTCATCAAAATGTATATATACGAGTCGACACATAAAGCTCAAATTTACACATAGATACAAGCACATTTATATACATTTAAAAAGCTATTGGCCGGCCACATTCGTTCACATACTGGATAAACCGACACAGTTTGTATGGCGGACACGATGGAACTATCCACAGTTCCATCATGTCCGACAAACAATAACAAATAGACACAGGAACTATGGATTTCATTACAATATTAGGCAGTTTTAGGTTAAATTCCCCCTCCCCTAAAACCGTCTTAGAAATATTGTGGACAAATCCATAGTTCCTGTGTCGGTTTGTCCTGTGCGTGAAGGAATGTGGCCGGCCTAAATATAAATAGCTTTTTAAATGTAAGTTAGGTACTCATATCCGTGTGAAAATTTGAACTTTGTGTCGACTCGTGTATATGTACGTTTTGATGAAGACTTCCGTTCCGTCGGATTATAAACTCTTCAATTTGATGTGGATTTGATAATGGGTCTTTGACCTGAAACTAGTCATCCCCAGACTATTTTCAAGACTGAAAACAGACAGAAGTACGTAACATAAATGTAAAAGAAATAATAGTGTTGTAACTTTAATGCTATTGAACATTATAGAACAGAACCAACTTGTTTAATTGAAACAGCTGTTAAGATTCATTAATTCCATTTCTCATAAGGTTAACATGGGAAACTCCAGAGCCACTGGGGCGAAGCCGATTGGACGGATCACGAAATTGATGGTGTATAAACCTATTCCATGAAATTCTACACGTATGTACCAAGTTTCGTGGCAATCGGTTCAGTGGTGTCTGAGTTTATCACTGCCAAATATATATACAAACATCCTCTTTTATACTTTATAGATAATTTCTAGTACTGTAATTGTTAATTAATTAATGCTCTATGAATATTTTTTCTTCTTATTTCAGATAGTAAAAACCTGCCGTTGGAATGGATCGAGTTGATGAGATTTACGCCTTTCATGCCATTCCCCATTTATGTCTTGGAACTTTTCAGTCAAACTTACATCATCATCATGAAAATGTTTAATACATACCACAGAGCTTGCATTGGGTTCCCAATCTGTTCTAGAAATTGCACGAATCCACGCCCTACACAATTCAGGATTCTTCGGGAAAGAAAATGTACTAGTAACGGGTACACTTCCATATCTGTTGGCACTAATATCGAATGAGTACTTTTTATATCGAACGAGTACTTTTTATCGATATATCGATTAATCGATATATAACCTAACCTAACTAATTAAACTATCGAATGAGTACTTTTTATCGATATGTCGATTGTTCGATATATCGATAAAAAGTACTCGTTCGATATTAGTGCCAACAGATATGGAAGTGTACCCCTAGTAACTCCTTCATCTTTTACATTATTTCTATAATTTGATTTGCAAACAGGAACAACACATGCTTGAGGCATCTCAACATCACTTTATTACTTGTACTTCATAAATAGTGAATAACTTGAATAAACATGGTTTCTAATTCACTTTGGTAACTTAATTTTTCCCACTTCACTGGTGAAAATACCCAATATAACCCACTTAGCTCAGTGAAGAGTTAGGCCTATGTACCGGTATTTATCTATCTTATGGAAGGATTATTTTCAAAATACCTATATGAATAGACCAATTAAATAGATAAAATACAAATTTGACAGATATTAATGAATATTAAGTATACGATGATAAGCCTATAGTCCTGAGCAGTGTTGGGAAGTAGCGACGCTACAGTAGCGCGCTATTTATTTTGTAGCGTTAGCTGTAGCTACGCTACTTTTCAAATTTTGTAGCTAGAGCAGTAGCGAGCTACTTTTTTTAAGTAGTTGTAGCGGAATATTAGCTACTTTCCTAGCTACGGTACTTATATATTTCTTGAGCTAGTGATTTTTATCACAACCTTACTCTTAACAACGTCTTTTGAACTAAAGTTTCAAAATAAATTAGGCTTA
Organism: Macrosteles quadrilineatus; assembly: GCF_028750875.1. NCBI lineage: Eukaryota > Metazoa > Arthropoda > Insecta > Hemiptera > Cicadellidae > Macrosteles > Macrosteles quadrilineatus. The sequence goes on from NW_026542597.1 coordinate 33,585, forward strand.
ACTAAAGCCAAAATCTAGACGCAGCTGTTTTATAATTTTTCTTTGCAGTTTTGCATAGATACTGAGGTCAAAGAGTATTGATTATGTTGATGTTAAAGACATTTTTCACTCTCATTCCTTTAATTCGCTACTCTTCTAATTCGCTTCCAGTAGATGACACGTCAACTCCGTCAACTAAGCTAACCCTGTTGAATAACCAAAATATCGCATAATATTCCTAAAGTTAATAGCCTAGGCCTAAGATAGTGTTAGGCCACACAAACATCTTTAAACCCATCAACTATACTAATATCAAAGCTTGTGTTAGCTTAGCTGTACCAGTAGATGCCTATGACAGGCCTGTAGGCCTAAACTATTTGGCCTACCTAAGTTAGGCATATTACTCTTAAAGTTTCAAAAGTGATTTATAATTACCATATCCCCTAACATTAGGCCTAGCTCTAACTTAAATCAGCTTGGGAGACTGAGATTAAATTTTTGTTTGATCATCCTTGTAACTTACCTAGTCCAACCAAAGCCAAAAGAAAAAGAAATAGACCTACTGAGTTTTTAGATTAAGTAGAGGTTATTCTTTCAAAGGTTAGGGTGAAACTGTAGCTTCACAAGATTTTTAAACACATTGCTAATCAAGGCTTGTGTAGTTGTGTACCAACAAAAATAAAGGAAAACATCTGAATTTTCGTTATTGAAATTATTGAACACAAAGATGCTTGTCATTAACTCTTATTATTAGTTTTATTTGTAAAGTGTACAAACTAAGTTATTGGCTCGGTGTCAACTCAACTAAGTAAGTAAGCTACTGCTACTGGTATAACCCAGCGAGCACATAATAATAATAATAATAATAGAGAGGACACGGCGTTTAACCAAATGCACTGAAAGTGTGGCCAAATCCGCCATCTTGGTCCGTCATACAGCCTGAATCCAAGACCCGCGAGCTCAGTTCGCATTAAAAACCCCGCAACAAATACACGATCATAAACAACATTAATAGTTGACAAAAAATTCTGAAATTTTGCACACTTGTAGATATGATACTGAGAAAAACGATGGTGTTAATATAAAATTATTAGTTATGATAGTAATTGAGTTATAAATATGTTTAATACTTATGTAGTTTAATTTTTCAAATTCAGACATGAAAAAGTTGTATTGCGAGGAAATTTTTTATTTTTTGGTCAGAGAAATTTCGTCAGCGGGAAAGTTGTGGATAAATAACCAAATTTAACTATACGATTCACCAAAATTTTTTATCATGTTCGGTTTTCTAAAAAATCAGGTACAAAAGGGATCCATTGCCGCTGCTCCGCGCCACGCCGCTGCACCGCCGGCCGTCTTCTATACATTTAGCGTGCAGTGTTTTAATAATTTATACTGTTGTACTGTAATATTGTATATATTAATGACATTTTCAAATATATTGTCTATGTAAAATTTTCAACCGTTTAGCACAACTTTTTAAGGACTAATTAGCTTTCAATATCATCCAAGATAAACTAAAGATAATTCTGTAAGTTAAATTAAACTTCCCAAATATATTTGTAAAATTACACTCAATTTATTGCCCCAGAAAAATTACAGTTTTATTGAGATGTTGCCTGATTTTATTTTTGTGAAGACTTACTTATTTTACAGTAGTAGCAAACTCTAACATTGGAATATTTTTGAGCAATAATTTTAATTAGGTACGAAACAAAAATGATTTTTGTCCATATTGTTTCATATCCTGAGAAATGTGTAATATTTGGAAACAAATTTACACCTACACATTGTCCAAGTACTTTGTTCGTTAAGTCCTCAATTACATTGTTTTCCTTTACACTAATATCGTTAACTTTATATCTACACTATTCTCATCAAGCATAGCAGACGACTAGCGCGCTGCACACGCCGGGACTACTGTTGGGGAAATAAATATGTGCACTCGAGTTTGAGCCTAAATATCTCTTGAGATGAACTATCAGATTTTGTTGAGACAAAAATTAAATATAATCTGGTTTAAATACATTTTACGTGGTAAAAATTAAATAAATCCCGTTTACTAGAAAAATTTATATAGTTGAAAGATCCTAAAAAGTACCGATTTTTAAGAAACTCTGCACTAACACTGAAGTTTAAAATTTAATTGTAAACAAACTACTCAGCCAATATTTGTGAAATTGTTATGGCTTATTGGTAGGTTTATTGTTAACAGTTCCATGCATTTTAAAATTTTTACTCACAATAGTCTTTATGGTGATGTTTATTTTTAAAACGTATGCTAACATCGTTAATAAGACGCTAAAAATGTCGTTCAAAATGCCATCGTGTTTGTCGTGACACAAGAAATAAAATAACACTAATATGACAGATTTATAATGTGAACAAAGATGTTTTTTAAACAGATATATATTTGTAAACAAAAATTTCTCCCGCGATAAAAAAAATCGATTTACTACGGTAAAAACAATCGATTTACTTTAAGACATTTCCAACAATATACTAATACGACAATGTACTTCCAGAAAAACCTAAGTAATTTTTATACAAAAGTATTTTTACATTTAAACAAAGCCTATGTAAACAACAGAGTGAAAATTTAAAAACGTACGTTTTCAGGAAAAGCACTTTGCAAATTTTTTTCCCTTTTTTTCAAAACTTTTATTATTTTTTTTATTTCATTAACATTTGAAGTTTCATAAAATGTCCATGGTAACGCAATATGTTTGGTAGTTTCTTTTTAAAAGAGCATCTTGAGTGGAAAAACACAAAATACTGTCACGACCATAACGAACGTTTAAATGAATATTAAAAATAGTTAATATTATTTTTATAACTATGTTTTGCTATAAACTAATTTATTTGTATGACCATTATACAATAAAAAGGTCACTGAGCTTTTGGTATATTTGGTCTTTCTAGAAAAAAATAAAAAACTCAAAAAATTTAAAAAAAGCCAATAAAATCTTTTTAAGTTTGTATAACTCCGAAAAAACTTACCTGAGACCCGAAAAGTTGTTATGTTTGTATAGAGGTGTGCTTCTTTTGTATATAAAACATTGAAATATGACGATATTTTAATTTTAGAAATTTTTATGATAGAAATCATAAACGTGATGGTCAGGGACAAGCGGTACGGTCGTGAATTGTCTGGAATAATCTAAATCTTTCTAAACAATCCTTCAATTATCCTGTTAGTTATAATAAAAATATGTGTTTCAATTGCACTAAACTGTTCAATTTACAATTATATTAAAGTTATTGTCACGACCAAACACACTATAATCCATAAGGCTGGATTGGTCGTGAAAAAACCCGCGATGGTCGTGAAACTTTGGTCGTGAAATTACGAGTTATTTGGCTCTGTTCTGGCGGTAGCCCTGCACCTCATGTTCGAGGATACAAAGTGGACTTCTAGGTTAATCTAGCAATTGAAATATCTTATTAACAAAAATTAACACCATGTCTACTTCATCGAATGACTATGTACGGTCATGGACACACCAAAATTACAAAAAACACAATCTTTCCTTTATTAATCTTGTAATTCCTACTTTCAACTAAAAACGACCGGCACTACAATCCTGACGTACACCCCGACTAGTCTCTAAAACCAACTGACTCCATCGACGCCAGGCTTGCCACTGCCGTGCTCCAAAGTGGAAAATTTTTCCCAAATGGTCGTGATGCCAAATCGAGGGACAGACTTATTTTGTCATGGTAGTCAGTTTGTAATGACAATAAAATTATAATATGCTCCTTTTTTGTAAGTTTAATAACCATTGATGACATAAAAATATGGCTTTATATATTTCGGCAAGAATAATTAGTCTAAAAACAGCGTGAAAGTTGGAAAATGTACCCTAGGGACACGTCATGGTCGTGAATTTCGAGACTTTAAAAATACGAAAAAAATACCTAGAACCTATTTAAAACCAAATAAATGTGTGTAACATGTTGCCCCCGTCCTAAAAAATATTAAAACACATAATAATAAACTACAAATCCAGTATCTACGAAGTAAAAGGCCAGGGACATGAAAACGTACGTTTTTAAATTTTCACTCAACACTGACTCGAAGCATAGCAGACGACCAGCGCGTTGCTGACGCCGGGACTAGGCTAGCGCCGCCATCTTTGTCCGTTTCGTCGGCTAGTCAGACTGCCACGCTCCTCCGCTCCGAGTAGCGCTTCTATTTTGTTATGTGTTCGCTGGTATAACCTTATCAGAATTTTTGTTTACTAGGCTACTAAGTTATAGTGAGCTTTCTGGACGGCCCTGCTTTCTGTCAAGTAAATCTTGCATTTTCCTTTAACTAGCCTACTAACCAACAGACAATCAGAGTTGCGAGAAGATAAATTATTTTGAACTACAAGGCTGAAACCGGGCTTAACTTACCTAGTTTTGAAATGAGAATTTTTTAGAATAGGATAGGCTAGAGGAGTAGGACATTGGACGATTGGTCACTGGGCTAGTAGGTTAGGGCTATAAAAAACGACTTCGGTTTGAATGTAGGAATAGATTTTCAATTAAAATCGTTTTGGTTTAGAACACTATATGTTTTATATTAAATATTTTAATGGATTTATGATCATACATTTACATTTAAATAAATAATCCGTAAATTACTGAGCTGGTGTCACTCGCTTTCCATGTTATCTTATGGGACTTTCAGGGCTGGACAGCACCACTTGCAACGTTGCCAATTCTACAAGGCCGCGGCCTGTAGTTAAAGGCGGCCGTGGTTACAACCACGGCTACCTTTAAGTCCAACAGAATGGGTAGAATTTAATCTATGCTAAAATTCAGATGTCTTTGTTAGAGATTCTTATTATTATATGTTATAATCTATATCTCAATGGTCCAGGGTGGCAACACTGTTCGACTTCGGTGCGATAATGAAATGGAATGGAATGGAATTGGAATGGAATGAATGAACAAAGAAAAGAAAATGGAGTAGCCACTAGCCAGTGTTTGTGAGTTAGACGCTGATTTTATCTAAAGCAATTTATTTCAGATCTTGTTATCAACAAATCTTTCGTCCCAATCATTTGGGTACATTTATACATATTTTGAGGTAAGAATACATTGCATGGGTTGATGAATTGTTGGTATCTTCATTATGTTTGTTATGTATAATCTTTACACCTCTAGCCTAACTTAGGCATAATGTCGATAATCTTTAAATGCATATTTCAAATCTAGCTAGCCTCGAGAAACAATCGATATTAGCATAGCCCAGTTAAGAAATTGTACCCCGAGACACATTCAGGATAACTTAATTAGTCTTTGATTCAAGCGTCTTGTTTTGCTTCTAGGATTTTTTAATTGAGTGTTGAGTGCAGTCCATGTTTTTCTTTGATGACCAGTAGGCCTAATGACCTTGGTAACTTACTCTTAGGCCTACCCCTAACAGGAGCTTAATATCTACTCGAGAAACGGAATTGCTTTACAGAGTACAGTATTAGGCTCATCCACTCTGTGCGTTAGATAGACTTAGGTACTTATGAACATCACTATTGCCCTAACACCCTCCAATTACATGTAATTTTACTTATACTTAAGATAAGTTTAGCATATTCTCTTGACCAATCTTATAGGCCTAACCCAAGGCTATGCATTTATTTTCAATACAGTAAGTTACATCATTCAATCATCTCTTCTTGGATGTGTTGCCATTATTTGATTTGTTGGTATTGCGACGAACGTGACCATGGGAACCTATATAGGCCTAGATTTATTATAGCTAGTTTTATAGTTTAGATTTATAGTTTATCACTAGAAACTAGATTTTTAGCTGAAAATAACGGTGCAAAAATTTTTCCGCGCTCTCAAATATTACGGCTGTTTTAACCCTAGCAGTGGCCAACCGTCGCCTGGTGACGGTATGACGTTGATGCTTAGAATGGCCAATGTCGTCTGGTGACGGTATGGGCCGAAATTTTTTTAACGGTAAAAAAAACACTTACAATCAACTGGTAATTATATCGACCTCCGGACCTCACGCGAAATTAAAATTTTTTTTTTCCAAAATGTTCGAAATTTCACGCTGATTTCAAAAATGATTGTCGTTTTTTTCGGAAACGTCCCGTTTTCCCAGAAAATGGGAAAAACGGGAAAATATTTTTTTGCTCAAAACCCATGTTGTGGGTACTCAAATTGTGCGGAATTTCCTCCTGAACAAGAATATGTAAATTTTATTACGATCGGACCACTATTAAGTAAAATATCACCGAAAAACGGGAAAACGGGGAAATTTTTCTTTGCTTAAAACCCATGTTGTAGGTACTCCTGAACAAGAATATGTAGTTTTTATTACGATCGCTTTTAAGTAAAACATCACCAGACAGGTTACCCAACCTAACATAACCCAACTTAGGTTTAGGTTAGGTTAGGTTAGGATTGGTTAGTTTAGGTAAGGTTAGGTTAAGTTAGGTTGGTTTAGGTTAGGTTGAGTTTCGTAAGGTTAGGTTAGGTTAAGTTTGGTTAGGTTAGGTTAAGTTAGGTTAGGTTAGGTTAGTTTAGGTTAGGTTAGGTTAAGTAAAGTTAGGTTGGTTTAGGTTAGTTTGAGTTTCGTTAGGTTAGGTAAGGTTAAGTTTGGTTAGGTTAGTTTGGTTAGGTTAGGTTAGTTTAGGTTAGTTTACTTACAATACTCATGTTATTGATAAACTAACCCAACCTAACCTAACTTAGGAACTTAGGTTAGGTTAGGATAGGTTAGTTTAGGTTAGATTAGTTTAGGTTAGGTTAGTTTAGGTTAAGTTTGGTTAGGTTAGGTTAGTTTAGGTTAGTTTACTTACAATACTCATGTTATTGATAAACTTACCTAACCTAACCTAAGTTTTGTTAGGTTAGGTTAGGTTAAGTAAGGTTACACTAAACTAACCTAACCTAACCAAACTTAACCTAACCTAACCTAACAAAACTTAACCTAACCTAACCTAACCTAACCCAACCTAACTTAACCTAACCTAACCTAACGAAACTCAACCTAACCTAAACCAACTTAACCTAACCTAACTTAACCTAACCTAACCTAAACTAACCTAACCTAACCTAACTTAACCTAACCTAACCTAACCTAAACTAACCTAACCTAACTTAACCTAACCTAACCAAACTTAACCTAACCTAACGAAACTCAACCTAACCTAAACCAACCTAACCTAACCAAACTTAACCTAACCTAACCTAACGAAACTCAACCTAACCTAAACCAACCTAACCTAACCTAAATTAACCTAACCTAACCTAAACTAACCTATCCTAACCTAACCTAAACTAACCTAACCTAACCTAATCTAAAAATAAGTTAGGTTATGTTAGGTTAGGTAACCTGTCTGGTGATGTTTTACTTAAAAGCGATAGTAATAAAAACTACATATTCTTGTTCAGGAGTACCTACAACATGGGTTTTAAGCAAAGAAAAATTTCCCCGTTTTCCCGTTTTTCGGTGATATTTTACTTAATAGTGGTCCGATCGTAATAAAATTTACATATTCTTGTTCAGGAGGAAATTCCGCACAATTTGAGTACCCACAACATGGGTTTTGAGCAAAAAAATATTTTCCCGTTTTTCCCATTTTCTGGGAAAACGGGACGTTTCCGAAAAAAACGACAATCATTTTTGAAATCAGCGTGAAATTTCGAACATTTTGGAAAAAAAAATTTTTAATTTCGCGTGAGGTCCGGAGGTCGATATAATTCAGATGAGAATAATATATATACCATTCGAAAGATCACATTCTGAACTTTCATTTGATTACATAAACAAACCCTGTAGCAGGTATATAACAATGTCACGACGATTAGAAATCAAATGAAATTTTGGCGCGGTACGACTTTTGCAGCCGACACTTGGGAACTGGCAAAACACGTCTTGTTTGGCATTACCCTGCTCGGGTAATTTTCGTCTTGGGATGTTGCGGGTGGTACCACTGGATAGCCATTGATTTTATCTTCATTGTGGTAGTGATATGTATAACTAAATATTGATTGCACAATCGGTACAATTTTATGAAAACAGCTGTTTTCGAAATTTCTAACAAATGGCCAACAGTCGTCTGGTGACAGTATGGAAAATACGAATTATATACAGTGAAAGTTATTATTACTAGTCATATAGTATATCATTTTGAAGAGGAAGAAATTTAGATTCAGAGAGTGGCAGCCCTGCACTCAGGGTTATTTCTGTATGCTCGCATGTAGACGACAAGTGAGTCATTACTGCTACAGTCTGTCAGCTGTCTTGTATTGCCATTGTTTGTTTGTGTTGTTGCCGTAATAGTTTTATCCGCGATTTATTACTAAATATGTTATTAGTTCGTAGTGTTAGTGTTAGTGAAGTGTTGTGTGTGTGTGTATAACAGTAATCTTCATGCATAAATATTACTGAATTGTGTGAAATAGTGTTCATAAAAGGTTGTATGTTGTTAGCATCATGTCCTAAAATGACGATTCTGACATTCAGAGATTGTTGTACCTATATAATGATATACCCAAGGTGTTATACATTTTTATAAAGGTAAATGAATACACTACAACATGTTTATAATGGTTTGGGGGTAAAAAATTTTGTAAAAAAGTTATAGCCTATACTAAATAGGCCTACTACTGTATTTTGTTAGCATCATGTTCAAAAATGACGATTCTGACATTCAGAGGTGCTATATATGCTATATAATGATTTACCCAAGGTGTTATACATTTTTATAAAGGTAAATGAATACACTACAACATGTTTATATTGGTTTGGGTGTAAAAAATTTGGTAAAAAAATTATATAGGCTACTAAATACTGTACACTCCATTTTCTCGAAATGCGCAAAAAATTCAAAACGTTCTCAAATTGATACATAATCATAGGTGAAAATAACTTTTTACCATCATACTTATGACTTTTTTGGATTCCTTACTTCATTAGCTTTACAAATATGTAGGCTACATATCATCAGCCTACATAATGTTTCACAACACAAGCAAACACTGTAGGCTATAGTTTACACTTATTTGCGGTTTTGCGGTTATTGTATTATTATGTCCCTATTACGTACCTACAAAAAAAAAAAATTCTAACATGTTATACATTTTTATGTAGGTAATTGAATACACTACAAGATTATTATGTTGGTTTGAAGTAAACAAATTTGGTACAAAAGTTGTATACTAAGTACTGTGAATTTTTTTCTCGAGAAATCGCTAAAATATAAAAACATTATTTTATATACGTATGTTTATAGGTAAAAAATTATTTTTACCATAAACTTTATGACTTTTTTTGATTCCTTACTTCATTAGCTTTACAAATATGTATATATCATTATTAGTATGCACATATATTATAGAACTTTTTACAACATAAACTAACACTGTACGGTTTTCAATTTTTTCGGTTCTCCGTTTGTCATTATATTTCGCCCCAAAACTTATAAAAAAAAATATTTTCCTAACATGTTATATATTTCTATGTAGGGAATTAGATTGTCTACAAAATGTATATAATGAATTTCCCATAAAAAAATCCGTAGAAAAAAAATGCAGAGGCCGCTTTTGAAATTTCAAAAAAGAAAATTCAATTTTTTTTATTTTTTTCACTTTACCGATAAAATACACTGTCTAAATCATTATGATATTACTATTTCTAGATTCTCCTGTTCTTTCCGAACAAAATGAATATGAGGTTGGCTAGGTTTACTTGTACGGTTGAATTTTTACGAATTTTCAAAAAATGGTCTGCAAAATCGCCAAAATGGGTTGGCCATTCCCCACTTCTAACATTGGCCACTGCTAGGGTTAACCCTCCGAGTGTCATGCGTCGCTGCAGCGACGCGTAACGCACTTTGTATAGTGTCGTGCGTCGCTGCAGCGACTCGCGAACACTGTTTACGGCGAAGGCTCTATGACTAACTGAATCGGACTGTACTGGATTGAGTTAGGTATCGTTCTGTCCGTAATATTCTAAGCTTTCTGCAGAGGTCTGTCTCTAAGCACTAGTCATTTTAGTTCCGAAAATATTGTAGCAGACAGCTGACTGAGCTGACGTGCGTGTATTTGTAAACAGTTAGGTTACCCTCGGACCGATGACTGATGTGTTTTATTACGTTTATCATTGTTTTAGTGTTAAAAATCAAAAGTAGTAATATACGTGGTGCATTATAAGAAGATTTAAGTGGTTTTGAAGTGCTGGTTGATGATCCTGAAGAAGTAAGTAGTGATATTGATGTAAATTATCAGCCAGATTCCTAGCTATGGTTGGGCTATGCATTCTTAGCTAAACGCTATGTACTGAAATCTGTTTTTTGCCCATAACTTTTTTATTTGCAAATCTACTTCCTTATATTATTATAGATTTGTAATCCTCATAAAATTTAGAACAAAGTGGCTATTTTCAAATATTTATAGGCCTATAATTTATACAATTTCATTGAGCGCAAACTTATTTTTTTTTGAAAATTTTCGAAATTATACATTTTTTTACCTAAAAAAATTTTTTTTTTTTAAATCTTCCTTATGTTTTATATATAATATTGAAGCCCAAGATTTTCCAAACAAAATGGTATATAGAACAGTATAATTAACATTGTTTTTAAGCTTCTCAGATCAGTTTTAATAAAACCTTGCAAATGAGCAAAAAATAGGCTGACATTAAGGCCAAAACACGTGACACTCGGAGGGTTAAGCTGTATTTACCTAAGTACTTTGTTTTTTGACCTAACCTATTTGTATGCCTGTTCTCTTTTACTTGATATATTACGTTAACCCTTAGAGTGCCAGGCGAGAAATAAAAGTAACGCTCAAAAAATGCCGATGATTATTCCCGAAGGTCGCGCTTAAAATGCCGAGCGCGATCTGGCGATTTTTAGGTTAAAATTTCGTAAAAATCGAATTTTCGATATTTCGACCAACGAAAATCGATGTATCGCATCTAGTAACTTTCGACTCAATGTTAATATATGGGTTAAAAGAATCCGAGTATCCATTCGGTTGTTATGACAACTGTTCGATCATTACGAAACGTCCGGTCAGCCGGACGTTGGCACTTTTGGCTCGTTCTAAAAACGTCCGGTCGGCCGGACGTCGGCACTTTTGGCTCGTTTTAAAAACGTCCGGTTCCCTGGACGTTGGCACTCAAAGGGTTAATTATAAGTTAAGTAGGTAATTAAAGTATAAGACTCACTCTTTACCTGGAAATAACAGCAAAAATGTCTCTGAGGCCATGAATATCTAATTAGGTAACTTAAGATAATTTGTCGTTTTGATTTCCTTTATCTAGTCCTACCTTTTAATTCTAGTCTGCTACTCCTTGCCACATTACGTAATTACGGAACGGACTAACTCACTAACTGTTACTCGTAGAACTATTACTGAACCTGAAATGAAAATGAAAATAAGTTAACTTACAAAATTGAAGAGAAGAGAATAAAAATAAGTCAATCAAGACATTCAAAGTAGCCTACATGTGCTAAAAACATCTAAGAAACAACACGGCACTGAATAACTTATTTCAGAATGATTTTATTTAGGTATGTGTGGAAGGCAAGTCGGGCTTATGCGGATTAGTGACTGTTTTAAGTGTTTTGAAGTTAGGTTAGATTAGGAAGGTAAAGTGTAGGTTATAGTGAACCGAGTTGATAATTTATATTACACCCAGGCAGTTGTTGTGCCATTAAAATAGTGTGTTAAACACAAAGAAATAATGATTTCACCTCCAAAGGACTTAATGCAGTCACAAATCTGCATAAAGTTCGACTTGCCTTCCACACATGCCTTTTCTGTCATCATACTTATATTTTATGTTACAGCAAGTTTGTTTTGGTTAGGTTAGTTTAGAATAGTTTAATTTGAAAAATAATACGAATAACTTCTTGACCAGCAAAACAAAAATAATATATATTCATAGACTAATCAACGTGTTATTTAAGTCAATGAATAACACAATCACTCATCCCCTGGTTATATAACCAAATGTAAATACAGTTCATTACTAATTTTTTTAAATAATACTGTGGTATTCTCTGGTAATATTTAACAAAGTGTTATGATACTAGCGCTAAAGTGTCACCAACATGAACTAAGTTAGACATTGAAAAAACTTCAGATTTTAGAATGGAATGAGAAGTCTACCTTCGTTGGTTAGTGTATGTTTAATAAAAGTTGTTAGGCTTTAGAAGTATTCCTACATAAAAATCCTTATTCTATAAGGATTTTAATGGGGATAAAAGCTACATGGTTAAAGTAACAATGTTGGCCTATTTTGTGGAGTGGATTGGACTAGAACTGGATTTTGTCAAATCCATCATGCCGCCGCCACTAACCATTTCACTCAAGTAGCTGCGTACAGCTTAGCTATCTTGTTTCCCGAACGTTCATTATGCTGAAATTAATAAGTTTGCGTCAATTAACCTATTGATTGTTAGTGTGACTCTAATATTTACTTAAAATCACTTACAATTTACATAAATTTGATAATAATATATCAAGTTTCTGGTGAGGAAATATCGTAAATTAAAATAGACTAGCCAGGAGACTTACAAAGGTAAATAAAACTTAAAACAGCCGTAACTCCGTTAATATTTGTGAGCTCGGAAAAATTTTTGCACCGTTATTTTCAGCTGAAAATCTAGTTTCTGGTGATATATAAATCTATATAGGTTCCCATGGTCATGTTCGTCGCAATAATTAGGCCTACCTACCGATTTGTTAAGTAGGCCTAATAAGGTCTTAAAAATCTGGCTTGTTAATTATTAAAAGTTAAGGGTCAGCATTCACTCACACACCTCTAATAGACCTTGAAAGAATTGTAAAATTAGCGACTTTTTGATTACCGTAAGTTACCACACAGTAGGCCTACCTAAGTAAGTTAGGCTTGGCTTAACTTATTCTTTTACCAATCTGGATCAGCCTCACAGCCCACTGCTTAGAAATATCCCCATTTAAAGTGAAAGATCTGATGGCTTATTGCTTTACCTAATAATTCTGAAATGGGAACTAACAAATGTAAGTTAGGCATTCTAACCCTTTGCGGACAGGTGACGGATATGTCCGCCTAAGTCTTTGGTGATAAAGAACGGGTGACGGATATATCCGCATATGGTTTTTGATGTTCCGGACGGGAAGAGGTTATATCTGCCTTCTCTTCAGACAGACTGGCAGGTGCGTAACTACCGGTAGATGTTTCGCAGTACCAAGGCGCCTCTTTCCTGCTCTTTCCATGACTGCGCTCTACCCCACACCCCCCCCTCTCACCCGCGCCTCACCCCCTCCCGCACTCCCCCCTCTCACCCGCGCCTCACCCCCACCCGCGCACCTACCACCACTCCTACGCTCCCTCCCTCGACGTTTCGCGCTAACATTACGTTGTCTTTATTTATTGTTTACATATTGTTCTTTAATTATTGCCTAACGTTGTCATGGTCATATCTTCAAAGACGGGTGACGGATATTCGCTGCATTTCTACTCATCCGCGGGCGGGTAGTGGATATATCCGCATAGCCTAATTAAAAACGAGTAAACAATTATTTTGACAGTAGGCCTATAATGTGTTCCACTGTGTTTATTTTATGTATACATGTATAACAAAACACAAAAATGAAAAATTAATTTTTATTTTTTTCTCTAATTTTTCCTTGTCCTATATCATGATTTCGCCCGTCCGGGAAGGGTTAAGCCACGTATGGCTAGAGATAAGTTAGGTGTAAGTTAGTGGTGCGATTTTGTAGTCTTGTTAGTGACTAAGGCCGACATGTTTTTTATAGACATCCCAGAAACAAAAGAACCCACCTACCGGCGCGAACTACGTGATCTTTTCGTTTCTGCGCAGGTTGTTTTGTTCTTGGGATGTCTGTAGACACAGCTGTTAATTAACACCCTTACAACCAATGGCAGCTAAGGGACCTACTATAGTGGAATCCGAACCACATTTTTGCCTTGTAACCAATTTGTCTAATCAAGATAGAACTGTGGGTTAGTCGTAGTACTCACTAGTGCAGATGTTAATCCACACCAGGGAGTATCACATCCACAGTGCATGCCTATAAATAATCCACGATTCTGTTAATTTATAATCACACATAAAATAAAACCTTACAGTTACTTTGCCTTCAATGTTCCAAGTTAAATTCAAATTTATTAACAATTACATTAGCTTTTCATGGATTGGCTTGAGGCTGGTGAATGACCCTTTCCGGTAATTAAGTTATTTTGATCACAGACGTCACATTCAAAAGTGTTAATAGGCCTTTTTTTAACACTATTAACTTAAACACGTCCTGAATTAAAAAATTACGGTAGTTTTCCCTGGAAGAGACCCCAACTTAAACACGGAAAATCAGAAAAAATATGTACAATGGGTTCATATCCAAGTTAAATACACATTTAACTTAAGGTAGGTAGGCTACCGGTTTTTAAATTGTGCAGAATTTTATGCTAAATTTGAATATGTTTAACTATTTTTTTCCACACGATAAATAAATAGGCTATTAAACACGCTATCATCGAAAAAGTAGGTGTATGGTAACGGCAAGGAAACCAAAAAATGACGTTACTAACAAAGCCTATCATTGAAATTAAAATATCATTTTATGACCAAAATATAACCAGCAGCCCAGCACCATATTTTAAGATTGTTCATTTACATTAGAGCGTTATTAAGTAATTTGTTTTCCTTTAAAATACTATCCATACTCATTCTGTTTTAATACCTTCAAACGAATTTAAATTACAAATTGAGAGCTAAATCTTATTCAGGCAAAAATAAAATGAAACTACTTATTTAAAACTAAACTAAGCCTAAACTAACTAACCAAACTTGCTGTAGGCCTAACATTATGAAATTCCCTTTGATAAGTTAACAGAAAAGGCATATGGGAAACATCAAACAGATTTTTTGAATGTTACATCAAGTTTGGTTTCTTGGTTAGCTTAGTTTTTAACAGTTTCATTTCTTAATCAATTTAGGTATATATTTTTGCAAGTTGTGTACCTCACTAATTCGAACCTCGATAATTCGAAAACCTCTATAGTTAGAAATATGTTTGTTTGTTCCACTTATAAAACCGCTAAAAATTACAAATATATTAGGCCTATATGTACCAATAATTCAAAGTGATTTTTATGCTTTATGCAGCCTCTACAATTCGAATTTGCACAGAAGACTCTCTCTTATCCGAACTCCTCGGAACCGAGGCCAGTGCGGGTAATGAGTTTTCCAGTTTAACCGACGTCCCCAAAAACTCGTTAAAATGCATACTGTATACAGTATTTGTCTTAATTTTAGGAGCGCATTTCAACACGTGATCACATGGTCTCAAATCTTTCCCACGAGAACAAGTTTCAGTACCGCCAACACCGTGCCAAAGAAACCGTTTCAGTACCGTCGTCGATCTAGTCTGGTTAAACCGATGTGCTGATAAAAATTGTCTTGTTAAAGAGATCTAATTTCTACCGAGTGTAGTCCGGTTAAAAGGTATCCGGATATGATGGAGTCTACAATACTCGAGCCTCTACAATTTGAATTTTCTTGCCGTAATTCAAACTGGGACCTCCTTAATTTGAATTTTATTTATTCTAACCACTATAAATCAAACTCTCAAAATTTCAAACTTCCCATAGTTCGAAATAAATTGTCTATCCTCTGATATTCGAATTAGTGAGGTTCTAGGTTACTGTAATGTGGCAATTAAGTTAGTCTGTAAGATTATAAAAAGTTGCCAAGAAACATCTAGAATAATATGAGGTATTAAACTTTAGAAATGGATCAGGACCAGTATGAACCAAAGAGGGACGTAATTCATATTCAGAGCCTTCCTTTTGGTCTATAGTTAGACTGAGGTTATATTATGTTGGTTTTTACAATAAATCAACGTTTGGTACTCTACATTTTGTATATTTAAGTTACTGGTTTTATTGTTTAATGGTAGGCTATAAAATAATAAAAGTTGTCCTGTCTTGAGGAAGTTTGTAGATGATTGCATCCCAGACAAACTCTTATAGCCTAACTGAAGGCTGAAATTTCATCCTCGTGACAGAAAGCCATCATCGAAACAGTTTACCAAAACAGTTGTCAGGCGCTACTGCTTTGTTACTCGCTCTACTGGTGTGTAGTAGCACCAACACCCTAAAACCAAGTCTGTAATCTAGAGTTTATATATTTAATCGCTAGTTTATAAAACCAAATACTTTTTCTTGATTTCTAGGTGACAGTATTCCCTGAGACCAAGATGGCCGATTTCGAAGATAGAGGGAGAGATGACCGGAGACAGATTTGTCGAGACTTCCTCAGAAATGTATGTAACCGAGGCCGTGACTGTAAATATTTGCATCCAGATCAAAGGGAAAAAGATTATGGCATGCGATCCAAAATATTAACATTTTGTCATGATTATCAAAATGGCAAGTGTCTCAGATATCCATGCAAATTTTTACACTGTTCAGACGAAGAGGAAGAGCATTATAAGCAAACAGGAGAACTTCCTAATAGGATCCTTGACGAACCTTGGAACAAATGGGTCGCTGCTGAACTGTTATCAGTTAAAATGGGAGAAACAACACCTGTATGTAAAGACTATATAAATGGGGATTGTACCAGAAGAAATTGTAGGTTCCGTCATATATCATTGAGAGAACTTGAAGCGCTTAATAACAATCGCAACCACCAGAGATTGCCTCCTGCGCGTCAATCGTATATTGATGAAGAGCCTATGTACCGTAGGCGAGACGATAGAACAAGGCCTGTTCTCGACGATTACGAGCCAGTCTACAAGCGTAGGCGATTAGCAGAACCAACTTACAACAGCTACCCTAATAATGGGCAAATGCGATCGGATAGGGCGATGTACGTTTTGGAAGAAGAAAACGCAATTTTAAGACAGCGGGTTGCAGAACTGAAGAAGCGAGTGGACGATTTGCAAGCGACCAATGAGTTTTTACTGGAGCAAAATGCACAGATGAGATTGAATGATAAGGGCGCAGCGAGCTTGACCGCTGTCACAGTACCAGCAGTGACCATTACCAACACTGCACAGATGCAGCCTGCGCAGGCTCCAAACCACCAGGTGATGAACGCAGCGATTCGCACAGTGACTGCAAGCGTTGCCACAGTGCCTGTTTCCATTGCCGCAGTCGCTGGCACGCCGTGCTCCATCGCTACCGTGTCTATGGCGCCTGTACAGATCCCACCGGCCGTGGTGACGATGGCACAACAACCCAGCGGACAAAATCCATCCATGTCCATGAGCGAACCCCCCGGACCCCTTGTCTCCTACCCTATAATGACCAGACCAGTCCTGCAACCCAACATATCTCATTAGGACTCAGGTACGCCCATAGTAAACATTTGGAAAATATAAACATTATACCAGGCTTACTTATTATATCTTATATAAATAAAAATATAAGTAGCATTCATAACTAAAAAGAAGTATGGTAGCCTATTTAATTTGTTATGGGATTGGCATTTAGGCTACCTGTTTAAGAATTGGTTTAGTAAGTTGGAAAAAAACATTGGCTGAGACATTGAGTCTAAGGTCAGGGTTAATGATGAACTTAGTAGGCTGTGTTACCATAAAATTATAAATCAGGCATTCTATACATTGCAATGAATCATGCAAACCATCAAATTAAACTCATCATTTAGTTTGCCAAGTCATTCTATTAAATGCCTGTTGGCACCACAGGTAAAGTATAAAATATGCTGTTGTAGGACTTTTTCAAACTTGATTTTTTAGTTTCCTTGTTTCTCATTAACTAATCTAGCCTAGAATAAACAAACCAACCTGAACTATTTACAAAAATAAATGATTCTAAAGAACTAAGGGAAGTTTTAATTCTTTTTTTTGCATAAGCCAATCTCATCTAAAGTAACCGAACGGACCTAAAACATATTCTATACAAATATCTTTATTTTATTTGCAACTTTTTCAGGCAATGTTTAAAATGCTTGCATTATATTCTTTTCTGGTAACATACATAGCCTACCTATACCTATAGCTGGATTCAAGTAAAATTCCTGGAAAGTTCACTTACCAAAAATTAAAATGTAAAATCACTCAAGTGCAATAACTTGAACTATACGTTTTACAGCGATGGGGCTTTACACTTTTGTTTGAGTTAAAAAGGCTACAATATACTAAATTTGATTAAAAATCAGTCAAGCCTTTTTTGAATATCAATTTTTCAGTTATTTTATGGGGTTTTATGGTAAAATTACAATTAATAATTGGAATTGTCCCAAAAAATGCCTGTGACTCAATTTAGTATTGGACTACAGTGTGTGGTCTTAAGCTCTGTACATGCGCACGGAAATCATTTTGCAAACCACTTTTTTGGGTTCAGGGGTCCCAAAACCAAAATATCCACCCAAAACTCAAACTCCAAAATGTTGACAAAAACAATACTTTCTCCATACAGGCTACTAGTACTATGTATAGAGGGGAAGTCAGATGAATCAGTATAGCAAAATTTTTGATTTATATTTCACAACAAGCATACACTTTATAAAATAAACTATTTTGGGGAAGGATATGCCTACCCACTAACTCAAGTAACGTATTGTCTTAGTTAACCTGAGACAACACCAGTCGTCCTTCTTTTGTCCGCAGTGAATGGCGAATGTGGTTACTGCTGCGTTGCTATTTGTTGCGTGGTTGATTCAGTAAGCGTAGCTTGGTCACTTTTGAGCTTACTGTTATCCATTTGATTACTTTGGATACACATTAAACACTTGTAATACGAGTGTAGTATTTGTTAACTCCTATGTTGGTTTCTATTAAACACAAACGTGTGAAAGGGTATGCAATTTACAGACGTAAATGTTTAAGGGACTGCCCCATTTTATTTATAGAGCTCAAATTAAGTTTTATGATTTTAGCTTTGGCCTGACTATCAAGGAGTAAACACTTGTTCGTTTATCCACCAATGATGAAACAAGTGACTCAAGAGCAACTTTTAGCCTACAAAACTTGTTTATCTTATCTCGAAGCAATAACTATTCTCTTTAATTATCAAGAATAGAAAATAGTGGTCAATATTTTAAATATGTTTGTTTTAAAATATAGAAAATTACAAAGATCAAAAGTCAATACCTCAATATACTTTCAAAACACACTTCCATAATTTAGTTTTGAAATAATCAAATAATGATAAATAATAATGAATAATGTTTCTATTGTCAATTTATTTTGTCATCAACTTCATATTGTTACCAACAAAAATTATACATCACATTAAACTGATCTAAAAGCTTCCTTTCAAAATATCAGGTTTTAAATTTATTTTGGGGTTCCTGTTTTCTTTATGTGTTCTGAAAATTTGTGCCTAGTTATAGTAGGCTGCAAAAGATCAGATTACTCATACTCTCCTATTAGCTACTACATATTTATGTTCTTGTTACAGGCATGTGACGCAGAAAAAACTTACACATTCTTACTACCTGAGCCAGAAATGACCAAAGACATTTTGGCTAGATTTGTGAGAAAAAATTTAAGTGTTCTAAGGGTATGTGTGAAAGTGGATGTTTTGTGTGCTACTCAATTTTCAAACGTCATTTTAAAGTACATTATTCTGTACATAGTATGGGATTACCTTTGTAAAGTCTATATACTATATAGTATACAGACTTCTGGTGTTTTTTTTTCTTGGCACATTTTAAAGTTAGTTTGTATGAGATAAATATAATAATTTATAAGTGCAAAATAGTAATCTGATACAATTATGCTTTTACAAACTATTTTAAGGTCTGATCATATAGGCTACTATTTAAAAAAATTCTTAAGTGTTTATTGATTTGTTATTTTAGAGCATTTTATCCATAACTTACAAAAATATGTATTTATGTTAAATAAGACGTGCAGTAATAGCAGGGATAGTACTGTCACATAGATATTTTGTATCACATTTTGTAATGTTTAAACACATTTTTTTTCACATTTGGTTTGTTTTTGTTTTGCTTACCATTAAAATTATTTTGCAGTACAAATATAGTTTTTCAATTTTTTATCACTTGTAATAAATAATAGGCTAGTAAGTAGGTTAAGTAATTAAAAGGTTTGAGATCGTACATTGGATTTTGTTAATATAAGGCGCTCTAACCTTGGATGCTTTAACTTGAATAGATTGATGCTTTGGAATGAATATTTTATCTTTACGACAGTGATTTATTAATATTTATAGTGTCCCAGAACAAAATAGTTGTATTAAATCTACAACCATGGTTTCAAGCCAGTTGCGTCATGGTCACAAACACAAAGGAACACGTACAGGTATTCCGTCCCCCGAGAACCTTTTTGTAAACCATGTACATGTCCCTGTGAGTTTGACGACGTCCAAACGACCGACTATGACAACATGATACTTCTCGACATGACCTACGTGACCATGACGCAACTGGCGTTGAAACCATGGTTGTAGATTAAATACAACTATGGTTTTGAGCTGGGACGAAAATGAAAGGTAATCAAACCACTATTAATATTTGTCTTATCAGTTACCAGGCAACAGGATTTAGAAAGTAAATCCGGAAAGATATTTTGTACTCCACTTCAGTATTATGGGAACATTTTGTTTTTGATCTTAACTGAACAGGTTTCATGCTAATTATGTTTTTCACAATTTCACCTTTGAAAAAGTTGAATACTTGTGGTGTTTTTAAATTTGATATATACAAATTTGAACGAATGGTGTTTTTGGCCTCTGGGGACATCAAAATGAAAAAGTAAATCGGTCCCGGGCCTAGGTCTTACCATGAGACCTACGGTAATAGCTACTTTCCTATAGGGAAATTCGCTATAACATCGAGTATCGATGCTCATCCCTACTTTGAAAGGGCAGAGTAATAACACCACTTATGAATAGTAAAATTTTATTAAAAATTTCTATTCAATAATACAAAAAAAATCATTTTTTCTCCTAAAAAAATTATTAGTGGTTACATAAAATATAAAAATGAAGCAACAAAATAAAAATAAAACACTTAGGCTACTAATGATGAGGCTACTAATGATGAACTCCTGCTCCATGTTCTCTTACAGATTATTTGGTACATGAGAGAACTATATTTTGTAAAGACCAATTTGAAAATATCACAGTGGTCAAATGCGTGGCATACAGCACAGCTAGCCCTATTTAAATGGCAAATTGATTAAAATGCGTACAAATACAAAGCAACATACTTTAGCTTTAACAAAGTATTCAACTTTCATGATCAGTGGAAAAAAGTCAACTAGAACTTGTGATTTTACTTTGTGTAATGTTTGTAGGGTTTGTTAATTGTGTTTTAATCAAAACCTCTCGTACCGGTACTTCTGAACATTAAGAGCTCATATTTTTATAACAGTTGTAAAATTCCAAAATAAACTAACATGAGGTTTTGATGTTAAATATAATCTCAAACATCATTATTCTTTTACATTGGTGTAGCTTCAGTTTAAATTCCCAACCCATTTAGCATTTTAACACAGTTGATGAAAATAATCACTAACCTTATAGATGTTAAGCTTGTTTTATGAAAGAAGATAATCGTGTTTACAAATAAAACTCAACCAAAACTCGTATTTGTTAAAACGGTTGTAGCGGAACAAGTACTTTAATTTTTTAGCTCTATCTAAGAGGTATCAGAAGAAAAAAATAAATGGTAACTTAAGCGGTAATTCAAATTAAAACTAGCCAAGAACTTTCTACCTAAGTAAAACTACAATGAGAATTAAAGCTATACAATAAACATAATGTCACTAACAAACCAAGCAATAACAACACCAATATAATCTCTTAACATATCTCAAATTAACCAGACGTTTAGGTAAAAATAATATAAAGTAAACAAATCCTCATAACTAAAATACAAGTTTATTATGTAAATGCAATCTGAATAATAACAACCTACGAGAGGTCGTCCAGTGGTCGAAACTCGACCAAAAATAATTAATGTACAGACTTCTCTATTTTCTACCCACACTGTAAATAAAACATGTGATTGGAATTTCTTCCCTTTGTTTTGATTTTCTGTTTACATTTTGTTGTTATTTCGTCACCATCATGGCAACCCATATGGTCCATGTTAATTTTTTGAAGTTTTCAAATTCATTTTTTGTGCTTATTTGTTAGCCTATTTTAATTTTTAAAGGCATTCTGCACATCTACAGGAAAATATCTCTCCAACAGTATGCGTAGATTTTCCCTGCGATGCACACGAGCTGAGAAAAAAGGTTTTAAAGAAACATGCTTGCCTATTAATATATAGATAGATTAGGCGGACACTTATTGCAACTATACAACATAGTTTGGTTTTGGTAGTGGTCATACTTAAAAATACAACGTACAATAATTATTGTTATCTGAAGGTGGCTGGTTCAATCAAGAGATAAGCTTGAAGCATTTTGATACGGTTAAAAATAGAATTTCATCCCAAGCGGCATTTCATCCTTGGTCTTCTAAAAAATAATCCTGGCTTAAGCCGGGTTTTTTTCACTATAACAACTAAGCCACTGTAGGCGTCTCTCCAATCGCACAATGACATTCCAATTTATGTACACTTAGTTGGAGATTAATAATTTAATTTTGAATATACAAATACTGTGGATCCCCAAGTAATCGCCACTCCTTAAACCATCACTCTCTGTTTATATGTCATTTCTAAAATATGTATGGCTGTTTTTTACTCTAGGTTTTAGCCGCACCACAATTTTTTAATAGAGTGAATTATGTGTCAGCATGTATATACTGAAAGTAAAATTATACTATGTGCAACTCACATGTACACAGTGTTGTACATACTACATTCCCAAAATAATTGTAACAATCAAAACTGTAACTTAGTTGACTAATGTTAAGTTATACTTTTCCTAAACTTTGGTGTACAAGTGTTATTTTATCATCAAAGGCTGGATATGCAGCGAAATCCGATGAGCAGCAGTCGCCAGGCGTCCCTAGTTCTAATGAGTTAAATGGAAGCATTTATGCAAAACGGGTCGGCAGCAGTAAAGGTTTTGCTGGAGCAACATGGCATTTTTTTAATACCAGCAGTAAATTTAGGAAATGTTGATTAATATTTTCAAAAAAATTCTGTTGTCTATTTACTTATTAGGTCATACTTAAGGACCCATGGATGGCGGTTAGTTGGGGTTTTACTGCACATAGTATTTAATTTTGCACTGTAATTTGCTATACACTAGTAATCCTCATATATAATACGTGAAGGCAATTTCTACGAAACACTACTCCTCTGTTAATAATTGACAGATTTTTACAAACGAGGTGCCAAAATTAAGTATTTTTTGTGTAGACGCCCCCTTTCACAAATTCCTGTAATAAAAGTCTTCGGGCTTTGCCCCACAGGCCATCGAAATCCCAATGTACTTCTTATGAAGAAAAGATTTTGTTTACTTAAACAGACGAATAATTTGTATTAATTACAGCTGTTTATAGTAAACACATGATACACACAAGAGTGTCCGTTTTCAGAGTGAGTTCGTTTCCAGTTTCGATAACTGGAGTGGAGTGATTGATTACATTATCTTTGCTTTGAGTTGAGTTGACTCTTTTAAGTCAACAGAAATTGTGACTGTTATTCCTAAAAAAAAACGCCTTCAACTGCTCGAATTCGAGCAACAGGTGCACTAGTATGTAAATAACGATATATAAATAACGATAGAGTTTGGTCTGGTGTTGCAGCTTTTTATACTAATGAGAATTGTATAAAAGCACAATAAGTAAGTAAAATTACTAAATCTTTTTCTTGCTGTGAAAGTAATCAAAACTTGTGAACAAATCAGTTTTGATTTCAACGTAGAAACCATTCTATATTTATATATGACAACTTCACAAAAAATCCAATGCTTAAGAAAATTAAATTTTTTTATCATTGAAGTGTTAAGCCTGCTCTTCAGATTCTATTTAGTTCTAGGCATATTGGTTTGTGTTAAATAAGGATTTTGATAAACATTTGTTCACTAACTGCAAACTAGTTACTATATAAATGACAAAAACACTTTCAATGCAATTTACATTATTGAGCCCTTTTGAGACTAAGAAATTAGGTCAGGTTTTCAATTTTAATACACTTTTACATATATGAGATTTTTCCTTGGGTTTAAAAAGTTCCTAATGTTAAAAGATTAGAAACCAATAATAATATTTTAGTAAAACAATATTTTGTATTAGTGATCTATTCAAAACATGTCCGGAGACAATTTGATAAATGCCAATAATAGCAAGCTCTGTAAAGCTGCGTTGTCCAAGGCGCGTCTGTTGCGTCTGACGCAGAGCGATGATCGCCGAGCGATGATCGCTGAGTGTCGATCGCTTGGAGGCCCGTTGTCCAAGAACGCGTCTATTCAGTTCAACAGTTGGTTGCTGACTGTGTTAAAATTTTTTTTTTTTGCTCTCACTATTAGCGTTAAGAGCCAAGTGTTGAAGATCCTATTCATCGAAGAGATAGAAAACGAGGAAATTCTGGACCTTTAGTGAACCTCGATTGTGTACCCACAGTGTTTTCAAAAAGAGAAGTGAGGAAGGATATTTTAGAATACTTATCAAAAACCACTTTAATGCAGACAAGAGTCTGTTAAGTGATTTTTTTTTTTACTTTTAATGGAATCAGTTTACGTTCCGTTAAATCCTTTAAAGTTTAAGTTGTAATAATTTAATTTAACACTAATTTATTATTATTTTGAAATTGTTCTTTACTTAAATCTTTACTTAAAAGTCAATACTTTGGTGAATTATTTTAGACTATACCGGTAACTTTAATTTAATTTTGTGTTTTTGTTCGTAGCGGGTCTCTAACTCGTCTGATTTTAATTATCAATAACCCAAATGGAAGCCCCTACATTACTGAATATTTTAAGGTTGAAACGAACTGCAAGCGTTAATAAGAACTGGAGATATTTAAAAAAATGATAAAAGTACGAAACGTCTATAAGAAATGTATGGGGAAGAGTTTTCTTTTGAATATCTTTAAAACGAAAAAAAAATAAAAACGAATTCCCGCATTGAAATTAGCATGAAAATCTAGTTTTGTAAATGATGTGTCACAAAACTATCATTACATAAAAACAATATGTATATCCAAGATGGCGGCCATAAACGTTTTTCCTATCGAAATGAAGTAATAACCACCCAATAAATACTGGTGGTGGTCTTAAGTCAATATCTCGAAAATGTGCATATAAAATGCATGTGGAATCATTTTTTACTTTTCCAATGTTGGGAAAAGCCAACATTTTTTATAATGATTTTAGGGGGTTTCCTATGGACCGATGTTTGGCAACTTTTAGTATATCACTCAGCAGACTCAACACTACAAAATAAAACCTTAAAACATTATCTTGCAATCTTTTTAGGTCATATTCTATATTTCTTTGACTATAGCCATTACATTAAGATACTGTATATTATGGAGTATACGGGAGAACACAGAAACAACAATGCAATAGACGCAATAGACGCTGGCCGTCAGCGATCCCGTCTGCTCCCGGAGCAGTGCCCCGCGTCAGACGCTCAGCGTCTCAAGCGTCAGACGCTAGAGTTGGACAACGGGCCCATTGAAATCAATGCTTAGCAGTCACTGAGCGTCCATCGCTAGCGTCTATTACTCAGCGTCAGACGCAACAGACGCGTTCTTGGACAACGGGGCTTAAAAATGTGTCCTAAGCTGATTGACAAGTAGGTCTGTTTGAGAAATAGAGCTAATTTAAAATCACAATTAGAAAAAAAATACTAGAATAACTCCCGGTTGAAAAATGTGTTTAAGGTCAGTAAATGCCTACACCTACACAATTCTTTA
This sequence comes from Macrosteles quadrilineatus, assembly GCF_028750875.1. Classification (NCBI taxonomy): domain Eukaryota; kingdom Metazoa; phylum Arthropoda; class Insecta; order Hemiptera; family Cicadellidae; genus Macrosteles; species Macrosteles quadrilineatus. Next base: position 59,339 of record NW_026542597.1, read on the forward strand.
GCAAAACATTGATAGAAAACTGTTCACATAAAATTAAGATTTTGTACACTTACTATTTAACAATTTCCTATTGCCTATAATTTTTCACCTGAGATTCTTTACGGTATCCATTGAAACTTGTATCTAAGTTGTACATTAAATTAGTAACATGAATCAACCATAAATCATGACTTACCATTTATCAGCGTTTATTTTTTAGTTGGAACTAGGCTGGTTAACCAATCAACAAACTTGGTTTTAATTGGTATTTTTTTACATGGGTATACCTGGTGTTTCTGTTTTTACATTAATTGGTGTTGGAAGAACGTTTTTTTTTTGTACTACTGACAAGATAAACGTATAATAAACATAATATGCCAATTGATGGTGAGTCATAACTTACAGATTTTTTATAGTTGGTGAGAAAGGGTAAGAGACTTACTACCGTATGCGTTGCTGGTAGACATTTATACACTACATCACTGTGTGATTCGGTTCTGGTACATTCTAGTTCCGAGCCATATAATAAAAGATACGACACCAGAGCAGAACAGCCCAGCAATGATGCGCAGTCTCCAGTGATGTCTACTGCATTTGAGAGCCGCCACGATCCTTGTGACTTGCTCCCGAGTGTCGTCTACGCTGCCTGAGTTCTCTATCACGTAATGTGCTCGCTCACACTTCTGGTCCAGCGCCATCTGTGAGGCGATACGCTTCTTGGCCCGCGTCTCAGTCAGATTACCTCTCTCTATCAGCCGCATCAGTTGGATGTCTTCCTCACTGGAAAACCATCAAATTGAATTTAATATACAGTACTTGAGATAACAGTGATAAAGTAACTGCTATTTCAACAGCACTTATCCACATACCTCCTTAAAGATGTAGGCCCTTAGTTTTTGTCGCACAAAATATAGAAAAAGGCAATATTTAAACATAATTTATTATTTACAAATACAACCATTTACTCATTTCAAACACGTATTTAATCAAGAGAGAGGTTTATTAACAGGAATTTTTAGAGTTCAACTAGTTTATCTGAGAAAATTTAAGTCCAGGGACTTAAACACAAACAATATGATTATTTCATCCTAATATAGGACTTTTTAGGAAGAAGGTATAAGAAATAAGTCACATCTTCTACTTAAAGTTTCCATTACATAAGGTATATACAATCCTTAGATAATTATTAACGTTGCGTTTTCTGAGGAAAAACCAAATTCATGGATTTCTAAACTCAAGGCAGAAGTGTCGTGGGTTCCGATCCTGGTCACTGCCACTAACTTTTATCAGTACAGTTCACCTTTGTACTGTACCGGCTCACCCCTTGCTTTGCTGGATACGTTCCACGCACAGATCAGTAGTCTATGTGGACGGGCAAATGCAAGGTTAAAAGAGGCCGCCAACCTCTTAAAAAAAAAACAAAAAAAAAAAAAAAACTGACGAGCGAGGAAAAGCCCTAACACTGGGCAAAAATTGTTATTGCACAGGGTATCTTCTTCCAACATGAGAGTGAGGGGGGCGGATGGGGGGGGTCTTTGCCTTAGACACCAGAACTGGTGCTAAACACAACTTAAGTGTACCATTGATTGTTTCCTCTGTATCTTCTCTGTGGTTTACTTAAGAAAATTTTCATCAGAAGGGCACACTTCAATTAATAGCTTAAGTAACTATCTCCCCTTAAATGCAAAAATTCACTCTCTCATAGTTTATTTTCCACTTTAAATGATTAATTTGATTTACAGACTTAGACAACATTGTAATCAATCGATCAACTTTATTTTTAAATATCAGTTTAAATAAACACAGCACCTACCATGTAACAACTATAATTTTATGGATATAATCCAACATTGCACCAGATTCAAATAGAAGAGGCAAATCCATGACAATGAACTGATGACCTGGAAGAAACATGCAAATTAGCACATGATTGACAGAAACACAAAGATATTACAATTAGTACTCTTTTGATTCTTAAAATATTCTTTTAAAATAAATATTTTGTTCCATATCTTGAATATGGATCAATTATATAGACATCAATTTAGGTGAAATGTCAAGTAGAAGAGGCCCATACTAATCCATTTTTTTATCTTGCTTTGAGGCATAACCCGATTAACACGTTCACTGCAGCATACATCAAACAGGGGCACGCCAATGGCGGCGAGGCCCAGGTGCGCCACCGAATCAGCGAATGCAATTGGCATTCAAATATTTCAGCCTGACGAATAACAAAAGAGCACCGGTGATTGTGCTGCGATACCCCGATAGTGGAGGTAGTTCACTGAAACACCCAAAGATAGCAGTACCTGAATCCGTAGCCAGTAAGAATAAGAATAAGAATCCTTTATTACTAGACACAGTTGTGCAATAGACATTGTCAAAGCTATAAACTAAAAAATGTAACAAACATTATGAACATTAACACAGTGGACCTTAACATAATGTAAAACTTAGCCTATATCATCAACCCGTGTTACACAGTGTCTTTGTAATGTGGCTTGAAGAGAGAAAATCCCCAAAACTGGGACAAAAGCATTGCCAGACAGGATTTTACGAAAATTTTTAGTACTAACCTATACCAAAATAAAGCTCACATTCTAAGCTACAGGCTGGCAACAATTATAACGTTCCCCAGCAACAACGGAGCTTAAAATGAATCAATGTCGATGGGAGAGGCCCAATGACTGGTAAACCCGGCATCCGCAGTGAAGGTGTTAAAAATGATTTATTCCTTTAATGATATATTATTTATTAATCACAGGAGCAGGAGTGAAGTAAGTTGAGTGAAGTTCTGGCAAAGTCTAAAATACTATTCTTGGTTAAGTACTACTGAAGTGGAGGACTGTTGTTTTAAACTATATACAATCGTAAATCCACAATTAACTTGTTCGCTGCGGGCTACTATAATTATTGAAGTGCCTGAGCACTAGCACTGCACGCAACCTACTATACACATAGCACTGCGCTTCACTTACTAACATTGCCTCGGACGGTCTGAGCTCAGCATTCGGTGGGGAATGTTTTTATTGTTATTGTTATTGTGTGTAGTGCCGGTTTTGGACGTTATTTTAGTGCAATTCGTTTTTGAATTGGTTATTCTTGTATCAAATTAATATAGGTTAGCCGTAAACCACTAATTAGCTTGAGAAGGATGAGTTAAGCTTACACCTTACTTATTAAGTTAAATAGGCCTATAGGTAAGTTACATGTCCCAAGTTCAACTAGAAGAAAATATCAACAACTCACCTTGGAAAAAACATCTGACGGCAGCCCAAAGCAATTCTTTGTAAATCTCTGGATGAGTAATTTCATTTAATTTCCTCCTCTTTTTTGGGTCATCAAAAATTATATCTCCTAAAGCTTCCCTGTTAAGTTCTCCTGAAGGATGAAAAACCTCCTCTCCGAATTCTTGTCTTATTTTTTTCCATGCTACTTTTCCTGGTTCTACAACTGAAATTATCAACAAAATATATTTTGAAAGGTTTTTATATATAAAAACTATTTTCAATTAGGATAAGTTATTATAATTGTATATTATTTCATCACAAGGGCTGAAGGGCTTAAAGTGACTCTTCTCCTCAGCCGGAAAATGAGCGAGGGTCGAAAAGACACTTATTGCCCGTATGATGAACTATTTTCGTCATAAATTGCAACATTATTTGACAAACTGATTTAGAAAACGAAACTAGGCTACTTTTTATGTAAAGATAACCTCTCAATAGCCTGTACCTAACTATTTCCAACTCGTTTTCAATTTTGCTTGCAATCTAACAGATGTTCAGTAAATTGTTTTGTCCATTAAGATTGTGTTAGAGTAAATTATTTGATATGTTGAACAATTGACAAGAATGTAACAATAAGTTACTACCAAATTAAACAATTGATACGGTACATTATTATGATAACATGCGATTGCTTAAGCCGCGTTTACACCGGAGTTAGGAACACATGTTTACAACAAATGTTTTTTATTTAGTGTTTACAATAGAAATTTTGTTTCCCACTAAAAGTCGGTAGAGATCAAAGGGTGTTCAAAAAATTAGGAAATGTTTCTGTACTCCTATGATGTTTACAAAACTTCCCCACTACCCCCCCGCGCCTATCGACCACCACGAGACTACGTGGCGCGCCCTCGGCGCCAGTCAGTCTTCGCGCTGTCATATAACTGAGTGCACTGTCTGCTACTGTAAAATTAGATGTTGTGTCATTCAATTATTCAAAAATTCAACATTCATCATCATTCAATAGGTTATTGCCACTGTATTTTGACCTGGCTTGCAGCGATGATCTCGCCCAGTACAAATACTGTCTACACTGTGACGATAGGATTACACACGCCGCTTTGGCCAGTAAAAGATCCTCTTCTGTAAACATCTTGAGAGGGACTGACTTAGTGTTCTCGGGAACAGTGATTAAATATGTTTCCAACAAAATCAAAGAAAGGTGCACTATATGTTGTAACAGAAGTTTAAATACCTAATTCATTTTTTTCATTTCATTAAAACTTCTGTTCTAAAAACATTTGTTTCAGAAACAAGTGTTACCAACAAAAATTTCCAAACATTTTGTTCCAAACTCCGATGTAAATGCAGCTTTAACTTACCTCATGTTTAAATATTAAATTAATTTTACTCCCTAGGGAGTAAAAAAGCTTTGGTCACAAGAGACAGGGACCTAAACCAACTACGCACTGACGCAGAATGCCTTCTTGCTCGCGCAAAGGAGTGGTTCAATCAGAACTTACTCAAAATAAATGACGAGAAGACTCAAACACTGCCGTGTACACTCAAACCAAACCATCTGGATGAAGAAACTGTCAAACTCCTGGGCTTCTGGATTGACACCAGGTTAAGTTGTAAACATCAAATTAGCCTGGTATGCATCAAGTTTGCCAGAGTGGTCTATCTCCTGGAGGAAACTTGTGTTCGTTATCTCTAAACCGTACTTAGTCACAGTGTACCATGCTCTCTTTCAAAGCCACATAAGCTAACTTATGGCATCACACTCTAGGGCCATACAGCTGCAACACACGACATCTTGCTTCTTCAGAGAATGGCGTAGATGCGAGCAAAAAAAAAAGGCTTTATCACGTTAGCTGGGCACTGTTAAAGTGCAGTGTTATGACCACTGTTAAAGTAGGCCTATCTTTAAAGACCTAGAAAGGTTCTGACCATCTACAGCTAGGACATCCTAGAAATAGCATAGACTTAAAGAAAATTCAGCAAAACTCGCTCGATTTAAGTGACCAACATTCATACCAAACACGACATGGACATCTCCTTGACCTACCCAGATGTCGACTTGTCTGGACTGAAAAGGGCTCCCTTACTACAGTAGTAAGCTCTATAACACGCTCCCAGTTAAAGTGTGTGAGCTGGACATTAGGGCCTTTAAAGATACACTGAGAGATAAACTTATCTGGTGGCCAGACCTCTATAAACTTAAGTGAGCTGGACAACACTTAACACTTTTTAGAAACCTGCGTCATCTTAGTTAGCTTTCATGTTAAATAACTTAAATAGCATAAGGCCTATAAGTTACCTGACACAATCTCTTCCGACTTTGTCGGTCCCCGATGCAGTATTCAAGTAGGTATCAAATAAGATGAAGATGGATAAGATAAGATGAATAAGATAAGATGGATAAGATGAATAAGATTATTGTTATCTACTCAAATCAAATTTATTATTGTTATCCATTGTAACGCTTTTACTGATTTGTTTTGTTGTAACTGTTTTGTTTATTGTCACTTGTTTGTTGCAACCGCTGTCTTTTTGCCATCTTGTTGCCGTCTCTCTTGTTGTTGTTATCAATTCATTCTAATTTCTTTTGTTTTCACTCAACATTATTTATAACTAGCTTTAAGAAAGTCTTGTTTGTATTGCATTGATTTGTACGAAATATCAAAATGGAGCTGTCCGTTGGAATGTAAAATAAATAAATAAGATGGCTCCGTTATGAGCCGAAACTAGTTGTTTCACAACCACTTGGGATTGACGACATTACAGGTACAGTATTTTTAAACCACTTTAATTGTATCAAATAACTTAAGTATCGAGTAGTTTAGCAGTAAAAATTAGTGAGTCCTCTAGACTAGGCCTACTGCCAAAGTGAAGACGTAACTTAGGCCATGGCAAGCAATGCTCCACAAACAATTAACTTAGGCTAATGGTCACATGTCTTTTTGAAGAGGTGAACAGACCGTTGTATATGTAAGTTGCGCCTAAATCTAAGCCTTAGAGCCATACCTTATAACAACCACTCATTTCACATCAAACTTAACTGATTTAATGTTATTTGTTACTAACATAAGAATTGATGATAGACCTAGCCTAAGTTATGCCTTAATCCTTGAAAATAATCTATTATTTTAAATAACTTACCGTAACTTAAATAGCCTAGGCCTCGGTCTAGCTTAATACCTACAAATAATTATTTTACTACCTTCCTAGAACCTACCTTTTCTGGCCATCTTATCTGCATCTATCACTGGGATCCCATATTCTTCAAACATTTCACTTACAGTTGATTTTCCAGTGGATATACCACCAGTTAGGCCTACGATAAACATGACTTTCAAATTGATTTGACCAAGTCTAAATTACTAATCACAGATCATTTGATTTGAATCAAAATGAATTGCAATTTGCAGTTATATAATAAAATGGAATGTTGCTGCGAAGTGCGAAGTATTAAAAAGATTAAGATTGCTATAACCTACTGAGTTCTGATCTGAGTTCAGTGAGTTGATGTTTAAAAGTTAAATCTACTATCATGAAAAACCAAACCACTTTTATTTACATTAACAGCTGTTTTGTTTTGTTTACCCGAGTGTTTTCCTTCCTTTCCTTAGAGCCTAAGCACAAAAACGGTACTGCCAGACTATGAAATAAGAAATCAAAATTTATTTGCCCATTGATTATAGGAGCTTTACTTATACATTAAGCCGCGTTTACACCGGAGTTTGGGACAAAATGTTTGGATTGGAACTTGTTAAAGTCTACAACGGACAGTCCACTTTTTTGTTCTTGTCACGAGGTCAGTCCTCGTTGTGGGGGGGGGGGGGGGGTGGCGCGTAGTCAGGTGGTGGTTGGTTGGCGAAGGGGTATCGGGGACGTGTTCGTGTTGTAAACAGCGTAGACGTTATACTCCGTTCTAACAGCCGTGGCACCTGAGGGATTAGGAGACCCCATGGAAACCCTTGGGGCCTCCTAATCCCTCAGGTGACACGGCTGTTTGAACGCACTATAACAAAAACATTTGTTCCAAAACAAATGTTTCGTTTTTAACATACTTAGATCTTTACCAACTTTTGGCGGGAAACCAAATTTCTGTTTAAAAAATGTTTTCCAACATATTTTTATTTTATCTTATACAGGGGCAGGCCAAAACCATAAAGCAATTCATCAGAAAAGTCAAATTACTATTGTACTAAGTACGAATTAGTATTGTGCATTCCCCGAAAGTTTTTTTTATTGATAGGTCCTAAAGATTCACGCATCCGATGAATGCCTGTTAGTAGTCGGTAGTCTTCTAATTTAATTCTTCCTCGGGCTCGGGAAGGTATCTACCAGTGCTGACCTCTTACCAAATTATACCAAGTTGAGTAATCCTTCTAGCATCAGAGAGTTTTCACAGTCAGTTCGATCCTGACAAGATTCTTGTCATTCGCCTATTGGGCCTGATGATGATTGGAGTGTCCAATCGAAATCGATCACCACTTACCATTTGTTTTGTATATTTACCGTCTTGTGAGTAACAGTATAAGCGTAAATATATGCTTTAAGTGTTATAAGACGTTTCTTTTATTTACTTTCCGTAAAGTGCATTAATAAAACTGAAACTGAACTTAGAATAGTACACATTTTCAATAGTAGACTAAAGATACGTACGAATTTACTTGGGTTGTTCACTATACAATTGATTGTTGTTGGCCCACCAACACGACCCACCTTACTTTATTTAAACGTTTCTGGATATGCGTTTCGTATCAGCCTACCTGGATTGGTATGACGTGAAGTTGTCTCCCATACAATTTTTTTAATATCATAATAATTTTTGGACCATCAAACGACAGCTTAGTCTTGATGTCAAATGAACACTCTGTAAAAATTGAAAGCTAATTTACATTTTGTTTGTGGTAGCACTGATTGTGTCCTAAGTCTATTCCTGTGGTAAACCTACAAAAAAGTCAGGGCCCTAATGCACTCGTCAATAGACAATAATGGTGAAACTGTGGTTCTTATTGTTGTATACTAATCCAACTAAACTTTAAATTATTGAAGTAATTTATTTAGAACATGACATAGGAGAAGTTTGGGCACCACGACTGACACCACGATTCAGGACGTGTAAGGATAGAGATTGTCTAAGCTATTCAGAGGTTCTCAACTTAGGTCTCAAGTTATCTGTCACAGTCAGTGACGTAATTGAAGAGTCACAGACAATGTTATCTTTGCGCTGGCTGGTTTAGAATAGGCAGGATTCTCTTAAGAGCCTCCGTAAATTTGCTTAGAAACTAATGGGTTACAGCTATTTAACCTAATAATTTCGAAAGCTAAGGTTGGATAAATATAATCTAAGCCTAAAGTAAAAATATAATAATATATCAAATTTATTTTTGAGAGATGGTCACATACTTGTTGACATTAAAGTGTATACGAAATTACTCTATGCAAAGCTACCGTAAAACGTAAAAACATATTCTTAAATGAGTTATAATTAATTCATAACATGTACTGAAAAATTAAAATCCTTCATATTTGTTACGTTATGTATATTTTGGAATATGATTGTTAGTGAGCCTAATCGCAGGAAATTGTGAAATATGATAATATGCAAGCTGATCCGTAAAGCCCGTCTGATAATTCATAGCCACATTATCCCAACGTCAACTGTGGGATGAAGATATAATGTCCTCGTAAATTATGAGGTTTTGTTGTTGGATAAAAAGTTAGTTAGAACCCAATGGACTAACGATGCTCAGGTCACACGTTTTGCACCTTTCAAAGTGCTTTGTAAGAGAATCCATCGATTGATCGTCAACAAACTTGTACAGATGTACAGTATACACCATTGAACATATGCACTATATGTATATTATATAGTCAATGATAAAATAAAAATAAAAATGATAAATCAAATCAAATCAAACACAGTTACCGGTAATTCCAACGCAATAAATACATTTATTAATTGGAAAAGGTACATGGATGGTTTGTCACATAGGCGATTTTCTTGCATGGGAATGATTTACCATTAGCATTAACTAATTAACTTAATATAATTTATGGTATGATTACACCAGTAACCAACAGAGTAATAGCATTATACTACTGTATATTTTTTCTGTCTAAATTTGGCTTGGTTAATTTCATGACAAGAACTTCAGAGGGAAGCTTTTTTTTAAATTTTATTTAGTTTTTTTTTCACAAAAAACAAAGTGATGGAAGTAATAATAATTGACGTCAAACGAGTGTTAATTACTTAACACATACATAATACTTAACATTGTCCGTAGCTAATTGCCAAAGACTTTGTAAAATTGGGTTTAATAGCACACTAAACGTACTGTGCTCAATGTACTCATTTTTAAGAGTGTTAACAATCTAAGGTAAAAAATGTGCAAAAACCCATACATTATCCATGTAAAATAATTTCGAGAAACATTGAAACATTTAAAGACAAGTATTTCAAATTTAAATTAGCAGGTGGGAATGATGGAGAAGATGAGTTTGTAATCGCCTTGGATTTGTTGATAAACCGGTTAGAAAACCGTGAGTCTTAAATGAAATGTTTCAGATATTGATCCTAAACCCATTATTGTTAGCTAATAGTTAATCAGACGGATGTTTTATGTAATTAAAATATCTTTTTAATCAGTGAGTGTGATAGGTTTTTAGTCTATAAACACTTTTTAAAGATTACAATTCTTGTTTTAAGATGACAATATTACCTTATAATTGACCTGCCCCTCCCTAAGAACTTTCAAAAATAACCCTACAATTTTTGTTTTAGCGAATTTCCCTATAGGGAAGTAGCTATTACCGTAGGTGGCACGGTAAGTCCTAGACCCGGGACCGATTTACTTTTTCATTTTGATGTCTCCAGAGGCCAAAAACACCATTCGTTCAAATTTTTATATATGTATATATATATGTGTCCGTGAACACGATAACTTGAGTAATTTTTATCCGATTTTGATGAAATTTGGTTTGAAGGTGTAAGGTGGGATAAACTTGAATGAGTTCGCGATCCAGCATGATCGAACCATGGGAGCAGGGTTTTATGGGGGGTTTTATGGGGTAAAAATTGGTTTTTCTCACTTTTGACCCTCAAAAAACAAAATTTCCCAATTTATCTCTAAACCTTCTTAAAGAGCTTAAAAAAACAAACAATTCAGTATATCAAAGTGTTTTTGTACGGTTATTGGTTACGGAGAAAACTAAAAAAATGGTAAATTTAAAATTCCCATGTTATTCTTATGGAGAATATTGTAAATGTTGTAGTTTGCTTGTTTATGGATATCTTTTGATCAAACTTGGCAAATATATTCATTTATACTAAACAATAATTATTTTACTTAAAATACACACTTTATTAGTTTCCTTGTAGCAGCAAACCTAGGTACTCGTTAAACCTAATGTTATTTAAATAGATCAATTGAAAATCAATTCAGCCAAATGGAAATTCGCTTAGACGGCAGGTTTGCTGCAGCGGGGGTATTGTTTATCAGTTTTGTGTCGGTAGTATAACGTCAAAATATCAGATTTATTTCAATATTTCATATTTTTAAAGGGGATATCATTAATGATCAAGGAAAAATTGCATCTTTCCAAATTAAAGAAACCTCTATCAGTCGATTCCAATGTTGTATTGTTATTGTAAGGTATTTAAAATCAATTTAAAATTCGTTTCGTTAGGTAACACTTGTTTATACATGGTCAAGGTAACCTACAAATGTTATTAAAAAGTAATAAAAAAATTAAATCACTAAAGTAGACATTTTTTAACAAAGTGAATTATTTATATGGCTAAAAACGAAAATCTATTAATACAATATTACTGCTTAAACGAATTTAAAACACCTTTACTCATAGTTTGTACCAAAATCAATAATTTAGGCAATAGCAATGCTTTGTAGGCGATAGCTTTGTATTTTGTAACACAAAAAACCCATCATTCTGAAAGCGTTAACACAATTGCACCAAGAAAAGGAAATTGCAAAAATATTTTGTAACTCCCTTTAACAATGAAAAATTTAGTTTTAATTAAAATATAAAACTTTTGATTATAAGAATGTATTGTAATGCATGTTCCACTGTTAGACACAGACAAATTAAAGTTGAACAAATTTAAGCTCAGCGTCGAGGACCGTCACATCTTGTTATGCAATATTATGAGCATTTACATTTTATGAGGCTGAGACCACCGAGCGGAAAATTTCCTCCACAATCTATGTAAAAAAAAACCGTTTTATAAAACTTACCTTTTTAGCAAAAACAAAATATTTATATTTATTTAATTTCCATTTGAACCGTCAGGTGGAAATTCGTAGATTTTGTGAGCTAAATAACATGGGGATTGTGGTCAACAAAGTTAAATCCGCTATAGTCAACATACATTTAGTCACACATTTTTTGTATTACTGGTACCTACTAAATTCATTGATTTTTTTTATAAAAAAGCATAAAAAGCTGTTATTTAGATAATGAAGAATGCTGTGTTTTTAGAACCTAGCTTTATTTTATTAATTTAGCTTGAACGATACAATGTTACATTATATATAATTTGCATTAGTAGCCTAATTTATTTCTGTTTCAATGCTTTAAATGACTTTAGACAGTTATTTATTTAACTATTTGATTAGTTCACTGATATAACTGTTTGGTTTTTCTTATGTTATCCGTTGCGAGTTTCATATTTGTTGTTATGTTGTTTACGATCATCAACAAAAAGTTAACAAATTAAACAAAATATGTCAAATACAAATTCAATTAGTACGGTATAACTATATTTCTATTGATGGAATATACAGTCTAAAACCATTTGCGATGCAGTAACCAATACAAATATTTCAGTAGGACGACAACCTATCCTATATCGAACTCGTAAATACATCGGTTGGTGATAAATGTGAATCCGATGTGTTATTAGAGACCTACTTGAATTATCACGGTTCAACCACATATCTTTCAATCCAACCGTTATGATTTCTCATTCATTTTTCTAAATGAATAAAAATCATTTATTGCTATTAGCCTTCATAACTTATTTTATTAGATTAGTTATTTTCTAAGGTTGAAGCCTAGTGATCAGTAAATAGGATGATGCATTTTTTTTAAATCGGTTACTAAACAAACACTGTTTACCCATAATTCATATTTTTCAGTAGTCACAATAATAAATTTTAACTAACTATATGAACGCTTACTTTATTCTTTAACGATTATTAAATAAATTACCAAACAATGTGTTAGTTAATGTAAATTAACTGGTTACAATATTTAACCGTATAATGATTCCTATTATACATTTTACAATGTGATTTAGATACCTGTTTAACCATGTTAACTGTCTTGTTTTAAGAATACAAACACATAAATAAATAAAACAGCACATAATGAAGAACAATTAAAAACAATCAGTTTATCACATTTAATAGTACTAGTAATAATTTGAAATGCCCACTAATATAACCTTCAGAAAATGAAAGCTCCCAGCCCTTAAGTCTGAATACAAGGTAACTTAAATACTACAAAAATAAGTAAACATGAAATGCTTAAATTTCAAACGTGACTTTGCAAAAATCAAGGCTCAAGTGATTCTGATAAAATCCTCGAGAGGTAGAAATGAAGATCAAAATCAGGCAAATTAGAAGTTGGCCTTTTTTATTAACTCATAGACTCAGATTTACTCGAAGTTAATAATTAGAACATTTATATAACAGATTTTTGAGTGATGGTAAAATATGACAACATATAATTAATTAATGAAAGTTGGGATTTCACAATGTATAATTTCAAACGACGTTTAAGATTTGGATACATTTACTTCTTATGGATTCAGTGAATACCTTTTTCATTTTAGTTTACAACGGAAACCATTTATTATAACTGTTTGGTAAGTAAAAAAGCAGATTTTATCCAATAAATATCTGAAATTGTTTTACGTGATAAGGTAGAACCCATTTGTTTGTGTCGTTAACATGCTTTGCTGTTTAGAAAACGATAATGTAAACAGATCGTCCTTCTTCTAGCAGTGGTAATTTATCCGTGTAAATCCATTCCTTGAACATTACTTATGTTTCAGACAGTCATTAACATTTTCCACAACGTATCTATTTAAACTTCCTTCCTATTACAAACATATTAAATTTCAACGATTGTTAATACTTCATAACATTTTAAACGACAATCCTATTACAATACCTCATGGATTGAACGAACTATATAATTTACAAACGGGAAATCAATATCGAACTCTGTTTATCATATGCCAAAAACTAATCACGCATAAAAACTATTGATCTAATGAAAAAAAATCTACACAATCCACAAAGTAGTTGAGTGATGCTAGCAGCAAAAATATCGAGTAAAAGGGATTATAAATACATAATATTTAAAGTTGGGTAAAGATCAATTGATTGATTCATTAACTCCTCTTCAAACATACTTCTATACCTTGATAGTAAATAATGTGTCCCCAATCTTGGTAATAAAGCCTGCTATATGGTGTTTCTAGTGATAAAATTGTATTTTGGACTAAAACTGATTTATATTTAATGTTTTCTTATTTCGAATAATTAACCAATGAAATTATTGCAAAAGCCACGAATATTCAAAAGTTTGAAGCTTAGAGTTTAATATTGAATGAAGTTTCCTGGATTGTACCATCACTGGTCAAAGTATGTTTCATTAGTACTGACACATGTTGTGAATTTGTTCAAACCTCAACCCTGGAAATAATTTACTATCCTGGAAAACGCGTTGCCAGAACTATTGTATTTTACCTTCTGGATGTGGTTGGTGTATCATTATGTATGTAAAAAACTTTCCCAATAAGCTCATCTTCTTTAAATTTCGTATTCAAACTGAATCACGGATGAATCATAAAGTAAAAACAATATGCATTGTTCTAACTTTTTACCATAGACAAAAAAGATCGCTTTTCATTCCAAATTTGTTTTGGGCTAAAAAATTGTGTCTGTTATTGAAAACATAATTTTACAATAATTATAGCTTTATAAGAAATAATCTAATTCGTAAACTTGTAACGGTTACGTTCAGATGTTATGTTATTTCATACAAAGATAAGAATTAGTTAAAAAAAAAAAAAACATAGTCATAGTATATAAACCACAAAATGAGCCACTAAATTAATCACCAACAAATTCAGTTTATAAAATACCACAACATACCTAATTGTATATTGCCGAGATCACTGTAGCAGATATGATTTTCAATATTTAGCTTGATGTAAGCTGGTTGATGGAATCAGGAATATCTTAGTTTCAAAACAGATCCTTCAACTTTTATATTTGTTTGGAATTAAGAATTGTTTGAAATTTGTAACCATCTGCATTTTTATACTAGATGTAGCCTAAATGTAAAATATTTATAATACTAAAATATTTTTATCTAACTGAAAAAGCCGTGTTAAAATATATTATGATACCGTACTCTGATAATAATAATTATTTTTATTATTTCAGCTCATCCAAAATTTAAGATTTTAAGAATTCATCATTTCAAAATCAAATGACGTAAGAAATGTGAATGTGATAAATCTTAGCTGAATATTGTTTTATGAATTCAATTTATGACTAAAATAGGCAAAGTAAAACGAAGACTTTATTGCTATTTATAACTCACCATACAGGATCCATTGAAATATAACTCAACAAAATAGTCATATTTTATTTTATATGAATTGTGTTGTTTTAGTTACTATTTTTAACCGACTTCCCCACTACCAACAAAAGGAGGAGGTTCTCAATTTGTTTGTGGCGATGTTTTTTTTTTCTATGTATGTTCACCAATTTCTCTGTGATTCTTTTACCGATCAGTGTGGTTCCACCACCAAAATAACCAGGAGAGTTTCTATTTGGTACCTTATATATTATGTTTAAGTATAATATTTGTTTCGGTGAAAGATTCTGAAAACCTTAAATATTCAACATTTATTTTGTTTACATTTGTGCAGATTGTTTACATTTGTGCAGAGAAGGCAATAAATAATAATAACATTCCTACAGCTGTTAGTTGAAACCATTTAAATGAAGCTACAGACAATTCTTCATGAAACAGTTGCTTCATATTGATCAATGAACTATTTCTTGCCATGGAGCCTAAATGAATTACATTGAGAAAAATGCATTTTGTTTTGGTTACTATAAAAAATGTATTTTAACGTTTGACCTGATTTGTGTATACAGTAATTCTGTTTTTAGTATTGAACATTCTGACTTACAAAAACATATATGTTTCAGTGAATAGCTGTATGATATTGACAAATAAAGGTGTATTGTGAAAACCAAAGCATTCGTAAAACAGGTCTAAATATAAATTAAATGCAATTATTCCTTACACGACCTAAGAAGTGTGACAGTGCATAATCGTCAATTTTCTTAAAAGTGTTAAATATTTTAATTAGGTACTAAACATGCATTTGCAGATGTGGAATGTTTATTGATATTCTCTACCCAGTTACTATATCATATCAATACTATTATGCCTGCTTCGGAAAGTCCTAGAGGAAGATGATTTGCAATTTTGACTAGGCTATCTTGATCAAACAAAACCACCTACATGGCTTGCACCACTTTTAGCTGAACCAATCTTTCATATACATATTTCATTTGCAGATGTGGAATGTTTATTAATATTTTCTACCCAGTTACTATAACATATCAATACTATTATGCCTGCTTCGGAAAGTCCTAGAGGAAGATGATTTGCAATTTCGACTATAGGCTATATCTTGAGCAAACAAAACGCCCTACATGACTTACACCACTTTTAGCTGAACCAATCTTTCATATAATATTTTCCAAAGGTACTATACGTGTTAACGACCAATTTTCCACTTTTGAGAGATTTTTTAGTGCTGGTAGCTGAAGAATAACTTTCATATTGTTCCAAAAGGCTTGAGACGTTACTGTATTTCTTTTTATAATGTAGAAGTACACCGATTGCAGGAAACGATGATGTCTGACATTTTAATGTATCTAGAAAAGACAATTAGTTTTTCATTAGGCCTAATGTAATGGACAACTCTTTCTTTCTTAAGGAATATCTAAAAACGTTTATTTTCATACCCATTGATTATGTAACCTGAACAGGTGACTCAAGCAGTTTTAAAATAATGATTGTTCTGTGGAACTTTTGATTGTTTCAAACAGTTTTGCTTATCAAAAAACCTCAAGTAATTAATATATATAAAATTATACAGTCACTAAAAATCATGAAATAATTTATTTTTGTAAAAAAATACAACCGACTTCAAACGCTCTAAAAAGAATGAAATAATTTCAATCGAGTAAACTTTTGTATTAGGCAAGCTCACGTATTTCAAGTCGGCGCGGCTCAAACTGCAAATATGATTGAAATTAAATATTGTGTGTGTATTTTGAAAATCAATAAATTGTAGCTGGATAACATAAATATATAAAAAAAACATACTGAACTGTTTTGTTTATATATTAAAGGAAATATTTTCTTGTATTTTATGTTTACTTCAGAATAAATGCATTATGAAAATAACACACACAAATGTTATATATGAATAGGAAAATAATTTAGTTTGATATTATGATAGGGAAAAGAAGCTAGTTTAGTATTAAAACATTACTTTTCCAAGTTAGAAACATTTAAATGCGTTATAATCTTTTAAAAGATACTCGTTAATACCACTATAATGCCGATCTCTGATTACGGTAATAAAATAACAATTAACGCATAGCTATGAAAAAGACATGCAGATTAACACCTTTAGTTATAGATAGTCACCTGCAATATGGACACCCTCTTTCAATTTTGTATAAACAATCATCATAGAGCCGCGCCGACTTAAAATACGTGAGCTTGCCTAATACAAAAGTTTACTCGATTGAAATTATTTCATTCTTTTTAGAGCGTTTGAAGTCGGTTGTATTTTTTTACAAAAATAAATTATAATGATGGAAAGATGAAATTGTTAGATACCAATTTCACATATAACCGACCTCCACACATTAAATATTTCTAAGAGGAAATGGTAGCTCAAAAGTATGGCAGCGAAAATTTACTGTTCTTAATTGAGCTAAACCAGTCCATTTATGAAATTGCAATACAAAAAGGTATAGGGGTTTTATTTGGACCAGAGCCATAATATAAAATACTGGGAGACTGAAAAGTCATCAATCTTTAAAACAAAGACAAAGTCCTTCGAGTTGCTTTTCACGAAGAGCTTTCCAAACACCTTCAAGTATCTCCATTACCTGAAATCGAAGAGATTTTTTTCAAACAAACCTTTTCCTAAGAAATATTTTTAATAAGTTGTTTTTCTAATTCAATTCTGTATTTATAACTTGACATTTCTACAAGGTTTTAATTTTGTTCTGTTAAAATAGGCAGTATAAGCAAATAATTAATGTTACTTAATATTTACCTGTTTTTTTATAGCGTAATTGGTTAGGAAAATAAATTTGGTTTGGTAAAAACATCGCTATATAATAAGTAGTAAACTTGTTCCTTTTAGATGGTACTTAACATTATTGAGATTTTATAGGTTGACCCATAAGACAGTGTTTAATGCAACAATATAACAAGATTTTACTATCAAATCTTGGTCTTCACAACTACCTATTGAACATAATCTGAAAAACCTAATGTACCCTTTATACTGTAGCTTGTTTAAACAAAATCAAATACTGTAGTAATAAAACATGTTACTGTTTAAAAATTATTGATAGCCTATATGACAATTCTAAAATATTATATCTGTTCTATCATAAAACAAATTAGCATAACCCATTTTTGTATTTAGTGCTGTATTTACAAAATGAAATGAGGTAAAAAAGTTAAAAAACTTTAGTTTCTTTTGTGAGTAGTTGAATAAAGTGACAAAAGATACTTTCTGTCATATTCTATTATTTTCTAAATCAATGTGTAAAGTGATGCATAATAATCCATACCAATGTTACTCATTTCGAGAAGATAACTAAAAAAAAGCACACACATATTTATTGAACAGTTTACATAAATAACTTCCTATAAAGAAAATCTCACCACTGCTACAAGTACTAATGTTAATTCCAAAGAGTACTTATTTTTATTATAAGGCTAAGGTAGCTTTTCCAGACTCTTGTGTGGATAATATAAGCAAATTGAACGTCAGCCACAGTTCCGGTTTCAATTTAAAATCACCAAAAGCAACCCTGAGACGAGTCTACGGCTAGTGATTAAATTTTCTGCTTCGGTGAACCTAATAAAACATTTTAACAGCGATTTGAATCGATTGATTTAATTCAGTATTATAGAGTTAGTTAATAAAATAGTTTTATCTTTCTACGAATTAAAAACATATTTTATAAATCACGAGGGTTTAACCTAAAATTTATATTCTTTCCAGTAAACTTCAATTTAATTTTACAGCAAATGAAGATTTTATCAGTATAATCAAATAACATGGTTCTACGAAACAGGAATGTATTGTATTTAATCATTACCAAATTCTTCTAAGAATAAATAGTCAACAACTAAATAAAAAATAAATAAAGTGATCATAGCGAACGGATTACATATCAATATTTAATATTCCAGTTAGTTTTAATTTTATTACGCATAATATTATTGTAGTTTATAACACCATTTTAAAATAATTTTGGAGTTAAACGTATCTCATTATGATTGGATCTGCAGCAATCGAAATACAGAACTTATTAGCTAACTAATAAACTAAAAACATGTTATTTTTCTTTCAGTTAAGATACACAATGTACCACTCATATTAATTTATGATTTATATTTGCATTTGCGGTGAAAGTCTATCTTTCAGTTTATTTTTTAACGGACCTAGTAGTATCGAGTACTGTTTGGTGCACTGATATTTAACAAACGTCAATTTACCGTTATAAATTTTACAAAAGAAATGTGTAGTTTTAACAACATAACTGGTTTAGGATATTGAAGTGGTAAAAATTTTCCTAATCCATCGCTTGATAACTTTTGGCTATCATTGGAATTTATTTATTTGTAAATTAAAAAAATAACACTGATGAGCAGTTTTGTTGTATTTTATTTACACATTTCATGAGGTTTCTCCAAGAAAACGTGTTGATGAAATTATTTACTTTTTCATTTCTAGAGGCCACATAAACGAAATTTAAATAAAAAATATATATTTCTTAAAAAAGATACATTATATCGGATTGTAAATTTGCGATCTTAGATTATTTTTTCCCAGGTTCCTTTTCAAAAATTTTTGTCAGTATTTAGTTTTTCATTTAACTATTATTAACTTTTGTTTTACATTTCTAAGTTTCAAGCAGAAGCAAGCATGAAATACATTTTAATAAACACCATTTTAGCTAAACTCATATAATCATGCCTGTTGACCACGTGATTTAAAAATAATATATTCATAATGGTGTTTCCCTTGATTAAAAATTGAATTTGAAATGCAACTATGATTAACTTTATTTTTCACTGATAAAATGTGAAAGTTGACAAGAAAAAACTACTGGCTGAAAGGCCAAGTCACACCGAGCTCGCTCCCACAGCGGGAGCGAATTTTGAAAAATCGCTCACCATGTTATCAAATGTGCCAAGTCACACCGCACTACCGCGCGCCCGCGGGCGTGCGGTAGTGTCCGCCACGTCCGCCTGCTGAGCGATTTTTTGAGACTACCGCGGCGGGAGTTTTGTCTAGTGCATGCGCAAAAGGGGCATTTCGAATGCCCAAGCTATTTAAAGTTTAAAAGTAATACAGTTTATTACAGTTTTAAATTAAATTTCACATGTTTCTTTTGTTTGATGATGTAGTCTATGTTCTTTTGTATTATCTTCGTAATTATGTTTATCACCAGAAAAAAATCATTTTTGTTTACCATGCAAAAATAATGTTTACGGTAAAAATTTAATGTTTCCCATAAACATTTTTATATTGCCGACGTAAACAATATTTTTTATTGTTTCATCAACTTTTTCGATTTGCAACAACCAAAACTTTACAATCAATGTAAACTTGAACTTTCAATAGAAGGCTTAGCAAAAAAAATACATTAGTTTTGAAATGGTCATATGTTTTTATTTAAAAAGTAAATAGTCTTTGTAGTGTAGCGAAAAATAACGTTCAAAAGCTGAAAGTGGATAATTTATCCACAACCATATTTAAAATGCTTCGAACACAAGGTATAAATTAAATTTAAAAATAGTTATTCACTTTTTAAAGTAGCCCTACACTAACAAATTAATAAACATTCAATTGCTTCTTAAACACTTTACTTAAAACCTGCAAATTTACATGGCATACTAAACAGGTAAGATGAGTTTCTTATGTAAAACGAATTGTAATGAACTTATCTCCAAAACTCCCGCCGCGGACGCGAACTTTTGGTGTGACATGGCTCGAGGAAAAACATCCGCGCGCGGTACTCCCGCGGCGGGAGCGACGGATGTTGGTGTGACATGGCCTTAGATTATAACATCTACATCTACACATATTTTTATTGGGTTACAACATCACGAACGATGATAAAAGTAGTGGTTCGTAATATTCTAAATGTGTTGAAACATAAAACACCATAGATAAAACATAAAGAAATATAACTGATATAGACTAAATAGACAAAACAATTATTGTTTTTATCCTGTTATGCTAGAATTTGGTATAAGTTCAGTTCAGTTCAGTTCAAAAATCTTTATTCACATAAAACATTTTTTATACAAATAATATTCAACCATGTGTTGTAAAACACGTGCGGTTGAAATAAATAAATAAGTGTAAGTGTGTAAGTAAGAGAGATAACTTTGAATAATATTTACAAAGTATTCAGTGTGATATTTCATATTTTAATATAGAACGTGACTTTGAAAAATATAAGGAACATAATCCTTAAACATAAAGTGAAAGACAGCTATCTTACAAATTTGATTATTTTGTCTGCACCGATCTAAGTGGATATCTTTGTAGAGAAATCCATCAAGTCCCATTATACTCAAATTACTGATGTCCATAGTTTAATCCTAAATAAACCACATTATAAATCCATTGCAGTGTTAGTTGTATATTCAGTAAATGTTTTGTTTAACTCGTTTTCAAACGTGGGAGGCTATGTAGTAATGAAAATAATTTTAATAGTTGAAATGCTATTTAGTTTTCCTTAGCAAAGAGAAATAACAGAGCTCAAAGCTAGTAATTACAGTCATATCTTTAGAGAGTATTTCTATTCATCACGAACACTATTCATAAAGATTATAAGACGAAGGCTATATCATCTTGCACGAAATAATCTGTAAAAATCAATGAAGACCTTTTTTCAAAAATAACGCTAAATATCGACTAAAGAAAAGTCTTTTATTTTTCCATATTATAAACCGTATCAGTTGTTGGATGATTTCATAACCCATAACAAGTGTAGACAGTATGTTTAGTTTGTAGATAACATACTACTGCGTTAAACTATGTATCCAAGAAACGCAAAACTGAAATGAGAATTTAAGTTGCCTCAATACTAAACTAACATACCCTTATTTACCAAAAATATGAATGGTTTAAGTCTAGGTATTTTAGAGGATTTTACATGAGATTTATTTTGTTGTGTCTGTGATGTTTTATAAAAACAATACGGTCCGAAATACAAAATATTTTATTACAGGAGCTCAAACGGTCACTAGAAGGTTAATAATAACTAGTGTCCCTGTTGCTCGAATTCGAGCAATTCCTAAGTATTACAGGCGTTATTTTAAAACAAAGTTCAACCAAATCAGCAAGTTTGTAGCAAACTTATTGACTGTATACAATCAACATATTATCATAGATAAATCATACTCCCCTTAGTCTATGATATTATGCTCTTCTTACTTTTGATTTGTGGCAACAGCTGGCGTTTCATAACAATTTTTGTTTCCAATGTTAATCTTATGGAGAAATACGAATCTTTAAAGGGCTACATGGCCTAACTCTCTCATTATTTCCCTAAAAAGAAGTTTCCTGCACAACTTCACGTTACGCTCTTTCTAATGACACCAAAAACATGTCAATCGGTTCAGTAGTTTCGGAGGAGTAATTGTCACAAAAATCCTGCTTGCGTATTAAATAAGTATATAGATTTTCTTATGCAATTAATTGCAATTTAAAACTGACAAATTAGATTAAACTGAATCGCAATCTCAGATTCTACCTATTCAGAAACACTAACAATTAAATACTTTATTCAACACTACAACCGATGAAATGAATTGTATTTGACCGCAAACGGACATGTCACTGCTTTTGATTGAAACTTGTCCTCATAATATATACAAGAGGTTATGAGAGCTGTTGGCATCTTTTACCAATTTAAATATTTTTGTAGTCTTTTACGTTGATTTGTCACGTGTTTAACTTTATACACAAACTAAAGTTAGGCGATTTTAAATGTATGAATGGCTGTTTATACCTTTTCTATATTACTTACCACGACGTTTCCTGCACTGTATGGATTTAAGGAATCAATGAAATGAACTTAATTATAATTACCATGTCAAAGTAATTAAAAATGTCCTGTTTTTAGATTCAGCCAAACTACACTGATAAAACAATTTACAGTCCAATACAGTTTAAAGTATATTATTATATAGAAGGCAGGTTCGGTCATAATAATTAATACTGCAATAACACTATGGTAATGTGATTTTAAATTTCCAAACACAAAATGCCAATATATAATACAAACAAATTTACATTGGCCTTTACATTAACTTGCCAATATCTTCAATAATAAATAAACACTATGGTAGTTAAAATTAATTGATGATTTAATTATCTTTATCGATCGGAATTCGTAAATTACAAGTGATACATTTCAAGCAATATATTGTTTAAAGTATTATTGAAAAAACGAAAGGTTGGCTGGACTGCCCACCAGTCCAAGGGATCTATCGTCCATTATAAACATTGACATGCATTAACTTTCTAGATAACGTTGCCCATTTAGTGGAATATGTTGTTATAAAAACGTATCATTATTATAAACCACATTACCTGCAAATTATCTGGAAATTAATTTTTAAAAAGCACCGTAAGTATTAAATCTTAGTAAATAATTTCTATTTATCTTCATTCCTTACAAATTTGTTACCTTCATGACCAAAGTATTTTTAGAATAACAATTCATATTAATACAGTATATTGCATATTGAATAATAGGCGTTTTCACTGGACACAAAGATGGGTCGACGATTCTAAATATTTACATTAACATTTTGAAACCCACAACTTTTAAAATGATATAAAAGTCCGACTGAAAATTAGCGGAAGTCATCGACCGGAAGTCAGTAATTTGGCTGAGTTGCTGAGAAACTCCAAACTTGGCGCCGGGCTGCTTAACAGCTGATTTATGGTTGGTTCAAGACTTATTAGCAACATACTTGGGCTCCAAGGCATTCAAATTTACTCATTTTAATAGTATTATGTTTTTTATAAAACTTATATGATACACTTGTTAAAAAATAAGTAAGCAATCGTTATTTTCGTGTGAAAGAGTGCTGTCCATGATAGTTAAGCCTTTTCTCCTTTTGACAATTGTTTCTCCCGTAACTTAAAAAAGTTATTCCATCTTACAGAATGTTGATACGTCCTTTTTCCTTGTATGCTGTACCTTGAATACCTTGAGGAAAACAAGAACTCAAACAAAGAATCACAATCTATACACCATGATTTGGTGAAGATTGTTTTTTTAATTTATCAAAACAAAAAGTGTATAATGGCAAAAATTAAATGAAATGTCTCCTTATAAATTCTGTATTTTGAAGCCATTGATAAAATAAACTATGATCTAATATGCATGTATGGAAAATCATGCATGTATATATGGAAAAGGAAATTTACCGAATAGAGTACAAAATAAAGTAATCCCAGTGTTTTAATCTCTAAGGATATTTATTTAAAAACTAAACAAATAAATTACGATCTAACTTTAACTTAACACAGAAAACAATTAAACTTTAAGACTTTCTATTTAAAGTTATTATATTTTTACGGATATAGTTATATTAAGTATGAAGGATACACAACTATTCCACCCAAAAAGGAGCTCCAGATAGGTAAAAGCACTGATCTAATTAAAGGAGAGCGTTGAAATGTAAGCTTTTTAAACCAGGTTTTCCTGATCGTTGGAAATGTAAAGGCTAAGGTTTACAATTTAACCACCTCTACGCGGTTTACAAGAACAGTCATCCATAATGATTTTTAACACACTAGAATGACAAAACTCTGATAATATATGTTATATGTGTTTATGAGTGAGCCTACAAACATGCATCGAACCCATCTAGGCTTATTTCTCTAAAGTTATTCATTGACATTTTTTTCTGTAAAAAATATAGTTATTTTTAGTTATTTTTAAGTTATTACGCATATTTTTAACTTTTATTCTATGAAAAAGTAGGTAAGATGTTTTGTTTTACTGAAGCATATGTTTATATTTATCAATGTATACGGTTTTGAAAATAATTTAGATTGATTATATAAAAGACATTGATTGTTGCTTTACCTGTTTTTTATTCGAGATCCTGAGTACACCATTGTCGATAGATTCCATCCAAAACAATTGTCAAGAACAGCCCCTAGGCTACTGACAGTAACATTCAGGTCGTGAAAGCCCAAAGATTGTCTTTTCCATTAACAGACTCTCGACTAAGCCGTCTGTAACAGTCAATGACGTAATTCCAGACCCTGACTCCAAGACAATGCTATCTCAATATCGTGTTGTTTTTTGTAGTTAGGTAAGAGTTGCCTGAATGCCTCTAATTTTTAACTTATAACACCTTACATCATTTTAATATATTTATACTTCTAACAACACATTCAATAGATCCAAAGGATACCAAGAGATCATTGATAAATGTAAATGTTTTACAGGTAAAACGGGTAAAAAATAACTCAAAAAAGATTGCAAAATGAAAATATATTTTGAGTTTGAATAGTACGTCTTTGCTTATTTACTAATCTAATATAATCTCAAAGGAAATGTTTAACTTCGCAAAAGGATTTTAATTTTGCTTTGAACCTAATAGAAATTAAATTTTCCAGCTCGAATAAAGGGAAATGATAGGGAAAGACAGAAAATAAGTAACAGTGGAGTAAGAAGATTTCTTAGCTAAATCTAGCTTTTAGAAGAATAAATAATTATCCTCTAAATACTTCGAAAAAAAAAATAAACTAAAGCAGAGAAATAATAGTATAAATATATTGTGAAATTTGGTTTAAATAAAGAGTAATACTTGTACTTTGTTATATTAAAAATAGTAAACAATCACATAGTTGAAATTGTAGTTCACCTGCGTTTGTTAAAAAAGCTTATTTCAATATTATGTTACATTGAAAATAAATGTACAAAAGATGACAATAAGTTGATGCCAAAGGACGGTTTGTTTACATTGTGTATTTCTGAACAACAGAGCCTGGCGGTGACTTAAACTAATGGCTTTTTGGTTATCTTGTAAGAAGTTAGTGAAGATTTATTAAATACTACTATGACCTTGTTTTACTATTTAGCTATGTTTTAAATCTAAATCAAGTTTTTTAGTAAATATAAAAATCGAAAACAATAATTTCGAACTAAGTTGCTCAGAACAAGGCCAGAAAGGGCTGAGTTAATCAGTTTCTTGTTATTTTCCAGAATACGGAAATTGTAATATCACATGAAAAGAACTCACTATGGTTTTGTAAAACCCATATCTAAGACTCAAAAAAAGGAGGAAGTAAATCGTTCTGTAAATTGTACTTCTAAACATTTTTCTAAATTCTAAATCACATGTTGAATGATCAGTCACTAGAAAATATGTGTACGGGTTGTCTTGTTTAAACATTGCTACCTTCCGACACTTTGGTAAAAACTTAAATCTTCTCCAAGTATGCATAAACTGAAACATTAGTTATAAACAATATGGAAAAGAGCATCACCGATTACTTACCCCAAATCAATGTTTAATTTTGTACAATAGATAGATACACGTTTATAGTACACTACTCTTCGAATTGTAATAATGTAAAAGACTGTGTCACAAAACATCAATTTTGTTTACACAAGAGAAAAGGCTTTACGTCTTCAGCTATCAAGGAGATTTAACTTAAATGTCTTTATGGTCCATAAATGTTATTGCTCCTCGGGGTTTGAGATTCTAGTGACATTACCGATAACAAAGCGATATAGGCTACAGTGTTAAAACTGAGCAATATCGTTCGTCTGCTCGCATTCACACTGTATCATCTATGTATTTTCCCAGGTTCATAACTTAAAATATCGTTTTAGAGAGGATTTTATGAAACTGGTATGGTTACCTACAAGATGAATACAAATCATGACATTATTTTAGGGGTTTTATGGGAAACTAATTCAAACGCAAAAAGAACAAGACTAAGTATAGTTTACTTTAAAAGAAGATGTGAATAGTTTGACAATGGTAACGTTTTGTTTAGCCTATAAATATCATTAACAGGCTAAAAGAACTAAACGGTAACAGTAACTGTGACAAATATATTTATTTGAAAACCCTAGAAAACTGGTAAAAAATATAAGGTTAAAATAACACAGGGACGGTGGCGTTGTCCTGCAATCCAGCTTCTTGGAGGTCATTGTGGATTGGATTGGAGGTATCGCAGCCAATTGTGGATATTTATAGGCATGCACTGTGGATGCGATACTCCCTGGTGTGGATTAACGTCCGCACCAGTGAGTACTACTACGATCCGCAGTACTATCATGATAATTATACCAATTTGTAATTACAAGCCAAAAATGTGGTTCTGATTCCACTATAGTAGGTCCCTTAGTTGCCATTGGTTGTTTGGGAGTTAATTAACAGCAGTGTCTCAGGAACATGTCGGCCTTAGTCACTAATATGAGTACAAGATCACACCACTTATCCTACACTCACCTCCATTCATACTTGGCTTAAAATACCTACATTAGTATGGTCTGGTCACTATTACAGAAATAAATATTAAAGTATCTTAAAGTATCTTCATCAAAAATATGGAAATGGCAAGTAACTAAGGTAACGAAGATCCTTAACAGCCCACAAACAGCACCGGAAAACGATGAGAGAACTTTATTATTGTATATTTATTGTGAACACAAATACGTATATATGATCCACAAACAATTTGCAAAATTCTCTGCCAAATACATTACCATATTATTTTCACACATTTTCTTTGCGAACTAGGGCGCTTCCTTAGGTTAAAAATTATGCATTCAAACAAAGCGTCAATTAAATTTAATATTATATATTCTAGAACATTGTTCAATGTATGGCTTATAAGGAAATTTAATTCTCAGGAGTATTAGCAAAAAAATTAAATCGATCCTTACATCCACTCCTTCTCACTATTTCCAAATAAAATTACTTGTGAGGTAAAAGCACCACAAGGTAGGTGAAAAACATTCATTCCAGCCAATTCATTAATTGGAAACCTTCATCAATCTTATGTCGGACCATCAGTTCAAATTAAACCTCTGACTTTTTCCAACATGCCTTTCTTGGTGAAATAATCATGGGGGGTTTAAACCAAATGAAAATTAATAAAACAGATAAAAACAATGATTGAAATGTTTCATACAATATTTTTTGCATTCCAAACAATATAGAGGAAGAACTATTTATATATACAAATGCTGCCTCCTAGCTACCCTATCGTATTTTCAAATACAGGGTTATTATAAATGATGGACCCATTTTTAATGCTTTATAATTTTTATACTATTAAACTTACCCGCTATAAAATACACATCAAACGAAAAAGCAACTCAAAGAGTTTATGCCTTCCAAAGACACATCAACAAAATCGATCCAACAGAACTGTAGATTTAATTGTAGAAAGTTAAAAAGTATCCAACTTTTTTTACCACTAGAAATTTGGAGGTTACTTGACGTTTTTGCAAATAACTTTTAAATGGTGAGGAAATCGACCAAAGTGGAAGGTAATATTCCGAAAGAGAATAAAATTTCCTACAATCTACTATTACGCATATCTTGAAAATACTCAATAAATGTAGCCTAAATTTGGCTTAAAATAAAAAAGTGTGAAATTTAATGTTTGCTATGTTTATTGTCCACATTAAAGACGGGGATTTTCAATTTTTTTTCATTTTGAGGCAATTTTTGGGATTTTTCTTGAGTATTTTCAAAAAATGCATGATTGTAGGAAATTTTATTTTCTTTCGGAATAATACCTTCCACTTTGGTCGATTTCCTCACCATTTAAAAGTTATTTGCAAAAACGTCAAGTAACCTCCAAATTTATAGTGGGAATAAAAGTTGGAGATTACTTTTTAACTTTGTACAATTAAATCTACAGTTCTGTTGGATCGATTTTGTTAAATGACGTGTCTTTGGAAGGCGTAAACTCTTTGAGTTGCTTTTTCGTTTGATGTGTATTATATAGCGGTAAGTTTAATAGTTTAAAAGTTATAATGCGTTAAAACTGGGTCATTCATTTTGAATAACTATAATTCGATTGAATACAAGTTTGATGATAAAATTCCTGTTGGAATGTTCTTACAAATATAATCTAGACCACCCTCGTCATTCTGAAGACTTTTCAACAGATTAAACGTCATTCACAGATTGCCGCAAGCTTACATTCTATTTGGAAACCAGCGAAACTGCCCAAAATATATATATTTTATGTATATTTTCTCTTCGTGTGTATTTTTATGGTTCCTTCCACCTTTAGCTATAATTATTCAGAGTATTGTCAGATAATGTTGTATATCTTATTATTCTTTTAGAGAGTTTACGGTTAGTTAAATATTTGTTTTATGAAGGAGTTGTCTGTTTAGAAAGGTTTTGAAACTATATATGTAGCTTAACCATTTTATACAATTAAAAAATTATTTTCGTTATACATAATTAGTGAGCCATGTAATCGTATATGAATTGTATTTATAGAACACAGAACTAAGTGTGGTAGACAGAGATCATCACGCTCCATTTTTAAACTCACTTTAAATTCATACTTAATTTGAAATAAGCATTTGGGTGTGCATTTCTGTCCGAATGCATGAAAGAAGTGATTTTTATATACATAAGTAAAATAACCTATTAATATGTTTAAACCCAAATAATGTAAAGTTCTTAACACTACAAATACAGAAGCTGCACAAATATGCTGTGAACGAAAACTAGGCCAAAAAGCAAATGCTACTCCAGGATTAAAATTTACTGATTTCGTACTGCTAAAATTGCATTACTATGATTCAATTGATTAAACGTAATACGTAATAAATTTAAAATAATTATATCGACACATCTCCGGAATGTTTTTTACAAACTTGAGATGGGTTTACACATTGCTTTCTGCCAATGTGGTTTGTACTGTGCTTATACAGTGTAAATAAAGTGGGTAAAATATTTGTAATTTTACAGTTTTAGTAAAAAAATACCTCGTTAAATTTCATTTACTTCTGACACGATTTATAATGTACAACTTGTATTATAAGGTGATTTGGATAGGAGTAGGGTTTTTGGTTTTCTGATTGCTGACGTACTTAAGCCTATTAGGAATCACAATATATTTTAGCATAATCTGTTACGCTATCGGTGGACTACATCAGCTTATTGTCTCTATGTTAATTATTTGACACATCTAGCTTAGTACCCGTAATCGGTGATAAGGGATCAACAAGTAATACTATGGTATCTGCTAATAAATTTGCCCTAGCGAGTCGTTACGGCCAAGATATCTGCCATTATTGAGCTTATTGTTGTTATTCTTATGAAGTGTTTGTTGGAATCACATAATCAATTTCACAGGGAAGATGTTTAGGCTAGATTTGCCATAGCATACTATTGAGTTACAATACTGGGACTAATCTTAAGATTGATTTTAGTGACTTCAAATTGAAGCCTTCTCTGATTACAACAGTGGTTCATGTCGAATATGCTCATATTCTCTACGTTACTCTTAGTTCAAATGGAATTTTAGTTTTATCAAAGAATAAAATTTTTTATATCAGAACGATATTTATTTCATTGTGACAATAAGGTTGGAAGATTACTGTCGTAGCCTAGTCATTTTCTTTTGGATTTCTGAGGTTTTGCGATTTTGAGTAATTTACGCTCAATAAAATCAAAAGTTTGGCTGATTTTTTACCCTGTTATATTATTTAATCTTGATTAAAAACTAAGCCATAAAATACAATAATTTAGCCTAAAAAAGTTCTATTGATAGCAGTTTTAATAATTTGTGCAATTTTCGAGCACCATTTACTTAAAATAGGATGACACACAACTAAGTATAAGTTTCTTGGTTTTAAACGTTGACAAGGAACGTAACCATTGCTTAAAGCTACTGAAGTAGCGTAATGTTGTGGCCTTTGTAGATTTAAATGATCAATTATCATTTATTAAGTTACTAAACTCTATGTATTTATGAATAAAAAAATCTTTATTATCAACTAGCTAGCTAGTAGCCTGTTATTATTGTAAGCTTTCCTGTTGCAAATACAATATAATTCTAATACCAACAAAGAAATTTGGTTTCACGTGGATTATTTACCTTGATTTAGTTTTTGTGAAGGTTCAATAAAAAATGTATTTCATAAAAAAACCTAAAATATTCACTTAGAGTTATCTTCAATAAGTACGAGGTTACCAATATTTTTTAGTTTTTTTACGGACGAGAAATGATGTTTGGTTGCTATAATTCATGTTGTAATACTTGCCCAGGCATACATTTATTTTTAAATATCCTATAGGTTGTTATGTCATTTGCTCATTCGTAAATTCGTCACAGTTAATAATTATCTGGTGTTTTTAATTTAAATTCATACAATTTTCATTCAAAGTCAGATTATACATTGGGCCCTACTTAAATAAATTATTGGCTAAACAGTGAGTCAATTTTAGAAATTTCGATGTTTCCGTCTAAGTTTTCCGAAATGCACTTAAACTTACTAATGAGAAAAATGTAATACCTCAAAACAAATGGTTTGGAAGTAGGATAACTGTTAATAATTTAGAGTGATAAATTTCAGTCTGTCTGTCTATTTATAGCACTGGTATACGAGATGAAAACATACTCTACTCGTAAATTATGTTTGTTTGCATTAAAGTACTTTGAGAGCCTGGTAGAATTAACGATCCATGGGTTGCATGTTTTGCTGGGTAATTACATCGTGGAAATATGCAAATTTGGGTTTTATGAAAGTGTATTCTATCTGTTCCATTACTAAACGTTGGTTGTAAAATAATTCAGAAGTTATGTGTTAAATCATATAAAGAGACAAGCACGTCAAATTAAACAACTATCTTTACAGTAAATATATTTTGGTTAATATTAATAAATAAATACTGGCTTCAAATAAAAACTGTATATAAGGAAATAGAGCCATTAACAAGTATAGTTAAAAAGAAAAAGAATTTCATTCATTGGACATCTTTTAAGGACACCGGAAAATAGAATAAGCAAGAAAATAATTGACAAGTTGTGGAATAGCAAGAGTGACTTTAGGTGGATTACAGAGATTAAGGAGGACATGAGAAGGTTGAAAATATCATTAGAAGATTTGGAAAATAAGTCAGAGGCGCTTGCAGTACTCAAAAACAAAAATATCATCCTGCCAATAGGAGCAAACAATCAGAGACAAGGAAGAGTGGTTTCGGAAGAAGAAAGAAAACAACGGTCGGAAAGAATGAAGAAGTATTGGGCGGACAAGAAGAAGAGACAGAATGTAAAAAGAATCTAACCATTATATTGACTTTAGTGGCCCAATGCTGGCTATAAAATAATAATAATAATAATAAATAAATGTATTTAGAAAGACACTACCTATCAACACTTCCCAGTATCAGAATTTTAGTCATAAGCACCAATTAACAACATTGGGATTCTCTACATTTACGTTAAAAATCATAATTTACTGTGTGAAAGAGTATATTAACTACACTCCAATGACGTATCCATTTTACTCTCATACACAAGGCTTAAAACCAGCTCCCATTAATTGGCACGATTCGATTGTATTTACCAGGAATGAAAATTTATAAATTTTCCTCAACATAGCTCTATGGCAACCTTTATTTTTGCGATTCGGGCATAATTTAATACACTTATATCACTTTTATAGTGTACATATGGAGCTTTACAGTTATTGAGGAAAACTGTTATTTGTAATCATAACAGTTCACCAATAATATAACAATTTACATTTGCGTTAAGTGCCTTATGGCTGATTTACGCGAATCCAAAACAGTGTTATTTCCTTAATTCCCCATAACCACCAATCTTTTCTAACAAGACAAATATATAATACTTATTTTATTGGATTTTCAGAGGGTATTTCTCATACTGCATTAAGAAAAATTAAGATCAAAACTATAATATTTTCTATATAAATAAAATACAGTTTTCACTGTGAATTTTGTAGGCTCATAATATTGTAGTAATATTTAGAACTAACAACCCCAAAAAAATATAGGAGCCTTATCTTAATTTTGTCTATTTTTATGTCTGTTGCGTTTTTGCAGTCCTCTCTGGGAAAATAAATAAATAAATGAATAAATGAATCTATAAACAATGCCTGCACTTAAGTTTCAAAATTGAAAATATAAAGACCAATGGACGTTTGAAAAATTAATCCTTATTTTTAATAATTAATTGGGTTCCCATAACATCAAGTTTCAAGGGAACAGATTTGACCTTTTGAATTTGAACCAGGGATCCTGATAAGAAACCATGTTTTATTTCAAAATTCACTACTGTAAGGTAAACCTTCTTGAAGCCCAAGGCAGGGTAAGCAAGGATACAATGAATAACGTATGAAACACCAACGTGAGTTCTAATGTTCTACCACAGACAATAGACCATTGGTATTACTTTTGTCTATGGTTCTACTCAAATAAACTGTCTTGACCCCATCGATATTTTTGGGGGATGGGGTTCTCCATTCTACCATAATAAGTTTAGGGTACACTTTAGGACAATTAATTATTTAACCGTTATTACAGCCACTCAATTGTTAAAGAATACGTGTTTTGCATCCAGTGTTGTATGCAGATATTAATCTGTTCTATAACAGGAACGAATAGTATCTAAGAGTTAGTTAGTTAGTACTGCCATTAGATATCAGAACACAAATGAAATGAACTTTGGTTAAAGGAATCACAAAAGAAACATGGTTGCCACAATGCAAAATGAAAACAAACAAATGACGCTTCCTAACATATTATAACTAAGTGTGTATATTGTCAAAAAAATAAGCTCAACAATTCAATAAGTAGTATGTCACTTGCAGAAAAATATTATGCTTCATGTGAATAATGTATACCTCATAGTTCATTATTGTTTTAATTCAAAGGAAAATGAATTTATGAATATCCATGCACTGTCTGTTTCCAGAAAAAGTAAATACATTTCGATTAAAAAATCTACATACTCCATCTTACGTTGAACATACTGTAAAACGCACAAAGATGTAGAAACTAAATCTCATACACCGTGTGATAAATACACTAATGTATAACAATGTAGAATGTATATACAAATAACAACTTTAAACGGTTTTAATTTTAAAGCAAATTCTTTAATTTTAAATATTGATTCTGCATATTTCTTTCATTGTGTGTAAAATATCTTGATCTAGTTAACTATTCTTTTCAAATAAAAAAAGTTGAAAGGTAAATTGAAAACAAAGTAAAATGTATTAGAAAAGGTTCAACCACAAATAAGTTTTTTCATGAACTGAGAAGTATACAAACAAGCAAAAACATTTGCACAGTAACTTAATAAACTGGATGTTTGCCCAACTAGTGCTGAATCACAGTACTCCTCCGAGTATCTCTGCCAAGCCATTTTATTCTCAGGTTAGGCACGGAGATAGTGAATAAACTTTTCAGTTAAAATAGGGGGTTTAAAATATTAAACATACGTTGCACTTACAAATTATGAGTTGTCCTAGGTAATCAATATAAACTGCAATTGCGTTTTAATAACTGGTCTGTACATTATATGAAGTGGAAGTAACATAAATAATAATGAAATAAATCATTTAAAGATTCATATTAATATTTCAATAGTTAGTGATTATTTTCTGTATTTTTTCTGTATATAATGTTAAGCTAGTACTGGATATATCACTACTAACAAAAAAAAGTAGAATTTTGCTTTCTTTTGAAAATCAACCAGATTCATGTGACATATAAAATATAGGATAACATGTTATCATTGTATTATAAGAAATTATTTCTGGTCTAGGAGTAATATAAAAAAACATTAGTCTTATGAAAAACATTTGTAGCTGTAGGTACTCCTATATAGAAATAATTAGTTGGTGTAATTAGGGAGAATTTGTTAAAAAGCTTCGATTCAAAAGCTTAGTTAGCCTATTGTGAATAATCAACACTCAGGTAAAAATATGTTGGCAATTATTACATAGAACTGAACAATTATATTAATGTTAGGAAATATTTGTTCAATATGAGATATTGAGGGGAAGATTGATTCTGCTGTTTAAGGTTAAAAACAGGTAAGGTGTTAGTGACAGGGAACTTAACTTTGGCCACAGATTGAATCAAAACCAAACCTAAGTAACTAAGCTAAACTCACATCAAGTAACTGGATAATCAAATTGTTGACTGGCCAATTTGTTAAGTACACTATTATGGATGCTTATCTTTCTATACAAACTAGTCAATGATAAGGTTTTAGCGTTCCTTGTTCACCAACCCTCGTCCAGAGCCCGCGCGTTGTTCAATTCAATTCTTCTCACGGACTTGCCTAGGGGCTTACCCGCTCAATCTCTCATCAACACAATGATGAGACTGAATCATTGACTATCGAACAACACTGGTATTTTTAACTCGAGCCTCTCATAAAAAATCTTTAGTTCCACATAATACTGTTAATGTTATTTATTTCTCTATCCTTCATCAGTTAACGTGTATCATATTTTGCTAATTATCTTATTTATTTTTGTCATTCTTAATTAGTCTTATTTGTTGTTATTTTTAATTTTTGTTGTTATTACAAATTAAAACTTATTATTAGTCGTAGTCTATGAATATTTCACGGCAGGCTATATTTAATTTCATGAACTCATATCATGTTCTCTATTGTGTATAAATTACAAAAGTGCTCCAATGTAAATGGTATTTGTATTCTGTTTTGTAGAAAAATAAAATAAAATTACATCTCTGGAGTCGAACTTTCCTGGCCTTATTAGGTAAGTATACTAAACTCACTTACCTTTATCATTTTACGATTACATACGAAAACATACAATCTAACTCAAAATTTCATTCTCAATCTAATGATACTGCTGATTATGTGTTATAAGGAATAATTGTAGAAAAAATTGTAGAAATTATGAAGACAACTTTTCGAAATATAAGAAATGTATTCATAAATAATTTAAGAAACAATATATTTTCCAATCCATTCTATAGATCCAATCAAGAACCGAGTGGTAAGTTATGAATAGGACAACCTTTACTATGAAAAGGTGAACTCAC
This sequence comes from Macrosteles quadrilineatus, assembly GCF_028750875.1. Taxonomy (NCBI): domain Eukaryota; kingdom Metazoa; phylum Arthropoda; class Insecta; order Hemiptera; family Cicadellidae; genus Macrosteles; species Macrosteles quadrilineatus. The sequence goes on from NW_026542597.1 coordinate 95,020, forward strand.
AAAAGGTAATAAATGTGGATCGGTTCCAAAACACATTCCTGGCGACAATGGTTTTTTTTCATTGTGCTGTGTAGGAGGGTAGGAGCCACTCTTTGATTTCCGATAAATGTCATTATTTTGAATCAGAAAAATATTTAGAGTTAAATATATAACTACATCTTAAGGAACTGTAAATTGCATTCATAATTAATACTTTTAAATCAGGGAAGAGATAGTTTAGAGTTTAAACCTATGCAAAGGCACTTAAGCTACTAACATATAGACAGTCTTAAGTTAAATATTGACGTTTTATTGGTTATAATCATACTTGGACCATTGAGAGGTAATTAAAAAGTATAAAATTTTTAAATGACAAGTTTGTCTCAGTGAATGTGTTATAATTTAAAGTGTTTTTATAATAATTATTTTCATTTACTTTTTCCAATTGATATTAATTTATAGAACTTGGTATGTGTTTTGAAATATAAGACACCTTGAGAAAAAAAGCTAACTTGGTCTAATTTGTACTTTTAAAATGGTAGCCATTATACGGGTGACAAAAAAGTCTGGAAACGGTTTAATATCTTTTTAACTAAATCCGTTAGAAAATTCAAACCTTTCACATCAACTTACATGTATAAAAACTACTTTTCCCAAGAATTATCATTTTTTACCTCTACCAGGGGACGACCCATGAGGAGTAGGTACATAATCTTTAATGTAAGCATAGGTTGATATGCACATCATTTTAAAGGTCTGGTCAAGTGGAGTTCATTGCCGGAAATCGCGCCAAAAAACGTTCATCCGTTACAAAACGGCGGCTGTCCAAAGTTCTTGTTGAATATACCTGCACAGGCCTTACTATAGGTAAATACTCGTATTAATCATTAGCTTGAGAGCTGAAACTGTATTTTAAAGTCAACTAGCTCATAGACTAATATTATTCAATCTTCAAAACAAATTTAAACGGGTTTCAGATTTCCCAGCTAATGTTGTGTATTTACCAATTCTAAGGCCTCTGCAGGTATTCCGCAAGAACTTTGGACTGCCGCCATTTTGTAACGGATGAACCTTTTTTGCCGCGGTTTCCGGCAATGAACTCCACTTGGCCAGATCTTTAAAATGACGTGCATATCAACCTATGCTTACATTAAAGATTATGTACCTACTCCTCATGGGCCGTCCCCTGGTGAAGGTCAAAAATGGTAATGCTTGCAAAAAGTAGTTTTCATACATATAAGATGATGTGAAAAGTTTTAATTTTCTAAATAATTTAGTTAAAAAGATATCAAGCCGTTTCCAGACTTTTTTGTCACCCTGTATATTCTTATAATTACATAAAATTGTTGATTTTATAAAAAAATCGAGGGACACTTTAATTCCCCATTTAATATTTCCTTGAATACATAAACATTATTACTTTGATTATTATTATTACCTAAACACCAAGTTAAATGATAAAATAACAAATAGCTGTGATATCACACTGTAATAGACTTTAAATTATTGTAAAATATTTCAAAATGAACCGCACAATGAATTTCCAAGCTTTATTTTGCGAAAATTCATGATTTTTAAGTTTGTAAATGAAAAGAAATGTATGTTATCTATTAATAGGTATGTTATAAATGATCAACTAATAATAGTCAATTAACCCTAAAATCCATAAGTCTTTAATGACCCACTACATTCATGTTCCTTTTATGCCATAGTTATACAGCTAGATTATTCAATAGATCGTAGTAGTAGAAATTTGTTCATTCATTACTTTATAGCAGTATGCAAAATATACTATGTTTCATTAAGATCAATTCACAAACAGGTTAATCTAGTGAATCAAGCATTAACAAAATACCATTTTCAACTTCATTTGTATTTTGACCTATAAATCCATTTACCGGGGAGGGGCTGTTTACTTAGTACTGGAAACCTTCAAAAGATCACGTAATTTTAATCCCTATATAGGTTTGTCATAAATTTATTTATTGTTAAATTATTTAGTGTAAGTTTATATATTTTTTTAAACTCTATTCTAATTCATCAATTTATTGTTCTATTGAATATAGTTTTCTACACACTACTACAAAATAAGTAGCCACTCATCCTGTGATAATAATTACTGTAGTTTTACATTTCACTACTTTTATTTCTCCTTCGTTGTAGGAATGTATACTGTAATGTAATTTTAATAGTATATTAAAACAGTGTATAGATTATTATACAATTATCAAGGTAATACATTTCAAATAGCTTGCTGTTGACATTAAATGTTGTTTTACTAGTTTTTTTGGCACCTTCGAGGAAGTTACATTTTATGATTTTTTAAGAAGACACTTAGGGTTACATTACAATGAGAATATACGAAAGAACAAAACACATAAAAAATGGGCGAGGATTGAATACAAATAAAGGTTAAAACCTGGCAAAAAGTCACAACAGCTGTCAGTAGGTACATAAACTAAACCTTTAGAAATAACTTTGATATTTCTATAGTTTCTTTCTATTGGCAATATTTTCTGATTACTATCTGTTTACTATTCAATTTAGTCCCCAAAGAGGTATAAAGTAAAATCCTAAAAATTGAATTAATAAACCATTTAAGTTATTTCTGAATATCAACAAAACGTCGAAAAAGAGCTTTTAAAATATAATTTCCTTAAACATGGTTGAATTTTCTTACTTTTCCTTACTTAAAATTTGAAATTACTATTTATAATTTTTATATATTTTTTACATTAACCACCTTTTCTAAATGTTTTCTTCACAACCAATTATAGCAGAACTTTGTTTGTAGTCTACTAAAATACATAACAAATAATAATAATGGTCTGGTATAACACAAGTTTGCATAATGTTGAAAAAACCAAGTACATTTAAATTCATATTTAGAAATCTTTCCCCAAGATATCACGGAAACCCTAAGGAAAGGCTATAGTATTATAAAAAAGTCAACACGCATACATGTTGTAAGAATCCTTTAGCAGTGTTGTAACCATCATAGCATAATTTATTAATCCTTTAATGCACCTGTCCTTTAGTTTGAACCTAGAGTGGTGAGCTACTGCAAGATGTAAGGGTGCTTTTACAAATATGAATAAATAACTTTGTCTTGAAGGAAAACTTCTCAAAACCCCGTCAGGTTGCGTTCGTTACGTATAAAGTAAGATTGTAAAAGCCATGTAGATTTTTCATTGTTAGCACTTCCTTTAAATCGTAACAATAATATTTATTACAGTATAATAGTTTTTGTATTATAATATAAATCCTTCGTCACATGGAGGTTCATTGGCTGTTATGATGTTTTGTATATCACTGGATTTAAAATATTCTGGTCATAAAACATTTAAATATGAGAGTAAATAAGTAAACAATAAATCATGTTATCGAGTTTTACCCCCTACAACATTGAAAGGAAATGAGAAGGTTACGTAGTACTAGAACCATTTTTGTAGGCTATAAAAACAGTGTAATTTGTTAAAATGTTTGTCAAAATTCTATTTAGCTACAGACATATTCACAAATGCTGCCAGTAAAAAACAATTAAACATTCTGTGAATGTTGAAAGAAACATCCCTGGAATATTTCCTTCATTTATCTGTTTGCAATGCAAATTTAAGTATGAGAACAACATCACTGGCATTGTGATTACGATATGTCTTAAAGAAATGCAATAATAATGATGTATAACACAATATTGAATAGCAGTAAACTGTGCTAGACATCAGATGAAAGCTGGTTAGTTTGTTGACAGGAAGGATGTGACAACGACTAATGGTGCAACATTAAATATTACTTGTGATTTCATTCCTACCATGTCTGTCAAATACAGTGTAAGAGGGGCACTCATTAGGTTATAAATATGTTACACTTATAGTAGTAATTCAAAACAAAAATTTGATATTGATTAAACAATTGTTTAACATTTGTTGAAGCTAATAATGTGTAATGATCGGTTGTAGATACCACAACGTAAAAAAATAGAAAAGGGGTTTACACATTCAATATAGTCTTAATATTCTAATGTTATGTGTGGGGTTACATTTAGGTTGCTGAATTTATTTCTTTTACAGCACATGAATATTAGTTTGTATGTACATATTTAAGACTAAAAAGCTGCAATCCAAATTATTAAAATTAAGTAAAACCAAACCAACCAATTTAAATTGTGTTAGGTCAACTGCATGGATAAGTAAAAAATCTTGTAACAAATCAATTAAGTATTTTTAGTTTTGTTCAAGTAAAGTTATCAAGAAACACTATGTTTAAAAATGGTATCGTGATCAACGGAGTAAATGGATGTTAACTTTGAAGTATTTGAACCAGTATTTTCCTTAAAGGAAAGTTCACAACTTTTTCTTTGTTTTAAAGATTGATGACTGTCGAATCACAAGTTTTCTTTGCGAAAAGAATAAGCCAGACACTTTTAACTATTGAAAAAGACAATGTTTAATTTTCATTTTCAGTCCATATATTTTACAACAGTCGAATCAACACAAGATTATTTTTGATTTTCATACCGGTTTGGGTCAGTTAGTGAACTCTAAATACAGTGAAATACATCTTTTTCCATTTAAAATCAAATGGTCTTTGAACTTTGCTCATCTGGTTAAATTAAAATTCTCTTCAAATATAAATAACTTGAGCTACTTTATGAATAAGGTAGAGGAAGTTAAATCTAAGGCCTACGGTAAAACCTTTGGTTTTAGGGATGAGAAGTATAGAATCATTCAATTCTACTAATTGAAATTTTCCTAGCATCACATATTGCTGCTTGTTTTTTACTAGGTTTATTTAACTACTTATATCAATTTGACAAATTACTGAATAGCAACTCCGGTTTTTTGAGATTTATATATTGATATTGTAAAAATTAAAAACAAGATGATTATACGTAGCAACGACCTATTGAGAGTTTAAAATATGTAGCTTGACATATGTTTGTAAGGCTCTGCCACACTTGATTTGGATCTCCTGCCTTTAAATTTAAAACATACACAGCCCTGGAATACAGAAAGCATAAACATCAGGAGCTGTACATTATATTTGACTATGTTATGTCAACTCATACAAATGCAGTGGTCAGAGTTATTTCCCCACTGCACAATATCCATCTCCTTTTACTGTACCTCCTTGCTCGCTCTGATTATAGCTTTTACCTCATAAAACATATTCAATAAAATACTTATATACATTTTTACCTAGTTCGAAAGTGTTCTATATAGTTCTACTTTCTGCTGAATTACTAGTATGCAACACTATGTCATATGCTAGATTTTCCCAACAATACATTGCTTTTTTATCGAGTTAACATTTCGTGTCAATATTTACTTAAGAGCATGAGGCTGTGGGGAATGTGATCTAACATTTATTTCGTCAATGACAGGCTAGTGGTTCGGAGTTTTTGTAATATGAAATCTTATCCCACTTTCAGATGAGAAGGAACCTTGAACATGTAAATGTTGTTTGAAACACCGGTATTGCTAGGAAACTCAATAGCAAACTTAATAAAGTGTTAGTAACAGTCAAATTTAAAGTAATCAGATTGAAGAAAATAAGATTAAATTTCAATCTTTTCACAAAATCCTAGTCCACAACAAGTCCTAATATTCACACTCAAGCTACAGTATAAGTTACTAAAATACCATTTAATATTCTTTTTGATGGATGTTAGAACGTTACGTCGTTTGTAAGGTGGTAATGACTTTTCACATAGTTAACTAGTATTAGAAATTAACAAAACTAACTGTCTGGATCGTCAGACATTTCTCAAGCCAATCCATAAACACTTCGCAAAGCAACGGTATTGTAAGTGAAGGTAAGATGAATAACGTAAGACGCCCAGAGTGAAAACCAATGTCTAGTCCGAAGTCAATATATCTCTATTGTCCTCCAAAGTTGTCAGATATATTTGTTCAGATATAATGTTTGAAGTATAAATCCAGATACTAACTGGTGACACCGAAACAGGTCGTGTGATTCAATAACAATTACAATATATGGGGATCGAGTTTATTTTTAACTAAACTGAATAAAAAATCTCAAAAACAGTTAAGACAAACGTCTTGGCCGAAAGCGAACACACTAATTTAGTGACTATGAGAATTATAAACTACTTAAATCAATTAGTTAACCTTGCATTGATTCAAATGTTCGTTTAAATTAAATTTACCGGAAATCACTCAATATTGATTATAAGGCCACATTTTCCAAGCAACACTAGCAATAAATCAATTTCATTACTAGATATTTAACTTGTTTATTGAAAACTTTCCTCATTCAAATGAACAAAACATTCAATTGCAGACATCTACGATCAGTTTCCTCAATGGCTATGAATATGCTATATTTAGTTGGTTGTAATCAACAGATTTTATACTTTACAAAAAATTGTAATAATATATACCTGCATGGCTGTAAATATATACATAATAAAAGTAGCTATGTTGGTTTCAGGATGTTTTGGAAGTTCATTTTATTTGAACACGTAGAAATTTATACAGCAAAATGAAATGTAAGTGCAACTATTCTTTCACTGGAAAATCCGCAAATCCACTGCAAACAATCCAATTTCGCGCTTCAAGAAGATATATTGCTGATCATCGTTTTGGTAACATATGTCACCCTCACCCTCAGCCTGTATAGGATTTGCGGTCCGAAGTTGGATTCAGATTTTATCATTTACTATGTCAATGCGCTTGAAGTGTTTTGCTATCATGCTTTTACCTTAAACTAATTACTAAAATCATCGGGATCACCCTGAAGCAGAATCAAAAATAATTATATTGCAGAATGATAAATAGAAAAACTTGACTCTGAATTAGTCCTAATGAGCTGATAATCTATCTATTACTGGATGCTATATCACACATCGGTTTTTCGACGGACAACAAAACTGTGCATTAATTTCAATTCATATTCAAAATACATCTTTACAGACACATAGTTTAGATGGATTTTTAAAAACAAACGAAAACCGGTGCAGGTAATGCAACAAGGATTTTCTCAGACAGTCTAAAAGTAAAATTACACTTTTTGGGAAAACACTTATTTTTTGCAAAATTATTGGAACTTCCGTTAGTATTAAATTACAAATAGTTACTAAACATTTTTATAAAATCGTACCGTGTTCTAATATATTGTGATTTCAACTGAGTTGAAATGATAGTTAGTAGTAAAATAAACTGAAAAAGTTGAAAACTGTATGAGCTCAGACAGTTTTAAACAATGTCACAGAATCATAATATTTAATCAACAATCCAAACAAGACTTCTCCAGGTATTATTAAGACGCCCGAGGGAAGGCTGTCTTCTGCTTTTATTTATTCTTTCTTTTTTGAGTAAAAAAAGCTAAATAAAAAATGTACAGGTAAGCAATTTTAAAGGTATTGTTTTACAAAACAACATATCTTTTACTAGTATAGGTTTCTGTAACTTACAGCAATAAAAATACCTGGATCCAAATAGTGGTTATAAGAAGGGGGCTGATACGATCGTGAGAAAAGGGGTTTTGAAAATATCGAAACTGAACCTGCCTGTACTTGGTTAAACGGGATTTGAATAAATTGTTTTACCAAAAGAAACAGCAAATTTTAGTTCAACGTGCGTTACACACCATTCTTTTCTCCTCTGCCCTCTTTACTAAACACCCACTCTTAAACTGAGTCCAACTTGACTCAGAAACATCCTCATTATATCTTAAGTAAAGCAAATAAGAAGAATTGTGCTCAAATTTAAACTGTTACTCACCATCTTTTTCATTTGATTAACTTAGAATATGCGATACTTATTAAGGTACACTATTTTAGTATTAGCAGTCATGAGTTAAGTAAAAACATTTTAAATATAGTATTTTTCACTAAAAGAAATATAGGGATTTTTATATACAGGATGATTTCAATTGACCCCCTCCAACTTTTTTTCCCACATTTGTTCAAATATCAATCGCAGAAAACTTCCGAAAATTTTTGGGTAGTAAGTATTTCAACTATCAGTTTTTTCATCAAATATTGCAGTTTTTTAAAATTTAAATGTCTATATTTCAAAAACAAAATATGAAAATTGAAAACAGATTGCGGCATTGAGCTCAGCTTAAAAAGTAATTCGAAATGATGGTCACATCACCATCTTCATATTTAAAATAATTTATCACATTTTAAAATGGTGGGTCCAAGATGGTGGCCGAAAAAATTACATCCGTCATAACCAAGTGAAAATAGGTCGACAATGACTGGTGGTGTATACTTATCCTAATCTAGCACTATTGTGAGATTATGGTCTTAGTTTGTAATTGCACAATGTTAAAATGAGCTAAAAATTAAATTATAAAAAGCCCTCATAACTTTAGAATGGATTAAGAAAAAAAAGGATTATTGGTATTTTAATCAGGGAAAAATCTAGTTTGAAACAATGGGTATAACCCCTTCTTTACATTCGAGAAAAAATATTTTGCATCCAATATTGCAAATCCAAGATGGCGTCTGGAAATTACCCCCTTGTCAAAATTAATTACTTACTACCCAATAATGTTTGGAAATGGTCTAGAATTGATAATTGAAAAAATGTAGAAAAAAGTTGGAGGGGGATACACATACACGGAAAAGATACCGTCTCTAATAAAAAACTCACAATGTATATAAATGAACGTCTTACTAACCATAATTTGATGAATAAACAGCCTTTGTAGTTTAAACTTTAAAGTAGTATTTAGGAGTGTTTACCTAAATAGTATTTAATTTAAATCCTACTGTGTTAATACATCGGTTTATATTAGAGATGGTATCTTGTCTGTGTATGTGTATCCATTTGATATGGATCAATCTTTCACTAAAGCTCGGCCTCAAGTCCAAGAGATTTATACTTCAAGAAAAACTGCCATAAATCATCCGTGAAAGAAAGTTTAAAACGTGTCACCACTTGGACGCTTCTTGAACGAACAGGTAAGGCTGGTTTTATGCACCGCGACAGTCGCGAGTCGCGCCACGTCTTGCGGCTGACAAAAATGTCACGCGACAGCGACACTTTTTTGTCGCGTAAACTCACATCCGGTGGTGGGGGAATTAAAGAAATCAGTCTGTTCTCAATCCAATGTTGTGTGTTGTGTTTTGATGTAGAAGTGATTATTAAGTTGTTTAAATATAGACCCTGTAGTGTTGCACACGTTAATGACAAAACCCCAGTTATTTAAACAACACAATTTACAGTTGGAATTGGGTCAACCCTCTTAAAAATGTCATTACATAATATAATTATGTAATTTATATTACAAATAAAGAGTAAAGAACTCATTTATATACTAATTATTAACATTAATCAATATAAATATATGGAGAATATACCACGTGGAGTATGAAAAATACTACTGTCGCGCCGCGACTGTCGCGGTGCATAAACGTGCCCATTTGATCCAATAGAACTTGAACCGCGCGCGACACATTTTTTGAACCTGCGATTCTAAAACCTGTCGCGGGTATTTAGAGTCGCTCCGCGGCAGTTTGTCGCTGTCGCGGTGCATAAATGCTCCCATTTAACTCAATAGAACTTGAGTCGCGCCGCGACACGCGACACGCGACTGTCGCGGTGCATAAAACCGGCCTAAGCTTTTAACGATACAGTCTAACACAATTTATCATGTTCTGTTTCAAGATGTGTTTCAAGATAATACTCTGTAACAAATAAACTTCCTCATTTTAACAATTAAAATAAAACAGCTGCTATTAGTTGAACACTACAGAAATCAGCTTGAATAACTTTGCTTGTACTTTGAGTGTATATAAACCTGACTTTCTTAATAATATTTTAAGCTAACTATTTACACCAACTACTCAATAAATGAATCTTTTTGAGCAAGGTTTTCAATAAATCCGTTGAGTGATGCAATTTTTGGCATTTATGGTTTGTTTTCCATATCAAGAGAAGAATTAGGTCATTTTCGTAATCTTTTACATTCTAAATTTATTAAGGAATAGTTTTAAAATTTAAGTTAAGGTCCCCACAGAAAGTGGAAACATGTATTTTTCAAGCAAAGAGACTGGACTCACCAAGTTGTTTAGTATAATTGTTTTTTAATTTTTTTTACGTTTGCTACAAATACTGGACAGTTTGGCAGACGTAGTTCCAAAGAAGTGTATTTTTTTAAAGGAATGCACTAATTCATTTAATTGATATACATACACATAATTTCATTCATTATTTCATGCAAATATGTCTCAAAATTGTAAATAGAAACTTTTTTTCTATTACAGTATGATGCTACCTCTAGAAATAATGTAGCTTCAGTGTTTAAGATGTAAAACTCTAGTATTTTATAAGATATTATTGTGAAAAAAGGTGTAATATACCCATTCCTTTAGAACAAGGAAAGTATTATTATCTTATTGATGGGGTTTTTGGAGTTGTATAAAACAATAAAACCACTTGAGTTACCACAAACCAACCTTAAACGAGGTAAACGAGGTAATGAGGTACAATACATTTAAAGAGCCTTTATAGTGGAGAATAGTTACGATGGACACACTCTTAAAGGTATTAGCTCGTTAATCTTTGTTTTGCGTTTTAAAACAGACATTTATTTGTATATTTTTAGTGCTCGTAAAAAGTGTGAACAAACATCGTTGCGTAATATACTGTACATTTTTATCTGAATGTTTTTGACAAATATTTAAAAAGTCCTGTTGGATTTAGTGAAACACATTAATATACAGGCGTTAGTGTCACAGTAATACCAAAATATAACTGGTTTGTGGTTTTTCGTCGATGTTTGCTAGAAAATAGAAGTCTGTTGCAGTGATGTAGCCCGAAAATCTGACGACCAACAAAGTTCTAACATCACCGGAAGTACAAACGTTTCCGGACCTTCATTCATTGAACATCCGGTTTCTTCCACTAACTTTGCTGATAAAACTTTAAATATCTTTGTTCAGTACTTTTGTTAAACTATATGGCCGAAAAATGACATAAGAGAGCTAATCCTATTTGATAAGGTCTAATTGTTTTGATGTCTATGATTAATATGGTTTTGATTTTATTGTGTATTTGTTTTTTTTATTTATACTATTTCAGTAACTTTTGTCTTTTACACATTAAAACAAAAGTCCATAAAACTGAATCAACTAAAATCACTACAACTACACTTGATTTAAGATATTCTGGGTTTCATGAAATTGTATTCACAAAAATCACTGTCTTATTTAAAGTTTGATTTCTCTTGTAATGCTTTATACAGGGTGTCCGGTAACAGCCAAACTCCGGGATATGGTTCTATGGGTAAAAAGGAAATCAAGAATAACATGTTTTTTCCAAAATCGCTTCGTGAACAAGATATTCGCCATTTTCTTTTTTTAGAGACCCATGTTAGAAAAAAATATCTTAATTCATCATACATACCAAGTTTCATAATGATCGGTTGAAAAACTTTAATGATAAAAATGTCATGTGAAAAAAAACAAAATGGTGAATATCTGGTTAATGAAACCATTTTGAAAACAATTTTAATCTTGATTTTCTCTTTATTTTGGACCATAGAACCATTTGGTATATGTAACTCTTTAGTACAAGATTGTGTTACATTATTTTATGTGTATTTTTGTTTATACATTAATAATAATAATAATAATAATAATAATAATGCTATTAAATAAGACTTACCGTTTTGAAGGATTCTAGCGGTCAGCCTTATATATAATATTTAAAAGCAAATCCTGGTCAGCCAACCACAAAGTATAATAATAATGCCTTAACTGCTATTTAACAATTGTACATTGTATAGCAAACGTCAATCAATACTGACAATAAATAAGATACAATATTTAGTTCAGATTAATTATTAAGATTAATATTAATTTGGTGAAGGCAAATCTTAAAAATATTGTTTAGGAATAGTGAGTAAAGAGTTTTGTAAAAGGAGTTTTAATGTTTCAATATGAAACGCGACTGTGAAAATTCCGCGGAATATTATCTTGGAACAAAAGAGTGAAAGACAGCAATCTTACAAATTGGATGTTTCTTGTCTGCACTGTTATAAGTAGATGTCAGTTATCCAAGTTTTATAAAAAATCCTTCCTAAAAAAAACCAACATAGAAAATACTAGCTAATTAAATAGTAGTTTGTTTTCTAACGATGCAGTAAGACTGCGTTGTTTACATAAAATTGAATTCTTTAACAGAAAAATACGTTGGTGATGACATCGTACACAGATTATTTTTACAACAGTTTGTATAACCACGATAGTTGAAAATAATGTCATTTATACTCAATTAATGTCTAAGATCATAGGTTTAATTTATTAAAACATTTAATTGTTAATGTATAAATCTTGCACTTGGCAACCATATAATGAGAATATTTTATTCTGTGTGACGTTTCATCATCATTAATTTTTAAAGGAATTTCAACTATTATAAGCAATGCGTAACATATAACATAGTTCTAAGACAAAATATACAACTCATATCGTAAAATGCGTAACAGTTTTCATCTACAAGTAATACTAATCTAATCTCCCTCTCTGTCCCTTTTCCTATAAAAAACACAGATATTAAAACGTGTTGAAATTGTTTACATTGGTTCTGGTCAAAAGTACGTTTTATAATTAAACAGAGTGTCCCGGAACTCTCTAAAAAATATTTTAGGGCATTGTTCCTGGGTAAGAAAAATATATAAATCTCATATTTAAACTGTCCGGAAGTCCTTAGTTACACAAGTCGAAATTTTTATCACTTTTAAAATTTTTCATAAAAAGTTGTTACGAAATTGAATATTTGCACAAACATGTATGACAACTAGAAAAAGCTACAAAAATATTATAACAATTTTCCAAATTCATAAAACAAAATGACGGCAATTAACAAGTAATAAGTTTCAATTGCGTACCTGTAACAACAAAAAAAATTAAAAAAATTAAAAAAACGAAAAAAAAATGTCGGCTGTGTTAGTATATAAGGATTTATAGACACTTTAAATATGATATTTAGATATGCTTCTTACCCAGGAACAATGCCCTAAAATATTGGTAGAAATTTCCGGGACACCTTGTATACGTCACAATTGAATCAGGATTATTTTGTATTTTGAACAAAAGTGTGATTGATTTTGGTTTACATAATCATAAATCAACAGGAAATTGAACTAGATTGTAAACATAACATGTACCAAAAGTTTATAGTAGGGTGAAAACAGAGATAACTTTATCTATACATTTTCAAATTAAGTAGATACATTTACATCAGCGATAAAAATATTTAATATTATTCAAAACCACAAAAAATAATTTTAAACCTTAATATTACAGCTAAAATTGAATATTTTGATTTTGAACATTATCTACCTAAAGCTGTTACATATTTTGATAAAACCTAGCAAAGTGAGAGAGTTAAAACTGTTGAAATGCTATTTTACTCTTGGTTGTAAAGAGAATGCGACAAATTACGTGGACCCCAGAGCTAGTAATTAAAGTCGACGACTTCTTTCTTTGAGGAGTATTCCTATTCATCGCGAGCGTTAAACATAAAAAGAAAAGCATGAAGAGTTCTCAGAGAAGCGATAGAAGTGAAGACATCAGTCTTCACATTATTATTATCACGTAACTGAAGACAACTGGATTGGATAATACCATTGACTATTGGATGCTGTAGTTGTATTAATAGTCAAAGATAATACTAAAAGGTTTTAATTTCAGATAAAAGGAATGGTACATAAGTTTATTATGAGGCAGCTTTATGGCTGTAAGTGTATATTTATTAAAAGAGTTTATGAAACTACAATTTGTTTTATTATTCAAAATGTCATTAGCTTAATATTGAACCCTAAAATATCTGTTTTATAGTTTATTTCTTTTACAACTCTAACTTTAGGTACCTTAAATTTTCAACAACTTAACTACTACATAAAGACATTGCCCTTCCTGGACAAGTTATTTGATCTCATATAGTAAGCTTTATTGACTAAACAATTCAAATAAATAAACAATTATACATTTAATTGGTTAGTATGATCCTCTTATACATTTGAAGCTAGTGCAAGGCAAACATAAATAGAGTTATAAAGATAATCATGTGGTTAAGAATTTGGTTGGCGAAAGTCAAAGAAAATATTCATGTACAGAAAAAAGTAAAAGCAGTAGTAGGTTATGTTTTTTGTATCACATTTAATCATAATTGGATTAATTTTACTCAAGTCACACACGTACAAATAGATAGAAACCTTGGCCTTACGTATTAATAAGTCTATTATAAGTCGAGGAATTATAATGAATAATGGAAAACGATCACCTACCGTTTATAACTTTCCAAGACTTTGTAAAAATCTTTTACAAACACATTACCAATCTTTTTAAACTATATTCATCTTCGGGCAAAATGTATAAACATTTATCTACAGACAAATATTTTTGAGGAATATTGAAACACGTTAAGACAAATATTTTAAACGAAAATTAGCAGGTGGAAAAGGTGAAGAAGATTACTTTATAAGCGCCTTAGAGGATTGGTTGAGATAATGATAAGAAAACCGCAGATTTTGATTTCATACCGAATATTTTAATCTAGTAACCAGACCAAAGTTTGATAAAATTACAAGATATTTTTATCAGTGAGGCTTTAGCGAATTTCCCTAAAGGGAAGTAGGTGGCGCGGTAAGACCTAGGCCTGGGACCGTTTTATTTTTTTATTTTGATGTCCCCAGAAACCAAAAAACACAATTAGTTAAAGTTTTTATATATGTATATACGGGGATTTTATGGGGTAAAAATGGGTTTTCTCATTTTCGATCCTCAAAACACAACATTTGGTATACACTTCACTTTGATATACTAAATTGTTTGTTTTTTAAGCTCTTTAAAAGGTCTAGAGAGAATTGGGAAATTTTGTGTTTTGAGGGTCGAAAATTAGATAACCCATTTTTACCCCATAAAATCACCCGTAAAACCCCGTTTTCATGGTCCGATCATGATCAATCACGTTTATCTCGCATTACACATTTAAACCAAATTTCATTAAAATCGGACAAAAAGTACTCAAATTATCACGTTCATGGACATATATACATATACAGGGTTAGTAAAAAGTGTGGAGACCCCCTGTTATTTTTTTAACGGCCCATACTAGAAAAACTCAACTGGGCACACTATTATGGCATGTTATGAAGTACTTTTTGGGCATAACCGCCATTTGGTGTTCATCCCCAAAATGGGGGATTTTGGGGGAAACTAAAAAATTTCAAATACAAAGACCCATCGAGTGACCCCTCATTTTGAAGGTCCTGGTAAAAGAAAACCAACAACGCAAATTAGAGGTCTCTATCTCAGTTCAGTACAAAATGGCAGCCAATTGAAATTCTCATAAGTTCCCAAACCCAAAATAGGGGATTTTGGGGAAACTCAAAAATTTTAAATGATAAACCCCATCGAGTGACCCCGCATTTTGAAGGTCATAATAAAATAAAACGAACAACGCAAACTATAGGTCTCTATCTTAACACAGTAAAATATGGCAGCCAATTGAATATAAAATTGCAAGTTATTTCCGATTTCTAAAGATTTCAATCAGCTTCCATTTTTTACTGGATTGAGACAAAAACCTCTAATTTGCGTTGTTAGTTTTCTTTTACTAGGACCTTCAAAATGAGGGGTCACTCGATGGGGCTTATCATTTAAAACTTTTGAGTTTCCCCCAAAATCCCCCATATTGGGTTTTGTAAGCAAGTGGCTATTAGGCTTAAAAAGTACTTCATAACATGCCAAGAACGTGTGTAGAGTTTAGTTATACTAGTGTGAGCCACTATAAAATTTACAGCGGGTCTCCAGACTTGGAAAGCTGTAAGTTAAATTTGACTTCTGAGAATTTCAATTGGCTGCCATCTTTTACTGGATTGAGATAAAGACCTCTAATTTGCGTTGTTGGTTTTCTTTTACAAGGACCTTCAAAATGAGGGGTCACTCGATGGGTCTTTGTATTTGAAATCTTTGAGTTTCCCCCAAAATCCCCCATTTGGGGGATGTACACCAAGTGACGGTTATGCCCAAAAAGTACTTCATAACATGTCATAAAGGTGTGCCGCGTTTAGTTTTACTAGTATGGGCCGTTAAAAAAATAACAGGGGGTCTCCACACTTTTTACTAACCCTGTATAATAATCTATACGAATGGTGTTTTTGGTCTCTGGGGACATCAAAATGAAAAAGTAAATCGGTCCCAGGCCTAGGTCTTACCATTCCACAAAATTCCCTGTAGGGAAATTCGCTAAAACCTATCAAATTTACTGATAAAAATATCTTATAATTTTAACAAACTTTGGGTTGGTTACTAGCTTAATATATTCGGTATGAAATCAAACCCTAAAATTGTTCATCTAAGATCTGCCGTTTTCTGATCAGTTTCTCAACAAATCCTTTAATCATCAATCATTTTATCCTCTGGATTGCTTATATATTAATTGATATTATAAGGCCTTACCTTAGCAATCCTGTTTTTTGATCCGAAATTAATTTCGGGCCCGAAGGTGACCAAAATGAAACTAGAATATTAGCATACCAAAAAATATCCAAACATAATACGAAACCACGCCAAAGAACAAAAAACCAATTAAAATCCATAGCCCTAAAACTTGCTGAAAAGTTGAAAAACACAAACACTTCTGCAGTTAAGGCTGACAAAGGAAACACACTTGTGATAGTAGATAACAATGAGCATAGAAAGAAAATATTAAAATTTATTACTGACAACGGCATTACCAAAATGAAAAAAGATCCCACACAAAAGTTTCACACAATGATAAAAAACGCCATCAACAAATCTTCCGTCCTTTCAGCATCTCAAAAACTCCAATGCCGAACCACAAAGCCCACCCCACCTAGACTCAGAGGGCTCCCAAAATTACACAAGGAAGGCCAACCCATCAGACCTTTAGTCAATTCCATCAACAGCCCTGCCCATAAACTAGCCAAAGTCTTAGACAGAATAATTAGAAACGAAGTTGAGCTCCCCAATAACAGATCCTTAAAAAATACAATAGATTTAATAAACAAAATAAAAGACCTAGACCTGCCTGAAACACATCTACTTGCATCGTTCGACATAAAAGATCTCTATACTAGCATTCCAATAGCAGAAACTATTACAATACTTGAACAAAACTTAATCCAACAAAACAAATTGAGTGAATCATTGATTCAAGATCTATTAAAACTCATCAGAACCGTATTGGAGCAAAATTACTTCGAATATGACACCAAGTGACGGTTATGCCCAAAAAGTACTTCATAACATGTCATAAAGGTGTGCCGCGTTTAGTTTTACTAGTATGGGCCGTTAAATTTTACATGCAGAGCAAAGGCCTCGCTATGGGATCACCTCTTTCCAGTATTATGGCAGAAATTTTCCTAAATCACATCGAGAACCAATACATTTTAAACATAGACTACAACAAGATGGCAAATAAGATAGCATATTATCATAGATATGCCGATGACATCCTAATTTTGTTTCATGGCAACCGCAGACAAATTAGTCTACTAAGCAATCATTTAAATAGTATCCACCCAAATTTAACGTTCACTACAGAAATTGAAGAAAACAAACAAATAAACTACCTGGACCTCACTATAAGCAGGGAAAACCGCAAACACGCTTTTAAAATTTTTAGAAAACCTACAGCTACAGACCAAATCATCCATCAATCCTCCAACCACCCCATAGCCCATAAATACGCAGCCTTCCATAGCATGGTCAACAGACTAATCAACGTCCCATTGAAAAAAGAAGACTACCACGCTGAGCTCAATATAATTAAACAAATAGCATCTAACAACGGCTATAACCCCAACATCATAAGCAAACTCATATGGCGGCATAAGAATAAACATAACAAAAAAGACCTCCCCAACCCTCAAAACCAATTTGTTCTGATGACATATCATGGCCGAGTCAACAATTCAATCCATAATATTTTAAGGAACAAAGGGTATCGAATTGCTTACAAATCGAAGAATACCCTAGCCCAAATCCTCAACAAGCCAAAACATAGAAATAAAACAAATCATGACGCATCGGGGGTATATAAACTCAAATGTGCCACATGCCCAAAATACTACATTGGTCAAACGGGCCGAAGTTTCAATGTCCGTTATAAGGAACACCTTCCCAAAAACTCCCACAAAAACCAATCTACATATGCCGAACATCTTATAGACAATAACCATTCATATTCTACAATAGACCAAGACCTCGAAATTTTACATAAAGGATCAAAAAGTAATATGTTGGATATAATTGCACAATTTCACATATACAGCAACACCAAGTCCAACCCATCTGAAATCCTCAATGACCAATGCAGATTAAGACCAGAATCTTTTCAATCCGTAGTCAACATAACCTACAACAAGTACAATCCTGTTGATTTTGACAGTTGCCAGCAACAGTTTCTCTAACCAAAGTGAGGTTATCTGACATTATAAAAACCATGGTTTTTAAACCTAATTGTTTTACTCTTTTCACATTGACTATGACTAGTATTGTCTTAAATGTTGTGAAACTTTCTACGAAACCCAACGGGTGGATTCTATTTTAGAAAATTTGGTCTACTAGATCCCGACTGATGATGGACCTTCGGGCCCGAAATTAATTTCGGATCAAAAAACAGGATTGCTAAGGTAAGGCCTTATAATATCAATTAAATCCTTTAAGGCGCTTGGAAAGTAATCTTCGTCTTTCCCTACTGCTAATTTGTGTTTAAAATATTTGTCTTACGTGTTTCAATATTCCTCAAAACTATTTGTCTGTAGATAAATGTTTATAAATTTTTTCCAAAGATGAACATAAAAAAAACTTTGTAACTCAATTCTTTAAATAAAAATTCTAATTAAAAAAATTGCTGTTCATTATTTTTGCAAACATTCTGAAAGTTTGCATTTCGATTTCATTGAGTTTGAAAAAAAGTTTACAAAATTTAATTATATGTTTATTATTAAGGTTATTGCTTACAATTTCACCCATGCAAATATTTTGAAAGTTTACATTTCAAGTTTTTCATTTTTGACATTTTTATGTTTGTTTTAGGCATATCATTACATCGTATACATTACATTACATATCATATACATTACATGTACGTCACTGAAAATAAGAGAATGGGTGGGAAATTGTAGTCGATCAGGTTAAATGAGTCGAATCCGGTCGAGATTCAATTGGTGACTCCGTGACATGTTGGTCAGTGTAAACCTTCATGATTGGGTTTGCCAATCCCTTAATCCTCTTCGTGGTTTTCGATGATGGCTCATTCGTAAATTAGTTTTTGAGTGAACAGGTGCGATCACATTCTAAAATAGAAGCCTTTTAAGTAAAAGTTTCTTGGAATTTTATTAGTTCTTTATTTGTACAATGTATATTGACACGCAATGAAGTAAAATGTGTAAAACATGTAAATTAAAAGATAATAATGCGAGCACCTTGATAGGATAACCAGCATAGGCTAGTCAAAATACGGTCCAACATTAAACTTAAAGCAATAGAAATAAAATATATGGGATTTTGTCAACAAAGGGGTCCACAACATCATACTAAACATCGAAAAAAATCGAAGTGGCGGAAAGCCGCCATATTGGAAAAAAGTTTCCGCCATGTTGGATTTATGTAAGCTTTTAGTAAAATGGATATAGTTTGACAACTAAGCGTCTTAAACATCTGCTGTTTGTTTTAATAGCTTCCTCATTAAGTTTACTTCAAGATAACAACAATTTTTATATCATTTAATTATTGTTTTGTTTAAATGAGACCGTATTAAATTTAAAAAATAACAAATTTCTAGGATTTTTTTTAGTAAAACCTTAAAATTTTTGCAAATACAAACTCAGGTGATATGAACATACATATTTTGTGACTATTAAAATAATCTGCATTAAATTTTGAACAATAATAATCATCATATCAGTTTGTATCTTGCTTTGAAGATGGGATATATTATGGGATATATTTTTATTAGTCTTCAACTTGGAACGCTAGTCGTGACGCGCACTGCACCGCTACATTTAATCCGGGTGAAATACACTTTGAGGTGGAAAAAATTGCTTTAAGAAAATTTTGACCATTATTTTGAAATCATTTATACAGGATAATATACAAACAAAAATCCGAGCATGGGAACACTGAAAAAGTAGATGTTTTCAAACATATCAAAATTTGATTTTTCATAATAGACAATTACAGTAGTAGTCAGAGAAATATAGGATATGACCTTAAAAATGTTTCAATAAAACGTTTTATAGTTTTATTTTTAGTGTTGGGGTGGCAGAATGACATGCTAAAAGGTATCACAGTTATACATATAAAACATCTTCACAAACTATTAATTCGTACTCAGATATCAAATATTCTCAGCTACCGTTTAAATGCTTTATCAACATGTTTAACGTTTCTAAACTTACTAATATTCGTCTTCTTATTGATTCCAAATAAATAGGTTATGTTATATTTTACCGTTATCAATCACTAAAGTTTCTTTGTGATAATTTCAAGATTATCACATTCTTAGGTTGCCATACTTAAGTTGCCACACTTAGGTTGAGGAGGATATTGTACTAAAAAAGCCTCAATAGGATTTCAGCTCTCTGGAATTTCCCGATCACGTCACAGTTGCAATATTTTTAAATTATTCAATCTTCACTGTTAGACATATTGTCATCGTTTTGCTTAAATTAGCCAAACAAATATACACATAGACATCGACTCACAGTAATCATTTAAAATACATTTTACAGGCTAAATTAAAAAAATGTCACAACCCACTTATTTTGTAAATGTATAGTGATACAAATTAGTATACAGGGTGACAAAAAAGTCTGGAAACGGCTTAATATCTTATAAATAACTTCTTGATCAGCATTATACGTGTTATTAAATTTACGGAAAGTAAATAAAAGAAACGTCCTATAACACTTAAAACATATATTTACGCTTATACCGTTACTCACAAAACGGTAAATACTGCGTCTCAAAAGGTTCCGTTACAATATGGTGGCTATCCAAAGTTCTTGAGAAATATACCTGCACAGGCCTTAGTATTGGTAAATACTCATAGTGAACATTAGCCGGAAAAGCTGAAACCCGGTTAAATTTGTTTTGAATATTGAATAGTGTCAATGAGCTAGTTGACTTTAAATAACAATTTCAGCTCTCAAGCTAATGTTGAATACTAGTATTTACCAATACTAAGGCCTGTGCAGGTATATTTCTCAAGAAATCTGGACAGCCGCCTTTTTGTAACGAATGAACGCATTTGAGACGCGGTTTCCGGCAATGAACTCCACTTGACCATCCCTTTAAAATTATGTGCATATCAACCTATGCTTACATCAAAGAAGTACCTTTTCCTTATGGATCGTCCCCTGTTGGAGGCCAAAAATTGGTAAGGCTTGCAAAAAGTAATTTCATACATGTAAGTCGATGTGAAAGGTTTGAATTTTCTAACGGATTTAGTTAAAAAGGTATTAAGCCGTTTCCAGACTTTTTTGTCAGCCTGTTTAAATAGCCGTAGTTAATGTAATGACTAATTGTATATGTTTGTCGGCAGTAGTTAATTGCTATAATTTATTTATAGAGCTTACGATTTATAACTCAACAAAGTATTAACCAACCATTTTTGGGTAAACACCTTTTTGGAGAACAGTTTACAACTGTGTAATTACGGTTGGATTTTAAACAAACATGATAAAAGCAACCAAGAAATCTTTCCTCTAGAAATGTTTTAATGTTAAAAAGCTTAGTCTTTGGCTATTACAAAAAAAAAGACAAAATACTACGGAGATTCACTTTATCTGTAAAATTCAGTCAAAGAATCTAATAAGAATTGATCTTTGATTTCAGGCTTTGCCTTTGTAAATAAAAGTATCCAAAACCCAAGGGTAAGGTATCCAGGGATACAATGAATAACGTATGAGACTCCGAAGTGAAACCTAACGTTTGGCTCAAACTGTTTTAATGGATCAACGTGGTTTCATGGTTATAAAATTTGTACTATTTAAAGATAAACCAGCAAAGTAAATCATCAACTAGCTATGAGTTTTAATTTATAAATGCTATTTACAAATTCTTTGGTCAGTTTTGTAAGGAATCTAGGTAAAATAAAATAACTGCAGTTTAACACTTTCTATAGTTGAAGATTACGACCACATACCCAGGCCCGGCTTGTGATATAAGCTTAAAACCATAATATTTCTCCATTATAAGATCAGGGAACCAATAGAACTAAATAAATGACCGAAAAAGTGAAACTAATTGCTATTTAATAAAATAACTTAATAACTATTTGATGTGGTTAACACCAATGATTTAACAGAACAGGAATAACGTAAAAATAATTTTTTTAAATAACTTTTTCCCAATACAGGGTGTACCGAAAACTGAGGGTCACTAGTTCAAATCTCGGAGTTTTCAAATGTAAACATGTGTCATGCTATATATCATTTTAAAGGGATTTGATAGACAAACATTTTTTCGAAATAAATTATATTCATCCGGTTCGAAATGGCGGCAGTTTTTTTTTAAATTTTTATACTCTGTGTTTCCTATACCAATGCATTTAGCCCTTCTCCGGTTGAATTTTCTTACTCTTTATGAAATTAGCTTTACTTTGATATGCTACAAGTAACGGTTTTTTAAAACGATAAAATAAAAAATAAAAACTATTTTTGAAAATTTGAAAATTACCATTGTTTAAAATTTTCAAATAGCAACATACGTCAAGTGGCACATCATTTTATAGAGTTTTTAATTCCTAACAACTTTGTAATTTACACTTACTTCGTATCTCTTTTAGTTTTTGCGTAAATAACAAAAAACCTAATTTTCCTATATCAAATGCATGTTATTTGTGTTTGGCGTGATTTAACACTTAATGAAATGGGGCCTTTAGCCTTTAGTTTAACCCAAATAACAAGCATTTGATCCTTGTACGTTAAGCCGTTTTTCCGTAATCAATTTGAGACAACTCTCGTGAGACATCCTGTATATCTATGGACGATACATATATTATTGTAAACCGTCGGTTAGCTTTTTTATGTATCTTCAATGTGCTAAGGAAACCTATTTCACACCTCTTCAGGCAAGAAGGGTTTTTATACATATTGCATAACAACCTGATTGTTAAATAACCGATCTGGACACACCACCAAAAAATACATTATTTATATAGCTGCTTAACCAATGTAAAAGAAGCCGTTAAGAAAGCATAAGATTCTTCATCCAAGTACAAATGTTGCGCGGTTTGTTTTCTACACACAGTTTTACCCAGGGAACACTTTCCAAGTTGTATAAAGTTGTATTCCCTAAAGTGTTGAGGAGACAAATCAGCAAAGGATTCTTTTCAAATGTTTTGTAAATGTAATGTTTTAGCTTTGCCTTGATACAAATACTTCTTTATCCAATAGTCAATGGTTTTAGTAATGCTTCACCTAGTTTATCTTACACTATAAAACCGATTCACTTATAAAAATAATTTACGCCACCAAACAGACTACTTTTTCTCAGAATAATCAACCGCTTATCTAATGTGAGGAAATGTTTTTTGTATATTTACTTTTGACCTTAGTAGCTATAGTAAATACTAACAGAAGTAGTGTTAAAACACTACCATAGCTATTACAGCACTCTCTTACAACATCATAAGAGTATATGAAAGTAGAACTAAACCTTAGACTATGAAAGTTCCGGACATTGGGTTTTACTGTCAACTAGGAGGATAGGAAATGGTCAGTTTTTTACAAGGGTTTGCTTGTAATCAAGTAATAGTTTACCTTAACTGGTCCCAACCCCATTGTTTGTAGATTTTGTTGTCACAAAACGAAGAACTCCAACAGAGTTTCTGTTAACCCTTCTCTTGCAAGTGACGCATATAGTAATTCACCCTCTCTCCTAATTACTGTGTCAACAGGCTCCATCGTAAGAGTTGGAGGGTATTAAGTTGCGTTCTCTTAAAGTGCTCGTTCCACCAAGTCTTAAGACAAGTTTACAATAGAGAAAATTAAAATGAAATAAAACCTAACTTTGTCTTTTGTAAGTAAGGCTCGTTCATGAAATTTTCTACTTGGGTCGTTAACATATATTTACGTGAGTTGCGTACACTACTTTACCTACGACAGTGTTTTAATTACTAACTGTCAAATTTAAGTGTTTACTTATTTATACTTATTTATTGACTTCGATTGACATATTTGACTACCCACATTCTTCCAAAATAAAAAAGGTTGAAACTTTGGAATCACATGGGACTTAGCCTAAGGGAAATATGAAAATAAAATGATATAATTTTGCATTGTCATCCATTTGTGAGCTATTTTTCAAGTTTCAAGTCTCTAGCTCCTCAGGGAGTTAGGTTAAAATCGATTGCAAAGTTTGTACTGGACAAGAAAGCGAGCTTAAAAGAACGTGTTAAAAAAACGTCACTGTGTTGTGATTTCTCTATATTACTCTGTATTACTAGCATATTTTAACTATATTACATAGTAATAACAAAATATATTATGCATGAGATGAAAGCTGTTTAGTTTGATGACAGGCAGGATGTGACAACGACTAATGGTGCAACATTAAATATTGCTTGTGATATCACTACTGCCTCGTCTGACTGGGCAAATATAACAGCGTGGGAAGAGTGTTTTCATTCTTTTGGTATATATAATTACAGTATATACTGATTGAGCTCTGCATACAAACTAATTCAGTTTTAGTTTGTTTTTAGTTGGTAAAGAGTTACAACGCAAAAAACGAGATACCTAAAGGACAAACATATCTATTTTCGATTATACAGATTTATTAAGAAGCTTTTTGCAGAAATGAACAGTCTATTTGTCTATTATTTTTAAGAAATCAATTTTTGTATCTATCTAACACTAATATTGGTCCAGCTTTTGGTTTTCATTGAACAAAATAATGTGCAATTAAAATACATCAGTTTATGATATTTTACAAGGGGTTTACCCATATCAAAATATGGTATAGTATAATGTTACATAAAACACTTATGTATTAAACTTTACATACATATTAAATATTACGTGTAGCTTACAATTAAAACATGTTCAATTTTATTCCTCGGTACTAAATTCAGTACATGTTGGTCAAGTTGAATTGATCACTTTGATAAGGGAAAAAAATAAAATGTTATATGACATAATTAAATAAAGTCAAGGTTAGTTAAATGTTTAACTTATAGACACCCCATAACCGATCAGTATCGAAATATAACGACAGCGACAGATCAAAAAGGATAACAAAGAGCACTTCAATAAAGAATGTTACCTTCAACGACGAGGTAAATGGATGTTAACTTAGAAGTATTTGAAAAGGCATTTTCCTCTAAACAAATTTCTTAGCTTTCTCTTTATTTTAAAGATTGATGACTTTCCTGTCATAACGTACCTCTACAAAATATTGCCCTGATCTGACCAATTGAAGCTCTCTGAAAAGTGCCTTTATATTTTGATGAAATCCCTTTTGTTTTATTCTGATAAAAAAACAATTATTATCTTATTTTTGTATAAGTGTAAGTACCTTCAATATGTGATATAGAAGCCAGAAGTAAAAGATACTTCCAACATGTTTATCTATGTATCTTAATATTTTTTATAAATGGTTATATATAAATCATTTACTTAATCTCTTTGAACATACGTTGTCTTAATCTCTGATCTGATTCAGTTGAAAAGTGTATAATTACGTTGTAGAGGTCATCTATAAAAATTTGCTGGGCTTTGTTTTAGCGGAGCAAGGAAAATTAGCTAAAGGAACCAACGTTATCTAAGCTTTGTAACAGCGCAATATAATTCATTATAATATTATCAAGCAAAAGTTAAAACATTGTCAAAAGTTTAAACACCTGAGAATTATACAATGATTTACAGAAAAATATTTGTACCATACCATTTATTATATATAGCTGTAGACCCTTATGACTTGAATCAATTGAGTTTTTAAATAACACAAATTGATAGATTTTCTTTCTGATACATGATATTTGATGTCTGATAGGTATCTTACATCGGACAAATAAAACGCAGGTTTTCATTGGATTTAAAAAGTTGTTATTCAAAACCTACAAATTTTTAAGCTTAGTTATACTATTGAACTTGAGTTAGGATGAATTAATGAACCTATAATACTCCGTTATTACCTATTTTTTACCCATAGTTTTTTTTGAGTGCATTCAAATTAATAAATTGCACCTGTATACCTGTAGGATAGCTAGATAACTCATAAAAAAACAGCGATTACAAAAAAAAACTTATTTGCACCTCACAGACTTTATCACAAGAGCACATGCTTTGTAACCATTTTATATTTAACAGCCTTACCTAAGAACCTAAGTGTTAAGGTATAAACCTACGTTGATTTAAATTAAAAAATCAGCATATTCGTAAGATTTCAGTGAAATAAATTGCACTGGAGCGCATACACCGTTATCTCTACCTTAACTAAAAGTATAAATATCTTCGTAACTTTCATACGTATATCAAATAAATCATAAATAGGTGGGTGTGAAACCAAACATACGAATATTCAAAAATAATATCCTACCAAAACTTTTTGCCGTGATAAAAATTTAATTTATTCTGTTTCAAATAAAGTTATCTTTCATAAAATGTAATTTTCATAAACTTAGAAACGTGATTGTTTCATATTTTTATAAAAACCTTTACCTCTCTGTCTTTTGTCTCGACTTTCAGGTAAACATAAAAATAACAACCTTGATAAAGCTTTTCCTTCAGTTATTAAAAAAATAAATTCATGAAACGAGAAATACATCAATTTCCCTCCTTATAAAAGAGATTAATTTAGGGTTCTTTCTTAAAATACGTAGTTGGAATAGAAATTTGCTTTATTTACCTAAAATCGCTGTAAAATTATCATACATCATTTTCGCAGTTATGTTGTTAAAAGGTAGTACCAACCATCTTATTAATTATAATAGGTTAGCAATATAAGAAACTTCAACATTATCATTATGAGCACAACTTTAAATAGTATTTATAACCAAACTCTGAGCTATAACAAACTTAAGGCATGTGTTAGTAGGCTTTAGGCTGCTAAATAATTTTCGGTTTTCAATATCAACCCAAGTTGATTCGAAAATGTTAACATAAAAACTATATACCACAACACCGTAGATTATAAAAGTTTTTTGGAGTTACACAATCCATCATTTAAGAGAGGTATTCCATGACACTTTTGTAAATGTAATTTGAATAAACTCGCCCATCTTAGTTTATTTATTTATTTTAGGTTGGTTTTAAATCAAGACAAGCCCATTTTCCTTTGCTGGACACAAAGTAATATTGTATCTTTTAAGAAGACTTAAGTTGCAAATAAAGCTTACTGTAACGTCTCTAAAAACTATAACCTGAGTCATACATGATACACATTTAAAATCACGATCATACTTATCTGTCTTTTCAACATATTTGATCGTTCAAATTAATCTAATATTACTCTAAGCATTATTATTTTTTTATAATAATATTTACGAAGCAGAACTTTTTTTACAAATTAATTGTAATGATTCGTCTTTATATCGTCTGAAACGTTATATATTTATAAGTTAAATAAATTAAACATTATCTGGAATGTAAATAGCATATAGAAATATGATAAATACAGTATTTCGGTATAGATTTACAAAGGTAAATCTGGACATCCACACATATTTTTAAGGTGTATTTTAAACAATATAAAAGTTCAATATATTCAATATATGTATATTCAGTTTCAATATATTTCCCGTGAGCAATGACGTGTTAAGCCAAAGCGTTTTCAATAAAAACATAATGCGGATTATACTATGATTGCAATATTATTTATATGAATACGCTCATAACGATACATAACATAAAGATACTTTTAATTCGAATGTTATTGATTTTGTATGTAAATCTATTTATATAGATTCGGGCCATCAAATAAGCCCATCAATAACATTTAGAAGCAAAGTGTTACAAGTTAAATGAGATGAAAATGAACCAATTACTACTAATTATACTAATTATTCATCATCACTGACATCGTGTGAAGCTTCGTTTCATACACTAACATGAAACAAATTACAAACTTACTGAATAGTTTATATCCATTTAGTAATTATGTTTGGTTTAAGCTACACGTATTTCAGGCCTGTGTTGTAATTTGTGATCACCTAACGAACGTTTTAATCTTTGATCTGTAACTAGCAGTTACCCGGCACACGTTGCTGCGATAACAACAATTATTTTAATTTAAATGGTAATTTGTTCTTTATAAAAAAAATGTATAAAAAAAATAATATTCATTTTACTTAATTGCCAGTGGCAGTGGATAAACAATGTTTTTTTTGTTTTTCATTAGGTGTATAAATATATAAGTTTTTAGGCGTAGCTACCACCACGTGAGCACGCAACATACAGCTATCCGTGTGTAAAGCATGCATTTTCTAAACTTAAACTGACGATAGTCAGGGATTGCCCTTGTTCCTTACAATGGTGATTGCGAAAGCAAGACGCAAAGGAAATTGTATTCGCATGAATTCAAAGGGTAATTCGGATGAAATCATTGGTATTCTTGGGATTAAGACTATTTCTCCTTTAAACGTACCACTGATGATTGTTGCTTCGATCAAGTTTGGTATCATTTTTTAAATCGTCAGTCTGGGTTCGTTGCACAGCTTGGATGGATTTAAGTTTCGCATTAGTATTATTAGATTTCCTTATTTTAATATTTGTAATGTAGTGGGTTAATTATAAATTGGGAGGCATTAGAATACCTGAGATAGCACGCACGATTATTATTCACTTAATAATTTATGTTAAATTGTGTGGGTAGATCAAGAGATACAAATACTAAGGCATTGTCATCCCTTTTATTGTTTTTAATACTTTGATAAAGGTTTTATGTTTACATATTTAATAGTGGAGAATTTAAATGTTGTTGGGCGCACAGGTGTGCTGTAGTTGGGGTTTAATATATTTGGACTTATCCAAAAGTAAAATGGTTTTCTGGGCTGCATTCTGCGGAAACACTGTTGCACCACTTTAAATCATGACTAATACAGAATTTTGTCACTATTCAAACCTACCAAACAGTTGGTGAATGTAAACATCTGCTTGTAAATAATATTTTTTTGTAAAAATTGTAGTTTCAAAAGTCTAAAATTGGACCCCTTAAAACCCTCTGGAGCAGAGCCCTTTTGACGAATCTGCACCAAACTTCACACAAACCATCCTGGAAAGATGCTTAATAATGCCTGAAAGTTTCATTAGAACCTGTCAAGCGGTTTTGAAGTCCATAGGGCATATACATACACACATACATACATACATACATGCATACATACTTCCTCTTTTATAGATATAGATTTTAACTATAGGAGGGATGGTTATACTTTTAATTAAGGTACTATTGCAGTTGTTCGTGTATGGGTTGTTCGTTACATTTAAGATTATTACGAAAGGAAACCCAACGCTTTTATGAGTTTTATAATGCTCATCGACAAATGGCAGACTGAAGATAACGATGGATCATGCAACAAATAATGTATGATATCCAACGAGATTCACTTATTTTTACTTTTTATAATATTAGAGGATCTAAAGCAATTATTTTAGTTAATACTGAAATAATTGGTGATCTGACCAAAATATAAAGACTAAGACTAAGTATAGACGATGACAAAGCAAGTGGATGGATGTGATGTCATAACAAATATGCTTATTTATTTTTAAAGTCGTACTTAGCAATCTAGTGTATTGAGAGATTGGTAGAGTTTTCCATTAGGGGAAATGTTGTGTTCAGTTACGAACAGATTGATACCTTTCATCACGTTAACGAACCCCTCTTTGGTGATCTGACGTTGAAAACACATCCCCTACTGATTTCAGTGTTAACATTTAGGGTTTTTATCACTCAACCCCCCCCCCCAAACGTAACGTAAATAATTAAGGTTTAAAAGTAAATATGTTTCCAATTGATTCAAACTGCTAAATATTTCTTTAAATTCCTTTTTTATAGAATCTGTGTCATAGGACTCAAAAAAATAAAATGTTCATTTGGCACATTTACAAATAACAACATAAATACATTTACCATTTTGGAACGAAGAAATGTTTTAGTTAAAACCCTGAACAAGGTAAACCATAAATTTAGTATACAACGAGGAAAATAAAGATATTTCTTGTCACACATTTGTACATATAACAAAAAGCTGCAAGCAATAATTCAACAGAAGTGTCTGCACTATCGTTCTTAATTTCATGTTTCATAAGAGCTCTTCGCCTAGGGGATTCCGTATTTGTCATTGTCACATTTTTCTTGTTATTTTGTATTTTATCCGCTTGAAAATTGTTTTTTGTAAAATATCACATAAGCGATAAAGTCCCATTATTTATACTTTTCAAAAAACTTTGTGGATGGATGAAAATATAGATATAGAATATAGATACTCGCGTGGTTTAATGTTATATCCGATTATAGGAAATTATGTTTTTGAAAAATCCACCACATTTCGTTGACCATCCTCTAAAATGAACTACTTTATCTAGTTGGATTCATAAACCGAGCTATTTCCTATGAACAATAAAATTACGTTAATCCAGTAAACCTGATCAAAATCTAAGACATGGTATGAAAAGTATAGAAGTTTCCTCATCTGAGAGCTATATCTGCTCTATTTGAGTACTTAGCTCTATAATCGACCATTCAAAACCAAAACCATTTTTCGTGTCTAAAATAACGTCATAATAACGCTGCACTCTTGTAATCGTTAAAATCTTTTGATGATATCAATTTATTTAAGGTAGGCCTACTCTTGTTCATCACTTTATATTTACGAAATTAATTTAACACTTAACAACTTTAGTGGAATATTGATTATCCATTAGGTTAACAATGAACACGAATCATACTCATACTACGGAGAAATAAACTAATATACCACTTTAAGAACAAGAAATATGTAATGAATTTACAAAGGTGTTAAGTAAGTTTTCAGGAAAATGTTTTTATTTTCTTGTACTGTATATAATATATGCATTTGTATTTGCTGCCGACAGAGAGAGAGAGTAGGGGTTTTCAATTGAACCTAGTGGGGTCAGCACAATGCCCATTGGTCAACTTGGCGGAAGGATATTTTTGCTAAATTTTAGCGTCACATCGGGACGCTTGGCCCAGTCTGTCGGTTGCCGGGTTTACCTAACACATGTCACTTTGACATAATTAATTTTTTCTGCCATTGCGGCTTTCCCTCTCATAGTTTAATTCTCTATTATTGTCACTCGGATTGTTCCGTGGCCCCTTTATATAGTACTCATAACATCTTCACCTCTTTAAATTAAATTAATTTTTTTAACCAGTGTAAAGTCAGTTTTAGCAGTGAATCCTCCCATTCCGGTCTACCGCGGTCGCGTAGGAACTTCTTGTGAGCGCTCATTTTACTGTATGGACTTAAGACGTGCGTTACTCCGACATCAAGATCAAGACACCAACATAAGAAGATAGTGTCAAATGTTGTGCCTTCGTCTTGAGGACATTCTACCACCTACCATCGCAACTCAACCCCGCGGCGCTTCCATACCGCTCACTACGTCCGATATAATTCCAAAGGTACATTCATCCATAAATCATTGTTAATTAACCCCATATTAATCAAAAGGAATGATATTAATGTTTGAAAATCCTATATTTAAGTACTTTATTTAATTAAGTATTGAATCAGCATAGCTAGAGTATAAACACCCACAGTGAGTTACTGTAACTATGATAGTGAAAAGAATAAGATCATACATTGTTATATCGATCAAACAACATTAAATTTATTGGTGTTTAACAGTATTCTTGCTGCAATTATAATGTAAACATCTATAATAAAATAATTAAATATGTTTTTCGTCATACTGCAGCAAATAACAACTTTAATGCATGCGTTTAAAGTAGTATTTTTTATTCTCCAGGGAGTCTGTAATAAACACTTAAAAACAATGAACAAATCATAAAAAATAACATATGTAAATAGAGATAAAAAATAGTCCTCATCTATTCTACTAGCTCACAGCTATTTCTTAGTTATCAAAAAGTTCAGTATAAAGCTTTTACTTATATTTTATTCTTATAGAACTTTCAAAATTTCAGCAGTGACAATAATAAATAAATTTAGAGTTTCACC
This sequence comes from Macrosteles quadrilineatus, assembly GCF_028750875.1. Taxonomy (NCBI): domain Eukaryota; kingdom Metazoa; phylum Arthropoda; class Insecta; order Hemiptera; family Cicadellidae; genus Macrosteles; species Macrosteles quadrilineatus. The sequence goes on from NW_026542597.1 coordinate 127,164, forward strand.
TTTCAAAAAGAATAAACTTTAGGAGCCCCCTGATTGAATCAACTTATCAAATAATTAATTAAAGGTTTGAATAAAATCTGAGAAACAATAACAATACCGGTAATTAGAATTCTGTGCTTTAAATTTAACCCTAAAAAAATCTCAAAAAAATTCAACAATAGCAAAAATAAACAGATCTATAAATAATATAAAAAATCACAAAACTTGCGGCAGGACGGTTTCAGTTGGCTACTGGGAGGTGCACAATACCGAGGGGTGACAAGGCGGAGAGGGGGCCATGATCCAGGAGGTAGCCAAGGTGGAGAACTTCCTCTCCGCCGCAGGTGGTCATGTAGTCCTCGTCCTGGGCCCCATCAGGCCCAATCGGTTTGCTTAATTTACTCCTTAAATGAATTAGATCACTCTGGACAACGTTAAGTACACCAAAAACCATTTTAGAAAAATATAAAACAGGATGCCAGCAGATTACTATGTTGACCAGAGTCACGCCACCGTACCTATGACATCCACAGGAGTAAGAAGTGCGTGTAAAACAGTTTAACTAGGGAACATTGGAACAGCAGCATGACAAAACACATACTATACAAAACAACTTGAACACAGAATCAGAAAATGAGTCGTGACATTCGTCGGTGGAAGGTAGTCACGGCTCAACTTATTAATGGATCTTTGAAAAACGCACCGATTCAGGCGGTGCGTCGTCGAAAACTACAAAACATTCTTGGCTTTTCCTTGATAATTTTAGTTAAATTATTATTGTATAATGTTTTGTGGTAAAAGAATTAAAGTTTTTGAACAGTCGTAATTACCCCGTTGCTTACTAATAATCATACACCCCTAGCGTATTATTATATAATCAATGATCAATAGCATTCTTAGTAATGCCCTTTTCCTTATACTGTATTTAATAATTTGCTACCGTACTGTAGATGATTTGTTACAAGCACTTGCTACAATTCATTTATTTATATTTTCATATAACTGTCCAAGTTACTTGACAGTCCATAAGACTAATGTTATAAATTTTAAAATTTTCATATTAATTTTTATCGAAAAACTAACTATTCCAGAACAGAGCCTAGCATGGATATTGATTTATTCTGAAACTAAGATAATTCTAAAAATAATTTGGAGGAAATTATAGGAGGAGGAAATCATAAAACGTTACTCATATTACAGTATAGACACACTTTTAATAAGGATTATTCACAATAAATCCATCCTTATAAAATATCCTTATAAAATGTTCAACGATATCAAAATTGATTATGTGTTATTTCGTTAACTCGGGGTTCAAAGTTTTCTAATTAATATCTCGTCATGTTTTATGACCAAAGTTGTAGTTTTATATGTTGACAAACTTCACCACACAGGTTTATAATGTGTAGTAAACACATAACATGACCAAAGTGAAGTCAAACATGTAGCAGCTTCATTCATATTTGTACATTAATATCAAATAATAAATTTCACAATATCAAATAATATCAAATAATATCAAATAATAAATAACACAAACATACATAAACATACATACATAAACATACATAAACAATATCAAATAATAAATAAGAGCACAAAGGATTAATACCTTTTTAACACTTTTTGTTCACTTTTAGTTGTTTGTCCTCATGTTTTTTTACCTAATACTGTTAAGATATTTACTTAATATTACTACTAATTTTTAAAGCTGGATTAGAGTTTATTATAGTGACATTCGATTTGTTTACTTTTCCTCATTCAAGATTGCAATGAATATGGTTTTTTTGTTATTCATGAGTAGAGTTAATCCATAAGTTAAACTGAGGTTGCTGTCAAATACATATCTCAATTGGGTTTTCATATAATTTTTTTCAATATCTCGTTTTAGATATTTCAAATTTTGCAATTTTACAAAAACATTAGAGAAATTCGAGTTAACGTTTCAAGTCGTGTTAAAAAGATAATGTATATAAAACGATTGTTTCATGTGGCGTCGTGTATTAGTTTGTCATACTTTGATTTCAGTTGTTTGTAATTATTTTACTGTCTGAATGATTTTAAATAGGCTACTATATGTATTTTATAAATAACATTTCCTGGTCCATTTCCTGGTACGAAGGCATCCTCCATCCCTTGGGATCAACTTGATTCTATACTGATAGCAAACAAATATAGGCTAGTAAAATAATTGTTCGTTCTATAAAACATTTCATAGAGCTTAGTCCTGAATTAAATTAAAATGTTGGTGTTTTAAGTATAAACCTAGAACCTTCCTGCTCTGTAACTTAAGCTACTTTCACTTCGATTAAAGCTGCTTTGCATGTTATGAGCGTTCTTTCTTTAACAAGGAGTTTAAGAAATGCTCATTCGGGCACAATTTTATCACGATATAATCTATTTTTCTATTGAATTTTAAAATATTATTTTTTGCATATTTATTATGAATAATGAATATTTTCCAGTTATTATTGGTTGCAAGGAATTATAATGGTTGTATCAGCCTTTAATTGATTTAAAAAAGAATTTGTTTCATAAAACTTATGTTTAATTATAAGCTATAAAAAAAAACAATTTGAACAACTTACAAATTGTTGAACAACTTAGTTTATTCCGAATATATTTGTAAAATGAATGTGATAAAAGCTGATTTTGGAGTGTTTACAATGTACTCGCAGAAATATATTACATATATATATATATATATATATATATATTGCGAGTCCCATGCCTCACTTTAAGTTTAAGTTTCCTAAAATGTTACACTCGCTTAGCTTAGTCAAGATGTCACACCCGCCCCTCCTTGCATTATATTAATATTCCATCAGCAAATTTGAGGGATAGTTTGGAATATGTATTTATTATAAGATTATTGACAACCAATAATCACAAGCTTTTTTGGCGGCTGTGACTAATTAAAAATAAGCCAAACAATACTCCATAACATCAGGAAGCATCGCCAGCCCTTCGTTGATTTCTTCCGAGCGCCAAAGACCGAAATCAAATTATTCTATTATAATTGTGAGCAAAGTTATGAAGCTGGAATAGTGCGATCTAGCCTCGGACAATGTACGTCTTGCCGACATCAGCACGGTCAACGGCACTAGCCTCGACCAAATCCGACGCTCTGATTGGCTGAGGCACCTCAGGCCTTCAGCATTGCGTCGGTTTTTGGGCAGTTGCGCGTGAGATGTAGAAGTGTTAATTACGCAGTAGCTCGTCCGTCCGCTCGCCCATTTTAAATAATGTAAATTTTGTATTAACATAACCAGATCGTAAATCTAAATTAGTTATCGTAACTAAATTGTAACCCTTGTGATATGTTGTGAACCCCAATTGTCAAATATTTATTAAATTGATGTTTCTGTTGTGTGTGATCTAATATAAAAATAAATTAAGTCAAGCTCCCAACCAGCAGTTATTAATTTTTCCTTTACACTACTCGGGCCGGACGTTACAAAGAGGTGTTAGGTCAATGAGACATAAGACTGCTTAAGGGTGTTACTCAACGTGTAATGAACAAAAATTAAATTTAGAAAAACAACAAAAGTTACAAAGTGTAACAACAGCAAAAGAAAACTTTGAAAAGGCAAAAAACAACAATAATAAGATAAAATAATTTACAACGTTAAATTTACAAGAAAAGAAAATCAATTGAAAATTTAAAAGAATTAGTAACTGACAAATTATATGATTCGTTTGTTTTACAAAACTTTAGTTATATATTTTATTCTTTTTACATACTGTTTATTGTCCCTGAAGCACACGCACCGATACACGCACTCCGAAACTCCTGATCTTCTTGGTCCGGTGGCCCGTGGTGATCTCCTCGATTGTCCTCTCCAGGTCCTCCAGCTCCAAGACTCGTCACCCCTCCATCTTCTTCATTAGCCCTTCTCATTGGCTGATTACCGATAGGGTGTGTGGCTTATGGGTTAACGATGTTTCTTGGAAGTCAGCCCTACCGGTCATCGCCTAGCTCACATCAGCTGGGAAAGAAATTTGTAAATCGATGCTCATGCTACTGTTCAACTCTGTTCACACCAACTGGTCGACTAAGTGTAATGTGAACAGAGTGTCTGCATAGATGAGCACCGTGGGTACGGGGTTAATCCCCTTTCTTACAATATCGGTCAAGCTGTAAATAAACTATCTATGTAACGATGAAACCAGCGAGCATATTTCATCGCTATCCTTCAGGGACGAAGAGAGAGTTTTTCAGTGACGAAACAAAAATTACATAATTTATTTAAGCTTTGATGCACCTGTCTGTTACTTTGAACCTTGGGGTAGTTTTGAGCTTCTGTAAGATGTAAGGATGCTTTTACAAGTATGAATAAATAACGTCTTCTTGGAGCCGAAGTTCTTAACATGTACATGTAGGAACACGCGCGTTCTATGAAATGAGATGTTTAAAAATGGTTAAATTATGTGGTTTGTCACCAGTTCAGTTTTTATAGGTGGCTTCAATAAAGTGGTTTCTTTGAAGTTGTAAGAAATGATGAAATTGTATACATATATGAATTTGTACGGACGGAGACGGAGGGTGTTTATGGGTAAAATGGCAAAATAATTAGTTCTACTGTAACGCATATAGAAGTAAAATCAATACGGGTTTCCTTGAAATTAATTCCTGATTGTTAATGTTTTGTTCTCTTTTATGAAGTCCCTTCATATAGAAGAAAGATCAATAAAAGTGGTTCCTTGCAATTGATTGTAAAAGTAATTCCTGATTGAAACTTTGCTAAATATTTTTTCTACCGTATTGTTACATATAAAAGGATAAAGCCCTTTTACATTGAAGGATGATTGTCATAGTGCACAAATTGGTACTACCTCTATTTTCAATAATAAGAAAATACGTTTATTTGTTTTGGAAAGAAAATCATCTATATATTACTAGGTTCTTTTTATTTTATACTTATTTATATTGTGGGTTTATCAAAATATTTGAGTATTATACATTGTCTATACACAATGTTATAAGTATAACAAAGCATATAATATAGCTAAAGCTAAAAAAGCAAACACCTTTTTGTCTAGTTATTGAGTAAAAGCTCAATAACTAGACAAAAGTGTGTTTGAAAATTGAACTTCATACTGCACTTCTGACGACCACATCGTTGTGCATATGTGATAGAAAAGCTGTTTTAACAATAAAGACAAAACCCTGTTGTTTGAATGAATGAATTGCCATTGCATTACAAGCTATTTTGATTTTTAATTTCATTTTTTTTAAACATACAGGTTTACACGTTTTTACAAAATTTCATTAAAACAGATCATGTATGGTCGAGTTATGGCGCTAACGTACACATATATAAATATATATACAGGGTGTCCCCGAACTCTCTACCAATATTTTTGGGCATTGTGCCTGGGTATGAAACATATCTAAATATCATATTTAAATTGTCCGGAAGTTCTTAGTTAAACACACAGCCGCCATTTTGTTTTTTCACTTATTATTTTTTTTCTAAAAAGTGGTTGAATATACGAAATTGAAACTTTGCACAAACATTTACGGCAACAATACAAAGCTACAAAAAATTTGAAAATTTTCCAAATCCAAAAAACAAAATGGCGGCCATTTACATTTTTGTAAAATCAACGGTTTTTGAGTTATTTAAGAAACAAAATTGTAAATGGCCACTATTTTGTTTTTTGAAATTGGAAAATTGTCATAATGTTTTTGTAGCTTAGTCTAGTTGCCATACATGTTTGTGCAAAGTTTCAATTTCGTATGTTAAACCACTTTTCAGAAAAAATTTTAATAAGTGAAAAAAACAAAATGGCGGCTGTGTGGGTAACTTAGAACTTCCGGAAAATTTAAATACGATATTTAGATATGTTTCTTACCCAGGAACAATGCTCTAAAATATTGGTAGAGAGTTCGGGGACACCCTGTATAATATAAACATATATGAATTTGAATGGACCGAGACGGAGGGTTTTTATGGCATATGGGGACCTCAAAACGAAAAGGTAAATCGGTCCCGGGTCCAGGTGTTACCATGAGTACTATGGTAATAGCTTATTCCCTACATGGGAAATTCGCTAAAAGGTTGTTAGTTCCTTTTGAGCCTACTCTAGAATTGTTGCTTGAAAAAAACATTAAAGTCGAAAGATTTAGTATAAACAATTTTCCAAAAAAAGCATAACGGTTTACAAATTTAACATTGTGACAATAGTTATATATAAACGAATAAAATATTTAGCTTAAAAGTACTAGTTAATCGTTTATTTGTAAGTAAGTACAAAAGAAGAAGAATCTTTCAGTACTGCTCATGATATTTAGAGTTGAGTTCAGACAAATTAGAGTGACTACAAATCAGCTGATTAGTCAACTAATGTTCTAACTTTGAGTTTTCCGCCATTGCAACGAAACTACCTGCTTCCGTTAGTGAAACTGATTTTATTTATCGCCAAGCTCGATGATAGTATTTTCAGTTTACTTAAAACTTCGTTGATAAGTCCCCGTTTATATATCTTATTTCAGAGCTATTACCTCTTGTTGAATCAATGAATCAGACATAAATAGAACACCAGACCGGTATTTTATTAAGTAGGATATTTTTATTTGTATATACAAATATTTTATATAAAATGTAAAAATTAGTAGTGGTGAACTACCGGTATGACCCCACTTTAGGCACGTTTTTCCCATGTTATTCTTATGGGGATCATTTTTTAGCCACCAAATCCAAAAATCCTGATCTTCGCCTGTACACCCCAATATAAATGTTCAATACCATTGTATAACTTCATTACTATTTCAAATCCACATGCATTCACAAGTATATTCTCAAAATCATCAACTTGACAGTGCGAGGTTTGCACGTGCTCCCAACTCACGGCGCGCTCCCTTGGACATCCTTAGTGGAAATCCATGAATTCTGACTACTTGGGAACCCAAGCCATTTGACATACAATAAATCACCCTTCCTCCTAATTACCTTTTCTATTAAATACATGTCTTTATATTTGGTCTTTAACAACTCCTCTGTATAGAAGCCTCCCCTGATTATATTGCCATTTTCATCTTTCAAGATATAAGTCACAGGCTTTGTATTCTTAACTTCTGCTATTGTAAATAGCTCACCTGTCCAATTTGGGGTATAACCTTTACTAAAAACATGTTTATACTTGGAAATTCTCACGCTATCACCCACCTTATATCTTGGCTTCTTAACTTGCACTACTTTAGAAGTCAACCTCTCATGCACATATTTACTATTCTTAATATTCACTTGGTTAGGCTTCATTCCTATAGATCTATGCACCTTATTATTATATTTTCGAATTAACTTTGGAAGTAAATCCAACCATTTATAACTCCCCTGAGCACTAAATTCCCTATATAACCAATTCTTTAAAGTTCTCTGAAACCTCTCCACAATTGCAGCCTTAGTTGTAGAAAATGTGTGATAGTGATTAATATTTAAGTTTTTCATTAGTTTGCTAAAATATTGATTAAAAAATTCTTTTCCATTGTCAGATTGAATGTTTTTAACCCCCTTTGGTAGAATGGTTTTAATGGCTTCTGTAACCACCAACCCTGTCTTATTCTTTAGCGGAGCAGCATAAGCTTTTTTAGAAAATGTATCTATTAAAGTTAAAATATATTTATTGCCAGAATTTTCTCTAGCATAGTTTTGCATATCAATTAAATCTATTTGTAAGGTTTCGTTTATACCTAATACTTTAAAAGATCTTCTAATGAAATTCTTTCTTGCAGGCTTATGAAGTTCGTATGCAATTTCATTCATTTTTTATAACATCACTCTTTCCTTGTACTGTAAATATATTACCATTAGCCCCAATCAATAGATTATCTTCCATTCTTTTAAATACATAGTTTTCTGGTATATAAGGTCTATTATCTATATACTTAAATCCACTCAAAGATGTAGGGTCGGCAACTAATAAATCAGGATTGTATTCCATCAAATTAAATTTTCTTCCTGCATATACAAATTTTGATCCATCATAATACATAGCTTGTGACATTAAACAAATATCATCTAAATATTCCCCCTTTGGCAGATTCCTTATAAATTGTTTTTTGGCATCCCAACATTTTTCTTTTTTATCAAAAGTTATAGTCTGTTCTTTTGTAACACAGTCAGTGTCATCAACGGCGGGTTTTACACGTACTAACCTTTTATTATTAAAATCCCAATAGCCTGCTTCCATTTTTGGAACTTGTGAAACATTCACAGCATCTTTACTATCTGTACCTTCCATCAAATTGCTAAGTTTCTGTTTCTTAGCATTCCAAACACCATTCTCAGATTCTAAAAATTCATAATTATTATCGTCTTGTACAAATTTACCATCTTCTTTTCGTATTAAAGTCTGTTGTAAAGTGGGCACATCATTTAAACTTTCACCCTTTTCCACATTAGTAATTTTCCGTTTCTTAGCATTCCAAACACCATTCTCTGATTCTAAAAATTCATAATTATTATTGTCTTGTACAAATGTACCACCGTCTTTACGTATTAAAGTCTGTTGTAAAGTGGGCACATCATCTAAACTTTCACCCTTTTTCACATTAGTAATTTTCTGTTTTTTAGCATTCCAATTTTTATTCTTAGATTCTAAAAACTCATATTTAGTTTTACCTTGTAAAAAGACATCACCTTTTCTAGTTAATGTCTGTCCCAAAGTTGATACATCATCTACAATCTCCCCATCTTTAACATTACCAATTTTACGGTTTAAACAATTCCAACTATCGTCTTTTAAATTTAAAGTAGGTTCATGACTAGCCCTGGGTTCTGCAGGCTTATTATATGGATTATATAAACGATAAAATTTATCTATAAACATATTTTTATTTAATAAATAATACCACTTTCTCTCAATTCCTCAATAATGGAATCTATTTCATTATCCACTCCTGAGTTACCGGCTTGGCGACTTAGCCAAAGAAGTCTTAACCTATCTACAAGCTCATTAGGATCATCCCAATAAATATAGTCTATTTTATTACCAGTCACTTGTCTCAAACCTTCACCAACAGATTTAAATAGAGGTTTAATTATATTAAGATATTTAGTATGTCTATTACTTGAAATTGGTGCACCATCTTTGTAACTCTTTAAATGCCCATTTGTAGCTTCCAAAATTTCTTTATAATTTTGCAAATCAGCCGGAGTATAATCCTCAGGTTCTTTTAAAGTTAACAACTGCCACAAGCCTTTTGTCCCCTTGTAAGTTTTATTTGCAACTGTAACATCATCATTGGCAATATCAACTTCCTTATTTCCAATAAAAAATTTATTTGCTTCTCGTCTAATACCATATGTAGTGTCTGTCATACTACTTTTACTGAGGTAATTTCCTAAATAGTCTGATGCTAAAAGACCAAAATCTAATTTCTGTGGGGTGGATTGTTGTAATCTTGGTATCATTGATATTCTAGATGGAGTCATTGGGAGTATCTCCATTCGAGGCCTCTCTGTTTTGGTGATTTTTTTTAATTCTTGTAATGGCTCTATTAAAGGTTGGAATGTTTGGAACCTCTCTTCAGCCTCTAGAAACTTGCCACGTTTTAAAGCTCTATATTTCTCTCGTATTTGATTTGCAGAGTCAACCAATTCTTGTTGAATGTTTTTCATCTTTTATTTAAATTTTATTTATCTCATTTGACAAAGGATTGTACTCAAACACTTTATCATGTATTATCAAACAATATGCAGATGTATTTGCTGGTACATTTTCTGCAGTTTCAATCTCTAATTTAATATCAACAATTCCTTCCTTCACTGTTTCGTTCTGTCTAGAACAATCTATTACAATTAGTGGATATTTCTTCATAAACTCAGCCCTACTAATCATAGGATCTGGGATAGTATTGTAGTAAGTCTCTCTAAACCTCATAAACATCTCATAAGCTTTAGAGACATCTCCATTTTCAAAATCGAGATTTAAATCACTATAAGGATAATATTCAGAGTTTAGAAATACTTTGAGATGTTTTAACTTACAGTGATCAAATTCATCAGTTCTTTTTCGTGCACTATTATCCCTAGCTGTTTGAAAACCAAATATAATATACCTAGGCTTCTCCAAACTTGAAGATGTCTTTACTGACCATGTATGTCTTGTAGTATTGGGATATGATGGAAGTTCATGCAACTCTAAACTTCTAAATGCAATTTGCAAATTTTTATTTTGCAATAACATCTTTTGTAATTGTAACTTCTCTCCATCTGATGGTGTCACATGTGGCATCACCCATTGAATTGAGTTAAGTGTAATTTTGGGAATCATATCAGCAGTGCCACTGGCTGGAGCACTAGCAGTTGTTAATATACAATTCAAATCATTTTTGGATCTTTTCAACACCAATTCTTGTTTGACATTTACTAATACCTTATTAAAATCCTCAAATACACCCATTAACAGCTCTAATGGCAAACATGTACTAAACTTACCACCTTTATGGAACTCTTTTAAATTTGTGTCAGAATCAAATGCCACATTTGACAATTTAGTAGTTTTATTGTAAGAGCTCAATATTTTCATAAGACTAGAAATTCCTGGGTTTCTTACAATGTCTATTTCTTTACCTGCAACTTCGTATCTAATTTCATCAAATAAGAACGCAAATGCATTATTTATAAAATGACCTTTATCATGATTTTCAATTTCTCCCTTAATATACAGATAACTCCTACATGGAAGAGTTAGCAAATCTTGATTATTAATACATATTCGAATTTCATCAGAATTATTTATTGCCAAAGTGTTGTGGGGAACATAGGAGTGATTTGTAATTTTAACCACACTATCGTCGAATTGGGATTTCCCTGTAACATCTAGAAAATCTTCCATTTTTATTAATAGAAAATTTTAACTTTAGTCCTATTGACTTAAGGAACCTAGCATTTTGTACACTTATAGATAGCTGCCCACTCTTATAAATTCTCATATCTTTTTTATATGACAAGTAATTGTAGTTTCTTCTCCGTTAAAGTCAATTGCCTTGTCGTGCTGATCGGCAAATGTAATACTGACAACATCTAAACTTCTCTTATTTACAGGAAAATATATAATATTTCTTGGAACTTCAATAATTTTGTAGCCGGGAGGAGCTTCTGGATAAAAGCTATGTATGGTGTGTGATTTGTTGCCATTTAAATAGGACCCATTTGCAATATTACATTTTACTCTAATCACATTTACATTATTAATGTTTATTTTATTTGTAGATTCAAACTGAACACCAGGAGTAGAAACACCTTTAAATCCCAATAAAACAGACCCTAAACATGGTTTTGTAAAATCAAACACGTGGCTAGAAAGTAGTGTAGCTTTCATAGTTTTATTATTAGCTGTAAGGAAAAAGTCTGGGATTTGCTTTTGAATTTCCTTTGCAAGCTCAACCACCTCATATGTTCCTTCAGAAATTTCTATTGTAACTGGAGCATTGTGGTCATAATAGAAAACATCATCACCTTCTCTAATGGTTAATTTGTTGCCCTTAAGTTGATTTAATTTTGGAATAAGCCCTTTAAATAAAAGTTTGGATTTAGTATTAATTAATGCTTCTCCATTTTTATCTATTATAACTTTAAGTTTACCATTTAATAACTGGTTTAAATCATCGACAGAGATCTCTCCTTTTGGTAATGTCATTTTCTCTACTTTGTAATATGTTAAAGTATTTAGAGGTTTTTTAACATTAAATATAGAATTATAACTTTGAAAATCTACTAATCCAATTACATAATCATCATTTAATTCTATGGGAGGAAAGAACACTGACTTTAGCTCTGACTCTGTACCCGAAAACGTTATAGTAAATGAATCCATTTTTATAAACAAAAATTTTTTATGAATGATAAACATAAAATTCCACAAATAGAACTATTTAAATCTTGTATTTGATCAGTTGTATAGAATATTTTATGTCCCTCAAAATATTTAATTACTTCTTTTGGAGGTTGGATTCCAAATGGGTCAAAATAAATTACAATATCTTTATTTTTACGATATGCTGTCCAATGTGTGCCAGATGAACTATCTAAATTAACTATTCCGCACTCTTTTACTCTTGGTGTTAGATTTTTTAGCTCGCTTTTTAGGTACACTCCCCTGAAGTGAGGCACGTCTTTTGCGGCCTCTAACAGCTGGTAGTTGTCCATCTTTTTTATTAAATTTTAATCCCATTCCCATTTTTGCTTTAGCCTTCATCAAATTTGTCACTGCATAAGCAGCGGCTTTTTCAGCAAGACTTGCGTCCTTGGCCGTTACTCTAGTCCAAGCTAAGTCTGCTAATCTCATGTCTGCTTTGTTCCGAGCAGCAGTATCAGGATTATTCATGTAGAATATGTCATGCTCTTTACAATAAGAGTCTAGTTTATTTTTTGGAGGTACATTTTTAGCTAAATTCTCACGTACATTCGTCCCAGGTCCACAGTATTGATATGATGGTATGTGAAGTGGAAATGGAAGGTTATTTATAAGAGTATTCAATAACCCTCGACCCCTGTAAGGCTTTAGGAATAAACCTTTGCCCTTTTTACATGTTTTCTTATTATCATTTTTTACCATTTTTATTATATAAAAAATGTATTTTATTCAACAAAAACATAAATTTAAAATATCACATACTAAGGAGTATATACCAAAGAAGTTGGGTCTATTTCCTACCAATATTCGATGTGTTATTTGTGGTCCAAGTGGAAGTGGGAAGACGGTTGTAATTTACAATTTAATTGTAAGAAAGGAAGGATTAAAATTTACAAACTTATATTTAATATCTAAATCTTTAGAACAAGAAAAATATAAAAAAATAATTGAAATATTTAGTTTGTGTGATGAAGTGAAATTACACACGTTTACTGACTGTGAAATCACACCAAATGATGTAAAATCACAGTCAGTTGTTGTATTTGATGACATAAATAGTCAAAATATTACACAATTTTTCTCAATGGGTCGACATAAAAATATTAACTGTTTTTACTTGTGTCAATCTTACAGCAAAGTACACAAACATTTACGTGATAATGTAAATTTCCTAATATTATTCAAACAAGATGATTTAAATTTAAAACATGTATATAACAATCATGTTGGTAATGACTTTTCATTTAACCAATTTAGAAATCTCTGCCACCAATGTTGGGATAAAACTAAATATGGCTTTTTTGTAATAGACAAAGAAAGGTCAAAGAATAATGGCAAATATAGATTTATGTTTGATCAATTTTATAATGACCAAGAGCAAGGGTGTTGATGCCATCTTCTAGAATAAACCTCTTGTCATCGTCAAAGGATAGTACTTTCTTGTTCATGGTCAAGGTTTGAAGATGATGATTTGTAGATTTAATTCTTGTCACATTCTCATAGTAATCTTGCCCAGTTGCAAGACAGTTTAAATAATGTTGATGTCTAAGGAGATGTTTAACTGTAGCACTATCAGCTCCTTTAGCTTTTTTGACCTCTAAAGCTTGCTTGTCTTCTTCATATAACCATTTTAGAGGAATGTAAGAGTATAACTTTGGTCTTAAACCACAATATTCATACATAATATGACCATCTAATTCGTCTTTAAACTTTCCAGTGACTTTTTTATTTTTATCAGAGTATAAGAAATGGTCTTTACTATATCCAGAGGTATCAAAATAGTGTAAGTCACATTCTATTTCCTTGTAAAAGTCCTCTGTAACTATAGCATACATTAAAGAATCTGTATCTGTCATTAGAAATCTTTTTTTCTTAAATTTTGACATATAATTATAGTGGAAATCATACATTATTACTTTACTAATATCTAAAATGGTCATTCCCAAATATATTGGTTTATTAAACTTTACAACTAATTTATTTAAATGTATAGCATGTAAATTGTTATCAAACTTTTTGCTACAGTCAAACCTTGGATTAGTGACATATTTTGTTAATAGTGACTCATCCTTGAGATGTATGTCACGAAACTTTCGTTGATTCATAATTGTTCGACCAAAGAGACTATTATTTAATAATTTGTAAAAGTCTTTTTCAAAATCATTTTTAGCCCATTTTCGTTTTTCAATATTAAAATTAATATAGGGCGCAAGCCATTTTGATTGTCTAAATTTTAAAATTCTGTGGTATTTTGTAACAATCAAACCCAATTCCTCATATTTTTGTAATGCTTTGTAATGTAAAATATATTTAGTTTTGTCATTTAAATTAGGTATTAATTTGCCATTTATTTTCTCTGGTGCTAATGGATAGTCATTATGTAAATCATGTAAGCTTTTATCATATTTTAAATCAACTTCTAAAATGTATCCAAACTCATCATTTTGATTATTTTTGTATATTTTGTAGTCTATCTCATTAGTCCAACGAAATCCATCCACAGGTAGTGGCTCACACATAGCTGTGGAGTATAGCGAGTTACAATCTAAATATATTAAATACGCACTCTCTTGATTGGGGTCATAGTGTTCGCCCATATATCTATTATTGGCTTTAGCGTAACGTGTAGAAATCATACTGACTCCTCCTCTAATCGCACTTTCTATGAACAAATGCATGTCAATATCTTGAAATAGTTGTAATTTTATACCAGTCATTCTAAGACAGGCCTCCCACGTAAGTCCAGGAAGTGAATACATATGTACGGGGTCAAGTTTGTAATCTTTTAAACACAGGTCTCTAAATGTCTCAAAGACATCAGCCAGTAGCAATACGTCTGTTTTAAGATATAAATCATGATATTCTTGTAAATTATTTATATTAAAATGTGTCCAGATATTTTTAGCATGTTCATATTCATTGGGAGAGATATGTTCTTTAGTTAGAGTACTGTAAAATGCTTCTATAGGAGGGAGATACTCTGCAAACTTATCTGGTCCCGTCATATATTCATAGGGAAATACACCTTTGCGTTGTAGTAGTGGATTTTGTATGAATCTAAATGTGTTTAAATTGGAAGCCAATTTATATAATGGAAGGGACAGAAAGTTATAGGAATCTAAAAATACTAAATCATCAACTGAGAATGATATATATTTTTCCATATCTTTGGCTATGCAATTTAATTTACAATTATTAAATTTTCCTAAGTGTTGCATTATTAAATGACCATCGTAATTTTTTAAGTTATGGAAGAATACTGGGATTTTCTTTGTTACTTTATAGTTTAAATTACAATCATTGTGGGCAGCTCCACGGTATTGTCCAGAGGAATGGCAATGATCTCTCACCCTATCAAAATATAGGGGGTTTTCACAAATGTGACAATGTGTTGAGTTTTGGAAAGATGCCTCTTGCTCTGGAGTTATTACAAGGGGAATATATATCGACATTTGACTTTTAATGAAGTCATAAGTCTCAAACAACCTTTTGAAAAACACATCCATAACATTTGCACCACTATACAACTCTTCAGATATTATCTTAGAATCTCTTACTACAACAAATGCAAATCCAGATGGAGTATGGTTGTTAGAGTTTATAAAGCATTCAAAATCTGCATAAATCACAAATGGGGCTTTAAGTTGATATTTATAATTTTTAAATTGTAATGTATCTTGTTTAGACATTTCCACTCGTTGGGCATCAAAGTTTTTACAATATGTTGCATGACGTTCCAATATATCATTAGTGTAAAAATGTTGTAAACAAAATTTGCAAAAATGCTTCTTATGGTCATCTTTTGTAGAGTGGAACATTAACATATTAAAATCACGAATTAAACAGTAATGTGATTTACGACCTTCTTGTAATAATAATAAATCTATGTGAGTATTTCTATTTAGTTTGGTTGTTCTTAATGGATATATACATTTCTGGTCTTCAACTCCAAATACATTAACACTTATATTATTCTGTCTTTCGAATTTATCTATATCAGATATTTTTACGGGATATTTTATATTTGTCATATTTAACTGACTTACGTAGGGTACATAGTTAGAGACCCTTTCAGCATGATCATTAGCATTCCTTGGATATAAAGCTGCTAAAATTGACCAAAGAAAGCATTTATTATCCAAATTTTTTATATTTAAAACTGCTTTTGTCAATTTAATACTCTCTGGTGTGGGAATGTATGATTTTGGAGTTAAGGGCTTATACTTGTAAACATGTAACTGCCAATATTTAGTATGGTCATAAATCCATCCACTGCCTTGGGCTTGATATTTGTGTATAGATGCATCAATCTTTAAAAGAGCATTGTCAATTTGAGGCTTTAAATCTCTCTTCTCAATAGTTAAGGTGGTAATGCTTCTAAAATCTGCAATACATTCTTTCTCATTAACTAATTTTCCATTTTGATCCACAGAATATTTTATAAATTTGATTCTCCTTACTAAAGTCCATTTTATCGGCAGAGGACAAGAGTGAAGAGTATTTTTAAGTTTAGTTTTAATCGATTCACCAACAAATTTAATCATTGTATATGGACATTTGTTGCAAGAATGTACATGTCTTTTAAAATGACCAACAACATTTCTTTTACAGAAACTACAAGTCTTGTGAGTTATTAATATATGAGATTTTAGAGCTATGTTACTATCACAGATTAAATTACAAACTTTACACAGTTTTACCTTGATTTGATGTATCAAATTGTAGTGGCGAATCAGGTTACTTTTGGTGGAGAATGACACAGAGCAGTGTTGACATGTAGCCTTCATTTTATATATGTAACAAAAAACTAGGTTGGCATCTTCTATATAGTTGAAATTACATTTTAACAATTTCAATTAGTGAGAAATAATAATTTAAATCAGAATTTTAAATGTTAATATTCAAAACAATTTTATACAATAAGATTTTATAATTGCAATTTTCAAAATCAAAACTAGATCAAAAATTAAATTTGTTAAATAAAAAATACTTTTTAGCAATTCAGAATGTTGAGTCTACATTTATATAGTGTGTGCTATAGAGAAAACTACCTATGTTACCTGTGTTACCTTAATGAGTGAAATTCAGCTAATTGTATAAAAATCAGGACTTGTTATATTTTAACATAGTGGAAGTTATACAAAAATGACAAAGTGTCATGAGAGAAAAATAATATAAGTTTTAAAGAAAAATCCTGTAAAATTTTTTCTAAGTTCAAAAATAAGGATTTTAATGTTTAAGTTTCACTGCCATAGTAACTGTTGAGAAATACTCTTTAGTATAAATTACATTTTGACAATTTCAATTAATGAGAAATAATAGTTTAAATCAGAATTCTAAATTTCAATATTCAAAACAATTTTATACAATAAGATTTGACAATTGCAATTTTCAAAATCAAAACTAAATCTTAAAGGTTAAATTTGTTAAATAAAAGAATACTTTTTAGCAATTCAGAATGCTGAGTGGAGCGACACAGAGCAGTGTTCATGTAGTCTTCATTTTATATATGTAACTAAAAACTAGGTTGGCATCTTCTATATAGTTGAAACTACATTTTAACAATTTCAATTAGTAAGAAATAATAATTTAAATCAGAATTTTAAATGTTAATATTCAAAACAATTTTATACAATAAGATTTTATAATTGCAATTTTCAAAATCAAAACTAAATCAAAAATTAAATTTGTTAAATAAAAATACTTTTTAGCAATTCAGAATGCTGAGTCTACATTTATACATCGTGTGCTATAGAGAAAACTACCTATGTTACCTGTGTTACCTTAATGAGTGAAATTCAGCTAATTGTATAAAAATAAGTATAAAAAAGTAGTAGTAAAAAATATAACTTGTTATATTTTAACATAGTGGAAGTTATACAAAAATGACAAAGTGTCATTAGAGAAAAATAATGTTTTAAAAATAATAATAAAAATAATAAAATAATAATAATAAAATAATAAGTTTTAAAGAAAAATCCTGTACAATTTTTCTAAGTTCAAAAATTAGGACTTTAATGTTTAAGTTTCACTGTCACAAGTCTTTTGAAAAATACTCTCTCTAAGTTTCAAATAATAAATACACAGACAGGCAGTCACCTAATTAAGTCATTTCCGCACGAGCAAGCGAGGAAGTGTCCATACCACTGCAATTAATTATACAGACAGACCAGTCTCAGACATTCTATTCGCTACCGAGACAGGGGCGTGGCAGCGTAGGATGTCTAGACAGGTCCACGGTGCCGACGCCTTCCACTAGCCCAGCCCCGCATGTGAAAAAAAACTTACCAGAGGAGAGAGATCAAAATGGCTGCGCTGGCTGCGACGGAAGGGGACTGACTGAAGGAACCGGTTTTCCCCGCCTTTTTATATAATTCCCAGCAAGTGAATTCTGTACAATTCATAAAATAATTTTTAACAATTGCAGTGTATTTGTAAAATTTATTTTAACAATTTCTGGAGAAAATTAAAATATGAAAGTACAAATTTAATTTGACACCTGTCACCTGTCATCACATCAATCACTGTCAATACGTCCGACGCCGCGCGCCTGTCTAGACATCTGGCACCACTCATTCCCACGCCGCATTCTCTCTCTCTCTCACTCCCACGCCACGTTCTCTCTCTCTTTCAATACCCCCCCTCTCGACATTGAATGGAACACCTGAGACTGGTCTGTCTGTATAATTAATTGCAGTGGTATGGACACTTCCTCGCTTGACACTGCTAATGGCGAGAGGACCGGTCGCGCTCCCGGCCACAGGCGCGTCCAAGTTTGCATACAAACCTCGCACTGTCAAGTTGATGATTTTGAGAATATACTTGTGAATGCATGTGGATTTGAAATAGTAATGAAGTTATACAATGGTATTGAACATTTATATTGGGGTGTACAGGCGAAGATCAGGATTTTTGGATTTGGTGGCTAAAAAATGATCCCCATAAGAATAACATGGGAAAAACGTGCCTAAAGTGGGGTCATACCGGTAGTTCACCACTACTAAAATTATTTTTTAACAGTCAAATATGCACAGTTTCTCAAGCAACATTTTGCAACAAATCACAAGGTGAGTTTAATCATATGTAAGTATAAATTACTATTACTACAATGATATTATCTAGGCCTACAATGTATAATTACATCATCAGGATTACGATGCTAAAAAATCAACGATAACAATGTTGAAGTACCAAAGTCACTTTAACCAAATTGCACTGCTTGCTTAAGATAGTTTTTTTTCTTACAAAGTAAAGAATATTCTGATTGTCTAGAAAGCGATTCTTGTTTAAAAGTAGATTGTGTCTGTGTTAAGTTTAAATGTTACACGAAGACAACTAGACTAAACCAATTTACTGTTTAATACAAAACGTGACAGGGAAAATTATGAAAAAGTCTTGAATGTAGTACTCTTGAAATGCGAGGAAATGAGATAGAAAACTTACTCTTACTAATTTAAAGTATCTAACACATTTAAAATGTATATTCCCAATTTTTGTAAATGACATATTGATTGTTCTAGCCATCAAAACAGTCATATATTGTTGGATTGGGAAATGGTAAAATTAAAATTATAAAAAAGAAACCATGTTGACTTGAGCAATAAAAACAATGTAATGAAAAAGTAAACAGAAAGAAATAATAACATATGATAAATAAATATACATATGCAGATCAAGGGGTAAAAAGTCTTGAACATATACTTTGATTACATCTTTTTTTATTATCTCACACTGTGTTTATTTTCTAAAAAAATAGAAGCAATACAATTTAATTTGTTAAAATAGTTCAACTCAAGCTTAGATGCAACGTAATACATCTACACTTATTTAATTAAAATATTTTACCTACCACCGTTTTTTTAACTAGCCTTTTCCATTCAGTCCTTAGAATTGAAAAGATTCACTGTACAGTATTGTTTACCTACTTTACAGTATTGTTTTGTTAATTGACAATTGACAGTAATTTACAATACCAAAGAGGTTTAATAATTAAGAAAAAAGAAGTAAAATTGTAGTACTTCGAACGTCAACTTATCAGCTGTTAAGACTAACTTAATAAATAAGTGAGTAGTTGGGCCAATAAATCATTGCATCACAATCAGTGGCAATGAGAGGCTATATACGAAAACATAACCTCGTTTATAACGGCCAAATAGTGGAATAAAATATCTAGTTAGCGTACCAGAGAAACGCATAATAAAGACATTTATATTAATTAATTTATTTAAATTATGTGTAATGATTGTTAAAGGCAACAAACAAAATGAATATTACAGAAGAATTTAACCTCTCCCATTGAATACTATTGAACTCTCTCCCCTATTGTAAACCCAAATTAGTAAAAACACAAGGAAAATAATTAGAACAATCCTACTCTAGTAAAAGTTACAGATTAAAAACTCATGGACATAACATTTAGTTTTATCTAAAGCCCCAACATTTGTAAGAAGATTTGAGCATGGAGCTGGGGTATTGGGATCATAAATACATCAGCTGTTGATGAATGGTAAACCAATGAATTATGAAAGATACTACGTGATATATTACCCCACCTTTACACACACGAATCATATTTCACACAACAGAAAGCAATTTCATATCACATTAACCATTCGCATTAATTACATCGATTTGATGCTGCTGTTCGTACATACTGGAAGGTTAAAGAATTTTGTTAGTGATCCTAAAAATCCTGTTAGAGTAATATGTGGAAACTACATTAAAAATGAATGAAGGTTACTCTTAGAAGGTTCATGTTAATTATGAAATTTTAAAACATTTTCAATTTGGCCTATAATCTGTTTAACGTAATTTCAGAATCTGGATAAATGTTTAATTATGAAGTAAAATAGAGGCTAAACAATTTACAGGGTGAATAAAAAGTCAAGACCCCCCATCTAATAATTGTTCAAGTACATATATAGAGATATCCTTTTGGTGGTCGTGCAATCTTAGCAGGAAGTTTCATTTTATGATTTTGAAATTTTTGAGTGTCCACTCAAAAGGGGGGATTTGGGGGGCAACTCACATATTTTAAATGTAAACCCCCTGCAAGTGACACCTCATTTTGAAGGGGTTTACAAAAACTTAAAGAATGGTGAAAACTAAAGGTCGCTATCTCTTCTCTATCCAAAATGGTAGCCCATCAAATGTTGTGGAAAATCAATGGTAAAATTGGGTCGTAATGGTAATATTGGCTACCATTTTGGATAGAGAAGAGATAGCGACCTCTAGTTTTCACCATTCTTTAAGTTTTTGTAAACCCTTCAAAATGCTGTGTCAGTTGCAGGGGATTTACATTTAAAATATTTGAGTTGCCCCCCAAATCCCCCCTTTTGGGGGAACACTCAAAAATTTCAAAATCATAAAATGGCACTTCCTGCTAAGATTGCTCGACCACCAAAGAGATATCTCTGTATATCTACTTGGAAAAATATTAGATGGGGGGTCTTGACTTTTTATTCACCCTGTATAATACAAGAAGATATAAAAAATCCCCGAATACCCTTTATGATTGGTATTTTGTCGTCCAAGTATACTACATGGACCAATAAACAATTGACATGTTATATTGTGGGCTATCAAAAATTAACTTGAGTTGAAATAGGCAATCAATTTAAACCTTAATTCATAATCAATTACTGATTCCTAACTAGATAATAAGATGAAAAATAGGATCATGGTTTCTTCAAAGTAAAACTGAAGTTCGTGTTACTCAATCAATGTTGTTTTGTTGTTTTAAGCTTTAAATAAACAAAAAAATACCGGCATAACAAAGTCTTGTTTTAATTAATGCAACGAAGATTTTATTTGAAATAAGACGAAAACACTTCTTGTCCCTTCTTCTTTTCTTAGAAAACTAATTAAGCATAAGGATTTATTAAAAATTAATTTCTGATTTATTTTTCCATCTCTGAATTATTTATTATATTGTTAGTCAAAGTACAAATCTACATATAACATAAAATTAAAAAAATCATCTCAAAGGGCTCAATAAATACTTGTACTACAAATAACCCATTAGTTAATTCCATAAATGTTTTAATATACAATGACAGTTTAGTTTTTTAAAGCAATATGATTGTAGATTAATTGCCTGTGCACGCAATTTTTGGCTAAAAAAACTCAAATAGTGTTTATTGTAACCGTTTATTTTGCAATCCCTATGTGTAGACACGAAAAACCACATATTCGTACAATGGGTTTAAGTTTATACTGAACTGCACACTTTACTCTTAAAAAAATAAATTATAATTTAGGTGATTACAAGATAATTACCTAAAAAGTATAAACCACTTAATAATATTATTAAAAAAACGTGCTGTCAAATGATGAACTGTGAGACTTTTTACGACAAGTACGGGTTTTATTAAGGCTGATTTTCAATCAAGAGAGGAAATAGCATACAATAATATAACATGGCAAGGTCGGTTGTATCATTTCTACTGGTGCGAATAACATTGATTCTTGCTGTTGATACATAATGGATTCTATCCTGATACAGAGAAGTCCAACGACAAACAAATTTAGAGATAAATTAGCTTACTTTAATGCAACTATATTTGAGATTAAATGCAATATTTAACTTTTTGAAAACAATGAATAGAACTGTTTATATAATAACTTGTTGTGTTTTACTGTCCTAAAACTGCATTCATGTTTTTATTATTGTTACCATACGTTTTTAGAATAAAAATTAACTTATAAAGACAACAGAAGTAGACGATTTAATTTTGTTTTGACGTTTTAAAGGTTTTTAAAGATACGAATTATTTTATTTGTGGAGTATATGTATCAAGGAAACTTTAACATGATAAAATCTTCTTAGTATAATCTAAGAGGTCAGTCATTATCACGCCACTGATGAACATATTATTAACGTCACAGAAGTCGATAATATTTAGTTTAAATACAGTATCTGGTGTATGTCTGCTTTTAAGTGAGATAAATATTTCAACAAACCTTGACATAAACCTGATTTGGAAAAAGGCATGAAATCTTACAACACCTGAAACAGTTTTGGACAATAGGGTAGTATTTCAAAGTAACTGTGTCCCGTGTGCATTGATTATTTGGGCGCACATGAAAAGAGCCCAAAATCTCAGGCAGACGCTTGAAAAGCGTCCGGACCTCCAAGGTCCCTCCCAGGACGGTGCGAAAAGAGCCCGGGCTCTTCCTAGAACTTTCAAAGCGGGTATTCAAAGGAGAAAGAACCAATAACACAGTTGAAATACACGAATTTATTTACAATATTCAAAGATGCACTGTTAAAAGATACATTATTAAAATGTAGAATCTTAAAAGATTATTATAAGATATATTCTGTTTACCTAACCTAACCAAACCCAACCAAACACAACACTATTTACTAAAACACTACTATAAATAGACAAAATTTAAAAATTATATCAAACAGAGACTGCAGACTTTGTAAAATTTAAGGGAGAATAATGACGGTACAAGGTACTAGGGGTGGGGTAGATGCAGGCCATATTCCAGAGTCACTAAGTCCCATGAATCGGAACACGAGTCAGCGTCCTCCTCCTCAGGTACCTGTGGAGACCCGGGCTCTTTCCATGCTTAAGATTAGTGAACCTTTTTGGGGATTAAAATTTTGGGCTTTTTCATGTGCTCCGGATTATTTTTATCTAATTTTTCGTGGCAAAACTCCTTAACTGTTAAGAAATGGAACTAGAAGTGACTTTCCTACGTAACAAACTAAAGGGTCAAATTCTATTTCTGTTGGTAAAATTAAAATACTTAAAGCTTTCTCTTAGATTTACCAAACTTTAAAAAGGAACTTAGTGTTTTACACCCATAAATCTTAAAACTAGCATCAAAACTAATTGAAAGTTTTGCGTGATTCATTTTGTGAAATATGTAAAATACCTACTATAAATGCAACGAAGAAGGTAATATTTGTCTTGTTAAATGGAATTTATGGTTATGGGGTATCGAAGCAGTAAAATCGCTTGAGTTTCGTTCGCGTAAATCAACAATAAACGACTTTGATTCAAAGAATGATTTTAGGTTAAACCTGGAAATATACCAAAAATGGGGGTTCAATACTTGTTACCTCAATTTTTATATAACCATTCGTAAAATGTATAACAATTTTAGAAAAATCTTAACCAATTTCGCATTGAGCTACTATTCTACACGTGTTCAATACACTTTCTACAATGTATAGCACTTCCAAAAAGAGTGTTATTCATTATAAACATTAAGAGACAGCAACGTACTAGGTATGTATTTTGAGCACAGCGTATCTTTTATTGGAATACACCAATCGAGTCGATTGATTATTCAAATGTAAGCCTATAGACAATACCACAATTGCTATACATTTTTAACCAAGACTTGTTACTTGGGATGGAATTTTCTCGAAAAAATTATCAAGTTCTAAAGATGATTACTCTTTACTTTTTAATTTATATATCACTCCGTCTTCTTCATTGCGTAAAGACAAAACAATCTAGCGTTACGAAGTAATGACTTGTGATTGACCAACAACCGTTTACGATGGATTGTTGTCAAATCTGAACCTATAATCTATATTATTAGTTTTATTGTAATAAACTTTGATATTTTATAATAGAAAGCAGATTTTTTCGGAAAACTTTTCCATGCAAACCAGATTTTGGATGGCAAAAAAAACAAAAAAAAACCACAAAAACCAAAAGAACCATAATGTTAAACCTGGAAATATGGGGTTTCAATACTTGTTACCTCAATTTATATATAACCATTAATACCCCCCGCCGCAGCAAACCTGCCGTCTAAGCGAATTTCCATTTGGCTGAATTGATTTTCAATTGATTTATTTAAATAACATTAGGTTTAACGAGTACCTAGGTTTGCTGCTACAAGGAAACTAATAAAGTGTGTGTAAAACCTGTGTGGTTAAGTACAATATTAGACATTTTAATACATATACTGCAGAGTGCAGAGGTTTCTATGTATCTACCATGGTATCTAAATGGTTATGAGGAACACAATTCATTGCCATGAAATGGAAAATCTATTTATTTCAACAGAGTGTACAACAATAATAAATTCTATCAGTGCTTGTTTGATTAAATAAAATTATATGTTTCAACTTGATATTTTTTAACTTGCAAGGTACTTAATTAAGCTGTGTTTTGACGTACATAACGTTACCAACGTTATGAATGTTTCAGTGCCTCAAATAGTTTATACATATAAAATGATTTTTGTTCAATTTCATAGGGTTGTTTTTAACTTTTAATCAAGTATTAAAAAAAAATTTATTTTTCGTTAGCCTAAATATGTAATTTTACCTACTTATATATATTTTTTAATTTCCGTATGAAATAATAAAGCAATTTTTAAATTGTACGATTTTACCATGACCTTATCCTATTTATAAATTTATTATTTATAAATATAATTAATAAATACTATTATTTATAAAGAGTGTTATTTATAAATTTATAAATAATACTCTTTAGTTTTATAATTAATAATGTTTGATGAAATAATATTTAAATAATATTTTAATATCGATTTTATAATTTGTTTAAGTAATAACACTCATTTTTAGTTTTACTATATAGATCCTTTGTAATGAATTACTTTAATTATTTAGTTTATAATTTTTTCTTTATGTTAGTTTAGTGACGCTATTTAAGACATATTGTCTAAACTTGAATAAAGAATATTTGATTGATTGATTGATTGAATTAAGTCACCCCTTTCAGCAAAGAAAATATATCGTACTATCACTTAGTCAGTTGTTTAACTTAGTTACTGTGTTCATTTGGTGTAATAAATTTAGAATACAGTAAAATAAAAATACAATATTTGAAACTAGGCTCTAAATCCAACCTTTTATAAAGATTTAAATGATCTATAAAGATATTCAACAAATAAACAACCAATAATAAAATTCGAAACTTTTTTATAGTTTCATGAGACCATAACTCTTTTAAAAACCAAAACAGGAGGTGTTATTTACCTCTTAAGAGCTTTATTTATGATTTAGGTAACTTTTTATTTGATAAAACTGAAAGAAACATTTTTTCCAAACCCTTAGTTTACTCTTAGCTGTGTGTAATGCAGACTCTGACATCAGAAGAGCTTCTTTCCTAAGAAACGACGTGGAAAATTACTTTGTATAATCGGTTTACAGTTCACTGGCTAAATTATTCTAATTAACTTTGAGCTAATTGTGTAATTAAATTACCTTCTATTGCACATTGCATCCAAGCTCATCGCGTCAGAGCGTTGCGTTTTATTTTATTTTGTAAAATGTACAATATATATTTTAAACATAGTCTTGTTTTACTAAACAAAACAGTTTTCTTTTAAATCAAATGTAGTATCTGCTTCAACTTCCATTTTTGCTAATAAAATTTCCTCTCATGAACAGGCTTTAAGGGTAACTCAAAGAGAAGATTAATGAAAGAGATACAACACCCGGTGAAAGCGAAACAAAACGTGTGAAGATAAGATTCAACTGCGTCACATTAAGCTTGAAGATGAGTTGTTTTGTACACAAGTAAATTGAGTATAGGTTCGTAAATGATGATTGTATTTTACATTTTACGAAAAGATAAATTGGTTGTTTGATTTTACTGTTTACATATCTTTTGCTATTCCAACAAAAACCTATGTATTGATATCTAGAAATAAATCTACCAATCAAGTAAGTAACAATAGAGTTTGGGCTAAATATGAGTTATTGTAGTTTTAATTGAATTAAATTGAATAAAAATATCCAATGGCTTGCATTAGATATAAAATTTTAACTTGTTACAAAACAACAGTAATGACGTAAGCTTATATTTTTTTAAAGACATAGTTCTTTTACAATATAAACTAGTTTATTGAATATGGCCTCTTTTTAGATTGTCCCTATTATTATTATTAAAAAGTATATCATCGTTAGTTACTAGAGGTTTGAAGATAAAATTAAATTTACAGTCTCAAATCAATACACGATAGTTTTTAAAAATAGGGTGAAATATTAATAGAAAATGCACAAAATATTTGTAGCAATACAAGTTATGTTCAAAGTGACTTGCTAATTTATAATGCAGGAAAATAAATGTTTACAATGTTAGTCGTATTATTTAAGCAGAATGGCATATTTTTATACAAATATGAAACACTGTAAGTGTAGGAAACACAAAATTATCCATATATAAAGAATGAAGTACCCATGAACTTTTGAGAAAACTACAAATCATGAACTTTCCTGATACCTAATGTTAAAAATACCTCAGCTTTACTTATTTGTATGTTATTCTTTCAATTTATTGGCTTTTAAAATCAGGTGTGATTATTTGTTTATATTACTGTATTCTGTTTTGTTTATTTCAGCTTAACTTAATCAATAGTTTTATTAGGTAATACTTATGAAGTCAAACGGGGTGAAGCCAGTGGGTAACAGCTAGTTTCTTTTAAATGCAGATATGTACCCTAATATACTATCTATCTGCATAGGATAGGACACACTCCGTGTATTTAATTAATTACAGTGGCTTCTGGGTAGTTTGTTCACTCCTATAACCACGGTTGTGGTGTCCAAACAATTGCGGAGGCTAACAATATAATCCCTGCGGTGGTCCGCTCCAGAACCACTAAATAGTGGTTTTAGCTGTGACGCTATAAGCATATGAACCCTTTGCACATTTTACTTCCTGAGCGTTAAAATCGCGTTTTTATGTTACTACTACATACTTTAAAAATAAACTACCGTATTGGTTAAACTCTAACATGGACTATACTGTATCATTTATAGTATATAATCAATGCCAGTATACTGTATAGCAAACTGGAAAATCCTTTTAACTTTGAAATAATTACAAACCAATGGTACCTGCTAAAACATATTCTATGTGTATGGTTAAAAGTATGGTATTCTATGTGACGTGAATATTTCATTTTTAGATCATACAAATTTCTGCAGTGCCCATCTTTAAACTAAAATTATGGGAAAATTTATTGTGGGATTGGTTAAAAGTCTTGTGTTATTTTAGATTAGTAAAATTCATTAAAAAGCATGTTTTATTACAAATATAAAAAGTGACTTAAAATATAATGTGTATGATTTAAAAAGTCTTAAAAAGATAACTGGGGTTTCTTTACCACACAAACCTATTTATAAATAACTGAGCAATACAAACTATGCATATGAAATTAAAATGTAGAATTTTTAATCACCATTTTACATATTAACAAAAATTATACAGTAATTTTTTTTTAACGAAAAAATTAATTTGGATTATATGTCGTGGTTATTCTTGATATCATTCTTATAATTCTTATGGTATGAAACTAAATGTTAAATACAATCAAAAGTTCTTCATAAAACAAGGTAACAAATACAGGTTTATTCAGCATTGCCTCCAGGATTGATTTAAGACAGTATAAAATAGGTTACGTACCTTTTCGTCGTCAATCCTAGGTTAGTCTTTTTAGCGACTAGTTTCGAAACTGACGTTTCATTTTCAAGCCTTGTCAAACATAAAATTACTTGAACAAAATGTCGTCGTCAAAGTACACAAATATAAATACAGGTTAACAAGGTAACAAGGATAACATAAAGCATAACACAAAAAGTATTTTTTTTATATAACCAATGCCAAAAAATGTTTAAACCATCAAAAGCTAAAAAGAAAAATTCTTTCAAACAATTTACTATTATACTTCAACGATTAAAAAAAAATATGTTGAACACAATTTGTGGACTTTCAACAAATCAAATAGCATAACACAAGAGGTCTTTGAGTAGTAAGAATTCACACATTTATTCAAAGAGTTGCATGCTTTCAACCCTCATCAAAATTTTATATCTTATAGTTGTTATGTACAGAGAAGTACCTACATTCTACGTTTATAGCTTATTCCGTGATCCTAGCCCGGAAAACATGATCTTCAAGTGATAGTATAGTGGTAACCGATACAATAATGCCAAAGGGGGATCGTCAAAGTGATGAAAGGCTCTCAATTTGTCTGGCTTGGAACAAACAATAGTCTCTAATAGCAAACAGCCTCAATTATACAGTCTCAATATAACGGATAGCCTAATACGATTACTAAACAACATTTATTAATCTGCTTACTATTGTACATAATTTATCTTAAGCTAGATTTATTCAAATTGATGAATAGGTTTTAATAACCATTGGTAAAATTTTACGTTTTATTGTTTTTGTTTGTTAGGTGATTAAATATAATTTTACAAAACGTTGGTATTTGGTATTTATTTATATTTCAAATAATTCGCATACAAATCGGGTAGGTGAAACTTGTTTACCTTAAATCTAACATATATAAATTATTTTATATTATATTATTATTATTTATTTATTTGCATTATAGTCTCGAAATGCAGTCGACTAAATTGGGATCTATCATAAACAAATCAAACTATTTAAAAACCCTTTTTCTAACTGGTCCATTCAGACAAAATGTTATATTGAGTACAAATAAAAACCATTTTGCATTAGAAATATAATTATAATTGCCCTTTTCACATGCAAATTGTTTATATATAACTACCTTGAAAGTGTTTCTGCTTTCAACGCAGCAATAGGTCCCTTTTTTCATATAGGGTTTAAAAATACGACACGTATGGTAGATACAGTAGTATAAATTGCAATAAAGAGTGTTTATTGATGTATAAAGCCCAAAGGCGTATTGAAAGTGAGTAATTAGGAATCATCATCAATAATTTCAACACAAGAGATTAGCGTTAATTTGTTACGGATTATAAAACCAGTTATATAATGTAATTGATGGAATAATAAAATTTTCGAGCTAATAAAATGAAATTAAAAAATGCATATAAAGCAACGAATTTCGTCAACTTATAAATATAAAGCATTATACAGGGCTTGGTTTAAAATTTTTTAAATACACTTTAGGCTAGCACGGGTTGCATAAGTAGTAACATAAGTGTAAGTTTATAAAAAATTCTATAAGTGTTCATTTGTAACCTTTCTGTTATGTTAGTACTACAGTTTAGTGGTTAGATGAGACTGTACTAATCAAAAGAGTTATGTTAAGGCATTTGCCCTAGGCCCTACTGAGACCCTACCCTCAATAGACAGTTAGTGTCCTTTCCATTTCACCCCTCATTATTTCCCCTTGTCAGCCCCTAGGCAGAAACTGTGATGTTCATTTCTTAGTTACAAAACAGAAAGTCTACCTTCTGAAATATATTGTAGCATCAGACTTTAGCTCCATGCCGTTGTTAGTAAGGATTTGTGAATTGAATGGCATTATTGTATGGGGGAAATAAAATATTATAACAAAAGACTTATTCCGTGATCCTTACCCATATATATATAACCCATAAATATCAAAGTGTTTTATATTTAATTTAACCCTTTATAAATTCGCTACAACTTTTGTATTGCATTTACTAATGGTTGGCTTACTTTTGGTTAAAGATACTTTCTTTACCAAAAAGAACAAAAAATTATGCTTATATTATAAAACAAGAAATTTTCAAAAAGAAACATTTTTATGAAAGTAATTGTATATGTTCTTATTATTTTAGAATGTGGAAACGTAAGGTGCAGGAAGGTATCAAAGTAGTTAAATAATAGTTTAATTTACTTTTCCGTTTCATTCAGTAACAAGAAACCTACTCTTTAGTTATACTTTTATAACGTCGACAGTTCGTCTTAATAATATACATGGACATTGCGAAAGATTATGTTGGTTTTATGTAGCTGACGATTAGTATGTAAACAATATTTTAAAGATGGATAATATCTGAGCGTTAATGAATGACGTAATAACGAAGACGATCAGCTCATTAGTGACGTAATTACTACGCGTAATTAAAGTAAAATTAATAGTGTTTACTTCATGAATCTCTTGTCAGATGAAAGCTGATATTGCGTAGCATAATAATGCATACCTACATGTCTCACGTAATACACCAATACTATGTTTAAGTAATCAAAAAATAGTAAAATTGACCTCACTGCACTTGCAGCGACAACAATCATGAGGTTAAATATTAAATAACCCAACCACAGCAAACCTGCAGACTATTTGGTAAGTTAAAAATGCCAAACAAAGTTAATAATATTTTACCCAAAAACGATTTTCTATGGCAGCAAACCTGAGGACTCATTTAACCTAATTTTATTGAACTAGATAATAAATCTCACATCTTAAAGGATATATTTCAGTGAAAATACAATCATACAGACATCTTATGGAATTTCGCTTAGCCCGCATGTTTGCTGTGGTGGGGTTATTATGTTTATATACACGTTTTTCTATCCAATTGAACTAAAACCTCTTATGTGCATTCGATTTGGCATTGTTTAAAAACTATACATTATCATTAATTTTAGTAAGTTTATCATATACAAAAGCTTAATTTCAAAATAAGAGTTTTCAGTCAAGTAAATTTTTATATTTTTTAGATGGATTATATGGAAGGCCTATGCGTGGTTTATAAGATTTGTGTAAGCCATGCTCTCTGATGAACATTAAATTTTACTATTGTTGTTATACAAATGAAACCATTAGGGACATTTAAACAATCATTAGTTAACTAATCACATTTTTGTGTAAAATGTAATATTTAAACCAATAAGTAAACAATAAGTTAAAATTATACAAATCAACAAAATTTAATAGTTAAAAAGGCAGAATAATAATGCTTATTGGTTTAATGATAATAAAGCAGATATTTACACAGGGAAACAAACATGTTTTTAACGCCATTAATCTTTTTATCTTGTTCTGGTTATTATTTTATTTCAATATAATGACAAAAATATTTCTTCCACTTTACTCAAAGGTATTTATGAACAGACATTTATTTATGAACAGGGCTTATGAACAATATAATAATACTCCCCTAAGAAATAAGTTGTCAACTTTAATTACTAGCTCTGTGTTCCATGTACTGTAATTTGTCTAGTTCTCTTAAAACAGAACAGAATAGAATTTCTGTTGTTTAAATTCTCCTATTTGATTTGTTTTATCCAAATATGTGGCATTTAAAAGTAACTGGTATGCCAAAATAACACTATTGTCGATCATTTTATAATAAAGGTATAAGATTTTTTGTATATTTTTAATCATTTTAATATATATGGTTTCGTTGACAGAAAATATTTGGGGATCATATAGGACTTACTGTTTATATAGTATTTTCATTGCAATAACGACTATGTGTAAGATAACATCCTAAACATGTAAAACACAAAAGGAGAAGATAAGGATCATTTCACGTTAGCAATTTACTTTTCAACTTAGAGTATTTGTATACAAATTTATCATGTTTCATTACAGAAAATTTAAATTAGTACTATAATATATTATATTAATCCCTATGTACACAACGTTTCTATAATTATTACTAACGTTATGGGCAATTGTAATAAATCTAAGTTTTACATTGAAAAGGAGAAACATTGAGTATGCAAATTAATAGTAACATTAGCTAAATATGGTGAAAAATCCATAAAAAAGATAAGACGACATTTTACATTGCATAATATATCTGCAATCTAGTTACTAAGGGAAAGGTTTCGTTTTAATATCAATTAAAAAATAAAATAAAGGTACCTACTATTCAAAGAGTTTTCATTACGTTATTTAAAAACTACTGAAAACGAGTCACTTTTATAATATGAAATCAAATAGTTTTCCTATTCTTTATCAAGGATTTTAAATTTAAGATAAAAGGTTTTTTTAGGCGTACAACTGATTCAAAGTTTATCATTAGAAAACATATGTTTTTATTGACTGTTATTTGGCATTTTCTAGGTGATTAATTTTGAACAAACAAACAAAGGGAAATAAAGGCAATTTTATATAAAAATGTTTAACTGATTCCTACTGAGCGGAGAAGAAGAAACGTCCAATTTGTAAGGTTGCTGTTTTTCACTCTCATATTTTAGAATAATATTATTCTTTAGACGTTTTACAATTACTTTTTACTTTGAAACGTAACAATAATCCAACAATTCTTTGATACAATATTTTTAACATTTAATAACTGTATTATTTATCTTGGTTGATGTACCTGTATTCTTACCAAATTCACAACCCTGAGAACCCTGTTATGTAATTGGAACATATGAAGAGGATCACCATAATTCCACCAGTAGATGCATAAAATGTGTCGAGGCAGGCCGACCCATGTCCTGAATGCTAACTGCCTTATTACACCGACCAGCATTCGCGCCGTATTTGTACAAGGAAACATGTGTTATGCACTGAAACATGTTATATTGAATAACAGGTGATTGTAGAGAATAATAACATTACCCAAACTTCCTTACAACTGTAATATGAAAGTTTTATGAGTGTTAATAAAATGATATATTATTTTTTTTACGAATCGATAACAAACATTCGGTTCGAACATTCGATGTATTGCCAACATTACAGTAAAGAAATATGAATAAAAAATAAAAAAAGTGTTTCACGTAGAACAATTTTATTCGTTTACATTATTAAAATGATAATACTTGCATGGTTTTTAAACTCGTACAAGTTGGCCAAGAAAACATAATTTTTTATTTAATGTCAGTCTAGAATACTCTTAAATGTTTGAAAATAGCCTTCAAAGTATAAAACATAATGAATGCTAAATAGTAATAACCACTAAGCAATTAATAACTATTTTATCTACTTATTTCCTCGTTAACTATAATGCCAATTAACTTATTTCATTACCGTATCATTTAAAGCATCATTATCATTATATATTACTAAATGAATCCATCCAATATCCTATGTCCAACATTTTGTTAAATTATTAGTTACTACTGTACATAATCTATGTTAAATTTGAATTTAACTTATATGGCCTATGTCAAACTTAGTTTTGTTGTTACATTAATTTATTCACCTAAATTCTTGAACAGGTTGTTTTGTAAATTGTTGCAAGTTGTTACTAAACATGTTATTGTACAACACATTGTTACATTAAATGAATTAAACAAATTTGTTTACACCATTGTTGCTAAAGGTATGTGTATCATATTGCTGTTATATGTTATCTTAACATGGAAGGTAAATTTTAACTTTACACAACACACGTGTAGAAATATGATTTAACAAACAAAATGACAATCAAGCGATGGTTATATCAAAAGTTGATTATAACTAAACTCATTGTTTCTGCTATTTAATAGTCCAACAAAACCACTAAACAAAGATATTGAAAGATTTGATAAAAAAAAGTTAGTGGAAGAAAACCGGATGTTCAATGAATGAAGGTCCGGAAACGGGCGTACTTCCGGTGATGTTGGAACGTTGTTGGTCGCCATATTTTCAAGTTACATCACTGCAACAGATTTGTTTATTTTCTGGCAAATAATTTAAAGCTTACTAAGGAAGGAATGGTTATATTTGTAAGAGTATTAATTAATAATTAAATACGCCACCATGCTAATTTTAGAGAAAAGTTAGCGAAATAAATTATTAACGTCATGTGACATACTAAATTTTGTTTATCCTGATTATGCACTGCTATCAGAGTGAAAAGAATACTGTCGGAACATCAGTCACATTAATAAAAACAATTTTAATTCTCAGGTTTATGTTACCAAAAAATATTATTGAACCGATCTAAAAAAAAAACACATAGTAAAATGTATTTATTTTTGTATGCTTGAGTGCTACGGCGTGTTTAATTAACTGTACCGACCTTCTGTATTACTAATTGTATGCTTTTAACCACTAAAAAAATGGATTAACATGGGAAGAAATTAAAAGATATAAATAAATATATCTTCATATTCATTTGGTCGTTTTATTAGCAAGTGTTACGTTTTGAAAACAGGTCATGATAAATCGTTTAAAGCTAACGTTAAAAGCTTACCTTTCCCCTGAAGATTCCGCCAAGTGTTGACACGTTTAAAACTTTCTTTCACGAAAGATTTATGACAGTTATTCTTGAACTATAAATCTCTTGTACTTAAGGACAATCTTATATACAGTATGAGCAATTTTAAATGTGTAAATATGAAAAGATACCTCCTTATCACTAAACCAATGGAATAATACATTAGAAATCAAATAGTGTATTACTTTTAAGTGTTAAATATTAACGGAGGGACATTATTTGTTTCCTTAAGTTTTAAACTATGGCTAGGAGAGTTAATGTGTATTGCTGGGCTCTATTCTGATTATAAGTACATCATTTGATACGTAAAATACATGGTACTTAGGTTATTGATTGCATATGCTCAGTAGTTTAAAGTTAGTATCACATTAATTCCACAAATCTAATAAAAATTACAGCCATCCAATTGGTTGGGTAAAAACTTTAATTTGAATACAATTAAATCTGTATAGTGTAATATTAAATACAGGAGACTATATTGGCCGTACCTCATGCTACACGATTAGTGTGAAAAGGAGATGATATGTATTTTTTTATTAGGCTAGCTGCTCCTTTTATAGATCCATTAAAAGGCCAATGAACCAATTGGGCCCAGCTTTAATACATCAAAATACCTCCCTGAGGATCGAATACGTAATTGCGACTATAACTCCCTAGCAACCCAGTCATTATTTGGTTGAGGGTGCAAAAATTATAACTGTAAATCAAAAGTTGTTTGACACTTTGTAAATTTTGGTAAAAGTGGTTAGGTAGTATTTTAAAATTAACTTCCTGTAACTCAAACGAGAGAGAATAAATAACAACAGGAGAAGGCTTTCCCTTAGGGCTCTTATTCATTTCAAGACAAGTCTTGGATTGTTGATTAAATATTATGATTACGTGACTTTGTTCAAAACAAATTCCTGATCAAATTTCATCTTACCAATGATTTTACTATAATATTATTACAAGTTAAAAAATCAAACTTTTGAACCCGTAAAAAAGTTAAATAAAAACACTTTGTACTACCAAGGTGCAAAGATTTAAATATTACATTTAATTGAACATCCTCTAAATGTGAACCGAGTAAATAACGATTTATGAATGACGAGCTATTCTATTGCAGTTATAAATGTATATTAACATATGTTGTTGAACACATTTTGATTGTGTTTAATGTACCATTGCCGTTTGTTACAATATATTTATAGTTAATGCTGAGTATAACGTTTAACAACAATATTCAGAAAAGAAAAAAAGAGTTGGATTAGTATAACATACAACTCAAAATTTGCAAGTAATATTAAGAACATATTTTATAGTGGGAGAGAAGGGCACAAATTGTTTTTACAAGTGGTCAGCTTGTAGGGTGAGATTTCCGAATTGATTGATCAGACTACTCACAAAAACTCAGTTGAAAAAAAAACAAAAACAAACTCTGTGGGATCGTTAATCATATTTCTTTTGGTCAGGTCAAAATTTTGACAAAGTACACGTTACAACAAAACAGTATTTATATTGAAACGAAGGATAACCAAGGTAAATAAAAATACTTTTATATTTATAAGAATACAAAACGTGATTTACTGACGCATGCAATTTCAATGCACTGGAGTGAAACCCAAAGTTAAACTTAAGTTTATTAATCAGCTGATTTATCAGTCTAAGTCCTCTGAACTTAACTTCTTTTAATATAAACTATACTGACAAAGTGAATTATGTTTTAGGTAGGGACTTAGGTCCTTACAATATATTTTGAAATATAAATTTGTTATTATTCCAAAGCATATACGCTGAGACACCATTATTATTTTATACTAAATTTATCTGAATTGTCTTGTACAAAAAATTGAGGATATGCATAAATAGGTATTAAAATTCTTCTATCACACAAACATATATCATATACGCAGTTACAACCGTAACTGTCATATGCCAGTCTAATACCCACATTGTAAACATAGTAAAATTAAGATATCCACTTATATAGTTTAACTAATATAATACAGAAAATACGTAGAAATCTGGACCGATGAGCATATTTATATTGTTGATATAAAGTTAAAATAATCAACTTATTTCACGGACACTTTCATATTTTTACATTTATTTATTACAAAAATAAACTATTCAC
This sequence comes from Macrosteles quadrilineatus, assembly GCF_028750875.1. Classification (NCBI taxonomy): domain Eukaryota; kingdom Metazoa; phylum Arthropoda; class Insecta; order Hemiptera; family Cicadellidae; genus Macrosteles; species Macrosteles quadrilineatus. The sequence goes on from NW_026542597.1 coordinate 163,979, forward strand.
ACCCTTTTAACAACATTTACATTTATTTAGTAATGTAAAAACACACTGAACCACTATGACAAATGTTTGATATATTTCCTGTACTATGTAAGGGAATAAGGAATAACTTGTATGAGGGATGCGCATACAGTTTCTATCCGAGTGTAAAGTGAAATTAATGCCGCGTTTTAATTGGCTGTCTCGCAAGTTACCGATGTAGTGTTTAACATTGCGAGTAAGGGAAATAACTATCTAATTAGAACCAGTCTACTATCTGGGTTGTATATGTGCAACATACTGCATTATTGCTGTTTTAGACAGTGCTCCAGGTGAATTCAGTACGGACTTTGGTATTTAATTTGTCGAGCCATCTAAGGCTTCAAAACAAAAATCCTTCAAATTTTGAGGGTGAAGAGTAACATATGCTTCCAAAACGCTGATAATCAATATATCTTCTTGGAGCATGAAATTGGATTGTTTGCAGTGGATCTAAAGATTTAGTTCTTTTCCATTTAATATTATTTTTAATATTAAGATAAATTTATAAATATACTAGCTGACCCGGCGAACTTCGTATCGCCTAAGTTATATTATGTTTTAAATTTGGCAAAAGATAAAAAGACATGTTCGAATAGTTATTATGTGTCAGAGTAATAATTTTTTAAGAGGACTTCTGACGGGAAGATTATTTACCTTTAAAACAAAGAGAAAACCCACCATCTTGTTGCCATTAAATATTTAAGTTCGGACGAAACTATCTGAAGAGTAAGGTAATCAATACTGTAGTGGTAATTCTTTCTCTTATTTACAAGAGGCTTGACCGGATAGAAGTTGAAACTGTCTTCCAGATAACCCACCATGTATAGAAAATAAACCAAAAGGATTAAACTATATGGGGACGCCGTTGGAGTGCAACAGTTGCATTAACTAACCTACCTAGCATTTTGGTTTCACATTAAGGTTGTACAAAGAACGTTAGTGTGTATGTTATCAAACTATAAATCAATAACATATCAATACATTTATGTATGATAATTCTTGTTAATTTCAAATATCATTACGTTAAGTGGCAACATAGATAGGCTTAAATATAACGCCATGGTTCAGTTATAATGTGCTAAATAGATTGAGCAGTGAACAATTTGATTATTTAGTTACTTGATGTTGCGTTTGACTTAGTTACTTAGGTTTGGCTTTGATTCAATCTGTTGCCTAAATTAAGTTCTCCGCCACTGGTAGTTCAACCTCTGCCCTGGTTTTACCTTGGCAGTAAAATGCATTTCCCTCTCAGTAGTACCAATAAAATAATACATCGCTTTTCTATAATTTTATAGAAAATATCTTTGAAGTTCACTATTATTAACTGAATGGTAATGGAACGTATTAATGGACTTATAGTTCACAATGAAGGTGTTAAAAATAATGTATTTAAGTTTTTGTACCAAAACGAATTGACAATACTTTTTGAAGGAAAATTTAACCATTCTAAGGGACAGTATCTTTATCTTTATCTTCAGGGGAGGGTATTTTTCCTCCCCAGACAAATCCACTTTAAAAGAAAATATTTTTCAAACCCAACTTAACACCTCATTAGGCAATTACATAGAATATACAGTATTAAAAGAGGTTAACTTTAAATGTTCAATAAAAAAAATAATGTTGATTGCTAACCTAAGAATAAAATACTTGCTGTAGCATTTTATTTCATTATGAGACGCGCAAACATCTAATTTTTCAATTGATTTTGAAACCAGTTTTGCTGGTTGGTGTGATAAGGAGAAAACGTTTTAGTTGAACCCTTTCCCTTTATTGATCTAAACTAGTTGATTGAAATAAAGCTTTAATGTTATTGTTGTAATTATTCTAATCTTAACTAATTAGTAGTAAAGATGAGGTACTCATGTTTAGAAAATTACAATGTTTAATGGGACATTAAAAAGCTATTAATCCTAAGGATACACAATTTCAGGGATGGGGATTCGCGTAGACTGAATCAACAGATTTTATTTAGGCATAACATAAAATTCTATAAAAAAGTTAATTACATAATTTTTTGGAAACAATAAGTCAGTAACATTTCGACTTAAATTAAATCTTACTTTTCTTTGGTAACTTTTGATTAAATCGAGGTAGGCATAGTCCAAAATGGATGCTGAAGGAGTCTAAAGTTTAATAATAAAATAAAAACTTCTCACCAATCTCATATAATTTGTTTTCAATATTATGTAATTCTCCCTTCTTCAATTTTATGCCCAATAAAGTTGGGAGAATGTGTTACAATGTGTTATAAGTAACACTTTTTATGATATGATTTAAGTTTCACAATTTAATTTAGCACAACTCTAATTACTGTTGATCTGTTTTCTAAAAAAATTTCACCACACTCTACATTGATGTTAATCATCTCCTTATTTTTTTATGGGGTTCACATACTTAAAATATGTGTTAAATTTTGATTTATAATCTAGCCCCATATACATTGTAAGTTAAATGTATCTGGTATTTTACATTGTATGTTAAATGTGCATTGTACATAAATGTAGATGAACATTTCTATAAGCCAATAAATAAATTTGTTATTATAAATTACATATATGTCGAGACAATTATTTTCTAACTATACCAACACAGGTTATTTGGGGAAATCTAGGCAAATACGTTTTTAAATTATTCATTCGATGAAAACGACTAAAAATTCAAATATAAATCAGATTCAGTTTTGGAATTTCAATTATTTACTACTGTATTTACAAACAATGATTTTTTAGTTCTTACATGATAGAGAAAGTTACAGTTTATTTATATACGTTAAAATTTGAGTTATGTCTTAAGGATAGAATATCAATTAATTGCTTAAATTTTCTTTTATATCTCTATATCGGTCTAAGAAGTTAACAGTATTTATTATATTACATTCGCGTGGTTCGCGGCATGTTAACGTAAAAAAAAACAATTTCTATGCAAAAAAAAAAATGATTTCCCTTGAAGTTCACGCTGCATTAATTTCACTTTACACTGATAGAAATTGTAAGTTATCCATAATTTCTTTACATAGTCCAAAAAATATAAAAAAAACACCTGGCATTGTGGTAAAGTGTGTTTTTACATTACAAAGTAAACGGCCTTTACTCTCATCAAGGGCATTTCATTAAAGGACGTTATTATGAACGACTAAGTAAATGGGTGTTTATTTAGAAGTATTTAGAACATGTGTCTTCCTTCAAACGAGATTTTGGGCTTTCTATTTCTTTCAAAGATAAATAACCTTTCCATCAGAAGTCCTCTTCAAAAATTATTACTCTGACACAAAATAACTATCCGTTATGGTTGGTATGAATGACCTATGGATTGTATAGAACCATGTAACTTATGTTTTCATATACTTCAATTTGGGTAAACCTACGTGTAGAGTAGTTTTTAGATCTCATCAATTCATCTTAACATCAGAAAAAATATTAAATGTAAGAGAACTAAATCTTCAGATCCACTGCAAATAATTCAATTTCGTGCTCCAAGAAGATATATTGATGATCAGCGTTTTGGAAGCATATGTTACCCTTCAGCCTCGGATGTAAAAGATTTGTATTTCGAAGCTAGGTTTAAGTTTTATTTTTCATACGTTCACATAGGATGCCTTTTTATTATAAGGTGCAATACATTAAATACAAAAGTTCGTACTGAATTTTCCTGAAACACTGTCCAAAAAAGCAATAATGCAGTATGATATGCATACAAAATTAATAGTAGACTTGTTCTAATCAGTTAGTTATTTCCCTTACTTGCAATGTTAAACAACACATCGGAGACTTGTGTGACAGCCAATTAAAACGCTGCATTAATTTTTTAACACTCTGATAGAAAATGTATGAGCATCCCACATACAAGTTATCCATAATATCTTTACATAGTGCAGGAAATATAACAAAAAACTTGGCATTGTTGTAAAGTGTGTTTTTAGATTACTAGATAAACTAATTTTAAATTTTCTTTGAATATAAGGCAACCAGGGTCATTGAAAAACTTACTAAAACTTGTGTTTAAATTTGTAGTACAATATACAAACATAAACAACATATACATATAAACTAGAAAAAGTATGGATACAAGAATTCGCGAAATGCTCATTCATTTGAGCATGCAATTTAGTTATTTAAAAGCAACATGAAGCATAACAACTCTAGTTTTTCAACCACACTTTGGTGGTTTCTGCATTATTGTTTTCCTAACTTTTAAATTGCCTTTGTACTTGGTAGAGCAAGCACTTAAGAGCACGTAACTTAAGACCCTCCAACTCTAATGAAAGAGTTTGTCGTCACAGTAATTAGGAGAGCGGGCGGATGCATTACAAAATTCGTCTCCTTAGGTTGAGTTAGGTAGCTGTTTTATGACTACTGTATATAGCCTTAGGTATTAAAGTACAGAAAAAAAATATAAATGGCGTGAACATTTCAAGGAACTTTAAATATAAATTAAAGTTCAATGGAGGGATAAAAGAGCAAAACATATTTCAATGACTGTGACAGTCGTCGTAATGTTCCCGTAATGAAAATTGAGAAAGTTTAAATTTATAACCAAAATTGGTTTCGTAGTTCATTTATGTGTAATACCTGAATGATATTGTAGACCGATTCTCAAACATATCAACTATTCAGAAGGTCCACCTTTTAATGAAATAAAACAACAGTTTATATATGATACAACAGCAGGAAAAAGTCAAGTAAGTACAATAGGAACATATTTATTCCTTTTCAGTTAACTAACCATTTTACGATGTGTTTTTCAAGCAATTTTTTATTCATGAATTGGAGTGAACAGTAACAAATTATTTTAGATCTTGTAAGTGCATTAGTTAGGTTAGCGATTACCCCTAGTAATTTAAAATGTTAAAGGTGTCGAAGGATAATGGTCATTAACTTTAGGTACCAAATGTTGTTAACTATGTAGGTGCAAGGTAAAACCTCCTCAAGGGTAATGGAAAAGTCGATACATACGTTTTCAAAGTTATAATACCGTCTTTTCAATGTTCCAATCAAAATATTAAAAACAATCAAACTAATATGTATTTTAACATAAACTCAATTAAAATAGGAAGAACTTATTGTCATACCGTACCTCCCAAATGCTTGTTTCCTTTAAAACATTTAATATTGGTATATAAATGGCAAAACAAAATCTGTATTTTATTATTTTTGGTTCAAAAGTTTTATATTAACAACTTTTCTAAATTTAGATACAGGAGATCCTCAATGCTGGTCATATACTATATTTGTATTATTTTTTAACCAAAGGATTGGTGTCTAAGAACATCTTTATATAACTTAACAAAAAGTTCAGTTTAACCACTTAATTTCAATTGTTGGTGATGATAAAAGTGTTGAAAGGAGTTAAAAGATCATTTCCCATTCTCCTGGTTGACAGTAAAACCCAACGTGCAGAACTTCAATAGTCTTAACATTTTGTATTCCACTCTCTTCAGCCTTTTACGATCCTTTTAGAAAGTGTTGTTATCGTTGCATAGTGAATATATGTTATTGTGATCAGAAAGTACTATTTATAGTTTAAATTTAATTTCTCCACATAAGGATTGATAAAATACACAGATAAATAATTTAGTTTGATCTAATTCAAAATTTATTTATTTAAGCAAGTCATACTAAACCCTAGGGTGCACACTTATATTTTTATCATTTATCAGTAAGATTATTTACAGCAAAACAACTTTAATGTGTGTTTAAGTAAGTTAATAATAGGAATACATAGGTAAAGCATTTTGAAATAGTATATTTCATAAGAAGAGTGGAAAGTGAGTAATTACATGTTTGAGACCATGTTTGAAGTGCAAGATTTTTCGAGCACTTTAAGTGGTCGAAAATATGTATAGACCCACTTTCACTCGTGTTTTGAAATTTACTTTTCGCAACAATACAAAGACGAATTATTTTCTTAATCAAAAACACATTGGATAATTCTTTATTACAGTTGGGAACATTACAAACATCATAGAAATTTTTTTAGGTTACGTCTTCAATCTAGAATATTTAGTTTGGTTTTACAGTTTTGGTTGTTGAAAATTGAAACGGTTGACAAAACAATAACAAATCTTTGTTAGTTTACGTCGGCAAAATAAAAAAAGATAGTAAACATTACTTTTAAATAATAACCAATCTTTTTCCTTTGGACACAATGTAATGATGCATCTTCGAAGGTGATAAACATGTTACGAAAACAGATCATTTCACAGTAGTGTAGCAAAAATGTATTTAATAATGATTTGTCCACCTCTACACTTAAAAGGAAAACAACCTTTCACAACTCTGAATAAATTTTTCCCCAAGTGTATTGAACGAAGCAAACTGTGCTATGATTGTATTCAAATTAGATTGAATTATTGGTTCTGATTTATTCTCATTTGACGAAAACACATTAATACCTTTTATGAATCACGAAAATCAGACTCACTATATGTAACTGGTTGGATATAACGTCAACTATAAACAATCATAAATTCAAGAACACATGTTTGAATACTTACAAGCATCGTAAAATAGGCTATATTGATAAATAATACATGTATTATTTAGAATTTCAGAATTATTAAACATTTACTTTTAGTGTTTGTTTTATCCAAGTTGATTTATCCTAAGACTGAGAGGACACTTTTTACTTTTTCCATGCAAAACTATTAGTGTTGTTTTATCAAGATGAGCTTACTATGTGTAAACATTGCAGTTGAATTGGCTTTGGCATTAATACTAAATAATCGAAATTATAAACCAAAGTACTCATCTTGTTTCTAAAGGCAGGGCTGGCTTAAAGTAGATTTTAAGACATGTTTGAATAAAAATGAAAACACAGGATTTGATGGAGGTAGACAAGACATTGTTTTAACATTGTACATTCGTATCATTTGAGCAAATTTGATTTGTTTTTGACAACAGTTTGATTAATTAAATTATTATTGTTACCTTACAATATCCTGTTTAGTGTTGGTAGATAAACAACTACATGTTTCGTGGCGACTGCCACATCCTCAGGTTATCCTCTTCTCAGATTCGTCATCAATTTAAAACATAAAACACAGAACACACGTAAAAACACATTACATTTATTTTTGTACCGTCACGGTGCGTGCACGCCGCCGGCCCGACCAAACGCATGCACGCACCGTGACGGTACCAAAATAAATGTAATGTGTTTTTACGTGTGTTCTGTGTTTTATGTTTTAAATTGATGACGAATCTGAGAAGAGGATAACCTGAGGATGTGGCAGTCGCCACGAAACATGTAGTTGTTTATCTACCAACACTAAACAGGATATTGTAAGGTAACAAAATAATTTAATTAATATAAAGCAATATCCAGAAGTAGGACAATTAATTCTGATTTACTTGCGAACAGTTTGATTGTTTTTCTTTCATATTTACTTTTGTATTTTTTCTACTCCAATTCTCTTTTCAAATTTAATTTTCTAGTATTAGTTTTACAGTATTGATACATACTAAGGGTTTTTATTTTGAAACGGGAACACTAACGATTCTTTTTTCACATAAAAAACTAGTATCAATCGCATATACAGAATAGTAAAACAATAAATTTTAAATAACTCTAATATTAAGCTTCTAAATAGTTTCGAAAAACATTATTTCTCTTAAATTATGAAGTTATTTGTGTAGATGCATTCAATTCTTTACATTCCGAGTTCGATCAATCTGTAAACAAATTCGGCATATTTGAATCACTTTCTGAATATTCATATTAATTTATAATTAACATTTGCAATTCAAATGTTAACTTAATTGCATTCCATGTATTCGTAAGCAGTTTAATAAATGCCAAATAAAATGGTAAACAGAATTACCTTTAATTTACCGTAAATACATTTAGGAGTGATAAATAATTCAATCCAACTAGCTACAGAATACATAATTAACAATAAAATATATACACCAACTAGTGTTTTCATAACATAAGTTAACACTCTGGTCAAGAAAGTTAAGCTATTTAGTTATACTTGTGATATTAGTTATATTTGTCATGCCCTGTAAAAAACAACAACAACAACAACAAATCTAATTTTAATGTTTTAATTTTTCATAACAAAATAATAAATAAGCATTTACTTATTTATGGCTTATGTGGCTTCTATATTTATTTACTTCGCAGGAATTACTAAGCTATTTGGCCGTACAAAAAAATATTTTACGTTAAAACGTAAAGTTCAAAATAAATAAATCGTAGATCTATGTTTAATGCTTTTCGAGGGAAAACTCTTTCGAACAAGTAAAATGCACGGCTTCCAAGATCTACTTCATTTCATTCAATGAATGTTCATTCTAAAGATTCAACCAGGGTTTTCTATAAATGGTGTCAATGTTACATTGAAAATCTCCCTTAAAAGAGAAATGTCTACTTTAATTACAGCTTTCGGTCATAATAATATGAGTTGTTTTTTCCTGACCTATAAATACATTTGATACATATTATTGGAACAGCTACTAAACCTACCGATAAAATTTTCATCGCAATATCTCTCAACAGCAAAAATGAAGTATGCAAAGTACCTACATCATTATTTTTAATTTAAAGGACGAACTGATAGGGATTCGTTGTTTCATTCAACTCATTCTTATAGCTTATTTGAACAAATATTGAGTGTAGTAGAAGACGTATTCAACGTGTTAAAGATATTCGTTTCCTTCTATGGCAGGTCAGCATTTATTTTAACTTTTTTATGGTCATTTAACCATTACAACTCTATTTGGAGAAACTTAAAGATATCTATCAAGGAGCCAAACTAAAATGTCTTTATGGTCCATAAATGTTATAGCTCCTCGGGGTTTGAGACTCTAGTCAACATTACCGATGACAAAGTGTTTATGTAAGACAACTTAACAATATAGATTGTATGCTAAGATTTATGCTATTATGTACTATGTGGAGGTTTAATGCAAGGATAGCACTGAAGGAGGTTATTTGTAACAATAATTTTATAGTTCTATGTAAAATTACAACCAATCTTAGTTTAAATCCCTGTAATAGTTTCTGTGATCAAACTCATTTTTACCTTAGATATTATTCGAATACAATAAAAGCAATAACTTTGACGACGACCTTTCCAACAATAAACTAATTTTGTAAAAAAAATCGATCCCAAGAGATTTAACATTATACTATCATAAATGAGAAAATAGTAAAACATCATACCAGAGCCAATTTTATGACGGGCTCAGAACTAAATCGTAGGTGAAATATTAGCAAAACTAAAAATCAATGATGCTGACAGGTTTTCGAAGTAGGATTTTTTGTAACCTTAAAGGCGATGAACATTTATTTGATACATTATACTGAGTGGAAACTTCCATGAATCATATGTTGATCATCAGTTACAATTATACATAGGGCTTTTCCATTATACCTATCATTGTGAAACAATCTTTTAGGAGGTATCCGAAAACCTCTAAAAAGCTCAAAGGAAATAATTTGTTTTATTTCACTCAGCATTTGTATGCTTAAAAATGTATTTATTGGACAAATTATCGAAACAACATTTCCATAAACTTCAAGTTTAAATGTAGTGTTATAACCTCACATTTCCCCTTTAAATATCTTCTTGCACAATGGTGTTCCCGCAATAATTTTATTGACTACATTAAAACAAAGAAAATCCTGGCTGCACTTAACTTTAGGTCCTACACTCATTCGAATGAAAGTATCGATTATTCGATTGTTTCATTCGATATATCGTTTGGTTAGTTAGGTTAGGTTAACCTTACCTAACTAACCAAACGATATTTTGAATGAAATAATCGATTAATCGATATATCGGTCGATATTTTCATTCGAATGAGTGTAGGACCTAAAGTAAAGTGCAGCCGAAATCCTAATGTAACCTTCTTCTATAGGAATACCTTCGTCATTCTGAAGATCATTTCAACAAATGAAACGTCATTTGCAGATTACCGTGAGCTCACATTATAGTTTGAAACTCAGCTAACCTGCCCAAAGTTAAACCGTTCTTCTGTAACTGTATTTAAAATTTCATTCTCTCATTCCACAATTCGCTTAATATTGGATGAATAACATATTTGTTGAATATTGAACAGAAAAATGTCATTGTTTGCTATTATGTTTATTTAGCTTTAGTTGCAGAAGCATAACATAACCGGCACAGCGCTTTATATACGGGTGGCCTCCGGATATTTCCAAAAAACCGATTAGTTTAAACAAAATAAGTTTAAACTTTTAATTTTTAATATGTACTAAATAAACAAATTACAAATAGTTAACTAATTATTTGCAATGCTAGCTTGGGAATAAAGCAAGATCATGATAGAATTTGACAAATCTTTACCAACTTCTTGCAAGATAAACCCAAAAGCCATTTGTTTAAGTCACCACCAGGCTCTGTTGTTGAGAATTACTCAATGTAAGCAAACCGTCCTTTGGTATTAACCTATTGTCTTCTCATTTTATAGAATTATTTCTCAACGATGCTTGCTATTTCAAAGCTAACTTAATTGTCATATTTACTTTGAAATGCTAGGATTAGCAATTAGTACATTAGACGTTCTCTTGCATTCTCACAATAATGACTTATGAACATATTTTAGTAAATATATTTACAGTTAATATGTTTCCAAGTAATGTTTTATTTAGTGTATTTGTATTCCAAAGAGCAACAGTATTTGCATTTTATGCTTTCGTGAATACTTACTTGGTTAAAGTAATAGTACATCGATTTACTTGAAAGACTAACATACAATAATTTATCCTCAAATGGTCTAGTTAACATTACATTTATTGAGTTACAACTATATTTGTTTGAGAAAAATATACGTTATACATGTCTGGATACTATACTTGTTTTGCCATTTTGTGTAAAAATTTTAAATAGTTATTAAGGTGTCGGTTTAAACTTCACCCTTAAGGTTGGTTTAACCTTTAAGGTGAGCTCAGTCGGTGGCTCAGTTGGTTGCGTCATGGACTTCGGTCCCAAGGTAGCGATATCGTGGGTTCGGATCCTGGTCATTGCTACTACTCTTTATCAGCACAGTTCACCCTTGTACTGTACAGGCTCACCCCTTGCTCGCTGGATAGCCCCCTTCCACGCACAGGTCCATAGACTATGTGGACAGGCTTAAAAAGCCCAAGAATTCCCATAAAAAATATATATTTTTTAAATGCTATAGTTTATAAACTAAATTATTGTAAACACAGTCTTTTAGAGCGAATTTAACAATGTATATAAAAAAAACTCGCCTTTGGCTCGGGCCAGGCCCCCTTTTTTGATTGGGGGTAAAAAGAAATGGGCCATGGCGCAAGACCTGCAATTGAGCCAAATTTCAGATCTTTAGCTAATCTAGACGTGGGTAAAATTGATTTAGACCGATGCACCTGTAGGAATAACATTGGGGGGGGGGGGATTTTAATTTTCGTAGGGGGGAGTTATATTTGTAAAATGTCACTTTTAGAAAAGGGCGCAAGATCAACCAATCATGCCATATTTCAGATATCCAGTTAATCTAGAAATGGGTAAACGTGATTTAGAATTATGCGCCTGTAAGAATAACATTGAGGGGGATTTGATATTTGGGGGAGGGGGGTTGTAAATACGATAGGGGGATGAAACCTTAAGTAAACCAGAGTAAATCTATAGCATCAACGGACCATGGGAACGGGTATATATGGTGGTTTTTATGGGGTAAATGTTATTCTCCATAAGAATAACATGGGGCTCGTAAAAACGTTCAAATTTTGACATTAAACCTAAGTTTTGGGGGTCAAGGAGTAAAGTTACGAAAAAACACGAGATGTGTAGAATTTAAAGTAAAGTAAAGTAAGGAGAATACAAAGCAATATTAATTTTTGCAAAAACAAATTATTTAAGTATGAAAAAATGGCGAAAACCGGTAAAAGTTTGAAGAAATTTACCAAATTTTGAAAGTAGGGCATTTTTTGAAGGTTAAGGAGTGCGATTTTCGGAAAACGCCTAAACGGGGTTTGTAGAAAATTTAATTCCCGTTCATGAAAATCCTTTCAAATCTTTCTATCTCTTACCGTTTTCGAGCTATATGAGATTTAAAAAAAAAGTGTTTTGTCGTTTATAGAGGTCCGCCATTTTTTATTTTTAGGGTGGTTAATATTTAAAAATGGGACTTTTGCAAAATTCACCAAAAACTTATGATTCCTTACTACGATAGTACCAAATTCCAAGTCTCTAGCACGTTTCTAAACGATTCATTTGACCATACCAAAGGCATTAAAATTTCAATCTTATTCTCTATAAGAATAACATGGGGCTCGTAAAAGTGGCAAAAAATCTTCAAATTTTCAGATTAAAATTAAGTTTTAGAGGTCAAGGAGTAAAGTCATGAAAAAACATGTAATTAGTAAAATTTAAAGTAAAGTAAGGAGATTACAAAGCAATAATAATATTTGCGAAAAGGAATTATTTAAGTATGAAAAAAAGCATAAACTGGTAAAAGTTTGAAAGAAATTTACCAAATTTTGAAAGTAGGGCGTTTGTTGAAGCTGAAGGAGTGCGATTTTCGGAAACGCCTAGTAGGGTTTTGTAGAAAATAAAATTTTCTTTCACTAAGATGCTTTCAAATCTTTTCTAGCTCTTACCCTTTTCGAGCTATAGGCGTTTGAACTAAACGTGTTTTGTCGTTTTCAGAGGTCCGCCATTTTGGATTTTTGGGGTGGTTAACATTTGAAAATGGGACTTTTGCAAATTTCTTCGTTAATGGAAGATCCCATACTACAATACTACCAAGTTTCAAGTCTCTAGCGCGTTTCTAAGTTGTTCAGATGAGCATATTAAAGTCGGCATTTTTCAATGTTATACTCCATAAGAATAACATGAGGCTCGTGAAAGTGGCAAAAAACCTTCAAATTTTGAGATTCAAATTAAGTTTTGGGGGTCAAGGAGTAAAGTTACGAAAAAACATGTAGCGAGTAAAATTTAAAGTTAAGTAAGGAGAATACAAATCAATAATAAATTTTGAAAAAAAATATTTAAGTATGGAAAAATGGCCAAAACCGGTAAAAATTTGATAAAAGTTTACCACATTTTGAAAGTATGGCGTTTTTTGAAGCTGAAGGAGTGCGATTATCGGAAAACTTTAATAGGGTTTTGTAGAAAATTTAATTTCCTTTCGCTATGATCCTTTCAAATCGTTTCTAGCTCTTACGGTTTTCGAGCTACATCCGGTTGAAAAAAACGTGTTTTTTTGTTTTCAGAGGTCCGCCATTTTGGATTTTTGGGGGGTTAAAATTTGAAAATGGGACTTTTGAAAATTTCACCATTAGCTAATGATCCCTTACTACAATACTACCAAATTACAAGTCTCTAGCACATTTCTAAACGATTCATATGACCATACCAAAGTCATTATATTTCAATCTTATTCTCCATAAGAATAACACAGGGCTCTTAAAAGTGGCGAAAAACCTTCAAATTTTGAGATTAAAATTAAGTTTTGGGGGTCAAGGAGTAAAGTTACGAAAAAACATGTAATGTGTAAAATTTAAAGTAAAGTAAGGAGAATACAAAGCAATAATAACTTTTGAAAAACAAAATTATTTAAGTATGAAAACATGGCGAAAACCAGTAAAAAGGTAATAAAAATTTACCAAATTTTGAAAGTAGGGCGTTTTTTGAAGCTGAAGGAGTGCAATTTTTGGAAAACGCCTAAGAGGACTTTGTGTAAAATTTAATTCCTGTTCCTGAATATACTTTCAAATCTTTTCTATCTCTTACCGTTTTCGAGCTATATCCCTTTGAAAAAAATGTGTTTTGTCGTTTTCAGAGGTCCGCCATTTTGGATTTTTGGGGGGGTTAAAATTGGAAAATGGGACTTTTGCGAAACTCACCGTTAATTCAAGATCCCATAGTACAATACTACGCAAATTTGAAGTCTCTAGCACGTTTCTAAAGCGTTCAGATGGGCACACCAAAGTCGGCCATTTTTTATGTTATTCCCCATAAGAATAACATGGGGGGGAAACCCTTAATTTCGGGGGGGTTGAAATTTAAAAACGTCACTTTTTGGAATTTTCCCGGGGGTTTGGGCACTAGACCTACAAAACACCGAAAATTTCAAGTCTCTAGCTCATCTAGAAGTGGTCTAGAATTTGTATCCCCCAGTGAGTTACACATGCGGCTGTATATAATTTAGATCCCCAATAAATTAAGAAGAGTATATTACTTCAAAGTAAATATGACAATTAAGTTAGCTTTGAAATAGCAAGCATCGTTGAGAAATAATTCTATAAAATGAGAAGACAATAGGTTAATACCAAAGGACGGTTTGCTTACATTGAGTAATTCTCAACAACAGAGCCTGGTGGTGACTTAAACAAATGGCTTTTGGGTTTATCTTGCAAGAAGTTGGTAAAGATTTGTCAAATTCTATCATGATCTTGCTTTATTCCCAAGCTAGCATTGCAAATAATTAGTTAACTATTTGTAATTTGTTTATTTAGTACATATTAAAAATTAAAAGTTTAAACTTATTTTGTTTAAACTAATCGGTTTTTTGGAAATATCCGGAGGCCACCCGTATATAAAGCGCTGTGCCGGTTATGTTATGCTTCTGCAACTAAAGCTAAATAAACATAATAGCAAACAATGACATTTTTCTGTTCAATATTCAACAAATATGTTATTCATCCAATATTAAGCGAATTGTGGAATGAGAGAATGAAATTTTAAATACAGTTACAGAAGAACGGTTTAACTTTGGGCAGGTTAGCTGAGTTTCAAACTATAATGTGAGCTCACGGTAATCTGCAAATGACGTTTCATTTGTTGAAATGATCTTCAGAATGACGAAGGTATTCCTATAGAAGAAGGTTACATTAGGATTTCGGCTGCACTTTACTTTAGGTCCTACACTCATTCGAATGAAAATATCGACCGATATATCGATTAATCGATTATTTCATTCAAAATATCGTTTGGTTAGTTAGGTAAGGTTAACCTAACCTAACTAACCAAACGATATATCGAATGAAACAATCGAATAATCGATACTTTCATTCGAATGAGTGTAGGACCTAAAGTTAAGTGCAGCCAGGATTTTCTTTGTTTTAATGTAGTCAATAAAATTATTGCGGGAACACCATTGTGCAAGAAGATATTTAAAGGGGAAATGTGAGGTTATAACACTACATTTAAACTTGAAGTTTATGGAAATGTTGTTTCGATAATTTGTCCAATAAATACATTTTTAAGCATACAAATGCTGAGTGAAATAAAACAAATTATTTCCTTTGAGCTTTTTAGAGGTTTTCGGATACCTCCTAAAAGATTGTTTCACAATGATAGGTATAATGGAAAAGCCCTATGTATAATTGTAACTGATGATCAACATATGATTCATGGAAGTTTCCACTCAGTATAATGTATCAAATAAATGTTCATCGCCTTTAAGGTTACAAAAAATCCTACTTCGAAAACCTGTCAGCATCATTGATTTTTAGTTTTGCTAATATTTCACCTACGATTTAGTTCTGAGCCCGTCATAAAATTGGCTCTGGTATGATGTTTTACTATTTTCTCATTTATGATAGTATAATGTTAAATCTCTTGGGATCGATTTTTTTTACAAAATTAGTTTATTGTTGGAAAGGTCGTCGTCAAAGTTATTGCTTTTATTGTATTCGAATAATATCTAAGGTAAAAATGAGTTTGATCACAGAAACTATTACAGGGATTTAAACTAAGATTGGTTGTAATTTTACATAGAACTATAAAATTATTGTTACAAATAACCTCCTTCAGTGCTATCCTTGCATTAAACCTCCACATAGTACATAATAGCATAAATCTTAGCATACAATCTATATTGTTAAGTTGTCTTACATAAACACTTTGTCATCGGTAATGTTGACTAGAGTCTCAAACCCCGAGGAGCTATAACATTTATGGACCATAAAGACATTTTAGTTTGGCTCCTTGATAGATATCTTTAAGTTTCTCCAAATAGAGTTGTAATGGTTAAATGACCATAAAAAAGTTAAAATAAATGCTGACCTGCCATAGAAGGAAACGAATATCTTTAACACGTTGAATACGTCTTCTACTACACTCAATATTTGTTCAAATAAGCTATAAGAATGAGTTGAATGAAACAACGAATCCCTATCAGTTCGTCCTTTAAATTAAAAATAATGATGTAGGTACTTTGCATACTTCATTTTTGCTGTTGAGAGATATTGCGATGAAAATTTTATCGGTAGGTTTAGTAGCTGTTCCAATAATATGTATCAAATGTATTTATAGGTCAGGAAAAAACAACTCATATTATTATGACCGAAAGCTGTAATTAAAGTAGACATTTCTCTTTTAAGGGAGATTTTCAATGTAACATTGACACCATTTATAGAAAACCCTGGTTGAATCTTTAGAATGAACATTCATTGAATGAAATGAAGTAGATCTTGGAAGCCGTGCATTTTACTTGTTCGAAAGAGTTTTCCCTCGAAAAGCATTAAACATAGATCTACGATTTATTTATTTTGAACTTTACGTTTTAACGTAAAATATTTTTTTGTACGGCCAAATAGCTTAGTAATTCCTGCGAAGTAAATAAATATAGAAGCCACATAAGCCATAAATAAGTAAATGCTTATTTATTATTTTGTTATGAAAAATTAAAACATTAAAATTAGATTTGTTGTTGTTGTTGTTGTTTTTTACAGGGCATGACAAATATAACTAATATCACAAGTATAACTAAATAGCTTAACTTTCTTGACCAGAGTGTTAACTTATGTTATGAAAACACTAGTTGGTGTATATATTTTATTGTTAATTATGTATTCTGTAGCTAGTTGGATTGAATTATTTATCACTCCTAAATGTATTTACGGTAAATTAAAGGTAATTCTGTTTACCATTTTATTTGGCATTTATTAAACTGCTTACGAATACATGGAATGCAATTAAGTTAACATTTGAATTGCAAATGTTAATTATAAATTAATATGAATATTCAGAAAGTGATTCAAATATGCCGAATTTGTTTACAGATTGATCGAACTCGGAATGTAAAGAATTGAATGCATCTACACAAATAACTTCATAATTTAAGAGAAATAATGTTTTTCGAAACTATTTAGAAGCTTAATATTAGAGTTATTTAAAATTTATTGTTTTACTATTCTGTATATGCGATTGATACTAGTTTTTTATGTGAAAAAAGAATCGTTAGTGTTCCCGTTTCAAAATAAAAACCCTTAGTATGTATCAATACTGTAAAACTAATACTAGAAAATTAAATTTGAAAAGAGAATTGGAGTAGAAAAAATACAAAAGTAAATATGAAAGAAAAACAATCAAACTGTTCGCAAGTAAATCAGAATTAATTGTCCTACTTCTGGATATTGCTTTATATTAATTAAATTATTTTGTTACCTTACAATATCCTGTTTAGTGTTGGTAGATAAACAACTACATGTTTCGTGGCGACTGCCACATCCTCAGGTTATCCTCTTCTCAGATTCGTCATCAATTTAAAACATAAAACACAGAACACACGTAAAAACACATTACATTTATTTTGGTACCGTCACGGTGCGTGCATGCGTTTGGTCGGGCCGGCGGCGTGCACGCACCGTGACGGTACAAAAATAAATGTAATGTGTTTTTACGTGTGTTCTGTGTTTTATGTTTTAAATTGATGACGAATCTGAGAAGAGGATAACCTGAGGATGTGGCAGTCGCCACGAAACATGTAGTTGTTTATCTACCAACACTAAACAGGATATTGTAAGGTAACAATAATAATTTAATTAATCAAACTGTTGTCAAAAACAAATCAAATTTGCTCAAATGATACGAATGTACAATGTTAAAACAATGTCTTGTCTACCTCCATCAAATCCTGTGTTTTCATTTTTATTCAAACATGTCTTAAAATCTACTTTAAGCCAGCCCTGCCTTTAGAAACAAGATGAGTACTTTGGTTTATAATTTCGATTATTTAGTATTAATGCCAAAGCCAATTCAACTGCAATGTTTACACATAGTAAGCTCATCTTGATAAAACAACACTAATAGTTTTGCATGGAAAAAGTAAAAAGTGTCCTCTCAGTCTTAGGATAAATCAACTTGGATAAAACAAACACTAAAAGTAAATGTTTAATAATTCTGAAATTCTAAATAATACATGTATTATTTATCAATATAGCCTATTTTACGATGCTTGTAAGTATTCAAACATGTGTTCTTGAATTTATGATTGTTTATAGTTGACGTTATATCCAACCAGTTACATATAGTGAGTCTGATTTTCGTGATTCATAAAAGGTATTAATGTGTTTTCGTCAAATGAGAATAAATCAGAACCAATAATTCAATCTAATTTGAATACAATCATAGCACAGTTTGCTTCGTTCAATACACTTGGGGAAAAATTTATTCAGAGTTGTGAAAGGTTGTTTTCCTTTTAAGTGTAGAGGTGGACAAATCATTATTAAATACATTTTTGCTACACTACTGTGAAATGATCTGTTTTCGTAACATGTTTATCACCTTCGAAGATGCATCATTACATTGTGTCCAAAGGAAAAAGATTGGTTATTATTTAAAAGTAATGTTTACTATCTTTTTTTATTTTGCCGACGTAAACTAACAAAGATTTGTTATTGTTTTGTCAACCGTTTCAATTTTCAACAACCAAAACTGTAAAACCAAACTAAATATTCTAGATTGAAGACGTAACCTAAAAAAATTTCTATGATGTTTGTAATGTTCCCAACTGTAATAAAGAATTATCCAATGTGTTTTTGATTAAGAAAATAATTCGTCTTTGTATTGTTGCGAAAAGTAAATTTCAAAACACGAGTGAAAGTGGGTCTATACATATTTTCGACCACTTAAAGTGCTCGAAAAATCTTGCACTTCAAACATGGTCTCAAACATGTAATTACTCACTTTCCACTCTTCTTATGAAATATACTATTTCAAAATGCTTTACCTATGTATTCCTATTATTAACTTACTTAAACACACATTAAAGTTGTTTTGCTGTAAATAATCTTACTGATAAATGATAAAAATATAAGTGTGCACCCTAGGGTTTAGTATGACTTGCTTAAATAAATAAATTTTGAATTAGATCAAACTAAATTATTTATCTGTGTATTTTATCAATCCTTATGTGGAGAAATTAAATTTAAACTATAAATAGTACTTTCTGATCACAATAACATATATTCACTATGCAACGATAACAACACTTTCTAAAAGGATCGTAAAAGGCTGAAGAGAGTGGAATACAAAATGTTAAGACTATTGAAGTTCTGCACGTTGGGTTTTACTGTCAACCAGGAGAATGGGAAATGATCTTTTAACTCCTTTCAACACTTTTATCATCACCAACAATTGAAATTAAGTGGTTAAACTGAACTTTTTGTTAAGTTATATAAAGATGTTCTTAGACACCAATCCTTTGGTTAAAAAATAATACAAATATAGTATATGACCAGCATTGAGGATCTCCTGTATCTAAATTTAGAAAAGTTGTTAATATAAAACTTTTGAACCAAAAATAATAAAATACAGATTTTGTTTTGCCATTTATATACCAATATTAAATGTTTTAAAGGAAACAAGCATTTGGGAGGTACGGTATGACAATAAGTTCTTCCTATTTTAATTGAGTTTATGTTAAAATACATATTAGTTTGATTGTTTTTAATATTTTGATTGGAACATTGAAAAGACGGTATTATAACTTTGAAAACGTATGTATCGACTTTTCCATTACCCTTGAGGAGGTTTTACCTTGCACCTACATAGTTAACAACATTTGGTACCTAAAGTTAATGACCATTATCCTTCGACACCTTTAACATTTTAAATTACTAGGGGTAATCGCTAACCTAACTAATGCACTTACAAGATCTAAAATAATTTGTTACTGTTCACTCCAATTCATGAATAAAAAATTGCTTGAAAAACACATCGTAAAATGGTTAGTTAACTGAAAAGGAATAAATATGTTCCTATTGTACTTACTTGACTTTTTCCTGCTGTTGTATCATATATAAACTGTTGTTTTATTTCATTAAAAGGTGGACCTTCTGAATAGTTGATATGTTTGAGAATCGGTCTACAATATCATTCAGGTATTACACATAAATGAACTACGAAACCAATTTTGGTTATAAATTTAAACTTTCTCAATTTTCATTACGGGAACATTACGACGACTGTCACAGTCATTGAAATATGTTTTGCTCTTTTATCCCTCCATTGAACTTTAATTTATATTTAAAGTTCCTTGAAATGTTCACGCCATTTATATTTTTTTTCTGTACTTTAATACCTAAGGCTATATACAGTAGTCATAAAACAGCTACCTAACTCAACCTAAGGAGACGAATTTTGTAATGCATCCGCCCGCTCTCCTAATTACTGTGACGACAAACTCTTTCATTAGAGTTGGAGGGTCTTAAGTTACGTGCTCTTAAGTGCTTGCTCTACCAAGTACAAAGGCAATTTAAAAGTTAGGAAAACAATAATGCAGAAACCACCAAAGTGTGGTTGAAAAACTAGAGTTGTTATGCTTCATGTTGCTTTTAAATAACTAAATTGCATGCTCAAATGAATGAGCATTTCGCGAATTCTTGTATCCATACTTTTTCTAGTTTATATGTATATGTTGTTTATGTTTGTATATTGTACTACAAATTTAAACACAAGTTTTAGTAAGTTTTTCAATGACCCTGGTTGCCTTATATTCAAAGAAAATTTAAAATTAGTTTATCTAGTAATCTAAAAACACACTTTACAACAATGCCAAGTTTTTTGTTATATTTCCTGCACTATGTAAAGATATTATGGATAACTTGTATGTGGGATGCTCATACATTTTCTATCAGAGTGTTAAAAAATTAATGCAGCGTTTTAATTGGCTGTCACACAAGTCTCCGATGTGTTGTTTAACATTGCAAGTAAGGGAAATAACTATCTAATTAGAACCAGTCTACTATCTGGGTTGTATATGTGCAACATACTGCATTATTGCTGTTTTAGACAGTGCTCCAGGTGAATTCAGTACGGACTTTGGTATTTAATTTGTCGAGCCATCTAAGGCTTCAAAACAAAAATCCTTCAAATTTTGAGGGTGAAGAGTAACATATGCTTCCAAAACGCTGATAATCAATATATCTTCTTGGAGCATGAAATTGGATTGTTTGCAGTGGATCTAAAGATTTAGTTCTTTTCCATTTAATATTATTTTTAATATTAAGATAAATTTATAAATATACTAGCTGACCCGGCGAACTTCGTATCGCCTAAGTTATATTATGTTTTAAATTTGGCAAAAGATAAAAAGACATGTTCGAATAGTTATTATGTGTCAGAGTAATAATTTTTTAAGAGGACTTCTGACGGGAAGATTATTTACCTTTAAAACAAAGAGAAAACCCACCATCTTGTTGCCATTAAATATTTAAGTTCGGACGAAACTATCTGAAGAGTAAGGTAATCAATACTGTAGTGGTAATTCTTTCTCTTATTTACAAGAGGCTTGACCGGATAGAAGTTGAAACTGTCTTCCAGATAACCCACCATGTATAGAAAATAAACCAAAAGGATTAAACTATATGGGGACGCCGTTGGAGTGCAACAGTTGCATTAACTAACCTACCTAGCATTTTGGTTTCACATTAAGGTTGTACAAAGAACGTTAGTGTGTATGTTATCAAACTATAAATCAATAACATATCAATACATTTATGTATGATAATTCTTGTTAATTTCAAATATCATTACGTTAAGTGGCAACATAGATAGGCTTAAATATAACGCCATGGTTCAGTTATAATGTGCTAAATAGATTGAGCAGTGAACAATTTGATTATTTAGTTACTTGATGTTGCGTTTGACTTAGTTACTTAGGTTTGGCTTTGATTCAATCTGTTGCCTAAATTAAGTTCTCCGCCACTGGTAGTTCAACCTCTGCCCTGGTTTTACCTTGGCAGTAAAATGCATTTCCCTCTCAGTAGTACCAATAAAATA
The DNA here is from genome assembly GCF_028750875.1 of Macrosteles quadrilineatus. Lineage (NCBI taxonomy): Eukaryota > Metazoa > Arthropoda > Insecta > Hemiptera > Cicadellidae > Macrosteles > Macrosteles quadrilineatus. The sequence goes on from NW_026542597.1 coordinate 185,997, forward strand.
ATACATCGCTTTTCTATAATTTTATAGAAAATATCTTTGAAGTTCACTATTATTAACTGAATGGTAATGGAACGTATTAATGGACTTATAGTTCACAATGAAGGTGTTAAAAATAATGTATTTAAGTTTTTGTACCAAAACGAATTGACAATACTTTTTGAAGGAAAATTTAACCATTCTAAGGGACAGTATCTTTATCTTTATCTTCAGGGGAGGGTATTTTTCCTCCCCAGACAAATCCACTTTAAAAGAAAATATTTTTCAAACCCAACTTAACACCTCATTAGGCAATTACATAGAATATACAGTATTAAAAGAGGTTAACTTTAAATGTTCAATAAAAAAAATAATGTTGATTGCTAACCTAAGAATAAAATACTTGCTGTAGCATTTTATTTCATTATGAGACGCGCAAACATCTAATTTTTCAATTGATTTTGAAACCAGTTTTGCTGGTTGGTGTGATAAGGAGAAAACGTTTTAGTTGAACCCTTTCCCTTTATTGATCTAAACTAGTTGATTGAAATAAAGCTTTAATGTTATTGTTGTAATTATTCTAATCTTAACTAATTAGTAGTAAAGATGAGGTACTCATGTTTAGAAAATTACAATGTTTAATGGGACATTAAAAAGCTATTAATCCTAAGGATACACAATTTCAGGGATGGGGATTCGCGTAGACTGAATCAACAGATTTTATTTAGGCATAACATAAAATTCTATAAAAAAGTTAATTACATAATTTTTTGGAAACAATAAGTCAGTAACATTTCGACTTAAATTAAATCTTACTTTTCTTTGGTAACTTTTGATTAAATCGAGGTAGGCATAGTCCAAAATGGATGCTGAAGGAGTCTAAAGTTTAATAATAAAATAAAAACTTCTCACCAATCTCATATAATTTGTTTTCAATATTATGTAATTCTCCCTTCTTCAATTTTATGCCCAATAAAGTTGGGAGAATGTGTTACAATGTGTTATAAGTAACACTTTTTATGATATGATTTAAGTTTCACAATTTAATTTAGCACAACTCTAATTACTGTTGATCTGTTTTCTAAAAAAATTTCACCACACTCTACATTGATGTTAATCATCTCCTTATTTTTTTATGGGGTTCACATACTTAAAATATGTGTTAAATTTTGATTTATAATCTAGCCCCATATACATTGTAAGTTAAATGTATCTGGTATTTTACATTGTATGTTAAATGTGCATTGTACATAAATGTAGATGAACATTTCTATAAGCCAATAAATAAATTTGTTATTATAAATTACATATATGTCGAGACAATTATTTTCTAACTATACCAACACAGGTTATTTGGGGAAATCTAGGCAAATACGTTTTTAAATTATTCATTCGATGAAAACGACTAAAAATTCAAATATAAATCAGATTCAGTTTTGGAATTTCAATTATTTACTACTGTATTTACAAACAATGATTTTTTAGTTCTTACATGATAGAGAAAGTTACAGTTTATTTATATACGTTAAAATTTGAGTTATGTCTTAAGGATAGAATATCAATTAATTGCTTAAATTTTCTTTTATATCTCTATATCGGTCTAAGAAGTTAACAGTATTTATTATATTACATTCGCGTGGTTCGCGGCATGTTAACGTAAAAAAAAACAATTTCTATGCAAAAAAAAAAATGATTTCCCTTGAAGTTCACGCTGCATTAATTTCACTTTACACTGATAGAAATTGTAAGTTATCCATAATTTCTTTACATAGTCCAAAAAATATAAAAAAAACACCTGGCATTGTGGTAAAGTGTGTTTTTACATTACAAAGTAAACGGCCTTTACTCTCATCAAGGGCATTTCATTAAAGGACGTTATTATGAACGACTAAGTAAATGGGTGTTTATTTAGAAGTATTTAGAACATGTGTCTTCCTTCAAACGAGATTTTGGGCTTTCTATTTCTTTCAAAGATAAATAACCTTTCCATCAGAAGTCCTCTTCAAAAATTATTACTCTGACACAAAATAACTATCCGTTATGGTTGGTATGAATGACCTATGGATTGTATAGAACCATGTAACTTATGTTTTCATATACTTCAATTTGGGTAAACCTACGTGTAGAGTAGTTTTTAGATCTCATCAATTCATCTTAACATCAGAAAAAATATTAAATGTAAGAGAACTAAATCTTCAGATCCACTGCAAATAATTCAATTTCGTGCTCCAAGAAGATATATTGATGATCAGCGTTTTGGAAGCATATGTTACCCTTCAGCCTCGGATGTAAAAGATTTGTATTTCGAAGCTAGGTTTAAGTTTTATTTTTCATACGTTCACATAGGATGCCTTTTTATTATAAGGTGCAATACATTAAATACAAAAGTTCGTACTGAATTTTCCTGAAACACTGTCCAAAAAAGCAATAATGCAGTATGATATGCATACAAAATTAATAGTAGACTTGTTCTAATCAGTTAGTTATTTCCCTTACTTGCAATGTTAAACAACACATCGGAGACTTGTGTGACAGCCAATTAAAACGCTGCATTAATTTTTTAACACTCTGATAGAAAATGTATGAGCATCCCACATACAAGTTATCCATAATATCTTTACATAGTGCAGGAAATATAACAAAAAACTTGGCATTGTTGTAAAGTGTGTTTTTAGATTACTAGATAAACTAATTTTAAATTTTCTTTGAATATAAGGCAACCAGGGTCATTGAAAAACTTACTAAAACTTGTGTTTAAATTTGTAGTACAATATACAAACATAAACAACATATACATATAAACTAGAAAAAGTATGGATACAAGAATTCGCGAAATGCTCATTCATTTGAGCATGCAATTTAGTTATTTAAAAGCAACATGAAGCATAACAACTCTAGTTTTTCAACCACACTTTGGTGGTTTCTGCATTATTGTTTTCCTAACTTTTAAATTGCCTTTGTACTTGGTAGAGCAAGCACTTAAGAGCACGTAACTTAAGACCCTCCAACTCTAATGAAAGAGTTTGTCGTCACAGTAATTAGGAGAGCGGGCGGATGCATTACAAAATTCGTCTCCTTAGGTTGAGTTAGGTAGCTGTTTTATGACTACTGTATATAGCCTTAGGTATTAAAGTACAGAAAAAAAATATAAATGGCGTGAACATTTCAAGGAACTTTAAATATAAATTAAAGTTCAATGGAGGGATAAAAGAGCAAAACATATTTCAATGACTGTGACAGTCGTCGTAATGTTCCCGTAATGAAAATTGAGAAAGTTTAAATTTATAACCAAAATTGGTTTCGTAGTTCATTTATGTGTAATACCTGAATGATATTGTAGACCGATTCTCAAACATATCAACTATTCAGAAGGTCCACCTTTTAATGAAATAAAACAACAGTTTATATATGATACAACAGCAGGAAAAAGTCAAGTAAGTACAATAGGAACATATTTATTCCTTTTCAGTTAACTAACCATTTTACGATGTGTTTTTCAAGCAATTTTTTATTCATGAATTGGAGTGAACAGTAACAAATTATTTTAGATCTTGTAAGTGCATTAGTTAGGTTAGCGATTACCCCTAGTAATTTAAAATGTTAAAGGTGTCGAAGGATAATGGTCATTAACTTTAGGTACCAAATGTTGTTAACTATGTAGGTGCAAGGTAAAACCTCCTCAAGGGTAATGGAAAAGTCGATACATACGTTTTCAAAGTTATAATACCGTCTTTTCAATGTTCCAATCAAAATATTAAAAACAATCAAACTAATATGTATTTTAACATAAACTCAATTAAAATAGGAAGAACTTATTGTCATACCGTACCTCCCAAATGCTTGTTTCCTTTAAAACATTTAATATTGGTATATAAATGGCAAAACAAAATCTGTATTTTATTATTTTTGGTTCAAAAGTTTTATATTAACAACTTTTCTAAATTTAGATACAGGAGATCCTCAATGCTGGTCATATACTATATTTGTATTATTTTTTAACCAAAGGATTGGTGTCTAAGAACATCTTTATATAACTTAACAAAAAGTTCAGTTTAACCACTTAATTTCAATTGTTGGTGATGATAAAAGTGTTGAAAGGAGTTAAAAGATCATTTCCCATTCTCCTGGTTGACAGTAAAACCCAACGTGCAGAACTTCAATAGTCTTAACATTTTGTATTCCACTCTCTTCAGCCTTTTACGATCCTTTTAGAAAGTGTTGTTATCGTTGCATAGTGAATATATGTTATTGTGATCAGAAAGTACTATTTATAGTTTAAATTTAATTTCTCCACATAAGGATTGATAAAATACACAGATAAATAATTTAGTTTGATCTAATTCAAAATTTATTTATTTAAGCAAGTCATACTAAACCCTAGGGTGCACACTTATATTTTTATCATTTATCAGTAAGATTATTTACAGCAAAACAACTTTAATGTGTGTTTAAGTAAGTTAATAATAGGAATACATAGGTAAAGCATTTTGAAATAGTATATTTCATAAGAAGAGTGGAAAGTGAGTAATTACATGTTTGAGACCATGTTTGAAGTGCAAGATTTTTCGAGCACTTTAAGTGGTCGAAAATATGTATAGACCCACTTTCACTCGTGTTTTGAAATTTACTTTTCGCAACAATACAAAGACGAATTATTTTCTTAATCAAAAACACATTGGATAATTCTTTATTACAGTTGGGAACATTACAAACATCATAGAAATTTTTTTAGGTTACGTCTTCAATCTAGAATATTTAGTTTGGTTTTACAGTTTTGGTTGTTGAAAATTGAAACGGTTGACAAAACAATAACAAATCTTTGTTAGTTTACGTCGGCAAAATAAAAAAAGATAGTAAACATTACTTTTAAATAATAACCAATCTTTTTCCTTTGGACACAATGTAATGATGCATCTTCGAAGGTGATAAACATGTTACGAAAACAGATCATTTCACAGTAGTGTAGCAAAAATGTATTTAATAATGATTTGTCCACCTCTACACTTAAAAGGAAAACAACCTTTCACAACTCTGAATAAATTTTTCCCCAAGTGTATTGAACGAAGCAAACTGTGCTATGATTGTATTCAAATTAGATTGAATTATTGGTTCTGATTTATTCTCATTTGACGAAAACACATTAATACCTTTTATGAATCACGAAAATCAGACTCACTATATGTAACTGGTTGGATATAACGTCAACTATAAACAATCATAAATTCAAGAACACATGTTTGAATACTTACAAGCATCGTAAAATAGGCTATATTGATAAATAATACATGTATTATTTAGAATTTCAGAATTATTAAACATTTACTTTTAGTGTTTGTTTTATCCAAGTTGATTTATCCTAAGACTGAGAGGACACTTTTTACTTTTTCCATGCAAAACTATTAGTGTTGTTTTATCAAGATGAGCTTACTATGTGTAAACATTGCAGTTGAATTGGCTTTGGCATTAATACTAAATAATCGAAATTATAAACCAAAGTACTCATCTTGTTTCTAAAGGCAGGGCTGGCTTAAAGTAGATTTTAAGACATGTTTGAATAAAAATGAAAACACAGGATTTGATGGAGGTAGACAAGACATTGTTTTAACATTGTACATTCGTATCATTTGAGCAAATTTGATTTGTTTTTGACAACAGTTTGATTAATTAAATTATTATTGTTACCTTACAATATCCTGTTTAGTGTTGGTAGATAAACAACTACATGTTTCGTGGCGACTGCCACATCCTCAGGTTATCCTCTTCTCAGATTCGTCATCAATTTAAAACATAAAACACAGAACACACGTAAAAACACATTACATTTATTTTTGTACCGTCACGGTGCGTGCACGCCGCCGGCCCGACCAAACGCATGCACGCACCGTGACGGTACCAAAATAAATGTAATGTGTTTTTACGTGTGTTCTGTGTTTTATGTTTTAAATTGATGACGAATCTGAGAAGAGGATAACCTGAGGATGTGGCAGTCGCCACGAAACATGTAGTTGTTTATCTACCAACACTAAACAGGATATTGTAAGGTAACAAAATAATTTAATTAATATAAAGCAATATCCAGAAGTAGGACAATTAATTCTGATTTACTTGCGAACAGTTTGATTGTTTTTCTTTCATATTTACTTTTGTATTTTTTCTACTCCAATTCTCTTTTCAAATTTAATTTTCTAGTATTAGTTTTACAGTATTGATACATACTAAGGGTTTTTATTTTGAAACGGGAACACTAACGATTCTTTTTTCACATAAAAAACTAGTATCAATCGCATATACAGAATAGTAAAACAATAAATTTTAAATAACTCTAATATTAAGCTTCTAAATAGTTTCGAAAAACATTATTTCTCTTAAATTATGAAGTTATTTGTGTAGATGCATTCAATTCTTTACATTCCGAGTTCGATCAATCTGTAAACAAATTCGGCATATTTGAATCACTTTCTGAATATTCATATTAATTTATAATTAACATTTGCAATTCAAATGTTAACTTAATTGCATTCCATGTATTCGTAAGCAGTTTAATAAATGCCAAATAAAATGGTAAACAGAATTACCTTTAATTTACCGTAAATACATTTAGGAGTGATAAATAATTCAATCCAACTAGCTACAGAATACATAATTAACAATAAAATATATACACCAACTAGTGTTTTCATAACATAAGTTAACACTCTGGTCAAGAAAGTTAAGCTATTTAGTTATACTTGTGATATTAGTTATATTTGTCATGCCCTGTAAAAAACAACAACAACAACAACAAATCTAATTTTAATGTTTTAATTTTTCATAACAAAATAATAAATAAGCATTTACTTATTTATGGCTTATGTGGCTTCTATATTTATTTACTTCGCAGGAATTACTAAGCTATTTGGCCGTACAAAAAAATATTTTACGTTAAAACGTAAAGTTCAAAATAAATAAATCGTAGATCTATGTTTAATGCTTTTCGAGGGAAAACTCTTTCGAACAAGTAAAATGCACGGCTTCCAAGATCTACTTCATTTCATTCAATGAATGTTCATTCTAAAGATTCAACCAGGGTTTTCTATAAATGGTGTCAATGTTACATTGAAAATCTCCCTTAAAAGAGAAATGTCTACTTTAATTACAGCTTTCGGTCATAATAATATGAGTTGTTTTTTCCTGACCTATAAATACATTTGATACATATTATTGGAACAGCTACTAAACCTACCGATAAAATTTTCATCGCAATATCTCTCAACAGCAAAAATGAAGTATGCAAAGTACCTACATCATTATTTTTAATTTAAAGGACGAACTGATAGGGATTCGTTGTTTCATTCAACTCATTCTTATAGCTTATTTGAACAAATATTGAGTGTAGTAGAAGACGTATTCAACGTGTTAAAGATATTCGTTTCCTTCTATGGCAGGTCAGCATTTATTTTAACTTTTTTATGGTCATTTAACCATTACAACTCTATTTGGAGAAACTTAAAGATATCTATCAAGGAGCCAAACTAAAATGTCTTTATGGTCCATAAATGTTATAGCTCCTCGGGGTTTGAGACTCTAGTCAACATTACCGATGACAAAGTGTTTATGTAAGACAACTTAACAATATAGATTGTATGCTAAGATTTATGCTATTATGTACTATGTGGAGGTTTAATGCAAGGATAGCACTGAAGGAGGTTATTTGTAACAATAATTTTATAGTTCTATGTAAAATTACAACCAATCTTAGTTTAAATCCCTGTAATAGTTTCTGTGATCAAACTCATTTTTACCTTAGATATTATTCGAATACAATAAAAGCAATAACTTTGACGACGACCTTTCCAACAATAAACTAATTTTGTAAAAAAAATCGATCCCAAGAGATTTAACATTATACTATCATAAATGAGAAAATAGTAAAACATCATACCAGAGCCAATTTTATGACGGGCTCAGAACTAAATCGTAGGTGAAATATTAGCAAAACTAAAAATCAATGATGCTGACAGGTTTTCGAAGTAGGATTTTTTGTAACCTTAAAGGCGATGAACATTTATTTGATACATTATACTGAGTGGAAACTTCCATGAATCATATGTTGATCATCAGTTACAATTATACATAGGGCTTTTCCATTATACCTATCATTGTGAAACAATCTTTTAGGAGGTATCCGAAAACCTCTAAAAAGCTCAAAGGAAATAATTTGTTTTATTTCACTCAGCATTTGTATGCTTAAAAATGTATTTATTGGACAAATTATCGAAACAACATTTCCATAAACTTCAAGTTTAAATGTAGTGTTATAACCTCACATTTCCCCTTTAAATATCTTCTTGCACAATGGTGTTCCCGCAATAATTTTATTGACTACATTAAAACAAAGAAAATCCTGGCTGCACTTAACTTTAGGTCCTACACTCATTCGAATGAAAGTATCGATTATTCGATTGTTTCATTCGATATATCGTTTGGTTAGTTAGGTTAGGTTAACCTTACCTAACTAACCAAACGATATTTTGAATGAAATAATCGATTAATCGATATATCGGTCGATATTTTCATTCGAATGAGTGTAGGACCTAAAGTAAAGTGCAGCCGAAATCCTAATGTAACCTTCTTCTATAGGAATACCTTCGTCATTCTGAAGATCATTTCAACAAATGAAACGTCATTTGCAGATTACCGTGAGCTCACATTATAGTTTGAAACTCAGCTAACCTGCCCAAAGTTAAACCGTTCTTCTGTAACTGTATTTAAAATTTCATTCTCTCATTCCACAATTCGCTTAATATTGGATGAATAACATATTTGTTGAATATTGAACAGAAAAATGTCATTGTTTGCTATTATGTTTATTTAGCTTTAGTTGCAGAAGCATAACATAACCGGCACAGCGCTTTATATACGGGTGGCCTCCGGATATTTCCAAAAAACCGATTAGTTTAAACAAAATAAGTTTAAACTTTTAATTTTTAATATGTACTAAATAAACAAATTACAAATAGTTAACTAATTATTTGCAATGCTAGCTTGGGAATAAAGCAAGATCATGATAGAATTTGACAAATCTTTACCAACTTCTTGCAAGATAAACCCAAAAGCCATTTGTTTAAGTCACCACCAGGCTCTGTTGTTGAGAATTACTCAATGTAAGCAAACCGTCCTTTGGTATTAACCTATTGTCTTCTCATTTTATAGAATTATTTCTCAACGATGCTTGCTATTTCAAAGCTAACTTAATTGTCATATTTACTTTGAAATGCTAGGATTAGCAATTAGTACATTAGACGTTCTCTTGCATTCTCACAATAATGACTTATGAACATATTTTAGTAAATATATTTACAGTTAATATGTTTCCAAGTAATGTTTTATTTAGTGTATTTGTATTCCAAAGAGCAACAGTATTTGCATTTTATGCTTTCGTGAATACTTACTTGGTTAAAGTAATAGTACATCGATTTACTTGAAAGACTAACATACAATAATTTATCCTCAAATGGTCTAGTTAACATTACATTTATTGAGTTACAACTATATTTGTTTGAGAAAAATATACGTTATACATGTCTGGATACTATACTTGTTTTGCCATTTTGTGTAAAAATTTTAAATAGTTATTAAGGTGTCGGTTTAAACTTCACCCTTAAGGTTGGTTTAACCTTTAAGGTGAGCTCAGTCGGTGGCTCAGTTGGTTGCGTCATGGACTTCGGTCCCAAGGTAGCGATATCGTGGGTTCGGATCCTGGTCATTGCTACTACTCTTTATCAGCACAGTTCACCCTTGTACTGTACAGGCTCACCCCTTGCTCGCTGGATAGCCCCCTTCCACGCACAGGTCCATAGACTATGTGGACAGGCTTAAAAAGCCCAAGAATTCCCATAAAAAATATATATTTTTTAAATGCTATAGTTTATAAACTAAATTATTGTAAACACAGTCTTTTAGAGCGAATTTAACAATGTATATAAAAAAAACTCGCCTTTGGCTCGGGCCAGGCCCCCTTTTTTGATTGGGGGTAAAAAGAAATGGGCCATGGCGCAAGACCTGCAATTGAGCCAAATTTCAGATCTTTAGCTAATCTAGACGTGGGTAAAATTGATTTAGACCGATGCACCTGTAGGAATAACATTGGGGGGGGGGGGATTTTAATTTTCGTAGGGGGGAGTTATATTTGTAAAATGTCACTTTTAGAAAAGGGCGCAAGATCAACCAATCATGCCATATTTCAGATATCCAGTTAATCTAGAAATGGGTAAACGTGATTTAGAATTATGCGCCTGTAAGAATAACATTGAGGGGGATTTGATATTTGGGGGAGGGGGGTTGTAAATACGATAGGGGGATGAAACCTTAAGTAAACCAGAGTAAATCTATAGCATCAACGGACCATGGGAACGGGTATATATGGTGGTTTTTATGGGGTAAATGTTATTCTCCATAAGAATAACATGGGGCTCGTAAAAACGTTCAAATTTTGACATTAAACCTAAGTTTTGGGGGTCAAGGAGTAAAGTTACGAAAAAACACGAGATGTGTAGAATTTAAAGTAAAGTAAAGTAAGGAGAATACAAAGCAATATTAATTTTTGCAAAAACAAATTATTTAAGTATGAAAAAATGGCGAAAACCGGTAAAAGTTTGAAGAAATTTACCAAATTTTGAAAGTAGGGCATTTTTTGAAGGTTAAGGAGTGCGATTTTCGGAAAACGCCTAAACGGGGTTTGTAGAAAATTTAATTCCCGTTCATGAAAATCCTTTCAAATCTTTCTATCTCTTACCGTTTTCGAGCTATATGAGATTTAAAAAAAAAGTGTTTTGTCGTTTATAGAGGTCCGCCATTTTTTATTTTTAGGGTGGTTAATATTTAAAAATGGGACTTTTGCAAAATTCACCAAAAACTTATGATTCCTTACTACGATAGTACCAAATTCCAAGTCTCTAGCACGTTTCTAAACGATTCATTTGACCATACCAAAGGCATTAAAATTTCAATCTTATTCTCTATAAGAATAACATGGGGCTCGTAAAAGTGGCAAAAAATCTTCAAATTTTCAGATTAAAATTAAGTTTTAGAGGTCAAGGAGTAAAGTCATGAAAAAACATGTAATTAGTAAAATTTAAAGTAAAGTAAGGAGATTACAAAGCAATAATAATATTTGCGAAAAGGAATTATTTAAGTATGAAAAAAAGCATAAACTGGTAAAAGTTTGAAAGAAATTTACCAAATTTTGAAAGTAGGGCGTTTGTTGAAGCTGAAGGAGTGCGATTTTCGGAAACGCCTAGTAGGGTTTTGTAGAAAATAAAATTTTCTTTCACTAAGATGCTTTCAAATCTTTTCTAGCTCTTACCCTTTTCGAGCTATAGGCGTTTGAACTAAACGTGTTTTGTCGTTTTCAGAGGTCCGCCATTTTGGATTTTTGGGGTGGTTAACATTTGAAAATGGGACTTTTGCAAATTTCTTCGTTAATGGAAGATCCCATACTACAATACTACCAAGTTTCAAGTCTCTAGCGCGTTTCTAAGTTGTTCAGATGAGCATATTAAAGTCGGCATTTTTCAATGTTATACTCCATAAGAATAACATGAGGCTCGTGAAAGTGGCAAAAAACCTTCAAATTTTGAGATTCAAATTAAGTTTTGGGGGTCAAGGAGTAAAGTTACGAAAAAACATGTAGCGAGTAAAATTTAAAGTTAAGTAAGGAGAATACAAATCAATAATAAATTTTGAAAAAAAATATTTAAGTATGGAAAAATGGCCAAAACCGGTAAAAATTTGATAAAAGTTTACCACATTTTGAAAGTATGGCGTTTTTTGAAGCTGAAGGAGTGCGATTATCGGAAAACTTTAATAGGGTTTTGTAGAAAATTTAATTTCCTTTCGCTATGATCCTTTCAAATCTTTTCTAGCTCTTACGGTTTTCGAGCTACATCCGGTTGAAAAAAACGTGTTTTTTTGTTTTCAGAGGTCCGCCATTTTGGATTTTTGGGGGGTTAAAATTTGAAAATGGGACTTTTGAAAATTTCACCATTAGCTAATGATCCCTTACTACAATACTACCAAATTACAAGTCTCTAGCACATTTCTAAACGATTCATATGACCATACCAAAGTCATTATATTTCAATCTTATTCTCCATAAGAATAACACAGGGCTCTTAAAAGTGGCGAAAAACCTTCAAATTTTGAGATTAAAATTAAGTTTTGGGGGTCAAGGAGTAAAGTTACGAAAAAACATGTAATGTGTAAAATTTAAAGTAAAGTAAGGAGAATACAAAGCAATAATAACTTTTGAAAAACAAAATTATTTAAGTATGAAAACATGGCGAAAACCAGTAAAAAGGTAATAAAAATTTACCAAATTTTGAAAGTAGGGCGTTTTTTGAAGCTGAAGGAGTGCAATTTTTGGAAAACGCCTAAGAGGACTTTGTGTAAAATTTAATTCCTGTTCCTGAATATACTTTCAAATCTTTTCTATCTCTTACCGTTTTCGAGCTATATCCCTTTGAAAAAAATGTGTTTTGTCGTTTTCAGAGGTCCGCCATTTTGGATTTTTGGGGGGGTTAAAATTGGAAAATGGGACTTTTGCGAAACTCACCGTTAATTCAAGATCCCATAGTACAATACTACGCAAATTTGAAGTCTCTAGCACGTTTCTAAAGCGTTCAGATGGGCACACCAAAGTCGGCCATTTTTTATGTTATTCCCCATAAGAATAACATGGGGGGGAAACCCTTAATTTCGGGGGGGTTGAAATTTAAAAACGTCACTTTTTGGAATTTTCCCGGGGGTTTGGGCACTAGACCTACAAAACACCGAAAATTTCAAGTCTCTAGCTCATCTAGAAGTGGTCTAGAATTTGTATCCCCCAGTGAGTTACACATGCGGCTGTATATAATTTAGATCCCCAATAAATTAAGAAGAGTATATTACTTCACTCGCCTTTGGCTCGCTGGGGGCTCCGCCCCCAGGCCCCCTAGCTGTTAGTCGTCATTAGGGGATAGTAGTTTAGTTGCAACAAAGCGGGTAACAAAGCAGTCAGCGAAACAGTCAATATTGCGTTATATCAAAACAATTTCACGAATATATTTGATGAGGCTGGCAAGTTAATTTTAACCTCCAACTTAAAGAACCCATTATAAAAAATCAATTTTAAAGTTGCGGCAAGAGAGTATGTTAGTAAAGTATGTTTACAACTGAATTTTTGAAAAATTTTCGAAAAGGGCGCAAGATCAACAATCATGTCAAATTTCAGATATCCAGTTAATCTAGAAATGGGTAAACGTGATTTAGACTTATGCACCTGTAAGAATAACATTAGGAACATATTAAATTTGGTTTTGCTTAGTGACTTATAGCATGGCGGAAGCACATTGTACAATCTCAGCCCAGCGTACAATGGAGATTTTTCATATAGGGTCAAACGGTGTCTGGGAAGTCTAAATATATTTTCATTTCTGGTTTCATACCTGTGATTAAAATGTATTGTTTCTGGTAGCTCATTTTTAACTGAATGTATGTAATTTAATAATTCTAGTATATACAACCCCGTTAATGTATGAATTCTTAAATTATATTCATACACACACATATATATATATATATATATGAATTTGAACGGATGGTGTTTTTGGCCTCTTGGGACCTCAAAACGAGAAAAAATCAGTCCCGGGTCGAGGTCTTACCATGAGTACTACGGTAATAGCTTATTCCCTATATGGGAAATAAAAAACGTTATTTCTATTAAATTTCTTCTCCTTGGTAGTGCTCTATAACTTTCCTATGTTTCCATAGTTTGCAAATCGGCTCTCTCAATGATTACTAAGAAATGCAGCACAGTGTTAATTCAGTTGTCTTTTTAGTATATCAATTTATCCAGGCTCTCTCGCTTTTTTCCATTGTAATATTTACGCCAACCCAAATTCAAATAGTAAATATTTAATTTCAACCAAGTCAGTAAATGGATGTAGCGAACTGCTAAATTAGATAACTTATTGACTGTTTACAATTAAAATATGTTCTTCTTATCACTTTTAATTTCTGACAACAGCTGGAGTTTCATAACAATTTTTAATTTTTGTTTCCCATGTTAATCTTATGGAGAAATATGAAACTTTAAAGAGCCCCAGGGCCTCACTCTCTAATTATTTCCCTAAAAAGGAAGTTTCCTGCACAACTTCACGTTCCAAAAACATGTCAAGCGGTTCAGTAGTTTCGGAGGAGTAATTGTCACAAAAAACCTGCTTGCGTATTAAATAAGTATAGATTTAAATGCAAATAATTTAATTAGGGGTATGCAAATAGTGATTTTTGGATTCGAATCAAATAAAATTGAATACTTCATAATCCTTATATATAATACGTGAAGGCGATTTCTACAAAACACTACTCCTCCGTTAATAATGGACGGATTTCTACAAACGACGTGTCAAAATAAAGTATTTTTTGTGTAGACGCCCCCTTTCACCAATTCATGTAGTACAAATCTTTGGGCTTTGCCCCACAGGCCATCAAAGTTGGAGTTTCTCCCATAAGATTGACATAGGGGAATCTAAATATTTTATTGGAAACTTTGTCCCCACTAATTTAAGAGAACGGTTGGGCGTAGAAACTTGGTAGAGGTGTCCAAAGAAAGGTCTTGGTCCGTAGATGAGTTATCAAAAGAAAAACTAAGCAAAATCCCTTAGGACTCTGCCCCAGAGGCCTTTAAAGATCCCTCCACAGAGTTGTTTACATTTTGGCCATGAGAATAATACTTTTTAATGAAACAGCTGTTCATTTTTAAATTGTAGCCTATTTCAAACAACACATATTTATTGGGAGTTGAATTCTACCAGATAAGTATTTGCAATGTTATTTTCTGATTTTAAAATTGATTTTCTTCTTTATCATGCCATGTTTTGCAATATAACGTTCCATTACGAAATCAGTGGAAAATCCTTTTATCACAGCAATTCTTAAATTATTTCTTATTGAACTATCTTATATCTATTGTACGGGTTGGTGTGTGCCTTTTTCGCCACTTTTGCCTACATTTTATCATATTATTCTACAAAATATCAAATATTTATGTAGAAATATCTGCTCTTATTGTGTCTAATAAAATCCAAACTTAGAAACATTGCCTAAAATGGTACCTATCTTGACAAATTATTTGCACCTGCCTATATTACGGACTTTGGCGCACTGAATTAGTAACATTATTGAAAATAACACGACATTTTGGCTGTAAAATATGGTACAAAGAGAAAATACTATTTAAGCAGCTACTGTCATGACAGAAAGGTCATATTCCTTTTAAACTAGATCACATAATCCTTTGACTGGGACGGGTGGCGTCGTCCTGTAATCCACTATCGTGACTATAGGAGGTCACGAATTGTGGATATTTATAGGAATGCACTGTGGATGCGATACTCCCTGGTGTGGATTAACGTCCGCACGAGTGAGTACTACGACTACCCGCAGTGCTATCCTGATAATTATACCAATTCATAAATACCAATGCAAAAAAATTTGGTTCCAATTCAACTATAAACTGTAGGTCGCTTGGTTGCCATTCACTGTATGGGCTATTAATTAACAGCTGTATCTAAGGAATGTCGGCCTTAGTCACTAACAAGACTACAAGATCGCGCCACTCATCCTACACTCATCTCCATTCATACTTGGCTTACCTACTATGAATGGTCGCCATAAAAAAACGTATTAAAGGATTAAAGTATTTATCATATACGTTGATTAACAATATATAAACGTCAATATATACGTTTACAACTGCCATACGTCAACAGTTACGTCAACAGCCATTTTACAGTATTTTTGCTTTTTGGAAATGTTCCATTGCTATGTCATTTGCATTATTTATTGCCAATGAAGCCGCCAAGATCATATGAACTAGGAGGCCCCTAACAGTTCAAGAATAAAAGCCAACTTTACTTCATGTATTCCACTACACCTAACATTCCGTAGAGAGATTATATTGACAACTTTATGTTATTGATAAGGCCGAGACAACTAACTGGCATCCCCCATGTCAAGGAATTCCAGCTTTATCAGTAACCCCATAGTCAATTTCTCAAAACTATGCTAGAGGGTTCATTCATTGGCACAGAAGTACGATATGAACTAACGCGACGTGACGAAGGAAAATCAAACTTACACTGTAGCGGATATACCTCCCTTTGAAGTTAGAACGTGTCATATATTTTTTCCCAAACACTGATGAAGTTGCGGAAGTGTTTAACTACAAGATCCACCAATACGATTTAAATACTATTTAAAGGTTCTACCAAAGGAAGAGATACCATATAACATACTAATAAGAACTCCGATGACGTACAGGATAGGAAATATTTTAATCATTGAATGAACAACCAAATTTGGCAACTAACGCAATATTGTTATTTTTTTACACTTATTACTCTTTGAACAATATTAAATGCTCAAAATATGTATATTTCACCCAATTCATCGCAGTTAGATGAATTAACGTAAGCCTTGAAAGTAACCGTCGATTTCGACGGGTTTCCCCTAGTATTTTTAAATATTAGTCACTCCTATAGGTTTAAAAACTAGGGCTGGAATCTAGACTTTGAAGATGGCTTTACCACGTGGTTTCCATCTCCTTGCGTTTAAATTTATTTTCCTGTACAGCTGGATGTCTAGTACTTGTTCAACAACTAATGTTTGTATCAACAATGTTTGTAGGGACCAGGTGCTCAGATTCAAGAACCTCTGATTCAAGAACCTGGTCAAGTTGAAGAGCACCCCATACCACATACAGAAGATGAACCAATGACTAGATGCATGGCAACACAAACAGGAGTAATAATTCAAATTATCTTTATTCATTCACAGTACGGTACAAGTTTTATACAATGAATAGCGTAAAATAAATATAAAGATGAATTATGCTTTACTTATTGCTAAAACAATTATTATCTTTTCAAAACAAATTTTAAGCTTAAGAAGAATTAACAAAACAAAATTAAATCAAATCATCTTTCTAAACTATCATTTATGATTTCTCTTGAATTCCAAAATTCATCCAAAGAATACAAAGACAATGAAAGGAGATAATCTTTCAATCTTTTTTTAAAAACGTCAAAACTTTTTTCCTCTGCTTAAAAGTCACTGCTACTCCCGCGGTCATTTGCCTATCAGCTCCAAAATCCCCCGATATGCAATGAGCGAACGCAGTTTTTTCTTGATTTTTACAATTATTGATTTCATTTTTCATATTTGTTTCAATTATTCTGATAGGGGGTTGAAATGATTTGTACTGGTATTCCATATCTTGGGTTTTCTACCTAGTAATGGCTTTCAGAAATATTCGGGCTATTTCAGTTGTACCAAGAGTGTTTAGATGTAATCCGTGAGTAGTATAATGAATCCTCTTCAGATGGTTAAGGTTAATTAAAACTACTTTTTTGACTCTTAAAACAAGTTCTCTTATATAGCTATTTGCCATTTTTATTTCTTGGTTTTCTTTGTGGTGTAGGCTCTTATCATATCTTGTCGGGATCGTACACAAGAACACTGGTTTTTTTTCACTTAGTATTTTTAGTTTGTTTTCTAAGTTTTTATAAAAATAGCTTTGAAATCCCCATTTAAGCTGTCATTAGTACCTCCAAGAAGCAGCACTGGGTTGTTATCACTATTTATGTTTGCTGAGTCAAGAACTTGTATTAGAGTCGTGTTTGCTCTTACATAACCAAATGCATTTACTTTTCCTTCACTAAGCTCATCGACTTTCCAGGCCATATTTTTCCCTTGGCTGTCAGTGCAGATGGTAACTCTTGTTTTTATATGATTTGATATATGTGGCATTTTTGCAATATTTTTCAGTTTTGAAGTAGTTGTTCTCTTATTTTTATTCATATGGACATGATGATGTTCCTCATTATAAGTAAGACTATAATTTGCTTGATCCAGTACTGTGAAACGGTTGCTTAGTATAATGCTAGGTTTTCTGGTAGAGGTTTTCTGGCTATTATGCTGCTGAGGTTGAATCACCAATGAGCTGCCTGGTTTTCTGTGCTTCACTCTTGTCCAGTGTGCATTACACTCTTTGATTTTATCACTTTCGGGGCATTCGATTGTACTTTTAGGTAAGATACTTGTAGTTGACATTAAAAAACATATATCATCGTTTGTCAGGTATGCACTGTTTTTTAGGATGTATGCTAATTGAGATCTAATGGTTATAAGTTCATTCTGGTTCACAGTCAGCAGTTTAGAAAGTAAGTTTTCATTTATTGAGCCATTAACAACAACAAACAATAACAAATGTTAAAGTTAAGCTTTTATAATATATTTTTGACCTTACATATTTGTTCTTGGTACAAAATCGGTACAGTCAAATGTTTGCGGTAAAATAAAAATAGTTGCAGCTGTGTTGTTGAAACGAGCCGTAATATTCTTTAACTTTCGCTGTCTTCCAGGAGGAAGAAGAGGGTCCCTTTATTTGGATCCGTAAATTTCTTCCCTTTTGGTCCAAAAAATAGAAAGTTTTTGACAACTCGTTGTAAGTTTTAAGGTATGTATAAATGTTTTAACTAAACTAATATGGGGTGGTAGTGGTAGAATAAAAGAAATTTTGATTCTCCAAAAAAGGGCCTTAAGAGCTATGACAGGGACACACCCTGATCACTGCAAACCTCTTTTTATAGATCTGCAAATTCAAACTGCAGTAAATTTGTTCATTTATGATCTGATTGTTTATATATTAAAAAACCCTGAATATCTTCAATTTAGTAATCACAGTCACAACACTCGTTTTAAAAATACTGCGCTGTTAGAATCCCATCGTCTTAGTAAAACTAGTAATTGCCACATAATTTTATCAATTAAAGTGTATAATTCAGTAAAAAATAATATAAATTTTCATTCAATTAACAAATTTAAGGCTATATTTTATAATGATCTAATTCAGAACCCTTTTTATAGTCAAAAGTATAATTTACATATTAAGCTGAAATAATTAATATTAGGGAACTATATTAGAGAGACGCCCTCCTTGACATAGAACCGCCACTGAGTACTGTGTAGCCATAATAAAGTAGTTAGGGGATAGGTTGTGGATCATTATCGATACGTTCGATCGACCGGACAGTGAAGTGAATTGAAAACCTAAGTTTCATGATGCTGTACTGTCCGCCGACGAACGCACAATTCACCAATAAAAGTGAGGCTAGTGTAGGGAAACTCCCACATACGAATAACCTAGCCTTATTTTTATCCGATTCAATATCTCTACGGCGAGTTTCATTCACGGCGTGTGAATCAAATAAATAGAAATGATCTTGGTGACGCCAAAATGCAACAGTCACCAGTTGCCCCGTGAAAAGAAACCCGCCGTCGAGAGAATCAGCGGGCATGGCATTCTCCAAACTGGATGATAAAGACTTGACCGCCTCATCCAAGCCATCAACACAAGTCGGGTACAACCCGTTAGACACATACGTAATTTCCTCAATGGAAATCTGTTTCTCTGCAACATCAAATGTCATGGACAGTTCCTCGGGGAACAGGAACCTGTCAACAACACAATACTCACGGCGAGATTTCGCATATAGGCGATCGCCCGCCATGAGTATTTCATCGATGGCGGATGAACTGAAACCTCCGCAGAACACTTGCCAGGCAAGGGCACAAGCTGCATTGGCCACGCACTGAGCGTTGTTACTATCAGTGAATCGTGGATCTCCCTGATGGAAAGAACCAGCAGCTTCACAAGTGTAATCCATGCTTTCAAGCCAATTTAAAACAAATAATTGTGTATCGCAAATTGGCAAAAAGCACAAGTCCAAATAGGATTAAGTGATGGTGAATCTTTAACAGGTATAGTCAAATTTGGTAGCAAAAATAAGAGCGAGAACCAACTTATTATACTGCATTACCGACCAGGTATAGTCAAATTTGGTAGCAAAAATAAGAGCGAGAACCAACTTGTTGTACTGCTTTACCAATAATCAGCCATTATTAATTTTTGGGCGGAAATGAGTAAAATTAAAAGTAAACTAGGGAAAATACAAAGCATTAATAATATTTGAAGAAAAAAAATTACGGAGGAAAGAAAAGTGAGAAAACTGTTAAAGGTTAGAAAGAAATTTGACACATTTTGGGGAGTAAAATTTGAAAATGATATTGTTGCAAATTTAACTATTAATTTAGGATCCCATACTAAAATACTACCAAATTACAAGCCTCTAGCACGTTTCTATACGATTCGGATGACCATAACAAAGTCATTAAATTTTAATGTTATTCTCCATAAGAATAGCATAGGGCTCGCAAAAACTTTCAAATTTTGACATTAAACCTAAGTTTTGGGGGTTATTAAGGAGTAAAGTTACGAAAAAACATGTAGTGAGTAAAATTTAAAGTAAAGGAAGGAGAATACAAAGCAATAATAGTATTTGCAAAAATTAATTATTTAAGTATAAAAAAATAGCGAAAACCGGTACAAATTTGAAAGAAATTTACAAAATTTTGAAAGTAGGGCGTTTTTTGAGGGTTAAGGAGTGTGATTTTCGTAAAACGTCAAAGAGGGTTTTGTAGAAAATGTGATTCCTGCTCCTGGATATACTTTCAAATCTTTTCTATCTCTTACCGTTTTCGAGCTATAGCCCTTTGAAAATAACGTGTTTTGTCGTTTTCAGAGGTCCGCCATTTTGGATAAATTTGAAAATGGGACTTTTGAAAATTTCACCATTAGCTTATGATCCCTTACTACAATACTACCAAATTACAAGTCTCTAGCACGTTTCTAAACGATTCATATGACCATACCAAAGTCATTAAATTTCAATCTTATTCTCCATAAGAATAACATGGGGCTCGTAAAAGTGGCAAAAAACCTTCAAATTTTGACATTAAACCTAAGTTTTGGGGGTCAAGGTGTAAAGTTACGAAAAAACATGTAATGAGTAAAATTTAAAGTAAAGTAAGGAGAATACAAAGCAATAATAATATTTGCAAAAAAAATTGTTTGAGTATGAAAAAATAGCGAAAACCGGTAAAAATTCGAAAGAAATTTACAAAATTTTGAAATTGGGGCGTTTTTTGAAGCTTAAGGAGTGCGATTTTTGGAAAACGCCTAAGAGGATTTTGTATAAAATTTAATTCCTGTTCCTGGATATACTTTCAAATCTTTTCTATCTCTTACCGTTTTCGAGCTATAGCCCTTTGAAAATAACGTGTTTTGTCGTTTTCAGAGGTCCGCCATTTTAGATTTTCGGCGGGGTTAAAATTAGAAAATGGGATTTTTGCAAATTTCACCGGTAGTGTAAGATCTCACACTACAATACTACGCAAATTTGAAGTCTCTAGCACGTTTCTAAGTGGTTCAGATGGGCACAAGAAAGTCGGCCATTTTTTATGTTATTCCCCATAAGAATAACATGGGGGGGAAACCCTTAATTTCGGGGGGGTTAATATTAAAAAATGTCACTTTTTGGAATTTTCCAGGGGGTTTGGGCACTAGACCTACAAAACACCGAAAATTTCAAGTCTCTAGCTCATCTAGAAGTGGTCTAGAATTAGTATCCCCCGTGAGTGAGTGAGTCAGTTACACATCGGGCTGTATAGTTATTTAGACACATCGGGCTGTATAGTTATTTAGATGTATATAATATAGATTCCGGTATGTTTTTTCCTTCGTTATGGCATTATTAATGTTATTCTTAGGTTGTCGGCTACTCATCACTAAAATAAATTAATCAATTTACTAAAAAATGTCGAGGTATATTTCAAGTTTACATCAAAACTCATCTTCAGCCTCTAGTAACAACATATCAAGTAAATAAACTATGATTTA
Source organism: Macrosteles quadrilineatus (assembly GCF_028750875.1). NCBI lineage: Eukaryota > Metazoa > Arthropoda > Insecta > Hemiptera > Cicadellidae > Macrosteles > Macrosteles quadrilineatus. Next base: position 207,790 of record NW_026542597.1, read on the forward strand.
TAATGTTGGTTTATAAATTAATTAACATATGTTTGAATTATTTTAAAATTAAGTTAGTAGGAAAAAAAAATATATATGTATATATTATGTAGATGTCACAGTTAATTTATTATTGTTTTTCCAATTTTAATTTTGTTCTCAACCTCTTCTCGAATTAGAGGTATAAACATAGGGCTGATTGTATATTACTGTAAGAGTATATTACTGTGGTAGAATCAAAGAGCTTGAGTGTTGGGTAGTTTCAATAATAACCCACATATCCTTACACATAAAAGTATACTGATCATAAAGGCAGTTTGACGTTTAATTTTAGCTCTACAATTGAATATATCATTCTCTCAAGGTATTTGTATTTATTGTAACTGCCATCCAATATTGTATATAAAATAATTCTTTATAAGCTTTTATAATAATAGCTTGCTTCTAAAAAAATAAAAATAATAGTTCACTTGTGAGTTCATATTTCATAAACGATATTTTGTTAAGAAACTTACCATTATAACTGCGACCGTGTATACTGTAGGTACGCTAGCGTGCAGAGCAATTGTTTGCTTTAGAATATAGATCTTTAGAATATGCACTTGGGTGGTATTTAGGCTCCAACTACCTAAACACAAGTCATTAATTATTTAGCAAAAATAAAAGTGTGATAAAATGAAACTCATACATATAGTTTAAACTTTAAAATTTAAGTAAACTGAATAAAAATTACTACTAATACTATTATTATTATTTTTAAAAATTAAAGTTTTCTTGGAGTGTACCAGAAATTAATTTGTGATAGAGATTCAGCATTCTACGAAACATTTACACTCCACTGATACTTTTATTCCGTCTTTCCTTATGAGATTCCTTTTCATTGTTACAGCTATAAAATGCAATCTTTCACTGGTTCAAAACAAAATTAAGATGGTTTTAAGTTGGTAAAATACAGGGTGAGGCAATGAAAGCACCTTTATTTATAAATAGTACAAATTCCATACCATTTACCCTAAACATATAAATAGCAAATTAAAACACAGCTTATCTATTGCCAATTTTAAAGATAGTTGCCGTATTGAAAACATGCGTCAATTTTTTACAGTTGAAATAGTATTTTCAATGTATTCTATGAAGTTTTTAGAATTCAGATTTTAAGAATTGTTTATTCTTCGCATTTACTCTCCAAAATTTCTAGATACGTGACGCAGAATGTACACAGCAAGGTACTTTTTCTAAGTGTAAAACACTGCAACTAACTCCTAACAATTAGCTTAAAACAAATTAATTTATAACCGCATTTTATAAAAAAAATTATAAAACACAAGATGATCCATAATACATTAAACGTTAGCTACTTGATTGGAAAATGGCAAAAAATATTTTGAAGAAGTAAAATACATATTTTTTAAATTCATAAAATAAGTAACATAGCTAAAGTCAAAATAAGATATTTTCGTAAAGATGAAAATTATGGACACTTTGACTGTATACGTTATAAAATAGGGCAAAATAGTCGGTTATGCAGTTTAAAGTATATGCATAACGAGAAATGCACGATGGAGTAATTGAAAGAATTTTATAACCTGCGGAAATAAATTGCGTGCTTTCGTTAAAGCAATTCAAACTGAACAAGGTCTAAAATAAAACATCAAAATATTTGGTAACTAAAACCAGTCATTAATTTCAACTTGATCAAAAGTGTCTTCATCACTTCTTTGGAAAATCTTTATATGTAATTCTCTTTATGTATAAAGCTCACGATGAATAGAAATACTGCGAATGAAAGGAGTCGTCGACTTTAATTACTAGCTCTGGGCTACGTTTAATTTGTACTCTTCTCCTTCGAACTGAGAGCAAAATAGTATTTCAACATCTCTAATACTCATCATTGCTACATTTTCCTTTTTCAAAAAATTATTAATGTATCGAAACATTAGTGGTAATTGAAGCAACGTATACGTGGTATTTATACATTAGTGCTCTAAAACGTGGTATTCCTCACAAAAGTAGTACATAGGTATTTTTAGGATGAAACAAGGAAGAAATTACATAAACTCAGAAATTAAACCAACCTGTGTATGCCTTTAATACCGTTACTAGTAGAATAAGCTATTTTGTTTGAGGTTCATCAAGCTAATTTAGTTATGAAAGTAATTTGAAAATATGATCAAAAACATTAGTTATTAAATACACAACATGCAAACTTCCTTTTTAATTATTGTAATTTTAACTCAAAGAATCTGAAGTTAGAAATAGTTTTGATTTTTTGTGACTTGATAGAATGAATTTGATGGAACGATTAGATGGCTCAATATGCATATTTCGTGATTAGCTTTGTAGGGAAATACGTAATAACAACGTCAAACGTAATGCTAGTAATATAAATTTTTTACAGTAATTCACAATGTGTGTGTTTTTAAGTATTTTTACAACAATATATGTTGACCATCGTATTTTAATATTGTTTAATGTCGTGATCATATCTTAATGTAGTATCGCCAAAATGTTAAGGGTTTTTATTTAAACATCAAGGAATGCAAATTCAATATCTAACTAAGTTAGGTTGCACCTCACTGTCCTAAATAATGATAATTACGAACTGAACAATAGCCAAATTTTGTGTTTTTAGATATATGTAACTGATTTTCTTTCCTTAGCAACATTAAAGCTAAAAAAAATAGAAATTGTTCCACAAAAATAATATTCTTTTAAGATGGAGCAGACAAGACATCTAATTTACAAGATTGCTGTCTTTTCTTCTTTGTTTCAAAATTATATTCCTTGGATTTTGCAAAGTCACGTTTTATATTAAAACAATAAACATCTTGAACTGATTTATTTCTTAAATAGAATTTTTTTACACCGAAACTTAAAATAAACTACAGATTTCCAAGATACAAGGTGAAATGAAATTAAGTGTTGTGTCTAGTTCCATTATTTATGTTGATCTAGAAAGTCATTTTCTGTATTAAGACCTAAGGAAAAGTTGTATGTATCTAAATTATGCAAATCACTTAAAACAAAGATTTGATATATCGTGAGCAATAAAGTTTTAATATGCCAATAGAAAGAAACTCTTACTGGTTTAATTTTAAATGCATACTCTTTGACATTATTCCCTTTAAACCATTGAAAGTAATTTTTTCTAATCAAATAAAAACCATCAAAATATCTCCTAACTAACAGCATATGATTTATTCCAACTGTTACTTAACGTTGGCATTTGAGATTTTCCTATAAAGCTCAATCGCAGATCATTATATTGCTATATTAATGCGATTGTACGCATAATATTAAACATGTCTTGTCAGTATAGAAAAACACAAAAAAATACATAGTTTTCAAACAATGGCAACACAAAATACACAAACAAAAGGTCCCATCTGGGGGACACTGTGCGCTGAATTGTAACATCATCATTACAGTTATTCGTTTATCCGATGGGTTCGTGTTTTTGTTTTATTTTTATATATATTTGACCTTCCTGCTTTTTTATTTATCTGGAAAATACCCTTGCTTTGCGTAAAAATAAGTCCTTCACAGTTTTATCTAAACTTACATTATAAGGATTATAATAGAGAATTTCCTTAATTTGCTCAAATTACAATGTGAATATAATTTATATTTAGTAGCCACTGTTTTTTTATCGTGCATTTTATCACACCTATGTATTTGGTCACTTGGTCACACGGAGAAATTATAGGCTACAAAGATTTACAATTTTTCCAAAATACATAAAAGATGGTAAATAATCGCAAATATTCTGACACAACTAGTTGTAGGGCCTATTATGTTGACTTGAATCATTATATTTTTATAAATTATATTTAAATAATACATATTAATGAGTAGAGTTTGGATTGCAAATAAAACCTGCATTAAGCCTAGTTCGGGCACATTAACATATTATTTTATTTAAAGCATTATTTTGCAGTTAATGATGGATTCTAACAATACCGTTTATATGTCTTATATGCCTATGTGTCATACTTCAAACCTATGACTCACTAGGTCTATAATTCGAATATTTAAGCACAACTTTTACAATTCTGCCAGTAAAATGTGTACATAATACTTCATTTCAAAACAGCCCGACCAATGCACTGAATGCTTACTGCGTTTTTACTACTTTCACTAGCTCTTTTTTTGAATTTGTTAAAGTAAATAATATATATTGACTGAAGGTATTTGAGACGAAAGCACCCAAGATACACCATGCTGCATTTCTGTATTGATAAAACGTATCGTCGTAAACTTAATTTGGTCTTATAATAAAATTGTAAATAGCACATCGCAAATAAAATACATTGCTTGTGAAAACACTAAAACAAATTTAAAAAATATAATCCATGCATAACAAACTAATAACGAATTTAGTTCAAATTTATTTTTACCACTCTAATTTATATTTACCACTCTAATAACTTAATGTTAGTAATTCGTTAAAGCTGTTCCGTTGGAATTTAAATTTTTGGTAAATTAGCGTTGGCTGATACAGATTGCATCAAACTGTACTGTTTGGTTTGTTTCTGGTAACAAGTAAATCTGTTCGACAAATAACGACGTGGTAAACAGCTGTTATCCAAGCAAATCAGGTGATTGTTGTCAATTTATAAAATTTTAAATTTCTAAATTACATTTGTAACTTTACAAAAAATACAAAATGCACTGGTATTTACTGTGTTTGAAATTTATTTTTTTTTACAAACTGTCACAGTGGGTCTAAAATCTAAAAGATTTGAGCCAGAAAAGAGAATACGGCAATTGTTTTCTGATAGATTTTGATACTTAAATCTGTAATTGCCATTTAGATTGAAATAAATTGAGAAGGTCAATTTAAACAACTGATTTGATGTTTTTTTTTCATCTCAGTTGGAGAAGGTAGAAAAAGGAACGTTACTTTGAAGCAACAACTAGAAAATACTAGTTAGTTAGTTACTAGTTAATAAGATTGTACTGATACAATCTTAACGGACGATAAAATAAAAATAGTTGTTCACTGAAGAGGATGAAAACTGTGAGTTTAGTTTTTCCACAGACAAATGAACTGAGTCTCTTATCTGAATCTGAAGAAATAACTTTACTCCTTTCTTATATGTAAATAAAAAATAGAATTTCATTTAGTAGTGTTGACAATAGTTTTGCCAATATTATTATTTGAAAGATAAAAATCAGCTAAACAAACGGAATGCGCTTGATAATGTTTGTGTTTTTTCTCAAACTTCAGCTGTGCATTCCAAGTATAGCACCAGAAATATCTTAAGTGTCCATTTTCTTTTATAAACGTTATATTCTTTCAAATTTTAAATGAGAAAGCTATAATGAAAAGCGTGCATATGGTTCTTAATCTAATCCTCTAGTATTGGACATAGATAAACTATCAGAAAACGGATCAGCAATCTACCAAGGGAGGGTATTATCTATGCTATTAGTAACAATAAATTTTCTATTTTTTTATTGCACACATTAGTGCACAAGCTGAGGTATCTGATCTTAAAACTTCGTCAGTGTTTTTTATTTTACTTTTTATAAAGATCGAGCTGAAGATGAGGGTTTATTGCCATAACTCAGGATTACTATAATAATAAAAATCTTAATTATAATAATAATACTACCAAACAATCTTCCCAAAATGCGTATTACTTTTATTTTTCTTAAAAGTAAGTGTAAAATAATGATAAATTATTTTTTCGTAAAAACAGTAGGATAATAATAAGAAAAGATCTAACATTAAAATAGATAATTAGATTTTGATCAGACTTTTAGTTGCATTAAAATTCAGTTATTTGGGTAATTTTGCCTTTTAGTGGACTCTTTTCAAAATAATAATGCTCTGATAAAAAGGGAAATCAATTTTCCACCCCGTCAGCTTTTCACTCGGAAGGTTTCTTTCAGGATTCAATATGTAAATGTGTTGGTAGAAAGAGAGACGACCTTTTGGAGATTTTAACGTTTATTTTTTAAGTATGAATAAGGGTGCCAACCTTATTCTTTTTAATCCATCCCTAAATAGGAGAAACCTTAAGTATCTAATTAAATGTAGGTGATAGTTCACTTCTCATTTTATTAACTCCCGTTTTCGTATAATCCGTCTCGACAAAAATATTGTATTTACCAATGAGCAATAAACTCATAATGAATATAATTAAAATAACAAAGAGTCTATAGCGTCAAAAAGTAAACTAATAAGAAGTAAATGTGTCAAATACCCATACGTTATTTAACCATACATTAGAAAAATATTATTCACTCAATTATAATAAAAAAAATATATAATGAGCTATCGAAAACATTCCCTTGTAACACTTTTCAAATTTAAAGTGCAAAGGTATTTCAAAACGCTAGGAGAAAGGTAAAACATTTTATAAAGACAGATTTTTGTCGACAGGAATTTAGGTGGCTATTTTCCGCTTGGTGGTTTCAGCCTCATAAAATGTGAAAGCTCATAATATTGCGTAACTAGATGTGAAGACGGTCCTCAAAGCTGCGCGTACAATCTTTTTACTTAACTTTGTCTGGCATTATATCTTAAACTAAAAAAAAGTGTTTGGACATTTTTACTTTTTAAAACGTAAACATATATATATCATTGAGGTAAACTTAAAGTTCACTGAATCGGAGTTACAACATATGTTCGCATGTTCCATCCCAGAATAACCATTTTATAGGTTTTTCGCTGTCAGGATGATTTTTGTGCTAAAGATAGTTGTGCTAATCTAAAGATAGTTCTGAAATTGAATTTTCTGTTACCATCTAACCAAATCATGCCTATGAGGAATTGGTTTTGCTCCATTTAATCCATATATGTTTGTTGACGCTTACTGTAAGGATTTATTTTTAAACATTGCGTTTTAAGTCACAAAAGGGATGCATCCGATGCATCTCAAAGAGTTTTGTTCATTAACAAAAACAAGTTAAACCGTTACAAGTATTTGATAAGTTGTGATATGATTATTTAAAAACCTTAGTCTAAGAAGATTCTTTTAAACAAAACTTTTCTTTGAAAGTTCTTGTCATCATCTGATTGAAAGTCTTGTTATCATTGCAGAAATCAACCATTCGACTACTATTTTAGCGACTATTATATCTAGCAAAACGTTTTTCATACCTAGAATTTTTCCTGCAAAGATGAAATAAATTACGTATTTAAGAATGTCTATGAGATCTAAGAATTTAAATTGAACAACTTACACAACAAAACATTATATTTATTTTGGGTACTTTATAAAGTTTATGATGCATTGAAACAGTTTCTATGATGTTTTTTTTTGTTTTATGGGAAAGTTAAAGCTTTCCGTCTAAATGTTTGAAATATTAAATGAAATCCATTTTATAAATATCAAATACGGAACACAACTATGTTGATTGGGTGAATATAATAATTATCGTGGATACAAATAGTAACAAGTAAATAATCAAGAAAAATCAATTTCAATATTAGTTTTTGTCTTTTGATAATATTTAAAATACTTTTATTGGTAATTTCACCGAACTTTGGTTTTATTTTTCATCTGCTGAAATTGATTCCACCTGAAATCAAATTCTAAAATATTTCGTTTGAGATGTTTGGTTTCCTGATCAGTTTTTCAACAAATCCTCTAAGGCGCTTACAAACTAATCTTCTTCGTCTTCCCCACCTGCCAATTTCAAAAGTATTATTTCGTCTGTGAATTGCATAGTTTCTCACAACATTACTCTCATAATTTGTAATAAATTGTTGGAAAAAATAAATACATAAACAAATCAGCAAATTTATGTAAGCTTTGTGATTCATAAATTTATACATCAGATTATATAGGATTGTTAATAGCACATTTAAATTGATAAAATATTTGAAATAAGACAAGCAATTGTAATTATAAAACAACAAAAAACTGATTACAGAAGTTCATGCTATCCGATTTAAAAACAATTATTTAAGAACTAAAAGTAATGAAAATGCTCTGTGTTTATAAGTTGTTATGTTGCCTTCATTTTCAGCTGTTATTACCTTGAAAAGTGTTTGTACAACATGACTAGCTTACAAGATTACTAGCTGATACGCAATTAAAACTTTAAAAATAATTGACAAAATGATTGATTAACCAAGAAGTAATATTATACAATGAATCATAACACATTTTATGGGTCAAAAATATCAAAGATATCAAACCACAATATCTTTTGACCATAGAAAATACGTCTATCAATTAAAACTTGTAATAAATTATAATATAAGAAATGAGTACTTGAAATAAGATTTACAAATCAAACAATAATACTATGGAGTACCTAATACAAAAAATATAAAGATACAAGGCAGTGAAAATGACAGGTCGATAATAATGTGAGAAGATTTTTATAGTGCTTTAGACAGCGGTATCGGTGTAGCACTTCAGCTTAATGTTCTGTTGGGGACGACACTTGAATAATATTATTTAACTAAGTAACTACGTCTTTAAAGAGTATTTCTAAGTTGTCATTATGGATGTATAAAAAATTTTATAAGTCAAGATATGACTTTTTATGTGATTGTTTCTAAAATCATAGTTCCCCTCTCTGACCATCTAATTGACTTCTTTTGTGTTACCATTTTTCAGCAATTTGAATGACGACTAATATCTGATTTCTTTTGCATCTCCTATACTGTTACACTGCCAAATCTTGTAATGTGTGTCCATAGATCTATCAAAATAGAAATAAACGTTTTACACAACAATTACATAATTTACGAGGACATTATATCTTCATCCCACAGTTGACGATAGGATAATGTGGCTATGAATTATCATACGGGCTTTACGGATCAGCTTGCATACTATCATATTTCACAATAAACTCTATTAAGCTCTTGAATAAATTCCATCCCTCCCAAAACATGTTTATGTCATAAACAAATTGTGACACGGTTCTTCATAGTTTAGTTAACACAGGAGACCTAAGCTTGCTAAAAATACATGCTAATTAATTACATGCTAATGAAATATATGCTGATTAAATAGAATCTTCTCCTAACGATAACGATTTAGGACTCTCAACTTTCCTAAAAAAAATTTCTACATACGGCCAATACGTCTCCGAAACAAATAATGTTCTGCATGAATAACTTGATTAATAATTCATAACTGAATTATTGATTGTAGTTCTAACTCAAAATATGATCTGAAAATACCATGAATTATTTTATAATTTCAGTTATAAAAATACAATCTTTAAGATTCTTTGAATAATTTACTGATGTAAGCTAGCTCATTCATGATGTTGGGAAAAATACCTTATGTGGTTTTTACTTTGGAAAGATAAATGTGTGACAAGTAGTTAAGTAACAACCTCACAGCTAAAACCACATCTATTGGTTCCCCATCACTTAAGCAGAATTATATAGTTAAATTCCGTAATGGTTATCGAAACCACAACCATGGCCGTAGGAAGGGGTTTAACTTAGAAGCTACTTTTATCGAATAACCGGGCTATTCTATATACATTTTCAACATATTTACCATATCATATTTTTAAATTTTGTTATTACAAGGATTCGGAATACCAAATATGTTAGCTAAAAAATTATAATAATTTTTGGAATTAGTAATAAGCATCAATGGTATTTTCCGTAAAGTTACAGTAATGCTAATTTACGAGATATTAATAGATTGAAATTTATACATGTCTTGAATAGTTTTTCAACCAATGTCTTTAAATCACCTCTTTAAAACGGTTTGAGAAAAGGCAAAGATATTTGCAAATAGAAAAGTACTATAAGATATGTTATTCTGGATCGGTTTCCTAAGTGAAATCCTAACATTTGTTATTCCTAAAATTTACCAGTGAATATTAAAATGGTTTAAGTGCCTGCTTAAAATAATAAAATTTCTTGTTCTTGGTAAAATTTGGCAATTTTGTTCGATGTCTATGTACCGAAGTTAATACAATTTCACTATCATGACAATTGAATTTTGTGTTAACTTTAAAGTCTCCGGTATTGACGTAGGTATTTTATTTCCATGCATATTAAAGTTAATAGGCTATAACAGTAAGCGTTTAAAGAAAAATTTAGAGGATACTAAAAAAATATCTCTGCATCTATGTATGACTCCAACTTTGAATATTTATTAAAATACTTTTTGATTTTTATTTAATGTATAAATGAACAGTATTATTACGGTAAAGTATTAGCTTATTAGGTGATGTAATTTCTTAATTTGTGGAACAAACATTTAAACAGAAAGCTTAGATTTATGCGATAAAGTCAGATGTAATCTGCAGTAATATGCAATTTAATTACTCAATTAACACAACGTTGATTAGAATAATTAAGCCAATGAACTGTAAACCGATTATACAAAGTGATTCTCTTTGTTGTTTCTTGGTAAAGAGGGTCTTTGTGATGTAATTGTCTGTTATACACTATAAACTTTGAACAATAAATAGGTTTAGACATGACGTCCCTTCCATTTGATGGATTATAAAGTTACCCAAATAATTGATAAAGCAAAAAAGAGAAACTCATTCATGAGGCTGTTCCTTTTTATAAGTGGACAATTCACTTATAAAAGGGTTTTTTTTCATATAGATTTTCAGAACCATAGTAATTGATAAAGAAATGACCATTGGGATTTCGTATATCATATTGATTAACACATAAGGTAATACAAGTTTTACTGACCAAAATTTCAAGTAGCAAATTCATTTATAACAACATATTTTTACTAAACTCAAACTGTGGATTCCAGTCGCGGTACTACTCTGACTATTAATGGTACTACTAAACTAAATAACAACGAAAACACTTTAACACAAGATTTCATTGTCAGTAATCATATGTTAATTTTTATCATTATGGTTAAATAGCGTAGTAATGATCTTGGAGCAAAGTCCTGTTTTTATTTAATGTTTAAAGGTTATTGATCTTGAAAAAATGTCTAAACGGCTTAAGACATAATCTTTTTCTCCTTATTTACCATGCTGTTTACTTTTATAATAATTTCAAAGTCATAATCGGGAATGTGCAACAAAAACATTTTATATGTCATTCCTAGAACAATTACAAGTAGTAAAATGTATCATTTATCGTGTGTAAGAAACCAAGATGCTAAATTACAATAACAGTTTTCTTATCTTTATAGGTTATTATAAATATTTAAAAACCGTAAAAATGTGGGTATTTTCCATATTTAAAATTGCAAAGAAAATTGAATAACAATGAGGTTATAAGTTTAGTTGAATTACTACTTAGTCTAAGCAAACTAAACATGTAGAATCAGCGATCTTAAAAAAATTCAAGAAAATGTTTATGGTTTTATTTTGTAGCGTTGGGTGTGCAGAGTGACATATATATTAAAAGTTGCCAAAAGTCGGTCAACAGGAAACCCCCTAAAATCCCAATTAAAACTGGCGGTTTTCTCCAACATTGGCCAATTTTGAGAAAAATATACTACATACATTTTAATATATATTTTTAGAGATATTGACTTGGGACCACAGCCAATCTTTATTGGGTTGCCAGTACTTCATTTCGATAGGGAACGCGTTTTTCCACCATATTGGAAAATAAAAATACAAAAAGAAACAAAAAACCTTATCATAAAATCTGCCTGTCCATAAGTTTATACACTAAAACATACCTTAAAATGGTTTCAAATATACTTTGAATAAATTTACAGTCCAAAGAAATAAAATAATAATATATTGTACATTTACTCTTAAAATAACCCTATTGCAATGTGATCTGCGATTAAGAAAAAATAAGTTTGATGATGGATGCAAAAAACTGATAACATAACGGTGCACTTTGATATTGGGTTTTATAGCGACCATTTATAGTGGTTTATAGATGATTTATGTAAATATACCCAAACGATTTTATCGCTTCAATACCCCATAACCATCAATTCTATTTAAACAGATACTTACAACTTCATCAATTGCGTTTGAATATACCACTGCGAACAAAACAACTCACGAATATTAGGTTATTTATGGTTTCGGGCGATAAGAATGGATTTATTATTTTTAATTTAAACGAGTTTCATGGATTATCTAAACGTTTTACTGTATAAGGTTTGGATTAAAACTCAGTTATGTAGTAAATCTTTCGAGCTTTAATATTTTCCATTACATAAAATACCTCCTCAAATCGGAGAATTGTTTTTCCAAGATATGTAAATCTGTGTAAAGTCCAGAGCCAAACAGATGACTGCTTTACCCATACCTAAAATACATTTATGTTTGGCATATTTTTGTTCGGGTCTCCAACACAGAAATATAAAAATCTAACTACTAGATATCATATGATGAATAGAAAAAATATTTAATCTGGGCATTACTTTTGCCAACAAACATATATCTCAGTATCCATAAATTTACAATACTTAAGTTCTTAAACCAAAAGTCGTAAGTTCTAGAAGCCGAAATAAAAATATGAATTTTCTCCACACATTTCTTCAAATAGTGACACGTTTAAAACTCGTTGCTGTTGCTGAACAATAATGGCCTTTTTACCAACTTTACATACCTTTGAATCTACGTAACAATTTTTGTAAGCCCTTGGGTCCTGTACATTTTCTTGCATATTAATAAATGTAGAAATTGATATATTTATTTGTTTATTCATGCTTTGTTTTTATATTTGAACAAAATGTTTACATTGCATTTTCATCTACTCTTATTAATTATAACTGATTCTTAACTGTGAGTTTTATAATAGTTTTTTTAATAAACAAACAGACTAAGGGTGTTAATTTTAATCTAAACTATTACAGTCATCAAACAGTTTGAATAGATGTTGTGTAATGTTGCATTCACAGAAGGTCATATAATAATTTTATAATTTGACATAATACAGACAAAATTGTACATTTTACCAATGTGAAAGTTATATATATATGTACTTATTTCCTAAACACCATTCTTCCAATTAATTTCATGGTTAAGCTCTTTTTTGTCCTATACATTATTTTACTACACGGCACTATACTTTTATGTGTTGCATTACTTTGGGGACAATAATTTAACATTGATAACAAGAACAACCACTATAAATAAAGCTGGCATTGGCAAATTGCCAAAGATGTATTTCTTTGTATTAAAGCTTGGTCTACATTTATGGACCGTATAAATAAAATAACTTTATATTGCTCTTTCTAGTATAATAATTGATAAATTTTTGGGCATCAAAAGCCATAGATAACTGTTTTACAAGGCCGATTGTGGGGTATCTACTCGTATTTTTACTTTCTTCAAACCATTTGGAGTATTTACTATGTGACCTAGATGTATTTAATATGTACATACCGATAGCTTTTTGTGTGCTTAATAAATATGAACTACAATTTAGGTGAGTTGGTGGCTCAGTTGGTAGTGTCACGGACTTCGGGCCCAAGGCAGTGTGTCGTGGGTTCGGATCTTTTTTTTGCAGCAAACATTTTTTTTCAGTTCACCTTCGTAATGTACCGGCTCACCCCTTGCTTTGCCTAATACGTACCACGCACAGATCTGTAGTCCATGTGGACAGGCAAATGCAAGGTTAAAAGAAGCCATCAACCTCAAAAGAAAATTAATAACGTTTTTCCTAAATCATGAATAGCCATAGGAACTTAATGATCCAAGCCATCTTCTAAGAGAGATACAGCTTTAGCCTGAATCCTACAGGATTTGTAAACACCGCATAAGTAAACCCAGATACATCAAAGTTAATATTATAATTAGGTGAACCATAAAACAGTGATCAAAATCTTAGGAGCTAATTTATTTGATTGTTTATTAGTTGGAGGAATTAAAAATAAGGTATTTATCAGTTGAATGCATAAAAAATAACGTATCTAAATAGCTTTGTACCTAAAATAGATAGACCTTTACTAGTATACTGAACATCGGATTATACTTTTCAGGTTAATAATAAGAAGGATCAAGGATTGTAAAGAAGGATTTGCTGTCCATCCTTATAGCATTTTCCGGTGAGAAGTAATAGTAACAGTTAACAAACCGAACATGGGTAGAAAACCCGAATAATTAAGTTGTCTTATGGGATTTCAGGAGATATAAAAGTTTCTTACTAATGATGTAATACTCTATAATATTTAATAACTGAAATATTATGCCCAAGGGATTCATAAGATTTTAACATTATTTTAAATATTTATTAAAGATTTTAAGAATATAAAGATTTTTAGGTCAAAGGCAGTGTTTGGTCAATATAGGTAAATGAGTTAACTTCCATTTAGAATCAGGGCAAGTTTCAATTGGTGGTTTGGCGGCATGTCAGTTCGGTTAAATCCAGAGTTCCAGTTTATCCAGTTCAATTTCTTCGTCTTCTGTTTTAATAATATGGACTATTATTGGATTATTAACAATTACGTTATTGTCGTAGGTAATTTAGGACTTGAAGATTATTTTCGAAATAATTTAATATACTCAGGAAGAAAGGTAATGTAATTTAATAGATTTTTGAATACTTGTAAATTCATATAACAAAAATCTTTTACTATATCAGCTGTACAGTAAGTGAATAAGTTTGAAATAGGAATCAATTATGATGATATCTTAATCTTTGATTAGTCCTAACACTTTTTATACAAAACTCTTCTGAATCAGACTAACAGAGATGAATATAGATGATTGTAGGAGAAGGCTTTCCCTTGGGAATATCTTATTCATTACTGGAGAAGTCTTGGATCTTAAAAAAAATATCACAATTTCATGACTCATTTTCAAGATTTCAAACCTAAAAATATTTCAAAATAGTACTTAATATAAAAAAAATACTGTTTATTTATGATCCGATTCAAAGAGAAATTATAATTTACAACTTAAAATATTATATTCGAAAGTTAACGTTGCGTAAATATTGAGCTCCAAATATTATAGAAAATAACTTAAATAATATTTTTAAACAGTAAATACAAATACCTAACAATAACCAATTATTATAATAAAACCCATAATATAAATCATTGAATATATTTATTATTTCTCAGCACAATTTAGTAAACACTGGAAGATAAATTAAATACCAGTCTGCTTAAACACGTAAGATAGACGGCTATTTTAACTAAAACTAACAGTATAATCCTACTCAATATAAATCATACAAAAACCAGGCAATACAAGAGCTTTTACTGAGCAATGCGTAGGGAATATAAAAAAATTGAACGTCAGCCACATTTCTGGTGAGAAAGATTTTCAATCTAAAATCCCTAAAACCAATTAGGAGATAAGTCTTCGTCTATAAAAATATTGTGCTTTGATACATTTTGCGACAATACCTGCACTCAGTATAAAAAAAAACCCTAATGAACTTTCAATTGAGTTTATAAATAAATAAAAATTTGTACTACAGACCAATTGACGAAGTGCCACTTTAAGTTAATTTTTCTATCTCAATTTTTATCAACTTGTCTATCAGTAAATAATTTGGAATTTCATTAAACTATTTTGATAAATGGTTTTATTTGGTAGAATATAGAAGTGTGTTATCACTCTTGCTAGTGTTTAGTTATTAGAATAATCCTAGACTTGTTTTATTAGATATCATTTTGATTCATATTGGTTGTCAAGTGATATCTCACCTTCACTATTTTTATATCATATATGGGGTTTTCCTTGTTATAACCCTCCACCACTGCTTTGAAAACAAGGTGGAGCCCTCTTAAAACAAAAACAGAGAAAAAAGGCATACTAAGAAAAATACAAAAAAAATACAAAAAAAACTCATAAAAAGAAAAATATTATGGAATTTTGAAGAAATTAGTTTTAAATTTTGGTCATTTTTACTTACGCTTCCGATAAAACCAATAAATTAAATATTTCAATAAATAACTATAGTGTTATTATTGTTTTTAAAAGTACATTATCCGTAGATAGTAAATTTTATACCCTAATATTCCTATTACGATATTATTATTTTGGTACCAATTAAAGGTTCTATCCAAGAGAAAATTATATTAACTTTCTATTCAGTATAATTTGAACGCTAAAAAGATAGAAGACTATGTTCTTTTTTGTTTTATTTTAATGAAAATAGTTCATACTTTATTAAAATTTAATGACTTATAAGTATAACATTAAAAAAAGTTAATAATCCAAAAACGTGTTTATCTTAATTTATTGTTTTTACAATCCAGGCCTATAAGGTAATAAATACTGTATTATTCTAATCTACTATAATAGAATTTAAGCATCAGTCTCAACCATATTGTCAATTCTAAAATGATAAATCATATTTATTATTTTTAAATCTTTTTCGAAACCCAACTTGTATAACCTTCAGGAATATGATACAACATTTCATTTCATAACCAAATGTCCTGTATTTCAGCATTGATTCCGGATTTTCGTTAAAAAAATATTTCACGTTCAGCAAAGGAAACACAATATTTCCATTAGGGAATAACCCGTAAAATATGTGTGGGACGTTAATCCGTGCGTTAGATTAAACACAACCCTCTTTGGTTATAAATCAAAAGTGAACCTTATAAAACCTTTTCAATGATCAATATTACATTGACAACTACGTTCTGTAGAAAAAATTATAAAAAGTTAGATTACTACAAAATTAAATAAAACCAATATTTTTAAACTTTAAAGCATGGCTTAACTGGATCACTGAGCCTTGTTAGACATTAACATTGTTAGCAGTTATGCAACTTTTAGATTACTATTAAACCTATCAATAGTCGTGTTTAATTTAAGCTATTTTATCTCATAGCTATTTTATTTTTGTAATCAAATGGTCATCCACACTTTCAGGCTGCGATAGATTAGACATTTCTGTGGATGTAGGGCGTTTGACTTAAGACATAGGACCGCTTTGAATGAAACTTGCTAAAAATAATTATTTATCCACTATAGTTCTTTGACAGAAAAAAATAATAGTTGATGTAATAATTATTTTTCAGAATATAGTTTGAGTAGTCCAATAACAACACAAAATTATTTATAAACCATAATTCAACTATCATTATGTGGTTGTTACTACAAAGTATTGTAAATCGTCATAAGATTTGTAAATTAACTATTCTCATCAGCGTCTATTTAAGTGGGTTGTGTATCAGTTCGTTGTTTTAGTTCACTTCATTATTCGTAAACAGCAAGAGAAATGTTTGAGAGTAATAAGTCAGAAAAAATAGATTTATAGAGAGAGATAGACAAATATGAGAAGATAGAAATAAGAAAATGGAGAAAGTATATTCATCAGTTAAAAATATATTTGAAATACATTTTCTAGCACTTAATGTCCGTCTATAAATTATTAACTTGAAATAGTGGAAATATCTTAAAGTCAGTAAGCAGAACTATTTTTTTTTTTAATTTCACAGTGGTACAATTATGAATTGTTGTCTGAACTCTATCTCACACAATTATATCAACTGAGGGCTACCAATTAAAGTGTGTTTGCATTCGTTAATATCATATAATTTACAACAATAACTTTACTTAATTGTTTGAATATATTAACTTTTTTAGAAACCACATTAACCAAACTGATCACTTTACACGAGATGACTAAGGATTTATTCATTCATTCCTAAATATATTTTTAAGTAAAAATTTTTTACTATTTTTTATTTACAATTATCTCATATCGGAGGATAATTGGACCTTTTCCGTTAATTCACTGCCACTTCCGTTAATTCACTACCACGAGTTTGTATATTACGTTAGGTCTGGTTAGGACTATGTTAAGTGTTAGGTCCTAACCTAATCCAACCTAACCTAACCTAATATACTAATTAGTGGTGGTGAGTTAACGGAAAATGTCCGGATAATTATATCACACGATCACGATCTTCCAATTGGAAAATAATACGCAACAAATGTAAAGTTTTCGTAACGGGACCTTTATGCCTCCTGGAGTTACTAAGTGATAAAATATACTAAAATTACATTACTAAATGAGTTGTTTCATCAGTAGTCATTATTAGACGATGAACGTTAGAAGAAGTCTACACTGTGAAATCATTTCAAATTTATAAGCACCTTTTACCGGTATGTAAGATTCATATAATTCAGTCAGCCGAAACGTGAAGGTTATTCAGCGCATGTTTAAGACTGCGTATCACGCGCCCGTTATCGCTTGAATATTGGGTTGATATTGAACATGTCGGTAGAGTGGCATTGAAGAGCCTACCTTATGTGTATAATCATAGATAAAAGGAGTATAGACATGTCTACTAGATATGTCTACTTATTTTAATGTATGGTATAATGTACACTCCACCATAACTTTTTATTATTTTGCGTTTATATAAATCTAAATTCATGTAAGTAATAGTTAAACAAGGCTTAGAAAAACGAAAAGATCTTAATAATATTGTGTAAGAAGGTTTTAATTAATTAGTTTTGTATTTGTAATTCAACTGTTTTGTGAAATCTCCATTCATACACGAAAAAACAACTTAAAAACGTTCATGTTAGGATCACCTAAAAGTGTTTAAGTTTTTACACCCATTAAGGTGTAACATTAAAATTCAATTGTAAAGTATACAGTAATCATCTAAATATGAATCAAGTGTGTTAAAATATTAATTGATCAAGAAGTGTTTTCTATAAAAATACATTTTATAAATGAGTTATAAGAATTATTTACATATTACACCTTGGACAGTTATTTGGAATAACAATACGTTCACTCTTCTTTTCGCACATACATATAAACTAGCCAAATCAAAGACGACAAATAATATATCTGAACATACCTTGTGATTTAAATAGTTCAAAAATATGAGTCCAGCTCATTTTATTAATATTAAATTTATAAATGAAACCAAAGATTACATATGCTAGCATATGTAATCTTTGATGAAACTCATGAAACACAGAATTACTAATAATATCACTACTTTATGTATAAAAAAAGTATAAACAAATGTTTCTAAAATTTCCTGCTCAGTTTTGTTTTTTAAAAATCCCAGTTTATAGGTCACCTTTAAGCACGGTTAGAATCTTAGTTCCAGTTAACTAAAACAATTATAATGATACCGATTATCTTCATGCATTCACTTGCTTTCCAATTAAAGTAATCTTTATCACGTTGAAAGACATTAAAATAAATGTTTAATGACTAATAAATGTTAATTATGGTAATACATGTTAAATGTATGTTGTGCACAAACTCGGCTCTAATGAAAGAATCAGGTTGAACCTAATTTAAATAAGTGTCTTAACCCATTTCTGCTTGTAAATATAAAGAGAACAACTAGGTGCAAATGCATGAAGAGTTTTTCACAGTCACGTTCTTTACTAAACCCTTTGAGCTTTATAGTTTATAAACTACTTTTCGCATTGATTTTAGCTTTTATTTTAATAGGATAATTGATTATTGGCATATTTAATACCTAACTAATAGTGACAACAGTTTCAAATTTCTTTTACACCAGATAAATGTATTATTTATTGTTTAACTTCATTCATTTATCTTATGCATTTTAGTATAGAAAGAAATTTATTTTGGGTAAGAGCTCACTCTGAAACTGGTTAATCAATCTAATCGTTTAAATATATTTCATTTAACATCTTTTATATATAAAAGTATAGTACATGACAAAAATGCGGTATGTTTTAGCGTTACTAATTTCTTATTTAGGTCATATTGAAGTATAGTCTTAGATAAACAAAAAATATAAAATACTGACTTGTTTACCTATTAAAAAACTTAAAATATAAAACCAAGATTAAATCGTGTGAAAATTAACCAAATTTGTTTTATATGAGAATGGCTTGACGTGTGAGTGCGAGTAAATGTGAAATCCGAGGAATCCCTCACATACTTTTAGCGAGGAATTTCACGCTTGATAAAATATCTTTTACTCGTGAAATAATAAAGAGCATTAAATTGCGTGAATGTATGTGTAGCCTGTTTGCAGAGTTTAAAAGTGGAACGCTTTTTGTCAATATTCCTAATGCTTGTTACTGAATATCTTGATTTAAATGCAAATTGATAGTTCTACTGAAGAACAACTGGAAATGTTCTTTTATTTTTATTTTTAGTTTTGCTAGCTTATAAAAATATAATAATTCACTGTTATAGTTCTACACTATATGAAAAAGGATTCTATAGTATTTAACCATTGAAACTCTATTTTCTCTTAAAATAACCTAAACATTACTAATAGAGTAAAACAGACGGACACTCATCGTTACAATTGTTAACAAAACTAATAAATAACTAAACTATATCCATGTTTATGGTATGAATAGTAACAGAACAGATTATGATCACGTAAGAACTATTAAATTGACATGATGGTTCATGTATGTGTAAGAGCTTTTAGCAATCAACAGGAATCTAACAATGACGTAACAACGGTAAAGTTACGTCATGAGCTAATTTTAAATGAGTATTCATTTTACCATAATAAATATTCATGATGGGAACATATGATATCCTTTAAATTATTATAAACAAGGAGTTGAATCTGGGTACCCTGAGAGCATCGCAACATTAGGTGTTTGATGTCAGTCAATCCAGCGCAGCGTTGGAAAATTCCAATCGAGGTATTCCCTTACAGCATGGTACAAAAACTACATTGTAAGGTAACATTTTCATATGTTTTCTCAGTACTCACTTAGCTATTGGTTGTGGAGTTTGAAGATATTAAGTTACCTTTCTTCTCGATTTAAATTAGATGCAACAATTGTACGAACTAACCTTACTGAAGTATTAGTCAGTGAAGGGCTCCCGCTCCCAGCGTCATTAGTTCAAAAACCTGTTGGGTTGAACGACCCATAACACTCCTTTAAAAATTTCCTACTAGCTCAATATCCAATGACGGATCTTAGATCAACTTCGAAAAACAGTAGCTAAGCGAGTGTTTTTCAAACTCAAGGACATAACAGTCTTTACCTTAAGTGCATGAGCCCTTTCTTTTAAAACACAAATTTTAGTAATTTAACACGTTAATTGAATTTTGAACGACAATCACCTATTTCAGAAAAAGATATTAGGAATTTTACTACCCATTAGCACCAAAACTATAAGTTTTTATAGGGTGATGTATAAATTCGTTTAATCTTTTTAAGTTACCATAGTAACTAAAATCACAATTATAAAAATTAAAATTCCCAACTGGAGGTAAAATTGATCTATTCCGTCATGATTTTTGATATAATAATCGAATTTCTGAATGGAAGTTATGTAAGATCTTGCCTCTGGTATGGTATAGCTAACGTAGTGGTTGTTGGAGCACTTGTATACTTTCTGTAAGAAGAGGTGAGAGGGAAAAGAAAAGAAGAAGGAAGGTCTCCTATCTCCCTAAACAAGGATATAGTTGAGAAGTCTACGACGAAGGACGGTGAGGTGAAGATTCGGAAGGAGGTGATAGGACCAGAGGATGCAGGGATGTCTGAAGGAGGTGGGCGGGGACTGGGGAGTGATGGCGAGGTTCTGAAGGAGGAGAAAGAGATATGTGATGCTGAAGAATTTGCAGGAGAAGAAAGTAGTTGTGTGATAATGGAGTTTTAGGAAAAAGCATAGATGAGATGACACTTGTGGTCTGCATTTAAAAAATGTGGAAAACATATGTATGTTATCGATTGAACTTATATTTATTTGTAATTGTTCTTTTATCTGTTAAATAATTATCTAAGACTACACTTATAGCAGCATAACATGATTAATCATTCCCTCAGAAAACTTTTTATTAAAAATTGAATATTCTGTAGCTTGTGGAAAGAATCGAAATCTTATAATAATAACAACAACAGAGACTAAATGTTTTGGAATATACTCAAAGAGAAGAGGAAAAATGATTATTTTTGAAAGAAGCATTCAGGTATTTTAATATCTTATCTCACCTAACATTCAAAGTAGATTTAAATCATATATGATTAACATTTTATGAAAGCTAACAAAACACTATCCGTGTGGACTTAACTAATAAATATACAAATCTTACACTTTTGCAAATGTAAAAATATAATTCAAATTAAATCTTTCTGAACATAATTAGTTGGCTGTTGACATTTTCTTTCACGCTGGTGTTATATTTTTAAACGTTAGAGTATTATCAATCATGTCAAAATAATTTTAAGCCTGCTTTAATGTACAAAACGCTTGTAGAATCATGTATGAAGTAAAAATATTTGACATGTTCCTGATAATTAAAAGAGTGATTCATTAAATGGGTTAACCAGGCTTTTGCAGTGTTGTGACCACCAACACGATGTCTGTCTAGACCATCGATGTATATAGCCTAAGTTATGTTATATACATCGATGGTCTAGACCGATAGGAAAGGGGAGCAATTCGATAACTGCGGTCGTAAAAGGCCAATCATATTTCTGGATTGTATGGAGCAATATATCGTGATTAAACATTGCGTTTTATCGTTTCCGATAACTGGAAATAGGATTCGGATTTGCAATAATCGCCTTTGTGGATGAAAATATTTTTTAAACGTTTACACAGGAAATTAAAATACTAAACATCTTACTACTACTCCTTACCTTAATCCTAAACTATATATTGTTTTACAGAAAGTTTCAGGTATTCAATACGTAAAACAAAAATTTACGAGGTGTAAACAAAATAACACGTCAGAATTGAGGAGAGTTTACAACCCTCCATGACACATGACATTCGCTACGTTATGAGGTCAACACAATACATGTAGAGCAGAGGTGATGCAGATTTTTCATAGCGAGAAGAAATTATTGTAGGAGAAAAGAAAGAATGTACATAAAAAAACGTGATTAATATACTACGTCCACAGAATATTAAATCATATTTCTGTTGCTTTTAAAACAACACTCAAAACTATTTATTTGGGAATTTATTGCAGCAAAAGAAGTTGACTAAATAGTTTATACATGCATGTATATTGAACTTACACAACGTATGAAATTTAGATGTCCAATTTAGAATAGTCTAATCTCAGTTTGAATATTTTTGTTCTGACTGTGTGATTCAATTATTAGTTTAGTGATGATTTTTTAAATGTTTGTATACGAATTAGAGTTGTTTAAGTTTTCTTCCTTTCCTCTTATTCCTGCTTGGACCTAATTTCATCATCACACTTCATATAAGCCATTTTACAAATATATCAACACTTACATTTTGTAAACGGTTTTTTATTCAATAAGTAATGTTTATTTTTGTCACATAATGCGATTTAATTTACATAGTCAAATATAATCCTATATTTTAAGACTTCCACACTCTTAGTGTATTACTACAAACACTAGTGTATTATATATATAATGTATATATAATGTATATATAATGTATATATATATAATGTATACGTGCAATAACTTCTAGTCAACGCTACAACACACTTCACAAATAGACCAATTTTAGTAATGATTTTATCCCCTTGCATCTGACAAATACAACCAGATTATTTTTTTTTCTTTTGAGACCTGGAAAGTGTCGAATCCTGGGGTTCATATTTTTACGACGAAAAATACTGTAACGATATTAAATGAGTGTCCAGGAAATCAAACGTTTGAGTTCATAAATAATACATTTGCTTTGCTTATAATATCTGGTTCTACTCAGATACGTACAATGTGCTTTTACTTTCATTATTTATTAGTTAACTACCAATTTGAAACGCCTACTTTACTAAATCTCGACTATTATATAAGTGTGTTAAATTCAACGTATATATCTTTAATTTTTTTATTTTACGACTGCTAACAGTAATATAAAACTCGCGTAGTGTTTCTATTCGTAATTGTTAATTGGGATGATAAATACCTCAAAATATATTAAAGCTGTAGGTGCAAATGATTTTAAAAAGACAATGGAATCCAGAGATAATAGTTCCACTTAAAATAGTTACTAGGTAAAAAAAAAAAACTGCCTTTTAAGCAATAACATTTAATTTATTAATGATTAGACCAAGTAAAGGTTCTTTTGTTGTTAAAGATTTGAGTAGAGTTATTGTAAAGAAATACCACGGGTTTTCTTAGTGGGTGTAGACTAAGTATGTTGCTAATAAGTCTTGAACCAAACATAAATCAGCTGTTAAGCACCCTGGCGCCAAGTTTGGAGTTTCTCAGTGACTCAGCCAAATTACTGACTTCCGGTCGATGACTTCCGCTAATTTACATCTTCAGTCTGGGGATGCTAAAAGTTAAGAACAAAAATTGAAGTTTCAAGGGTTAAACCAAAATATGTTTTTCGGGCTAAGCTACGATTCCTAGCACTCACCCATCGATACATAACACAATATACAGGGTGACAAAAAGTCTGGAAACGGTTTGATATCTTTTTAATTAAATTCGTTAGAAAGTTCAAACCTTTTACATCAACTTATTTGTATAAAAACTACTTCTATGCAAGCATTACCATTATTGTACCTTTACCAGGGGACGGTCCATGAGGAGTAGTTAAATTAGTAAATACTCGTATTAAAAATTAGCTTGAGAGCTGAAATTGCATTTTAAAGTCAACTAGCTCATAGACTAAGTTTATTCAATCTTCAAAACAAATTTAACCGGGTTTCAGATTTCCCGGCTAATGTTGACTACGAGTATTTACCATTACTAAGACCTGTGCAGGTATATTCCACAAGAACTTTGGGCAGCCGCCATTTTGTAACGGGTGAACCTTTTTTGACGCGGTTTCCGGCAATGAACTCCACTTGACCAGACCTTTAAAATGATGTGCATATCGACCTATGCTTACGTTAAAGATTATGTACCTACTCCTCATGGGTCGTCTCCTGGTAGAGGGAAAAAATGAAAATGCTTGGAAAAAGTAGTTTTTATACATGTAAGTTGATGTGAAAAGTTTGTCTTTTCTAACGGATTTAGTTAAAAAGATATTAGGCCGTTTCCAGACTTTTTTGTCACCCTGTATATCAATATGTATGTTATATAAAGATACGTTCACCAAGGTACGTAAAAAAGCTTTCAGATTGTATTGCTACAGTACTTAGGTGTAAGATACCTCACAAACGCAAATACTAAACTGATAAGCAGAATACAACTTCACCAACGATAAGTAGATATTTAGAGAGTTCCTAGATTAAAGATATACCTTTTGTCTTTAGTACATAACATATTTGATGCTAATTTTAAACGTTTACGTGATCGTATTATTATATCGATATTGCATTCTTGGATCATATACATCCATAAATAAAATTAAAGCTACCTATATACTTGTTTGAGGCTCACTTTATAAATTATTGAAATGTTTACGCAGTGTTAGCAAAACAGTCTACTAAAAATATGGCAACACGTATCGAGTTTTTTCAACTGACAATGAAATATTATTCTCTTATTCAAACCAAACATAAATTTGTAAAATATGTAGTTGGTGTTCGGTGTGTCATGGATAGTGCCATTTCCATGCAATGTTTATCCGGGTCATGTAATGACTATGTCTGGGTAGCATCATAAACACGTAGGACATTAAATATGATGTGACTGATGCAGACTGTTGTTATATCTGTAGTACTATTTTAGGTACATGTGTGACATAAATACAAATTAAGATCCATCAAACATTTCGTACAACATTCCTTTCATGCTATACAATATGTCTAAAAAATAACGATTTGATCAGAAATACATAGAAATTAATTGAAAGTGTATAAATAACTGCACTAGGCCTTTTATTTGGGAATTGTTAAGATCAAATGGAAGAGAATAAAACCACATTGATTCCCTTGAAAAAGTTAAAAACGCCTTTTGCATTTGATGCTTTTAGGGTTTGGTATTTCATACTCAGACATAAACACAATTAAAATTACCTCATAACACCTCTTGCCACCTGCCTCTGGTAGATCTTATGTTTCTATATAAAGTCGTGAAAGGAATGACTGATTGCCCTGATATGTTCCACCTTTTTTGGATACCGTGATTCGCCTAGAACTCGTCAAATATTGACTTTCGCCAAACATAATTCCATCCTCTATAACTACAAAACTGTGCCAATCTTGACATGCCGGAGAAACATTTGGTAGTTTCCTCGAGTTCTTTGGGTTGTCTTTTCAAGCCTTCCGTAAGCGGGTCTTGGTTTTCTGTCCTGGAGTACACAATTATTTTATCACCAATGTCTATACATAGTCTATGTGATATCAAGTATTTTTTTTAATTGTTTGCCCAGTGATTTATTAAGTTATTATAAATATTGCCTTCATGTTAACAAACCATTTTTATATTTTTGTGTGTATAAGTAAACTAGTAAGAGTTTAACATGAAATAACATATAGAACACCCAGTATCTATTATTGTATATCATCTGTCACATTGAATTTGTACGATAAATTTAATATTAGTGTTTAATTTACCTGTAAGTATTAGGCTGCAAAATGTTGTAATATCTCTGTTCTGTTTGCCAAATTGATTGCTGTAAGAATAGCAATATGAAATTGTGCAGGTGGTGAAGAAAATAATTTAAATAAATAAACGTTTTTAGCCTAGTTATGGTTAATTTATAATTATACAGCTTGAAAATATAAGACACTTATTATACCAAATGGTTCGTTAGTTCATTTGGTTATAAAAACTCCGAGAATTAAAAAAAAGGACGATTCTAGGTGTTTTCATAACATCTTAGAAGAACTATCTAAAGCAATAACACAAAACTAATGAGTAAACATGTAATTTTTATTCACATAACTTATTGATTATACAAACTAAAACATATTTGGAAGACATGAAGTCATGTAATCAAACATGTATCATTCGCTTAAGTTGCCATAATGTCTTATCAACTTATTATGTTTTATGTTTTATAACTGAGGCCCGCCTAAACTGACAGCTTGGGTTGACATTGCCCTTCGAAAGGAAATTAAATTCTTCTGATACTGTACTTAATTATAATTAATAACTTGGGCAGTTACTGAATACATCTTATATTTCATCCTAAAAGGGGTCATCTTACCGATCCGTGTACATGGTGTCCAAAAATCCTGACATTTTATAAATAACCATTACTGATTCGATTTTGGGTCAACTAAAACTTTTGTTAAATTAAAATGTTTGTGAATATTTTCCCAGTATCTAGCTTAATTATTGACAGAACAAAATAATTATGATAATGTGACAGCAGAATAAAACATATTGGTGTATAAAATATTCACTTATTTGACTCAATGGGCCATTTGTAGCCTTTATAATCAAAGCTTCAAAGACTGAACTTAATAAAAGTCGTCTGCCAGATGATATCTCGTTAACGATAACTTTTTATTTGTTATTTGAAGCGAACACTGGCGTTTGAGCACGTGTAACTTGAACAATATTGTGAATTTTATTTTGATAAAACATTTACAGAAACCTTAGAGAAGGTTTTATACTTTAGGTATAGCCTAGTATCAGAAATATACAGTTACTAATGAATAATGAAATAACAGATAATGCATTTTCAATCTGTGATTATATTTTACTAGCAAAAGAGGAGCAGTAGCACGACTGCCCATTTTATTGAAATACACATATAGTAAGGAGTTTGAAATGAAAATATTAAACCAGTGTTATTCTGATCTATTACTATGCTATCAAATAGTTAAGGCAATCAGCAAATTTAAGGGAAAATTCATATGTTCTATAAAGAATATATATAAACCAAGATGCTTCTGATTGTGTTAAAACTTGAGTTTATTGTCAATAAGACATTTCTTACATACCTTATTGGCCTGGAAATTTCTTGCATCTCTGACTATTATTTAGTTGTAGCCTTAGGCCTTTCCACACTGCGTGTGACGTGTAGCAATATCTGGATGTACGCCACACCGGCCACGCACATTACACGCAAATCCACACAGCCACCATTGCTATACCGGCCACGCACATTACACGCAAATCCACACAGCCACCATTGCTATACCGGTCACGCACATTACACGCAAATCCACACAGCTGCCATTGCTATACCGGCCACGCACATTACACGGAAATCCACACAGCCACCATTGCTATACCGGTCACGCACATTACACGCAAATCCACACAGCCGCCATTGCTATACCGGCCACGCACATTACACGCAAATCCACACAGCCACCATTGCTATACCGGTCACGCACATTACACGCAAATCCACACAGCTGCCATTGCTATACCGGCCACGCACATTACACGGAAATCCACACAGCCGCCATTGCTATACCGGCCACGCACATTACACGGAAATCCACACAGCCGCCATTGCTATACCGGCCACGCACATTACACGCAAATCCACACAGCCACCATTGCTATACCGGTCACGCACATTACACGCAAATCCACACAGCTGCCATTGCTATACCGGCCACGCACATTACACGGAAATCCACACAGCCGCCATTGCTATACCGGCCACGCACATTACACGGAAATCCACACAGCCGCCATTGCTATACCGGCCACGCACATTACACGCAAATCCACACAGCCGCCATTGCTATACCGGCCACGTTTACCATCATGACCGTATAATTCAGAAATATAACAATATGAAACATCCTCTAGTATTGTCTTTCAGCCTAAAATCATGGACACACAGGGCGAACTCTGTTTTAGGCTGATCATTTTGCAGCGAGAAGAGATTTAGAAAGTGTTACGTTGACTAAACAGCATAGCTTTTTGTTTATATTCATGTTGCAACTATTGAAATATGACTTTATTTTTCGCAGATTATCTATTATAATTAGTGATACTTATTGCACTTGTATGTGTATTATAGTAGTGATACTTATAAACTAGTATTGAACTATCTGCATACGTATGGATCTAATCGTCAAAATCATACGAACTGTGTAGCTAGCCCACTCTGCGCATGCGTGGCCACCAAAATTTTAAATAGAAACGTGGCCGCCATGTTTAAATAGACTTGTGGAGCTAACGGTAGCCACGCGAGCCAGGTAGCGGGCATGGCACGAGGCCGTGGCCCTGCTGTGTGAATGGTATCATATGATAAGCACTAAGCAAGGAAGCGATATTTTGAAAAGTAGGTAGCATATATCCAGCTACGCATGCCACGTGCCTTAACACAAATAATCCACATACAATCTTTATTATTTTTTAATGGTTGAAATGAAATGTAAAATAATTACAATAACAGGTTCAAAAGATATAATTTTCACCTAATACATTTATTAAACTATTTGCAACCCAAAAAAAAGGCCCCAGTGCAGTTTATATCAATATTCAAGAAGACCTTTTTATTATATAAATAAATAAACCTAATTTCATTCAAACAGCTATACCTAGTATTTACACAGACATAAATGTATATATGCCTCTAAACTGACTTATTAACCACTAAAATATATATTTTGGATCGTATTGAGTCGGGATGGGTCAATAAGAGAGTTACAACCAGGATTAATGTTTATTCGCACCTAAAGCCTACCTTTAACATTCAATATCACCCAGGGACCAGTAAAGGTGCTACGACTGACCCAACGCTGTCGACCCACACCTGATTGAAAACCAACCTCAATAAAAACTTCAACCTTCGAAAAGGTAGTCTTTCTGATGTATGTACCTTTTGAAATTCCAAGTTGTTTTGTAAGTTTGTTTATGTAGGAGTTGATTTTTTCTTGGTTTAACTTTACTGTAATATTTTTGTATTACCTTTATATAACTTTATATAAGCTCATTAGACCCAAACAATATATGGCTGTTATTGTCTACATACAGCACAGAGAAGTAAGTTACAGTGACTGCTTATAATGCAGTAAGTGAATTCACTAGTTATCTATTATTAAGTGGGTACACCATTATGCCGAATAAAAATGTTCAAAACAAAACTGAATTGTTCAAGTACATGTAGAACTGTAACCTTACAATCATACTGATTAACAACATTTACAGTCAATCCATGCACTCCTATATGAATTAAAATGAATGGAATATTGTTAGCAGAGACCTTTGAAAATGGATTATTATTATACATTGACGTTTGAAATTCACTAGTTATAACTTGAAAATTTTCAAATTATTTACGTAAATAACGCAAGCTTAAATTTATTTTATTCTTGAAAAAGAGGAAAGTGAAGACGTTTTTCATTCTTATTTTCAAAGCAGATATCTGTTTCATTAATTAAAAATACGTCCAGTCATTGTTTAAGACATAACAGAATTGATCTTTTACTACAGGAATAACATTAGTAATATTTTCAGAGTTTATTTTCACGATCATCTTATGCCATTTCAATATTTGTTTTGTCTAGTGCTTATTCTGTTTCCATAGTATGCCAACCACCAATATATATAAAAAAAGAGGAACGTTTGCGAATTGTGTAAATTTATTTTGAAAACTGTATCTCAGTTCGGGCATCTTACCATGCTCTTCGTCCAATCTACGGACCGCAAAATCGTCCATCAGAGTCAGATATTCGAGGTTTGGTGAATCGACTCCGCACTACCCACACACTAGTTGATGTTAAGCATCCACAGAGACGGCACATGAGAATGCGGTTGGTGCTGTTGCGCGAAGTGTTGAAGAGGGTCCAAATGTCCTCCACGGTCGTGTGTATCACGCCGACAGACTACTTTGTGTGGGGATATGTCAAGTCTCAAGTCTTAAGCTGACAAGCTACAGACTCTAAATCACTTAGAAGTCAACATTCGTCGGGATATTGACGGATTACATCCCCAGCTGCTGGAAGGGTGTTTGAAAATCGCACTGCTAGATTGGGCTTTATACGGGAACGCAATGGAGGCTAAATGACAGTAATCATTTTTAAACACTAATTTCATAACACTATAATAAAAAAAAACACATTTAATATATTTTTTATTGTTTTATTTTCTTTAAAAATCACATAAAAAATTCACCCTTTATTTTACTCTTTTAAACTTTTACATACATCGAACATATTCCCTTGGAAAATATAACAGTTTTGAAGTATTAAGGGAATAAGTAGATGCGAAATTGCGTTCTGTTTGGTGAAATATGATTCGTGTGTGTAAAGGTGAGGTAATATATCACGTAGTATCTCTCATAATTCATTGGTTTACCATTTATCAAAGGTTGATGTATTTGTGAGCCCAATACCGAAGCTCCAAGCAAAAATCTTCTTACTAAGTATAATTAAATTGTATTCGTTGTTTAATTAATTGTTTTAAAGTCTGCAGTCATGTTAGAATTGATTTTTTTAATACTTTTATGTGATTGTTTTACCATCAGTTTACATTATAGATGATTCAATGGCTAGTATTAAAAACAGAATTTAAACAACCGACAATTGAAATAATCTTATGCTAGGTGCAGTTTTAACACAAGTGTTCATAATAACAGCAAACAACCAGAAAAGGTGAAATGTTTAATATAGTTTAACCTGTATAGCTCAATGAAAAAAAAAACTAGTTAAGTGGGTCATACTTGAATGGATAAACTTCGAAAATCCGCCTCTATTCTATGTTTTTCAGCCGGATATAAAAACAGGTACATTAAGAAAAAGAAGTGCCTTGTTTAAAATTCTTGAGATTATGTCCTTAAACTTTAATGTTTTTCTTGAAACTATAATCATACATTTTGAAAGTTAAAACCCTTACAATTGTACTATGTTATGCTAAAATACTATTCAAAACTGAGAATAGAGCAGAAAAACCATTTATTTGGCCAACCTTTCCATACACAATGACAGTAAATTGCATATTTTACTTATGGTAAAAAAAATTTTGTACTATGAATTTTGTATAACATAGCTATGCAGGAAATGTGTTAGTTATTAATATGGATGTAATTGCATTATCAACAAAGAACGTCAATGCAAATACGTAAAAAAACACACATTTATTTTAAATGATTACAGTATAAATTTATTCAGTAAGATTTCTATGGCATTTTCTTGTCACTATAGAATACAATTTTAAAAAGTTTTCCCAATCTTTCTATAACGTTTTGTATTAAACAACAAAGGTGTTCATCATTCTCAGTATTTGAGAATATCTCTCAAGACATTTAGAATTTCATTACTTTGTTAATACTCTAAACTTTAATCGGAAACCAAAATTAGAATTCTGTCAAAATTGTTCAGAATAACTTTGTGTTTGGAGTTTTTAAAGTAAAGGTTTCCCATTGCACTAGAAGTAATTTATATTTGTAAAACATCAACACTTTTATTAGCGAATTTCCCTATAGGGAAGTAGCTATTACCGTAGGTGGCACGGTAAGACCTAGACCCGGGACCAATTTACTTTTTCATTTTGATGTCCCCAGAGGCCAAAAACACCATTCGTTCAAATTTTTATATATGTATATATATATATATATATATAGACTTATATATATATATATACGTCCGTGAACGCGATAACTTGAGTAATTTTTGTCCGATTTTGATGAAATTTGGTTTAAAGGTGTAAAGCGGGATAAACTTGAATGAGTTCGCGAACCAGCACGATCGGACCATGGTAACGGGGCTTTACGGGGGGTTTTATGGGGTAAAAATTGGTTTTTCTCACTTTTGACCCTCAAAACACAAAATTTCCCGATTTCTCTTTAAACCTTTTTAAAGAGCTTAAAAAAACAAATAATTTAGTATACAAAAGTATTTTTGTTCGATTATTAGTAACGGAGAAAATTAAAAAAATTGTAAATTTAAAATTCCCATGTTATTTTTATGGAGAATATTGTCAAATGTTGTAGTTTGCTTGTTTATGGATATATTTTGATCAAACTTGGCAAATTTATTTATTTTGTACTAAGCTATCAATATTTTTCTCAAAAACACACTTTATTAGTTTCCTTGTAGCAGCAAACCTAGGTACTCGTTAAACCTAATGTTATTAAAATATATTTAACTGAAAATTAATTCAGACAAATGGAAATTCGCTTAGTCGGCAGGTTTGCTGCGGCGGGGGTATTTTACTTATAAAATGGTAGAATAACTATTACAAATCGTTCTTTGGTTAAAATTATAGTATTATACTAAAGATGTGCTTATTGAGCTAACTGCTAGAAAGTGGTCCTTTGGACCCAAAGTCCAAGGTTAAAACCCTGCAAATTACCGATGAATTTTGCTACAAGTTAGTGTAGCAAAATAGTGTGGCTAAATATGTGTAGCTTTAAGTAATGCAAATGCAGTTTGAAGAGTGCAATGATAGACCTAGGGTTCCGAGATGTGAATGTTATGCATGACCCAGGACCCCAACTAATTCCAAAGGGGGAGAATAGTTAATATGGTAGATAATCTACAAGTTCCAGAATCCATACAACTATTATAACAAGTTACTAATACATAACGAAGTTTTAGGTGAAATAAAAATACTAACACTGAGAAAGGTGATAAATCAAATCAGTTTCGCTAACGGAAGCAGGTAATTTCGTTGCACTGGCGGGAAACTCAAAGTTAGAACATTAGCTAACTAATCAGCTGATTTATAGTCACTCTTATTTGTCTGAACTCAACTTCCGATGTTAGGAAAGTTATGAAAACTATATTTTCTTTTACTGTATGAAACAGTATTACTAATACGTTAATATTCTTTGTGAAGCTTCTTGTGGCTGTTTTTGCAGCTAAATGAATAGTCCGACTGTCTTTCGTATATATGTTGTATAATCATATGGCCTGGTGCATTTTAAGATTTACAGTTTTAATTTAGAGTCATAGAAATTTATACTTTTAAAGACTAACAAATACATTTTTGCTATAATTTATCCATTTATTTTAGGCGAAGACCTTGACCGATTTTTTTTCATAAATTGTGCTTTAAAATATGTGCTTGTCCTTATTATGAGTCAAGTGGGAAAACCCTAATCATGATATCAAATACTTAATATATAGTTCAACCTCGTGCGTTAATAAATATATACTAGTACGATTCATTAACTATTCGAATTGTATTTTTTATAAACGAGTTAGGAAGTAATGACTCAATGAATGTGGGTTAATTTACTTATTTTAAGATTTTTACATTAAGAATACATTCTTGATGCTTTAATTTACCCTGAATCTATTTATAACCAAATTAGCTATTGCGAGGTTAATGTGGTTTTCAAGTCTGAATGGTAACTCTTATGTTGTTAATTAGAAGTTCAAGAAATAAACTCAAACTATTCTCATTGACAACTTTGGAAGACAATAGAGATATATAGACTTCGGACTTGACATTGGTTTTCACTCTGGGGGTTGTACGTTATTCATGGTACCTTCACTTACAATACCCTGGGCTCTACTGTGCTATTGTTCTTAATTGTTTTATCATTGGTATTTAAGTGTCGGGTTGTTTTTAAATAGTGGTTGCGTAAAATAGTGTTCTATTAACTGTATGAATTTTATTAATATTAATAATATTCATAATGTAATATGTTATTCAAAAGAATTGTTTTTTATAAGGAAACAACACGTTTTTCTGTAGTTTTTATTGGGGTTGAGTCACAGTTTCTTTTATTAAATTTTCAATTTTCTCTATCTAAATTTGACTCTTGAATCTAAACACAAACCACTGAAGCTCGTTAAAAGAAAACACCAAACTTATCTATTGGATTTAAATATAAAGAGTGGCTGAAAAGTATCTTACACCCCCTCTTAACTTTTCAACCATTGAAAATATTTAAAATCTGTTTGTGGCAACCTTCTTCGATATGAGGCACTACAATTATAATGGTCAATTTTTAAAATTTTGCCCTTAGGGGTAGTGGGGGTAGGGGGTGGCTCAAAATATTCAAATGCAAAGTATAGTCGAGTTTGTAATCATTTTACAGGTATTGACGACGAAACATTAAAATTGACATAAAAAAAAATCGGCCCACTAATAACAAAATGGCGCCATAAAACGTTTAAAATCCAAATGACCATGAGGATGGCAAAACAATTAACTTGTACCCCCTTTAACTTTTTAACATTTTAAGAGATCATAAATCGGTTTGCAGCAACTTCATAGGATTTGAAGGGCTGCGATATTTATGGTCAGTTTTGCAAATTTTGCCCTTGGGGGGAGCGGGGGCAGGGGGTAGCTCAAAATTTTCAAACAGCAAGTATAGTCGAGTTTGGTATCATTTTGCAGGTCCTGACAAAACATAACAATTAAAATAAAGGAAATAGAAATCGGACCATACAAAAAATGGCAGTTCAAAATTACTAAATTTTTTGCCATCTTCATGGTTATTTGGATTTGAAACGTTTTAGGGCGCCGTTTTGTTATTAGGGTAGTGGGCCAATTTTAGTTTTCCTTGTGTCAATTTTTATGTTTCTTCAAGACCTGTAAAATGATACCAAACTCGACTATACTTGTAGTTTGAAAATATTCAGCTACTACCTACCCCCACTACCCCTAAGGCCAAAAATTTCAATATTGACTGTAATTATTGTAGCCCCTCATACCTAAGAAGGTTGCCACAAACAGATTTCAAATATCCCAAATGGTTGAAAAGTTAAGGGAGGAGGGTGTAAGGTACTTAACAGCCACCTGTATTTTAAAATTGGAATTTCTTCTTTGAATGAGATATAACTATTGCTACTTTAAAACAACATTATACAAATAACTCCTTTGCAAGAAAATATTAAAAATATAATCACTTTATTGAACGATCTTATAATTATTTTTTCTCTTTGTTTATAATTAAGATTCACAGAGAGTTCATTAATTTATCAAAGTCACTGAAAAGTAATTTACATAGAAACTAGCAAAACGTCAACTATGACCAGAACACGTTTTGACAGTCACAACTACATTATAGACTTTGAAAACCTTTTGCTGCCTTCCATATGAAAGGAACTCTCTTCTTGAATTTTAGGAAAGCTGAGATATTTTCTTTACTCGCAAACCAACAATATCACCCCTCTTTTAGTTTAATGTACCAGTATTAACTTTAGTTTATTTTAAAAGTAGTTAATGGGTTTTAATTTATAAATCAACGTACAAATTATTTTGGACTCAAAACAAAGAAATATTAAGCACGACAATCAAATAACATAACTAACTGGGTCAATTCTAATCCTTAAAACACTCAAAAATAAGTAGGCAGCCTAATGTCTAACCTATGTCTACCTATTTGTATTTCTAAATAAGCAATAGGGTGTATACAGATATTCTCTCAATTTCTTAAGACATGTATAAACTGTGTAGAGAAACAATGAAATATTATACCCCTGCAGAGAACTCTGTTTATTAAGATGATAATGTTTTCATGTGAAATAAATTAAAGCACCGGTATGCAATACATACAGGGTGTAAATTAAGTCTGGCACACATTTTTTATCTTTTTTTCTATAGTAGATAGAAGAAATCAATTTGCGGGAATGATTAATAACAAATGTTAGGCACTTTTTACAAATTTTGAAAATAATAATTCCCTTAAGGGCAAGGGGGGGTGGGGGGTAACTAAAAATTTTCAAATGACAACCCCCATCTTGTGACCCCTCATTTTAAAGGTTTAAAGGTCATTGGAAGACAAATCCAAAGATGTGTCTAAAAAAATTTTTTTTGCACCCTATCCAAGATGGTGGTTTAAAATGTACTTAGGGTTCAATGGGTAAATTAGGTATGGCACACATTTCTTATCTTTTTTACTCTTTGTAGATAGAAGGAATTAATTTGCGGGACTGAGTAAGAACAAATGTTTGACACTTTTTCATAATTTTGAAAAAAAATCCCCTTAAGGGTAAGGTGGGGGTGGGGGGTAACTAAAAATTTTCAAATGACAACCCCCATCTTGTGACCACTCATTTTCAAGGTATTTGGAAGACAAATTTAACGATGTGTCTGAAAAAAATTTTTTTTGCATCCTGTCCAAGATGGCGGCTTTAAATGTGCTTGGGGTTAAACGGGTGGGGTCTGGAACACAATTTTATCTTTTTTGCCATTAATAGATAGAACTTATCCACTCGTGGGACTGAGCCAAAATTAGGCACCTTTTTATTTATTTGAAAAAATCCCCTAATGGTAAGGGGGGGGGGGGGGCAACTAAAATTTTTCAAATGACAACCCCCATCTTGTGACCTCTCATTTTAAAGGTATTTGAGAGACCAATTTAACAATGTGTCTAAAAATGTTTTTTAAGCACCCTGTCCAATATGGCGGCTTAAAATGTGCTTAGGGTTGAACAAGTAAATTACGTCTGAAACACATTTTTATTTTTTTTTTACCAAAAATAAAGTTATAATAGATTTGATAGTTTATATCAGAAAAACTTGGACAATAGGACGAACTGCAATAAACAAACTTATGTAGCTCTTATCACTTAGTAAATAAATCTGATAATTGAGATTCCAGGTTTGGACGTTGCACTCACTTGGAATTCCTATCCTCTTTCTTAAGACTGCAGGCTAATCAGGTAACAATCTTATCAGTTTTTCCTTATTCCCCTTCAGTCTGTGTAGGTAGTTTCTTTGGAGTAGTCGTAAGTACATCTTTTATTATTTTTATTTAACATGGCGTTGTTAACAACAAAACAGAAGATAGAAATACTTGTCATTGTTGGCTATGGAGATAAAAAACGGACTCAACTTGAAGCGTGTGATATTTTTAACAACTTGTACCCTGATCGCCAAATTAATCGAGCTACAGTATCTAAGATATGTAATAAGTTTGCTGAAACGGGGGATGTTGCAAGTAAACCAAGAAGTGGTAGGCCAAAATCTGTACTCACTGAAGAAACTAGACTGAATATACTTCTTAGCGTTGAAGAAAATCATCACACATCGACACGTAGGATTGGAAATGACTTTGGGATAAGTCACATGTCGGTCCACAAAGCCCTTAAAGCCGAGAAGTTTCATCCTTTTAAGGTTCAGTTAATACATGAATTGAACGAGGACGATTTTGACCGCAGGATTGAATTCTGTGAACTCATGATGCAACGGTGTACTTTGGATCCAATGTTCAAAAATAGAATTGTATTTTCAGATGAGGCTTCATTTAGTCTTCATGGTCACGTGAACAGACAAAACTATAGGTATTGGTCTCCTGAAAATCCTCATTGGGCTCAAGAATGCCATACTCAAAATCCCCAAAAAGTCAATGTTTGGGCAGGCATTGTCGGGACCAAATTAATAGGGCCATCCGTGATCGAAGGAAATCTAAACGGAAACCGTTATTTGGAGTTACTGCGAGAGTCAATAGTACCTGCCCATGAGTTTCCTCCGGAAGACGAAGAAAATGTTGTCAACGAGAACATTTGGTTTCAGCAAGATGGCGCACCACCTCACTATAATGCTGAAGTCCGAAATTACTTGGACGAAGTTTTTCCAGATCGTTGGATAGGGAGGCGGGGAGCTATTGAATGGCCTGCCAGATCACCCGACTTGACGCCGTTAGACTACTTTTTGTGGGGCCACCTAAAAAGTAGAGTATTTGTTAACCGCCCAGAAAACATCCAGGATCTCACAGCAAGAATAATAATGGAAGCACGATCTATTAATGAAGAAACGCTGTCCAGGGTGGTAAACGAATTTTACAATCGGTTGGGGCTCTGTCAAGTTTCTCTTGGGCATCAGTTTGAGCATTTGTGAATATTAACAAGTACGTAAAGTTGATTATTGCAATTACATTTATTATTTAGTTTAGGAATTCTATTAATTTTGATTGCTATTATGTTTTTGTTGTTGTAGGGTTGTAGTATTATTGTAATTATTTGGTATTCTATTTTATTGTATTGGTAATCAATTTTTACACTATAAAAACATTAGAGTATAAAGGAAAAAAGGTGTTCCAGACTTAATTCACCCTTTCAACGCTAAATGCATTTTAAGCCACCATATTAGACAGGATGCAAAAAAAACATTTTCAGACACATCGTTAAATTTGTCTTCCAAATACCTTTAAAATGAGGGGTCACAAGATGGGGATTGTCTTTTGAAAATTTTTAGTTGCCCCCCCCCCTTACCATTAGGGGATTTTTTCAAATAAATAAAAAGGTGCCTGATTTTGGCTCAGTCCCACGAGTGGATAAGTTCTATCTATTAATGGCAAAAAAGATAAAATTGTGTTCCAGACCCCACCCGTTTAACCCCAAGCACATTTAAAGCCGCCATCTTGGACAGGATGCAAAAAAATTTTTTTCAGACACATCGTTAAATTTGTCTTCCAAATACCTTGAAAATGAGTGGTCACAAGATTGGGGTTGTCATTTGAAAATGTTTAGTTACCCCCCACCCCCACCTTACCCTTAAGGGGATTTTTTTTCAAAATTATGAAAAAGTGCCAAACATTTGTTCTTACTCAGTCCCGCAAATTAATTCCTTCTATCTACAAAGAGTAAAAAAGATAAGAAATGTGTGCCATACCTAATTTACCCATTGAACCCTAAGTACATTTTAAACCGCCATCTTGGATAGGGTGCAAAAAAAATTTTTTTAGACACATCTTTGGATTTGTCTTCCAATGACCTTTAACATGAGGGGTCACAAGATGGGGGTTGTCATTTGAAAATATTTAGTTACCCCCCACCCCCCCTTGCCCTTAAGGGAATTATTATTTTCAAAATTTGTAAAAAGTGCCTAACATTTGTTATTAATCATTTCCGCAAATTGATTTCTTCTATCTACTATAGAAAAAAAGATAAAAAATGTGTGCCAGACTTAATTTACACCCTGTATATAGATTTTCAACTAAATTAAATCTAAATGATAAAACCATCACAAAGCTTAAAATGAGACAAATCCCAATGTATTAAGACCAACAAGAAGCTACAGTATGGGTCAGTAATATTACAGTAGGGAAATCGCTCTGACCGCTGCGTTTGTATTTGTTGACATAAACAACTCTATGTAGTATAATAAAAAGCTTCTGGTATCAAATCATGGTATTATTTTAAAATGTTTATCGCTAAGCATTGTTGATAGTATAAAAAATAGTGATATTGTACTATTTATGCGTACTAACAATTGTTCTTAATTTGTTGTAGCCTAATACTTTCTACAGTTAATTTTAAATTAAATAAATGCAACTGACCAAAGGCAACTGACGATCCAACTGAGTATTCTACAGGCTTTGTCCGTTACATTGTTATAAAGTGTACCTCTGTCGTCTCAAACGTTTATGGGAAACCAATCATTCTGCTGGTTTAGAATACAACAGGTTTTATGGCAATCCAGTATAGTACATACAACCTGCAGCGTTATAACAGTTAATATTAAAAAGTGTTCAAATTAAACTTGATTCATGCTAATACAGGGTTATTACAAATGATGTTCCTGATTTTGATTGTAAATATTACTGGGTTAATTTGTTTCAAGACTATTTTAGTTGGTACCATTGGAAAGAAAAACTCATAAAGTTTCATTTACATTGGTTTGGGTGCATATCAGCTGTTTGTCAAGTCAATTGTTGTAAGTGTTGTGTAATGGTTGAATCAGAAGGCAGGAAAGCTTTTTGCCAGTTGGAATATTGCATTAACCAATCTGTTATTAGTGTGCAATGACACTTTAGAACCAGGTTTAACTATGATCCTCCTAGTAACCACTATATTGGCAAGTGACACTTAAAATTTAAGAGAAATGGCTGCATTTGAATGTTTGTAGTAGGGCTGAACTTAACAATGTGCTGCCTGAGATATGGAACGAGCTCGGTGGTCCGAATAATGACACATCCCTGAACTGGCCTACAAGATCCCTGGACATCACCCCCTGTATTTTTTTCTTGTGGGGACCATTATCAGATAGCATACTTGAGATCCAGCAACGGATTACCAATGCTATCGAAACAATAGATCAAGACACACTTTTTAAAGTCTAGCAAGAGCTTGACTACATTATTGACATCTGTCGTACTACAAGGGGTTCCCGTATCGAGCATTTACAGTTCTGTGTATCTGTGTCAAAACTTTTTGAGTTTTTCAAAGGTTGTAACCATTTTATTTCTTTTTATAACAAATAAAACTATATTTTATGTATGTTTGAAATCATGAACATCATTTGTAATAACCCTGTATTTTAAATTTTATATAAACCTGTTCAAGAACTATGTCGGGTTGGTTTAATGTTTGTTAGCTTGAACTAAAAGAATATAATTTTGGAGCACATGGAAATAAAGAACCCAACAATAACGATAAATAAAAACCATTAGTAATGGATTACACTATGGAAAAAAGCTTTTTCTAAATTTCAACAGATCCGTATAAGAGTAAAAAAATGTATTTATTTCATCAAGTATATACATCATTAACATTATATTGTGAATAATAACTATCTGGGTAAAAAATTCAAAACATGGAACTTAGACAAATACAAGAAAATATTATTAATATAACAAAAGAGTTAATATTTAACCACCATGTTTTAAAGAAACCATTATTAAGTTCATGGATTAATTTCCATAGTTTTAGTTGGCAACTAAAACTATGGATTGGAAACAGTTTTGAGTAAATACCTTGACACATAAAAATTATGTTTTACATCTACCTTTGAATAAAATATGAATACAATACAGGTTCAGATTTTATAACTAGTTTTATAGTGATAAATCATCTATAGGCAAGCATGTTTCCTTAAAACCTTTTTCTCAGCTCGTGTGCATCGTAGGGAATATTTACGCATACTGTTTGAAATATATTTTCCCGTAGATGTGCAGAATGCCTTTATAAATTAAAATAGACTCAAAAATAAGTACAGGGAATGAATTTAAAATTTTAAAAAATTTACATGGATCTTATGGGTTTCCATGCTGGTGACGAAATAACAACGAAATATAAACATAAAATAAAAACAAATGGAAGAAACTCCAATCAGATTTTTTATTCACAGTGAGGTGTGAAAATAGAGAAGTCTGAACATTGTCGAGTTTCGACCACTGGACGACCACTAGTTTACATAAAGCTGCGTAATGTTTTGGCTCACAATGTTGATAATTTACTGAGTTTGTCACACATTATAAACCTGTATAGTGTAGTTTGTTATCATATAACACACCAATTTCGACCATAAAACAGCATATGATATCGTGTTAAAAATTTTGGAGCCTGAGTAAATAAGGTAACTTACTATTAACTAATTTGGAATTACAATGAAAAAGGTTGAAATTACAGTAACAGTTTCAGTCCATTCACATAATTAACAATCGGATATGCGATAAAATTTGTTTACCTAATTTTTTTAAACTATTCAAAAGAAAATATAATACGTTTGTAATATTTTTTATTTAAAATTTACTCAACGGTAATAATTTTCATTTACAGCAATTAAACAAACTGAAAGATCTTTTCATGGTAAGCAATGTTTAACAAACCATGTAAACTAGATAGGTACTTAACTGTTTACAATACTGATATTTGAATAATTTTAAAAATACAGGGTGTTTCGTAGTCAGTGTCAAATATTTCAAGGGACTATTATGCACCCGAATTGTGATAAAAATACGCAATTTGGACAGTTATTCATAATTTGTCATTTAAGTAGAATTTACAAACTTGTGAAAGGGGTTAAGCTGTACCATATTATATATGTTCTGATAGAAAATTTAATGACAACTCTAAAGATGCAATCGAAAAGATCATTATGAAGGTTAAAAGTTGAGAGATGTGAGATTTTATTAGGAAATGTCAAGAAATTGAGAAAAATCCAAAAATGGCTGTTGCTGGAAGTAGGAGTGAGAAATAACTATTGAAATTGCTTGTTTTTATCAAAATTTGCGTGCATAATAATCCCTTAAAATATTAGATACTGACTACCAAACACCCTGCATCCAACGTTTATCTTTTATAAAATATGATTATCTTATTCTAAGAACCGAACTAATATTATAAACGATTCACACCGTCTAGTAAGTTAGTGACTTAGAACATGTACCGTTGTGGCCAGGACGGCATCTGTAGATTACACAGTATTGGACTTACAAGTCCTGCTCACGTACTAGAGACTTAGACGGGACTTAGCAACCACAAGAAAGACAAAACGTAATATAGATCAAGTATAAATGTGACGAATTGAAAGTGTATCATATGTCAAAATACAAGTGGTTGTTACCATAAATGTTTAACTAGTACAAACCAATTCTTTAGTTAATTTGATAGCAATTTACCAGATATAAGTAACACGTTTTACTTTTGATACATACAAATTTACACAGTATATACCATTTTAAATGTTAGTTGAATCCTTTGCAATTTTGAGTGATTTACCGTTTTACCACTATAAATTTAAGTCACGAGAATTGAAATATAGGAAATGGCTTTGTTATAGCTTGTTGTACCTTTTTGACGGATTAAATATTTGATTTTTTATTATGTATTCATAAATAGGTGACATTTGCTATGTTATTGAAACTTGCGTAGGAAAAATCTATTAATTGGAAACAATGTTCAACTACTCTAAATGAAATAACTTTCTTCGAGGGTGTGAAATAATTGGAGTTTAGGAAATACGTTAGAAATTATCAATCAATAGATTTCAAACATCATTATCAGGTTTATGAATAATAATGTTATTGTGCTAGCATACGATGAAACGCCAATAAATCTAATATGGTTTTTCAAGAACTCAATAATTAATTATCTAAATATCTTGATTTTCATTTCTACAGTTTTCAAATCGGTTTTATTTATAATCTACTGTAAAAGAAGTATTTAAATAAACTTTTTTTAAGTTTATAAGTAGAACGAAGCCTTTAAAGTTAAAATGTATTCTACATTAATGTTTTTTCAAGTTAGAACAAGACAAACGGTTTATATTTATTACTAACTTAAATAACTTTAAACATTATTGGTACATGGATGCAACAGGGAATTTCGTTCTCCTAAGCCTTTGGAAAAAGAATTACAAATCAATAACTCTTACACACACACAAAAAAACTCAAACTTAATTGTTCTTGTTAATGATTAACGCATTTTTTCCTGTAGGCACATTTAATATACATTTTTAAACGCGTTCTACTATTATATTACTGAAAAATATAGATATTTCCAACGAATTAGGTTGAAAAGAAACTGCCATACAAATATGTTGATTGCTGGTTACAAATATTTAATGAAGCCAAAGATTACTCTGAAGATTAATTTATTCAACATAATCATTCACTGTAACATGAACTGGAATAGGTTTTATCAGGTAGAAGAAGCATAAAACATCTTCATACAAAAAGACTAACTACTACTGCAACATGTAAACCTTGCACATAAAACAAACAGTCTAATTTCTTACAGCATGGAATACAATGATATCAGCACGAATGTTGCACAAGTGTAATTTATCAAAACGGCAAAACAGTTTACGGCAACCGCAGTGAATATTTATGTTAAAGAAAGGTTTAAAGTCAGTATGAATTATGAATTACATATTTGTAAATAACAGTTTTGATAAATCGTACCTAGTATGTTAACTATTTCCAATGTAAAGAAACTAACGATATTGTACGTCTCTCGACATTTCTGTACACAAAATGAAATAAAAATAAAAATAAATGTTTGGATGTCAATTATGCAGTCCCCAAGGCAGAGAACTCTATTAAGAATTTAAATATCTTATGGAACATAAAATTAAAGTATATATTGGAAACTTCTGTTGAATTATCACTGACATCTTTTTGTTGTACAAACGTGCGTCAAGCTATTCTTTTTAATTTTCTTCAATGTATGGTGAATTTAAAGTAAATCTTTTTATACAACTTTACTTATGTTACTATACATTTGTACCAAAATTATAACACGTATTTACGCCATTACATAATAAATGTAAGATATCTTTTGTACAAGTCTTTGGACCTACTATTCAATGAAAGACAGCCTCAATTTTACTACAGTAAGTAAAGAACAATGCAAATCTCTGATACACTGTATATGGAAGAAGTCTGAAGCCAAAATATTTTAAATCTATAACAATTGAATAATAAAAAAAGTTAACATACTTTGTTCTGAAGAATAACT
Organism: Macrosteles quadrilineatus; assembly: GCF_028750875.1. Classification (NCBI taxonomy): domain Eukaryota; kingdom Metazoa; phylum Arthropoda; class Insecta; order Hemiptera; family Cicadellidae; genus Macrosteles; species Macrosteles quadrilineatus. Next base: position 252,435 of record NW_026542597.1, read on the forward strand.
GTTCTTAAGAATAATTCGTTTTTGTAACTGTTCATATACATTTGATACGAAGAAACCCTAGATTTACAACTGATCGTCACGTTGAATATGAGGGGTTCACATCACCAATGAGAGGTTCGTTAAAGTGATGAAAGGTCCCAATTTGTCCGGAACGGAACAAACAATTTCCCCTAATGGCAAACTGTCTCAATTTCACAGTCTCAATAAAATAGATTGCCTAATGCGACTTATATGTTATAAGAATCATTAATATACATTAATGATTCTTATAACATCACATAATGACAATGGTTTTCAATACTACAGTTTTCAATATTTTCTCTTAGGCTTCATGATTATTTCATATGACCATAATGGTTAATATCATTTTATAAAAATTGCGCTTAACCCTTTTTAGTATTTTTTTTATTTCATGGAATTAAGCATAACACTTTTATATTATGCGAGACATGGATAAAAGCTTTTTCGTGTAATTTAATTATTTATAAAACATAATAATTACCATTTGTATAGGATGGTTACACATAGGACACTTAATAAAAACTAATGAAGCCAAAAAGTACAGTCTTTCTTTGTAATCTATTAACATGCAAAACAACAAATATATGTAGGGATATGGTAATTTCAATCGACTTAAATGAGACTTGAGATTTGCTTTCAATGCAGCTTAACGGAGAATACACATAGATAAAATTTCATACCAAAACGATATGAAGTCAGACTATTTAAAATCTATAAAGAATTTAGATTTTTGGTGCTAAATTGACTAATTTGTCAATCTACATGTTTGATTTAATTTAAATGTATGAATTAAATGTTGATTAGTCTACCATTCGTTTGGAAGTTTTGTGGTTTCCTTTTAAAAAATAATGTAATGTGACAAACACAGTATAAACATTGTAAGGACAAACAAGTAGGCTACACACAGTATCTAAGAGAATAGTTAACAGCTTGGATTAAAGTAAAAATTAAAAGTTAACCGTTTATCTTATATCATAAAAAATGAATTACACCACTGCAAACGACTCCCGATACGTGTATGTTTAAACAAAGACCATAGTCACTGAGTGAAGATAAACAATTCAAGAAGTTTGAGATTGATGCGAATGTATGGAACACAGCTCCACGTGTTGACAGTCGTGTTGAATATTTGGTAGTAATTTGCTCATTTTCGTCACATTTAACTCGAAACAGTTTGTCTCTAAGATACGTGTTTTGTTGGTTTAAACATTGCAAATACCAACCTACTTCATAGCTTTAAAATGGTCATTTTCAGTGAAAGTAACTTACACCTTTTAACCTATTATTATGATTAAAAGTAGAATATTAGTTATGTAAACTAAACATTAAGTTGTGATAACTTATTCATTATACCCAGTTTAACCCCTCATATGTAGCAAATTATTTTAATATTGTGTAAAACAGCTAAAATTAAATCACGCTGAGTGCTTGAAGAAACTGGAATATTTGGAAAGAAATAAGTTTGTATAAGCGACACTATCACTGACTTGCTAAAATGTTGAAACTAATTAACTGCTAGATTAATAAGCTAAGCTGATAAATCTAACTCTTAAAGTGTAAAATAAATTAAGGAAATTATAAATATACAATAGTGTTACAAAATGTTAATTAAATTTTTTATTTTTTTTATTTATCTATAGTGTAAAACAATCATTATTACTAACGTAATCATTGATGATTAAGTATAAAATAAACGGTGCATTAGGGTATAAAGCTACTTCAACCCGCATTAGTATTTAAATATATTGCGTAGATTTACGTTAAATACAACTGGATCAAACCGTATTAAATATGTTTAGTTACCTCAGCGTTAAAAGTAGATCCCAGTCTAGGTTGTGAATAAACTGTTTCTCCCATCGAGCGTTACAGTGCTATTACAGTACTGTATATGTACTTAATAGTAATCATGAAACATTCTAGAATGTTCTAAATAGTATTTAAATTTTTAGGTTTGATGGACATGAAACTAATGTCCGTCAAACCATGTTACCTAATGTAATGTTAACTAAACTAAATTATATTACTTAACTATTGTTAACCATGTTAACTAAAACTAACAGATGTTACTACAGATGTGTACCAAACACCCCTGAACAATAGAACAACGTTTAAGAGGATGATGGGTATCTAAACGTCGATCAGTGAGAAAACCAAAATTAATTACACTTTTACAGATTTATTAGCATGTTGTCTCTGGAAGGCCACTGATTCCAAGTGAGATCTTTTCCATACCATTTGGGCTATGGACTAATGATGCTATTCAACAAACATGTTGATAGTAACAAGACTAGGTCCTTAAACGTAAAAAATGTCCTTGACGATGAAAACGTAAAAAAATAAAATCAATAAAATACAGGGCGAAAAACTTAACTGTGCCACCATTGGTATCTCGGAAACTATTACAACGATTTTGAGAAAACATTATTTAGGGAACATTAATTATTGTTTTATGACATTCAAAGATATAAATTCCACTTTTTCAAAAACAGTCACCATTTTCCAAAATGGTGGTCAACTTTTAAGTCTCTTATAGGAAACCTTGTAGATGTAATTTTAAAACTTTTTTATTCCTAAAAATTTTTCCCTTAAGCTACTTGTTTAGGAGGTACAGCGTTTTATAATTAGGAAAAAGTTGCTTTTTCTGTACATTCCGCATCATTCTTTTCTGTTCCTAAAAAAATAAGTTTAGAGAGGAAGAAAAAGAATAAATTAGTCTTAAAATTGCAACCAAATTCTAAAATAAAATACATGGAACTATTTAAGAAATTCAAAAGATAACCACCATTTTGGCGGCCTTTTTTGAACAAGTGAAATTTACATTTTTAATGTATTTTCTTATGATATTTTTAGATGTAATGTAAAGACTAATATTTTTCCTCTCTGAACTTACTCGTTTAGGAGCTTACAGGATCGTTTAACTTTGGAGAAAAAATTTAAGGAATAAAAAGTTTTAAAATTAATTCTACATTCAAAAAACCCCATATAATATGAGGATTCCAATAAGAAATTTTAAAGTTTGAAATCATTTCGGTAAAAGTGACATTCATATTTTTGATTGTCATGTAATGTTTTTTTTCAAAATCGAATGGTTTCTGCGATACCAATAGTGGCACAGTTAAGTTGTTCACCCTATGTACAAGGAAATTCGGCACAACTCAGGTGTGTTACGGTCTTTCCTCCTTGCTTTGCATGATTAATAAATAAAAAAGATATTTTCTCGTAATTTATATAGCACAATTTACCTCTAACACTATACGATTTTGCTCGTTCGAGTGTTGTGGTGATCGTGAGTCTGTTGCTTTCACAATATCCGATTTGTAATCGGACGATTAATATATCGGAACCCCCCACTACACCAGAGCAGAGTAGAATGGAATGCGAAGAAATTATTACCGATTTAATAATTTATCAGCAGAGAAATCCAATAAATTTTGAAACCTGTTGAATTTTTAATGTTTGAAACATTATTTAAAGATCTGAGAAATGACGAACGAAAGTCGCTTAACTATTTTGTCCCACAACACAACTTTCACTTCAAACATTTTTATTAAAACATCAGGGTCAATCACATCCATATTGTGAACTATAAAAAGAAAACTGTAATTAATAACAAAACCAAAATAATGTTAATCCAATATGCACAGGTATTTCTAATCAATAACTAAACAATTAAACTGTAAGAACAAAATATCTCAACGAGCTGCAATTTATCGAAGTTCTTTTGCACATCTGACATTTCTTATATGATTTTTATTAATTCTAGTTAAATATAGAACCACTTGAAAGCCTTAATAAATCGAAAGAGGAATGTTGAAGGGGATGGGTAAACCTAAGATACGTTAAACCTATTTCAAGATATCATTGTTCTGTTAAAAACGGGACACTTAAAAGATTATTGACGCGCGTTATTTTTCACGAGAATCTATAAGTATGATGATCAACTGGATTGGTATGTTTAAATTACACGTTAAATTGATATTTTGTACTTATTTATACTGTCATGATATAAAAATTAAATATTACCATTTGATGTACGAAATGAGAGTTAGATTTTGAAAAAAATAATTAGGTGATAACCCTCTTTGCAAAAATTAAGTTATGTTTATTGTTGTCAATAGAAAGACAATAGAGTGCTAGATTAAATTTAATTTAATTTTAACAATATTTTTAGTAAATATAACTATAATATTTGTCTTCACTATGTTTATAGTGTAATCTAAAAACAATTTTCATTGTCCCAGCTTAACATTGAAGGCGCATTGTCTATGATGAAAAATATTCATACCATTTTTTAGTGGAATGTGATCAGTAATACGGCGGTTACTTTTTAGTAAGTTCCATATTGAGTAAAGCTCCATTTTGCGTAAGTTCGCATCTCCACCGCAACGAGGCAGCTCACCGTATACTGGCATCATTGGTGAACAGAATAGTGTAATTTGAAACTCTGTAGCTGACGTGTACGCTAATGCGTTAGGAAGTTTAAATATGACCTTCAAAATGTCCATTTCGGAAGGAATTGTGTTTTTGGTGGGCACCCAAACTTCTCACAGAAGACCACAAAGGAAAAAGGTTTTCCTGGCCATCATTTCACTCTACCCCATTTCCGTTCTTACGCACAGCATTTGGGCGACAACCCTTAGATATCTGGTGATGTATGCTAACATCGGATATGATTTTTGTGATCAAAAGAGGTATCACTGACCTTATCTCGCATGTGGTGGGAGGGTCAATAATTTTTTTATCAACATCAATATAAACACGTCAGCTACAGAACTGCAAGTGGAGCCGTTCTGTTCAACGCCAGTAAACGGTTAGGCACCTAGTTACGACGTAGACTAAAAACATTAAATTCAAATCAAATCAAATATATTTATTTCCATTCGGTACAATAAAGTACAATAGGATAGGTCAGATTGCATTTTACAAATTGTCATGAAGCAAATTCATCCATACCTGCATTTGACCAACCTTGATCATAAGTTGGAATGTCCAAAGACAATTTCCCTAATTCCACCAGTATGAAAACATAATGTGTCGAGACAGGCCAACCCATGTCCAGAATGCTAACTGCCTTATTTCACAGTCCTGCCTATGTTCCGTATTCACACAAAGCAACTTGTTACACTGGATGATGTAATATTTCAGGTTCATAAACATTTCGAACATTACCAAATTACTTTAGTAACTTAAACGAGTTTTCAATGTAATAGTGGACTAATCAATGTAACTAACCATTATAAAGAAATCACAACGTCATTTATGTATTTCCCAAATCTTTTTTTCTGTTCTAAATATAAAGTATTGGATTAAGTTAGGTACTATATAATCTTCTGGACTGAAAAACGGTTAGCTTAAGTAGTATCGAAAATCGGGAAAATATGTATTCGGCTTTAAAGAAAAATATATTTATGTATCTCAATTTGCTTCTATAACACTTTTGTCTTCCAAATTAATGATGTATTAAATTGCTGAGTATAACTATGACAATGCCAAGATACATAATAATTAAACATTAACATACGTTAACAGGCTATAATTTATTGTAAACATAATTATTTTACTTATAAACAATTTAAACATCTGTAATGGTAAGTTTTCGAAAAAACAACCAATGTATTTTTATATTTCCAAAGAGTTTATATTTCAATGCGAAGTAAACAGAGCTGTACATAAAGAAATATTTAGTTACACAGTTTCATAAATATAATTTAAAAGTAAAAACAACAAATGGATTCAAAGTGTTTTACTTTAAAAAAATAAAAACTGCACTAGCTTTGAGTGGTATGTACTGCGATATACATTGAAGGCGAATTTATTTATTAATATATTATAAAAGCATCCTTATATTTTACAGTAGCTCGCCCACGATAGGTTAAAAGTGACGAACAGATGCATTAAACTATTAATAAATTATATTATAGTTGTTTTGGCGCTGAGAAAGAATTCTTATATAAGGTATTCCTGTTGGTTGTATGATTGCATTATGTAGCTTACAGCTTAACGAATATCTTTAGAAAAAAAATATCAAACACATTAAAGTTTAATTTCGGATGCATATCTGAACATGAATGCCATAAATGATACGTCAAGAATTGCCCTGACCGAAGTACTTCAACCTTTTATAGTTTGAATTAAGGCAGACACTTTAACCCTCTCAACAATAGGAATAATATTTGGAACTAAGCCATATCTATTCACAGTTTATCTAAGTCCTAAACTCCTTCTACACGTTGCACTTTTTCGATATTTTTTCTAAGGGTTAAGAACTTATGTTATTTCCCTATGGTAAATAAGTGGTAAGTAGGCAATAAACTACTTATTTCAGAAATATCAATTAGATTTTAAACAAAATATTTTTTGCGATGCCTCATGATTACATATAAATCGTTTCTTAAAATACCTTAATATATTATATTGGATACATTTAAGATACACTACATATCAAATATACCCCGTTAGCATGATTGTTAAAAATATATTTTTTTTAAACTTATAATATGCAGCACAATGAAAATACGGTATTACAATTATATAATAATTATAACATAATAATTATATTAAAATGCGTTATAATAATTCAAATAGTTATTAACTATACGTTGCAAAAAAATATTTGTAAAACCTATTTGTCAACTGTTCCATAATCTTTGTAAACATGTTTTTGTACAGCTTGATATACATATAACACATAGTACAGGAAAAATTCTCATATCATTTTCATAGTTTATTTCAAGTAGGAACAAAAATTATATTTAACTATTCCCATGACCACCCAAAGAATAACATCATTTGGCAGAGGTCCTCTGAGGAATATAGGGATTTATTGCACTAGTTGGGCAATCGTCCAGTGTATGAAGTTATATAGCGAATGTGTTTGCTTGTTTGTGCACTCCTCATTCCTCAGTCCATAAGGACACTATTAGGGGTTTATCTTTGCTATTGTTGTAAAACTAGATTAGTAACTATATTTTTAAAAATTTTAAATAAGAATACACAGTAATACGAAACATTTATTATAATTTAAATATAATAAAACAAGTTAATAACCCTCTCAATGTATACGAATCAAACTCACTTGATAGGGGACAAAATTAAACAATTAATTATAATTCTTTCTGATGGATCAGGATTATTTCAAGATACCATAGTAAAAATATTTAAACATTTATATTTTATTTTATATATAAAAAAACAATCAAGATTTGAACACTGTTAGTAGTTGCTAAATACAAATATTTTGCAGAAAACATTTAAACCATAAAGTAATGTTACAATAATAACTAGGGAATTGATGAAATTAAACTTAAAGTAAAATGATATGCATCTACATTTTTATAGCACTGGTAACTTAGTTAGCTCTGTCTTATAAAAAAAAAGATTCTAGCACCAAAGAACAATTTCTCTTCATTCAAGACAGTTTATTTGGGTTCAACGTTAGGTTTTACTTTGGAGTCTCATACGTTATTCATTGTATCCCTGGTTACCTTACCCTTGGGTCTTGGAAACATATACAAAGGCAAAGCCTGAAGTCAAGGATCAATTTTTATCGAGATCACTGAGTGGAGTTTAAAGATATTAGTTTCATTAGGCAATTAATTTATATTCTGGAAACGTTAAAGATCGATTTATAAAATGTTGCAGACTTTAGATGTTGACATATTTTATTCATGAATAAGGTACATATACCGTGGACATATTAATCGTTAACTTTGTACTTAGAGTAGTAAAAAGCAAATTAAAATTCACATTAGTTTCAAGCTACGAATTATTGTAGAATATTTATTCTATAAAAGATGTGTACTAACCATAAACCATTTTTCAGATGATTCAATGATCATGCTACTGTTATAATCATCAGTTGTACAATAATGAACTGATAATAAACTTCTAAAAACGTTTCTTAGTTTCAATTAGTAAACAAACAATGTGAACAGCTTATAATCGTTGTTTATTCACAAATTTATATCATGAGAAATAACAGCGTAATAACCGTAACATTAAAATTTTTAAACTATATACTTTCATTATTTCAAAAAACTAGTATAAAATAGTATAAAACAGCAATTAAAAGCTTATTGTTCATTTCCACATATTGTTTTTGTATTTAAATACATTATATTGAAATAACACAACACTTGGAATCATGAAGTAAATATACTGAAGTACAGTATGGTTATCTTTGATTAGAAGAATCATGAAGTTTTTCGATTTAAATTCACCTCATTCACCATATTTAACTTATCATTCACTCAATTTTTTTTATGAAACACCCTCTCATCCTTTTTTTTACTAACAAGTGATAGGTAACATTGAAAAATAAGTTCGGTGAAATAAAATATTTTTCCATATTCTTATATTTTATATACTTTTATAAATACTTTTAGTTACACGTCATAAAATATTTCGAATAAAAATTCAATATAACATAATTTCTATGAATTGCAAGTAAGCCATCAACGGTAACATCAAGAGGAGTATGGGATTGAACTGAAACCAATCATGTAGGTTTACTCTAACCAACATGTCACGGAGTCAACAATTGAATATCGGCCTGATTTTAAGTGGACTCAACTCATTTAACCTGATCGCCGGCAATTTCCATAGCCATCAGTTCCCTCACTGTTCGCCTTATTTTGCGATGCCATGAAATAAAATCATAAAATTATGCACTAATTGACATTAATATGATCACATTTTACGTAAAACGTAAATACCATAAATACCATCATTATTATAACTAAAATTGACTTCATTAAGGTTTATTTTGAATAAATGGGTCAGATTTTTTGTGTATTTTATTATTTCAGTTTGAACTCAAATTGGCCCGAAAAACCATAAATTGTACTGCATTACACTAAAACTAAAAAAAAACTAAGTTTATTACTATTTATTTAATTTTGTTATTACTGTAAAATTTTGTCGCACTTAAACACGTAAGAATAAAGGCACTCAACCAAAGAAATATTGGTATTTTATAATCTTTCAAATATTATCTTATAGTTGTCGCAGCCATTTTCAGTGCAATTTTGTGTTAGTAATCTACACATGAGCAGTCCTTCAAAACGTATTACAAGTTCATTATGATAGGGTTCAACATGAGCACTTTACGCTCCTTTCACATCATATGATTTTCACCGTCCGGATAAAATCCGTTCTGTTTTACGTAGTTTCTATGTTTTTCACATTACAAGGTTTTCACCATATGACAGGATGAATAATGTTGTTAACAAATTAGTTCATAAACTAGCTTTATTAGGTATATTGTACATTTAATTATGTAAATATGTATACGTGGTGTTATAGTCTGGACCCCCTATTGTAGAATATTACAGCTTGACGAGTGAGTTGATCACTTTTAACTCAAACTCAAAACAGCACAGACTACATAAATAATAGATTTATAAAATAGCAAATATATATGTGTTTAAATATATGTCAAATCTATGATATTAAGATTGTTATCGGTGTACTTATAACAAAATAATGAATTTAAAATAATGAAAAAGAACTACTTCCAAACTTTGTTAAGTCCAACGTACAGTAATAAAATAGGGAGAATATGCTTTCATTAAAACAACATTTACATATTTTCACAGTAGTAATTACCCGGCAAAACATGCAGCCCATGGGTCATTAAGTTGATCAGGCTTTAAAAGTACTTAAATATGTAATCAGTTTATAATTAACTAGTAGAGTCTATGTTAATCTCATGAGCCAGTGACATAATACAGACATAAATTTATAGCTCAAAATTACTATATTTACTTTAAACCTGTCTGTTTCTGGGGTAAAGAAATATTTTAATTTTTGCTTTCGTTAATAGCTAAACCACAAAGGGAAGTTAAACATTTTTTCTAAATATGTAGATGAATAATCTGATTGCTTATTACTGAAAACAATCCTGGGTCTAAAAAACAATGATAAAAAAATATTTAAATGGTTTTATATAAGTAATTCTTTACGCAACCCAAATGACAAGAACTGTAAGACACTTTTAACGACAAAACAAACTCATATGTTGGCAACCCTTTTTTCTTTACTTCCTAGACAATAAGCTAATTTGCATTGTCAAATAGTTAGCCTATTTAGGAGTCTGAGCGTTATTATGAATTTATTTTTAATAAGGCTTAACATTGGGTTTGTGCAAGCTCAAAGAGTATGTATTGTACATTAGAAGTAAATCATTGGTTTTTAAGCCAAAATTGGTTTGAAAAATTGGGTTTCATGTAGTTCCAGTACCTAATAAATCACATATCCAAAAACCTTTTACAATTTGAACAAATTAGATCAATAGAAACTTAGAAGAAAATTTTTTAGCTATGTTTCCGAACTATTTGGGTATCAGGGTTTCAGAATGAAATTCAAAGACCACCACACTAACCCAGTTAACACTCTGAGTCAAAGGCTTTCAGTAATTACTTCACCAGCCTTATAAACACAATAAAGCAAGGAAATAACATTTCTTTGTGTGAGATGGTGTTTTTGCAACACTGAGTTGGAAATAATAGAAACACTTTTGAACCACTAATAATGGGGTATATGAGGTGTTTAGGCAACATATTTATGCTTAAGTCAAAATACATAAATCTCTATCCCCATAAAGTGAGGATTGATATTTCAGTTTATTATTTAAAGTCATTATAATATTCAAATGACATACAGCAATGGCTTTTTAACGCTTTAATAAAGCATTTTAGTACAAAATAAACTTATACGTCAGTATTAATCATGTATCTATTATTTCATCATTGAAGTTCAATAAAAATCTAATATTACACTCATACTATAAAATATTTCATTGGATTAAACCACAAAAGACTCTGTTCCGCTTCAAATTATATTGTATTTGAGAAAATTTAACCGTCTGCCACAGTTATTCATGTTACAATTTTGTTCCCTGTTTTATTATTTCAAGTATCATTAAAAAAAGAAACCTTAACTCTGAAAACATGTTTTGCTTTTAATTTGTATATTTTATGATTGATCTTTTGAAACTCGGCCTATTAGAAAAAAACCCATTGTGAAAAAGAACGTGGTCTAATTTCGTCTGATGGTAGACATAAGATTGATGAACGGTTCCAATCAATGGATTGGCTGCAATGAATGTTCCACACCTACCTTCCTCACAATGAAAAATATCTTCTAGCTTACCTAGTCTAAGAGCCCAAGAATGAGCTAAGTATGAAACAATATACACCTAAACTTCAAACAGATACTGTATAGTATAGTACGGATATTTTAAAAGAGATAATGGTGAGAAAGCTTAAACCGTCGACTGTAAATCCTTAAGCTTTTTAGTATTAAATGGGAAGTCTCTTAAGGATTTACAGTCAACGCTTAAGCTTTAATGGAGGTAATTAATTAAAGTTTGTATGATAATATCCTAAGGGGTTCTAAATAGTAAAACTTACATACCAGCAATAAACTAATAATATATTCATCAAATCACTTCTTATTACAATAAATGCAAGAATTTGGCAGTCTGAATATATTTTACCTATCACTTTTATACATAAGTAATTTTTATACTATCAATAAATAATTAGATACTAATATCGAGCCATATTTTAAAGGGGTTCTTTAAAATTGAAACTTCCTACTTTGAGTCGTACCTCTCCTATTATATATGAAAAGTTTTATTGCATGTAAATAGAATAATGACACAAAAAATTCATCAAGTTGTACTTTGAAACCATTTTATTTTAATTTTTTTGTAACTATAATTGTTATTTTTACACAGAATAATATTTCTTATTTATTGTAATATTGGATTGTCCAATACATATTACCTCTATGTCTGTATAGCTTTTTAATAGTTTGGAGGTTAAAATCAATATGCAATTGATGATATGAAGTGATATTAAGATATCCAGTCTCAACAGATACCCTTTTCAATAATAATGTAGAAAAACTGAAAGTAAAAAAGGTATTCCGAAAAGAATACTAGAATCAACAATAAGTTAAGGTCCAGTTGCTTTCTAACCACCCCACAGCACTTCCGAGTTCATTGAGGGACAAACCAGCGATAATATTGTTTAAAATTGTTCGGTCAAATACATACTTATACGCTTTCAATAAATAATTTTACATTGACAATTCCACCAAAAGTTAGTAGGCTAACAAAAGACCTTTAAATTTGTAAAATAAAATGGGCTCTGCAAGCTATTTTTTTAAATATTGAAGTTATAAAACACTATACATGAGTATAGCGTTGTATAACTTCAATATTAACTTCAATATTCATAGGTTTTTATAACTTGTTATATTTTGAGTGGAATACGAATTCCACTCAAAATATGACAAGTTACAAAAGCCTATGCTTCAGGTGTTCGTTTTTTTTTTCTTAACAATAAGATAGTAAAACTTTACCTTATCTTTTTATGATCAGGCTTTAAAGGATACATTTCTAAGACGTAAAAACGTTATCCGGGTTTATTAGTACATCAAGTGTAGGCTTACAATACTAAGAATAACGTTACTAAATATTTGGCAATGGAATCTAGGGAATTAAGCACGGTTATGATAGCATTTGACAAATCTCCTTTTATCATCTTTTTCATCACTTACTTCTTACAAGATAAACCAAAAAGCCATTAGTTTAAGTCACCGTCAGGCTCTTTAGTTGAGAATTACACAATGTAAACAAACCGTCCTTTGGCATCAACTTATTGTTGTCTTATTATTCTAAGTTATTATTTAACAATGATGCTTACATTTTTTAAGATACTAATTCAAGCACTTCCCTAAGAAATAAACCAACCACAAAGAAACTACTTTTGAATTTTTTTATTTTTTATTGATTAGGTTTATTGCTTACATAGTTAGGTAGTCATACTAAAGGATAAAATCATAAATTCCATATTAATATAAATAGTTTTGTTCCAAAGGCTATTTGAATTTCGTTCAAGCTTGTTAAAATTTTCAATAAACTCACACATTGAGTTTTTGTATTGTGGTTGCATTATTTTAATGCCTTTTCATCAAATCCATAAATAAAATAAGCCTATACGACTTGATCATTATTGTACTCATTAATAATAATTATTAGCATAACAGTTATTCAAAATTACATTCCACGTTTGTCGGATTAAAATTCATAAACAGGCAAAAAAATAAAAAGCTAGGATATGGTTTTAAACAAATTTTATATTTGAAAAATGAGTAAATTTGTCGAGTTGTAGTTAAATAAGGAAAGGGTGATGTGTTATTTTTCAGCTTGTCTATTTACCTTGATAAGTAAATTTACACGAGTTTAACCTATATTAAACCTATAAGATAATGAAAATTTCGAAGTTTTTAGAACATGACTTGATTACAGATTTTATTAAAATTTATTATGTTATGTTTCAAAGCAAAATAGTGCAACCCCATTTCTGTAAAAAATATGGTTCTTCCAACTTTTGTGTTTTTTCCCATGACATAATATCATAGTTACTCCCACCGCTTACCCCACCGCTTATAAAGATTGTTGACAAGCTTATAGAAGCAAGCATGTGTCACAATACGGTTTTTTATGTACTCGATTTCGGTAGATCATAAACTTCCAGTTTGCTGCAGGGAAGGACAAATGTGTTTCTAGAGCAATGTGCTTCAATCCTTTGTAATTTTTAACTATATTCTGGTAATTTTATTTTCTGTTACAGTCAGTTTTATTTAATGTACAGTAAATAAACAATTTCAGCTTCTATGATTGATAAGTGAATTAAATCGTAGAACTCATATTTATTTTAAATTCTAGGGTATTATGAAAAGGACTGGTAGCAATCGTATAAGGAATAATAGTATAAAACTAGGTTGATGTTGTAACCCAGTTGTATCTCAACATAAATCAAATTTGTACAGGGTGCGGCAAAACTTCGATCCATTTTCTGCAGCGAACTGTTCAGCGACAGGTCGTCCGAAACTGGTGGGAGGCTCGTTGGAAAGCCTACAAAATGCCATTTTTTTATAGTCTTAGAGCAGTGGTTGCCTGAGCTAATGCGGTTGTTATGGAGTCGTTTTTATAAAATAGTAAATTCATTCATTGCTACTCAGCGTCAGTTTCATGCATTCTTTCAATTAAGGTGACATGGAGAAGTTCCGTTGAGTGGCACAATAATGTGGTGTGTTACTTACTTTAGGACAACGGCTTCTGCGTTAAAAAAAGAAGCTGACAGGCCTTCCAAAGACAATAAAAATTCGATAGAGTTCGTGCTGCTGTGAAAAACAGTCCTCGTAGGCCTGCTCGAAAACAATCGGCTACCTTAAACATGTCTGACCACTCAGTTACACGAATGTTGAGGTTAAATTTCATTCCTACGGATTATAATAATAATCTGTTTAATTTGGTAATCATCCATAGAGATAATCATGACGGGGCCTCTCTATGTCGAGCTAATTGAATAAAAGGACGGAAGTGCCGCTGAGTTGCAATGACTAAATCATTAATTAAAAAAAATACTGGAAAACAACCACACGTAGCTCATACGACCACTGCCCTATGACTACAAAAAATCGTATTGTATAGGCTTTTGAACGAGCTTACTTCCACCACCCTCAGACGACCTGTCGCTGAACAGTGCGCAGCAGAAAATGGATCGGGTTTTTTGCCGCACCCTGTATACTCTTGTTTTTATGAAGATAAATTTCAATATAAAGAGAACAATAAATTCAATATAGCCTATGTGGTGAATTATAAATCCCAACAAGCTATTGGACGGTGCCAGTTGATAGCACTAGTAATAAGAATGTTTCCTTAGTTCGTGTATCCCTAAACAAAAAATAATAAAAAATTTAAAACAAATTTTGTTATATTTCAAAAACAAAATAATAACTTTTCCCAGATGAAATTAATTACGCAACGTGAAATTAACTTAACTTACAACGAAATTGAAACACAATTAATGGAATCTGTGAACGAGGAACAAGTTTTGACTTTAAAACTTAACCAGGGTTGAAATGAAAGGAGATTTTTTACTGCCGATTACAAAGACATTTCACGTTTAAGGCCTGTAACCTCGTGAAAGGTAAAGTTTATAGCATTGCGTAACATGGTGTAGGTCGACTTTCAAAAGCAGAACGTAGTATTGTTGTTAAATGAAGATGGAAAATATAAGTTCACTGTCTTGTTTACAGATAGTCATCATAATGATCATAAAATCTTTAATTTATACTTAATTGTAAATAATTTAAACTGTAACCTTAAAATTTCTTCCTCAAAGTGATTGAATTTTTGTCGTATTGATGAATGTTTATTTTATTTTATAAATTTTTAGTTATAAGTTTGTATAATGAGCTATATGGTCAAACATGAGGTTTCAGGACAATAAAACAATAGCTTATCCATTGGATATACATATGCATTATAGTTAATGTTACATTGAATATATTTTTTTATTTTACTTGATCAGTCAATATATAACAGAAATTTACATACATGAAACAATAAACATCTTAAAATCTATGACATTTATTTAGTTTGCAAACTTAATCTCCTGTAGTTTAAGATTAATACATCTACTGTATTCACATTTTATTGTCCCTAAAAAATTATATCAAATTTAAATGAACCTTTGAATTGAACATTTTAAATAAACATGTAGAAATGTTAATTGGACTACTAAAATGTTAATAAAATATTAAACAGAATAAAAAATTTGTAATAAATGTATATTAGGCATAAGTTATTAGATTAACTATGTGCCAAAGACAATAGAACGATTCTCGGATCTTATGCTTTTATTTTACACAACCGGCATAACAAAAAATATATTCTTATATGTGAAACAACATGACAGAGGAATTCACAAGTCAAAGAAAACCAACCACAAAGAAACTACTTTCTTAAATTTTGTATTTTCTATTGATTTAGGCTTATTGCTTACATGGTTGCTTAGTTAGTTGGAATCATAGATTCCAATTTATGATCAAGATATTACCCTAAGTAACTGTTAGAGCCTTATGGACTATAGATTTTGCTAATAAGTCTTGAACCAACCATAAATCAGCTGCTAAGCACCCTAGTGCCAAGATTGGAGTTTCTCAGCAACTCAGCCAAATTACAAACTTCCAGTTCATGACCTCCACTGATTCACATTTTTGGTTTCAAAATAAATGTAGCCTTTGAAATAGCAAAAATTTGGGGGATGATAAAAATTTAGCTCATTGTGACAATTTGAACTATAATTAAAATAATCGTGTATGACTTTTGTTGTTATGAATCGCAATAACCTAAAATAGAATTGGTTCGTTATTTTCTAACATTTTAGTACTGTTTAAATTGTATAGCCTATCGGGATATCGGGATTGTATGCACTATGTGATGAATTTAAAAATAGAATAAGAAATGAAAAACAAGTCAATGACGTCAGCAGATCTCATGTGGTCTGAATCAGAACAATTTTAGTTTAGCACTTTGGTGACATATCTGACGTGTGGTTAGATATAACGCATATCATTGGTTGTAATAAATACAAGGATAGTCCTTTTGGTAAAAAACGTTCCTAATAATAGGCTACATAGTTGTATCTCTCTATAAACGAAAATTGCATAATGTTTTTTTTTCAATTTTATTAGTTTTTGAGCTTTTTGTTACGATAAAGTATTTTGATTATTTAAATATTCTATATAATTGATTACATACAATTGATTGCTGTATGGTACTGTATTCAGTATAAAAACTGTATTCAATATTATAAGTGTTTTCTAGTTAATCTGCAGAGAATTTAACACAAATTATTTTATTTTTACTATTAAATAAAACGATTAAACATAGAAAGCTCTCACGATGAAAAGAAATACTCCACCAAGAAAAGCACACTTTAATTACTTAGCTCTGGGCAAAGTATAATTTGTTGGCTTCCCTTAGTAACTGAGACTAAAGTTTCAAATGTTTTTATAACTTACATTACTATAATACTATTCCAATTTCAATCCAAGTAATGTAGGTATACATAGTTTATTGAACGATTGAAAGTTGTGTATAAACATTCCTAATATATTTCCTACTTAAGTTGATCGATTTAAGAACTTTATAATTACATCATATCATTTATGATGATGAAGTTATGTGTGTGAGTTTTATTTTATAATGAAGTGCCAACATTTTAATATTTTTTTTTTGTAATTTTAGTATGATATTTTAGGCAAGGAATGTAGTTAGCATATAGTATTTATTACATTCAGAAAAAATGTATTTCCCTTTTATTTGCTACCCTTTCACCAAAATACTAGTGTGAAAATATTTGAAAAAGACACATCACGAATAATTTCCACTGGGGACAGTGCAAACAAGAAACATCCAATTTGGCGGATTGCTCTCTTCCGCCCTTGGTTTCAATAAGGATTTCCAAAAAAATTGCAAATTTACAATTTTAAAACATTTTGATACCATTGTGTACAATATCATAAAAAAACACTATTCAGATTGACCACCTTGGTTACATTAAATTCAAATTATTTATTGCCATATTGTTACGATGTACAATAGATGTTTGAATAGAAGAAGTATTTTTTTAAACGCTCTTGAATATTTTATTGTAAATTTACAAAATGTAATGTCTTACATTTATTCATAATTTAAATTTATTTAGAGTCATGCACTTGTTTACATAAAAAAATGATTAAAACATATTTGACGTGATACAAATACTGTTGTAACAAATTAATTCAGTGCTTTTAAAAGTTCGATTTTAAAAACTCTTGCGTTGTCGAAATTGTTCTTTATGTTGAATGATATTACTTACAAATGTAAGGATGAATTATAATATTAAAATAGAACTCATAAAACACAACTTACATATATTAACGAATTAATGTTAATGTTAATGTTAATTAATGTTAATTAATGTTTGTTGTCTACATACATAAATAGCATCAATAAATAGTCTTCTCTATGGAATACATTAATCAATATTAATTGTTGCCTCTTAAAAAGTTGTGGTTACTATTAATTATATCATAAATGTAAAACCCTTTAGAAGTATTTTTAATAATCTAAAAACCTTAAAAAGTTATTTGATAAAGTGTATTATCCATCGACTCGTACCAACTTATATCTCATACCTTGTGAACATATATCTTACTTACCTGTACCTAGAACCAGAATATTTATAGGCAATTTCTGTAATTCCCCCAGTATAAGATGCATAAAATGTGTCGAGGCAGGCCGACCCATGTCCTGAATGCTAACTGCCTTATTACACAGACCATATGGGGAGGGAACTGGTCTAGTGGTTAGAGCGCAGGACTCCGGTTCCAGAGGTTCCGGGTTCAAATCCTGCAAAATCACCAATAGATTTTATCTAAGTGATAATGCTGCAATCCCTAGGTCTAGCCTGAAGTAATTTTAATAACAATTCCGGGCTCGTGCCTAGCGTCTTTGGAAAAAAAATACATCGACCAGCATTCGCGCTGTATTTGTGCAAAGCTACAGGTTTTATTAAATAAATAACATTCGAATGACAACGTAAAAAAATAAAATAATATAAGGGATTGAAGGCAACTGAAAACTAAAGGTTTTATTCAGTAACCCTGGAAGGTAAAATTTTTGAATTAATATATCTTATATAAATGTACTATAAACCTCTATCAATTAAATTACCTTCCATGTAACCCTACACTACTGAAAAAAGCTCAAGACAATCGTATAAACAGTCTTTATTGAAATATCTTACATATACCCCGTTGTATAATTGTGCAGCCATACATTTAAATAGCGTCATTGACTGTTTAAGCTCGTAATACACACACTATTTTTCCTACGACCACAATAGTTTATCAAAACACGCAGATTATCTTGTTAGTTGTATATAATATGTCATTTAGGTTTTTCCCTATTTTTAGTTTACGTTATTTGCTTTCCTGGTTGTTCGCATTTTATAGAACAACCAACTGTGAAATCAGCTGATTTAGTGAGTGGCAATAGTCATTCCCACCCTAGAGTAGAAATTCGCTATTTTGCGTACTGTTTAGCGGTGTGGCAATGTGATAATTTCCTGCAGTGGTAGGAAAGGTTTATTGTGCTTGACAAAGGTATATGATGCTTGACAATAATTAGTCAAGCATCATTCATAAAATGACTTCAAAATCGTCCCTTAGAAAGCTATAGACAGGACATATGAAAACGAAAAACGAAACATCAACGTACCGGAAATGATCTCACTTCCTGGAACGAGTTTATCAGACTCAAACCATTGTAGGGAATGTTTATGTTATACAAAATAAATATTTGCCTTGGTGGGAAAGTAATGTTAAGATCCAAACTATAAAAACACGAAATTCTAATAACACAAGTAACACGTTTTGGCATGATAGAAGTTAGTCTGAGCCACATATGTGTTTTCCTTAATTCGTCATTGAGTAATGTGAATAAGCCTATAGACCAAAACTTAAACATTCTGATAGATAATTTCCTTCCGATTCCGAAATGTTTATATAGGCCTTATATTGTTTGGTAGAATCGGGCAGAATTTGTTGTATGCTTCTGGTTTAAGAAAGGGACAGAATAAAACCTCTATAGTTAATTTGGTTTTTCGTATTATGTTTAAAATTGGATGTTTAGTCCAGATTCCAGGATATTAAAATATTGATATACAGCTTCAGACCAGAATATCTTTTTATTAATCCCACCTAATTGAATGGTTACAGAGTTTACAAAAGATAAAAATACGATCAGACAATGTGTTCATTTCCGAACAGTTTTATCGCTTCAATGCCCTTAAACCGTTTATGGCGTAACACACAATTGTTCCTTGGATATCTGAACGGTAAAATACGTCTTGTGTACGCCATTACCTTTAAATTAATAGTATAATCTTTATATATTAAGCCTACCAAACAAAAATCTGTAATACTATGGTATACATTACTGCCATATATTTATCATTATTATATCTTACGAGCATAAAATGTATACCAGACTAAATGTCAGTAATATACGCACTATATCGTACCACAGCATGTATTTATATGATTTAACAAATATATAATTGTGTGGATTTTCTAACATTTATCTACATTTACAGAATAAACATCTATTGGATCCATATACTTTGAAAACTGATATACGTTAGAAATAGTGGGAGCTTTTGAATTAAGGTTATCTGTTGCTCAGGTATCTGAACTCGTTTGTAAAAGCTTGTCTTTGATACTTTGGAAATACAGCTGATCAGAACTCTCGTCAAGGAAAAGGAACACTAATGGATTGAAACGTAATAATCCATTTAGAAAGACTAAATGAGATTTTCCTCGGAAATTTATTTGTAAATATCACTCATATTTAATACGGGATCGTTGCAAAAACGCACAAGTAGACATTATATAAAATCTATTTCTTACTTAAAGATAATGTTGTGCATTCTTCAGATTTTAGATTAAATGCAATTGTATATGTTAATGTTTATTACTTGGAGAGCTATTAAAAGTATAAATAATGGGACTTGTGTGTACCTTATAGACAACTAATTAAACTTAAATTGCTTATCAATTAATCCTTAGCAATTAATTATGGCTTAAAGAGCAATAGTGTGTGCATTTGTTAGGTCACCGTAGCAGTATTAATAATATTCAAACATCCAACAAACATGAGACAAATACATCAAAACTAATTTAGACGTTTTACTTTCCCATTAAGGAAGAGGATGATTTTTGACCCTAATAAAGGGTACAAAATTACAAGGTCGGCAAAAACATGCCCAGTATATCCTGGACGAAAAATTCTCATTTGAAGCTAATATATGAGGCAGTCTTAAGCATTGACGAGATCTTATCAATAGCTGCTAACTACTCTAATGGCAACTTTGAAAGGGAAAGACCTGGTCAGTCTAAACCTACTCCATTGAATATATACCCCGTAACCGCCACCATGTAATAATAAAAAGTTGTCTGGCCATGCGTTTTATAGTTTTTTATTTGTTATCATGTGTTTGTGTTTTTTTTTACTTATGACGACCTACATTGCGTGATGGATTTTACTTTTAGCTTGACAATTACGTAAAATTACGCACTACATTAATAGTGCAAACCTAAGTCTTATAATGTAGACTCCGTCTTCGTTAACTATCTACCATTAATGATCAATATCTTGTTTGTACCAGATGTTTGAGTAACATATAAAAATAAAAAAGGTATTTGATTATAAAGTTTCGGATCAAATAAATTGATTGTTCAGTGCACTATGATCGACAAAGGCCCGATAAACCTCAGCCATTCACTTCCAAAGTTAGATTGAAATACCTTCAGCAAACCACACATGATCAACCACATTATGGTTACCAGGAAACTCTCTGTACTGTACATTGATTTTAAATAGTTTTATTCCTAACTTTTTTTAGTTTATACGATTGTTTAAAAAGGAGTCATAATATTTTCACAGGTATCTTACACCAAATCATTTATGATCAATGCAGACCTAATTATTAATTAAAGGTTGACCAATAACATTTTAGAGATATGCTACGTTTCCATTACCAAAGGTCACAGGCACAAACTGCGGCACGCGTCACACGTAGTTTGTTATGCCTTTTCCATACAAGGCACAAGTCTCGTGATTGCAACTGGCAGACAAGAATGTGAGGTTCGGTGGCTAATTTTGATTACATTGTGTCCTACAAATCGCCATGGATGACATAACAGCCTCTGCTTTTTATTTATGGCCGGTGCATACAGTGAACTTAGTAGAAAAAGACGAACACGACCTAGATGGTGGATAAGAAGTTTTTTTTGTTAAAAGACCATTGGAAGGCACATTTAATTCATTGATGAGAGATTTGCGCTTACAAAGAGGCTTCAAAAATTTCCTCCAACGAACTCAACTAAATTTGAGGTTATGATTACCTGTCATCTATGAGCATGCGCTAGTTCGGAGAACCTGCGCATGCGCGAGATACAGGCACATGTCCCCGGCCGTTTCTATTCCAACTGGGCACATTGCGCGCGACCCAGGCACATATTTGGATGCGCAGTCGGTGGGCACAAATTTGTGCCGGATGCATGTGCCCGCCGTGCGCCTGGCACAAATCTCCGAATTTGTTGGAATGGGAAACGCTTTAGGTAACTCAAAACAACAAAGACGCTTCAGATATCCCCTTCCTAGGGTCCTAGTTTTTTGAAAGTTCCAAAATCTGTATGCAATACACTGCGTTATCAGGACCCCTGAGAGTAGTCAATAGCATTGATCACAATGATGTACACTTAACTGTAACTCAACCTCAAGTGATATTCTTGTTACGCAGCATTAAATTTTGCTAGGGAATGGCAAAATGAAATTTTAGTTGATAGGTTTACTCTGCGGTTGTTTATTTTAAAAGTACCCAGCTTTGTATATTTTGCAGGACACACTAGCATAACGATCTCAAATGCAAACATTGCAAAAAGCGTGCAGAAAAAAACACACAAAAACACCAAAAGATGTGTTTTGCGTGTGATATTGCTTTACGTAAAGTTACAGAAGCAGACAGAATGTTTTTTTCAACACTACCAGTTGATAACAAAATATTTGTCCAGTTGGTTCTTGTTTGACTACTGTGTGGTTTAACTCTTAGTTAGGCAATCTGATCTTTTAATTTATTTTAATTGAATATTAATTTCTATAACGGCACCAGATGTAATATTCCAGCCACAACGCCTCACTTTTGATTGAACATAAACGGTAAATTCTTGAAATTTGGTTTTATCTTTGACTATTAATACAACTCCTATATAGATATCCCATTTCTATGTTAAAGTTGTCACCATTAGGAACAAATCTAAGTCGTAGTAGTTGATGTGAGCCACCAATAGATTGCACTGATCTTATTCACTAAATGTCTGTCAAATACATAGACTTTTTAACAAAGTCAAAATAATGGAATGACTTATGGTAAGCTATAGCAACTGTTATGACCAAACTTGGTCAGCAACAATAAATAAGGTAATATCAAGCTGGAATTTTAAACTATAGTTCATTCAGTGACTGGCTATGTTCTTTTTTAGTGAAAATGTTTATATTATACATTGTGTAAAGGTTCACATTTGTGCATAAATGGGAGGGTAGTATGAGATCAAATGTCTAACCCTCTTGTTGAGAAATTTGTTATATACTCAAAAAATAAATACTGCCTTGAGTAATTAATACTATTTAATAAAAAAAAAAAAAAAAAAAAAACGGGAGTTGCTTGCGTAACTTAAAAACTAGAAATAAACAGACATTACTAATAATCCCATAATAATATATTAAGAACAACATATGATCCTGATATCATTTGACAAATCTTCACAATCTTCTTACAAGATAAACCAAAAATCCATTAGTTTAAGTCACCGTCAGACTCTGTTGTTGGAAATATAGAATGTAAACAGACCGGCATTTTGCATTAAATTATTGTCGTACTTTTTAGCAGAATTATTTGTCAGCGTTTTCGCTTAGATTTTGCTTAAATATTCCAGGTATTTATTATAACAGTGACCTATAAAATAAGCGTAATCTATAAGAAAATTACTTAACAACGTTGTCGTTGTCATGTTTTAATATTTTGCATTACTTCTTAAATAGAATTAAAAGTGAACTCAAATTTCATATATCAAGTAATATTCAATAGTTAAAACATCGTATTATATTCATTCTAAGGTGATTATTTTTACATGCGGCAATTTTTATTAGATTTATTGACATAAGGTAGATTAATGAAGTACAAAGTTATTGGGATATGTATATTATTGGGTCAATACAATTAACTGTTATGCCCTAAATTCTTTAAATCCCTCATTTAAAAATATATACGTTGTTTCAGGGGCTATTTCGGTCCATCCTCTAAACACTTTTAGAGATTTACTCTCAGTTTTAGTTATATTTTAGGTTCATTTTATTAGATCATTTTGCTATTTCTTGATCAAAATCAGTAGTAGAATGACAGTAGACAATTTTTTATTTATTAAATTGCTATATGATCCTGAGAACAATTATTAAAAAAAAACCTTATTTTTTACAATTTATATACAAACGTATACAATTAACTATGTTTTAAGTCGAAGCTTAACCTATAATTTTACTTTATTAAAAATTAAGCTTCGACTTTCAATAAAATGAAGGGTTTAAAAGCAAAATTTAAGAGATAAAGCTTATTTGTCGTTACTATTGTATAGGAAAATAAGGGGAAATTGTATTCAAGCTTATCCTTTTCCCCTCAAATACACAGGTTTGGTTTGATTTGGTATGTGGATTTTAAATAGCATAAAAAACGTTTTTTATTACAGGCTTCTACGCTTTTTTTACGTTTTCCTAAACGAAAGGACTTTACAAGCGTGCAACCTGCTTTTGAAATACCATGTGTGAATGGACATGTATAATATATAAACAGTTTAAAACTTTCTTGATGTGCATTGAAATGGTAGTAAGTTTACCGTTTATTTTCAACTAGCTGTGTGTCCGTTCTACGCACGGGGATCTTATAGTAGTCAGTTGAGTGTGACAAAAATCACACAATGTTGGGTTTTTGGACATTTGTAACTTTATTTCTTAAGTAGGTAGGCCGTAATGCAGGGTTTTCAACACAGCCTTTGTACATAATAAAGTATTTGCTATCATTAAAAATCTCTACCCATGTTCTTATTTTAGTTAAGTAAATAGGCATGTATGAGTATAATTGTACACTCTTGAATTAAATAATTCATATATATTTATTCAGTGTTGATGGATTATAAACGCTCAGATTGCTGCAGGGAAGGACGAATTTGTCTCCAGAGCAATGTGAATCCGTCCTCAGTAATCAACTACTCTCTTCAGGGAATGCCATTTATGTCCGTTACGGAGTCAGTCTTATAGTATGTAAAATGGCTTTGAATCCAGTTGCTGTATAGTGCATTCCCTATATAACCTAATAATTGAAACGTTCCTTGTTCTTAAGTCAATTTTTATGGCAAGTGAATCTTGCAATTGTTTGTAAAATCCTTGAAATAAATCCAGGATGCGATTTTATATTGTTTGTATGAATTGAAATATGCATCTGATCCTTTTCCAAATACAGATGTAATTCAATTTCAGCAAAAAAACTTTTATTTAATATGTTGGAGTGCAAATCCATTCATGCTCGTGAACCGTTCTAGATTCTTTTTATTCCTAGTTGTGTAGACTTTACCTTGGTTATAAATCAAAATACTATTATATATAGCACTAAATAATAGTGGAGTAGTGCCTTAATTTATATAATATGTATAATTAATAATGATTAAGCAATTAATTAACTTCATAAATATATATGAAAAAAAAATGTTCTTAGCTAGTTGAAAGATATTTTATCGTTTCCATTAAAATTTTGTTTAGCCATCTTACTAAAGTTTTCTGTTTGAATAAATTTACAATACGTGACTTCAACTTAACTGAAAATTGAATTATAAGTTTAGCAACGAGTGTAAATTGAAAACTAAAACAATTTGTTCACAGACGGTTACAGAGCCATTTTACATTTAAAACCTCTAACCTCGTAAAAGGTAAAGTTAACATCATTACGTAACAACCTGTAGTCAATATTCAAAGGTAGAACTTGGTATTCTTGGAAAGTGCTCTAAAATGAAATCTTTTATTCAATAGTTACAAATATACATACGGTATTGGAAGGTGCTTAAACAAAGCCAGTATAAACTGTTTCAACTGTAACCTTTAAAAGGTTCACTTAAACTTTTAAAAGGTTTACTTAAAGCGATATCCTTTTTTGACAGGGGAATATAAGAACGCTTTTTCTTATGTCAATATATGTGTAGTATTATGAATAATATCATTAGGCAGGCATTTCCTGATCAACATAAAGTATTGATTCATCATTTGAATATAAATACGCATTGCGTTTGAATTTCAGTTGAAAATGGTAACCATAATATTTGATGTGTAAATAAAATAAGAGTGCGTAAATGGATTGAAAAGATCTTGAAATTCGTAACACTTTTTTGTTACTCCGTTTAATATTTTGTAAATACATATTAGCATATAGGAAACTTGGAACACTGTCACAAAAGCGTGACATAAATCGTCAAATTTAAATGTGTCTGTAGATAATGTGGTATAGTTGATCACGTTAGAGGTTAGTAATAGGTTCAGAGGTTAGGCAGAGAGTTTGGTGGGCCTGGAGGTGGTAGGCTAGTCCTAGTTTTGCCTCTCAAATAAAGACATTTTTGATTTAATTTCATTTTAATTTCTGAAAACATTTTCAGTTCGCGAATCACGTGGATGAACATTGTTGATAGTTATACATGTTAATCAAACTTCAGCCAGTCGTATCATTAGTGAACTAGAAGCTTTTCAAACTGAATGATTACTGAGAGAAGATTTAGTCTTAGTAGGTTAACGGTGGTGCATATATGGTTGTATGATTTTGTTGTGAAAAAAGTTATCAGCCTATTAAAAATGCCTATAAATAAATAATAATCAATAAATAAATAATGACAATAATAAATGATAATAAATAAATAACAATAATAAATAATAACAGTTTACCTACGAAGACTAAATCTTCTTTCAGTAATAATTACTGAAATAAGATTTAGTCTTAGTAAGTTAACGGTGGTACGTATATGGTTGTATGATTTTGTTGTGAAAAAAGTTATCAGCATACAAAAAGGTTGTATTTTTTATTTTTAGGGGATAATTAGAAACGCATATTCTTCTGATTGTCAATCTATACACGTTCATATAAAACTAGAAATACTGAATGATTTGGATTTACAAATAAAATAATAATGGTTATTTAACAGAGAAACTAGATAGAGAATGATATGAGGTGGAACCTTGATAATTCAAGTAGGTCTCTAATAACACATCGGAATCACATTTATCACCAACCGATGCATTTACGAGTTCGATATAGGATAGGTTGTCGTCCTACTGAAATATTTGTGTTGGGTACTGCTTTGCATTAATACACAGTATAAATCTTTACAAGTATAATATTATTAATTACGTTAAAAACTGACTGAAGTTAAAGTCGTGAGATGTTTAAAAAAAGTTTAATTTGTAAATTACCATTTGAAAAACTTAGTGGAACAATTAAATTTGTTAAAAGTTTAAATAATAAAATTGCGGCAACAAACAATGTAAGGCCATGGAAGTATTATACTACTTCATAGTAGTATGGTGAGCACTATGGTGAGGCTATGTTTAGCCTGAATTCTTTATTTAGTAAGGCAAAACAACCAAATAACTATGTATAAACATGGGACTGTAGAACTTCCCAAGGTTATTATGAAGATTAAACATTCAAAGTAAGTAATCAATCGAATATTTGGCAATGGATCTAAACAATATTAAAAATTGTTATTTCGAATTGTTAAATGGGATGAATATTAACACTTGTATGAAGTTAAACAATGCCAAATCATTTAAAGAACCTAAAAAACTACTTTAACTCGAGCTTTACTTTGATACTAGTTGATGTATAGACATCGCTACGGAACTACATGTGTTAATTCGAAAATAAAACTATTGAATATTCTTTATGGCAACCCTGCACTACTGAGTACAACTAATTTTATCGCTCTCTGTCAGTTAATTTAATATTGTTATAAAATCTTTATGCAATTCAATTTTATGCTACTAAATTAAGTATTTAAATACGATTTTGAAATCCTGCCATGGAAAGTTTTATTAATTCATTAAACGTATACATTTAAATACAATCTAAAGCGCGACATCAACATGTAGAGTTACAGTTATCTGCTTTCATTGACTGTTCCAAGACAGCACTTCAATTTAAAGGTAATTTAGGTATAATACTTTTGTAACAGTGTTATTAAAGAAATAGCTGCAACCTTTACGGTTTTAAAACTTAATTATGGTTTTCGCTCTATAACAAAATGACTTAGTCTTTATAATCAAGTTAGTTTGTATCAACAAAAGTCTCTATATGTTTTCGTCCTATTGACGAATCTTTTTAGTGATGTGTCTTTTTTGCAACAAGTTGATTGACGATCAATTGATGACTCCTGTCAGAATGTTTATATTGTTGAAGCTGCAAAACATGTGATCTGCGCGTCGTTAATCTGTCGTTTTCAACAAACTTTTTGTCCAACAACAAAACCTCATAATTTACGAGGACATTATATCTTCATCCCACAGTTGACGTTGGGATAATGTGGCTATGAATTATCAGACGGGCTTTACGGATCAGCTTGCATATTATCATATTTTACAATGTCTATTAGGCTCACTAATAAATAATACTCGAAAAATATACACATAAAACAAGTTATGCTCATACATTTTTATGATTAAGTTCCAGCAAGTTGTTAACGTATCCTATGTTTTCAAAATTATTAGTTATACCTATGTCAAAGTAAATAAAAAATAACTCCTCTTTTATAGTAAAAAACATTTAACGAGTCTTAATTGTGTAGTTTTCTTTTAAGATACGCCTAAATCAATCAATTTTAACGTTTAACTTAGCATTATACGGTTTCAGCACGATTCTGTTTACAAATACGCCATTGATATACAGATTAATTAACAGCTTAAGGCTACTAAGCATTATAGGCCAAATTCTGAGGGTCGTCATGAGAAAATATAACATTGACTGTGACAAAAAATCAATGACTGTAGCAAACAAGTAGAGAATCTCTGAAATGATGAAAGAATATATTTTCTTATACAACTTGAGGCGTTGGCAAAACCAATGCAAGTACGTTATTCACTACTTGCTTATACATTAGTCACAAAAAAGTAATGGTTTGTCTTCTTTCTTTAACATAAACGTAGAAAGATACAAGAAAGGGCAATATACAAGCGCAGTTGGCCAAGATTCAATAACAAGAAATACTCTTTCGGCGATGTGCCAATTTTTGGAATCCCAACTCCCTTTGGCTTTGCAACTACAAATACCGGTTTTATCAACAAATTTTAAGTGTTTTTTATTGATTCCAAAGTGAATATCCGTAATTTTATAGAAAAAGGGTATTTTAAATAGTTATATAATGTAACAAATAAAACACAAATCGGTGATTATAAAGCACGATTTTTATACTAAGACAAGTTTATTGGCCAGAACATTTTTCATGTCCAACCTTACATCGTTGGGTCCTCGCTTTAACACTAGACCAGCGCGCTCCCCTTCACATATAGCTTCGTCACTCATACTTATTTTGCTAAAATATCCATATTATCATAGATAAAAGTAGTAGACAAAGTCCTCACTGTCTACTACTATTATCTATGATATTATCACTTTGTAAAGACTTGAATGTTATTCATTCCGTTACATCCTTTAGATATTTATACATTTTTCTTCTCCTCATGCATATAAATCTTAGATACACATGTACATGTATTTTGTAAATGTACTGAAAGCAAAGCGTTACCTCATGTTTATAGTACGCAAAACATAGGTGATTACCGATTACGCTAGCTATATTTATTGTATATCTTTGCGTGTTTAAATTGGTTTGTCCATCAAAACGAATGGATGTGCATTCATTCCCTTTTTCAATGTGCATCCAATTGTAGGCCTACGTATATAATTTTACATATATAGGCAAAATGGAAAAGAGAAGTATCTAATAATCAAATTATAAATAAATCTACATCATTTTGCAAATATTAATACACATGCCCTACAATAGCAATATCCTAGGTCAATAAGAGTCAACCAGACAAATAATTTTAAATTCAATTTAAATAATTATTGAAATAAAACTTTTTGGTAATCAAATTTCCGTCTCTCATAACTAAACATGTAAATTAGCGGAAGTCATCGACCGGAAATCAGTAATTTGGCTGAGTTGCTGAGAAACTCCAAACTTGGCGCCAGGATGCTTAACAGCTGATTTATTGTTAACCCAAGCCTATTAGCAACATACTTGGCCCATTGGAAAAACGAAAAATCTTAATCTTAAATCTATTTTCATTTTAATCAGCTTGCAATATTGTCTTTGAGTGCTTAACGAATACAATGTCCTAGCTGTATTAAAATAAGTAAGTATAACAAATAGTAGTTGTTTTAGGCCTACTATTAATCACTGTAATTAACTCATTTGTCGTTGGTGATTACTACTGATTAAAAAGTTTGGGCTTATTCATTTTATTCTTTTTTCCTAGACCCTGCATATTCATAATGCCGTCGTGTTTTGCACAAACGCACCATTGATTCTATATACATAGAGCAATCAGTTATTTGTAATAATAAATAAATAAATAAAAATGGTTGTATAGAATATTTATGATATATAGGGGATGTCACAGACTTGAGGGGCTGATAGTACTAATCAATTTTAACATAAAAGTTCATATAAAAAAAGACTTAACAGAATTTCATTTTGCCGCTAGCCACCATTTTGTAATAAAAAAAATTCTATCTGAATAATTATTCAATCTACGGAAACCAAACTTTGCAATATACATTTATTGTGTGAAGAGTCAAATAAACAAAAATAATTATAAAATTGTCTTCTAAATTAACAAAATGGTGGCTATTTAGAATGCTTAACTTAAATTACTAATATATAGCCGATTTTATGCAAAAATTTCATGAACACTTTTATGTTAGCATTCCCTGTCAAACGATACAAAGTTTATAAAGATCGAATGGAAAATAGCTGAATTACCACGTTTTTTAGTAGCGAAATGGGGTAGAATATGGCTAAGCTAGTTAGGTTTGCCTCATTTTACAACTAAAAATCATGATATTTAAGCTATTTTCTATTCAATCTTATTGAAATTGGTATTGTTTGATAGTAAATTAAAAATTCTAAAAAGTGTTCTTGAAATTGTTCATACAAATCAGCCATACCTTAGTTATTTAATTTGAAAAATTTAAAATGACCACTGTTTTGTTAATTTTAAAGAAAATTTACCATCAATTTTGTGGTTGTCTCTTGACACTATAAATGTATGTTCAAAGTTTTTGTTCACTTGAGTGAATAGATGTACATATGCCGATTAAAAAAAATATAATTTACGTCCGATGAAAATAGAATTGATTGATAAAAATATTACTAACATATGAAAGGAAAAGGAATATCAAGAAATCGGAAAAGTTTTATACTTGATAGAAATGTTTACTTCTAATTTAAGTAATGTGTTTAACCTTGGAATTTAAAACGCAACATTTGACGAAATAATGTTTCTTATTCACATATATGGCAGGAACCCTTTCACCTATCCTTCTCTAGTAAGCATTGCGTTGGGAGAGAGCTGGCTTAGGGACAACGTGTAGAGAGGTTCAGTTTCAGAAATTCCAGGTTCAAATCCTTCTGATTGCCTATTAAAAATAATGCCACAATCCCTAAGCATAGACTGAGTTTTGTAGGCTTAATTTTTAGGTCTCCAGTCGGGTCAGAAACTAAGCCATAAAACGTAGACATTGTTTTGCCCTCACAACGCAGTGTATGTCATATGTAAGGCTGTAAACTCTCATCAGTCCTGGTGTGATATTTTGTTCAGACCTCGTAAACATTTTACAACTTGATATTTCGTTTAAAATTATACATGTTTGAGGCATATTCTACAACATAGGTACAAAAAATACTATACAAAACTGGAAAGATTGTATTCTAAGTTTTTATTTTCACTTTAGGTATGCATACATGTAAAGAGAGTCTAATTTTATTGCGGTTTA
Source organism: Macrosteles quadrilineatus (assembly GCF_028750875.1). NCBI lineage: Eukaryota > Metazoa > Arthropoda > Insecta > Hemiptera > Cicadellidae > Macrosteles > Macrosteles quadrilineatus. The sequence goes on from NW_026542597.1 coordinate 284,006, forward strand.
CATTTTTGTGAAAAAATATAAGTCTTTCAACAAGCATACTCCTTTTCTGCATTTTTAAGATAAATTAAGATATAAAGATACAGTAATGATTTTTTCTAATAACTCCCTTGTAGTACAGACATTCCCTTCATGACAGTTTGAAAAAAAACAGGGTTACTTTTTGTTTTAAATTTGTGTATGCACACCCGTTTTAAAATTAAGATCTTAAACGGACATGATTTTTGGCTTAAATTAACTAGCTTCAGCTAGTTGACAAGAAATAAACGTGAGTCATGGTTTCAAATTTTGTAATTGACAAACTAGTAAATAAATTAATTGCTACTTCCAAGAACAAGTTTAAGTGATAATGTTAAACAATAAAACAAGAAATATCAATGTATACCGAGTATATTTTATTAAGTTTGCATATAGCATCGGAACAACTTAAGAGTGTCAAATATTCAGAGTATGAATAAATTGAGAAAAAGAATAAGAATCACCTATATCTTCTTTTTTGTCACATCTTTACATCCTAGAACACTAGGAAAACATATAATTAAAACAACATCTTTAATATATAAAAAAAAACTAATTTTAACCAAAACTTTTGAAATAAATTAAAAAAGTAAGTACAAACCAACTATTAAAACCACTGAAATAAATGCATAAATAATCATTTTAAGAAAGGAAAATGATTTAGAAGTTTTTTTTTACTAAACAACATTATATTTAATTTAATTTCTCTTTTCATATAGATTTACGACTGTGAGAAATCCAAGACCTAACTGTCAATCCAAATTACAATTTTTCTTTTTATTTAAATATACAAATCATTTGTTTTCGAAAACTTATGAAATGCCATTTTGAGAATGGTTAATATTGATTTTGATCTCTAAAACTGTGTAGTTTTCTCCAAGAAATTATGAACTTTAATCGTCTTAAAAATGTACTGTATTCATGGAATGTCTGATATAAACTTAATATCATAATATATAACCGGTTATGATGTCGTTTAACTTAATATTCTTATCCCAAATTAGTAGGGGAACTCTTACTGAACACTTTCCATGCAAAGGCCCGTGTCCTATGTGGACGGTAAAATGCATGTTTGAAAAGAGCCACAAACACTTGAAAAAAAAATTATAAAGGTAATTGCTTTCTAGCTTATGCGCATAAGCCTGACATTCTACTTCGATGGACAAATAACTCAATTTAAGAGTTTGATGGGTTACTGATTTTGTAAAATTTGTTTTTGCAATCATCACAATTATTAAATAATAATTTTTAAATGTACATTTTTCGATACGTAGTTGTCGCCATACTATGACATACACTGTCAGTAAATCACATTCCCTGAAGAGACTCAGTAATTACAAGGGACGGACTCGCTGTGCTCCGGAGACACATTTGTCCTTCCCTCCAGCGAGGCTCACTGTTTAGAATACATCAAGACTGAGCAGCATTATTTAAATGCTTTCATAAGACAATTGCGCACGATATATTGTTAGTTTGGTATTTGTTTACTTTAGGGGCTTCTCAAGAATTTTGAAAAAAATGTTTTTTCTCATTATTTGGCCTATTTTGAACACTTTTTACATTTGACACTTTTGGGGCAAACGCCTATTTCACCCTGAAAATCGCGAAAAATTTTCAGCAATTGCCATTTTTACTTAGACAATCAGGTTTTCCCCCCTTGCCTTTCTTTAAATGTGTTTTTATTATTGTAGTAATAAGCTGATGTATATTTAAACTAACCTAACCTAACCTAACCTTGGTTTAACTAAAAATCCGCTATTTTCGGCCTATTGCTAACCTAAGCATTGGTTAGGTAGGGTTGGGTTAGGTTAGGTAGGATTGGGTTAGGTTAGGTTAAGTTAGGTTAGAATAGGTTAGTTTAAATATAGTTAGGTTAGTTTACGTAAGGTTAAGTTAGGTTAGGTTAGGTTAGGTTAGATTTCAAATATTCGGGTATTTTAGGCTAATTGATTTAAATAATAACTTAATAACCAGCCATACCTTACCTAACCTTAACTAACCTATCCTAACCTAACCTAACCTAACCTAACGTAACCTAACCTTGATAATCCGCTATTTTCGGCATATTGCTAACCTAAGCATTGGTTAGGTAGGGTGCAGAACTGCAACTATAATTTATTACCTTTAATTGAGGCTTCCATAATTGTATAAAGAATATATCTGAGTTAATTCGGAGTTATTTTAGATTATTAATGTAAATAGGTATACTACTCTATAGGTAACAACATAGAGTGCATAGAGTAACACCATGTAGGTAACTAACATGTATTCAAAACAAAGCCTTTAAGGTTGGAGCAAATAAGTGTTACGGAGCTCAGAAAACTCCCTGGTTTAGTAAAGTGAGATGAAATACCTAAAAAATTAAACCAACACTAGAGGTTGAACTAACGTATTTAGATGACCAAACTTTTCTACTCTGTGGATGTTTTCATGAAAAACTGTTGGGCAATAACATATCAATTTCAGGCAATGGTGTATAAATGTTTTAATTAATACAAAAATACCTTATACTGAAACATTTAGAAATAACGTATTATACGTTATCAATGCAATCTATTATAAGTTCGCTATGGAATGAGTTTGATTGACAGCAACACAAGTTGTAATTAAGATACAGATTGGATTAGTTATCGTGTAATGATAGAGTCACAACTATCATGTTGGATCATAGTCCTATAAAAATGAGTGACACAAAATATATTTTCACTTTACTAATTAAAAGAAATGAATGAACTCGTTTTGTGTACCAGTGTTAGACCATTCATCATTAAAGGATAAAGGTATAACGAAAAATGTGTGCAATGGTTTAAAGTGTAATACAATTTATTATCGAACTCATCTTTTGTATAGTTTGACTAACACTTTCTGTGCGCGTGGACGCTACTAGCGGAGTTAAAACATACGGGTACCGGTTATTGGCAGTGGCTGGGGGTAGGAGTGAGTGAGTAGCAAGTAACAAATGATTTCACAAAAGTACCCCCGCCAACCCTCTCGACAAGACCCGACCATATCTGGTCGCACGCACAGAAACTTTGGTTGAACTATATAATAAAACGAAGATAGAGACATGTTTCTCGAGTGCAGCAAAGGCATTTTGTAATCGCTTTACATATTATACATTTTCATAAGTTACTATAAAGAAATATAGATAATAGTCTTTCAAACACTATACAACACGTTTTTAGGTTAGGCTAAATTCAAGCGTTGAACGAAATGGGAAACGCTGCACCGACTGACAGTAGACGTAGCATATCTAAATGTGCCCAACTTATTTTCAAGCGTACACGTATTGCTCGCCTAATAAAAGCCTTTTGTATTGTTTGGTTGAAATACTGGAGTGCAGAAAAAAAATAGTGCGGCAAAAGTAAGTAATGCAGCAATTAGCTACTTTGTCAGTACAAGCCATAGTACTGATATTGTGCTACTATTATCAGTACAAGAAAGCCCACTTTGTCAGGTAACTGTAGGATAATAAAATTATACTCTCTTATTTGTGTGGAAATTGAAACGCACACATGATCTGTAGTTACAATATTGCTAAACATATTTACATGAGGAAATCTTTTGTCCATACAATTATCAAATTGAACATTGCTTAACGCGAGTACTACAAAGAGCCGTTTACCAAGAAATAACAAAGGGAATTACTTTGTACAATCGGTTTAGAGTTCACTAACTAAGCCATTCTAATTAGAATTGTGTTGATAGTGTAATTATCTTACCGTTTACTGTAGTTTTTATTTCGGTTTAGTACTTTTGTTAACGCCTGAAACTTTTGCTTTGAACTAATTTTGTTCAGAAAAGGATCTAATACGGTTTCACCAAAAAAATCCTCACGTCAGACACTTGATCGCACTTAAGGGTTAGAAAAAAGCTAAGCTAGTCAGGTTTTCCCCATTTTTCAAAACAAATCTTAATGTATCAGCTATTTCTTATTCGATTTTTTTCACCTGGTATCGATTGATAGGGAATTAAAAATTTTAAATGAAGGTATTCCTGACATTGTTTTATAAAATCAGCCATATTTTAGTTATTTAAGTGTAAAAATTCAAATCCCCACAATTTTGAAATTATTTTAAGTTGAATCAAGATGATTTGTTCTAACATGGGTCTCTTCTACCTTAACATACATACCCAGTTTCATAAAGATCGGGATAAGAATCTTAGATAAAAATGTTTATGTAAAAATACAAAATGGTGGATATCTGGTTAACGTCACGATTCTCGAAAAAATATTTTCTGATTTTCTATTTATTTTGGCACAAGGAATCAGTATGTAATATATGTCCTTACCTTTTTTGAACACCCTGTATATTGGTGGGTAAGTTGAATGACATAGTACGAATCCATGGGATGGCAGCACAATGGCAGTGATGCTACGGATTTCCTTCCTGGGGTTCGCCACTAAGCACTCAGCAGTTCATCCTTACACTGTGGGGACTCGCCCCTTGCATTGCTGGACATGCTCCACCCATAGGCGCGAGGCTTATGCAAACGGGCCAGTACAAGGTTAAAATGAGGCTCACAACACTTTTCTTAAAGTCAAAAAATTCAAGAGATAAACTGTAAATCCTAAAGAAAAGCAAGAAAATATTAAAGCGCTCCTTTGATAACATCCATAAACTATTTTAAACATTTAATTTTTTTCCTAATGATTTTTTTGTCTCGGATGATAACCAAACAAATAGTTGATATGTCCTCTTAAATTAGTAAAAACTTAACAGAAACGTCCAATGAATTAATATAAAAAGGTATTATTTATTGATTATGTAAAAGATTCGAACCACCATAAAGCTTAATTGGCTAATCAAAGCAAAGTTTCACGTAAATAACTTAAGAGTAAAAAAAATTACTTAGAACTTTGGTAACTTTATAGTATTTATGTTTTTGTCGAAAGTTAAGAGTATTACAACTAGTCTTAATTCTAGTCTTAAGACTAGTCTTAAGAGTTTTAATTCTAGTCTTGATTCCACACCATTTACACGCTACGCTAGTGGATTGACCCATAACACAAACCGTATACTGTGTCTCTAGGATTGTAAAATATCCCGAATTGCGACTTGCAATTCCGTTTACACCTCGTAAACTGTGTTTTACGAATGTCACAACTTTGCCTCAACACTGTCTGTAACTCGTACCTGTGACGTTCGTGTTTAACTACTTCTAACAAATACGTATTGTGAACGTATTGTATACGTATTGTCTACTATGTTTACCAACACTTGTGCGTATACATACTTGTGCAACATATATGTAATCGAAACTATATGATATCAAACAGGGCACGAGAAACTTGAGCTTAAGGTGAAAATTTAAGCTATGGAGCTATGAAGAATTTCGCTATGTTAGATGGGTTATACTATAGCATATCGTAAATTAAAATAACTACATTTTCTCAAACCGTGTACTCCACCATTGCAATCACAAAACACGAGTATAACTGCAATAAGCATTTTATACACCAATCCCGTACAAAGGACGGGTACTCTGCTAGTATATTATATATACATAAAATATCAAACCCAATATCAATATTATAAGTACTAAGCTAGTTTTAGTGTAGATGAATTTTTGAAAATAGGTTAACTGTAGGTTTAGAAATTAGTTTTTACCTTTACCGATACAAAGACTTGTCCTTACAAACAAAACATTAATGTTTCCGTTCTTCTGGCTACGTTGAATTTACTTCTATCTCGAAAATGTTAAGCACTGAAAGAAATAATATAACGTTTCCATTAGGATAAATAATTTGATGTTGTGTTTGAATCTTTTTGCTTTCTCACAGCATGCAATCGTTTGTTAAGTTGTAGTGTAATGATGTAGGCGATGTTTTTGCTTGTGTGAAGTGTCTTATTTTAATGGAATGTTCGTCGAAAAATTTATTAGTCATCAAACTTAGTTATCAAACTGTGACCCAATTCACTAGCATTTGTATTGTTTTGAAATATTTTTCGAGACTAAATTATAAGCTACAAATACCAAATAAAATATTTTGGTTGTCAGTTATATCAAGAAGAGTAATTGTAAAAGTGTGTGTGGATTTTTACCACAAAAATAGTAAAGTTTAATTAAAACTAACAGTAAAATGCATTTGTCTGTCTGCAATATTTAGGGGATCTAAAATTTAAATAATTTCTTTTGGCACGAATTTTCTCAATCATTATATTATTTCCATACGTAAATAAAATATACCCTTTCACCGTAGAAGTTTAATGTGGATCACTTTAGATTCATACATTCCTATAGTTGGAATATGACTGTCAAATCTTAGACCATCCGCTCAAAAGTTACGATACAGTTTTGTATGAATATATAATCAATTTTTAAATTTTTAATTGTAAATAGAACTAGATTACCAACAGATAACATGATCATACAAATGTTAAATCGGAAACACTAAATAGTAATCTTACTTATTTGGCTATCAGCCACGATTTCAAACCTAACTGTTCATTTACAAGCAGGCTACCAAATATTTGTATTAATTACTTTTCATACTTCTTTAAAATAAGTGAGCTTCAAACAATGGTCACTGACCATCACTCGACATTGACCACAGGTGATTTTATCCTTCCATTCGTAATAAATTTCCTTTCATAAAAAAACTGAAAAATCTTATTCGTATATTTAACTCAATTGAATAGTTAATATTAATTTATTGTTTACTTCGTTTATTGGGTTTCATATTTTATTGTACAATTTTGAAGTTTACTTCCTTTTATATTATTATTTTTTTTATTTGGATATCCTCATATTACCAATGACCTATTGGGTATTTAGAATGTCGCAAACTTGTACAAGGGTTCGTTAAACTGATGAAATGGTCTCAAATCGTCCGGAACAGGCATACAATCGCTTCTAATGGCAAACTGGCTCAATTATACAGCCTCACTATAACAGATAGCTTAATACGATTCCCGAATCAATTATTATTAATTGAAACAGTATCTTACTATTCATTGTTATGTCTTAGTCTTCACAGATTATGTTATTTACCAGAAACGGTAAAACCTCTACATCTGAAAATAGTTTGCTATTTATAACCTATACGGAGAATCATTTAGAATACAATAAGTCATTAAACAATTATGCAAACAAAGAAAACATTATTTCAGTTATGTTCAGTAACGTGAAAAAGTGATAGTAAATATTAGTTATCAAATCAGTATATTTTAATTTAAATACATTTACCGTCACATTAACCATTGTTATATATTACTTATCACTGAGCCGTTTTTTTTGGTATAATTATCTAGAGTATTTGGTCGTGGTTGTTTTTGGCAATTCAAATAAACTTAAGACAAATTAACTAAAAAAAAAAATATTTAATAAACAGTTAAACTTGTTGTACCTTCCTCTGCAAAAACCCCAAAAACAAGAATGGTCCAAATTTGTTGCTAGACAAAATCAACTGTTGTTGCCGCTACATGTATAACAGCTTACTTACATTTGCATTAAAAACACATTTAATTCAAGTACTAGATTATGTTATGAACAAGAGTAATATATTTTAAGATACTGAGATTGCCTCGAAATAACCTATTTACTGCATTATATACGATTGGTAATATATGGTTATGTTATTTTGTATCATATATTGGTAGTTTCGAGTAAAAACGAAATGAAATATAATTAGTTTACACGAATGTAATGCATATGGTAACGCAACAATAAATAGCTATCATCATTATGAATGTACTGTACAAATACCGTCTAATTTCTGTATAACACAGATTTTACAATGCATTTTTGAACAACAGTTAGCTTTGTTCTCTGTTGAGTCCTGTTCCCGCTGCAAAGCACGGGTATAGCATATCGTAATATCATAATACGCTAAGCCTAAACATTAATTTAATAAAAATACTTTTTGTTTATATTCTCAAAGCTGTCAATTCTAAAATATGTCCATTGCAGTAGTTTTCTGTTTTGTTTGAAAGAAATAAACAGCACTCTGTCAGTTCTGGGGTAACAAGCAAAATAATGCGGAACAAAATGGAAATATGTGTATTTGACCTGAGAGGGATAACTGCATTCGTACGCATAAATAAGAGTATTGTTCCAAGACCAAATTAACTAGATATAGTATTGATTCCCTGTATATTTAAGTTATATAACATTCAGAAAATTTTAACACAATCGTATTGCAGAAGAAAACAAGTTCAACTCTCAATATGACGCGTCTCTAAATTACAACTTTAAGTTTCATTCAAGTAGAATGTATAGAACAGGACTATATATTCACTCTATATACGATTAGTAATTTTAATAGCCTGTATTTTGAACACATCCCTCGTATAATCTTCTCCACACATTTCCTAATCAAATCGTTTTTATAAACCACAATTATTGTTTGATGATCCAAATAAAATAGCCTGCAACTCTGTTGATACGGTTATACAATTTAACTTACATTACTCCTATTATTTTGTTACGATTAAAATATACTCACCTATATACTTATATTTTATTGCTAATTAACACACTTTTAGGTTTCATAGACATAATGAAAGGCTTTACACACGACCCTTCGTCAACTCTTGAAACTTTGATGATGATAAAAATGGATAATGAATATCTGAGCGTCGATCAGTGACGTAATCACGTTGATCATCTGCGTCGTTAGTGACGTCATTACTGTGCGTCATTAACGTCAAGTCACTCGTATGTATTGTTGTAAATCTCTTGACAGTGATCAAGCATGTTTTCACTAGAATAATTATTTCATTAATATTACATACATTTTCAAATATAGTATGGATTGTTACCTATTTATGTATACCTATTTTGTTTTGACACAAGGAATTGCTTTTCTTAAGTCCTTAATGTCCTTAATGTGTGGTGTATTTAGAGGGGGTTTTTTAGTGAGTAGTCTGTGATAGATTCAGGAGTCTCACACTACAGGCTGGCTACCTGTGTGCGTAATAGCATTTTCCCTCTTCTCCTAAAAAGAAAATGTGTGGTGTATTTTAAACCTTTTTTATTGTTATAAGTCTGATAAACACAACATTAATTACATAAAAAGTGAACTAAAAATTAACAGGTTACTTATATGTTGAACACAAAATACAGCATATGAATTAAAAGGACAGTTTATTACCTATTTTGAAAACTAAAATAAATAAACTGAATTGAAAATGCAGTGGTTCAAGTTAATTTCCATAATTTTATCAGTAAAAAGCACATAAAATGTGTCGAGGCAGGCCAACCCATGTTCTGAATGCTAACTGCCTTATTACACCGACCTGCACTGGAGCTGTATTTGTACAAAATCAACATGTTTTATTCACGGAAACATGTTTAGGATTTATGATTTAAGAGCTAAAGCTGGGTTGTTCAACAGAATATTTTTAGTGATTGTCTATATAAACAGTTCAACAGTAATGTAAACGTATAATAATTGTATGATCTACAACTTTCTGTAATATGAAAAAAAAACTAATTTATAATAATCCTTTTGAGAAACTAAAATTATATTTGTGTATTGATGTTAAAGTATCACTTCAGCTTATAGAAACATACTGAATAACAGCAATACCCCATAGTTAAACTAACCAACACAATAAGACTTCTTAAAGTTCGTTTGTCGTGTCTCTAGTTCATGGAAATTTTGAGCCTATTATTGAAGTGGTTAATTTTATGATTTGCGCTTTTATGTTTGGTTACATAACTAGGGGACGAGTTATTATTTATGATTAGATCGTTTTATTTGGTTTAACGTGGTTCTAAAGGGTTGAAATAACAAGAAACCAATATGACTACAAAGCACGACCTCTACAGTGCACCGGACAGAAATAACAATAACATTGGCTTTAGCTGTTTTATAAGGACGAGCAATCTACTAAGGGAGTATGTTTTATCAATGATACCACACTCTTTTTGATCACTCTGAAAATAAATTACTTGTTTATCATAGGTAGCTGATAAAAACATAATAGTAATAGGAGTAACTTGCAATATGAGTAATATTTTACATGCTTAGAGAACCTCCTTTTCCCTGGTTATTTTACTTGTAGGCCTATTATGATACGAGTAGTATGTATGCATCCGTGCTTTTTGCACATGATCAATATGATAGCTTTAGTACTTTAGGAGAGTGATAACAAAGGCTTAAAACCCAAATGAGTAATATCGTGATAACATCATCCGATTATTACAAAACATGGCATTTTTCTTTAGTTGATCCTACCTAAAACCTGTAATCTAGTTTGACCTAAAACCTGTAATCTAGTTTGACCTATATTTAGGTCAAATAACCTATCAGTATGCTATTTGGACTTTAAATTAAATTAATGCTGATTTTAAATTAAAAAAGAGTAAGGAATTATTCTCACGAGCTCAAATGTTCTCATTCGGTAAACATGGTTTAATTTAATACAGTATAAGAAAACAATATACTATGAAATAAGAAATATAAAGAACGGAAGGAAGTATTTTGGGATTAAAGTTAATCTAGTATTCCTTGTAACTACAAATTGCAAAGTAAGTTGGGCTTTTGAAGAATGTTAAACATTTAAAAAGCAAAGCAATCCTTCTATTGTTGTTTTTAGTGCTACTAAGATGTTTGAATTGAAATAGTTCTTAACTTAAGTTCTTGGAGTGTCCATAGTTGTATTATTATTTTCAGGATTTTGTTTTAGTATTGTATATAATATATGTTCACTACTGTCCCGTATTAGGAATTGTACATAATTAACATAGGTTCAAATAGTTAATTTTTGTTCTGTTGGAAATGTTAGTCTATGTTCGTGATTAGTTTATATGTTTATGTGTTGTTTTGAAGATTTATTGAAGCCCTCCTATGAGTGAAAATTTCACGTATAAGGCCAGGTAGGGGGATAATGCCACATTAAGAGTTTGGCAACGGGCTACTATTCGGACAACTGAGAGTTAAATTGGCAAAAAGGTACTTTTTGTGCATCTTGTATAGCATTGCAGCTTTATTTCATTTAAAAACCTAATGTAACGATGACTCTAATGGAGATAGATCTTATTTAAATTGAAAATTAAAAATAGCCTTTCAACAAGCCAAATATCAGTCGTTAATATCTTGAATTATTTAGGCTATACTTAAATAGGAAAAACACTTTAGTTATAGTTTCGGTGATATTAATGTATGGCCGTTTAGATTTACAATGCAATCTGTAAATACCATAAATCAATTTACGTTTTAACCTGAGGAAAAACAATCTGTGAAAACATTTACATGATTTTGTTTGATAACAAATATATATTTTTAAAGTAAAATAAAGCGGTTAGCGTCACTATAAGTTATATTCATTTAAAAATTGATAAACTGTTGGCAAATTTATTGATTTTGTGATTTATTATCTTAAAACAGGAACAAGGTCCAGTTAATTAGTTTCATTACGTATATTAAAATTCTATTCAATTTTGTAAGTAAATAGCTAAGTTCAAAATTAGTGTACACTAATTTTTGAAAGTTCTTGGCACAGTAGTTGTAGTTGAAACATCAATTCTCACAGGAAAGCAACTGACACAAATATATAGGTTGGACTTTGGCCAATCTTATATTGAACTCGTAAATACGTCATACGTCCAATGATAAATGTGAATCCAATGCATTATGAAGGAGTCTACTTGAAATATGATCCTGGGTCGAACCGGAATCCTCCAGATATAACGATTTATGTTTAGATAAATCAATAGTAATTTATAAAATTGTCTAACACATGGTTCTGTTCATTCATGCTTGTGTACATAATTTGATAATAATAATGTTTTTTTACTTTAAATTAATAATAATTAAATATAAATAAGCTACTTGCTCCAAGGTACACTATAGGTTTGGAATCAATTTCCTTCAATTGAAGAATAAACCTTTTATACATTTCCTGAATTTTCTGGGTCACGTTTTGTATTAAACAGGAAATAGGTTTAGCCTAGTTGTCTTCGTGTAGTTTAATCCTGATTCAACAACGTTAAGTAAAAAAAAAAAAAACTTAATTTGATAATCTTAGAATAATCCTTTTTTATGTTGAACTTTATGGAGAACTTTTTTAGACAATTTATACGTAACATTGCATAGAGTTAATAAAATATGCTAAGTTTTTCACAAACTCTGATTTGATATAGTATATTACGTTACTAGTCCTGAAAATAAGTGTTTACCGGACGAGTGTGGTCGTTCCCGTGCGAGACGAAGTCGAGTACGGGATTACCATACGAGTCCGGTACACACATTTTGGACGAGTTACGTACGATAGTTTACGCCGCACTACATTATTTTGACGAACTTCCCACGCAAGGATTTAGTCCAGAAAACAGCTGTTTGCCGCCAGCTTATTCAAATGGGGTTTCATTGCGTACTACTGTTCTGCAATGAGTTTTACCGGACACCAATCAGCTGATTATACTGTAATTGCGTGGCAATTAGTGGTTATAAACAAAAACATAACCTCTCTCAGAGGTTATGACTAGTGATTTTTAGTCCTTTAGTTGGTGGAAATATATAAGGATTTGTACGAAATAAGTAGTATGGCGTAAACTGTCGTACGTAACTCGTTCAAAATGTGTGTACCGGACTCGTATGGTAATCCCGTACTCGACTTTGTCTCGCACGGGAACGACCACACTCGTCCGGTAAACACTTATTTTCAGGACTAGTAACGTAATATACTATTACGCCATACTACTAAATCCGTACAAATCCTTATTTCCACCAACTAAAGTAATAAAAATCACTAGTCATAACCTCTAAGAGAGGTTATGTTTTTGTTTATAACTACTCACTGCCACCTAAATACAGTATAATCAGCTGATTGGTGTCCGGCAAAACTCATTGCAGCACAGTAGTACGCAATGAAACCCCATTTGAATAAGCTGGCGGCAAACAGCTGTTTTCTGGACTAATTCCTTGCGTGGGAAGTTCGTCAAAATAATGTAGTGTGGCGTAAAGATAATGTTTGCATAGAAGTGGTTTTGATTGTTCTTGTAAAACAATTGGTTTTCATAAAAGTCTTGTTATAAGGATGGGTTCTATTTTTCGTCGTTTGCGTGCAACGTTAAGCTTGGACACATTTGAATGTGTCCATGTTCGTCGTTGTCTGCTTTTATCGTTGTCTGATTGAGGCGGTGTCTGCTTTTAACGTAGTCCACGTTTAACGTTGTCCAACTTCGACATCGTCCCGTTCCACCGACTCACTAAACCTAAATTGGTAAAACAGAGAAGTATACGTAAACTAATAAATGAGTAACAATTTGGTGAAAAAAATAATTTTATTCTTTTACTACGAATAATATTAAATTTCATTATAAAAAAACACCTCTTTTTTATTTTAGATTTGAAAAACAAAATAGCCAAACTACATCAAATTATTTCATTCTCCATTTAATAAACGTACTTGAAGCAGGTTTAAAGAAAGACTTACTAGTACATTCACAATACTTGCTTTCTGTTTTTTTTTTGTTTTTTTTTTAAGTTATACCATAGAATAAATAAATGCGAATCTATCCTTTTGTTATACATTTCAAAATATAGTTTTATGGATGATTATTAATGAGGGATGATTATTATTATTAACATTTTAATTGTATATTTATGTGTATGTGTATGTATAATTAATTATTTATTATTACATTGTATATTTATGTGCAATTTTGTACTATCTGTGTGTGCTAAGTAATATTTACCATAAATCTGTTTTCCTTATTTATAATTTGCACTACACATATAAGCTGAGGTTTATAATTGAACGGTATATTTGGAAGCTTATTGAATGTCAAAGTAACTCTTTCCATTGATGAAACTAGTGACAAAAGACCCATCAATCTTTCAGACAAAGAGAAAGCCTACAACTTTGTTTCAAGGAAAAGCCTCCTCTAATACCTCTAAAGTAAACACCCATTTACTTTGCCATTCAAGGTAACATTAGTAAATGGAGAGTTCCAAGCAATACAGAGTGGTATATGCAGTTGGCAATAGTATCAATGCTATAGTATTTATTTCCATACTTACAGTAATAGGCTGAGACAGTTCTTTAACTTATCCTACTAATACTGATACTTTCAATAATTATAAGCGTTAAAACTTTTTTTTTTTACTTGTACTTAGCAATAACCTGAAAACTACGTAAGCTAAAAAAATGTTTTTTGGGGGTTTGAGTTAAAATTAGTTATCTTTACTGTAATATTACTTCAATTAAGTAACGAACCGAACAACAAAGACGATTTTGAAATTGGGACACAATATCTACATACCTTAAATAATTATCGTTTCTATCTCCTTTTTGGCGTTGAATATTTTATAGTATCATATTAGATTGGGATTTTCTTATACAAATATATGATGTATACAAAGGTCAATCGTTCGTGGACATATAACAGACAAATAATATAAACTCCTACACATTGTAGTATTTGCCTAATCAGACGAGGCAGTAGTGATCAAGTAGTCCTGTGTGACATTACTTTGTACGTTATTATTATATCATTTTAAATACTAAAGTAAATTATGATCCATTGCTGATGCAAAAAAAAAATACTATAAACGTCCATCCTATGCATGTATTTTCTTTTTTAGTTTATAAACATAAGACATGTTAGATGACCATTTTTCAGGTAAGTTTTATGAAATCAATAAACTATTTGAGTTAATTTATCATTAATGGTGTTAAAAAAGAAAACAAAGAATGTTACAAAAGCAAACCGTTGTTGTACATACGATTATTAAAATACTAGCTGTCCCGGCGAACTTCGTATCGCCTGAAAGAAAGTACCGTTACGTTTAATTTTCAAGATGATCTCGTTCGCATCGCTCAATCACGTCCTGGTTGAAGTTCGTTCGCTACGCTCACTCACCTTTGGATTGGAGCTCGTTCGCTACGCTCACTCACCTTTAGGTTGGAGCTCGTTCGCTGCGCTCACTTGCCTTCAGGTTAGCTCGTTCGCTACGCTAACTCGCCTCCAGGTTGAAGTTCGTTCGCTACGCTCACTCACCTTTGGGTTGGGGCTCGTTCGCTACGCTCACTCACCTTAAGGTTGGAGCTCGTTCGCTTCGCTCACTTGCCTTCAGGTTAGCTAGTTCGCTACGCTAACTCGCCTCCAGGTTGAAGTTCGTTCGCTACGCTCACTCACCTTTTGGTTGCAAATTAGCTGTTGTCATAAATGTAAAAGAAATAATAGTGCTGCACCCTGTTGGTAATCCTTGTAACTTTAATGCTATTGAACATCATAGAACAGAACCAACTTGTTTAATTGAAACAGCTGTTAAGATTCATTAATTCCATTTCTCATAAGGTTAGCATGGGAAACTCCAGAGCCACTGGGGCGGAGCCCTTTTAAGAATTTCGAAACGGGAAATAGTTTACGTCCGATTCGCATACCTACAGAATTTACACACCAAATTTCATAACGATCGGTGAAGTCGTTCCGGAGGAGTTTGCAGACAAACACTGTGACACGAGAATTTTATATATTAGAAGAAGAAGATAGATTTTCTGTTACTGGATTGCTGGCAATTTCCAAAATATTCCACTATTTTTTTACTTTTTACTTTTAAGTTAACCATGATTTCAAGCCACCCGTTATATGCAAAGTTTTTTTGCTGACGATATTTTAAAATATTAGATTAATGTAATTTTTCAAGTTTTATAAAACTGCCTAAACTATTCCCAACAGCTTGATATTAAAAATGATATCAAAGGCAATAGTATATTTCATAACAAGGGTAACAAGGGTCGGCAAAATAAAAATAACATACTTAACATTACCTTTACATAGTAAACATTCTTTTTGCGTCGTGAACCATTTAATGATGCATTTTCGAAGGTGACAAATATATAACGAAAACAGGTGATTTCACAATAGTGTGGCGACAAATTTATTTTCATGCCTTGTTAACTGACCAAATGTGTTGTGCGGTTAGCAGTTTAGCTAGATAACATGACTCGTAATTTTTCCCACCTGTAATTGATAAAATTTAATAGTGCAATAGCTCATCGTAAGGTATGCTTAGAACATAAATACACATGAATGTTAAAAAAAAAAAACTTTAATATATCGAGATATTTATATGCAAACTAAGAGTGTAAAATTGTATTTACACCCATAACTGTTTAAAGACACACATATATATATAGTTGATGTTATGCCTAATTTATTTGACGTTTGCTTGAAAAACATATTAAGTCTTACTAATGACGAAATCTATACCAAGAACATCATGTGCCCAAGGCCATGCTGTCGTAGACATAAGGATCCCTTCCTATTTCGTTTTTCATTACTCTCCCTCCTACTGCCAGGGGCAAGCAAAGTGCTAGGGTAAAAAATAAATAGATTTCGACAACAAAACAAACATACAAACAATACTTCAATTAGGTAATTCTGCGTGTAATTAGGCTTACGTTACCAAATAGGTTGCGGACATTTTCAATCACACTTTGCCACTTAATATGAGTTGCAATAGGAAATGCCCGATATAGCCTGTATGTAAAATGTCAGTTTTGTGCCTCTATATGCATGAGAAAAAATGTATCAACTCAACCTTTTGGTAATCTTTATGTTTCAACTGTACCAATTAAGGTACTGCTGTACCATTAAAATATCTTATAAGCTATAAATATTACATAAACAAAATTGATAGTTTGTCTTGACATAGACGAAACAAGGTATGCGTATTATGGTGACATATTTTAGGATGTAATGAATATTTTGGTCTACACAAGTAACATGTGAAATTTGTATGAAAAGTGAAAAATCCCTGGGATTACAACAATGATATGTGATGCTGTCATCACTGTATATATATATATATATATATTTGAATTTTAGTTGGAATTTATTTAGATTGGTTTTAGTATAAATTATATATAAATTATATTTTTGAAATTTATGTTTTATTGTTTAAATAATTGTATTTAAAAGGATAGTTGGTCCAGTTATGATTATCAGTTGCCACGCGCTTACATATAGATATGAGCATCTTGTTGTTGTCCCCGAATATACCAACCAATAGGAATCGTTTACTTCAAGGATTTACCAAATATGGAAATGTAGATTATGGCGAAACTAGGAGAGGGATTTTTGCAGCTCATGGGTTTTTAGCTGAAGAAGAGATCTCCATAGACTCCTGCTGGCAGCACTCACCTTCTGAGTTGTAAGTAGTCCCTCGGGTTACTGCTTAATCAGCCAAGTTCAATAATAATTGCTGTAATGTTTTAACTTGTAAATGTCTAGCTACATACTAAACTTAGGACTTACTTATAAACCTTTTCCGAATATCAGAGAGCTCACTTCAATTGTGGCTATAAGGATAATGTGAAAAATATTTGCACCCGTTTGTAATTAAGGCTACTTGATGTAAGACTTTGATAGCATCGTAAATATTTGACAAAGTTTTTTTTTAATATCAGAAAGTACTACAAACAATTTTAAATACAAGTACCCCTTAATCAGATGAGTACATTTTATTCCCATTATAAAGCGTTTTTAAATCTCACAAACATGCCTTTGGCTTTTATTTTATTCAAAGAAAACCAACTAGATTATTATGTTAGGTTCATAAGAAAAAAGTCACTTGCTATTTTATTAATTTTAAACTAAAATCAGTTATATTACGTTAATGTGATATTTTATGATGTTTTATGTGTAATTTAATAAAAAAAACATTAGTATAATTTTATAAAAATTTTGTATAATCTGTGTAATTTTAGTATCAACTATGTATATTGAAGCTTTGAAATTACAAAGCATATAAACGATTGTCGTATATTAGATTTGATTGATAGTATCAGAATACTTATCAAAATACTTTATCCTTTTACAATACAACCACACAGTGAACAACAAACATTAGCCCAGTGGCTATTTAGTTTTATAATTCATATTGAAACACACAGTATAATATTTCAGTACTTTTAATAATATGGCTATTGGACCGTAGGAAGATATATCTCTTTCGGTTGTTTAGGATTTTGCTAGACTGAAGTAATGTGATCAAAGTTATGTGAACTACTATTACCAATTACGAATTTGAATTTAGGTCAAATACAAACAAGAAATATTATTTTGCGAGTTAAAAATAAAAATTAACCTGCAGACTGTTGGAAGACGTACAGAATCTTATTCATTCTTACCATGGCGTATGTAAAAAATTACTGTTTATTTAGAACTTTACTTTTTCCACTCATAACGTTTCTTATATGCCTTTTTTTTGTAAAATCAAGACTCAAGATGGAAGTCGTTGCCAAACTTGGAAAAGCAAATTTATCGCTCCCCCGCAGGGCACTAAGCCAACGGCGCGACACGTGGCATTATAAAAAACTATAATTACATTTCAAAATAAATACAACAGTTCGAACGAGAATGCATTATGTTCATACCATGTTTGATACTATTATTTTTAATAAATTTTATAAATTTCAAATCTATATATTACAGGCCAATGTGCTACACTTTATAAAGACTAAATTATTTTAATTTTAATTACAAAAACCTTACTTTATATATTCCGAATATTAGTTAAAGGCCCTAGTTGATGGTGTTTAGGCTTTCCCTTAATCCACTCCCTTTAACCATAGTTGTGGACGCTGTGGTGTCTAACGTATTGGGGGAACAATATAACTCCAGTCTGTGGTTTTGTTGGTATACAAGCCTTTGGATAGTAGTATTAGCTGCAAGGATATTTTTTAATGAATGCTTATATTTCATAAGCCATATTTAAAATAAAACTATAGACATTTCTTGAACTATATAAGTTTTGCTATCGTTTAAACTATATAAGTTGAAGTATGTAAGTTTTTGCAGTTATCGTTTATTATTTATTTCCATTTTACGTTACATACAATTTTTTTCTAAGCCCTCTAAAAAAAATAAAAAGAAACATACACATAAAATATAAAGATGTTTGTGTGAGATAAACACATTTAGCATCCATATTAATATTTTTAAATGGTTGTTTTAATAATTTACTGTTAGAACAATTTGAATAAAGTAATGATTCATAAAATTACACTGTATTTATACATCTATACTATTATAAAAAAGAGGTGGTGTCTGTGTGTTTGTATGAGCTAATCTCAAAAACTACTGAACCTAGTGGGCTCAAATTGCACACAAATGAAGCTACAGTTCCGAGGATACATATAGAACTATTCCCGCTTCGATATTGTCCTAGGGCTCTGCCCCGTGGGCATTCAAAAATTTGAGGTGAGAGATTTAAAAGTAAATATTGATTGATAGTATCCATGGTAACAAAGAAAAAACCTGCAAAGTTTAAAAATGTAAACATGCAGAACTAACTGTCAAATGAATTTTGATTTCACAATTCCACACAGCTGGTTCAAACATATTAAATACTGCACGAATATTAGAACAGAGAGGGTAAGGATAATAAATTTTAAATAATGATGTCACTAGCCCGAATGTAAAAATTATTCAACAGGTTCTTTCAGTTACTTCATTTGTTTATGTTTATGATCTATTATTCTGAGTTTGTACTAATATTTGTGAAATGCTGTAATAATATTTTACAGGGAATAATTTGTTGTAAAATAAATCATTCATGGATATAAGAAATAATTCAGATTCTATAATCATTGCCAGGCCATTATCCTGAGTTTTATGAGGTTTATTTTTTTGATTTGTTTCTGTGTAAACAGCAATATAATCCCCCTGCCGCAACAAGTCTATGGACTGAGTGAATTTCCATTTTCCTGATTATAATTTCACTAAAATATTGTTGTAGAAAATTACCCTATTTTCCATATTTATTTATATTTTCCAATTTTTTTTTCTATTTTTCGGTTTGTAACTGTTGTGATAGTTTTTTTTGTTTACAGTGCAAACAATTAAAAACGTTCTTTTACTGTACCTTAAAATCTATTATTGGTTTTGTATCGTAGGTAGCCTAAATAAGTATGAACGGTATTAGTTAACCAAAACGTACTATTATCGAGTTAAGTTATATTTTGTTTCTGAATTAAATGGTAGGAGTGATACCATTTGGCATTTTCAAAGAACCAACATTGTCTCTTTTGCATGTGACAAACACATACTTAAGCAAATACTAAACCGATAAGGTTGAAATTTGGTGTGATGATAGCTGACATTCCCGATTAATATATAGACTTATTCTTACCTCAAAAACCCTTTCAGGATCCGCCCCAGTAGCTCTGGCTCTGGATTTTCTCATGTTAGCCTTATGAGTATTCATATTAAGGGATTAAAAGAATTTTGTCAGCCGTTTCAACTGTACATGTTGGTTCTGTGATATTAAATAGCATTAAAAGTAAGGCTTACCAACAGGGTGCAGCACTATTATGTTTTTTGCATTTATTACAACAGCTAATTTGAACCAACTAGCAACAAAAAGTTGTGGTACACAATTAAAACTTTACTTTTTCCATGGTTTAGGTGCAGTGGTAGAAAATTAGGGCTATGGTAGATGTGTGCTACAATATAGGATACCGTATAAATTTAAAGACCAAATTTGTTTAAACCGTGTCCTCTCCCGTAACTGCAATAAGCATTTTATACTTCTATGCCAACCCCGTACGAAGGACGGGTACTCTGCTAGTTATTATTAAGGTGTAATGTAACAATTTTATAGCTATATTTAAATGAATGTGGTGTATATACGCAGCGTATTTAATATATCAAGGAAAAGGACCTACTTCCTAATCACAAATAACTTCCTTTTGGTAACAAAAAATACCCTAAAGAACAGATTCTTCTTAAATGTATTTTTTTTTTTTTTTACTTAAATAATCTCTATAAAACATATTTGTGTTTATTAACGAAAAAACCTGATATGGGGTCCCTATTTTGCTTTTAAATATCCGTATGCCTTATATGAACGTGAACAGGTGAATTAAATTTAAAAAGTACAGGGTTATAGTGGGTATTTATAGCCTCACAACATCATACAGGGGTTCGTTAAACTGATGAAAGGGACTCAATTTGTTCAGGATGAAGCGAACAGCTTCCTCTAATGGCAAACTATCTCAATTATACAGTCTTAATAGATAATTAACAAATCATATTGTGAAATTCATACTTTCTTGTGAAACATAAATCCATACGTTATTTAAATACTATTTTACAGATTTTCCAATTCTTCCAGTAGTTATTATTACCATTTTCGTAAGCTTTATTTATTTACTTGCTTATTATATGTTTCGATATAGGCTCAGCGAAATAAAACTTTTCTCAATAAAGCTTATAAAATATTACGCATGGTTTATGTCTGGGGTAATCTTTATCTAGCAATTTGTAATCAAATAAGGTGTGTTTAGGAAGTGTTGGCTTTCTTGCTGTTAAATTAAATTTTACAAGCTTATCAGACCAAATGCACATACAGTATTAATTTTATTATTACTGACACTATGCTTTGTAGCTTAGATAAAGTAATGGGCTCAAAGTTTTCTAATTAAATAAAAAACAAAGCTATTGCAACGTGGATTTTGGATACAGATGGGTAACTGTGACAGTGTGTCATACATATTATTTCACGAACTTGTAGAGATGATATATGTTAGTAATTTTATGGGGATTCTTTAACGATCAATTTAACATACTCACACAATCAAAATGCAATTTAAACTTAAGTTACTTGCATAACGTGTTAATACTTTGGTAACATCTGCCATAACATAGTCTGGTAAATATTTATAACATGAATTGTTGTTTTTCCATTTTCTGGTAAAACCCAAATATGTTTCGAAGTTATATTACGGTAATAACTAGATGCAATGCGTGTTTACATCAAAATTTATCTCATAATAAAATTATAATAATAATTTTAACTAATGTTAAAAACTAAAAAATAAACACATTTCTGTAAAACCATTTAATTTATGACAAAAAATTCTTCATCGTGATTAGAAGTCTGTAATACTTCTTTGTATTTAACTCCACTATAAAATATTATTCACAATTAAGTAGGCATGAAAATAAACGATTTTTAGCAAAGAAAATGTATTTGCTCTCGGCCATGCTGATATTATACGTCTCAGTAGATACGAATGTTTCCTTTCAATTTCACTCCTCATTATTTCTCCCCTCGACTGCCGCGGGCTGACACAACGTCAAAGTTAACAAATCTCAGTTAACCGACTAATCTCAGTTATCTTATATAATATCAAATTATCTTAGATTTAGGAAACCAAATATTGACAAGTCAAATTCAATACACGTACCAAGACTGGACTACAAATGTTAACAAATTCGTGTGAGTGTATAAAAAAAAATCTCTTTTCAGTCATTGGTTAATTGAACAAGTTTTAAATATATATAAATATGTATATTACACGCTGCTGGTGGTGAAATCACTGCATGGTACTCCAAAGTTTTCGCACGATAAAAGTGTGATTAACCTTTGAACTT
Organism: Macrosteles quadrilineatus; assembly: GCF_028750875.1. Taxonomy (NCBI): domain Eukaryota; kingdom Metazoa; phylum Arthropoda; class Insecta; order Hemiptera; family Cicadellidae; genus Macrosteles; species Macrosteles quadrilineatus. The sequence goes on from NW_026542597.1 coordinate 306,362, forward strand.
TCCCAAGGTGTAGGCACAGTTCACAAAAAAAATATTTTAGAATTTTGCAAACAAATAATCCATCAAAGGTTCACAACAAAACCATTTACAATGACTTTGCATGCAGCCAAATATTTTGTTCCCTACGGATAGGTATTTAACATAATTCATAATCTTTGTTTGTAAGTTAGTAAAATCATAGATTAAACATACTTCCTTAGGAGTATGTTTAATCTATGGTAAAATCTAAATATATACGAAATTAATTTTAAAACTCAAACCATTATACAGCGTGAAGCAGACCACCCGTACACATACTTTTTCGGGAGTTCTTTTTCACCTAGAAATGCGAAGTAAAATTATTCCCCTAAATCACATACGGAGAATCTATTTAACATACTTAGAACATGATCTTAGTACAGAGTGTATCAGAAATGAAGGACACGGGTTCGAATTTCGAAATTTCCTTAGTCAACCTATATCCCATTGTACATTTATAGAAAGGTCTTGTCTTGATTAGTGAAAACAGAACCTAATTCATCATCTCATCACCATTAAAAATGGTGGCCATTTTTGTAAATCTTTAACTTATTAACGTTATACTCAGTATTTTCTAAACCACTAAACATTTTTCCGTTCTAATTCAAAATTCTTAATTATGGTAAACACAACTTTACAATGACGTATCACATGTAATTATTTTCAAAATAATAATTTGTTACCTAAATTTTATTTGTTTGTAATGTTGGTACACCTTTAAATAAAAATAAAAAAAACATCAAATGACATATGTCAAATAGCACATTGTGTTATGGGTCTTGTTAAGATTAACATCTTTCCAATTTACTGTTATTTCTGTTATTACTGTGTTTTTATGAACTGTTATTTTCAATTTACCTACTATTACCTACTTTCATATCAGGGTGCTTAACCCTGTATACCTAAAGGTGCTCAAAAGGATAAAAGTTTTTTCACTGTTTCAACACCGTTACTCAAACCGCTAATAAGTTATGAATGTTTATACAGACAGACGGACGCTAAACCGTTCGAGATACGAAATTTGGCTTGAAATCTCTCAAACATTTTTTTGAAAGAGCTAATTTATTATTTAGTAAAGAAGTAAGTATATACTTTCAGGTTGTCAAGCTTTCCACTAGAACGGGTGTTACCAGATTATTCGGGTAAAATACAATACAAAATAATAGGCAATATTTTGTATTGTATTTTACCCGAATAGTCTGGTAACACCCGTTCTAGTGGAAAGCTTGACAACCTGCATGCATATACTTTCTTCTTTACTAAATAATAAATTAGCTCTAAAAAAAAAAATTGAGAGATTTTAAGCCAAATTTTGTATCTACGGCAATATTGAAAGATAGTTTTAATCACTTTCAAATCTAGTTTGCATAGTTTTTTTTCTACTTTATGGGGAAAATAAACACTAATGCTTTCATTTAAAGATAAGAGTTTTTAAAGATTTAAATATATTAAAAAATATATGAATAAATCAATACAAGCTCTTCATCGATAAGTCCTTTGTTTAGTAGTTAAATATGTTTTCTTTTATTGATAACGTTTGTATGTTTAGTATGTTTACGGAAAAAATATTGTAAGACCTAAGGAAAACCCCATAACTGTGATTTTTAAATGTATTGAACCATTACCATAAGTTTGTCGGGGAATTATCAAACATTAAGAGGATTAAACTAATACAATTTCATCATTGGGTTAAGTCTTCCCTATATATTGATAGACGACGAGTTTCCTGTTTGTATATCAGTTATGTCAGCATTACAAATCTTTAAATTCGTTTCATTGGTCTTAAACTTAGAACTGAAAACTTCTGATTAATACCTTCTAATGTCAACAACACAACTGTTAACATGATTATTATAACATTTAATCAATGGCCTTATCTACATCTGTCATATCAACTAGAGATAGATCTCAAATCAGTTATATGACTGAGGGGTGAAACATATACAATCAGTCATGTAGTTATCGATTGGTCCTTACTTAGTTCGACTCTACACCCCAAATGAATCAGAAATAGATCGGATAAGAAATAATGTACGTTTAAATTTGTAACAAAATATTTGATATTGCATTTATCTCATATTCATTAACCAAAGGGATTCACCGTTATCCTAAGTTTCTTACTTATAACATAAAATGTTTTTAACACGTTTCCACACTTGCCCTTTCACAATATTTTACAGGTTCGTAAACTCATTGGCATGAAAGTAAATGCCAATACTAAATACATTTAAAAACACATCTTTGAGAATAAGGTTGTCCAAATGAAAAAGTCTTGGATATAAACAAAAATTAGTTTGACGTCATTCGTTATATTTGTTTTGGACAGGAGACGACATTATAGGTCTACGTCTGATAAATAGTTTTTAATTAGATGGAAGTTCTGTTACAAAAAATTCCTACAAAAAATAAAAATTCTTACAAATAAAGCATAGTGTTATAATGTTTACCCAATCATAACTTGAAATTAAAATAGGAATTTCATATTTTTTATCATATACTAATATTTGAAATTAAGGCAAAAGTAGCAATCAGACAACTTCATGTTTTACTGATGCTAACTCCGTTTCAATTTGGCTCGGTCCCACAACTAGCCAGACTATTTATTGGGTCATATCGAATGGTTTGTGGTTTCAACAGAGTAAACATGGCTGTTTCGTTTTATATTGAATTTCCTCATTTATAAATTATCACTATTAATTACATTTTGTTCTAAATTATCATTTTAACGATCCACCAAATATAAACATTTTTCATGAGGACAAAAGAACAATGTGTACTAAACAATATTTTACCAGCAGTGATGACATACATGATATATATGATGATGTATGTACATAATGTTTGTTTATACTTAGTGCATGTTGTTACCGATGTTAGTCAAGTGAATATGAATCGATTGATGTTTTCGAATCACAGATTGTAATCTATACTGTTATATACAAATCTAATTTTACCTAGGGAAACTTAGGGATGATTAAGGCAAAAAAACCTTTTCATATTCCAATCTACAAACTATGAGCATTATGCATTTGCACCATATAGTTGTGTATCTTGAAATCCTGCTGTACAATTACATTTTACGGAGAAAATAAAAAAAAAATCTGTACATATAAATCACGATGTTATTTTTATGGAAAAAAGTGTTGTAAATTGCAATTTATTTTGTTTAATGTGGTAAATTTTACTTCATCCTATACTGTTAACATTTGGCCAACAAAGATGTCTTACCTTTCCCATGTCAGCCAAAATAATCAAGCTAAATGCTCAAGGTTTGTCAAAATACTCGTTAAATCTTATGTTATCAAAGTAAAGAATAAAATGTGTATTGTTTATGGAAATGTTTTAGTTCCAATTTACAGCTTTACGTGATTAAAAATTAATGATAACAATTATTAAAGTTGTTGATGTCATTATAGTAGTCCCTAACAATAACTGGATCCGAACGTCATTAGTTACAACTTGTCAAGTTTGATACTGTCAAGAACATGCAAATCAATTTCCTAGATGTGGCTCTTACGATGCAGAATAATAATAAGGTTCAAGAGGTTAAAGACGATTAATGATGTAAAACAACGCGTACCAAACAGTTAAGTGTGATGACTGTTTGGTAATTTTATTCATCGGCCTTTGTTAAACCATACTTTTGTAATGGTAAAATGTTAAACACTTTACACACACTCCAAGCTAACACATAGGAAAGTGGGCTGGTTAAAACGAGGTTTGGAAGTTTTTGGTAAAAATACCGACAATGACAAATTGATTTAGCTATGTCATAAAGTCAACGCCCTTAAGACCTACTCATTAGCTGGGTGTGAGAAACTGTGGGGTTTGTGCCTAGTGTCCTGAAATGTGAAGTAAGGGGAGTCGCTACTAAAATCGCTAAAAATATTATTTTAACTAATTTTTACTTTGTATCAGGCTTTTATACTTAAGAAAGGCCTAAAACAAAAAAAAACAAAAAAATTTGATATAAAATATTATTTTAAGGGCCCTAAAAGTGGATTTTATTGTTTTTTCGGAACATTTTTAAAATTGATATTTATAGAAAACCATAAACCTTACACAAATGGAAATGGTATACTTTTGTTCAGCATTAAATTTACTTTAATATCACGTATTTTTATTGTATTACAGAAACATTTACTTTTTTTTTTATAACAGCAAATTTTAAGAATATTTTAAATTTTTAAAAATTTTTTTGTTAATTTATTTATAAAAAACAATTTTACCAAATGGATTCAAAATACGTGTTCTTTTAGGTTTTTATATGCAAAAGGTGTGTACAAAATTTCAGAACTGTAGCTCAAGTAGTTTTTTTGGAATATAAAAGTTTTTAGGCTGAAACATGAAAAAACACAACTTTCGGGAAACGGAAGTTTTCCGGCAGATGTGTTTTACTATACAAAATAATTGGCATTTTTTAATAAAAACCATTTTTGGTAATGTTTTTTTTTACAATGCCATGGTAACAAACAAATAAGAATGCAAAAAGCTATAAACTACAATTTATTTAGGGCTAAGTTGTGAATAACATATGCACATACCTTTTTATAAGCCTTTGTTTACATTAGCCTACTTGTCTTTGTCGCACCGTACAACAGTTTGTCTTATTTTTTTTTGTCCTAGGTACATGTATGTAAAAATGATTTTGGGTGGTTTTTATGATGTAAAAAGATATATATAATAATTTAGGAACAAAAAAAAGTTTTTAATTTTTGAAGATTTTTCACTAATTTGAGTAGCGACTCCCCTAATCATTAGCTGTGTAAGAAACTGTGGGGTTTGGGCCTAGTGTCCTGAAATGTGAAGGAATACTTAAATACTTTTAATTGAAATGACGAAGATAGGTATTTTTTAAGCCAACTATAATTCGAGTCATAACTTTTATCTTCAAATATGAATAAACTTACAAAATGTTAAAGATGTGTCATTAAAGTTCTGCGAATTTAAAATTTCCCCTGGAATTTGTTAATTATTAAAATAATTATGTATTACATTCTTCTTCGTTATCAAATCACAAGTTTCAATTCTCAAAACGAACTAAACTGAATTCAAACTTGGTTTAAATAACTTGAATTTAACAGCGATTGGAAAAGTTTGTAGATTGATGCGCAAAAGTTTGATTGATTTTGTGGCCTCAAACGACCACGAGTTAAGTTTTTATCGAACCGATTTACCTTTTATCTTTCATGAATGTGGTTGCACATGCGGTACTAAAAGTTCGATATTAAATTTAAATGTTTAAAATAACTTGTATGCAACTTATTTTGAACAAAAGATCCTTGTATGAAACGCAATGGTGACAGCCAAAGTTGTATATCTGGATGAATGCATACGAAAATGATACGAGTCAACTTTAGGCTTTATCATTATACTGTGTATACCTATATCATTACATCTTTAATCTTTCTATCTGGAGCAAGGCAACCCCGACGCTTGTTTTTAGTGTTTTCGCAGAGGCGAAGAGGGCTATTTATGCTTCGTAAAAAATGCGTTTAATCATTAATGATTGACATAATTTTTTATACAACAAATAATATTTGGATGATTTCACCACTTATTTAAACAAACCCGATAATGGTACAATGAATGACAAATACATTTTGTAAATGTTTAGACCACCCTATTCCTAACCAAAGGTTAATAAAATAAAGTTTCCAGTAAGTGTACAATTACTTTAAGAGTATGTGGTTGAAATGTGTTTTTAAATTAATTGAGACTAACATACATTATTCGTGATCAAACGGGCAAATGCATTCATTGCTACTTACAATACGTTGCGTTCGAAACCAATTACTCTTGGGGAAATTGATTGTATTATTATGCATTGTTACACACACAACATTGGCTACATTGTAACCATATGACATTGTGATGAAATATACAGTTATACAGAGCTTCTATACACGGCTAAATTTGCCATTACCTACGGGAATAGATTCATTGTGTCATTGTTCTTTTTATACGCTAGACATTTTAAGTATTTGACGTTCGGAAATTTTTACCATTTCGTAAAAAACTTCTATAGAGTGAAATAAGAATGTTTCTTACTGCATGACCCCTTAAAATAATACGTTTTAGAGGATCAACAACTTAAATTTGACACTATGGTAACTGAGAAATGATAATAGTTTTGGATGTAATTCAACGAAAAAAAACTAATTGCTTTTTTAAACTATGTAAAATAAAAACCATGTAACTTTTATGTGGTCAAGTAAAAAAACTTATTTACAGATGTTGAATTTTTTTTCATGGATAAACAAACATTTATTTTATTTATCAAATATCTGTATTTTAGACATCAATAGATATGATCATGTCGAGGTCTTTAAATTTCTTACGTCATCATAAATTCAATAAAATCACTACCACATGTACCACCTTAAAAACCTATCTAACGCCCAGTGTTTAACATTCAGTTGAGTTTTTGATGATACCAATGCTATTATAGCATTAAAACCAACGTAAGCGCACAATAGCAACATTTTTGTTTATATTATCGATGTAATAAGTTCAATTTATTTAATTGCAATATTTTTTAGGATTAAATATCCTGGAAGGAATAGCTGTTTTGGTTTAACATGGTCGCTGTATTTCCGTTTTACATTTGTAATTTTTATCGTAAACCCTGTTAAAATATATTATTCTTAACAACTTATTTTGACTTAAAATTTTAAACCTAAAAGATATTCAAGTGATTATTTAAGTTAACTATTTGGGTTGGAACTGCTCGAAAAGGTAAAGACTGTTACATATACTTTCTACAATAAAAAAAGTATTTTCCATAGGAATCTTGATAGTTTTAGTACACTTATAATACATTAACTTTTTTGAAAAACAAAGTAATTATGTATTTATTTTTGGCACAAGGTTGGTAGCCTTGTTAGGGAATAAAGGTAATCAGTATTTGGCCGCAGTCCCGTCAATGGTGCCAACTGCTACAGTGGACTCTCCCGCCGAATCTCGGCCACTCACCCGGCAAATCATCTCTCCAAGATTTCCTCTTAGAAAGACAAACCATTACATTAATACTTACTTGAAATCTTTCATTATTTACGTTTTACTTGAGAAGCTAAAACTTTTCCCTTTTAAGAACTGCTTTTCCAACTTTCTTTCGTTTCATTTAACGTTTTTGTTTCATTATATAGGGCTCAATTTGTTGATCACTGTGTGCAGTTAAATATTTTTATACTCGGCCTAAACAATGACTTATATGCTAACTTTAAGATATTTTAAGTCAGATGTTTTCTGAATAACATATACAATTCACCTTATGTGTTACTTAACACTTGAGGTTGAGTTTTCTTGAGATGTACCATCATTGTTACCAATGTTTTTTTTTTATATTTAATAAAAACTAATCCCTGTTGAATACACCCATGTACAACTTGAAATTTGAAAGATAATAAAGCTTGCTTGTTTATCAGTCGGTCGCCAGTTTCATCTGAGAAAAGTAAAATGCTTTTTAATGGTTTGAAACTGTACCCCAACTCTACTTCTTCCCCTCATCATTGGACTTTTGATCAATTATTTTACTTTTAAAATATCAGCTGGGTTTAGCTAGTAACACAGTTTTGTAATGCATTTCACTTCATTCTACAACCAACCTTCTCTTATTTGCTCATGTTTGCGTAAAAATAAAAAAAATACGTTTCTCTCCTCAACGTTTAATCTAAACAGTCTACTCATTCACAACTAAGTGCCGTAGGGTATGATGAACTAACTTTAATAAATCAATGTGAATGTTTTACTCAACTTCGGCATCAAAACAGTTAAATGTAAATATTAATTATTTAGTAGCACAGTTTAATTAGCAGTTTACTAAAACACAATTAACAGTTTTCATTAGTCAAATTTAATTTAGGATGTAATAACTTTTCCTAGTAATAGTTTTCCTTGTAGATTTTAACGACACAAATTACAGCGTACAAACAAACTTCAAGTCTCGTTATATGCTACTCGTTATTTCCATTACGTAAAACTATTAGTTTACCGTCGTCAAATATTAGAACACAAAAATGAAACGGAACGATTCACTTAACAAATTAGGCATTAGCCTAAGCATAAAAGCCTTAAACAAAAGTAGAACATTATAAGAGGAGGACATGTTTGTAAAGCATGATTTCTATGCTATTTTAACAGTTCTACAATAATACATGAACAAAACTCTGCAAACCTGTGGTTAATAAGTTGTCGAGTCTGATAATTGAATATTGTAAAACTACGCTTTTCTGTATAACCCCCCCCCCCCCTTAATACAAATAAATCCAATGGTAGTTATTCAGTAAAAAAAAACATTTACTCCAGTTCAAAAAATAGTTTAAAACTCTAATTGCTTAAGAATCTTTTTTTTATTCATTGGTCTAACTCTTTTCATATTGACGTTTTTTTTTATTGAATGTCAAAATAATTGCCGTTCACCATCAAACGGACCTTAGATTGAATTAAAATCCAGTGTAAAGTTGTATTTAGGACTAGAATCAACCCTTTTTTGACAATCCGAAACTATTAGACACGAATGATTTACATTTGTATGCAGAGAACTACCCAGATACCCTGACAGTTGGTTTTATCCGTCATAAATAGCTAGTTTTGCCGAAATGGGTATTTTCAGAGAAATGTTTACATAGTAAAAAATAGTTAACGAACATGACACATGCCATTCGAGGGCCATAAAGTCACTACCACAAACATAACATACACTAACACAGACACACTCACTCGTACTCTCACGTCTCCACTCGTTCCACTTTTAAATGTGTCTATTTCTGTCTTCAGTCGCCTCAAGACCGCGGTGTCGCGAACAGAATGCTCGTCTGCGTATCCGAGCGAGCGTGCAGATAGGTGTTGTGTTGTGTTCAGTTTAGTGGTACTAGTGTCAGTGTGCCACAAATATGTAACAAATGTTGGATAAGTGATGTGTGTGTGATCGCCAATGGCGATGGTGGAACGGGATCTCTAGTAGCTTAGATTGTGAGTGTCTCGCCATAAGTATTACAGTTATTGTTTTGACATGTAACTACAAAGAGTTCTAAGAATAGTTTAGAGTCAAACTGTATATAAGGATATTATAGGGCATAAGAGAACTAGCTGTTTAGGTTTTTGTATTATTATTTTTATATTTAACCTAGTAACCTTTTATATTTAATATAGTAAATCTTATACTTCACAACTGGTACCTTATTAAGGTGCTACGTGTTCGTGTAATTGTAAAAAAAAAACCTTAAGAAAATCAAAAATATTACAAACTGTCATGCCGTTGCGTTGTGTCGAATCTCATAGTTGCTGAGTGCAATAGGTAAACTTATATTTTCTCGATATACACCAGAAATGTTCATACTACACTTCTTCCACCTGAGTTTCATTCCTCTGGTCTGCTTCTGCTACGACTATCACCCGTACCCAAGCCCCCGGATCGTCGAGACACGTCAAGGGCTACTCCAAGGGACTATCCGCACCCTCAGGAACCTAGACCCGGTGGAAGTCTATCTTGGCATCCCCTACGCAGCGGCTCCTGTAGGCACCGGAAGGTTCATGCCACCAGCCTCACCTCCGTCCTGGATGGGAACCAGGGTGGCTGATACCTTTGGTCCAGTTTGTCCTCAAACTTTTCCACCTAGGCCGGACACCACTATGCCCACGGGACGGTGGGGTTATATGGACAGAGTACGCTACAACCTGAGCAACCAGAGCGAGGACTGCTTGTATCTCAATATTTACGCGCCTTTGAGAGGTAAGTGTAGCAGTAAACATTATTTTTCCCACCTTGAAATTATGGATTTCATCTTAATATCCTAGGATAAATCTACGACGCGTACCACTAAGTTCTAGCCTGGAACTGTTTAAAACATTACTTTAGGCTATTCCTACAGGGTCGAGGTATTATCACATTGATTAAATTCATTGGGGATTGGTGGGATTTAAACCCAGGACCTCGGAATCCGAGCTCACACCCACCGGATAAATGAATTCCAAAGACATATTAAAATCAAGAGATTAAGTATTATAAGATTTGAAATCTAATTTTAATCCAGCACCTAGATATCCAACACCTCCATATATCTACGTAAGCTGTATACTTACTTCATCATAGCTTGAACAATTTGTTTACATGCTACTTTTCAAAATAAGAACGATAAAGTTTTAATTGTGGTTGAGCCTTGTGTTTCTGACACATTTAACACGAAAAGTTTCACTTAATCTTGGATAATATATATTTAAAGTATAAAGTAAGACATAAGATACTTGATTTATTTTAAAAATAAAAGATTATGTAAATGGTTACCGAGATTCATCCAACCAATCAATTTGTGATGATTCTATAGGAAAACTGTAAACCTCTTTAAGGTTAAGTGTAAAAAATAAACGTATCAGCCTCTCATCAGTATTATTTAAAAGAACAACTGTCAGCTAAGATTCGTGTTTGTGAATGAGGCATGTTTCAACGACCAATACACTAACTCACAGGGTGAAGGAGGATCGTCATATGAGCATCAATGTTGAAATAAAATATATCAGAGTTAATAAAAACTCATGATTATACATGTTATAGTTCGTTTTTTACTTAATTCGTTCCGATATCTTGTACATACAAACTTAATTACAGAAGAAATGCACATAAATTTCGTCTTCATCGTGTGCTTAGCAAGTAGCAGAGTGTGAAGGGTAAAAATAACACATATTAGCTATATACCTATTTCAGCGTGTGACACCTTTCAAAAGGTAATTTTTATAGAACTTAAACGTATAAAACGATTGAAAAGTACTACGATAAGAAGGAAATATAAAGCAAAGTTCATGAATTTTATAACATTTAAAGAATGGTGGTGCTGCTATTTTTACCCAGCAAAATAAATTTAAAAGGTTAGCTATGATGAGTTACGTTTTAAATGCATAGAAAGTTGAAGAACTATATTATAACATTTAAAACAGATAAAATTACAACCAAGCCTCTATCAATAGTTTTGATTGGAATACAATTAAAAGAGTAAAAAATTAATTATGTTGGTATAGTACATAAGTTTACGTAATAAAGATATCTAATTAATTAAAGTTATTTGTCTGAGACATTTATGGCATCACTACCTGTAAGGGCTGTATGTATTTCGTAAACTGTAGTTTATACTTAATAAACGATTTTCCACATTCGTATTTTCATATAACCATATATGACCAATTTTCATCAATTAATCCACTATGAGCTTTCATGAAGAACACGTCTACATAAGAAACAACTTTTTATAATAACTTAAAATATACATCTCTGCAAGACTTCAAAACAACAAAAAGTAATAAGAAATAACAAATTACAAAAAAACACTCATTGAATTCGTAGACTCAAACAAAAACCGTAACAAAAATTCGTAGAGTGGGATTGTGAAATGGTTAAATTACACAGTGGAAACTGACATATAAATTGGTCTCAACTAAAAAGTTCCTCCAACAACTTGTTTTTTGTTCGGATCCATTTCAATTTCACACCAAGCCGAGCACCAGAAACTGGATAACTTTACCCTCATATTGTTTCGAAAGCTAAAACAAACCTAATTAGTTCAATTGTGGAATTTCATTACAAGATAAATTAGAAACTGTTTAAAATGGCACACATGTGTCCTAATTTGTTTGCTTATATCAATGTTCATCCCCGCTTATTATTATAAAAACATATCCAGGGCACTTATTAAGTTTTGTTAACGTGTTAATGAGCAGTTAAAGGCATTTTTTCATTAGGATAATATTAGTGGATTATGTGTATTGGAGTTAAATTATGTTTAACCTGTAGCACCGTAAGATAACTTGCTCTAATGTGATAAATAAATATTTAAAGTAAAGTCTAAATTATATAAACCTCAAACACGTAATGTTTGTATTGTTTTGCAAATGCAAGAAATGTTAGTAATGGCTGTTTTGTGAATCAATACAAACAATAACTTCTAAAATCTTTGCTTTTTACTGCAACTTAATCATATTAAAGCCATTCAAATAATCTGGATAGATAGATTTTTACGCGATAAAATTTAATGATAGATGACATTTTATGCTGAGAACACTATGACAACTTTTTAGCAATAAACCAATAGGCCTATATACATCGATGATGAATTAATAGTTTTGTTAGAAGACCTAGTGTGACACTAGCACTAAACATATTAGTGATTATAAAAAAAAACTAAAATCTATAAAGATCACATAACCCTATACAAGAGAAAAATTTATTCTATTCTGAAAAATAAATTTTTGAGTATCTGCATTTGTAGTGTAGCGATGAACCGAGACTTTTCACAAAATTATTATTTTTGTAAATTATGTAGTTAACAGTGCATGTAAATCGTCTTAACTTTTCTCAACTACATCAAAATGAAACTGCGATCAGCTAGAATTTTACAGCAGGAAACATGAGATGACATACCTTAATATTTTACAAAATACAATATTTTAAATATTCTCCACTAGGGAGGGCGACCGCGATGCCTGACCCTAACAATCGTGCCAAGCGACGAGACTGTGCTAAAAATAGCACGGAGGAGAGAGCGAGTAGGAAAATACTTGAATATTTGCTCTTTATCTCATGTTTTTACTGTTATCGGGTAAAATATTTAGATGAAACGTTTGTGCACTCTACCTTCAGTTGTTGTTCGATTTTTGAGTAAACGAACGATTAATATATCGTAATACTTCAATAAAAAAATATATACTGTAAACATATATTATGTGTTTACAAACTGGGATTGTTTGATCACAAGTTACTGACTAGTTTTGCTTTATTTGTTTGCTTTATTTTAATACCTTACTCCATAATAGTTTTACTATATTAAGGAATATATTTTTAAATTTGTTTTGCATATGAAATAAAAGAGTAGAAATAAAGACTTGCCCTCAGAAAAAACTACCCTAACTAAAATCTAATTATTCGTTATTTTAGTTTTTGAAATTATTCACACCAAAGTATAAAAGGGTTATATGAATCAATTTACAAGAGCTAGGCTACTTTCCAAAATCTGTCTTTACAATATCAAATGTAATAACCTATTCTTTATTATAGCTTTTAGCTATGCAAAAGTGCTGTGTCCTCCTTAAAACAAGTAGTCAAACTTAAAGTAACGCATTTAACAATTCTGAATAGAACTCAGCTTCCTAGGATGTAAAGAAAGGTAATAACAATTCATCACTAACTATATTAGATGACTTTATTTAACCAATGAAACCAGGGAGACCATTACTGACCCCAATAGTAATATTTAAACTAACACAGACGAATATTATCACCGATTTTGGGTGTGATATGTATGATCAAAGATTTCCTTAAATGTATACCATAATTTAATTTTAATTCCAAATCCGAAAAAATGAGCCAATACTAATATTAAAACTTAAATTCTATTAATTATCACCACAAAATTAGTTGTAAATATTTATCAGTATATTTTTAACATATTTAAACACAGAGACATTCAATTGCGCTAGTCTACGCAGGATCAACATACCTGCAATTTAAGTACAATGGCAATGTGTCAACAATTGATTTACAAGGCAGATAGGTGGTCATGTTTGATTATGAAAATGACGCATTATTATTCAAAGGTGTGCACTGACTAGCGCCAGTGGAGCCCGGTGATTTTGTGAATGACTAACTAGCATGCCACAACAATGGTTTCGACTACGGTCCTCATTTTCGCTTCAATTAATCTTAGCTGTAGTGATTGTGTTTACTAGAAAAGTTTGCTTTGGAAACACAAACATTTGAATTGTCTCTAAAAAACTCCTAATGATTGTTTATGTCAACTTAAAGCATGGAATGCTGGTACACATTTTAATCTTAGTTCGATTTTTAACGTAATCATAAATAAAAACATGACAAAAATATAAAATCCAATATGCAATAATATTAAATAAAACTTTTTTTATGTACAAACGTATAGTTAATTCTTGAAAGTGCCCAGACTGTTTTAAATACCTAAGTAGGTTTTTTGAAACTCACTGGAAACTTCAAATGTGTTTATATTCCTTATAAAACGCTATTTTCAACTATTGGTTCTAGCTCTTAATAGTTTTTTTTATTTTAGGTTATAATTACTGAAATAGCTAAGACGAGAAAAATTACCATTCTGGCTCGCAATACATGCAGTACTCTTTTTATTTAATTATGATTATGGAATTGACATTGAATCGTGCTTCTAGTTAATTTACATTTTGTTAACATTGTACCGGATGAACTAGTAGGGGGATTAACCATGCCCCTTTTGCTATCTGAGAAACTATTATATTTAAAGAAAATAACTTCAAAACATTTATATAACATTAAACATTATAAATTCCACTTTTATTAAAATGCTTCCATTTCCAACATGGCGTCTAACTATCTTATAGAAGATCCTGTATTTTATGGTTATTTTTTAAATAATAATGCATTTTAACAAGCTTTTATTCTTGACATTCTTTCTCTAAAGCCACTCGTTTGAGAGTGACAGAATCTTTCACTTAAGAAAAGTAACTTACTTTGTATCTGCATCCTGTAGCTCATAAACGAATATGTTTGAAAAGGAAACATATAATACAAATATGTATTAAAATCTGATCTACATAAAAAAAATACATAAAAAATCAAAAATCAAATACAAAATAAAACACAATAAAATGGTGATTCAACTGTTTGAAAAACAACCACTACTTTCAAAAATGGCAGTAGACTTCATAATTGGAGATATGTATTTTTAGAATGTAAATCCAATTTTTAATACTTTATTTTTACTTTATTCTCTGAATTTCATCTCAAGTTTAAAGCGGAAAAGTAGTAATGATGTTTTGAAATCATTAAAATATAGTAAAAGTTTACCATTTAATATTATCTCTAAAATTATAATCGGTTCTGAGTTACCAAGGTGGCAAAGATAAATTGTTGGCTCTCACAAAGTATTATTTTAAGGGGTTATACAGTAATCAACATTCTTATTTCAGCCTAAGAAGTTAGATATAAAATTGTAAAAATTGCCCAACGTAAAATCCCTAAATAATTAGCTTATGAAAAGAACAATGACACAATGAATCTATTCCCGTATCTAATAGCAAATTTAACCATGTATAAAAGCTCCATATAGCCGTATATTTCATCACAATGTCATATGGTTACAATGTAGCCAATGTTGTGTGTGTAACAATGCATAATAATACAATCGATTTCCCCAAGAGTAATTGATTTCGAACGCAACGTATTGTAAGTAGCAATGAATGCATTTGCCCGTTTGATTACAAATAATGTATGTTGGGCTCAACTAATTTAAAAAACACATTGCAACTACGTACTCTTAAACTAATTTTTCACTTACTGGAAACATCATTTAGCCTTTGGTTAAGAATAGGGGGGTTGTAACATTTACCAAATATATTTGTCATTCATTTATCGTCTTTTTTTCAAATAAATGGTGAAATCATCAAAATATTTTTTGTTGTATAAAAAGTTCTGTAAAACGTTAATGATGAAAAAAAAGTTTGACAGTGGAAGCTAGAGTGTCTTCTTCACCTCTGCAAAAACACTAAAAACAAGCGTCAGGATCCCCTTATCCGGATGGAAAGTGTAAAGATCTAATGTTAAATTCTTTCTTAACAGATTAATGTTGGTTCTTGATTCCTCATACATCATATATCCAAAAAAATGAATCGTATGGGTAAAAAGTTTTAAATGATCGCGAATTGAGTGATTTTCAATCATCGGTAAAACTATTTTTACATTTTCAGATTTTATACCATTTAAATTTAGTCATGACCCTAGACAAACGAATTAAAACCATGGTCACATGATATCATAACCATAAAACATCCATTTAGTCCTCTGGAGCTCGAGACTTTGGCAAGGAATGTTCCCTTGATTTAATCTAAAATTCACCTTTACTTAATAAAGATTCGTCAAAAGTATATAATTAATTTGACCAAAGTTCACCAATTCAGTTTCTTTGATACCTAACGCTTTCGTCTATCTTTTTAGGTCTCCGCCACCATGCCCTACGTTTAATTTATTATGCAGATCATTAAGCCCACGTGTATTTTAACTTCAAATTACAGGCTACTAATGATAACAATAAGAAATAAAATAATTTTGTAGCCGTAATTTGAAACGGTTGCAAAACGGCCAATGTTGGCACAAGGCCGACAGGGAGGTGAAAGGAAATGAAAAAAATGGCGTTTCATGGTGTGATAGACAAATCATTTCAAAGTTCCTTTCTTATTTAAATGACTGATATGAAGTCCAAATCAATAGAGAGCACCAAGATCTGTTTAAAGTGAAATAATGTTATGGTTGGTTGGCCCTTCCCTCTTTATAGTTTTATATATATAAATATAAGTTTATTTCGTTACATTTTAATGTCAAAAACAACTCTGTATGCTGATAATTCTACATTTCTTTTAAAAGGCTCACAGTGAACTAATTTATAAAAGCAAAGTGGTTGTATGATTAATGGCAGGGTACCCAGCTATTTTAAGAGTTTTCTGAATTTCCACTCAAAAGAATAAATCATTGAAACTACTAGGAATTGAAATTGACAAATAAATATTCGCATGGAATAACCTCGTGTTGTTAACTGGCATTAGAGATATTTCTGTTAAACAACTAACAGGTAATATAAACTAATGCTACTGTATTATTTTAGTTTGTATCTACAGTTTAGGATTATTGTACGGAGCCACTCGTCTGAAACCCTTAAACCCGTTTTTAAATATGAAAAGGGGGGCATAGGATGTGTTTTACAACAAAATCACAAGACATTTTGTAAAAAAGAACAATTACAATTACTTGTTATAAAAAAACACTTTTCTGCAAATTTGTAAATGTTTTATGAATTTGAAAGAAAGCATAATTAATGTCCAACACAAGATCAACCAAAGGGATCATGAATACATCACCATAACACTAGAAATTCAATAATTAAAATCACTGTTAATAAAACGTGCTACCTTAGATTGCGTTATAATATTTCCCTTCTGGTGTAAAAAGCATATGGTCAATGTATAAAACATAATAATAAGATTTATTTTACATAAACGTATAAATACAACTTATTGAAAGGATATTGTACTCATTTCTGGATATAATCTATTACAACGAATCATGTTGAAAATCTATTAATAAGGAACACAATAAGGACATTCTCTGGTATACTCCTTTTTCGAACGTCCTACATAACCGCTGTTGATGAATTAGCAGTCATTTTAAAGATTATGTTCCAGCGAAGTGACTAGAACAGTCCTTAGGGCTTCGCCCCTAGCGTAAAAATATACTTTTTGAGTTTGCTATCAAAGATCCAGTGTTGCTGACCTACTTTCCTCATAACGGTTTTAAAGTAAATTGTAATTTTATAGCCGAACTTACGGTTAAATGTTTAACTACAGTCATATAACAAAGGACGAAACAGTTCATTAGAATGGACTTTCAACAGCCTAGTCTACTTTTAGAGATAATTGTGGGCTGACTAAGGAAGGTAAATTACTCTTTATAGTATAGAGTGAATTAACAAACTTTATTGACTGAAAAGTAGTAGTTATATTTATCGAATCTATTATATACGCAACTGTAATAAACGAACATAGTTTTTGAAAGTGATGAGGGTATTGTGTTACTAGCTTTACCTCATAAACGAGTGTTGCATGCTATGAAATGTGCAATTTGCCCACGGATCTCTTGGTAATAAATTATTTTTTTTTACTAAATGCTTAAAAAATGTTTGTTTACATAATGTAACATTTCTTTGCTGACGTCTGCTTACACTGTTACAAACTCATTTTTTTCTCTTTATGATTAAGAGAGAAAGGACCAGCAGGTGACATGGCGACTGACTCAAATATAGCCGGATTCTTTGTGACTATTTTTACAGTTCGTTTCTCTGTCTAGAGCCATTATTCGGTGGCTGAAAACTGTCCGGTCGTTTGGAGTTTATTCCTGATCGAATCAAAATAAACCTTCTTGTTCTCTTTATCCTTCTGATAGAGTACATAGTACGATTGATTAAGTTTGCTGTGCTTCCTTGTTATCTATATATATAAAGCTCAAATACCACTTGCTCATTCATTCATTCACTCATCACGAAATCTCATAAACCATAAGACCTAGGAACCTGAAACTTGGCAGGCATCTTCCTTTTGGGTAGTAGACGCTCACTAAGAAAGGATTTTGCCCTCCGACCTCTGGGCTTTGCCCCAGTGGCTCTGGATTTTCCCATGTTAAACTTATGAGAAATGGAATTAATGAATCTTAACAGCTGTTTCAATTAAACAAGTTGGTTCTGTTCTATGATATTCAATAGCATTAAAGTTACAAGGATTACCAACAGGGTGCAGCACTATTATTTCTTTTACATTTATGACAACAGCTAATTTGCAACCAAAAGGTGAGTGAGCGTAGCGAACGAACTTCAACTTGGAGGCGAGTTAGCGTAGCGAACGAGCTAACCTGAAGGCAAGTGAGCGTAGCGAACGAGCTAATCTGAAGGTAAGTGAGCGCAGCGAACGAGCTCCAACCTAAAGGTGAGTGAGCGTAGCGAACGAACTTCAACCAGGACGTGATTGAGCCATGCGAACGAGATCATCTTGAAAATTAAGAAGTTAAACGGGACAAAGCCCGCGGTTTACAGCTAGTCCTATATAATACTAGTTAAGTTTGAATATTTGTTGCTTCAACTTTGGTATCGGTACCAAGAAACCTTATTGTACTTACGGTATAGCTTGGTTTTGCTTCAAAAATAAGTTCTAGACCAGTGGTATAAACGGGAAAAATTATCGCCATAATATACATACAAACTTTGAGAAGTTGAACAAGGCCTTATGGAATTCCATTTCGCTATTACGTTATTTTCATGATCGTAAATAACACCACTGTAACACATGTTTTTTTTATATATAGACATAAGAAATAATCAGATTAATACTACTAAGCATATTAACCAACAGAATGAATAATAAATTAGGTCAATGTTGAGTAATGAAATTAAAGAGAAGTAAAACAGACTCTAACTCTAACCTACCTCATATCTGGCTTAAAATTTACCAGGCAGCATATTTTAACTAATTAACTTCGACTAGTATTATTTCATATGCAATGTCACACCGTTTTTTGGTGTATTGAATCTTCTAATATAGGTTAAATAGTTAATCATCACTGACACTTTTATGATCTCTACGGTTTTTTAGGGGTTTTAAAATGTTTTCACATGAAAACAACACACAATTAACACATGAAAACAAGTTGAACAAGAAGGTCACGTATGTATTAATTTTAGTGCACAGCTAGGAAAACAAATTTGTTAATTAATATTTAACAGTTTTATGTTGTATTGCAAATTTACGTTGTGGGTTAAATCAAATATGTCCAAGCTGGGAAACTGATTGATGATTTGTTAATTTACAATGAATGTATATAGCCACAAATTTGTTTGCAAGTAAGATGAACTTGGATAATTTGTTGAAAACAAGAATCGTTAATAAGGAAAAAGCTCCCATTTGACGGTGAAAAGCAAAATCAGTGAGATAAAAATCTTACAAGATTACAAGAAAAGTTTTCTTTTGCCAATCAGCAGAACAAGTTGTAGGTTTGGTTTTCAGGAGGTGAACAAAGTTTTTATATTGCTGTCTAAGTGCTCTAACAATCTTCTCGATATTACAAAAGCTTTGACTAAGAGAAGGGGTCCAGGATCGTGTTTTCTTCCTAATAAAAAAAATGCAAAAGTTTAAAATTCCAAATAACTTGTTTATAACCCTTATATCTTCTCCCTAATCCAATATGAATCATAATTTAATTGGCCTATACAAATAAATACAAATAAGATGATATATAAATTAATTGGGACATTTTTAGTGTTGGGCGAACTAAACTTTGAATCAGTTCATAGTTTGGTAAATATTCGCTATTATTTCCTTTGAAAAAAAAAATCTTTATTATTAATTGGCGTTAGACAGAGTCAATGTTTTTGAACTGTGCTTTGTTATTACGTAACATGAATCTGAAGTGTATCTGTAACAAAATAGCTTGTCTTAAACGGGTTGATATGGTTATATATTTTTGGTTATAAAAAATAAACTGAAAATATGTTTTATGTTTGTCATTAAATCTTTGCGCAAGCAAATTATTCTTTTTTCATTATAAATTACAAATAAAACTAATTTTTGCTCATTAAGGTCTGTTGTCCCCCCCCCCCTTAAATAAAAAAGGAGGATAACCCAGTATGTCTAACTCAAAGTCGTTTCAAGACATTGCCTGAAAAGAAATACCTAGAATAAAATATGGAAAAAATCATATCCATGTGTTTTTGTGTTTAGTTAGAACCTCTCGTCGTCTAAAAAAAAAATATGATCTGAACTAATTAAGCATGTTAATCATGATAAGTATGTTTAAAATTAAAACAGTATACCGTTGTATCAGTATGATTACTTTAAAATAAAACCGTTAGTCAGTTTCAGCCTAGCTAAATATTAACTGGAAGCAATTTTTTTAACGGTAACATATCCTAACAAAATTTTTAGACTGATCTTAAGAAATTCCTTCGAACTTATGTTGGATGGGTTCAAATTTTAGCATTAAATTATCTGCAATTACAAGAATATTCCTGAATTGGAATAGAGATGATATTAACCGTGTAACTGCGGTTCGTTTATGTAAATATATTTGAAGCCACTTTTGCCAAGCTAGGCCCACTCAACTACCACTTTACAGAGTTTGTCAACACTGTTCTAATTTTAGCTGTCACTAGAATGCCAATTGACACAACTTCCAATAAAACGGAAGCATCTATCCAATGTCAGTAATCAACTGCAGGTTATAGCGTGGATACAGCGTAAAGTGGTGTCTGCCTTGTACCTTTCTAAGTTTAAAGAATTTCACTCACTTGTATTTTCTCTGTGTTGCCTTACTGCAAATCTTATGAACTAATCGATGATAAATTTGAAAATGACACTTAATTCGTATTATTTTGTACTAAGATGTATTATTTACCGAACTACTAATGTGATTTAATGTTCTCATTTACTAGCAGTTTTAATGTGGATTTGTCAAACATTGTTAGTCTGACTTAAGTGTTAAAATAACTGCAAACAGAGAATTTAGGTTGAAATAAATACCAGAATAATAGATCGAATAAGCACACCTGACTCAAATAAAGTTATAAATTAAAGCAATAACGTACAAACTAGAGAATTTTATTTAGTTTTTAACATTAGACATATGAAAGCTTCTTTTAATTAGAAATTGCTTGCGGTGGTTTGAAAAATATGAAAACTTTCCCAACGAAGTTTCTTGTTAAGACAAAAATTAAAGTAGGCCTATATGGTTCAGGGGGCTCTGTTCATTATCGATTTTGAGTATGTACACACTGTATATGTATTCTTTATAGAATTTCCATAATTTATATACATTATGTTCTTGAGCAAAGTATTTCCAAAACAATATTAATATGACATACTGTACATATTAAATGTTAAATATACAAAAAGGTCTATAGTTAACAAATGTACTACGTATACAGGGTAAATATTATTCTGTAAAAAAATTCCCGTTCAATATGACTGTTCCAATGTATTCGGAAATTAAATTTACATTTATAGAACGCAACATGTAGGCAAAGATCCAATAGTCGGCTGTTGAAGGCTTACATAGTTCAATTAGCAGTATAATGCTATTCTGGTGGTAAATTCAATTTCAATTTGGCTCGGTCTGGTATCTCCAAGCCTATTTTCAGGATTAGGTTTAACAAAGTTATGGTGTACTAGCAGCTTGGATTTAATCTCGAAGATATTAGTTTCAGTTTTGTTACAAATTATTTGTTCGATTAATGATCAATAATTAATTTTCTAAGAAACTCTTTCTCATTAAATTAATTTTCTGAGAAATTCATCTAAGTAAGGAAGATTTACGTCAGCAGTTGTGACACTAAACAGATCGCTATTTAAACTGAGACTAAAATAGTTGTGAGCTTGCAAAATAGTTTTTTGTGTTCTATTTTTTTGTGTTTGAAAATAGATCTTTCCTACAATTGAGATTTAACACAAATTAAAAATACTTATGTGTTGGATCCATACCATGTCGAACAGATTTTAAAACAAAAGAAAAGTGTCATATAAAAATATAGTTTAAATCTGCTGTATACTTAGCAGGAGCAGTTATTGTGCTTTCTGATATGTAAACTTATATGTTAAAAGAACTAATATTGAATGAATAACTATCAAATAGAGCTGTGGGTTAGAGTTAGTTTAATAGAACTGTTAGCTTAAGATTATTTTAAGTTATGTGCTATCCATATTTGATTGTAAAATAATCCAATTTATAAAATGGTCTGAAGTTAGCTACTTTGCATACAGAAACATTATGATATTGATTTTAATTAACTTCAAGGATTCCTATTTTAGCTAAACAGAATAAAATGAAATAAACCACATACTATACTTAAAAAAATATTACATTAAGACTATTATTGTTCTCAAAAATTATAATATGTTGTATACAACGATGTATTGGGATTGGCATTCAAGTAAATAAAATTATAAGAGTAGATCTTTCTAAAGTAAAATCGTATTCCTTGCAATATTACATTAAGACTATTATTGTTCTCAAAAATTATAATATGTTGTATACAACGATGTATTGGGATTGGCATTCAAGTAAATAAAATTATAAGAGTAGATCTTTCTAAAGTAAAATCGTATTCCTTGCAACATAAATACATGTTAAATACTGATTTACTTTTTAATAGAAAAAATCGTATGCAATTAAGCTTGATATTTTGAAATTGTGATTGTTTCTACGTAAGTGCAAATGATAAAAATGTATCCCATAAATACAATGCGATGGGGGTTAAGTTACTTTTCAATGCTGCACTATCGTTTTGTGGCTTGCTACATACAATAATTGTATTGAATCGACCACAGAAACCCATCCATTGAAGCTCCTTCAAAATGCATTCATCTAACTGGTTGACACAGAGATTCAATTAATAATACCTAGTATATTGTCCTATGCACTACAGGAAAATTAATTTAAAACTTATTATTTTAGTTTAATTTAATAACTCGTAAAATGTTATTAAATTTTAATTCGTGAAATTGGTGCCACAGACACATTCTTGGATATTGTTGGCAAACATACAGTTAGCGTTCTTGGCACATTGTTTTATGTTACTCATAAAGAGAGAACACAGTTTTATGTCATTCAATTTAGAAATTATATAACCTTTGCTCTTTGTAATTGTGTCTTACTTTTCAGATTAAACTATTTTTTCTTATTTCGTTTTCATCTTATTTATTAGAACCATTATTTATTCCTTACTATACGCAATCGTAAATACCTAACTATTCATTTTAAGGTTAGTTTGATTTGTAAACAATAGTAAATAATAGGGTTAGTAGTAATAAATGTGACAGCGTTGCTTGTAAGCTTTATTTATAGATTTTAGTATTTTTTTACTTTAAATATTGTATTATATAGCACATAATTTTGGTGCAATTACTGTATGCTTATTAGTTGCAATAAAAACAATTTGCTGTTTACTGGTTGTTCACTTATAGTTATAGGGTAACAGATAAGAAATCATACTGATAATTACCCAGTGTTCATTTAATTTATTTTAATATTAATGCTAGGTTTGCTGAATTTGTTTGGCTTTCTCCTCTTGGAAATAGTTAAATTAATAGTGGCACTTTTTTTTACTTTTATGTACGAAAACATAGGAACGTCGAAATACACTCATCAATTACTTCCAGTTACACAAGATATGTCTTAAAATAAACCATGGGAAACGTAAAGCTACTGTCTCATTGACTCCCACAAGGAGCTACTCCAAACATTACTATAACAACAAACAACTAAATAAACAACAATCTGGTTTGTTTCCAACACGTTCCTCAAACACTTGAAGATGGACGATAAACACATTGTGCTGTAAAGGTTCAAGATTGGTCATAAGTCGAAGTAGAAACATGAAGCTACGTTTAGTTCAGTTGGAAATTACTGTTAACCTTCTGCGTATGATGTTCTTGTGTCAATGCTTTCGTTTGCTACGTTGTCAGTCACTAAACCAAAACATAAATAATTAATTGATGGCTATGCACAAATAGTGCATATAAATATATTCTAAAAAAAAACAGGTAACGATGTAAGTGATTGTTTAGACATTAATAATAACTAAACCAAAACTTTATACCCAAGAAAATGTCATTATCTGCATATAAAATCATCTGGAATTTCATTAAAAATTGATGATGCAGTGAAATATAATTAGTTTAAAACTTGTGAGGGCGAGGTGGTTTAGTTGTAGAGCGTGGACCTCCAGTCCAGGAGACCCTGGGTTCAACATCCGACAATCACCAAATAGGTTTTAGTTATAAGAAAATATTGCAATTTTTTGGCCTAGGTCAACGTAATGTGCACGGATAAAAGACTAGAATCTAACGCGAGGATGAAGGTAGAAAACATATTTTTATGCTTTTGGATTAATATAATCTGTACAATTTACAACTATTAGATTAGTTTTAAAGTGAAATATTTTGTGTAATAAGAGATTAGTGCTTCATAAAAAAAATCGTAAATTCGATTGAATAGTTTGTCAGTTGTATAATATTGGACAAGTTTTAATACAACCATACAACACAATACCATAATTACCATAGTTTTACCCTCAAGGTATTATAAAACGTAGATGAAAATTCCTTCGGTACATGTAGATTTTATCAGGTAAATTATCTAGAGATGACTTCGGAATGGGACCGTTACAGAGCGAGGAGTGTAGAATACAAAAGCTACGAACATTGCTGTTCTGCTCGTCGAGTAGTAACGGCAACCCTTAGAATGGGAAATTATCTTTTAGCTCCTCAAATACACCTTCCCTGCATGTGTTTATACACTGTGTTTCCTTATTTACGCTTTAAGTACTCGAGTTGAGTAACCTCTTCGTTTTAAACATGACTTGTTAGTAAAAACCATTATAATATATAAAACCTCCGCAATAATTTTAAATTAATAAAATATTTATCATTAAATATTTTCCTAATGTGTTTTTTTTTGCGTTTGAGGTCATTAGGAACGCTATTTATTCAACAGAAAAATATAAATTTCTGTCCGTTTAAATATCACCATTGTAAAAATATCAAATTCAACAAAACGAATTTACAAATATAAGAATAAGTCATAAGTCATTTTTTAGCCAGACTTACATTAATGCATTGGCTAAGTCAATATATATTTAAAAAATACAGATTGTCTTATAAACAATAAAATAACTACTAAAAAAACAATATTTACATGTAATTAATTCATGAACCAAGCATACCATATGCCCATGACTACCTATCAGCAATCAAATCACGGATACGGTAGTAACACTTGGACACCAGTAATTTTCGAAGTGATTTTTTTAAAAATAACAGGGTTTGACTCAATTTTTAGATGGGTTGGCAAATGCATTGAAAAGCAGTATACCGTTATAATAAATATGGTTTTTGAAAAGGCATGAAGGAATATTTTTTTCACTAAATGAACGATATCAGCAATCGGACACATACGTTCTATTATTTGCTAGTCAAAACCCTTATCATGGGTAGTGGGAGAAACTATGTAGGGGATATTTCATGTAGGGAAAGTCACAAAGATGCAATACTTTTTGAAACACAATTATTACAGCAATAATAGCTGTACGTTTTATCATAGCTAAAAAAACGACAACATATATATTTTTAATCAAATCCATTTGAGTGTTTTTTGTGAAAATCTAATTTCTTGGCCACTTTATGGCCTTTGAAAATAAAGATTTCCAATAGTCCGAAAGAATGTTTAAGATACCACGGATTAGTAGGCCTATCCACATACCAAATTTCATCAAAATTACACCACAGTGTAGTATGTAGCTATGTTAACATCCACACTTAACCATGACATTTTTGGATATGGATAACAGAATTTTATAATTTAACGTATTATTTTTCACCCATTTTTTTTTAATTGGTCTTAGTAAATATCATTAAACTTTGGTGAATGTGTGTTAAAATGCATGTTAGTTGTATCCCTCAAAGGGTATGTGAACTAAGTAATAAAACCAGGTAGATACAGTGCACACAATACATGAATCCATAATGATAAATTTTGTTTCACTTTAATAATACATTTTCTGAAGTGTAAAGTATAAGTTGGCAGCAGTGACTGCGGCAATGCGATATTTCATTTTGGGGTGTTGGCAGCATTCCAGGCCTCAAATGATGCTGCTACCTGATTGTTCTTATGATGTACTGGATATGGTTTACCAACTGAAATTATGCTGAAAATATAATTTTGACTAATTTGTTAAAATGACTCAAGTTTATTTTATGAATTGGCTATGCGAAATATTTAGTAGCTACTAAGTAGTCGAAATTCCGTTATGTTCATTAAGTAATGGTTACTAATCGGAACGAGGCTAAGGTTTAATTAAAAATACATCTATTTTAAAAAAAGAAAGATAAACTAACATTACCAACCATCGAAAAAACTATTTGCTCTATTATATATACTATTTCTATTGTATACACTAAGATTTATACTTTAATTTTATTTTAGACTATTAATTATGCTGATAAACTTTCTCATTTGCAGTAATAAAACATAAAATACAGATACTGTACTTATTACAAGGTCTGTGTTTAAAATAAAGATAGTTTAACTTCTAAGATAATTTGAGAGACACGTGTATAGCTGTCGGTTAAGTTAGACATTTAATTATTTTCTGTTACTGTTGTTCTACTACAGTCGTAAGTATAGTACAATGTACTATGCATATACTTAGCATTTCTGCTAAAAGATTTAAACCATTTAAAACAATGCTATAGCTAAAACACGAGTGAAAAAAAAACTCATCCACATTCATACTTGGCTTAAAATACCTACGTTGTATGGTCGCCATTTCAATCAAGAGTATTAAAGTATTAAAGTGAACTTTCATACATCTTGGAGGTCATATGGATAACTAACCTGCTTTGGTCATGAATATAACATCCAGTAAATATAGCAACAAGTTAGCATATTCTGAATACTTCGTTTACAATTCAAAGCGTTGACACTTTAAACATTTTTTTAAGTCTTTAAATAAAGTATATATTAAACTTTTCATCAACTTTTCAATTCAATTCAACTCAATTCAATCGAGTTTAGTAAGGTATTACTAGCAAACAAGAATATATATTCAATTATAAAACTATTTTAGAATAAACCTAACTCGTTTAAATATGTTTATCATCCAACTAGTAGGCGTTTAAAATTTTTAATGATAAAAGTTACTTTTGATTATCAAATTTTGATTATAATTATTTCAAATAATATTAAGACTGTGAACTCTTTTGCTTTTCCTAAGCTATAAAAATAATATTCTAAATTTTTCAACAAGGGTAGTATAAATACAACTGTACAAATATAATAGTTTACAGCTTTTTATTTTTATTTTACCATAATTGTTGGTTTGGTACCAAAAATGTATTCTTGCATATTAAGGGTTATTATATTTTACCTAGTACCAAAATATCAACACCTTATGTCAAAAATTATACATTTTCTCTTGAAGCAGTCGCGCAATCGGGTTGGATTTTTTACTCTATTTATCCTTGTCATGCCTACTTAAACTTTATAATATCTTTGGTTATCTTAGTTGAATTGGTTAGTAATAATTACTCTGTACAACATTCCTACTGCAAGTTTTTGGTAATCAAGTTTGCTCAACAGGGTATTATTGCTAGGTACATTTTTACCAACATTGCTTTGAGTTATTCACAAAAAAGGCAAAGTTCTAAAATATAATATAATAAACATCTTCTACTTTAATAACAAATTAGGTTTCCTGAGCTATTTTTTTTAAATGAAAATAAAACAATCACTCAAAAATAATATCCATCAGTATTCGCTTGAAGTAAATTTAAGATACACGATGACTGATATGCTGTCGACAGCAACGGATAAACCTTATAAAGTAAATAAATGGAAACTTTATCAAAAATTGGCTCTTTCTCGTTTGAAAACATTTTATCCCTAACATAACCGTCGTGTAATGTGTTTATGTTTTTGTTTAACTTTTGATAATGATCATAAGGTTCTATTAAAATACATTTGAGTTACTAATCTTGTGTTTGATAAACTATTTCTGAGAACATTACGTGACCAGAATATTGTATACTTTATTTTTGTATTGCAGTTCATTCTCTATTCTACATGTGGTAGTCACAAATTTCTATACTCAGAGGCCTTTTTAGGTACGTTGAGTACTTCAAAGCCATAACAGTTAATTTACTTTCCATGTATTTAAGTACTATAATGGATTGTCTTTATTAGTACATTTAAAGATAAATCTTAACACTGTTGATAAGTGCGAACAATGTTTTTCTTAGATTTGATTGCTTGAAAAAAAAAGTTTTCAAAGTATGGGAGTATTATCCTCTTAAATCGCTAAAAGTAAAACAATGAACCACAGACTTTTATTTTTTCAGTTTGTGTTAATATTTAACTGCCAAAATAAAATAAATCATTGTTCCCAAATATTTTAAATTTCTATGCAAAGGGTTAAGGTAAATTTATTTTTTCAATTCATAAGTAAAACGTGTAATAGAGCAGCTCAAAGAATATTGTGACTTGTAAATGTTTTTGTGAGGTGTGGCGTATTTAAATTAATCTTTGGTGTTATTTTTATCCAAATAAATAATAATAAAATAATATAATATTAATTATGTAATTGAATTTTAAAATGTAGAAAATACGATTGTACTGTATTACCTTGGAAAATAAGTTATAAACTTTTTATTTCAATAAAGTGCATTACAGAAAGTCCCGTTTCCAAGAGATGAAAAGGGATCTTTCAATGGTTGGCACCAATGACAGCTACCTGTGCGATATTTCATCCTGTGAAGTTGGCAGCAGGTCAAATTCATCTAAAGCAACTCTTGATATTTTTCTATAGACAGTTTATATTTAATGTAAAATATATTAGGCACGTAATCTAGAATATTGCACAAATGTTATAGTCCAACTCTTGTAATACCTTGTAAAAACGTGTATACCTAGGATATTATCAAGATTTAAGGCTATCCACTTATTCGATTTAAACTATTTAGGAAGTTTGGTATAAATGTCTGTTTCAAGGAGTTTTAACTTACATCCCCAGGAAAAGGCATTATCAGCTTAATATTAGTAATGATTTGAAGAAGTTGGTACAGTATGATGAAATAAATGTGCATTAGGTCTAATTGATGCTATCATAAAATCCTAGCAAAATGCTTACATTAGCAAATTTAATTGACAAATTATTTTTACGAATATTTCCTATGTACATATATTTTTTCTGGTAAATAAAATAGCCATTTTTTACCCTCATGTTATATTAATTACTAGAATATAATTCACGAATTGATTTTTGTTTAGGGGTATATTTTTAAATTTAAACCAGTTATAGCCTTTTTTATCTTACTCAAAGAGTACAAAGATTATGGATTGATTCATACGATCGGAAAATGTTAGTGTACGAATCAGAACTGCATTCATCTAGATCATACAATTATTTTGTCTATTATGTAAGTTTATTTATAATTAATTTCAATCTGAACATGTTAAACATATTTTCGTTTAGGATGGGTCATAAAATTAACTTTTATTTAGGCTTGTAATGGTGTTACTTTTGTTTGGAAGTGAGCTAGTCTAATGGTAGAGTGCAGGGCTTCGGTCCCCGAGGTCCCGGGCTAAAATTATGTCATTACTAACGGACCTTATATGTTTGATAACAGCACAACCCTCTAGCTCTATCCTGAAGTAATGTGTAATACTAATCCGGGATTGAACCTAGCATACTAATATATAAAGGATACTTTAAAGAAAGAAGATCACTTTGTTGTAAATAAAATGTTTTCCAAGCAGATGAATTAGCCCGTCGACTCTTCGCATTTCTCATCACAGAACAACTGTTTACAATAAATTATTTTTTGTAACAGCATGCCGTCCATGAAACTTCACACCTTTTCCCAACAAATCCATAAAAAACCGATCCCGACTGATGGTGGCGCTGAAAGAATATTACCTTGACCGGATGGCAGTGGCTTGGGACACAGAAAACGTACTCAGAATGCCAACCGCATGGTAAAAAGCATTAAGCGTTTTGAGAGAGCTTTGCCTGTCAATCCGTAGGCAGCGCCACCAGCGTTGCCATTTCCATAAAAAAACTCAGTCAGTTGGTTTTTTATGGATTTTACTCAGCATAGCAACGCTGGTGGCGCTGCCTACAGATTGACAGGCAAAGCTCTCTCAAAACGCTTAATGCTTTTTACCATGCGGTTGGCATTCTGGGTTATAGTAGTACGTTTTCTGTGCTTGGGAGGATGGCGTGCATTAGGTCCAGAGGGTGCATGTGTGTGTGTGTGTGTGTGTGTATGTTAGGGAAGGTGATTAAATTTATGCTAGTTTATTTCTTGTAAAGTTACAAACTGTATTGTATTTTTGTTAATGTTTGGTCGTTATTATTAGTTTTTTTTTATGTTAACCGTAAGAAAGAACCACGAGGTTCTAAGTTTGCATCAATGAATATTTTTCATTTAATTTTTATTAATTTAATTTCAATTATTAACATTTGTAAGTGGACCAGGCCAGAAATAAAGCAACCCCATTTCCTGATATTAAATAAAAATGAATCACAATTGAATACCCTGAAATAATACGAGGTTAACTGTAAGAAAGGGCCATGTGGTCCTAATTGTTTGCCATAATAAAGAAGTATTTTCATTCATTCAAATAATAAATTATCATTTTTTGTAGAAGTGACGTGTTTCTGGCATGAGTCCATAAATTTACTACCTCAATATATCAGCAGCCCTATTTCGTGAACAGCTAAATTAAAATCAGTAATAATGTTACACGGCATAGGAACATAAGTTTTTAAGTTAGATAACTGCAAAAAAAGAGTCTTATCAACACTATGTATTGAACTTATGCTGTGCACAATGTATATTAAGGTTTACTATACATTTATAAGTATTAAGCAATAGTTTAACCGAGCTGCAAATATGTGCATCCTCCACTAACTAATGAGTAGTTTATTCAGTAATACACAATGAGCAAAAAATATTACGACTAAGCAAAAGCTTGTATTTACAAGTATCAATTATCGTTTTCTGTACACGATAGTTATTTTGTTTTTGTTTAGGCCTCTTATTGTAAATAATGAATTAATAATTTAGTTTCTTAAAATAAGTAAAAAGAGAGAAACGCCATATTGGAACACAGTAAGTACAATGTTTTTGATTTTTATCACCTGTGGATACTGCTCAAAGTGTCTGAAAATAATATATTGTACGTAACAAACAAAAAATATTAGATATTTTAAATTAATATTAAACCTAAAAGATCTTTTAAAACGGAGAAAGACCTCAGTTGGAAAATACGTATTTTCTTTGCATTTGAGCGAGAGACATCCCGATTCGGAACCACGTTATGTGAATAGTAAAGAGAAAATTGTTTGCCAGACGCTTAATTTGGACCTGTTTAGTTGGCAGCACTTCAGATCTGACGTAGCAAGGGGCTTGGCACCCGTTCAGCTGGAATTGTGGCACGACTGATTGTAAACATTCTGTTTCCTTCCCTGGTTCTCGTATGTGGGAAGAAACTATTTTGAATTCAACTGAAATGTATCAAATGATTTCTTGATGATGATATTTAATTATTGAGCTTTACTGCATTTATGGAAAGTATGCAAGAGCAATAGAAGGGTAGTCCTATAGTTATTTGTGTAACTAGTGTGCAAAGTGGCACTTTGCTGCACATGAGAAAATGTTTATGCACGAGCCATAGGCGAGTGTGGAAAGTTTCTCAAAGCTAGCAATGGCACAATTTGCACTTACGTTGAACATTATATTTTTCCCACAGTTACTATAAAGCATATAATTAATTCTTACAAACACTTTTCAACACGATTTTAGGTTAGGGTTAAATCCAAGCATTGCCCAAATTGTGAAACACTGCACCAGCTGATCGTAGTCGTAGTATCTTTTAGTGTTGCCAACTTATTTTCAAGCAACGTGCCTAATAAAAGCACGCTGTTTTGTATTGTTTGGTTGAAATACTGGAATGCGGAAAAATGAGTGCGGACAAAATAAGTAAATGCAGCAGTTAACTACTTTGCGTGCTGTAAATAGTACAAGAAAGCCCACTTTGTCAGGTAACTGTAAGAAAATATAATTTCTTTAGTTATTAATTATACTCGAATGAGTAGATATGAGCCCAGTAAAGTATAAACAGTTCTGATTATTTATGTACATTTCTCATTGGTATAAATAGTTCTTGCGTTTGCTGCCCTTAGCGGTATTGCGTTGAAATGTATAATATTTTAATCAAACGCTATCCCCTTAAAACATAGTAAAAATGGCTAAACGTTTTTTATAATTATTTGAATTATGAAAGGAACAAGAAAAATATTCCAGTATTACCAATAACACTCATGTATTATATATTATGTTATTTTAAAACGTAATAGAAACGTACTAATAAAAAGTTATTCTTGTGAATAACTAGCCGTCTTTTTCACTTGCTGACAGACGTAGGTTATTAACTATATTTAATTATTGCATTAAAATTCCGTCAATTTTGCTTTCCTAAAATAAAATGCATACAGTGCGTCCACAGGTGTGTCAGCCTTTCAAGAAAGATAACCTTTAAGATATGATTTTTAAGTACATGCACATACAAATTATTGCTACAAACTATAATTATTAAATTTAGTACACATTTAAACAACTCCACAACAAAGTTTGCTTTATTTTGCTAACGTTGCGTATGTCGCTAAGTGTAATTATTTATGACAAGTTAATATTTCACCGGAAATTACGCGCGCCGGAAGTATAT
Organism: Macrosteles quadrilineatus; assembly: GCF_028750875.1. NCBI lineage: Eukaryota > Metazoa > Arthropoda > Insecta > Hemiptera > Cicadellidae > Macrosteles > Macrosteles quadrilineatus. The sequence goes on from NW_026542597.1 coordinate 339,240, forward strand.
TGGGCGGTGTTGCCAAAATTCCGTAGTAGCAATGTTTCATAACTGGGTCCTATAATGTACGAGGACTTGTAGATTGATGCCGAGGACTCCCAAAAGTTTATATGCCATCACAATATTTAAAATGTAATTCTTTATATTTCATTAAGTTATTTACAACTTACGGTTCTCGAGTGCAACGGTATTATTCCTTACCGTGCAGGTCCAATAGATCTGTCTAGTAAAGATGTAGAAACAATATTTTATGTTTTACCTAGTAAGGGATAATATATATTTTTAGAAAGATGTTATTTATCTTTATGTTTGCATATAATAGTTCCTCATCATTTAGGACCCCATTAGTCTGAATGTTCCAACTCTAGTCACTGATTTTATTCAATTTATAGTGTACATTTCACCATTCAAAAGGTTAAATAACTATTTATTGATCGTAAAATACACATTTTAAACCAATTAGATCAATTTACATCAACTAGTATAATAGCATAATACTCAAATGTAAAATAATTAATCATGCATAACTGCAATGCATAAATTATTGAGACTGAATTGCCTTTTTATGTAGCGTAAATAGGTCGGAGAATTTTAATACAACCGTAAAAAAACGAAGGAGCTTATTAATAATCATTACCAAATCCTTTTCTCAATCTTAGCGATCTAACATCCCACTTAGGGGGACACTTTCTTAAGGTCATACAAAGTATTTGAATTGTTGTATTAGGTACTGTTGCACTACAAATAAATTGAAGTAACAAACCTGGGCCCCTGCCAGTATGTGCAGCTTTCTAAGGGTCATTCACCCCTTACACAACAAATAGATCTTTGATATTTGTGCAAGATTGATTTTGTAAATAAGAGTTCTAATTGTTTGTCAGTTGTTTGGACGTATCCTTTACCTTGTTTTACGCATATTGATTTGTTTATATATGTATATATGAGAAGAAGACTAAATAATTATTAAATCATGTAAAGATACCGAAATTTCTCAAATAATCTGTTATAGTTTATCATAAATAATTTTATTTATTTATTTTGTGAAAAATAATGAAAATTACATGATTTAGCGCAAAACGCGTTGCTTACCGACATAATTTATGACAGATTTAAAACTAAATACCCCCGCCACAGCAAACCTGCAGACTAAGCAAATTTCCATTTGCTTGATTGGATTTACACAAAAATGTCTCCTTAAAAATATCACATTTATTCCCTATTTAAATAATATTAATTTAACGAGTACTTAGGTTTGCTGCAACAGGGAGGGTAAAAATGTTTTTTTGTAAAACGTTAATAGTTTGGAATGAAATGAATGCATTTTCCAAATTTGATCAAAATATGTTCATAAACAAGCAAACTAGAACAGTTTACTTATTCTCCATAAGAATAACATAGGGATTTTAAATTTACAGTTTTTTGGAATTTACTCCGTAACCATTAGGCACATAATAACGCTTCAATATCCTAAATTGTTTGTACTTGATTCATTCAAATTTACCGATTTGAAATATATAACTTCATTACTATGAAAACGTTTTTTGCATTTTTATAGAATTCTATTTTTTATTTGTAGGCCTAATGCTGAATTTAGTAGCCCAATTGATACCTCAGAGGAATGACAAGCTAGCCGGGCCTCAATAATGGGTGCTACTTAAAAAAAGACTCCTTCAAAAGCCTAAATTTTGTATTAATCGACTCTCACTTGCCTATTCACGCATATTCTGACTTAGTTGGTCTAACAATCAGACCTATGAGGCTAATAGGCTAATGGACAAAGGAAAACAATACATTAAGTAAGCCTAATAAGATTTTGGTCCAAGACTTATGTGTCACTTATCTTTAATATGTGTAGGTTAGAAATGTAAAACATCTTGTTTCGACTATATTCTTTTGGAAAATTGAGTATCCAGTTTATTAGTTATAAAAAAGCTTAGCATTGAGTAGAACCGACTAAATGGTTTTAAGTCCTGCTAGCTGAAAACCATTTTTAAACATATACAAGTAAACCAGTTGATGAAAGTGTATTTGGAAATAAACCGCTGCTATATATGCTTGAAAGTTGAGCTATACTGCAGTCAATACTATACTAGTATACTAGTACACTATACTATGCAGCCGATGTATACAATCAAGCTACCATTTGGTTATGCCAACAACCAAAAATGTCTGTTCAATTTGAATAAATAAATTCAATAGTTTATATCCATTTGATAACAAAAAGGCCAATTCAAAGAACAACTCGCCCAGACCTGAATAAGGGGACCATTGTCGCCAGGAATATGCTTTGGAACCGAGCCACATTTACTACCTATTGTGAGAGTTCTACTCTCCTTTAGAGTTCTTTACTTGAACTAGTTGCTGAGAATGTGCTGTTCCTCATTTTGTAAAAATATATTTGCCGTGAAATTTTGTTTGGTTAGCTCTACTTTATTTAAAAATTTCACATTGGTGTTTTGGCCGTTTAATTTGAATTTCATGTCATTGAATGGGAGAGGTTATAGTTTGTATATACGTTTGATTGTCTTTGGTTTGGATTATTATAGGGAAATATATTTAGTATTTCCACTCCCCCTAGGAACAACTAACAAATAATGAAAGGGGTCAGGTCTTATATGCTTCTATAAATATTCTATATGCATTATCAAAAACTGGAAGATAAAGGTAGTATTGACTTACAGTTCTGTGCTTCTTGGTAGTTACCAAAACGACTGTGAAATAGCCTTCTGTCTGTACTTGGAACGCATTTACAAAATTAGGTGTGAGCCAGTATAGTACAAGTGTTAACTTTACTGAGAATTAAATGGTTGGCGCTAGTCGCGTATACCTTGTTAATGTAATCAACAATTGTTCTGTGCTGATTACGACATGAACCTCACGCTTCGATTGCACACTCTACTATTACTACAGGTAGTTTAGTTCAATTACTACCAATAATTGGTTTGTTAAACGGTTTGCTCGTAAATCAATTTCGCAAACAAAACCAAACAAAACATTGAAACACCCTCAGACACAGAACGAACTCAAACACATGGTGTGATGGTTTAATCCTGTTGCACGGTGTTGAATCGTTTTAGTAGCCTGTATGTGACTTTTGATGTTGGCCTTTCGACTATTAATGTTGAAATAATCACGTAAGAGTGGCAATATTTAAAAATCGGTTATTAGCATTACAATAAAAAACTATATACTGTTTTGTCAAAATTACACTTACGATATGGTTAAACACTAACATACATTTACTAATAAATAAAACACAACACAATTTACATCATCTGAGTTAAACATTGAAACCTTTACGTCTGTAGTTTAATAACCTTGACATATAGTTTCCTAAAGTCCCATATCATAGCCAGGCAACCTGTATAATACGTCCGAATGCAAGAAATCACAATGTTTAAGGCGCAGGGCGTAAAAATATGTTTACAGAAAAATGTACTTATTTTACACTTACAAAAATGTTTTACACTTCAATCAAACACACTTTCATTTCTCGCTTTGCTCCACTAGAGAACATCAGTGAGCAATGAAGTATCAAATAGCAGTGTGTGTATCAAAGCCGTTCACTTTACAAGTATTTCAATTTATCTTGGCTTTTGAAAGGGACATTCACAGACTGATGATTGAAATTTGGTTCCGTGGATATTCTTTTTGTTCCATTCCTTTCTTTGGTAACGTTTTCAAAAATAAATTTACTGCAAACATACATAGCTCATTGGTATTCTGATTTGAAAAACTAAAGGGTACCTAAAATTTAATCTAGTGTCTGACTTTACTTTTACAAAAGTCTATAGTCAATTTACTTAATAATATCGATACCAATCTGCATTCCTTGGATGAGTAACTAATAGTGGGGTCATAGTAAGATTTCTTAGTTTTACTAGCAGTTGAAATACTTTATTGTTTATAAGACGTAAGGTTTATTTTAAGGAACAACGGGTTTCTTATTTGCAAACAATAGTATATGTCATCACTAGGGCATAAGGCGACTCCTTTCAACCATAGCTTAAGTTTCAAGATCGAAATGATCGAGACTCTTTTTACCCGTTCTATGAACTATATTTTTCGTCATATTATACCATTTTTAAGCTAACATTATTACAAAAAGAAAATACCTATCATGCAAATATGACCACTAAAAACTACTTCCAATGTGTTTTCAACAATTTTGCTAACGCAAATAACCAGATTGTTAATAAGTGATTCAATAATTTGGTCTATTACGATTGTTAAAATTATACAATGGATATATCGAACCATTGACAAGAAAGAAAAAAAAAACTATGAAAGATTAAATCAATATATACATCGTTTCGATCCATACGATTGCTGACAATCTAAGTTTACAAGTGGGTTTACAACAGCTGATCTTTACTCGTTAGGGACTAGCCTTTTACTTTCTAGGGAGTAAAAATGCTACTTTAGACGCATACATTACTGTGAAAACGATTGTTTTTGCTACAGCACGACGAAAAATCCTTTATATACTAAACAAAGTGGCTTTGTTTTACAAACAAATATGTCATATTAATTATTGATTTTGGAAAAAATATTAACAATAATATAAATCAATTGTTATTTCATATCATATTTGATTTAAATATATTTGCACTTTTGCAACAAGCTCTCTAAAATTGTCTGATAAAGCTGGAAAATATCCTTGAGGTGTTTCGGTTTCATTTTATCAAGAAGTAGGTGGAACATGTTAAGCCTATCTCCTGTGACATTTCTTTTCAGCCTTTAGACTGTCAGGTTTCCAATCAGACTTTGACTGAATCTGATTCATTCTGTCCAATTATCCTGTCCATTGGACACGTTGTGCACCAATCTTAACCCATCCAGGTCATCTCAACCCTCTTTAGGGTTCGACAATCGTTAAATCTTATTTGGTTGTAAAACAAATTGTAATTTATTTTTATTTTCAATACCCCAACTAATATATTCACTTCAAATCGTCTAGTGGATGTATACATACATACATACTTCCTCTTTTATAGATTTAGATATAGATTTAAGATTTTCAACATATATAAAAAATGACATTTGTACCTATACTACCATTGCTTTAAGATACAAGGACATCATTTAGGGTGCGTATGGAATATTTTGATTAGTTGCTCATAGCTTCTACCTAAAAGCTACTCATAAAATTGAAGGATTTATGTTTGCTTACAAATACGGGCTGAACCCTTAATTTTCGGAGATTTTGCGTGGAGTTTTTTGATAAAGAATGGGACGTGTAAGTGCTCATGAAACCAATAATCAGTAAATACTGTATTTGAAGTACAGTTCTAGAGCCCATTTCAATAAAATTTTGTATGACACTTACCTGACATTAATTATCAAACGTACACAATGGGACTAAAGGCCTGGATAGTGATTAAAAATAGATCAAAGATTAAAGTGCTTTCTACACGACTTTTAATCTCCAATGAACTAAAACATATGTAGAACGTTTGTGGTTGGATGCTGGTTTAATGACATTTTGAATACCCGGGTACGATGAATGCCTGATGTTTTAGCAATCGGATGCTCCGGATTAGAAATCAAACGTTGAATCAATCAAGCATTAAAATCAAATCATCATCAAATACCATCACATGCATACATCGTGGTCAAGCGATTCCACAATTTCTTTTAGCCATACTGTAATCTTGACATATATAGCAAGATTAATAGTATAGTAGGGTGTAAGTTATCATGTCCGTTTCAAGTGAATTATTTGTTAATTCAATGAATGAATTTAGCAAAAAAATCAGTACTTTTTCAAGGTTAATAATTATTTCAATCGAAAAAAAACGGAAGTTAGAGAAAATAAATGTTTACCTTAAAATCTGAAAATAAAATCACTTTATGTAAATCACAGAAAACACCAGCTGCATACTGTGATTCATCCAAGGCCAACATGGTTTTATTAACAAAATTTGATAGAGCTGTTTGAGTGTTCATGTTTTTTCTGAAGCCAAATTGGTAATTGTGAAAGAAAGAATTATTTTCAAGAAATCTACTTAGGTTATCACACATAGGCCTGACCATTTCAAATTTTTTTTTGTATGTTTGAGAGTAAGGTGATATGTCGATAATTATTTATGTTTACTTTTGATCCCTTCTTAAAAATTAGTGGAGACATAGTTTCCAATTAAATATTTAGATTCCCCCTAGTTAATCTTATGGGAGAAAATCCAAGTTTGATGGAAGATCCTGCCCAAACTAATAAAGATTTCAAAAAACGAAAAAGACTTTGCAAAACTACACATCAGGGAAATTTTTTTGACACTTTAATCATCAAAATCGGTCCAAAAATGAGGGAGGAGTTCTGTTTACAAAATCGGCATAGCTTATTATATATATAGATGCCCTTGGTAAGTATATCTGATCTATGGTTAGGTATAAATAGAGATGGTATCAATAATTAAAGAATGACAATAATAGGCAATAATGGTATATGGCAGACCACGGTATCTCACTCGCTCTGAGCGAAACTGAGATCATGATTCTGACCAAGAAAAGACTTGACACAGGAAACACGGGAAAGCCGAACAATCACTGATTAAGGAAATTCTAGATTGAGTAAATCGGGTGAGGGGGAGGAAGGGGGTGTGGATTATTACCTTATCCAGTTCCTTACATATCACGGCTATTTTCGATCATACCTGTTCAGGATGGACAAGGCCGTGTCACCATATTGCATCCACTGCCCTTGAACCCCCAAAGACACACACACTTTTGTCTTCTGTGCCTTGGGAAAGACCCCGCTTTAGAACTTTATCATTTAGGACTGTTATCGGTGGACTGTGGGGGTAATCCCAATGATGACAGAGGTTGGGAATGATTGAACTTGTTTGTCACAGTACGTTCAGGGAATTCTCCAAGCTAAGAGTTGTGACTTTAAATGGTATATCGTCTGGGTCATAAAATAATTAAATATCAGAAATAGCGCAAGTCCTGCGGGCTTAGGACATTCGTTGACCTGACCTGAAGTAACGTGACGCACAATACTTGGTCTGTGCCAAAAAACAGAGGGGATGGTTATTTCAGTAAATTGTCTGATCAGTTGTGAAACCAAAAAAGTAATTAAAAGTGATTAATAAATAGTTAGTACATAATCTAGACATGATTTTAACAACAAGAAAGTGGAAATTTACGTTTTCAAGAGATTTTAAACCAAAACTATATAAGGGATTTTATAAATTAAGTTAAGTATCCAATATAGGACGCAAAACACGCGGTATTGTCATGCAATAATAAAACAGTTCTGGACTTAGTACCTGCGCTGCTTTATACGAGTAAACACACTGGTCTCATCTGGCACTATGCATCTTACGTTTCATTTACATACAAAATGTAGCATCCACAAAAATACTTATGAACAAAAAATACTTTATAATAGATACATAAATAGTATGTTTTGTTCCAGAGAATCATTATCAATGGGAGGAGAGACAGCCTAGCAACTTACCGGTGATCGTGTTCATCCATGGGGAGAGCTTTGAGTGGAACTCCGGGAACCTGTACGATGGAAGTGTGTTGGCAAGCTACGGCAAGGTGGTGGTTGTGACTATCAACTTTCGTCTTGGCATACTTGGTTAGTTTAGAATAACAATGAACGTAAATATAGTCTCTAATGCTGATTGAGAAGTCGTAAGATATAATAACAGATGGCAAATAAATATTTTCTTTATCATGTTAAAAGCGGTAGAATATTCATGTTAAAATAATAAAATAAGAGTCAATTGAATAAACCCAGAACGATAACTATCTCTGTATATTGGAGATATATACTGATTCAATGATAAAACTTTACTTTTTTATAAACACAGCTTAGTTTTAAATATACCAAAATAGCAAATATTTTGTGTCAATATTGGGTATGTAAAACGCATTATTTACATGCCCGAAGCTTTTGAATCCTACAATATTTCGTAAAAAAGAAATAAAGCTATATACAACTATCATAAAGACGAAATAGGTTTCAATGATGTCCCTGTTTACTATGAAAGCGATTAAGTTGAAATAACTTTCTAGGTTTCCTGAAGCCGGGAGTGAGTGACCACGTGCCCAGCAACTTTGGTCTGTTTGACCAGGTGGCGGCGCTAGAGTGGGTCAGAGTGAACATTGCAAAGTTCGGAGGAGATCCTCGGAGTGTGACTCTCATGGGACATGGTACAGGCGCCGCCTGCGTCAGCTATCTCATGATCTCACCTCTGGCACAAGCTGAGGGCAATCGAGGTATGGAACAAGCAGTAGTCGTACTTAGTGGTTAGGTTTGGAGGAGATCCTCGGAGTGTGACTCTCATGGGACATGGTACAGGCGCCGCCTGTGTCAGCTATCTCATGATCTCACCTCTGGCACAAGCTGAAGGCAATCGAGGTATGGAACAAGCAGTAGTCGTACTTAGTGGTTAAGTTTGGTGGAGATCCGCGAAGTGTGACTCTCATGGGACATGGTACAGGCGCCGCCTGCGTCAGCTATCTCATGATCTCACCTCTGGCACAAGCTGAGGGCAATCGAGGTATGGAACAAGCAGTAGTCGTACTTAGTAGTTAAGTTTGGAGGAGATCCTCGGAGTGTGACTCTCATGGGACATGGTACAGGCGCCGCCTGCGTCAGCTATCTCATGATCTCACCTCTGGCACAAGCTGAGGGCAATCGAGGTATGGAACAAGTAGTAGTCATACGTAGTGGTTAGGTTTGGGGAAGATCCTCGGAGTGTAGTCTAATAGCATAATAAAACGGGCCATATAAATCCATTAATACGACACACACAAGACAAGACAATTTAAATGTAGAAAATGTCAAGGCACAGAGAGTCAATTTTATGTGAAACGCAAAACCAATTTAAAGCTCAGAGTATCTGTCGAAACAGTTTCCGAGAAATTCTCCGTTTTACCAAAAGATCGCATCCTTTCAAAGATAGCACTGAGCGTGTATTTCCAGCTTACATTGCTAAAGTAAGCATTGCTTATATTGACATTCATATCTATGTCAAACTTTATAATACGTTTAAACAAATATTTTGTTTTCCCTTAAATGTTTTATACAGGTAAATTTATACCAGAAGTTATTACCAAACTTTTTTCGTTGATAGTAATAAACATCAATTGCGGATGTAGGAAGCATGTAGGAAATCGTCGTGGAATTCTTGTATTATATTATGGCGTAAGCTATGACATAGGCCTACTAGGGATTATTTATTTTTAGCGAATTTCCCATATAGGGAATAAGCTATTACCGTAGTACTCATGGTAAGACCTGGACCCGGGACCGATTTTTTTTTTCGTTTTGAGGTCCCTAGAGGCCAAAAACAGCAACCGTTCAAATTCATATATATATATATATATATATATTTATATATATATTTATATATATATTTATATATATATGTGTCCGTTAGCGCGATAACTCGAGCAAAAATGATCCGATTTTGATGAAATTTGGTACAAACGTGTAAACCTACGTTTATTCGAACGAGTTCGCGAACCAGCATGATCGGGCCATGGGAACGGGGGTTAATGGGGGCTTTTATGGGGTAAAAATGGGTTTTTCCCATTTTTGACCCAAAAAAATTAAAATTTTTGCAATTTCTTTCCAAACTATTTTGTAGAGCTTAAAAAAACATATAATTTAGTATATTGAAGTGTTATAATGCGCCTAATGGTTATGGAGAAAATTCAAAAAAATTGTAAATTTAAAATTCCCATGTTATTCTTATGGAGGATAAGTAAACTGTTGTAGTTTGCTTATTTATTAACATATTTTGCCCAAATTTGGAAAATGTTTTTATTTCTTACTAACTATTAACATTTTACATAAAAACACTTTAATCCTCCCTGTTGCAGCAAACCTAAGTATGTGTTAAACTGATTCGATTTAAATAGGGAATAAATGTGATATTTTTAAGGAGACATTTTAATGTAAATCCAATCAGGCAAATGGAAATTCGCTTAGTCTGCAGGTTTGCTGCGGCGGGGGTATTTTATACAATACCATATTTTAGAGAACACTTTAAGCCTCTTTAAATCAATTTAAGGTAATCTGTTGAGATCCTTGTGAGATTGGTGAACACACCATACTGGGCGTCAGAAAAATATATAGCGGACTTTACGGAGCCAGGTTGTCCATATCATGGTAAGTAAAAAATGTGCCTCAAATTTAATTAATCAATTAAATAATTTAATTTAATTTGGTAAGTCAAAATTGTTATCCCGATGGATTTTCTATTTTTAACCAATCCGTCATTTGGTAACTTTGCAAACAATTAATATCTCAAATCCCCTTGGTTATCGTGTAACTGGGTGTAGGCTACACCTTAAGGTAGTTTTTTTTTTTATCAAAATACTCAAAAAACCTTTTATAAAACTTCAAACATTTCAAAATAGTGTCAATTGAAAAAACTTCAAAGTCAAAATAACATAAAACGAGTTAGTACAAAAACAAAATTGATAAATGTAATTAAATTGAAAGTATTAAAACAATACGATGAAACTTAAATTGGAAATACCCTGTTAATAAATAGAAATTGGTATGCGACTATTCAATAAATTTAATGTCATATTACATACTACTTAGTCTAGTTACTTCAGCTTATTTTAAGAACTGTTTGCATGTCCAAAAACATCTCAACTGATCAAATAAGTTGTAAAACACAAATGTATCGATTTTAGAGTTATTTACAAAATCTAACTTATTTAAAAAAGAAAAATTAATAACATAATACCAGAAAGAGGAAGTATTTTGTGATTATTTAATTTAAAATAACAAGAAAAACATGAACAATTATTATTGAAGACCACATGATAGGCTAACACCTTTCTGCTAAGACATTAAACCTACATTTTCGTGACTCATTATTAGCCAGATACTTATAGTTAATTATAGTTTCGTTTACTTAAATAAGTCATAAGACATTTGTACTGTGTTTTGCCTATTATGGGGTTTCTTAAGACTTATTAATTTTTTCTTCTTATATTCTAGTATTGAAATTTTACTTTTTTCAATATAATAAACATCCACCAACCATATTTTCGTAATCAAGACTACATCCTTTAATCTCTAACTAAAATATAAGAGTAACATGATTTATATTTTTCAGGGGGGTTGTTCAAGCGGGCTATTCTGATGAGTGGGACTGCTTTATCCGACTGGGCACTTACCTCTAACCCAGTCCAGGCCACCATCCAGGTCGCTCAGGCTCTTAACTGTCCGGATTCCCAGGATGCCATGGCCAGCTGCCTTCGTAGGAAGCGCCTGCACGAGCTCACCTCCGTCACAGTTCATGTGCCACCCTTCAAGACTAGATTCGGCCCCGTGGTAGACGGCCAGGTCATCCCTAATGACCCCTCTCTCATCATGAGCGAGTACAAGAATCTGTTCCAACAGTGGGTATAAAATAAATTAAATTTACAAATTTTTTTTAAGTTTTTAAGGGTTTTCAAAAATGTTTTTTACATTATATTACACTAGCAAAGAACCCGTTTTTGGTACGGGGTTGCAGTATAAGTATAAAATGCGTATTTCAGCTATACTTGAGCAGAGCCCGAAATGATTTTTGAAATAAGAATATGCCTATATGTTAATCGGGAATGTGAGCTATCATCATGCCATATTTAAGCCCAATCGGTTCCTTAGTTAATGCATGATCGAACTTCAAACAAACAAACAAACATAAAAATAAACAAACAAACAAACAAACTTTCACATTTATAATATTATAAGATAAGATAAGATAAGATGTATTATGCATGTCATAATTATTTCACCAGTAGTACCTGTATTTAAGAATTTACTTGGCTTAAAAAGTTCATAACATTTTCTTAACATGCTTTAAGGAAAAGTTAAATCATTAAAACTAATCGTAGTATGAAAATACAAAAAATATTAGTTTTCTTGCTCCGGTGGCATTTTTACATTAGGAATGGAAGGAGAAAGTACCAAAACGCTTTTGGAGAAAGTGGTCCAAATGCATGTTGTGGAAATGGTGGTAAACGAACCTGTCCCTCCCTTACCGAAGTCCAAAATGCTAATCACCTACTAGAAACACATCCAATGTTTTAAGGGCTCTTATATTTTTTCTTAAATTTGCTGTGCCTCAATGACTACAGTGTTCCTTATTAAAGTGTATGTTCATATTACATATTTATTTTAGAAAAACAAACACATTTAATGCTGGTTTAGATCCAAAGGTTTTTCACTATTATTGTATTGCTGAATCGTATGTACACATCGGCATATTTAGAAATATTTAGATATTAATTTAGAGCATTTAATTTAAGCATAAGGAACAGTGTAAGTCATTGAGTAGAACTACTTAAAGTATGTTTAATTTATGTTTCAGGTACGACCTAATGGGGGGCCTGACAGAGATGGAAAGCTATTATCTTCTAAACGATGTAGAACTTGTACATGGAATGATTGAAAACGAGTTCTACGAGAAACTGGATGAATATCTTAATGCCAAGTTCGAGGTAAACACAAAAATAGTCAAATGTATTTTATTTTGTGGACCAATAGTTCCTTACTGTAATATATTTGTAGATTGTCTCATTTTTAATTAGTGACATTTTGTATGAATATTAAATTTACTGACGATAAAAAAAACATTATTTAAGGTAAGGGCTGACGCTACGCTAATAAATTGACGTCCAAATGAACCTGATGTAGAGTTGTACATTTCATATACATTTGCATGTAGGTTGTTGTTGTTATTTTCTATAGGTAAACTGTATTCAATACATTTTTACTTTTGAAACTATTGACCGATGGGTCTAGGTTACGTAAAAGAATTTCACTAATGTGCTCCCATATACAACGCTATAATTGTTTCGTATTGCTAAGTAGGCCAAGGTTGGTCTAGTGGTTAGAGCTGTGACGTTTTCCCTGGATGCCATGTGTCATCAATCCAACCATATAACAAACACCCTTTAGCAAGGTAATGAAACGATGAATTGGTGTTTCAACACGCATATTCAGAGCCCTTAATAAGTATTTGTGGCCTTGTTTAAGAGAACACCCTTCGCCAAAATCGGGATCAGATGGTGTCTTCTTTACAATATCTATTTCAAATTTTCTTCTCAAATTGTTTTGATTCTGTTCCCCTCAATTGTTTATACATGAACAACTCTATTATAATATTTATTGACACCATACTACATTGGAATCTCTAGCTGGTAAAGACAATCTTCTAGGAATTTACTCCCTTAAAAAAATTCAATTTGAGCCTTCAAAAAAACATAAAATAAGTATTAACTACAAGATATGTAAGCAAGTAATTTTAATGTCACTCCAGAAACAGCCAGAATTGGCTAAAAGTAAGACCATCTACTACTACCGGACCTGGGAGAAGGCTTCCTCTCTCTCGGCTGCCGAGAGTCACCGCAACACCCTCCTGGAGATTCTCAGCGACGCTCGGGTCGCCGCCCCCATAGTCCGCACCATGGACCTCCACTCTGACGTCAATGGCAAGTCGTACTTCTATGTCTTCAAGCATCTCACCAAGTACGCTGACCTACATCCTTGGGTAAGTATGGGCTTTACAAAGCTTATAGAAATGCCGGTCTTCTAATATTTTATAGGGACTTAAGTATTCATATAAGATATTTGAGTTTTGAAGAATGTCTGAAATTTGACACTAAGAAATCCTAGATACCTTGAAGTAATTGTAATGATGAATATAATTTTCGTCGCTCTACTTAAATAGCTTACACAATAACACACATGAATGTTAAATATTATAAATAGATTGCGTCCATTTACGGAATGGGAAGTAATTCATTAAGAATATCCTATCTTCTAATACGAGTTATGTCTGTTTATCTGTCTGCCTGTAATATATATCTTAAAATCCAGCAGAAGGAATTTGACTAAATTTTGGAATTAGGAACATTTAGTCCTAAAAATTAGTGACAGCCACTACTTCAGGAAAATTCAAATTTCTATACAGAACTCATTTCAAAATTTCAAAATTTAACATTGGCCTTATAGGTTGCCAAGTAACTATGTTGGTTGAACAAAATAACAAGGACAAAATAGACAAAAGAATTATCACGTGTGTTTATAACATGCCATCCACAGTAGCAAATTACAAAATACAGTACAAAGGAATAAAAACTTCAGTTGTAATTATTAAGCAAATATTACACTGAAGATTATTCGATATAGGGGAAAATAGTGTCTATCAAATACTGATTATTTTACTTAGCCGTATCTCACCAAAACTTAATCCCCAAAGTACTGAGACATACGAAATAAACTACATAAAGGGGGGTTTACTTTGGCATAAAACTATTACCTAATGCTAAACCCTAATGGAAAAAACAGAAAGAATCTCAATTTCTTTAAAAGTAGTAGTGAAAAAGTGAAAATCGTTGTTACAAGCCGTTTTGGAAATAATATGGTTTTGTTTGTACCCTGTTTTTATCTGCTGTAATTGATGAGCGTAAAAGTCGAACCACGGGTTGAAATGACTACAGGGGAAAAGAATTCTGTGCAAGAAGCACTTAAACATAATCATAAAAGTGCATATTATTTTTGTTCAATTGCATACTTTTAAATTACAGAGTTGTTATTACTTGAGTGATCAAATGTCTATGGTTTATAATAAAATGGTTTTCGTAACTTATAAATTGTCTGTTTACGATATTGTTTTATAAATTGTAAACCCAATTAAATATTCAACAAAAACTAAAGGACTAGCAAAATCTCTGAAATAACTTGTATATACTGTATAATTGTCGGTCAGTAGAAATATCAATGGTGTTATTGAGAGTACATTAAGAGTAAGTATTACGATAAAAGCAGTGCTATGTGACTATTATGTGCCCCATATTGCTCTTATATTGTTGTAAGCCAAGCACGTTTTTGGACATAATAGTACAACTTGTTGATTGTTATAGATATTTTTATTACTATTTTTATTGTAGCCATTCTTCTATATTGACCTTGCTTTTATGGGCTAGGATTGCTCTAATTAAAAATAATCCTTTACAACGAAGAAATAAATAATTTAAATTAATACAAACATTTTAGGAATTGTAATTAATTTGGGAAAAAACAATATTAATAGTAAATTTTCTTAAAATAATAAACACAAAGCACACGTTCCTAATAAAAGTAAAAAGAAATGTACTTGATGAATTAGACATCTTCACACATAGTAAATTCAACGGTCTATCGATGTTACCGATTTTTTTGATACGTGTTTTGATTTAAAACACTCTTAGCAATACAAATTACTAAATGTACATTCACACACTCTAGAGATTTACAGTTTTAAAAATCCTTTCCAATGGAAGGCAACGAGTCCTATTGGGCTTAAGGGTACATATAGCTTAAAGATTAAGACTGGGTCAATTTCATTGGTGATTTAACTGCTATAATTAAAACTATCATATTTAATTGACACATTCTTTTGCCAGATTCAACAGTCAGTTCAGGGTGAGGAGTTGCCATATGTGTTTGGAGTTCCTCTAGAACCCAAGAGTTCTCACTTAGACAACAACTACAGCCAACAAGAGAAACTACTGTCTGAGGTGGTCATGACGCTTTGGACCAACTTTGCTAAGACTGGGTAAAAGTTTGAAGTAATTACTTAGCAAACACCTTATTACTGGTCACCTGAAAAAGTGGCATACTTACCCAAATGTACTTTTTAGATTCTTGTTTCGGTAATATTGAGTTAAGTTTTCTGTTACAACCCATAAAAGATAATTAGGTCATCGATGCATATTTTAAGTATGACTTTTAGACCGATGAAAAAAATGGCCGCCATTCTGTAATAATTTGAGATAGAAACCTCTAACATTCGCCGGTATTCTTTTTGTCTGATAGCCTTTAATACGAGTTGTGACTTGACGGGGCTTAATATTTAGCATATTTGAACTTCCTCTTAGATACCCTATTTTGGTGTTCCAAAAGTGGGATGCCAATAAAAAGGTGTGTCTTATTTTTACCAAACCCTGCATATGTAATAGCACTAACTAAACTAAGTTATGTACAAAAATAAGTAAAAACTGTATATTACTGTGTGCAATAGCTAACTCGAAGTTTGTTTCAGGAGTCCAAATGCTCCTAGAAAACACAACTTCCAGACTCAAAGCCATCGAGAGTGGAGACAGTATGATTTAGAGTGGCCTGAGTATGATGCTATGAACCAGAGATACTACAGCATAGGTACGCCTATATTTATTGAGTAACTTAGAAACCAGATTTTTGAGTTAGTTAAAAATTCCAGCCAAACAATTAGAAGAGTCTATGTTTCAACTTACCTCTACGTACAGGATTTTCGAGTTGTTAGTTGTTGTATCAACAAATAAACTAAACAGTAATATCATGCATTTAAACCAATATATGTATTAGCTATTATCAATTTGTTTTGTATATCCATTCGTATAGTGTTTCACTACTAGCCAATACTTAAAAAATAACCAAGATAGTTGAAGGATATTTGCTTATTTATTAAATAAATAGACGAAATTAGTAACATTATATTGTATGAAAATACTAATTATATATATATCTTTTTTTAGAGATTCCCCCGTCTATCAAGCAATACTACAGACAGCGGCAGATGGTTTTCTGGAATCACGACCTTCCCATTACTCTCAATAACTCTAACTTCCCATACCGGCCGACACCTCCCCCGTGGCTGTCTCCTGGGGTTGACCAGCATGATATCCATCGACCTCCACAAGGCACGGACACAAACCATCCTCCACCTCCACGGACTATCTACCACGCGGTCACTGTCATTCCACCACCAGAGCCACCGGTAGACGACCCTGTTACCTACAAAGGGCCCGACCAACGACCTGACGATGGCAGCTCCCACCTGAATGCAATGGCGTCTTCTGTGACTCTTAGTATCGTTATATTTGTCGGAATATGCTTTCTCCTTGTAAACATGTGCGCGTTTATAGGACTCTACTACCAGAGAGACAGATTAAAAGTGAGAGAGAGAATAGTGAACACTCGTTACCGCTGTGTGAACGCGGGAAATGAAGAAGAAGACGCCGGAGACCATTATATGAAAAGTGATTCGAACAACAGAGCGTTGGAATCAAGGGATTTGAAAAATATTGAAATAAAAAGTATTTTGAAAAGTAGTGAAGGTCTTTATGAACAAGTGAAACCAGAGAGTGTAAAGACAGCAAGTGTAGGAAAAGGAGGAAGAAGAATAGCGATATCTAGACAAGCCAGTAGTAGCACGGTAACGATTGATCCTCATACGAAAGTGAAAGAATGGATTGCTCAAGAAATTGTGCAAAGATGTTCACCAAGATTTCTTAGAAAACCTAAGAAATCAGACTTCAAATCTGGCAGTTGTGACACCTATGCTGATCAGACGGATCAAATGTCTAACAAAACTTTAGATTCTAATGGTTCCAAACTTGGGAGTCTTATGGCTCTGCAAAAGAAAAACGTTAAAAAGGTGTCGGTAGCAATTGATGCAACTCCAGCAACACGATCAGCGAGTATATTGCAGCAGACGCCAATTGAGTTGACTAAGTCAATGGACGAAGGACTGGTTCTCAGCAGCTTATCACCTGCTCCAGAAAAAGAAAGTATGAAACCTGCCACGTCATTGATCACTATTTTAAAGAGGCCGTCTCTGCAGCGGTCTGATGCCTTAAACTCAGACGAGTCTGTCAGTGAAGGAAAAGAACCGTTACGAAGAAGTACAAGTATAAACTTGCAGCTATCAACAGCTTCGGATTTGCCACAAATCACTCATTTTCACTCTAAATCAGACCCGGTGACAAGCTCATCCATCCCGAAACTATTTGACATTTATCTTTCACCAGAGAAAGGTCCTTGTGACGTTTTGTACAGTACCGTCCAAAAGAAAAGACCACCTGATCCTGTGGGCAAACCCATTCGGGATATAAATGTTACGTCGAGAGATGATTTACAATCAACCTCAGAATTGTCAGCCGAAGAAGCCCTAGATAATATAAAGAGGAGAAATTACCCGAAAGTTTTACCAGACTATCCAGATGAGGAAGATTTTCACTTACAAAAAGCAACCAAGAGGCGGTCATTACCTTTGAGTGCCCAAATATCTCCTGATCCGGGAGGGACTGACGATGGTTCAAGAGATGCTCAGTTCGCTCTGAAAGTTCCACCGCCACCCCCTCCAAGAGTTTCAACACTTGGGAGAAAGCCCTCTAATACATCTCCCGTCGCTGCCTTTAACTCTTCACAAATGACTGTGAAATTAAAACCTACTGAAAGTAACGTTCCTCTAGCACTAAGACATCCTTCAGTTCCACAACTAAGTTCACCCATACGACCTGCAACTAATCCAACTACACACTCCCAAATTAAAAGGGTAGAACCCAGGGTTATAATTAAACCAACTATGAACCCTATAACGAGTAAAAAGGACACTAAAGGACCTTCTAATATACCTAGAGTAACTCCTCCACAACCAATGACTTTTGGGTTGAAGGATACGACGACGAGACCCACAACGTCGACTCCAGCGCCTTCAAAAATACCTGAAATGGGAATGGGAAGGAAAGCTAAAATAACTCCAGTAAAAAAGACAGTATCCACAGAAACGACGGATACAAGCACTAGTGCATCGAACACAGGGACAATTAAAAGACTAAATAAGTAACACGCCGCATTTACGTATACTTGCTTTAGTAATCCAATACCTCATATGATTTTGTAATGTTTTATGTCAAATGTCTTTTTTCAATAAAATATAGTTGTAATGTAACTTAATATGGTTGTATATTGATTAGGTATCTGCTCACCACACGAACTAATACGATGCTTATCAAAATTCAACCCCTCAAAACTAAACCAATTTTTATCCTCCGTAATTTAAATTTTTTCATTGCACAATAATGAATTTTATTTTGATCCATATCTTGTGAATGTTGATTGTTGAGTATTGCTAAGTTCTTAAAGATGCAACTAAACACCACCTGATGGGTTGAAAACCAAGCTGTACATAAAGTAAACTTAAACAAATTCAGGTAAGGCATGGTGCACTTTCACTGATACAAATATCAAAATCTAAATCTTCAAATGATTTATATATTTATGTAACAGTATCGAATACAATTAAACAGTATGTTTGACTTCTGTAAGGGGTTAAATCATCTTTACCTCTACAATAATATCATAGACTTTAAATACATGAGGTACAACAAGCTCATAGAGTTTAACTATATTATACAAAGCGATAATCAAGCCAAATAAATATTTTTTTACTATTTAATTACTCTAAGAAGTCAAATTTTGTTTACATAAAATCAAAACAAACACTACTTTTAATTAGTTTCAAAAGAGTATTAAATTTCATCCCTGTGATTTAATTGTAAACATTATGTCAAAAATATATCATCTAATAGAAACGTGAACCCTATCTGAACAGATTACCGGGAAGTTAAAATAAAACCTTCATGAAATCAAATCAAAATGCCTCTTTTCTCAAGCGCTTCTCAGTACAATACTGGTTTACAGAATCACCCACGTAACTAAAACTAAGTATTAACAGGTCGTCTTTGTAAAAATTTATGTACGTGAAAAAATATACAACAAAAATTACAAGCTTTTTTACAATGCATTTTGACCTCTTTTTGAAAGCTAAGGCCGAAAGGCTTTTAAACTGATAGGGGAGGTTGTTGTTAAAGGTTGGGCAAAAATAGGAGAGCCCCTCCACCCTATATCCAATGAACTTTTTGAAAGGGGGGGAGGGTGTCTTGCCTAGTGCCCCGTCGAGCAATTGCTCCACTTATCACAATCACTTCATCTCAATTGATCATGTTTAGATTCCTGATCCGATGGTGTATATTCCTCATTCGGTAAGCGCACATAAATGGTGGTATGTTTGTTGAGAAATATAAGCATTATAAATTCTCTGGTTGTTTTAATGACTTGTCTGAATTGTAAAAACCATACAAACCTCTGGTCTACAAACAGCCCCATATTTTGATAGTTCAAAATTATTGCAACGGAGAATGATCAATGTCAGTGGTAATATGTAGTTTAGTAGTGTTTTTTTTTACAACATATTTTCAAACAAGTTTGCTTTACTTTGGCAAGTACGCAAACAGCCAGGCCCCATGCATGATATTTTTCACGAAATTAGTAAAAATACAATACACACAGGGTAGGAGTGTTACAATGATTTTGTTACCAGCCTAATGGTAGATGGTATTTATTTTGGTAATGATAATTTTGGTGATGGATTTAATCCCCAGCATAGCCACAAATCATAATAGATTTAAAGGGATAATCCTAAAAAGCATTATCTCCTAAAGAGAATATTTAAAACTATTGACAGGGGTTACAGTATGAAACAGTAACATTATTACAATAGAAAACAATATGTCATAACATGGCAGACCTCAGATCTCAGTAAGCCTCAGATTTCGACAACTCCCAGTCCCTTAAGGGAATCCAAGCCGTGATTATGCTCTCCGAAGTCCTCTTCCAGGATACGGTGGAGTGGGTTATCGTTCTTCCACTCAATGTGCAGGGAACGATGGAATAGTATGAAAGATGGCCTTGCTAATTCCAGGTTTTGTCATTGGTTATCAAGACTGGAAACGTAAAAAAATATATTATCAAAGATAAAATAACGCCCTAAATGATCTATTTTTAAATCTTACTGTTAAGCTATAAAATATCATAAATTGTTTGACTTTATAACACAACTTCAGTGCTTAACTATCCCATAAGCAAAGAGGGGGGTGGGTTGTCATACACAAGCATACGCTAAGGCAACCGCATCTGAGGCCCTGTGTCAAAGCAACTATGTCGGATATTGTACCTAGTTACGTTATTAATTTTGTAGTCAATTCTAAAGTAATTTCCTGCTTATCATTTCATATTATTAGTGATTTTTTGTCATTTTAGCTGACCTGTATGTACAAAATAGGTAAATTAAATGGAGATGTAGACAAGTGAAAAAAGAACTTCACAAGTATGTATAAGTAAATGAATGGATTTAGTTAAGCGACTAAACGGTTAGACCAATAGGGTTACAATTGAAAGTGCTAAAAAAAAGTAAAGCACAATAGTAAAACTAGTAAAATCATATCTTTTGTTTACTTCAGCATGTAATAAACGAGCGGTCAACACGATTGAAACTATCAAGAAGATTATTCGAATTATCAACTTTCTGTTGCTTAACTTTGGTGATTTATTGCCCAGAATTTGGCACTTTATAAGTTCTTGAATTTAGTTAAGAACACTTTCATCCTAACGTCTCAACTGTCCCAAAAGTTATCATCAAAGTTTCTTGGAACGCATCAAACAGTACTGGACACTCATGGTATGACCTGGACCCGGGGACGATTTACTTTTTCGTTTTGATGTCCTTAGAGGGCAATATCACCACATGCAAATTTGTTTAGTGTGCAGGTTTGCTGCGGTAGGGGTATTTAGTTAAATATATATATATAGGCTAATGCCCATTGTAAATCACCTGGAATACAAATAGTATAAAATACATCTATAATATGAAATTGTGTGATAATAAAATTATACATATAGGAAAGTGTTTATTTCTGAGACAGAATTGAGTGTTACATTACCTAACAACGATTAGTAAAGAAGCATTTAAGTAGCTTTTAGCAAAATTATCCTACTAATATTATAAATCAGAAAGTTTGGACGTATGTATGTATGTATGTATGTATGTTTGTGGCAAGTAAACGTGAAAAATACTGTCGGATCGGGCTGAAATTTGGTGTGATGATAGCTCACATTCCGATTAACATTTAGATGCATTCTTATCTCAAAAGTCCTCTCGGGCTTCGCCCCAGTGGCTCTGGAGTTTCCCATGGTAACCTTATGAGTAATCATATTTAAAAGGAATAAAATAATTTTGTCAGCTGTTTCAACTTTACAAGTTGGTTCTATGATAATAAATAGTGTTAAAAAATTATAAGGCTTACCAATAGGGTGCAGCACTATTACACTTTTTTTTTAATTTGAACCAACTAGAAACAAAAAGCTGTGATATACAATGAGAACTTTACTTAATCTATTGTTTAGTTGCAGTGGTAGAAAATTATGGCTATACTGTAGGAGATGTGATATGCTATACTATACCATACTAAAGCATACCGTAAATTACAACAAAATTTTCTTAAACTATGTCCTCTTCCATTGAAAACGCAAAGCCAAGTATAACTGCAATAAACATTTTATACTTATACGCCAACGCCGTACGAAGGACGGGTACTCTGCTAGTTAAGTATATGTCTTACTAAAATTATATTAACTACTATCAAACCAATGTGAGTATAAGTGATTCGGCAGGGAAAAGTGAATTATACGCTAAGGAAAAAAAACTTTGCTCGGAAAGGTTAATCAAAACGATTATCATGTTTGAGCGAAACGGTTTCCAATAATTTATATTTCGAGCTTTTAAAATGCTAACCCTCTATAACATTGCAGTTAATTGATTGGAATATAATCTTTGCTCTCACACCTGTTTTGCGTGTAAAATCTATATAATAAAAATTATTTGTTTTTTTTAGTTGGTTGGGTTCTTCTACCCAATCAATCTTCATAATTTTGGCCTTAAATTAAAGTTATGGACGCACAGATTTGCCATCAAGCATCGGCATTCATTTATCTTTTGTATATTTTGATTTATTCACAACAACAGGGAGGACATTTCGTATAAGAGTATTTTTTTTTCGAATTCGTTTGGCTTTTTTACCCGACTGATTTTCATGATGTTAGCTTTAAATAAAAGGTATGTACGCACAGATTTGCCATCAATCAACATTAATCTACTGTATTACTCAAACAAAAAACATGAATTAGATATTTTTGGAATTCTCACTTCAAGTATAGGTGTACAGTATTTCACAGGTTCTACATTACAATATTACAATACTACAATATTCGATATTCTGCATGCATAATGCATTACAATATTTTATATGTACAATGGTCTAATCAGTGAAATATCAGCTTTTATTTGTGCTATTGGTTATTAAGATCGGAAGTACCTCTTTAATTTTACATATACCAAATACAATATATAATATGCCATAACACATCCTTTTGTGAAAATAATAATAATAAATAATTAATAAAACTTGTTTACTATAATAGATGCACGTGGGCATTAACATAATAGTAGAGAATAAAAAAAAATATTATAGACGTTTATTATATTTAGGGTTGCATTGTTATAAAAAATTATATTTTTAAGTAAATCAAACCGATAGTTAATTGTGACAGGGTACGTTAAACTATAACACAGTGCTATTTGCAGATGTTAATTTACATATAATATTCACCTATATGCAGCCTATATGCTATAGGCCTATATGCTAATATGCAGAGCATTAAAGGGATAATTAGATATCCTCTACTTGAGTTCGTGACATTTCTGTTGATGTTAACTGTAGAGTAATTATGATGTAGAAAACAGCTTTTGAAAATTTAGCTAGGCTTAAAACCGTTTAAAGGTTTTAACAAAAATACTGTCAAAATCAAGTAGGTAAATAATAAAACTTTTGCTTTTGTCGTTTTATAAGTCGACGTAAATCGTTATTATTACGTATCTAACATAGACACATTAAACTTGTGTGAAGAACTATTGCAAAAAAAAAAAATTATAATTGATACTCCTAAACTTCTGATGGGTGCTTGGTTATTATAAGATATGTACAATTTCAGCAAAATAGATCGACCACAATCAATAAATTAATTGGTTTTTATTTTAAATGTAACAATATAATTTATGTGTATACTATAATACCTTTGAAATCCAAGGTAGATAAATATGTACAAAGTCCAAGGTTCAAGAAAACCTTTGTCTAGCTTATCACAAATCTACTCCTTGTAAGGCCACAGTCCAGCCAAACTATGATACAGTAGCAGAGGGTGTGGTTTCGGCGTTCTCCACACACACAGAAACTATTGATAGGTTATTTATCAACAATAAACATTTAATAATGGTTATCAATAGTAAATTTGGAATATTTTAATTTTAATAAAAGCAATTATTTTGCGTAATAGTTGGATAACCCTTTGCTATAGTAATTTGCAAGCGGTAATTTTAGTCTGAAATAACAAAAAGACCAACTTGATGATTTTTTATCCCTCACATACACTCGTAAATTTATACTGCATTGTAATATAGGTTTTTGAACTGGTCTTTAGATCACTTTCGAAAAGAGCGTATCTAATATGAAACTTTAGATTCAATAAATAATCGTTTTAATTGTGTGTGCTCGTTGTTATAGCAAGACAACTCAGTCATTATTTGCAATTGTTTCTTTCACATTTTGAATCCACTGTAGTTACCTATTGTGTATTACAATAATTCCTAATAAAACAATATAAATTATAAGTATGAAAGAAAAAAAACTACAAAGCGATAACAACAAAAACACAATTTAACTCAAAGAAAAAATATATTAAAACGTGTTTTTTATATTTAGAGTAGAAAATTCTTTACATGTAAATATGTTTAATTTGACACCTTGAGTTGAAAGTATAACAAACTGTGTTTTTAGTTTTTTTTCTTAGCCTGTTAACTGGTCCTTTGGAGATACTTAGTTAAACAATCCAAAACTGGTTTGAATGTTAAAAGTACATTAAAATAAACTAAAGTTCCTGGACAGTTATTGTTTTTATTAAATATACTGTCAACACTTTACTAAGGTAATATATATATATATTTGCAATATTAAATGTTAAGATATAGGTGCCGGGACATTCTAATAGTACGGAAACCCATCTTGAAGTTGTTCCATAAACCTTCCAAGTGCAAAGTACTTTCCTCTCTTTGATATTAAACATGTAAAAGCAATCGTCCCTCTCTTCCAAATAACGTGTGGTTTAGTGGCTGTAAACAAGGTGTAAAAGTTACATAGTTGCATATTACCTCTTAAAACCATGTTTATGTGATGCGCATGCAACTCACATATATAAGGAAAACCCGTATGTTACCTCAATTATTACTTAAATCCTTACTGACTTTTAAAGTGAAATATCAATATATGTTTTTATGTAAATACTAATATTTCATAACAGTGAAATATATAATATCACAAAACAGTTATGCCAAATAAAGCTCGTTAAGTAGTATCGAACTTGTTCAAAATTTCACATTTTTGAATCAGGTTGCGATAAATTTCAATTAAAAGTTTAAAATATAATAATAATTTAACATATAGGAGAATATATAATTTTTTTCTAAGGGTAGCCATAATAGCACTGGAAAAAAGCAACTTTTAATGACATTAATTAATCAAGTGTTAAAACAAAGATAAAGATTGCAAACTTGTTACTGAGAAGGACTCTTAAAGACATCCAAAGTTGAGAATATCATTGCTGGTAACTGAGATACAATAGGCGTTACCTGGAAACTTTTATATTATGACAAAAAAAAATAACCATTCATCGATTAATTTCGTTCAAGATTAATCATTTATAAATGACTAAGTTAGGTAATCACCTTTATGTATGAAAACACACACGATGGACTTAATTCGTCAAACAGGATGAGTTATTCGTTACTTTTCGAATCTTTAATGTTGAATTTTTAAAGAAGAACTTTTAAGGTGTAATTGTTAAATCATATAAAATTTAAGAATATCAAAAAGATAGATCGATTCATTTTACCATTAAGAGTTACGGAAAATTTAAAACGTTGTCCTAATAACAGCCTCGATTCCCCTCCACACAGGGTCATGGAAACACATTAAAAAATTTCTTTTAACTTTGAAAACTGCATAACATGTGTAGAGAATATGACTGAACTAAATTTTTAAAAACTACTTCTATGCAAAATAAAAGTGTTTAAGCCTCATAGTTGAGCTAGTAATAAAGCTTTATTCAAATATACTCTACAACTTCAAGCAAATATACTATTCTCTCACGTGAGTTTAAATAGGTAAGTTTAAGGTTTTCTTGAGGGTTTTTATTTCACAAATCTCAGTCCTTGTCCTGGTATGTTTTTAGGATATAAATTTTACTGCAACGAAAATTCGTTCAGCCTATTTCCTAGTCCAACCAACATTTTACTTTTGAGAAATATTTATAGTATGATTATTTCAAGCTTCATAACATTTTGCACTGAGGCTTCTAAGCACTTTTAAGTCTTTCGTGCCACAGGAAATTCAGTATCCGCTGGCTTTTTCCTTAAAACCCTGACAAATTCAAAAGATAAAAATCAGCAAGAGACGTTGGTATTATGAACACAGCCCAAATTTCTGTGGTAAACTTGGTTTCTTAAACGGTTCCCTCTATAAAACCATAAATTTACAAATTGGTTTAAATACCTGCTTCTAGTAAACCAATTGTTGTCATTTCTGTCACGCAACTAGTTTTGACTTCATACAGAAGTCATCCTCAGGCGTCCAGTGGATGTCATAATAATCACTTCATCAGAAGGTCGTCGATTCACACATAGTACATTCACACGTAAACACGCACATGAACACGAACATAGTCACTTAAAAAAGGTACATTTACAACGATGATAATACTAATTGGTAACTTTAGGATGATGCGTCACGACCGGGTGAATGTGTTGAGTCTAGACGCTACATTCACCCGGTCGTGACGCATCATCCTAAAGTTACCAATTAGTATTATCATCGTTGTAAATGTACCTTTTTTAAGTGACTATGTTCGTGTTCATGTGCGTGTTTACGTGTGAATGTACGATGTGTGAATCGACGACCTTCTGATGAAGTGATTATTATGACATCCACTGGACGCCTGAGGATGACTTCTGTAACTTCTAAGGTTTTTTATTCATTGTTGTTAGCTTTATTTTCTATAACTACAATCTATTGTCTTAGTTTGATTTTCGTGTGGATAGAAACTATAAAAGTATTTTTACAGTTTTATTGCATTTAATAGAACTCAAGAAATAAATAAAAAGTTGATTTTTATTTACGTTTTGCTTAAATAATATATGATTATCGTTAAGTCGTTTAGTTAAAACATATTTATTACATCTATAATATTATGGTATCATTAATGTGTACGTCCTGATAATCAGGCTTTGAAGAAGAAATTATTATCTAGATTTGTCTAATTATTTTTAGATTTTCTAATGTGTAAAACCTATTTCTAAATATATTAAACCACTTTTACAAATTTAAATGGGCATGGTCTTTTTTCTCTTAAATGTGTTAATACACTTTGACCATATGACAGAAAATTGATAGTTCCTTAAAAAGTAGAGTTTTAGACTGCAGAGAGTCTAATACTAGGTGTTGATGTACCAAATCTTATTGATGTAGGCCTATCTGTTGTCGTTTAGAAAATATAAAGCCCGTGCGGGACTTTATATACACCCTGTATACCCTGTAACTCTGCAGTCTATACAATATTAGCAACAAATTATGATATCAATAACGAATTATCAACGAATCTACTCGTATTCACAATACCATTAAGATTTAACATCGCTAGTTTACAACACAGATGTTACACTGGTATTGTGATTGTAAGACAACAATGTAATATTATCAACCATGTTGCACTAACATCGTATATCCTCCGGTATTCATATTCCCATCAGGAGTAACATGTAGTCTCAGACGCAGATGTGTTACATGTAGTGTTGTAATGAACATCATGTGATGTGTGATAACTTCATTAATATTAATAAGAATAAAGTCATGTTATCGCCAGTGTTACAGAAGCCTAGTGTGCCCTGCAGTATTCATACTTTTATAAAATCCAGTTAACCAAACGCAGATGTGTTGACAGTTTGATTGAGATTGTGAACCATCAGGACTAAATAATACCAAACAATAAAATTTAGTCAAACATTGGATCCAGTTATGCCTCATAGATTAATTATTCTTATTATTTAACATCTTTCGGAAAAGGTGCATCTTGATTGTTTACAATATTAACAACTAAAAAACAAACGTCAACATATTTGTTTTTTAAGCTGTCTATATGCTTTTGAAACTAATTTGGAAATTCATTAGATACATAATACAAAAGATTGCTCGTTTGATATGTGTGGTGTTAATCTACACTTTTTTTGGAATAATGCTGGATGAATGTTGCGTAATATTTGTCCTCCTTTTAAATTTAGAGTTGTATTAGAAAAAAATTTATTAAAAAATAAATATTATATGAATATAATAAGGTTCACCTTAAGGCGGCGTAGCAACTATCTTATTAAACAAGTCGCATAACATTTAATATTTTAATGTTTATACTCTGCCAATATTCTAGTCTTATCAATATTATATAAGTCTTAATTGTTTCATGCCACAGCCTAGAGAAGTACCCAGTCAAACCGCTCCAATTCATCTCTAGGCCTTCAAAACAAGAGGAACAGCAACTTTTGGAACAATTAGATAGATTTTTCTCTTTTTTACAGAAAGCCAGGCATAAAGGTAACCATGGGATTGCATTGCAGCTGGAACAGCTTATTTTGCACGAAGAGTTTTCTCTTGATACTATGAACGAATTTATTATATTTACCCGATTCATACTGCTTGAATTACCCTTTTATGATAATAAAAACATAATAGTTTTAAGATCTTAAGTTAAAAGGGACAGACCCAAATACCTATGAAGATAATAAAAATATTTGGCATGTTAAAAATTAAATGTTTTATAGTTTTGTATTCCATCCTATCGACATGTTAGTATGTAGGGAGTTACACAATAAAAGCAAATCTATGATTCTTTAAAAGTCTAGGTTACAGTGTAAACAAACATGCAAACTAAGAAAAAATAGGCGTTGACAAATTTTACATTACTAATATAATTAATACTAATTGAGATGAGGACGCCACCTAAAAAAGAAAACAAGAAAAAAAGAAAACAAGTAATGTATTTAAAATGAAGTGTGGTCATAGGTGTAACTTTATACTGACGAATATTAGCTGTTGCTCAAGCCATGATCACCTATTTAAAGCTCGATGGCTGGGAAAGCTGGGTCCAGTTTCTTTTTATTCATTCATAGTGAGTGGCTTTTAAAATTCTAAAACTATATTCTTAGGGAGTACCATGGAAAAAGCTGACGTTTGAGTTGAAATACTTTAGTTTCTCCGATGAATTATACCATGGGTGTCTACTACATTTTGTTGTATTAAAAAAATAGCTGTAATATGTTGTTCAATTATTTTCTGACCCTTTAAACTCAATTAGATAGAGATAAATTTGCTCCGCTTCAACTTTAATGGACTAATAGAGTTATGTGAAACTAAAACTCACCGGAACCTCATAATAATTCCATCGTACAATTAAGCGGTGATGTTTTTTTCTAAACAAACTGTCAAAGCAACAACAAACCGTAATTTAGAGGCCTAGAGTATAAGGAAAGCTATTCCCTGATAAAATTAATACTACCAGTTACTTATATGATTTTAATTTTAATTTACGTCATTTTATTTTAAAAATACGGTTCAAATGATCAGTTGTTGCTTGCTTATATTTTAGAATTGAATAAAATCATACTATTAATAATATTATAGAATATATAATAATTTTAATAATATTCATAATAAGTCATGTCTTGGCCAGATCCAAGATGGCGGAACATAACGCTTTTCCTATCGAAATAACGTACTAACAACCAAATAAATATCAGTGGTGGTCTCCAAGTCAATTTCTCGAAAAATGTGTATAAAAAATGCATGTGGAAACTTTTTCAAAATTTCTTCGATGTTCGGAAAAACCGCCATTTTAATCGTTAATTTAGGGGGTTTCTCGTGGGTTGACGAGGCCAACTAACTCTGCACAGTACACACCCCTCACCACCACACACACACATAAAATACATAAAACTATAAAACATGTTCTTGAAATATTTTTATGTCATATATTTCTCTGACTATTAACCAAAAAATTTATTTATAACGTTATGAAAAAATTTACAAAATGGTAAGCAGTATTTACTATGAAACGGACAAAGTAGTTTTGTAAATGATCAGATTTATGGTATTTGTGGGATTATTGCAGACATTTTCAATTACGATTAGTGAGAAACAAGTTTTCCTGTTTATATTTAAAAGAGATAAACTCCTAAGGCATGACACCTTTATGTGATTCATATTTTGCTGTAAAAGGTTCTCCTCATCCAATATTATTGTGACGTAAACAATAATTTTCTCTGTTTTCTGTATAAATATATTTTCTATTCGTTAGTAAAACGCCGCGGGTATTACCAACAAACGCTCTGTATAAATATTCGTTTAAAATATTCTCGTGTTGGGCTTTTGATAAAAATAGATTCAACATTTATTGCTTCGAGATAAATAATTTTTTTTAATTTAGGATTTACTAAATATTTTCCTTTGAACGGTTTGTTCTTAAATAATATTTTGTTATGTTTAAAAATATATTCTAATGTAGATGCAAGTAACATTTTAAGTTTTATTACCTTAAACGGTATTTTCGAAGATAATTTTTTTTTCTTTAACGGAATATCTATAATTAGAAATATAACGGTAAATCTATAACGGAAAATTCAGTCAAAATTCCATGAGGCGAAAAAAAATTAATTAGAATTAATTAGTATTTTATAGTTTGTCTTTATCTGCATGTACATTGGGTAGGCTATAATTATTCGTGTTTAGATTTATTAGAATATTTTTATCATTATCCTCTTTTAAAACCAAAACAGACTTCACTCTCATTTTTTATTGAATTTAACACTTTCTAATTTGTAATCCTAAGGTTGAAGATAAACATGTTTCCATGTAAGTGTTTAGAATTGTTATGCCAATACTTGATATAGTGACAATTCAACTTTTTATTAATTTTGTTTTGCGCAGAACATTTTTAAGGGCTACATGTTACCAATCAGGTAAGTGAGTTATTGAATGCACTCCTAACCTCTACAAACTAGACATGAGTTTATTTCCTGGAACTGGACCTTCTAATATTTTCCAATTGAACACAGTTTTTTTTTTTAGTTTAGATTTATTGGACTGTTTTTCCTCATGCGTTTGATGGAATTGTTAAATTAGTTTATTGTATATGTAAGTGTATCATAACGCATTTTAAATTACGCGTGTACACTACGCATTTTGGTTCGTTCTTTAAAGCCTTTGAAATTCAATCCATATTCTATCCACTCAATTTAGTTTGTCTCCTCTGTTCATAGGGTATTGTAGGCCCAGAGACAAATTCAACAAACTTTTAAGGCACTGATATCTATGAATGTCTGAAAAGAATGCAATATATAACGGTGATTTTTTTTATTTAATTAATTGATGTCGAGTAAACTTTTTTCAAATATGAATATTAAACTATACACAAACTATTTCCACACAAAACTTTACGTCTCGCTTTATATGGATATAGACTCAACGGATTTGCTTATATAATTGTTCAATTGTATCCAAAATCATTCCATTTCCATATAAACAAATAATATCCATTGAATCACTCCATATTAAAATTTCAACACAAATTATAATTACCACTTTAGAACTTAACTAACTAGAGAACTAACTTATATTCTACATGAATTATGAATAACTTGTATTTCAAAATAAGGATTTAAGGGGAATATGTTTGTTGATTTTATTTATAGCAATAATTATCGTAGTTAATAGCAGATTTCCATAGCTAAAAAAATCTATTCCCCCCATGGACGTAAATTTTTTAAACTTTACTTTTCAACCACCCGAGAAAATCCTTAAATGGCTAAAAATACAATCCATATTAATTAAATTTGAAACAATATACTATTACATTTATTGTAACCCAGAAAATAATTATAATATGAAGACAAAGAGAAACTTTCAAGGAGTTTCCTTAATCTTAAAAGTGAAGGCAAAGACCACAACTCGTTACCAATGAGAGCTTTTCAAAGACATCCAAAGTTGTGACCAGCATTGTTGGTAGCTTTAATGATGCTATAATCTAACACATTTTGTAGCAAGAACTAATGTACTATATGAATATGTTTGTTTAAAATGAAAATACTGGAGTATATATATTTCTTATTCCTGGAAACACGTTATTTCAATATAATTCCAATAAAACTATCCAACTAAATCATACGTTATCTTTTGTTAAAACGGATACTTAACAATAAAATTTATTCTAACCCTACTCATTACATCTGCAACAAATATATAAACATATTATGTCAGATGATCGCAGAATGTATGAATTTTATTATTTAGTTTAAATTTACAAATACAATAGAATACAATACAAACATAATGGGAAATTTCTAACAATATAAAGTAAGTTGACTAAAACAGTTAACAATTATTAGGTCACAGTACAGTAAGGGTGTTCGTCGTTATCCCTATTTTTGCTCGTCGTACTTAGCCAATTGCTACAATTTAAGTTTTATTTTTAAAGTTTATTATCTAGCAGAGTGACGAATGGTAACCAAAAAGAGGGTTTAATTTAGGGCTTCGCCCACTTGTCCATAATTTATTTTTACAGTTAACTTTCAAGATCCAGTGATGCTGGTCTTTCTTTACAAAGGTTGTAGTTGATAACAGCTGATCCCACAGCTAAATCTTTAACCACAGTCAGATTGCAAAGAAGAGACTAAGGAGTTTATAAAAATGTATTTTGTTTGGCCGAGGCAATTTTCAGTGATGATTGTCCGAATCTGTAAATGGGTAACTTTTTAATGAGAAGTATCTAAATAAAGCATATAATAAAAATAATAAACAGGTATTTACAAGTATAAACAGGTATTTTTATGCATCGGAAATAAGTTTTTAATTCTATTAAAATGCGGAATTTGCGCACGGGTCCCCTCATAGTGAAAAAATATTATTATTCAAACTATTTTTAGGATCATAGTAAATTAGGTACTTCGAATACGACCAAAGGATTGTGTTCTAATAAGTTGTTTTGCCATCATTCAAATAAAATGTAGCCTATTTATAATACCTCATTTTAAAGGTTACAGCAATAAGAATAATCAGTAGATTTTCTAACTTAAGAATTTTTTTTTATAATTTGTTATAAAAATTATTTTTTATGAACTGCATTCACATTAAATAGAAAATTACTTACACTAAGTATTAGTAGACAGATTTAAGGTAAAATGTTATCGGATTGTATATAAGCCCGTCATCAAAAAAATAAACCTAATTAACTTTGGAGAGACAAAGTAGTGTATACATTTTTCAAATATTTATTCAAGGGAACTTAATTATATGCCTTAAGCACCACAACTGTATTATAATTTATATTTCTTTGTAAAAAGGTTTACAAGACCTACACTACTGTTACTAGTGACATCTTTTTTGGTTTAAAATTTAAATTCAATTAAAAACTCGTATTGGGGTTTTGAGAAAAATATAATAGGCTAATATTTATTAATTTATACAATTTATTCAATCAATTATGTGGGTAAATCAAACAAAACAGTTTTTTTTATATTTTCAAAATATTTCCGTAAGAATAAAAACATATTTTTTAAAAGTAATTAGCTCCCAAATACGTTTTTTATATGATATGTGATTTGTTTGTAAGCTAACTTTTGCAAATTGATTGATAGTATGATATTATGACATGTTAAGCCAATATTAGGCTATTTTTTTGTTATTGTCAAATGCACTGGTAAGTAACCTTAAACAGTTTGTTCTACGATAAAATAAAAATAAATAAAATCAATTGATAAAATGGATTATTGAAAGTTAATAATTTTCCTCTTGTGGTATGATCTTTATGAAAGTATACATTGTGTATTTAAAAAAAAATGGTAAGTTATTTATACTATATTTTATTAGTATCTTTATTATCAGTATTATCATTATATATACGTTTACTTTTATTTCCTTTCTAAACCAATCATATTCAAAATTGTGTACTTTGGTAGATGCCAATTCATCTTCATTTCATTGATATTTTCATCAATGTAAAATCTTTCTAAAAGCTTTACGATGACTACCGAAATTTCTATAACATCATGAGTATACATAGTTTACATATTTGCATCGGCAAAGCAAATATTGAACGAACGTATAAACTCTAAACCAGACATGAGTTCATTTCCTGGAACCACCTCGTCAAATTTGTCAACTTTTGATATCAATTGCATTCAAGTTCTATTTGTTTTTATAATAATTATGTTTGTAAACATGAGTTATGAATCAATAACTCGTAGTATTTTGTCGTTACGGTATTCACCTAAACATTCGATCTAAAGAACAAAAAATCTTTTCATAAATCTTGAGGGTGCGCACTATACTGATGACAATGTATGATGATGATATAATCTTGATATCAATCACGAGTCTTGATATGAAGTCCTCAAAGTCATCAACCGAATTTGATTAACTAGAGTCTGGGGAGAAACCTGTTATTCCCTTAAGCTCTCTTATATCAGTTAAAATTGATCCATAATATCTACTTTTTTCTTAGTTTCCAATATTAGTATTTTTATATATATATACAATTAAATCATGTCTATTTACAGTTTATAAATTTAAAGTTACCAAGGTATCAATTGATCATTCAATATTTTTTTTGTACTTATTGACATATTTGCATAAACATATTTGTGCAACATAGCAACCCGTCAGGTAATAATTAATCTAAAATTTCTTTATATCCCCTTTCGGTTTCGTTTAAACTTAAATGTTACAGATTTATTTTTCAAAACGTTGATAAGTTGTTAACCTAGTGTATTATTGGTATTGGAATAGTTGTATAAAGATTTTACTTTGTACAGTATTAAAAGGGCAATATATTTGTTTCTGTTTTTAAGGGTAATATAAAAGTTCGAAAAAGTTTGTAGGTATCACTCACTTATTAGGTACCGGTAACGGTGGTCACAACTTTAGATATCCTTGAAAAGCTGTCATTGGTTAAAAGTTTGTGGTCTTTGTCTTTGGTTGAAAGATTAATGAATCTCTTTGAAAGTTGCTCTTTGTCTAGCACCTTCTGTGCTGTTCTGGAGTTCTATGAAGTTGGGCATTAGTTATTTGCTTTGTAATGGATAAGTATTGTATTTGTAACTGTAAAGATTACCATAAACATTGTATGAAAAGCTTAATTGTGTCAATATTGCTTGAAGAGTTAACGTATACAGAGTTTATATATTTATTTATTATTTCAAGCAACTAATGAGTATTTCTACGTTATAAATGTGGATACTATAATAAGAGGTACATACACATAATACTATATTATACATACATTTTACTCGTATTATACATATAATATCATACAAACTAGATGTTAATACTGATTATTGTTTTTAAACTAATTGTATTATAGGAAAGAATTAGAACAAAAATACTACATTTGTCATCATTCAAAGACCTACAGTGGTCATATGTAGCTATGTAACTTTTACATTTTCTTTACAGCCACTAAACCAGAAATTACTTGGCAGGTAGGGACGATTGCTTTTACATGTTTAATATCAAAGTGAGGAAGGTACTTTGCACTTGGAAGGTTTATGGGACAACTTCAAGATGGGTTTCCGTACTAAACGTAAATCAGAATATCGTAGCACCTTTTCCTTAACACTCAACATTGAAAACACTTTACTACATCTACCTGCTGTAAGATTAGAAATAGTATCTTCAAAAACCAACCGGAGCTGCAAAATTTGGTTTTTTTTGCAAATTTCTGCATTAGGAAACAATATGATACGTAATGATACAGGAGTGATTTATTTTTTATTTTCCCCTAGGGGGCTAGTTCGCCATTCGTTTAAATTTTCTATCATAGGATCGGTCAATAGAAACAAAATATTAGGAGGGTTTAAAACATAAAAAAAATCTAGTTTTTGTTAATGTTTACACTTAAAACATGAAAGAGCACAATATTCTTACCTATGTCTGTGTACAGCTTGAACAAATATTATTTCTGATTTGTTTTGTTAAGTCATAGATTTCACAGACAAAAATAGAACTCGTACTGCAATAAAAAGGTATGGAAACTCTACTTGCAATCAAGTATTGTGAAATGTCATTATTTAGTTAGTAACGATTAAGTACAAGAAACTAGTAAGCATAAGATCGATGTAATAATATTAGGTTCCTGGTCTAAATCAGGACAAGATTCAATTAGTGGTCTCAGGCCATAACGAGTGTGTGGTCACATCCCTCCGACCTTATTGGATCTACAACATATCCCTTTTATTTGTATTCTATAAACTAGATTGTTTAAAGTTTATAAATATCATGATGAAGAACTTAATAATGTTAGTAACAGGTTAAGTGTTTTGTTCGTTTTGTTGAAGGAGATATCTGAAGCGATTCTCCGACCTTAGGTTACCTATCTTTATTAATCGGTAGGCGGGTATTTTTTTATATAACTGAAATCTGTTATTTTTAAGGGAATGTTGGATATGTATCGTATTCTACATATCATCAAGTTATATTACTCACTTACTACCTAGGTAAATTATATACAATGCCTTCCGTAATAATGTAATAATCTAACAATTTCAAATCCATACGTATTTATTTGATGGTAAAATGTTGTACCTAAGGCTTTTTAAAGTTTTTCAAGTCGATATTGATGTATAGATATATATATCGGTTAGTAATGCAGGATATTAATATTGCTCCCCGTAGTATTCTGAAATTGACATCTTCAAAACCACATTGTCCTACGACGTCGCAAGCTTAACGTTACGTGTCCTATAATTAGTCTAGTACTTACTCTAAATCACGTTCATTCTTTAATGTGTTTATTGATAACCCAGAGTTTGTTACAATCTACGTTAATAATTCATTTATTTATTTATTTATTCGTAAACCAAGTAACCTTTTCCAGGATATTAGTCTACGAGATATTCTTGTGACAACTCACTATTTTAGTACCGTACATAAGTAGTAAAAAAAAACTAGAGTCACCGAGAGTATAAAGAACAAGAAATAATAAAGATAATCTCGAAATAATGACTTTCTATAAATAACTACCAGAATCAATAACAATACGGTAGACTCTGAGCAACAAGAGCAGAATAAATCAGGACAAACTCTAGTTACAAGAATAAATGGTAACACAATAAATTCCATGCAATATGAATAAATACAGGTAAAACTATGTTGATAAAAACAGATACAATTGAGGCACAAATTGATTAAAGCTGTGCTGATGAGTTTCTAACAAGTAGTCTAGTATGAGGAATTTACATTAGGTTTTTTAATAAATTGCATTTTCTCTTCTTACAGTTCCAGAATTGGCTTCGAAAACAACAATTGATAAATCATTTATCTTTCGCCAAATTTGTATATACTAAATAAGTGTATAGTTAAGTAAAGGGGTTGCAGCTATGAAATTATGTGACAAGTGACATTTGGCAATAGGATTATACGGCATGAGGAGTATCAGTACACACGTCACGAAGCTAATTAGTGGAGACCTAAGTGGCTATTTGGTACTAGGAATACAGATAGGTGAATATTATATGCTGATTAACATGTCTAAATACGTTGATACAGTTTGGGAAGGTTCTAGCAAACTTATTTTGTTACATTTCGTTCTTTGACAGAGTTGTTAATGCTTATAGGGCTTTGATTAAAAAAGGTGTTGTATTGAATATTATGTGATTTCATGAACAGATCGAGGTATACACGAATATATTTTAAATTAATAGACTATATGTGAATATTTGATTTAAAAAGTTGACTAGCTTATATTCTTGAAATTGCAATACATATCGGATACAGTCAAAGCATTCAGAATGTAACTAAATCTAATACAAAGATGGAAGCCAAAGAAAAAGAAATTATTGAAAATACATTAACCATCATATTTATAAGTGTCATTATATTTTTACAGCAGTTTTATTAATTAAATAAATCTGTAAAGGTTATGAAAGGTGTATTTATATTTCATTTTAAACATAATTTAAACTTGTATGCTGAAAAAAAAAACAGATTTATGTAAATACATAACCAGTTGTATAATTTTTTTGCTAAAGAACCCATTAACTATGTTTATTGTAGCCTGCACATCTACTTATACATATTGTTTAGTGTGCATTAAAAAAATGAACCTATACAAGTGTGTATGCTATTACAAAACAAATTAATAATCCAATTATATCAATATACAGGGAGTCCATTATAAAAACGTTTCAGGACTTTGGAATATAATTCCTCATACTAAAAGGATGAAAAATGTTTATTTGAAGGTATGTCCGAAAAAGCATATTTACCTAGATATCAACTATTTTTATCTCTGAGTTTTTTCAACCGATGATTAAGAAACTTAGCCAGCATGTTAACCTACACAAGAGCTAGTAAATAAAAAAATAAAGTTGGTAATATTTGAAATTCCATAATCGTGGCCGTTAAAATAAATGACACGAATATCCGTTTTCGAGCTATTAAGTTATACAAATTAAAACGGCCGCTATTTTGAAGTTTGTAATCGGATCTGCTTAATTTTTTTTCTATAATAGGTCTTATACGTTAAAATGCTGACCAAGTTTCATAATCATCGGTTGAAAAACTTTAAATATAATAATGGTTATGTTTGAAAAAGAAAATGGCGGATATCTAGGTAAATATGAATTTTCGGACATATCTTCACATAACCTTTTTTCTTCCTTTTGCAATGAGAATTTGTATCCCAAAGTCCTTAAATGTTTTTTTTATGGACAACCAGTATACATCAATACCATACTGTATAGGAGGACATTATCGTACAGTGGCCTAAATTGTTTTTTTAAATAATATAGATTGTGATTAAAAGTTAACCCATGTAGCATAAAAATGTTACAAACTAAATCAAGTAAAAATCAGAAACAGAATATATTTTTTGAAAATTGCTGTGAAAAAAACAACTTTCCCTTTGTATAGTCAGTTATTATTTGTTGTAAATATATGTTTTATCGTTAAAAGTATTGTTAATCATTTGACGCTATTTATCCGTAATCACGGTCAAAGATAAAAAGACAAGTATTAAGGATGTGTCAAGTATCAAAACGTTAATGTGCCAAAATGTATTTTATTTTATGAATTATCATATTACTTTTGTCCTAAAACTTTTGTTCACCAATTAATTTAAATTTTTTCATTATTTTTTTTACCTTCCACGAAGACATAAGAGTCTATTAAATACGTGGGGATGAAAGTGTGCTTAACTAAATACAAGAACTTGTAAAGTGACAAGTGCTGTGCAATAAATCACGAAAGTTTGTTCAAGGGAAGCTGATAATTTGGATAAACTTCTTAAAACTTTGGAAACGTGTTGACCACTCATTTATTACTTTCCTTAGTAAATTGATGTTAAAGTTCTGTGACGAATATTTACATTTACCAATTTATTATTGGGTTCTTTACAGTTCAAACAATTTTTTTGTTAATCAAGAGTAACTATTATATGCTACATGGCATTATACAATAAAACTAGCCTCTGTAACATTATAAAAACATTAAAAACTCACAAAGAATAAAGAGACTAGAGCAACAACACATTTAGGTAGTTGAAGTTGGCTAAGATGTTAAGAAGAAAAACTATCTAAAATTATAAGTAATTACTCTATATCAAAGCTAATAACATGACTACGTACAATATCCTACATAGTTGCTTTGACACAGGACCTCAAAAGCAAATGCCTCAACTTATAGGCTTGTGTAACTACCCCTTCTACCTCCTTATAGGATAGTTTAACAATACGTTAATTTTAAAAGCACAAAATTTATTACAGCTTTTACAATAGGAAGAGAAAATTTAAGTAATTATGAACACGATTTTGTATTTGAACTATGGTCTAAAGTTATACTTTAACTAAGTCAATGTCCAATATAGGCTACAAATAGAGATACTGATTGCATTAACAATTATTTTTATAAATTGTAATTCCTTATGTAGGCCTACATCTTTAAGTCCTCAAAGTTTTATTGGAGAAATACGTTTAAGTATTTGTTTTATGTTTAGGGGTTAAGGATCTTAATTCTAAAAAAGAATTCAATCAGTATTACTTCTCAATACGTCATATAATTCTAAAATTATCATATATTAACAGTGAAACCTGTCATTTGATTTAACAGATATATTATATATACTGTATAGTTTCCCAATATAAGTAAAATCTTTTGATATTTAATGATATTATGTACAACATTTTTATATGGTAAGACAATAGTAATGCTTTCTTACATCATGCAGGATGATGATTAATTTATGAATATTGACTAAAAAGTACTATCAGGGTGGTGTTTTGACTATGCTTTTGATATTAATATTTTAAAATTAAAATAAATTATAATAGAAAATTCGAGGTTAATTTTAAACATGTGTTTAGCTAATATACCCAATGTACCCAGTGTTACCTTTAGGGGAGTGAGCTGGTCTAGTGGTTAGAGTGCGGGACTTCAGTCTCTGGGGTCGCGGGTTCAAATCCTAGCAAATCACCCATGGATTTTATCTAAGTGATAATGCCGTAACCCCTAGGTCTAGCCTTAAGTAATGTGAAACACAATTTCAAGCTCATGCCTAGCGTCCTAGGACAAAAAATAAAAAAATATACCCAATGTAAAGATTATTGGTAGAGTTTTACAATCTGAAAAATGTGTAGTATACCTAGTTTTAAGAACGAATAACATTTTATCGTGGGATGATTAAGTAAATTAAATAATGTTTTAAGCTGTGCATACCAATTACAAAGATAACATTTTAATCCACCAGAAGATATTAGACCTATATTAGTTACTGCGCTGGTAATACCATATTTTAACTACGCAAATTTAATTTACAGTGTACTGTATGCATTATTTTAAGTATAGGTTACTTCATTATGATAATTTATCACATCCTTGTACTCACCTGATGATGACCTCCTAGCAGGTTGAAACAACTGTATTGTGGAATGCAACAATTTGATTGCCAGAATCAGGTATTTAAACTAGTATTATTAGCTCAGATGACGCTACGAAAACACTAAAAAGTCTCATAAGTAAAAATATAATAGGTGATACTTCAGAAAATAGTAGGCCTACTTTTTATCCTGCTACGTTAAATAACGCCCACCTCTACTACATATGCTTAAAACACTGAGTTTTAAAAGTAATTTAGGTAACGTTTGGCAATGATGTATGGAAAATATGGTATTTGTGATGATAAAAATTTAATACCTGATTGGTCCAACGTTTGATTTCTAATCCGCAGCCTTTGGTTACTAAAACATCAGGCATGTATTGTGCTCGTGACATTATAATGTAATTAAACCAGATTTCATCTGGAAACCATTGATCCATGTTTTTGTTTGATGAATATTCAAATGTCCCCAAAACAGTATATTCCAGCCCTCAACTCCTGATCTACGAAAATTAACTTTTATACCTAATTGCCGAGTCTTGTGATGCTTATTCTCTGAATATTGAAGAAAACGTTTAAACTATAAATATGAGCCCGAAGAAATTATGAAATAATAATTAAGATCGAGTTAGTTTTTTTTTTCATTTGATCCACATCTCATATGCCCTCTCTTTAAATTATGTTTCTTCAAGGAGGCATGTTTGCAAAAATATACAACCACACGAAAAGATTCAGACTGTTGTTGTCTTATTGATTATTTAATACTGATTGATAATTTAGCTAAGTAAATTCTTGAATCTGGTTTATCAAACCAGTAAAATATTTTATAATTTAAATCTTCCTTAATTTAGGACTAAACTAAACAAAGATTTTCACAAAACAACAAAATAAAGTGTTATCGAAGCATATGTTTATATTGTTGTCTTTACTTTAATTTTTATTCCACTTTAGTTCTATTCAACAGCACGTAATATTTTTTGTAAGAAATACTTCGTACCGTACGTTAATGTTATGTCAAACAGGTATTATAAAAAGGGTTGACAAATTTATACAAAGTAAATAAATTATGCTTTGTGCATCTACTTAATATAAAGTGCTATTAAATCGCAACAAAGCTTTAGCGGAATATAAAAGGCTTTATTAATCCTCACAATGCAGCGTACTAACTAAGTAACAATCCTACAAATTGGCTCGATATCTAGAATAGAAATACTTACAAATAAAAGCAGAAACCAGAGATCTATATTTTTGTTCTAGTCTGGACCAGTGATTATTTTTTTATAGTTTTGGTTGATAAGTTATAATTTTTTACAACTCTACAAATTGCATCATCACACGTAGAATACAATACATACAATATCAATAACACTGTAGTACCACAGTAAGCATTAAGTACAATATAAAAAAAAACCTTAGTGGTTTGATTAATATATACTCAAAAACGTGTTTATTCTAACAATGAATAACACTATGGAGTGTACCACCTTTTACGAATTTAAAAATACACAACCAGTCTTTAAATTGTTTACTGACTCGCAAAACCACACACTCGGTTTGAGATTCATTTCCTCCGCTTCAACTTTAATGAACTAATGGAGTTAGGTGAAACGAAAACTCACCGCTTCTCATAATAATTTCATAGGTCAATCAAGCTGTTTATTTTGTAAAAAAAAGTTCCTACAATTTACCCTATAAACTTTACTTTTATTAAATATTTATTCAAGTTTTTTGTAGTTTCAAAGGTATGATTCCCATTACTTGAATACAGACCATATTGAATTTTTTTGTATCGGAACTGTATTGCATAAAACAGATAATAGGCAATACAGAAAATGGTTGAAAAAATAGAACAAAATTACAGAAATTTCGTAAATGTAGTTTACTTTTTTATTATGAGACTGAATTATTTTATTTCACATTTTAAATTTCAATTTTTAAGTTGCAAAAATACTAATTATTAAATTTAAATAGACATCTTTTTTATTTCACTCTTCTTTATAATGATCACGAATCCTTCCAACTTTAGTTTCTTCACTTACAATAAATCATTAGCAAAACTAAGTTAGCTGTTATAAACTTTAGAAATATTGCTGTGCCTTATCAATACAGTCTTTTGAAATATTTAAGAAACTATATCTATAGGTACTATAAAAAATTTCAAACCAATAAGTTAGCATTAAAGACAGCAGACAAAACTAATATGATTATCAAAGCATCAAGGACTAAAAACTGTACTGTAATAGCAAATACAGTATATGTTTCATTACCTCTCTGATTCCACTCAACAAAAATATTAACAAACAAATTAATATACAAACCA
This sequence comes from Macrosteles quadrilineatus, assembly GCF_028750875.1. Taxonomy (NCBI): domain Eukaryota; kingdom Metazoa; phylum Arthropoda; class Insecta; order Hemiptera; family Cicadellidae; genus Macrosteles; species Macrosteles quadrilineatus. Next base: position 382,235 of record NW_026542597.1, read on the forward strand.
GTTCTTTTAATCAGTTCCATCGTCCATTGCCATTACATTTTCACACTTACCATTAAGTAATAGTAACAGATATTTCATTGAATTTAGAAACAAAAGAACACTGTGTACTGCTTATTTTTATGATATTTATAATATTTAAGTAAATGTGAACTGAAAGCTATGTTAAAATAAAATAAGACTATTTTGTATTACCATTTGATAATTAAATATAGTTACACATATACAATAGATTTTAGAAAAAAAAATCAACAACGTACAATTTAGTTATTGGTGATACTCTTTAGTTTAATTTAAGCATAGGCTTAGCAAAACACAATAACTTAATTTACCTAATATACATATAAAAAGCAATGTGATGTGCAAGTTATGTTAAGTTAATCTAACACATGTTAAGCAGTTAGAATTTATTTAATGTAGCCTCCAAATTCATACAATCATCTATATATTGTCATTTCCATACTGGTTCCATGAAAACATATCAATAACATTATTTTCATAACTTAGACGCTTTAAAAAATCCAAAGCAGAGCCGGAGTTGATTCAGCAACGGTTATAGAATCTTTTTTCTATAACCAATGACATTGTTTTAGAATAAACTAGCTGTTGTACCCGTGCTTTGCAACGGGAAGAGGAAAATACAAATATATTTATCTTTACATCTGTTGATAAAATATTTACTTATACGCTTACACTTTAAGATACAAAATTTATCATATGGACTTTATAGGAACATTTAAGTTTTTTTGATCTGGTAAGTAGTGGATACCACCATTTTGGTGTTGATTAATTTTAAATCTTGTCTAGGCTGGTATGTGTGAAAACCTTATTTCTTTTTCTTTATTTTTTACGTTTACAATTTCAATTTTGAAGTTTCAAAACTACCAATTTTAATAATTTAAATAAACATTTTTTTATGTCAATATTCTTTGAATTTTATTACAAATCCTTCCATCTTTACTCACAATAAATTATTAGCAACACCAACATCAGCTGTTATAAACTTGAAATATTGTTGTGCCTCATCAATTGTCTTTTGAAATGTTAAAGAAACGATATCTATACCATAACAAGTTTAAAATGTGGAAATAAATGGAACTGCAAAAACATGTGTTAATGCTATTATTATAGGAATAGATAAGGCCGAACTTATAATAGTCTCGTAATTTGCTACCCCTTTTGAAAAATTATTATTATTAAATGTTATTAGGGCGATATATAAATGCCACTGTGAATTTCATCCAATGCTCCGACGAGTCACTTGGTTCTCGCTCCCTTTTTGTCGACACAAAATGCATAAGTGGCTTTTTTCACACGCATAGTGTAAATCATAGAATTGGAAAGTCGATAATCTTAAATCAAACCCTGACTGATTGTATATTACTATTATAAATTTTAATATAATCCATTATAAAAGGTTAGATTAAAACAAACCTACCTCATAGTTAAGGACAATATTATATTTAATTTCTTTGTGTCAGCTGTCTGAAATTGTGAAATATGCAGTTTAGCAGTTCTTCTTGTTTACGTTTAAAAATGTCAAAGCAAATGTAAACAAACAATATTAGTGTTCTCATCGCAGCCATGGAAGCCAATCAATATTTACTTTTAAAATGTTCACCTCAGAACTTTTATAGCCAAAGAATCGAAATGTGAATAATCCTATAATGGTCCTGGTATGGTAGCTATATTTTTTTTTTAAACTTAAGCCCAGTTGGTTCAGTAGTTTTTGCACCTATTAGTAACACACATACAGACAGACACCATTAGATTTTTATATAATAGTATAGATAGATAGTAAAAAGGAGCCGACCCTTGTCAACCATTCTTGCTGAATCCATCTCAAATGCCACAGTGAAGTGTAATATAAAAACTTAAAAAACAATAAAAATGAATATTACCAAAAAATGTTACATTCAGTTACTTGTCCACGATTATGACAATTTTTTGAAATTTCATGAATGTTATGATTAATTTTGCAGTTAACGATAGTAAATCACTAAACAACATTCAATATTTTGATAACGTGATGACTCTACATATGTTTGGCAATCAGGGAAGGCAAATATTGAACGGACGCGTAACCTCAACCGGACATGAGTTCATTTCCTGGGACTGCCTCACCAGATTTGTCACCTTCAAATATTTTACAGTTTGTCTTATTTCATTTGTTTTTTATGAATAATTTGTCGATACAGATTATGAAATACATGTATCAGCTATTTACTGCTCATATTGAAAATAAAAATTGAACAAGATTAAACTTTTTTAAATACACTTGATAGCACTATTTTATTCGAACTAAACGATTTATACTACAAAATATATAGATAAGTAGCAAACATACATTAAAAACCCTTATAGATATCATAATTAAAATAATCTCGTTGACTTCTCTATGTGACTATATTACAATATTTAATAAGTTTATTTTGCCTATAGTAATAGTAAATATGTAGAATTACTTTTTTATCGGGAAAAAATATAAATATTTATTTTCAATCACTAAATGGCTTATTTCAAAGTTAAAATCTGAGATCTGAATACCTCATAAAGTAATGTAATTTCTTGCAGTTATTGATTGGCATATACATTTTAAACACAGTTCATAGGTTTAAAACCTTTTTGGAACGTTTCGCAGAGAGTCGAATTGTGGATTATTACTAAAACAGAACACATTGACTTACACAAGACAGATATCCACGTCGATCGTGCTACCTCGTTAACGTCATAAGGTGTCAATTCATCAGCAAAGTCTTGCCTCAATTGAAAAAAAAACTCTCTCGATTGTATTATGAAACCTTGCCTTCCAAATAAAATTCGTATGTTATTGGTTTGTAGTTATACATTTTTCTGTGTTGACATTGCAGTTAAATTCAAGCTTAAAACATTACGAGTCAACTGGAAAAGAACATGCAAATGAATTGATCTAAAATGTACTTCTAGGTTTATTATATTTTCACTATACAAACTATATACAGGGTGTCCCCTTGGGAATAAAGCATGTAGATTTTTATATTTATTTAACTGCAATAAGTCATAAGTAATTTATTTAACCAGACTTACATAAGTTACATGCATTGGCCAGTATTGGTATTGAAGAGTCGGCTCTTAAGCTATTAACATCATATCTTTTGGGGGGAAAGCAGAGAACATTTATCAGTGGTAGTTCAACCCGTTTTTACTCGGACTGGGCTACAGTAAAATTTGGTGTCCCTCAAGGATCCATTTTAGGACCCACACTCTTTCTTATATATATAAATGACCTACCAGCACATATTTCCAAAAGGTTCGTACTATTTGCTGATGATACAAGTGTAATAGTTCAAGAAAAAAACCTGTCTGCATTAGAAAACACTTTGAAATTAACACTGAAAGATCTGAAGAAATGGTTTGAATCAAATGGACTTTTACTAAATGAATCTAAATCTAACATTATGCAATTCCACATCAGAATTAACAATAACCACAAACTCAATGGAACGGATTTTAATATCACAGATAAATATAAATTTCTTGGAATTAATATAGATCAATATAGAAGTTTTAATTGGAAATTGCACATTCAATATTTGGTTAGTAAGTTGACTTCTTTTAGGTTTGCAATTAAATGTATTCAAAATTCAGTGTCACTAGCAACATTAAAAATTATTTTTTATGCATATACACTCTCTGCTTCGTTATGGAATTGTTCTGTGGGGAAACTCAGGGGATATTAGCAAAGTTTTTAAAGTCCAAAAAAGTATTATTAGAGTGACGATAGGGGCAGAATATAGATCAAGCTGTCGTCGTTCTTTTAAGGAATTAAAAATAATGCCATTGACTTCTTTGTACATCTATGAAACAGTAAATTTTGTTCATTTAAATAATACACTTTTTGATGAATTTAGACCCACTCATAGTTATAATACCCGAAACCCAAATCTGCTAAATTATCCAATTCATAACACTCTCATTTTGAAAAAAAAACCCAATCTATATGGGGATTTGTCTATATAATAAGATCCCCTCAAAAATAAAATCCTATACACCAGAAAAATTTAAAATTTGGACTAAATCATTATTGGTGGAGAAATCATATTACTTCCTGGCAGATTTCCTAAATGACCGTGACATTAATTGACCATTAGTTTATGTAAAATATGACACAGAATGTTTTTAATAGTTTTTTTCTCTGATATTGCTTCAAGATCTTTATTTAAATCTGTCTTTTTTCTAACTTGTCTGAATTGGTAACTATCTCTCAATTGTGCTGTTCTTGTTGTATTTTGTTGTAACTTATTACTTTTAGTTTTTATAACTTATTGATTGACCATGCATCTGTTCACCATTGCCTTTGTAATGAAGAATGTTTTATGCAATAATATACTTATGACTTATGACTTATGACTTGGTTATGTCAATTACAGTAATTCATAAAATATATATAAACTTCCTTGTCCTAAAATCATAAGCTATTTACATTTGGTTTAAATTTTACATTTTGTTTAGAAATGCACTTATTATGCCCATGACTGCCCGTCAGCAATAAACTCATGGACACAATAGTAGCAATGTTTTGGCAAAAGCAACTCTATGTTGTGAGGTTAGGATACTCTACTATTGACTATCAATTCTTGACAACCAGTGACTGATGCCAATATACTAGCCGTAGTATTCCTATTGCTGCTAATGCGTGTGTGTGTGTGTGTGTGTGTGTGTGTGTGTGTGTGTGTGCGTGTGTGTATGTGTGTGTCTGGATGTGTACAGAGCTAGAGACTACATCTGTGGTCCGATTTCGATAAAATTTGGTATGTAGGTTCTAATCCATGGTATCTCCAGGCGTTGTTTTTCATTATTTTGAAATTTTTATTTTTAATGGGGATTTTCCCATAAAAACCCATAAAAAACCGGAAAAATCGGATTTTCTCAAAGACGGCCCGAACGATTTTGATAAAAATTTTGTATGTTGTAGCCCTTTAAATTCTGAATAATATAATGGTACAAACGCCATATCTGTAAAAATTACGGTTCAAAAGTTATGGTCAAATATGTTATTTTCCCATAAAAACCCCATAAAATAACGAAAAATAGGATTTTAGAAAAAAAATCCTGTTTTGATTTAACATAGTATGTTATAGTCGTTACAGTTTTGATAGTGTTTTTTATTTTTTTAGAAATTTTAATTTTTAATGGGGATTTTCCCATAAAACCCCATAAAATAACGGAAAAATAAGAATTTTTCCAAAAATGGTTTGAACGATTTTGATAAATATGTAGTATGTTATAGTCCTTTATATTCTGAACAAAATGGTACAAACCCCATTTCTGTAAAAATTATGGTTCAAAAGTTATTGTAAATGATGTCATTTTCCCATAAAACCCCCATAAAATAACAGAACAATCGGGTTTCCCAAAAATGGCCCGAACGATTTTTATAAAAATTTAGTATGTTATAGTCCTTTAAATTCTGAACAAAATTGTACAAATCCCATTTGCGTATATTTACTCTCACTACATATACATGATAAAGGTTGTTGACAAACTTATGGGAGAAAGTATGTGTCAGAATGCTGATACCGTTTATTTTAATAACTCTTTTACATCCAATACATAGATTAGTGCAAATATCCCTTGACATAACTCCATAGCTTGAATGTAAGCAAGTATAGCAGTTCAAGGACAACTAAGACATTGAAACCGTTGAAAATGGCAAAAATACCAATAGCATACGCCATGAACTGAGTCAGGCTGTTGGTATTGACTCTGATCTTGGAGTCGTAGAATCTATTTTGTTTAAAGTAGACATATTTAGTAGACATATTGTTTGTACATATTTAGTACAAAATTTTCGAAAACATCAGTCTCTTCAAAATCATAAGACAAAGAGTTGCAATCTGGCAAACAACTGCAGTCACACTTTAGAGGAGTGCGACCATATGAGCAAACCCTTACAGAACTGTTGTGTCTAGGCAAGTAGTACGGGACACAGTCATACTCTAAGAGTGAACAGTTCGCTCTACATTCTGCCTCACATTTCATCTGACTGTAATGTTTAAACATTGACAGTGGCTTCTCATGCGTAAAGTAACACCCTCTAACAGATGGATCATACTGCTCAAGGCCGCTTTCTGAAGTAACAATGTTGGGAATTATAGATATACTTTTGTGGATTATGTCTTCCATTGTGATAGGGTTTCTAATGTTGAAGGGGATTTCTAGTGGGTTGTGGATTACAATGTAGTTGTGTATGTGTTTATTAGTTAAGCAAGGTTTTGCAGTTTGATTGAGTATGCTACTACTTTCACTGCTAAAATCAATTAAATTATTTTCAGTCGTATATATTGGTGTCGTGCTCATGTTTCCTCCAAAATATATCATATTGTCCAAAGTCAACTAAGTAATCAAACTCAGAGAAAGAATACTTTTTCATCGGGATAGTAGTAACAACATTTTCTTTGTAAATATCCTCGTGGTGGAGACCATTGATATTAAAACACAAAACCACTTTTGGCATTCGTTTTCATCGCATCCAAATTTCTTCTTCGAAGTCGAACCATTTATCCGGGAATGATATATGAAAACCTCGTCAAGATCAAAGAAATTCCTGAGGTGGGTTGAAAATTGTTCATATCTAATAGAGCTCCGTCCCATGAACACTGTTTTATTTTCGACAAACTCCGGACAAATCAAAAAAGAAACAGCAAAAGCCATCAACTCATCTTCGTTACATTCTTCATCAATTTTTACACAATCATCGTCTTCATCACACAGGAGACAATTCTCAAGAATCCCTGAGTAGTTGTATTTGTCGTTAAGAGTTGGTGGGTAGCAAACGGTTATAGCGGGAAATGGAACTTCGTTAACATACGTTAGGTTGGTCGATAATACTTTTATAGCGGGTGAGCTTTGCCAATTGTCGTACTCGATCTTGATGAGAGACAAACTTGTTAATAAAGCAAGCATGTGAACAAACAACCACAAGCAAGTATGAAACCAAGATTGGTTCTTCCCTACGAGAAACTTCATGCCTGGTAGACTCAATGAGTGAATCAACTCTTGAAAGTAGGTGTGCGGGAAACAGTTCGTATCATAAAGTGAACGATTACACTCGTGTGTAGAAACCTTACTAGTTTGCTCAACAACTTCAGATTCAACTTGCCTTGTAGATTCAACTGCCTGTTCAGCAGGGTCGTGCGACTGCAGGGTTTTCAAGCTTGACAATATTGTTTTCACGGAGTCTTCTAGTCGAATCATTCTTCTGTTTTGCTCATCTGAGGAATTTTTAAGACCTTGAGTCACTTTTCTCATGATTTCTTCGTTTAAACACGTTTGGTCTAGGAATACTTCAGATTTAACAACTTGCCTTGTACGCTTAGGTTCACCAGGGTTGTGAGACTGCAACGTATTCAAACTTGACAATACTGTTTTAATGGAGACTTCTAGTTGAATTATTCTTCTGTTTTGCTCATCTATAGAGTCTTTAAGACTTTGATTCTCATGTATAATGATTTCTTCTTAAAACTCCTTTGGTCTAGGAATACTTCAGATTCTAGTTCAATATCCATTTTTAGAAATCGTATAAAATCCTATGTAAATTGGAACTCTCTTGACCATAAAATCACTACAAATGGTATTCCTTTGAAATTAACTGGTAGTTTTCAGCAGGAACCAGCTTACACCGTGATAATACATATGCAAGACTACGACCTTCTATTAAACAATTAGGGTTTATAATTATAACCACACCTAGTTTAATTAATTGGCGTTGACATAGCGTGTGTTTTAGAAACGCCAAACTGCAGACTGAGAAATCAACATTAGATTATAGATTATATTTGTTTTGTAGTTTATAGTTGTTATAGTTTAATTATAGTAATTATAGTTGTTTTTAGTATAGAGTTGTTTTGAAAAGCAGTGTATTTTTGAACTGAAAACCGCTTCAAATAAAAGACGTTTCTATTTTAACTAAATTTTAACTAAAAATTCATGAGTTTTAACGATTTAACTCTCTTAAACTAACTCGAACTACTAACTCAGTTAAAGCTATTTTCGACGCTAATATGACTGAAAATATGGGTCTTCATCACACGGGCAAAGGTGTCTTTTCCACCCCTGAGTTGAACTCGGCTTGGAAAGACTCACTTTACGCCTAGTGATGAACTTTTATACTACTACAGCTCACCTGTCAACACTGCTTCATTAATTGATATCAAAGTGGCAAAATAATTTTGGAATTTTAAAACCAACGGTATTTTGTTGTTATAATTAACCTTATCCTTACATTTTTAATTCGCATATGGAAGATTATTTTCAAAACTAAACAAACAAATATATAATAATCCTATGAGGTTAAATTAAACGACAAAATTGAGTAAATGTTTATTTCAATAATGCTTTAACATCCAATACATAAATTAGTGCAAATAACCATTGACATAACTCCATAGCTTGAACGTAAACAAGTATAGCAGTTCAAAGATAACTAAGACATTAAAACCGTTGAAAACTGCAATAATGCCGATGGAATACGCCATGAACTGAGTCAGGCTGTTGGTACTCACTCGGATCTTGGAGTCGTAGAATTTATTTCGCTTAAATCTTAAATATATATCTGCAAAAGCATATAGTTGATCTTTCAACGAATCCACTTCGAAATCATAAGTCAAAGAGTTGCAATCTGGCAAACAACCGCAGTCATACATTAAATAAGGACATTCCTCCAAGCAAACCTCTACAGAACTGTTTTGTCGAGGCAAGTAATGCGGGACACAGTCACAGTATGTGAGTGAAGAGTTTGCTTTACATTCCGTCTCACAGTTCATCTGACTGTAATGTTTAAACATTGACAGTGGCTTCTCATGCGTAAAGTAACACCCTCTAACAGATGGATCATACTGCTCAAGGCCGCTTTCTGAAGTAACAATGTTGGGAAGTATAGATATACCTCTGGCGGCGATGATGCCCATATTGATAACATTTTTAAAGGTGAAGGGGATTTCTAGTGGGTTGTGGATTACAACGTAGGTTTCTATTCCGAGATAAGCTAGGCAGGACCAAGGATCAAAGCTATTTGAGCAATCCCTACGGTTATCGATTGTAAGCCAATCATTCTCAGACATATATACTGGCGTCGTATTAATGTTCCCTCCGAAATATATCATATTGTCCAAAGTCAAGTGTTTTCCTAGGTAATCTAAACCAGGAGTATAATACTGTTTCATCGGGAAAGAAGTAACAACATGTTCTTTGTAAATATCCTCGTGGTGGAGACCATTGGTAGTAAAACACAAACCTAAGGGCGATAAGAACTTTTGGCATTCGCTTTTGTCGCATCCTAACTTGGAAAAACCAGCACCATAAAAATTTATGTAACCATCATAGAGTTCAAAACTATGTCCGAGGTAGGTTGAAAAATGGTCATGTCTAATGGACCATCCCTTCCTAAATGTTTTATTTGCCAAAACCTCCGGACGAATGATGAAAGAAACCGTTAGAGTCATCGTCTCATCGAAGCTACATTCTTCATTGAAATGACATTTATCATTTTTGTCACAAAGTAAACATCTTTCCAGAATCCCTGAGTAGTTGACGTTAAGTTGTAATGGTTGACAAACAGTTATTGCGGGAAATGGAACTTCTTGGACATAAGTTATATTGGTCGAAAATACTTTTATAGCGGGTGAGCTTTGCCATCGGTCGTACTCCATCTTGATGAGAAACAAACTTGTTAATAAAGCAAGCATGTGAACAATCAACCACAAGCAAGTGTGACACCAAGATTGGTTCTTCCCTACGAGAAACTTCAAGCCTGGTAGACTCAATGAGTGAATCAACTCTTGAAAGTATGTGTGCGGGAAACAGTTTGTATCATAAAGTGAACGATTACACTCGTGTGTAGAAACCTTACTAGTTAGCTCAACAGCTTCAGTTTCAACTTGCCTTGTAGATTTAGGTTCAGCAGAGATGTGCGACTTCAGGGTTTTCAAGCTTGACAATACTGTTTTCATGGAGTCTTCTAGTTGAATCATTCTTCTGTTTTGCTTAACAACTTCAGATTCAACTTGCCTTGTAGATTTAGGTTCAGCAGAGATGTGCGACTTCAGGGTTTTCAAGCTTGACAATACTGTTTTCATGGAGTCTTCTAGTTGAATCATTCTTTTGTTTTGCTCAACAACTTCAGATTCAAATTGCCTTGTAGATTTAGGTTCAGCAGAGATGTGCGACTCCAGGGTTTTCAAGCTTGACAATACTGTTTTCATGGAGTCTTCTAGTTGAAACATTCTTCTGTTTTGCGCAACAACTTCAGATTCAACTTGCCTTGTAGATTTAGGTTCAGCAGGGTTGTGCGACTGCAGGGTTTTAAAGCTTGACAATATTGTTTTCATGGAGTCCTCTAATTGAATCATTCTTCTGCTTAGCCCTTCCATGGAGTCTTTAAGACCTTGATTATTTCTCATTATTTCTTCGTGTAAACTCGTTTGGTCTAGGAATACTTCAGATTCTGGTTCGATATCCATTTTTAGAAATCGTATAAAGTCCTATGTAAATTAGAACTCTCTTGAACTTTTAATCACTACATATGGTATTCCTTTGCAATTAACTTGTAGTACTTTTCAGCAGAAACCCGTGTACACCATGATTATACAGATGCAAGATGACAACCTTCTATCATACAATTAGGGCTTATGATTATAACCACGCCCAGTTTAATAATTTGTGGTTGGCATAGCGTGTATTTTAGGAACGCCCACCTACAGACTGAAAAATTAACATTATTCTCATTATATTTTAACTAAAAATACAAGAGTTTTAACGATTTAAGTAAACTTATGTAGTGCCATAGCCAAAATATCCTAATATGTCAATCGTTGTAAAAATGGTCTTTTATAACCCTCTTTATTAGTAAATGCTGAAAGAAAATAATCTTATATAAATATACCTCTTTCGTGTACCTCTTTTTCCATACTACTATTTTATTTACACACGTAGCGTACCTATCTTTAGGAATACCAATCTTGATTTAGTTATGTTTTGTATCAACTATTTTATAACATCTTAAACTAATTGCGAAAGGACAAACAGTTCAATAATTTACTGTAGCTACTCGACGAAATCAATATCTGTCGATAGTGTTCGCTACCTGATTTGGATATATTTTTAAACACTTCAGTTCATATTATAAACTAAACAAATATTATATTTCAACAGCTCTTAAGAAAGTAGTATACATATTATGTTTTTATAGCTCACCTGTATTCTAATTTAATCGTGACACTAAATATCAATGTGTCACAAATAGAATTATATTGTTTTAGAAGGGAACTACGTTTTAAAACAGATTTAGTAGAAGTAGAATTTTCCGATCATACTGTTTTAACCGCAGATCTTTTATGTCATAGATTAAGATTATATTATTACTGTACTTATTTTTTTATTAAATTTTTGAATACAATTTTTAAATAATCAATACATGTATGACACATACTTTCTCCCATAAGTTTGTCAACAACCTTTATCATGTGTAAGCGGTGAGAGTAAATATACGGAATAGGGATTAGTACAACTTTGTTCAGAATTTAAAGGACTACATACAAAATTTTATCAAAATCGTTCGGGACAGTTTTGTGAAAATCCGATTTTCCGTTATTTTATGGGGTTTTATGGGAAAATAACATAATTTACAATAACTTTTGAACCGTAGTTTTTACAGAAATGGGATTTGTACTATTCTGTTCAGAATTTAAAGGGCTACAACATACTAAATTTTTATCAAAATCGTTCGGGCCATTTTTGAGAAAATTCTATTTTTCCTGTTTTTTATGGGTTTTTATGGGAAAATCCCCATTAAAAATCAAAATTTCAAAAAAATTAAAAAGACGCCTGGAGATACCATGGATTAGAGCCTACATACCAAATTTCATCGAAATCGGACTACAGGTGCAGTCCCTAGCTCTGTACACGTCCAGACACACAGACACACACACACACACACACAGACATCACTTCGAAAACCACATTTTTGGGTCCAGGGGGGCCCAAAACGAATATATCCACTCAAAACTCAAACTCAAAAATTTTGACGAAAACAATACTTTCTCCATATACTATGGTATAGGGGGAGAAAGTAAAAATGACACAAGCAGATAATTTATCTCAAAAAGGTTAAATATAAAGAAAATATTGAGTAAACATTTATTACTTTCTCCCCCTATACCATAGTATATGGAGAAAGTATTGTTTTCGTCAAAATTTTCGAGTTTGAGTTTTGAGTGGATATATTCGTTTTGGGTCCCCCTTGACCCAAAAAAGTGGTTTTCGAAGTGATGTCTGCGTGTGTGTGTGTGTGTGTGTGTGTGTGTGTGTGTGTGTGTGTGTGTGTGTGTGTGTGTGTGTGTGTGTGTGTGTGTGTGTGTGTCGGGGTGTCTGTGTGTGTGTTAAAGTAAATAAACCCAAGATTAGGGCTACTCGTTAATTGATGACTACAAAGGGACCGTCAATAAAAGGGTACGCAAAGTAGTTGAATTACAAAATGTTGTTGCATACCGGTACAGGACATGCAAATTAAATTTTTTTCCCAAGCACATACCATATAGGTTTTAAAAGCTTCTTGGCATCATTCACTGAATCTTAGGTACCGGTTAGTCAGGTCAAAACTTTGCTTTGAAAACTCTCATTGGTAACAGGTTTGGTTTCTTTGGCTTTGTTTGAAAGATTAATGAATCTCCTTGAAAGTTTCTCTTTGTCTAGCTACTACTGTGATGCCCTGGTTTTCTATGAGTTGGGTAGTGAATTAATCGCTATTTAATGAATAAGTATTGTATTTTTATCCATAAAAGTGACCGTAGGTTCGTTTATGAAAGGATTTGTTGTTCAAATAATACTTAAAAAGCAAGTTTATGTACAAACATAATTGCAAAATTGTATTCTTTTTTGAGATAAATAACTGAGCTATTGAATTATAGTTGAGATAAGGATTGCACAATAAGAATGATCTGTTCTACGTCAATTAATTATATACAGAGGAAAAAAACTCTATTTTTTACCCATTAGACCAACAAAAGGAGAGTTTACACTTTTTAGACATTGCTCTTTACTACATAAAAATAAACACAACGTTAAAGTTCTCACTGTGTTTTATTTATTTCTGTTATGAAATTAAAATTATGTGACCTGAGTACTGATTAATTAGGTTCATGCCATTATGATAATATATTATTGTAAAATAGGCCACCAATAATAAAAAAAGGTAAATTTAAATTTGAGTCATAGTATATAACGAATTATTAACAGCAAATTATTCATCGTAGGAATACATGATGTTAGGCTATGTAAGTTTTATTTCTTGTTTACAGCCACTAAACCACACGTTTGGAAGAGAGGGACGATTGCTTTTACATATATAATGTCAAAGTGAGGAAGGTACTTGGAAGGTTTATGGGACAACTTCAAGATGCGTTTCCTTACTATACGTAAATCAGAATGTCCTATCACCTTTACCAGAACAACCACTATGGAAAATATAGCTCTCAGCAGACACAGAAATAGTAATTCTTTACAACTTTAAAGTTAGTTTTCGAGATCAATATACAATACCTTCAGTCATTCAGTTCAGATAAACTCAATATCCGAGACGTTTTTCTGCGACCTGCACAAACTCGACATAAAATCCTAGGAAAAACATAAAATCCATAGGTATTCCTTAACAAATGTTAGAGAATACAGTCAAAGTTTACTTTGTATACATCACAATATGGTGTAAAAAGCTTTTATTTTTTGAACCTAGTTCACTCAACCCATTGGATGTGTTTCAAGTTGTTTCAGTAGAACTTAAAGCCCTGCTGAAATGTTGTGATGAAAGTGCGCTTAAGTAAATACGAGAACTTAAAGTGACAAGTGTTGGACTATAAATCACCAAAGTTTCTGAACCGGACGCTGGTAATTTGGATAAACTTCTTAAAACTTCTAACCATGTTGACCATAATTAAAAACTTTACTTAACATGATACTTATGTAACTATTTTCAGAATAACCCTTTCAATAATTGCTTCAATATTTCTTTACGTTTAGGATAAACTAGTAAATTTGTGTGTTCTTTTAGGAAGTTCAAAGACAGTTAGTTTAGTTGTCTAAGATTATTAATTTTATAAGTGAGCTTACAGCTTAAGATGACTTGTAAGTGAAAGTATACTTATCACTTATACTTATGTGGTATAGTCCTCACTTAGGTAAAAGACCTTACCCTATATTACTTGGGTTGAGCTTATTTCTCCGCAGGCCTATATCAAACTCTGTAGCTATTAGACCTGCCGTGTCGTAATTCTTTTAACTTATTTATTAATCTATTGATTAGAGTTAATTCTTTTGTATGAATAACTGTGAGTAACAATAATCAAATCGTGTGAATTTACGTTTTACTGGAAACCGATTGTGCTCTGTTACGAATAAATTTGACATAACAGGGGAAACACATCACTGAAGTCCATAAAAAACTTATGGTTCATAAACAATTTGCATAACTATTTTACATTTTGGCTATTGCAGTTGAATGAAATGTTAAAATTTAAAACAGACTCACTGTTCTACTCGTGCTTCGCAACGGGGCGAAAATACTAAAAAGAATAATGTGAGCCTCTAAAAATATACTGTAAAAAATCCTTACACGCTAACCGTGCAAATTATACAGGCAAATCTCAATCGTACTTATTGTTTATTTTAATGAAAATAATTTGTGCAGCATATTTGTTTTTAACCATTGACTATTAATTACTGAAGTTGTATAAAGAGTCTGTGTGACAGAATAAAAACTGATAACTATATCGTAATATAATGAGATTGTAAAGGTAAACTCAGTAAAAAGTAAACAAACTAAAAAAAAAAAAATCAAACAGATGAAGTATCTTTCATCTCCAATACCTTAAACGTAAATAAAAATTGCCCTTCAATTGATGATTGCAACCTTATTAGAGTGTTTAAAGAAAAACTTATATTTATCAGGGAAGTTTCACATCAAGACCCTTTATTTAAGTATGCGGTAAGTGTGCGGCTTAAAGTTTTCTCAAAAGTTCTTGATCCTTATTAGACTTAGATTGAAAGTATAATTAAGAGCATTACTGGAGACTTAAAATTAAAGTTGATTACACGACTGTGTATAATATCTGACATCGTTGCTTTGACATAGAGTATTCAAATGCAGTAAACTTATCAATATGCTTGCTTGTATATTGGACCCTCTCCACTTCAAGTGGATAGTTTAACACTTAAATGTTTATGTAACTAACATAGAAAATTAAATCGTAAACACTAGAATTATATCAACTATGAGTTTACATTTGCAATTTGGTTAGAAATTCTTACTTTGAGAGCTGCGTTACATTTATGAAACTGAAGATTCTTAGAAAGACTCCTAATCACAAAATAATTGGTGAAAGCTGCATTTTAAATACAATTTACGACAAAATCCAAATAAAGTCAAAATTGTATTCGGTTATTCATCAGTTAAGTGGCTACGTGGACAAATTTACAAATAACGATCCTCTTGGGTCCTCTTGACGTACAATAGACAGTCCGAGTTCATAAAAAAGAAAACATGCAAAAAGAACACCGTGCAGAAAAAACTAAAAACATTTATAAAAATATATTAGAATAAGTAAAAAAGATTGATATCAAAAACGACCAGAAAAGGCTATCTTATTATATTTTATTCAATTCAATTCATCATTGGTGTGAAATATGCTTCGTTGTACTCATTTGGGCTACAGAAAGGGTTTTTAGAAGCCAGTTTTTCACAATTTTAAAAAATCTTTGATTTGGCAGTCTTTTACCAGAATTGGAATTCTATACAAAATTCCAGCTGTGTTCAAGGGTGTATATCAGACAAACGAAACCAGAAAACATTTCAGTATTCTGTCAAGCCTGCATCTAAATAGGGGACTCTGATGGAACCACTGTATACTTAATATTCATTTGTAGCAAAGAAACTAATTAAACCTACCAAAAAGTTATAATTGTTTAAGTACCTGCATTCAGTAATCAAAATTTCTCCTTGTGGTAACTATAGTTTCGGTTCTGCTAGAGAACCATCTTCAGGCCGTACAAGGTTTCGACTATGTTATTTAGGTTATTGCATGTGAAGGTCGCCATTGAAGATGATTGAGATGAAGAGATTGAGTCACAAAACATACACAAACACGCACATTGATAGATGAGCATTTGGCTGCACTTTACTTTAGGTCCTACACTCATTCGAATGAAAATATCGAATATTCGACTGTTTCATTCGATATATCGTTTGGTTAGTTATGTTAGGTTAAGATTACCTAACTAACCAAACGATATATCGAATAAACCAATCGATTAATCGATATATCGATCGATATTTGCATTTGAATGAGTGTAGGACCTAAAGTAAAGTGCAGCCGAGCATTTAACATTTTAAAACAACCGAGTACTCGGGGACACGAGTCAGGTGCAACACGACCAGGTGGAAGTTGTAGTTGTAAGTAGTTTTAGTTCGAAACTATTGTTGCCACAAGCAGCAATTTGGATTACTGAATGCAGGTACTTAAACCATTATAAATATTCAAACGTAATCCGGAGGCTAACTCTTGTAAATGAAATTAGACGTCTACCAAATAGATGTTTTAAAAATTATCCAGAGAATGAAAGTTTAGGGTTTCTCCTAACAGTTTACAATCAGTTATATTATACTTTGATGACGTAAGGAATTATTCATATTAAGTTCTTCATTTCATTTATTCATATCAACGGATACACCATTTACAAAATATGTGTTTTAAGCACATGAGCAGAATGAAAAGATAACAAAAAAAGTAACAAGATAAGTAACATAATGACCATGAAACAAAGCAGCATTGCAACAAAAACAATAACAAGAAAACAACAACGTTACAAAAATTAAAGATAATAACATTAACAAAGTATTGTACAGATAATAAAAAAAAAATAATATTAATTTGGACTTCAGAATAAGAATATTCTTATTTAAGACATTAACTCTAATCAAAAGGAAACGCAACAACACTATTTTCATATCATGAAAGTATTTTCGAATTAGGTATCGAAAACATGAATCACGAAAACAGGGTGTAAAAAAATCTTGATATAAAAATTAGTATCCTTGGTTGAAGCCGACATTAGTGTAAAATATACACAAATACAGGGTGGCTGAAAAGTAACTTGCACCCCCCCTTAACTTTTCAACCATTTGATATATTTGAAATCGGTTTGCGGCAACCTTCTTAGATATGAGAGGCTAAAATAATTATGGTCAATTTTGAAAATTTTGCCCTTAGGGGTAGCGGAGGTAGGGGGTAGCTCAAAATTTTCAAAGGACAAGTATAGTCGAGTTTGGTATAATTTTATAGGTCTTGACGAAACATAAACATTGACATAAAGAAAACCAAAATCGGCTCACTAATAACAAAATGGCGCCCAAAAACGTTTCAAATCCAAATAACCATGAGGGTGGCAAGAAAATTAACTTGCACCCTCTTTAACTTTTTAACTATTTGGTATATTTGAAATCGGTTTGCGGCAACTTGTTTGGATATGAAGGGCTACAATAATTATGGTAATTTTTAAAATTTTGCCCTTAGGGGAAGCGGGGGTAGGGGGGGAGCATTCATAACAAAGTGGCAGCTAAAAATGATTGAAACAATGGTTATTTAAAGTAATTTTGAACTGCCATTTTGTTATTAATGGTCCGATTTCTATTTTCTTTATGTTAATTGTTATGTTTCGTCAAGACCTACAAAACGATACCAAATTCGACTATACTTGCTATTTGAAAATTTTGAGCTACCCCTACCCCCGCTACCCCTAAGGGCAAAATTCTCAAAACTGACCATAATTATTGTAGCCCTTTATATCCAAACAATTTGCCGTAAACCGATTCAAAATATCTCAAATAGTCAAAAGGTTAAAGAGGGTACGTGCAAGTTAATTTTTTTGCCACCCTCATGGTTATTTGGATTTGAAACGTTTTTGGGCGCCATTTTGTTATTAGTGGACCGATTTTGGTTTTTTTTATGTCAATGTTTATGTTTCGTCAAGATCTGTAAATGATACCAAACTCGACTATACTTGTCATTTGAAGATTTTGAGCTACCACCTACCCCCGCTGAAGGGAAAAATTTAAAAAATTGACCATATTTATTGTAGCCCCTCATATCTAAGAAGGTTGCCGCAAACAGATTTCAAATATCTCAAATGGTTGAAAAGCTAAGGGGGGGTGCAAGTTACTTTTCAGCCACCCTGTATAATAACTCTAAGAACAAATTGGAATTAAATATCAGAAAAGCCATTAATTTTTTTATCACATAATGGCACGTCCGTAGCTTGCTTGATACTGCCTCAGCATAGTTTAGGTTAAACAAATTGTCTCACAAATCTAAACCTCTAGAGTTTTTTTTTAGCTTGTGTACAAACTTAGATGGAAACGAACCTGTAAAGCCGTTGGGTTTAACACTGGAACCTCAGCTCACTTGGGTGAATCTTACAATATGTGTGTGATGCTCAGTATGGTCATATATTTTCTAAAACGCCTAAATCTGGACACTCATTCTGAGTTTGTCAGGCTAGCATTTTTGCCTTTATCCACTCTCACATACTCCTTGGCACTAAGCTGTGGGGTCACTCACCAAGGGTGTATAAACTTCTTGTGTTGCAAAATCGAGCGGTGAGGTGCTGTGTGGATCTCATCGTCTTGCACTCTGCAGGCCTCTATTTAAGACTTGTTACATTTTGACTGTATACAATGTATTATAATTCTTGTGGTGATTGAATAAAATAATTATGTTCACATTCTCGACTAAGATGTGCATAGCTACTCCTCTAAAACTTGTGGAAATTTGCATGTAAAGCGGGTTTCTTTAATAAAAGCTTAGCAGTTAGTTAAAATTACAAAGATTTTGTTTATCATGTCTGTTTTACCACACTCAAAATCTCATTTGATTGTATTTTTAGGCGGTTCGTATTCATTCTGTGCAAAATTGCACTAACTATTAAAGGATTGATAAGAAGATTCTTATGGTCATAATCGTTTCTAAACACACAGTAGTTTTATAATCTAACACATCCAAAAATGTGTCAATGTTTAATACTTTGCACAATGTCCCAGTATCGTTTTTTTTCGTACAGTCAAAGTACTAAAATACTTTTCCAATATGTGTTAAACAGACAATTTAGAAAATGTTGTAAGTAATTTAAATTTGTTTTCCTGTAGGTTGGTATGACATTCCTATGATTCATGCACGTGTTATCAGGTAAAATATCTGAAGAAGACTTCTATAACGGAGCCGTTACAGAGCGGGGAGAGTTGAATACTAAAAGCTTCACACATTGCTGTTCAGATAGTGGAGTATTAAAGCTGACCCTTAGAATGAGAAATGTAGTTTTGGTTTCAAGATTCAAGATTTATTGAGCCGTTCGGTTTATAACAATTGGCCAAGTCACTAACACTAAACTAAAATAACAAAACAGATGCATTTCCTCTTGATTTACAAAACAAAATGTCCAAAGAGCACATACAAATGTCCAAAGAGCACACCATGCAAAATATATAAATAAATAAAAAACTGCAAAACAAAACTGTAAAACATGCAGCGGAGAAAAAAATATAAAAATTAACAAAGCAGAAAAAACTTAAAAACCACACTCATATACACCAAGGTGTTTCTCATATACACCTTTACTACATTTGAACATACTTATGGTTTTCAGAAAACAAGATCTTTTTAATATAGATTAAAATTGTATGTGCAATTATCTTCATTGCAGTAACATTTTTTTATAAATAGTATGTAAAATATTCTACTAATTGCTATTTCCAGTATATTAGAAATAAATTTAAATATAAGACTAAAATCTTTTAAGGAGAATTTTTTATATTGGCACATTTTGTCTAAAGTATAAAGTATAAGTTGGCAGCCCTTACTGTGGCAATGCGATACTTCATTTCGGGGTGTTGGCAGCACTACATGCCTCAAAAATGATTCTCCTACCTGATTGTTCATGTGATGAATTCGACATGTTCTACAAACAAACATTTTTCTTCAAATGAAATTTTAGCTTCACACAAACGACTAAGAATTCATTAGGAAATAAATAACTTTTTTTAACGTTTTTAAAGTTTTTTTGTCTCAAGATAAGTATTTTTTTACAGTTGTTGTCGAGACTTATTTTTGTTACATATTAATTTACTAACATATCGCAGAGAACTGCTATAGACGGAGATCTATCCCGTGGCCTGTGGTTCATTATCACAGTGTTATATGCAATAAATGCATAAATTAATCTATAAAAAGATAAGTATTTGTAAAATAAGTTACAGGAAAAGGTACTTATCGCAAATTTGTATACACGAAATTGCTATTTGTCTGAGAATAACATTGGTCTCACACCCTACTTAAAGTAAAATAACTTTTCTAGTTCTTAACTATTATGTGCTCTGGAGATTTAAAAACTGTTTTAACACACAAATCGAACAAGAACCTAACCTACTAGACTTTCATGTTCCGGTCACCTCCGAACTTGTGGTCAGGACATAAGGACAAGTCAGTACCCTTGGCTTTGATACTCGACGATCTGAACAGCATTTTGTGAAGCGTTTGTATTCAACTCAAGTCTAATTGCTCAGTAGCGGTTCCATTATCGAAGTCTTCTGCAGAAAGATTACGTGATAAAACTTGCATAAATCATGGGAATGTCTTAATAAACTGCAAGAAAAAAAAACCTGTTAAAATTACTTATAAAATGTTGTTTATAACTATTCTGTTCAACACATATTGGAAGAGTATTTTAGTCCACTGGCTGTGCAAAATTGATACTCGGATATTGTGCAAATTATTTCACATTGGCAAATATTTGGATACATTAGATTATAAAACTGTATGTTTTAAAACGATATTATAACCATAATGAAACTCTTATCCACCCTTTAACAGTTAGTGCAATTATGCACTGAACGAATACGAATCCTATAAAAATACAATGAAATGAGATCTCGAGTGTGATAAAATAGACATGATAAACCTATTATTTTATTATTAATTTGATGCTATGGTAAATTAAAGTTTAACTTAGTTGTATTGCTTTACTGTGCCAGGTCAACTCAAGAACATGTTTCGCAAGAGATTGATGACCTGTCTTACTCCTAGAGAATGAATGTTATCACATTCTCAAGCTTGGGTACAATGTAAACGTCAAATAATTGGATAGGGTTTTAGGTTCTTTGCTGCAAAAACTGTGTAAGATGGTAACAGTACGTTCCTATAGCAAATAATCAATACGTTAACTAATATGTACTGTATTTCTTCTTAGGAACTCATTTCAGTAAAATAAAACACCTAATTTTATTTAAATGTTGTCGTTTATGGAAGGTGAAATGTTCTTAAATAAAATAAATAATAATTTAACACTGCACCAGCTGATCGTTGTCGTGTTGATCGTTAAAGTGTTGCCAATTTATTTCCAAGCGTACACGTATTACGTGCCTAACAAAAGGCACAATGTTTTGTGTTGTTTGGTTGGAATATTGAAGTGCGGCAGAGGTAAAAAGAGTGCGGCTAAAGTTAGTAAACGCAGCGGTTAGCTACTTTGCGTTCTATAATCAGTACAAGGAAGCCCAATTTGTCAGGTAACTGTAGGAAAACAAAATCTGTTTAATAATTTTGACCTTATCGTAACAAATTAAAAACCTTTAGGTTTTTACTCTAAAATAGAGAAGATAGTATACAGAATAAATTAGAAATGCATTAGATTTGCAAAAAATATCACCCTTTAAACTAATTTATGCAAAATGAAGATTAAAACAATAGAAAATGCCAATCCTTAAGAATGTAATCATTATTTTGTAAAACAGAATCATGTACCTACTAAAAAGATCATAGCCACACTTACGGAATATTAGGTACCCACAACGCTAGTCACAACTGTAGATGCTTTTAAAAAGCTCCGATTAGCAACACGTTTTCAATGTGAACTTTAATTTTCAGATTAATATATATGGTGAGAGTTTTCTGAAAACACAATTGTTTTTATTCAGTTTTAACGTAAATGATACGTTCCACACCACTTTATGAAAATATTTGTAAGTATATATCGATAAAATGTTATTGCTTTACAATGTAATACAAAAAATATTTACAGCACAACAAGGTCGTTATAACTGCAAGTTCTATAAAAATCACAGACGTTTCCCCGTATAAAGGAGAACACGTGGACACAAGACAGATATCTACGTCGATCGCGCCACCTCGTTACCGTCACAAGGTGTCAATTCATCAGCAAAGTCTTGCCTCAAGAGAAATACTACTTTTTTTAAAATTTTATCAAATACATGGCAATTTAAAATTAAAATTGTGTGGTACTTTTTCATTATGAGTTTCTCCTGTTATGATATAGGCATTTACACTAGCCACATAGTATAAAAACATAAAACATGACTAACAAAGATGTTGTGCAAATTAACTTTTTAAAATAAACATGCTAATAAATATTTTAGTTTTTTTACAAATTGATACCAGAGATTAATACCGATCGAATTTATTAACATTTTTAAATACATTTCAAATGAGGGGAAATGCTCCAAATCATAGTAAAAAAAATTTGATTATATTATTTGACGTTATAAAATAGGA
The DNA here is from genome assembly GCF_028750875.1 of Macrosteles quadrilineatus. Lineage (NCBI taxonomy): Eukaryota > Metazoa > Arthropoda > Insecta > Hemiptera > Cicadellidae > Macrosteles > Macrosteles quadrilineatus. The sequence goes on from NW_026542597.1 coordinate 404,872, forward strand.
TAAGCATTTCACAAAAATGTGACCCTGTGTATACATACTTTTGAATGCATTCCATAGTTATTTGTGTAACTAGTGTGCAAAGTGGCACTTTGCTGCACATGAAAGAAATGCTTACGCACCAGCAGCAGGTGAGATTAGAAAGTTTCTCGAGTGCAGAATAGACACTTTGCACTCGTGTTACACATTATATGTTTCCTACAATAACAATTAAGCATAGAAATTATTAGTCTTTCAAACACCAAACAACACGTTTTAGGTTAGGTTAAGTCCAAATGTTGAATGCAATGAGAAATACTGCACCAGCTGATCGTTGTCATTTATCTTTAGGTTTGACCAACATAATTTAAATTGTGCACGTATTACGTGCCTAATAAAAACACTCTCTTTTGTGTTGTTTGGTTAAAATGCTGCAGTGTGGCAAAATGTGTGTGTTATATCCCTTGTTTCTATTTTTTGTTTTTTTGTTTTGTCAAGGATCAAACCCTGGAAATCGTAGGCTCTGTCGAGGCGTAGCCCAAAGGTTTAAGGTGTACTGTGCCTATTTAAACCTGCTATTTTAAAGGACTTAATATAGGTCATAAGGTTAAATAATATTACAATTATTGATAAAACATTTAAAGATTTTCTGTTTTTAATTCGTAAAAATACAACTTCTGGGCTTTATTTAATTATTTAACAATATGGTGTATTCTATGATTACCGTAATCGAATGTTTAATGTCAGTTCATAATTACTGGTTTTAAATTAATTACTAAACAAAAACAATACTTATGTGATCGTTGAATATGCTTTTGTGAAATATTCAATAGGTGATTATAATTTGCATATGAAAATTAATGCAAGACATCACTTTGACCAAACAAGATTTTCCAATATCCATTGTCCAATGATGGCATCGGCACTATAACGCCTCTGTTATACACCTTGATTGTGCTTGCATCAAATAAAATATACATTTATACGTTACGTAAAGCGATTATAATTTATTGTTGTTCTCAAGAAATAACAATTATTTAGAATAGGATATAGTCGTAAAAAAATATTTAACGTGTTTTTTTTATTTTGTAAGTTCACATAGCTCAGATTTACTACATTACAAGAATTTAATATCACCACAAGTGTTACAGGAACCTTTTTTCCCATCCAATAATAATATTCCAAACAGAAATACATTTTAATCTCATTGCAGATGAGCTCAACGTCGCAATGTTGTTTCTACAGCATGACAATGTAAAGTCACAACTAATGACTACCGCAATACTAATGCAATAACAAATGTGTATGGGGCAGGGGTGAACGTCGTGCCTTCTTTGTATTACATTCCCATCAGTACCATATAATGTGTTGCACTACATATAGATATTTTACATGTTGTATACAGATTATGTGGGGGTACAGTTTCTTAACTGGGCTACGCTAATATCGATTGAAACCATCGATTAGATTAGTAAACTTGAATGCGATTTTTTCACCATCAGCAAGTTTGGTTGGTTAGGTTAGGTTATGATAGTTTAGTTTTATAATAGGGCCTAGATATACAGGGTGAGTTTCTACTTAGCGTGTTAACTTCGCCAGTAGGTTCTACTCACTAAAAGGAACAAAAAATGTTCTATAAACCCATGTCCGGTTTTCAACCGTTTGGCTGTAATAGGGGATTTTGTGTTTTTCTTATTTTATTAGACTTTGCTCCACAATTTATGTAATAAAAACGTAACCAATTACTTTAGAGAGTTATAGTTAAAATCATTGGAAAGAATATTAAATTTGCTATAAATTAAAGGTTTCATTCAACAATTATACCATTACATAGTCCAAGTTATATCCAAAATAAAGTAAAAATGTCATTAAATTAATTAATTACGAAAATGTTCATGAGCCCACTTTGATACATAAACCTGCATTTATGCAATGTTGAAATGCATAAAAAACTTGGTAATTTAATAATCTTTCAAATGATATGCTATTCAATACTATTATTGATATAAACCAGTGAGAAATTACTAATAAACTACAATAAAACACGGTTTACAGATTTTGTTTTTGCACAGTTTTACTGTTGATAATAATTACTGTATACTCCATGTTGTATTTTATTGAACAATCTGATAAGATTTGTACATTATTTTAACTTTTAAATATTTATTAAAATTATCTGAATTAATAAAATTTATAAACTCAAGGTATTTCACATTTTCAAAGATGTAGTGTGTTTGATTCTTAAATGCTGTATAATTAGTTTTACCTTGTGCTTGATTAAGTCAGCTTTTATTGATTTGCCATCTATAGCTAGATAACTCAGCTGCTTAAACATACCTTGTTGAGTAATTTGCTGTTTTAACTTTATATTTCCAAGTCAATTAAGAGTTTTTCAACATTTATTAAACTATGGAGCCTTTTACCAATCAAGAGTGTGCCAACATGATGAATACAGTAATTATTATTAACAGTACAAACTGTGTCAAAACCAAATCTGTAGACCGTGTTTTATTGTAGTTTATTAGTAATTTCTCATTGGTTTATATCAATAATAGTATTGAATAGCATATCATTTGTAAGATTATTAAATGGCCAAGTTTTTTATGCATTTCAACATTGCATAGATGAAGGTTTATGTATCAAAGTGGGCTCAAGAAAATTATCGTAATTAATTAATTTAATGACATTTTTACTTTATTTTGGATATAACGTGGACTATGTAATGGTATAATTCTTGAATGAAACCTTTGATTTATAGCAAATTTAATATTCTTTCCAATGATTTTAACTATAACTCTCTAAAGTAATTGGTTAAGTTTTTATTACATAAATTGTGGAGCAAAGTCTAATAAAATAAGAAAAACACAAAATCCCCTATTACAGCCAAACGGTTGAAAATCGGACATGGGTTTATATGAACTTTTTTGTTCCTTTTAGTGAGTAGAACCTACTGGCGAAGTTAACACGGTCAGTAGAAACTCACCCTGTATATTTTAAAATATCGTTTATTAATCAATATTTTCAATTCGATAGTTCCAATCGATATTAGCATAGCCCAGTTAAGAAACTGTACCCTATGTGGGCTTATAATCATCAAGACCTGTATAATTATATGAAAGTCGAGTATTCTTATTATTTGAACATTTGTAGCTATCCATGACCCCCCCCCCTGTATTAACCTAACATGTTTTATTTTCCGTTATACATATAGGGTTGCGACTGGTAACTGCATTACCCCTTACCTTTGTAACCATTTAATATATTTTTATTGGGTTTGCGGCTACTCTCGTGGATTTTATACCGAAAGACTGTTTACTATACAGTCAATTATGTTCGTCAATTTAGTGTTTTGTAGTTTTAGTTTAGTCAATTTAGTTCTAGGTGCGTTGTTGACTACAATAATAACTATGGTTGATTTTAAAGTTTTTAATCATTTAATTATTTATTTAGATTTTTATTTACTTTACGTTTGTTTTCATCGCAAAATTGAAGATTTTATCTTAGGTACTTATGTCCTTTATGTCAAAATATATCAAAAACTATATATCAAGGAAACATGTTTAGGATACCAATATATTTTTTATTAGTCAAATGTATGCTTAAATTTACCCTTAAAAGTGCTTTTCACAGGTGAATGTGGCCCAATGTTAGCATATAAAAAAAAAGTGTTCATTGATTTTATTTCAGGTAGCTACTTAATTAATATCACCAGCACTTGTTTTAGTCTGTATAATAAAAAGATTTATAAATAAAATTATTTTTTAAAAATGCCATGTTTTCAAACGCACTAAAAGTAGAAAATATGTGGAGAGAAATAAATACTTGTCTGTTTAGAAATAAAAACGTGGGGCGCATTCTAATTTACAATTACCTTCACCTATTGAACTATTATTTTTAATCAAGTAATACCAGCAGATTAACGCATTTGAAGCTATTACCTCAACGTATCAATGGAGGAGCACAGATTACTACAATTTGTCGGGGGATTGTAACACAATACACCTGTGTCGTTGTATTGTGGCCATTTATAGAACATGTCTATAACACTTTTGCAGACAGTTTATGCAAATACAGGAGAGTAGGCCTACATGATCCAATACGTATTGCAATGTTTATTTTTGTTTGGTGATAGAATAGCTCGTCTAAGGTAAATAAACGGTATCAGCAATCTGACACATACTTTCTCCCATAAGTTTGTCAACAACCTTTATCATGTGTAAGCGGTGAAAGTAATTATACGGAAATGGGATTTGTACAATTTTGTTCATAATTTAAAGGACTATAAAATACTAAATTTTTATCAAAATTGGCTCGGGAAATCCGATTTTCCGTTATTTTATGGGGTTTTATGAGGAAATAACATAATTTACAATAACTTTTGAACTGTAAGTTTTACAGAAAAGGGATTTGTACCATTTTGTTCAGAATATAAAGGACTATAACATACTAAATTTTTATCAAAATCGGTCGGGCCATTTTTGGGAAAATCCTATTTTCCGTTATTTTATGGGGTTTTATGGGAAATCCCCATCTAAAATCAAAATTTAAAAAAAATGAAAGAAAAAAACTATCAAAATTGTAAGGACCATAACCTACTATGTTAAATCAAAACTGGATTTTTGTCTAAAATCAGATTTTTCGTTATTTTATGGGGGTTTTATGGGAAAATAACATATTTGACCATAACTTTTGAACCGTAATTTTTACAGATATGGGAATTGTACTATTTTATTCAAAATTTAAAGGGCTACAACATACCAAATTTTTATCAAAATCGTTTGGGCCATTTGGGAGAAAATACAATTTTTCTGGTTTTTTCTGGGTTTTTATTGGAAAATCCCCATTAAAAATCAAAATTTCAAAAAAATGAAAAAAAGGCCTGGAGATACCATGGATTAGAACCTACATACCAAATTTCATCGAAATCGGACCACAGGTGTAGTCTCTAGCTCTGTACACATCCAGACACACAAACACACACACACACACACACACACACACACACACACACACAGACATCACTTCGAAAACCACTTTTTTGGGTCCAGGGGGACTCAAAACGAATATATCCACTCAAAACTCAAACTCGAAAATTTTGACGAAAACTAATACTTTCTCCATATACTATGGTATAGGGGGAGAAAGTAAAATTACGTAATAAATAATGTTCATGTTTTTATATGTATTCACATTTCATCGAAAGATTTTTTCTTTGGTTATAGACGAATAGTAGATAACAACTAACTAGTCATGCTTTTGCTGGCCGACGCATAGGTTCATGTACTTGTAATAAGTTAGATTAACATTTCGCAGTAAATGCAACCATGTTTAAGCCTAAGGCCACTGCTTGTTACAGAAAATGTTTATACCACTAACATGTACCTTGTGTAATCTAATCCTACCGTACCAACAATGTTATTATCGTAACATCATTGTCTCGTATAGGGTTGACAGTATAATGCTTCTTGGTACTCCAACAAAGTATTTGTATAATGGTTGTGTCTACACATCACCAAAAAGGGAACCGTTATTAGATACTACAGGTTACAATTATCTTTTGTGGAATTGTTATAAGTTTAATGAAATTAAAGTTAATTTGTTGTACGAAAACAAAGTATTTGTATGAAATTAGGGTAAATTAAGATCATCTTTTCTTCTTTCTAATACAGGCTAAAAGCTACTAATAATTAATAATGCAATTTTATAATGTTGTAGGATACTTAACTTGTATTTTAATGTAAAGGAAGCATTTTTTGCATTGCCACCACATCCGCTTCTTTAGTGACTTTGTCCTGATGGAAATATTTGCTTTGTAAGAAATGCAGTAGTTAAATTTGTTCAATATGTGTAGTTAATGTCTGAATATAATAGTAATGAACGTATCGTAAGTAAATTTGGTTATTAACACATCCATAATAACAAATATTTAATATAGATCAGTTCCACTATGGTTACATTACAAATCAAAGTATTTTGACGACGACATCATGTTCCAATAATTTTATGTTAGACGATAAGGCTTGAAAATGAAACGTTAGTTTCGAAACTAGTCGCTTGTAGGACTATTCAATAATTGACATACCGTCTCAATTCAATCCTGCTGAATAAAAAAGTTATAAATTTAGTTGTTGGTTTTCAAATATAAAGAGAAGTGGACAGTAGGTGTAAATTGGAAGGTTGTTCATATTAACAAGGCATTTTAAAAAAATTCATGCGACATACGTTGCCAATTGTTATTTTTAATTTATAGGGCCACCAAAATTACAATAAAATAAATGTTGGTAAAAAAATGTCATTTTGAAAATACTACATGGGACCCATAATTCTAAAGCTGTGATTACAACGATTACGAATCCTCAAACAGAAAGGGAAAAGTGTCTTGCGATTTTGAACATATAGGGCATTACATCAATCGCTTTAAGTTTACAAAAACGGTCGCCATAAAAAAAATTTAGATCATTGAGTTATGTTTTCAACAAAATGGCACTATAAGCAAGACATTTCGTTAAATGTTCACTGGCATGTAGGTTGACATAAGGAAATTTCGAGATTCGAACTCGTGACCTTCATTTCTTGAACACCCTGTGCTTGGATCACGTTCAACGTATTTTAAATGGATTCTCCATATGTAATTTAAAGGGGAATAATTTTATTTCACGTTTCTTACCTAGATTTAACACTTACGAGGGATAGTGAATATTCTGTATTGTTAACGTGGGTCAAGTCAAGGTGAATATCTGGGACTAACGTTAAAGAGATGTCTGTCAGATACCAGTCGATGCTACCATGTTTGCATCGATACGTTAGAACCGAATCAACTAAGGAAACAATATGATGTTTAAAAAAAAAATAGTTAGTAGTAGTACATGATTTCTTATTTCCAGGTAAAGTCCAGAAAATTCTACTTTTTGCTATGCACAATTTTGATTTGTATTAATAAATAGTCATAAATTTTAAAATAGTCCAACAAAAATATGAAAGAAACTAAACACTGGCGGGTTTAATTATACGTACATATTAAAAAAACGTTTACAGTGTAACATATTCTATTAGAATTATATTTAAGATGTAATATAAGACAGTTTATTAAATATTGTTAATATGAGAGTTCTAATGGAATATAGGAAAACAAATAGCTAGGCTTATTTTCTAGCTGTAGTAAAATCATTTTAGTGAGTTGAAAATTAAAAGGGAAAAATAATTTAAAAAAATAGCTGCTGCATACCACATAGTTCTTATCACATGTATGAATAGAGAAAAACACATTGACTTAGACTTGATGAATTTCTACGTGGATCGCACAAACTCGTTAACGTCTCAAGTTGTCAATTAATCAGCAAAGTCTCACCTTAAATTAAAAAGTTTCTCTCAATTGTAAGAGCTTTTTCAAACACAGGGTTTTAATTTTAGATTATGTTCAAATCACACCTGTGTGGTATTATCCTGTTACAGTTATAGATTTTTATGGGAACAGTTTTTGTTTTGTTTAGTTTTTTTTTTCAAAGAGGTTCCCCAACGTCGCATATATTAACAGGGTTTGGTTTTTTCAGGTTTTTAAAACATATTTTAATACAGTGGATCGTTTCAAGTTCATATATTAACTTAGGTTAGTAAATAATTTTGGTATTTAATAAGAGTGTCAACCTTCTTGTACTTTTCATTTGAGATCACGTTAAAGGAAGTAGTAAAGGAAGTATACGATTAACTTAAATTATAAACACATTTTATTATTTCAAATTTTTTTTTATTGGTATCCCTGTTTCGTCCTTAGAAGTACACAAACATAAATGAGACCACTCTGTTACACTGTGGGGTAATCAAGATGACTAGTATTACTAATACAACTTGTTAAGACTAGACTTTCGTTTTCGAGTTATAGAAAAAAAAACACAAATAATTTTTATTTTCATAATGTAATGTTTTAAAATATGACAACTAATATAACTGTTGTTTCATAACAGATTTGTCCAAATTAATACGAAAGAGGCATATCTCATGACTGTTGATAATTCTCTCCTCGAAATATCACAAGAGGATTGTATTTAGCACAATAAAAGTAAAGCAAGGAACCACTCTGACCGAACAAGATATCCAATACGCATTGTCTATAGATGGTATCTCCAATATAACACGTCCACTATACACTTCCAACTGCTTATTTCAACTTCAATATCAAAATTCATAGGTTTAGCATAATTATACATTACATATACATTACAGTCAGCAATACATCTTGAATTATGTTAATCTATTTTTTTACGAAATAAAGGATGTTTTTTCTCAACTTCCTGTGATACTTTAAATTATAAATGAGTCATAACATTATACTTTTCGGTGCCAGTCAAAATTACGTTAGTACAACTAAAAGGAATTCAATCTTACGTAAGCAACAACTTATTTTTTAATTTGTTCCGCGTTCTTGTTTTAATAGTAAATTTAGCATTTAATTGTGATCATGGTACAACACAATTATGTTCAATAACTAAATGTTACAGTTAAATATTTTATACACTGAATTCTTTTTGTTTTTAAGTGTATAAAATTCAAATAATTTATATACCTATTTTGTGTATGGTGAAAAAGACATCGATAGCATTAAAAATCTATATGACTCACAATTCTATAACTCACGAGTATTAAGATAAATAAAAACGTGTTAGAATAAAACTTGTGTGAACTCATGTTTCGGCTCGTTTCCAACAACATATACATCTCGGCCAAAATAAATAAAGAATTCACTACAATAGAGAAAGCAGTCGATAAGAAGAAAAGGCCTCCTTTAAGCAACAATGTAAGAAAAATGTGTTCAATGACATTCTAAGGGACTGGAAGTGCGTATTTTGAAATCTGAACTACTGCCTACATGTAGGTACATGTAGTATTACAGTTGACACTAACTGTAACAACTACGTTAAGTCAGGGAAGTTCCTACGTTTTTACAGGGAAAGACTCAACCAGTGCAGTCAAAATCCCAAATTATTTTGGGGATTGATCAATGATCTTGCTGGCAGATCAAGTAAGAAAAACTCATTTCCAATTGAAAAGTTCATTCCTAACACGTCTGATCATACGCAAGCTACAAAACATGTGATTGCAAATGATTTTAACAACTTCTTTGCTTCTGTTGGAGAAAATTTAGCAAATTAGATAGATGCGGGCGGGACCCCGGTGGTTGTTGACTCTGACTACAGACTGGACTCTACTTTTACATTGAAAACTGTTTCTTCACAAGACGTACTACGTCATATCTCTGGGCTACGTGGTGGCTCAGCTCCCGGTCTGGACGAGGTCTCGGCTGATTTACTCAAACAAAATGCACTCTTAATTTACATTCCTCTGCTACACATAATCAATTTATCTCTACTGACTGGCATATTCCCGGCTCAATTTAAGACAGCAAAAGTTATTCCTTTATTCAAATCAGGTGACCCAAAAGATAAAAACAACTTCAGGCCAATCTCATTGTTAAGCGTATTTTCCAAGGTTTTGGAGCGTATTGTTAAGGAGCAGCTAGTGGAGTACCTTCAAAGTAACAATATACTATCTAATTCACAATTTGGGTTCAGAAAAGATAAAAACATCTCTGATGCACTATTTGAAGTTTGTAAATCTATAAATAATTCAATGATAAATAACAATCGATCTATGTTAATGTTTTTAGATCTAAAAAAAGCATTCGACTCAATTGACAGAAATTTATTGCTAACAAAATTGGAACAGATCGGTGTCAGAGGCACTGCTCTCGCCTGGTTCAAAAACTATTTATCTGACAGACATCAAGTGGTTTCCATCTGTGGTGTGAATAGTGATGCAAATTCAATTGAGTATGGGGTTATTCAAGGAAGTACTCTGGGGCCTATACTTTTTCTAATTTATATAAACAACATTTCTAAACTCAACCTAAATGGTGAACTGTTTTTATTTGCTGACGACACTTTAGTTTTAATAAAAGGTTGTTCATGGGAGGATGTTAGGTCCAAAGCTCTTGGTGATCTCACAATTCTAAAGAAATGGTTAGATCAAAATGTGCTCTCACTTAATGTAACCAAGACTAAATTCCTTCCCATATCTCTCAGTATCAGCACTGATTATAATCTAGACAATTTGAAGATTCATTGTTGCGGCAACCATAACAGCTTATCTTGTAATTGTGAGTACATTGAAAGAGTAGATTATTATAAATATTTGGGTGTTTATTTTGACTACCGAATGAAATGGACAGAGCATGTAGATTTCTTGAAGAAAAAGATTCGTAAATATATCTATGCTTTTAACCAATTGAGTGAAATTTTAGATGAGGATGACGTAAAGCGAGCTTATTTCGCTTATGTGCAATCTTTGATTTCTTTTGGAATTATTTGCTGGGGAGCATGCTATCACACCACCTTGGAACCCTTGAATGTAATTCAAAGATCAATTTTGAAAGCTGCTTTTAGAAAAAATAAAAGGTACTCCACTGATGCTCTATTCCGTGAGACGGGAATACTACCGGTCAGACATCTTTTCATCCAGTTCCTTCTTAATCACACATTCAAAAACTCAAACACGATTCTTACAGCAGTCACACATCAGCACTTCACAAGATACTCCCACAATGTTAGAATATCTGTTCCTCAGCTACGTAAATCAGTTCTAACTACCAACTGCTTTTATGTTTCTCAGATCCTCTGTCGAAATTTAATTCAAAAATATGATATTCAACACGTTTTTAGTTTACCCTCATTACAGAAATTCAAGAGTCATATTCTTGTTTTACTGCACTCCATTACCAAAGAAGAGGCCGAGACTTTGATTAGACCAAACCATACTTGACTCTGACTAAAAATCCTTGACCCTTTGACCCCCCCTCCACCCTCCAAATGTCTTTTTTTATTGAACTGGCTTTGGTTGTCGTCGCCGACATTCTCAACCACATTTCAGTTTTTATTTTAAATAATTAAGAAAAAAAAATCTCTCATATTCAGTTTTCGCCCTTAATTTCGCAGACTGATAACAACCAGGCCTACGCACAGGCACCTGCCCATGTAGGCCTATCCCATAAGTATGGCAGATTCATTAACAATCATAGTTGTACTACTATAGTTATCTTGCTCTCTGTTTATTTATCTGTATCTTTCTGTATATATTGGGATAAAATAAACGTATTTCATTTCAAACGTATTTCATTTCATTTCATTTCATTTCAGATTTTTGATTGTTGTAGCACTACTATTAGTTAATGAAATTAAGGGTTTTAATAAAAAAAAAATATATTTTATCATCACCTTACGAACACGGGCTATATACCATTCATTATATTGTGGCAGCAATTTTCCTAACCCTCTTTTATAACCCTCTATTGTTAACAATACTGCAAAATTTTAAGTGATGATACAAGTAACTCCAAGAAAATGTTTTTTATCAACGTCAAAAATATTGTCGTCAACGGGTAAAGTTTGCTCCGCGTCACGATCGAACTTCTTGTTTCAAACAGAAGAAGCAATGACTCACACGTAAAATCTTTATAAACTGTGTTATTTTAGTGCATATAAAAATAAGAATACAACAATATACAAGAATACAACTAGCTAAGACTTTCTCATAAGGAATTCAATTTGTAAACTTAATTTATGTTTTTGTTTGTTGTTGTGTTATTTGTTTATGTTTGTTTGTGTTGTTGTTTGTTATTGACTTTTCTTGTTATTAAAGAATAGAATAAAACAACACTATAGGTGTCTAATTTACAATAATGTGAATACAAACAAACCATTTAGAAGAAACACAATTATAGTATTTCTTTTATTATCTTAGGACCACCATATGTTAATATAGTTGACAACAAAATCAAGTTAAACAACCTTTCTTCTTAAAATTGGGATTAAAAATAGATGTAATTATAAAGTAACTAATTTGATTAATATGGCATACTAAATTAACTCAAGGAAGATAACACAACATTGTTAGATGGTGATTGTATTATTTTTCCGTTCGTATTGGTATGGATCAAGTACTTTAAGTTAAATAAATCTTGTTCCAATGTTAAGGAGATGTCTTTGCCAGACACCGGTCGATGATGCCGTGTTCCCCGTCCAGGACTTGATGCTACTGTTAAGTAGCCTATATAAGGTCAGTAATAACAAGTGTTTGGTAATTTGTTTTTTATTCATGTTTGGATAATTATAGACGATATATTCTTAGACAATTGTTAAATTTGATAAAAAAAAACAGTAAATATGTAGTAATTACAAAGAGAAAACACTCATGCCAAATACATCTTGTGATACCCTATACTGCAATTTATTTGATAAAGTAATGTGTTACCACCTTAGAAAAATAATATTTGCACGGATTAATATTTTGAGCTTAGGGTCTACTACAGGCTAAGTTGAATTTCAAGAAATACTACAGAGTACGTAACCATTATTCAAGTTATCTGCGTAGATATATTTTTCTATATTTTCCTTGTCAATCGTATAACTGCAATAAAGAATACGAAAGAAAATAACCTCAATAAAATTTAGTTGTATGAAACAATTTTTAAGCTAATTTCTAAATTGTAAATTAAATCTTCAATATTATGTATAAAGGGGCTTGTATAGAAAATAAAACTACAAGATTCATTCTTTTTTACTGTGAATATCACTAATATCGTTTTAGTGAGTTTGATACCGTTTTCCTCCCTCCAATATATCATACCCGATAAGTAGGACGGTTTTGTCACAGAATAGACGACGTGTCGTTGACAAGCCCTCGACGTAATTTTGCTGTTCATCTTGTTTTTACTTCAATCCACAAATATAATGACAGAAATAGTAAGGACCATAGAGAGAACACAACTTATATCTCTGACCTAAAAGTTAATATGTGTTTATTAATATATAAATGGAATGTAAAAAACTTCCGAACCATCTTATAATAATAAACTTAAATAATATGTAATGGCTATAAATTAATAAAGCCATTAGGTTCAGTGGCGTCAAATTTTATGGTAATCTAGTTTTCCTTCTAATATACGTGCTTCAACCCCCATGACGCATATTTTTTTTCAAAACACATTATATTTACTTTAAATAGTTGCTAATTGAAGTACAATATCCAATCTGCAATGACAATTTCATTATTTTACTCCAATTTAGAAAAGGAGCATTAAATAAAAAATAAAATTATCAGCCATATCGCAATGATTTTAAAGATTAAAAATTTACATATTGTAAAAAAATTAAATTGTTTCGTCAGCAGATTTTTCTTAAAATCTTAGCCTTTGTTTGGGGCGTTTAATAATCGTTATAAATAACTCAACGAATTAACAATGAATCATTAGACTACTTTTACTACAAGACGACTGTATTACTGCTAAATACTTATATCATCTTTGATTGATTTAAATTTAGTTTCAACATAGCGAAAAATTAAATTAGCTTCCCTATACAAAGTTACAGTACAGATTCATCCTGGGAGCACTTTGTTATTCCCACCGAGTATTGTAGCTGACATACAAATCAGCCAGGTATGTCCCGAACTTGCTCCCGTGACACATGTTGACTTGACTTGACTCTAACTTACTGCACACAAAGATGATTTGCCAACTTAACGTAAAGTAACTTAAACTATTCATGGCTGTTAGTTACAATGAAACTTGTTTGCCCTATACAGATATAATTTTCAAATAACTACATCTAAAAAAAGGTTATTAAAACTAAGACTTACGTATTTTACTGACCACACCTAATAATGTAACCTAACCTAAGGTTAGGTCTATGTTAAGTAAGGTCTGTTAGGGAAATTTTGTTATTTAAGCTAGTTAAAATCTTATTAGGAAGTACATTTATCGGTGTATACGTTATACCCTAAAACTAATATGTAAACGAATATTCGATTTAAATAATAATTTACAAATTAGATAAACAGGAATTTAAAATGTTAAATCACTAGAATAATTCTCAGCCAAAGATTGCCGGTAATAATTCAACTAAAGTGCCTCGCTGTAACTCTTCTAACACTATAGGAGTATGTTCATTGTAAACATTTTACTTACGACAAATATAAAGTGTATTTGCATTGTTTGAATTTTGATTGTAATTTAAGGCATTAATTGTTTCCTGACATGCATATTTTAGCTTATGATAGAACGTGCCACATCAAGCTAAAGCTTATGCGTTGTATAGGTAAGTGGATTCTAAACCATGAGCTATTTAGTATAATTCCAACGTAAAAGTTCGTTTAATCTCTTAAAATTCCCAGACACGTTAAAAGATTTGCATTAAATTACAAATTTTATAGTTTCCCTTTAAGTCCTTTAATATAAGATATTTCCATAATGGGGTAGCTTAGCAAAAGGTCAAACTATTTAAAGGAACATGCAGTTAAGGAAATTATATCTATTAGTCCCTAATTACTGAAAACAACCTTTGGATCTAAAATGGTTGATTGTGTAATTTTTATAATGTCTTAAACTTGTATTTAGTTATTTTGTGAAGATCAATCTCGTCACTTAAAATTGTTTGTTTTCTTTTAAAGACGATAACATTTGATTGCATTTTTCTGAGTGATTTACATTGCAGTCTATTAATGCAATTCACCAATGCTTACAGAATTATTAAAACTGTTGAAGATATTACAACAAATACCTTACATCAGTACGTGGATATACAGGGTGAGTCTTCTAAGCTGTCCTAAACAGATTACAGACGAACGGCTTGACATACAGAGATGAAACAAAACTTTTCCCCACTAATTCATACCCAAGGTACAACGTAAAAATGTTTTTACTATTTTTTAAATACAGGGTGTTCAAGAAACTGGGGGTCATGGGTTGGAATCTCAGAGTTTTCAAATGTAAACATATGTCATGTTATGCATAATTTTAAAGCACGAACAATTTAGTGAAAACATAACTTCTTTACCTTTGTCCGTTTTAAAATGGCGGCCATTTGTATGGAAAATATTGATATTTACAGAATACCCTGTATCTTGGAAACCACTTATCTATTTTCGTTCTGTTTGAAAATTCTTAATCCTCGCGGTTTAAGCTTTAATTTGATATACGACAAGTCAACAATTTAAAAATAAATACTTTTTCAATGATTCTATTTTTTTGTTTAAGTTGGTAGCCTTGTAAATTAAAATTTTTAAATAGCAACATATGTAAAATTAAGGATCAAGGACTTTTGCTTATTGTAGGGTTACAGGACTTTTAAGTTGCAAGGACTTTTTATTGTAAGTGTTACAGTAATGGGAGTTGCACTATTTCGTTTAGAATTGTAAGGTCCAAAATGTATAAATTTTAATCAAAACCGGGGTTTTTCCAAAATCAGATTTTTTTTATTGGATATTTTTATGGGAAAGAACATAAGCTACAATAACTTTTGAACCGTAATTTTTACGGAAATGCAATTTGTATTACTTTGTTCAGGATCTAAAGGACTATAACATACACAATTTATATCAAAATCGTTCGGGCCATTTTAAAGAAAATTATGGTTTTCTGTTATTTTATGGGTGAGAAGATAAGAAGATTCTCATTAAAAATCGAAATAAAAAAAAACGCCTGGAGATACCATGGATTAGTACCTACATTTTCCTAAATTTCAAAATTTCATCAAAATCAGACTACAGGTGTGGTCTGATCTCTGTACACATCCACACATACAGACACACACACACAGAAATTGTTTCGAAAACCACTTTTTGGTTCAGGGGGCCCAAAATTGATACTCATAACTCAAATTTGAATATTTTGACGAAAACAATACGTTCTCCATATACTATGTATAGGGAGAGAAAGTAAAAAAAAAACAAAAAAAAAACGGAAAACAGTATTAACTGTACAAAAATAATCGTTTGACTAACTTAAAATTCAAAGGTAAAACATTATATTCACCACTTCTTGTACTTGAAATTGACCTTTTTATAACAATATTAATTATAAAGCCTGTCTTAGTAATAGCCGTTTTAACAATTACTAGTTTTTTTCTTCTTAATATTCTATATTTCTATATCTTCTATTTTAAATATTCGTAGTTACGAATAGGTTTATATGAATAAATGACAATTAACCAACATATATATACAAGGTGTTGAAAATGTCTGGAACCAACATTATATCTGGTGAGTGGTTAAAGAAAAACAACTGATATTTTGTATACGGATATACTATGGTTTTACCTATCTTTTGGTGCCTTATGAAATTTTTTACCACTTATAGGGAACGTCTTGTAGAGGATGCAGTAAAAAGTTTTAATGGAAGCCTATGGTAAATGATACATCATTTTAAAGGCCAATTTTTTCTGAGTAAGGAGCCACAAGTTTCATCTCAAAAGGACCACCCTAGCAAAAATGGCGACTTTTTGAAATTTAAAAACCTACTTATAGGGAACGTCCTGTGGAGGATGCAGTAAAAAAGTTTTAATGGAAGCCTATGGTAAGTGATACATCATTTTAAAGGTCATTGTCTTCTGAATAAGGAGCCACAAGTTTCATCTCAAAAGGACCACCCTAGCAAAAATGGCGTCTGTTTGAAATTTAAAATTCAATTATTTTCAAAAACTTCAAACAGTCACCATTTTCGCTAGGGTGGTCCTTTTGAGATGAAACTTGTGGCTCCTTACTCAGAAAAAAATGGCCTTTTAAATGATGTATCATTTACCATAGGCTTCCATTAAAACTTTTTACTGCATCCTCCACAGGACGTTCCCTATAAGTGGTAAAAAATGTCATAAGGCCCCAAAGGATAGGTAAAACCATAGTATATCCGTACACAAAATATCAGTTGTATTTCTTTAACCACTCACCAGATATAATGCTGGTTCCAGACATTTTCAACACCCTGTATATATAAATGGTTATTCAAATATGTCCTTGCACCTCTGAGACTAGCAACGCCGAAAGGATTTGTCAAATCTGTAGAACTCGTCAGGCGGTCCCAAATACACAAAAGGCATTTACTTTGTAAAACTTGGAATGAAGTGTTCCTCGGATTTATTTTGTGTAAGTCGGGTAAATATAGGATATGACCTTAAAAAAATTGCAAGAAAACGTTTTATGGTTTTATTTTGTAGAGTTGGGTTTGCAGAATGACATACTAAAAGTTGCCAAAAATCGGTGCACGAGAAAACCACTAAAATCACAATTTAAAATGGCGGCTTTTTTCAACATTGGACAAATTAAAAAAACATATTTCACATGCATTTGTTATGCACATTTTTCAAGATATTGACTTGGGACCACCGCCTGTATTTATTGAGTGGTTAGTACTTCATTTTGATAGGGAACATGTTTTTGGCCGCCATCTTGGATCCGCCATATTGGACATAGATAATTTTTTTTCAATGTAATGATAGTGTTGTGACACATCATTACCAACTACATTTTTACACTGATTTCAATGCCGAAATCCGTTTTTTAATATCTTTATTCATTTAGAAGATATATACAAAAGAAAACTCTGCACCATACATTTCTTATGGACGTTTCGTAGTTTGATATTTTTTTTTAAATTATTTTTCTTATATCTCCAGTTCTTATTAACGCTTGTAGTTCGTTCTAGGCTTAAAATATTCAGTAATG
Organism: Macrosteles quadrilineatus; assembly: GCF_028750875.1. Taxonomy (NCBI): domain Eukaryota; kingdom Metazoa; phylum Arthropoda; class Insecta; order Hemiptera; family Cicadellidae; genus Macrosteles; species Macrosteles quadrilineatus. The sequence goes on from NW_026542597.1 coordinate 422,392, forward strand.
TAAGAGCTTTCATTTGAGCTCTTGATCATTAAAATCAGACGAGTTAAAGACCTGCTACGAACCTCAGAACAATTTTAAATTTAACTTTTTAGAAATATATTTTTATTAAAATATTTATAACTCGGGTTGTTAATACGTCACCAAGTTCTTTCTTGTCTCAAATTACTCAGTAAATGTTTGGCTTTAATTTTATTGATCATTAAACAAAATCTGACAATTTTAAAATGAGCCATGGACCATAATTTAACATTAGAATGTATTTATATTGAAATTTGTCTTTAGTTAAAGACGTATATTCCTAATTCTAAATAACTCCCAAAACTCTTTATAGTCTTAAATAATTCGCCAAAATATTGACTTTTATTTTAGCTATGAATTACTTTCCAGGAGTTATTAGGGTTTGGGATATATGTCCTTAACTAAAGACAAATTTCAAAATAAATACATTTTAATGTTAAATTATGGTCCATGGCTCATTTTAAAATTGTCAGATTTTGTTTAGTGATTAATAAAATCAAAGCTAAACATTCACTGAGTAATTTGAGACAAGAAAGAACTTGGTGACGTATTAACAACCCGAGTTATAAATATTTTAATAAAAATATATTTCTAAAAAGTTAAATTTAATATTGTTCTGAGGTTCGTAGCAGGTCTTTAACTCGTCTGATTTTAATGATCAAGAGCTCAAATGAAAGCTCTTACATTACTGAATATTTTAAGCCTAGAACGAACTACAAGCGTTAATAAGAACTGGAGATATAAGAAAAATAAGTTTAAAAAAAATATCAAACTACGAAACGTCCATAAGAAATGTATGGTGCAGAGTTTTCTTTTGTATATATCTTCTAAATGAATAAAGATATTTAAAAACGGATTTCGGCATTGAAATCAGTGTAAAAATGTAGTTGGTAATGATGTGTCACAACACTATCATTACATTGAAAAAAAAATTATCTATGTCCAATATGGCGGATCCAAGATGGCGGCCAAAAACATGTTCCCTATCAAAATGAAGTACTAACCACTCAATAAATACAGGCGGTGGTCCCAAGTCAATATCTCGAAAAATGTGCATAGCAAATGCATGTGAAATATGTTTTTTTAATTTGTCCAATGTTGAAAAAAGCCGCCATTTTAAATTGTGATTTTAGTGGTTTTCTCGTGCACCGATTTTTGGCAACTTTTAGTATGTCATTCTGCAAACCAAACTCTACAAAATAAAACCATAAAACGTTTTCTTGCAATTTTTTTAACGGTCCCTATGTAAGTTTGTTTAGTTTGCCTGGACTAGTATACAATGTACAAAATATGAGTATATGCATGTGGAATCATAACAAAAAATGTTTTACATACTGTAATGCCGTTTTTTAAAGGAGCCGTATAAATCCAGTTCTTTGAAATGATAATTTTCTCATAACATCATTGTTTACTTTCATAAAAGCATTTAATCATAAAGGCGTGGGTAACGGACCAACGAAGTTAAAGGGTTGAGCGAGAAGAAGTACAATTGTAATAATTTGAATTTCAACTTATCAGCTGTTCAGGCAAATCTATTGTTGAGTGGTGCAATTAGTGTTTGATATAATGTTTCCAAATTCCAACTGACATATAACACATTTTCATAACATCTGTTTTAATTTAAGCTATTATATCTTCGATTGTGAATACCGTTGATCAAAATTCAATCATGTTCACATGTTTATCCAAGAGTCAAATGCAAGGTTACAAACACATACAGTAAACAAATTCAAAGACCAGAAATCTAAAGAGTTACTTAATACTTAGTGAAAGGTTGAAATTCGCAAAGGACCTTTTTCCCACATTCATTGGCGTTACATGTAACATTCTAGTCATGTATTGTTTCTTTCACTAAGTGGTTTTACTGACAACCTATCGTGTTTTGTGGTTTAATGCCGTAAAATAAAACATTTACTCCGCGAATCTCAAGCAAGGGGTTGAAACGCATCTCACCTCACGATATATTAATCCCGTTAATTTTACTACAAGGCGAAATCATAAGATAAGTTATTATCAGTTTTGACGTGCTTTTTACGTCAAATGTATCACAACTTAGTAACACATCAAAGTACAATTTTTTTGAATCGGTATCATAACAAATCTTACATAAGTATCAAAAGATAAAACTATCAAAGTATTACGTTCTTATATATGTCATCGTTATATAGGTCATTGTGACCCATGTGATATTTTCATTTTTTTTTGTTTTTTATTGAGTTTGTAATAAATAAAGAATTTTCTCTCTCTCTCTCTCTCTATCTCTCTCATCGAGGATATACTTCCATGTTATAAAACAATGCTACTATTCATTCCTAACCATGATACAATTTCTTATTTTAATTTACAATATTTGCTTTATGAAAGTATTCGTAAAAAAATAGTAAGTAGTAAAAATTAAATAATTGTAGGAATTGTATATACTTTTCCTGATCATGAAAGCAAATAGTAGCTGTATAGATACGTTTCCGTTGGCATAGGCCTATTAATAATATTTTATTTTTATATCTTATTAACATTCATAAATATATAAAAGGACTAGAAGAGTATATGTCCTTCTTATGGGCTTGGCGTATATTTTGCTTATTGAAGTTGTACTTGAGCTCTGCGTTTGCAATGGGGGAGTACACGGTTTGAGAAATTTGGTTCCTTAAATGTACGGTATGCTATATCTTAACACATCTACCATAGCTATCATGTTCTACTACCGCACCTAATAATAGAAAAAAGTAAATTATTAAATTCGCACAATATCACAAATTTTGTATTAAATTAAAAACATAAACATAACATACTGTAAGCAATCCTACATTGTTAGTTCTCATTGTGTAAGTTAGCTGTTGTTTTAAATGCAAACAAAACAAAAAAATAATAACGCTGCACCCTGTTTGTAAACCTTGTAACTTTTTAATGCTATATTAAATATCGTAGAACCAACTAATTTTATTGAAACAGCCAGCAAAATTCTTTAATAACTCCTTTTAAATATGAATATGGATACTGATACATGGAAACCTCCCTGGGGCATAGCCCTATATGATTTTCGCAACTTTAATATACCTATGTGTTGTTCAAGACTCTCAAGTACCTCTCTGCAAAATTTCAAGTAGTTTTCACGTGATTGAGCTTCACAGTTATACACATACATCTATACTTTCACATTTATAATATTTAGTAGGAATAGGATAAAAGATTGTAAAAATAAAATGCATTAAAAGGTAAATACATAATTAGAGCTCGTACATTTGTCAGTACCTTTTCTATACACGGTGCCCTTTAAGACTATTTGTTATAAACCACAATTTTGTTTCAATGTTTCAATGTATAATTAATAAACTTTGGCGGTTCAATTCATAACATACATTTGCAATACTCATTCGAAGAGCATTACAATACTAATCTCAACACCAGTAAAAATACCATTCCAATAGATAACTAACGATTCTTGAGTATATGTAACTGTGGAGGTATACTGTGGTAGAAAAAACATAATCTGTCACGCTCCTTTTTATGGGTGGGTTGAATTGTTTTAGAGAGTTAGACAGTGTTTTCCTCTGTTCAATATATCACATCCAATGTGTGGCGAGGTTTTGCCAAAGAATGGACGACATGTCGGCTACAATCCTCTTCAATTTCACCGTATGTCTTGTTTTTACTTTAACCATGACAGGGAATGGTTTTTATATTTGGATATTGTATAATTTCTGTTAATTATCTATCGGTTTTTAAATGGACCCAGACTTAGAAGAAACAGTCTTTTGAATTTAATGGAATGTATGAGAAGTAGATTAATAAAAAGTTACTTTTTAGATATTACAATGAAAATTAAGTAAACTAGTAAGTTGACACTGAAATCTGCAAGTCACACCACATAACATGTCTACCTTCTGTCTATCTAAAGCTCTAAGACGATTCAAGCTTCAATATTTAAACCCTGCTCAATTTTTAACTGGTAGCTGGTAAACTAATTGATACAAAATGTTTGACTCAATATGAAATAATTTTAAATTTAGTGTGCTATTGAGAATTTGTGTTCTAGCTTAGTATATAACTGAATGTTACGATTGTAACCATCACACACTTGTGTGTGTCATTTAAAACCTCGTTCACCCAAATAAAACGGCCTAATCATAAAAAATAACTGTTCTTCTAGTTATGTAACCAAATAGTGAAGCAAAATTCATGAAAATAACCCTAAAACAATGGAAGAAAATGTTGTCTACACTAGCAATCAGTGTGGACGCACATGAACTAGACGCAAAATATAATTTTTTCTTGGTGTTGCTAAGAAACACAACATTATTATTAGAAACGTTTGACACTTCTCGTACACGAATGAAAATAGAAGAAACACTATCCAAGGTATTTAAAAACGATTTTAAAGCTACATACATCATTAAGACTTTTATTTATTCCATTAATCTTTGCTAAACAATACACCCTTCAAGATTGTTTGTTCGAGAACTACTTTGTTTCATTGTTTCTTAGTTATTAATCACCATTTGTTTTTAGGAATTTTAACTATTTAATTTATGGTCTACAATAACAATACTCCTCCAGGTATCACTAGAATATCAGTGCTAGGCAAATGTAAAATATTAAGAGGAAGAACTAACATATACATAAATTAAAGATAATTTTAGGTCGTTGGTGAAAAAGAAATACCTTGTCCTAATATTTATAATAACAAATCCTATATCAAGGTATTTGGTGTATATAAACATCCTAACTTTCCGTAATTTGTTTTTAATTGAGTTATGAAGCATACAGGTTTGTTTAGTCATGTTTTAGTGCATACATGAAGTTGGTTTACGAACAACGGTAGTGTTTCCATATGTAGACTTACCTACGTTATAAACTTATCTTTTACCAACCATTTTACAATTAAGAAACTAATTGAGGGTTAAGTAATAAGAAGATAATAACAAATAAATTGAACATAAATCGGTTAAATTTAGGAGTTGTCAATCAGTTAAACCCATTGTTATCGTTACTTCATGATCTTATTTCCTTGGTACATGAAAACTCATAGTTTAAGTTTTCAATCTGTCTGATTTATTACAAGATTATGTATTCATAATAAGGTAGTGAAGTATCAACCTAATCAAATAGTTTTCAAATTACAAAAAATAACATAGGCTACCTGGACCCCAACCTATGAATACTGGTAGTTAAGATAATATGATAAAAGACAAATCGTTAACAAATTAAATAATGTGAACTCAAAAAAGAATGTTTTTCTTATACGTTTCAAAAGAATGATCACTACTCAAATAATATATAAAATACACTGACATATTGATACATCAAAAATTCATTACTAGAAACTGTAGAACACGGCCTCAGCAGCTGCAACACTCTGCTTGGGCTGTAACTTGGTAATGACTCTGGTAATTGAGATCAGAGTGGCTGTAATTTGTGAATTTCACATTATGATTTACAACAATGGGAAATTCGTAGCATTATTGTGTCGTTTTGTGTTAGGGAAACCATCCCTATAAATGTGTTACTGTAGTTTTATCTAGCAAAAAATGCCTTAGTAGTTTTTACGATATCTTAATGTAGAGATAAATAGAAGCTATATTTTTCATCACGTACTTTTATTATTTCAACAAATTTTCCTTAAAAAATTAAATTTATACCGTAATTATCATGCTATTTTTACTAGAGATTATGCTAGTTTATTAACAAGAAGACAATAACGTCACCTGTTAAAATAGATTTTTATCACCAAACATCTAATGAATTCACGATATAAAGAATTAGTTTTTTTTATTAAAGGTTTCTAATTTTTTTGCCAATGTACCCTGTTAGCCATAGTCATAATAATATAGAAATTACATGTGAGAACTGAAAAGCGAAAATACCCTTTGTGAAACTCCTGCAAATTTCTTAGTTTTTTCTTAAATAAGGCTGTATATTTTTAATAGAAGTTATTATAAACTAAAATGGCTTTCAAAACATGTAGTAAAAGATTGTAAACCGCACTTTCAAATTTACTAAGAATTACCCAAAGTAATGTATTATATACTACAGACAATAATGCACCATGTAATAGTAAATTTGTGTTAATGTAAACTTTTACAAACCTGCAAAGTTCTACATTACTAAATTACTGAAGTGAGTTTGTTATCCAGTTGGATAGTCAACGTAAACTTTAGAATTAAATAGTTTCTTTAATGCAATTATACGTTATAGGTCAGTGGGTCTTAGCAATGCAAATGACGATCTAATAATTGAATCAACTTAGATCGTAACAATTTTCTTATATTATTTGTGACTACAATTTAAAAGTATATCATAAACAGGTTATATGTAAATATAATGTGTTGTTTATATGGACCTTTAATAATGGGCTAACATGAAAATCTACTAATAGTATTTTTAATGTTTTTTTTATTCAAGTATTCCAACGTGTAATAGTAATATAATGATGATTTACAAAGTTTCATTTATTTAGCTCATTCAGTTAACTAATTTTCCAATATAGTTTATATTATAAAACTAAAATTGAAAAAAAAAATAATTAAAACATTATATAGACAGTGTAAAATCTGAAGAAAGCTAAAATATTCTTTGATAAGCTAAATTTTTCAATTTTAACGATACGCATGTATAACAATTTTATTTTTAGACTTGAATAAATATGGACCAATATTTAAGTACAGTTCATGCCTTAAACAATTATTCAATGTTCACCAATATATGTTTTTAATTAATAGCCTATAGTATAGTAGCTATATTTGAAATATATAGCTAGTGTATTTGTATCAGTTTAAAATTGGTTGGCGACCTCTTTTAAACTTGCATTTAGCCGTCCACATAGGCTATAGACCAGTGCGTTTATATTAAGCTAATCAAGGGTGAGCCGGTACAGTACGAACAAGGGTGAATTAATTGTATAGATAAAATGTTTGCGGCAGTGACCAGGATCCGAACCCACGACATAGCTGCCTTGGTCCGTGACGCCACCACAGAGCACTAAATACCGACTGAGCCACCGACTCACCAAAGGTTGCAGACACTTAACTACACAATATGACATGTGATGCTAAGCAAACCATTTCATAACAATACTAATTTTAAAATCTCCAAACAAAAATTTGTAAAATAATATAGCTTCAATGTAGGGTTAATTTATTAAACAACACGAAGGAAGACAATTTAAAAATCAAAACACTCAAGCAACTATATGTTGACTTTTGGATCTTAAGTAGGCTATTTTTATTTCTCATAGATTTGGTTTTACTTTCGGTTGATTGAATGAACTACATAAATGCAACCATCCATGATACATGGAATAAGTGATGTCATAAAAATTCTAATACAAACATGTAGGCAGTAATTTCTTTTTAGTTAAAACTTAAACTCACGTTTAATAGAGAATAATAAACAGTCAATTTGAAATACTCTGATTTCTTTAGGTATTGTTATACTAATATATTTGTTAAGTACATCATTTTGATAATCATACAAATAAATCTTATGTTGTAAAAATAAAAAGATACTGTTTGTCTGGGTCACTTGGGGCTATACATCACTACTTATTTGAAACAAATATTTTTCGAATGGAAATATAAATCGCCTAAAGCCAGAACAGTCACAGCAACACTGCTACCAATCAGATTTGACAAGACGCAGCACTCTCTCAACGAATCGTTCAAGTATATAAAATAGTACATTGGATATTATCTCATAGTTATGTTATATTCCCAGACATGCTGGAACTTCTTTCAAACTGATTATTATTCATTTACAATACACATCAATTAATTGTAAGGGTTAAAATGCAAAAAGTCAATATTAGCATCATTGAAGACTCACGTAATAAGTGGTTCAGCGTTTGCTCTGACTGTAGAAATTTTTTAAAACTAATTATTACAACATTTCCAATATAAATTTACAAACAAGTTTAAAATTGACATTGATTGTTTTGAATTATGACTTCTCTTCGTGTCAACAGCCTTGCTAGTGTACTATCTAGTGGTACTAAAATGTGCATTCCAATATACGTGTTGAGGATAGGATAACGTGGTTGATAGCATCAAAGCGATACCACTCTGTTTTATCGTGGAATACCAATACTCCAATTTCCTGTTCGGGATAGGTCTTTTGTTTTACATTTAACATCAAACTTTTGAAAAATACCGTTTATAGTTTACTCATATATTGAATAAAGGGATTACATTACAGGGTATGTCGTTGAATCTACTTATTTATAATGAATAAATTACTTTCATATTTAAAACCTTAACATAATTGTAAAGGATAAATACAAGCTATATTCTTATAACATTATATGCAGGAACAAAACATTTGAAAAACTATTACGTTATTTATAACTCTTTTGGATATCCTTAGTTTGCCTTTTATATAAGACTAGCAGTTACCCGGCGCACGTAGCTGCGCTTAACAACTATTATTCTCCATCCCTTTTATTGTTTATTCTACTTTTATAAAGGTTTTTATGTTTACATATTTAACATTAAAGAAAATGTTGTTGAGTGCACAGATGTGCTGCAATAATTGGGGTTTAATATATTTGTGCTTATCCAAAAGCAAAATAGTTTTCTGTGCTGATTTCTGTGGAAACATTGTGGCACTATTTAAAATCCTAATGAATACACCATGTTGTGATTATTCAAACCTACAAAACAGTTGCCTGGTAACAGCTGTCATATTTATTTGTAAACATTGTAGTTCAAAAAGTCTGACATTGGCCCACTTAAAACACTTTGAGGCGGAGCCCTTTTGACTGATCTGCGCCAAACTTCACAGAAATCATTCTTGAAAGATGCCTAATAATGCCTAAAAGTTTCATTACAATTGGTTAAGCGGTTTCGGAGTCCGTAACGTATATACACATATATATACATACATAGTTCCTCTTTTATAGATATAGATTATGTATCTTTGAGCCTGGAATGTTACTTGAGTAATGAATTTATTTATAAAGATAAACATATCTACCTAAGGGGAGTTTTACCAAGTTAAGTCAAGAAAAATCGTAAACATTATGGTAAAGCAATCGACTATATCGCTATTATTAACAAAATGTTGCTCAAACGTCAATCCTTGTCTACTATTTTATGAAACAGTTAAATTCAAGGTCAAGAGAAATAAAGTTATGAAATGTTTCGCAAGAGATTGTGTCATGCTTACGTGATCAGAAATAAGGATTGCAATTCAGTAAAAGGTCGGAATACACAGAGGACCTTCTAGCCACAAGTCATGTTGGATTTGAAATTTTAGACTGCTATTGTTTTTCTATCAATAAGTATTTAAACAATTTAAACTCAATACTTATTTTTTGGAAATAAAAAACTAAAATTTTGTCATAAATCATAACTTATTAGCTTAAAACTATTCTAATATAGTTCAATATGCTATCCCAATTCATTGTACTGTAAGGCAATAGGATGATATGATTAATACACATTCTGTAATACACGGTTAATAGTACAAATTGTTTAAAGTCAAGTATTATTTAATACTCCTTTCCAGGAATACCAAATTAGTTATTTACAATTAATTTAAAACCATAGTATAAATTTTCCCCTCACCCGGAATATCTTAAAAATTTAGTCAATACTACTCAACCTAAAACAGTATTCAAATAAGTTTTTAATAACATACATTCTTCTAAAACTTTACTCCAAGTTACAAGACTGGTCAAGTAAATCATACAATATAAGGCGAATGTTCAAACTTTAATAATAAAATAATAGAACCCAATTATTTTTTTTATATAGACCTAGTCTTTATTTTCTTATTTATAGAATAGTGATTATTTTAACGACATCTTAAATACACAGAACTTTTGGTACATCAAACAGTCATTACTAGAAACTGTAGAACACGGCCTCAGCAGCTGCAACACTCTGCTCGGGCTGTAACTTGGTAATGACTCTGGTAATTGAGAACAGAGTGGCTGTAATTTGTGAATTTCACAATATGATTTACAACAATGGGAAATCTGTATTTGCTGCATTATTGTGTTCGTTTTGTGTTAAGGAACCCATCCTCATAATGAGTCACTGTAGTGTTATCTAGTTAAAAATTTCAAAGTAGTTTTTCGATATCTTAAATGTAGAGATAAATAGAAGCTATATTTTTCATCACGTACTTTTATTATTTTCAACAGATTTTACTGTAAAAATGAAGTTTACATCGTAATCATCATAGTATTTTGACTAGAGATGATGCTAGTTCATTAACACATTGTTTTGAAGTCCTAAGAAGCCAAAAACGTAACCTGTTAAATTGACGCATTACACAAAATTGATTTTTGTTACAAAACATCTAATGAATTCACGACATAAAAAAGTATTTTTTTATTAAAGGTTTATAATTTATTCTAGCCAATGTCCATATGTGTTTTATGTGTTGTGTATAACCATAGTTATAATGGTATAGTAACTTAATGGGAGACTGGTTGACACTTTATCAGAGAACTGAAAAACGAAAAAAAAACCTTAGTAAAGCTTCTCCAAATTTTGTAGTTTTTTCTTACCTAAGGCTGTATATTTTTAATAGAAGATATTATAAACTAAAACGGCTTTCAAAACATTTAGTAAAAGATTGTAAATCGCAATTTCAAATTTACTAAGAATTACCCAAAGTAATGTATTATATACTACATGCAATAATGCACCACGTAATATTACATTTGCCTTAATGTAAACTTTTACAAACATGTAAAGTTATACATTACTAAATTACTGAAGTGAGTTTGTTATCCAGTTAGAAAGTCAACGTCAACTTTAGAATTAAATAGTTTCTTTAATGCAATTATACGTTATAGGTCAGTGGGTCTTAGCAATGATGATCTAATAATTGAATCATCTTAGATCCTGACAATTTTCTTCTATTATTTGTGACTACAATTTAAAAGTATATCATAAATATGTTATATGTATAATGTATTGTGTATACATACCTTTAATAATGGGCTAACATGAAAATCTACTAATAGTAATTATAATTTACTTTTTATTCAAGTATTCCAATGTATGATAATAGTAATATTATGATGATTTACAAAGTTTTATTTATTTGGCGCATTTAATTAACTAAATTGCCAATATATTTTATATAATAAAGCAAAAATTGTTTAAAAATTGATAAAAACATCATTTGGACGAAGTAAAATCTGAGTATCTATATGTAAAATGTATTGCTGGTGAATTTGTATATGTTTAAAAGAGGTTTGCATCCTCTTTTAAACTTGCCTTTGCTTGTCCTCATAGGCTATGGGTCTGTGTGTTGAACTTATCCAGCAAAGTAAGGGGTAAGTCGGTACAGTACAAGGGTGAACTGTACTAATCTAAGCGGCAAACCCATGACATCGCTGCCTTGGTCCGCAACGCTATTGACTGAGCCACGGACAAAGCACGGAGTCACCACATAACTTTAACACTTAACCACTTTACAATAAAATATGTGGTGCTAAGCAAAACCACTTCATAACAATACTGTCTTTAAAATCTCCAAACACAAATAGTTACAATAATAAAACTAAAAAACAGCGACTTGATTTATTACACAGCACGAGCAAAGACCAATTTTATTAGTAAAATTCTCAAGTATCCGAAATGTTGACTTTTGGGTCTAAACTATTCTACTTTTATTTCTCATAGATTTGGTTTGACTTTCGGTTGATTGAATGAACTACATAAATGCAACCATCCATGATACATGGAATAAGTGATGTCATAAAAATGCTAATACAAACATGTAGACAGTAATTTTTTTCATTTCAAACTTAAACTCACGTTTAGTTGAAATACACTGTTGTTTCTTTAGGTATTGTTATACTAATATATTTGTTAAGTACATCATTTTGATAATCATACAAATAAATATTATGCTTGAAAAAAATTTATAAAAAGATGCTGTTTGTCTGGGTCACTTAGGCTATACAAACAGCCTTGCTAGTGTACTATCTAGTGGTACGAAAATGTACATTCCAATATACAAGTTAGGATAATATGGTTGATAATATCAAAGCGATACCACTCTGTTTTATCGTGGAATACCAATACTCCAATTTCCTGTTCGGGATAGGTCTTTTGTTTTACATTTAACATCAAACTTTTGAATATACCGTTTATAGTTTACCCATATATTGAATAAAGGGATTACATTACAGGGTATGTCGTTGAATCTATTCAATGGTATCTATTGGATCTATTACTTTCATATTTAAAGCCTTAACATAATTGTAAAGGATAAATACAAGCTATATTCTTATAAAATTATATACAAAAATTTTTAAAAACAATTACGTTTTTTATAACTGTTTTGGGTATTCTTAGTTTGCCTTTCATATAAGATTATGTATCTTTGAGCAGTGAATTAATTTAAAAAATAAAAATATCTACCTAAGGAAAGTTTTACCAAGTTAAGTCCAAAAGAAAATCACAAATATTATTGTAAAGCAATCGGCTATATCGCTATTATTAACAAAATGTGTCTCAAACGTCAATCCTTGTCTACTATTTTATGAAACAGTTAAATTCAAGGTCAACAGAAATACAGTTGTGAATTGTTTCACAAGATATTGTGTCATGCTTACGTGATCAGAAATAAGAATTGCAATTCAGTAAACGGTCGGAATACACAGAGGACCTTCTGGCCACAAGTCATGTTGGATTTGAAAATGTAAAGTGTTATTGTTTTTTCTGTCAATAAGTATTTAAACAATTTAAACTTAATACTTATCTTTTGGAAATAAAAAACTAATTTTTTTCATAAATCATAACTTATTAGCTGAAAACTATTCTAATATAGTACAATATGTACTCCAATTCATTGTACTGTAAGGCAAACAGGTGATATGATTAATACACATTCTGTTAATACACGTCTAATAGTACAAATTGTGTAAAGTCAAGTATTATTTAATACTCCTTTCCAGGAATACCAAATTAGTTATTTGCAATTAATTTTAAAACCATAGTATCATTTTTATTCCCCCCCAGAATATCTTAAAAATGTAGTCTACCTAAAACAGTATTTAAATAAGTTTTTAATAAAATACATTCTTCTACAGCTGAACTCCAAATTACAAAACGAGATAGACAAGTAAATTACACAAAATATGGCTAACGATCAAATTTAAGTAATAAAAAAATAGGAACCCCAATTATTTTATTTTATATAGACCTAGTCTTTATTTTCTTATATATAGAATAGTGAGAATTTTAACGACATCTTAAATACACAGAACTTTTGGTACATCAAACAGTCATTACTACACTGTGGAACACGGCCTCAGCAGCTGCAACACTCTGCTCGGGCTGTAACTTGGTAACGACTCTAGTAATTGAGAACAGAGTGGCTGTAATTTGTGAATTTCACAATATGATTTACAACAATGGGGAATTCGTATTTGCTGCATTATTGTGTTCGTTTTGTGTTAAGAAAATCATCCTTTTAATGTGTTACTGTAGTTTTATCTGGCAAAAAATGCCAAAGTAGTTTTTCTTCGATATTTTTTATTCGATAGATTTAGAAGCAATATTTTCCATCCCATACTTTTAGTATGTTCAAAAGGATTTCTTGTAAGGATAAAGTTTATACCATAATCATCATAGTATCTTGACTAGAGATGATGCAAGTTCATCAACAAACTATATAACAAATTGTTTTGGCTTAGAGGGCAAAAACGCTAACTGTTAAAATTGACGCATTACGCGAAGTTGATTTTTATTGGTGTTGGTACACCATTAAGACTTTGGTCTTTAAAAAATTCCAAGTTATTTCCAAACCAATTCTTTATATGTACATACGGTATGCAATCTACCTGGTGGAACACCAAGTTCAGCGAACGGGAAATTCAAAATTTGTTGAACAAAGTATTACACCAATAGTTCACTTAAAAGAGTTTGTTATCTTGTAAGAGAGTCAAAGTTTATGGAAAAACATCATTGTTGGTTTAATGCAATTCTCGTAAATTATTCATCAGTTTGTCTTAGCAACGTTATTTATCATCTAATAATATTGTGTTCATTTGGGTTCCAACAATTTTTTAATCATTTGTTACTTCAGTTTTAAAAGTTGAAATATTTTCGTTTCATATTTAAAATTTTGCAGACATCATTAATATGATTATAATGTAATAACTATTTTCTACCAGTTGTTTTAAGTGTTTATTATAACACACTGGGAATTACAAAAAGTCCAGAAAGTACTCCTTGGGTGATGCGTAACCTCAAACGATTGTGATTCGTTTCAGCTATCAAAAGAACGTCTCCTTAAAGAGAGGAAATAAAGAAACACTGTAGAGTATAGAGGTGTTTAAATAATTGCTTGTTTCAAAACTTGAAAACAAAACAATTCCCTACTTAAAAACACTACTGAGTATTAACCTAAAGTGTTATTGTATGTAGATGAAAAGGCTGAACTCATTGGTTACATTGGTAAAATGTAAAATTATGTTCTCAAAGTACTCTTATTTTTTACAGTTTATTTATTACCTCAATTTTCTCAAGTATAATCTACGTATATACGTATATATATTATACGTATATTATACGTATATAAGGTTTTTGGAAACACGTGTCTCGTATTGTTGTGTAAAGGAGGCCTTTTCCTGTTCGCCTCCACTTCCGTTCCTTGAGTGCCTTTGTTCTGACAAAGATTTATATTCATTGTAAGGAAAGGCATTTGTTGGTTGGAAAACAAATTTTTTACCCTAAAATCTCCTTGCTCTGTGTCAAATCTGTAATATAATTTAGCTTGGCATTAACTTTTTTGTTCATCGCACTAACCTAATAAACGTTATCAAAGTGAACTAATCATAAAACACATATTCGCTACAATTAAAGTAAAACTTAATTAAGCCATTTTAAATTATCAAATTAGCATCACGCGTAATAAGGACTCATCACAAATTCTCTTTCAAAGTTCTATTAAATTTATATAATGTGTACCTATGCTATATCTCCTGATATTACTTTTCATTTTTTAATCTTTCTCGTCATTGTCTCCACCGATGGCATTTTATTAATCTATACTATTATAAAATTAAAGGCGGTGTCTGCCTGTTTGTCTGAGCAACTACCACGACTAAAAAACTAAACCGATACATACAGCCAAAAGTAAGCACAAAGATTGTCCACATATCTAGGAGGTTTTGTTAAGACTTAAAGGATATCGATTATATTGAGCTTTGGTGGATATGCTTTGCCACGATTAGCATTTGTTTTCTATAATATACTTCCATACTATACTATACTTCCTGCATGCATTTCTTATGGAAGGAGTATTTATAAGATATGTATTACATCTTGTAAAATGGTTAACCAAATCAGTTGTATCATATATTTCGAAAAACCCTAGCGTTAGTTATAGTTTCAAATAATACGAAAGAGAATATAGAAACACAGTTCAAAAGAATATTCAAAATTACTTTGGTACATTTTAGGCAACAGCAGTATAACATCATATCTCACCATTGCGATTACGAAAAAAAAACACATACACTAACTTCCGGTATTGTTAAACTAATTTTTAAACACTCAAAACCCCTTACAGGAACCAAAAGATGGACAAAAGAATTATACAATACTACCCTACGATTTAATAGTTAGCAAAATCCATATAATTGGGAAAACAAGGGTCAATTTATACGATTCATTAGCTTTATTAATAGTTCATAGTAAACTTTGCTAAGCTATCCACAGACCTGTATTCGAATTAAGTGAACTATGCTGTCCTACTTTGAAGTAAACTTAGTCGTAATAATTGAAATTAATCCTTATTGAACTAATCCACTTAACTTTAAATTGTAAGATTTGTTTAAGCATTATAAATGTTACATTGTGCAAAACTTTGGCTACCTAATTAAGTAAATTTTAAAACAATGTTTTTTGTATGGGCTAAACGTAATTTTGTGTATGCATATAATTATGTAAGGTTAAAAAACCTTAATCTAATGGGTAAGGAAATGCTCATAGAACATTGTCGAAGAAGTCAAAGGATTAAGAAAATTTACTGAAATAACTTATTCAACATTTAATATTAACATCAAACTAAATAATTTTTTTTATTAACTATTAAATTAGTTTTAAAGTTAAACAAAAATCAGTATTATTGGTAAAAGAAAACGTTATCTATATTAATGTAAATGTGGAATTAATAAATGCATAAATATATACGGGGTAGCTGGTCATCAGTGTTAAAAAAGTTATTTGGTGCAAGTACAAAGTTAATGGAGTGTCATGGTGAATATAAGTGGTTCCAAGCCTAAAAATTGTAAAATTTTCTTCCCGAAGAATAAAAAAAAACCAATGGTTTTTAACACAACACGGCAGTTTCTCAATTACCTACGAACAGATTCGAGTAGATGATGTCATTTTGATCTTCTACATAAGGATGAAATAATAATAAATAAAAATAAATAAAATAATTGTTTTTTTATTAATAAATCAAATACAAATTTTGTCATATTTAGCAATAAGATTCCATTACAAGCGTGTTGATAATTTACTAGGCAAAACTCATTGAAGTGATCTTGTAATAAGGAATGATGAGTAACGCAGGATATACAGGAGTACCTTAATCCTTAACCTTATTGTTAGTTATCATGCTGTAAATTGTAAATTACAACCACTCTGCTCTCAATTAGCAAAGTCGTTACCAACTAACCAACCTAGCAGAGGGGTTCACCACCACCACTGGTGTGAATTCTACATTCTAACTCAAAGAAAAATTGTAATAGGATTTTGATCAAGTCTATGCTACAAAGTAACTATTACTTTACATAAAATAAATTGCCCTGAGAAAAATTTTAAAAAAAAATTATTGTAACATCGACATTATTTCCTTACCTTTCTAGATACTATTGATTATGAGGTTTCACAGCGGAAAGATTTAAACTAAATGTAAACTGAACGAAAACAGTTAAATGAACATTATAAAAAATTTCATACCTTCAATAGTTTGATGTTTTAACTCAATGTAAATGAACTGAACTAAGACGTTGTATAAGTGTTTCGTCATTTACTTGTTTACATTATGTATATTATACATATTAAATATATGTAAATATGTATATACATGTGTATATACGTTTATAGTGTTGTATCTTTTGTTTACTTCTACGTAAGTTTTGTGTGTGATAGGCTTATGAGGAGTCGTAATCAAGGTTTTGATCTACAATGTGTTAATCGGAAATTAATAGGGATTTTATACAAAATATTCTATTCTCTAAAAGATATATAAATCTCCAACAGAACAAAGGTTCTTACAAAGTGGATGTGTGAGAGAAAAGAAACCCCTCCTTTCTACTAAAATGCAAGAAATGGATCTTAAAGTCATCTCAAAGAAGTCTTTGATATTACTATTACTTTAACAGCGACAATTTTAAAATAAGTTATGCAATTTAAATCAAACTATGGATCATGTAATTGTTATCAAAAAATCTTATCATGTATTTCTCCATATGGTTTTTGCAGCAACCATTATATACTTACACCTTTAATTTAGCACATAACATTTTACTAAAAAGAAATTTCAGTTAGTAAAAAAAAAAAACTGTACTTTGTGATCATTGCGTTCAACGATGTGAATAAATTGGAAACTCTGAAACTACTTACTCACGGTAAAATAATAATGAGAAGAATAGGAAAAAAAAAATAATAAATGCAACGAGAAAAAAACTACCAATATTTTATATTAGTAATATTCATTGTAAAACAGAAAATCACATTTATGTAGTCTTGTAAATAATCAGATTTCTATTCTGAAAAGTTTAATTGGGCGCTTGAGGCAGCTCAAACTTTATTACAGTTACGATTCACTGAGCTTTCCTCACAACTCGTTCAACTTATCTAATAATTTTTTTTCTGTTTATAACTATAATATCATGTATTTTTAACTCGTGGCTATAATTGTATACTTTTCCTCTCACCAAAAAATGCACTATTACACTTATTATTAAACAACAAGTTTATTTATGTTTTTTTTTTTTTTTTTTTTTTTTTTTTTTTTTTTTAGATTAGCTGGCATGATTAGATGGGTCACTGAGACATTGTGCGTAGAACGTATCCAGCAAAGCAAGGGTTAAGCCAAACGAACTATACTACTATTATACTATACTATGTAGTATAGTTCGTTGGTTAAGCCAGGACAGTACAAAGCCTGACTGCACAGTACTGACAAAAAGTAGTGGCAGTTACCACTATCTGAACCCACTACATCGCTACCTTGGACCCAAACTCCGTGGCGCTACCGCCTGAGCCACTGATTCAACGAGCAACAGGATTGACAGATATTTTAATAGAAAAAATTTCATAAGTATTTTAGACTTAACGGATTTGAAAGAAAATCATATAAGATAAATTATGTTATCTAATATATAATTTATGTGAATAAACTACTTTTTATATTATTTTATGGGTGTATATTTTTGGTTAGGTTATGGATGATGACTTAGTAAATCAAGAGTATTCATATTTTACAATATAACGTGGTTAGAAATGGTTAGACCTAAAGCTCTGATTTGTAAAACTTGTTTTAAATATATGAATTGCAAGGTGAAAATATTGAACGGACGCCTAGCCTCAACAAACCGGACATGAGTTCATTTCCAGGAACTGCCTCACCAGATTTGTCACCTTCCGTAATTTGCCAATTTTTACCAGACATATATGTATAGTAGCTATGTCCCCAGTTTTCTATTAAGGTAGAAATAATTTTATTTGAAGTGATATAGTTGTCTACCTAAAGCTTTGTAGGAAATTTACACAAATTTAGATATTTAATAAATTTTATTTTTCAGGGAGTTAGAGCAACATTTAGTTCCAGATATATTTTCTATATACATTTAACATGATAGGATACCAATCACTAAATTGTATTTAAAACTTTAAATCGTTAATTGTGTACCATTTAGAATTGCTGTAGTTAAGCTTAGGTGCCACCTTACGTGAACGACAACCGTCTTCTGCGAAAGCAATAATTTATGACTTTTTTCGAGGTGATATTGGTTGAATTTGTGTAAATACTGACTAAGAATTTATACTGATTAAACACATTGATTTTGATATAATAAATTCCTAAGTCGATCACAACACCTCGTTAATGTCACAAGGTGTCAATTGTAATAGAAAAATCTATGTAATTGTTATTGTAAAATATTCTTTGTAAGTCACTAGAAAAGACAATACATAGTAATTCCTGATTGTAAAAAGGACTTTAATGTTTCTTTTAATGTTTGCGACTCCGGTCCCTGCACTCAAGACTTGCTTTTCAGATATGTAATATCAGAGTATTTGTTGTAAATAGTCCATGTAATGTTACTATTTCTTAATTGAAAAAAAAAAAAATAAAAATAAAATTATTCATCAGCTAAGCCTTGTTTCAAGTGAAATACTCCCTTGCTTATAAATGAAACTGGTTCTAATAAAAATGCTATTAATTTTACTATATACAAACGTCCCATTAGGACATAAACAGCTTTGTAAAAATGAGTATTGTTACTTGTTAATCCTTGTTTTTAGGGATCAAGTAAATTATTACTATCAAACGTATTAATCTCTTTGTGAGACTCCCCTGCATATTAATATCGCATTGCAACCAAATTACATTGTAAAGACAGACAAGAGTCATGATATTTCAAATAGAATAATTTTTGTTGAAACTAATACAATTCCGCTTAAATTAAAAGTTTAAATACACCTTTATTAATTGTGTTACTTCCTCCGAAACCAGAAAAAAAATTTATTTTAGAACAGCTTGTTTAAAAATTTTCATCCGTGAAGACATAACTCAATAAACTATATAAATTGTATTACATTAAAGATACAATTTCATAAGATAAATTAAGGACGATGACAACAATTAAAATACTCACATAAACATATATTAAAAAGTTGTTTGTTAATAGTTAGGTATTGTCAAGAAAACTTATATACATACTTAAAGTAACCCTAAGCTTTTGTCATATACAGTTAATTTAGATGGTATTTTTGTGGGAAAAATATTATTTAATTGATTTCTTCTTGTTTCAATATAAATTGTTTATCATTATAACTAGCTTACAGGATTGAATAGTGGTTAAAAGCTGAATTAAGACTTCAAGTTCAGCGAACGCGTTATCATCGACCAGTGTCTGGCAAATACGTCTCTTTAACGTAAGAACCAAATATAAAACTTGACCTACTAAAAAACTTATAGTGTACAAGAAAATATCAATAAAAGTTTCGTTATCAATTTTACTACAATCTTTAGTTCTGAATTTAAATTATTAATAAAATAGTCAAATTACGATTTTTTCTTAATTTTTTTTACATAAGTTTTATATGAATTATATATATATAATATATATATAATATATATATAATATATATATATGAGTTATATATATATATATACATGAATATTTGATATATGAATATCAAATAGCTGAGAGGTCTTAGTGCTCAACGAACAATCAAAAGAGGTTTGTTTAGTTGTTAAGAAAATAAATAGCTTTTTGACGGTTCGAAACTGGACCCAGCTCTTTGAGTTAGTTGGGGCTTTCGTAAATGGTCGTGGGTGATGAAACGGCCTATATTAGTCTGTTTCAAAGCCACAGATATCATCTTGGTAAATTCTAAATTCAGCGATAGTTAATTTTTATGTTTTATTTTATAAATATATATATATATATATAGTTTTTTAAGGAGAAGCTATCGATCGGAATAGTAAAAAAGGTTTAATACATTCATAGTGTTAGCATAATAAGAGGTTTATGTTTTCAGTTTTTAAATACCCTATAAATTTTCACTATACACATCTACAACAAAACGAAATACTTAATCAATTAAGTAAGAGTTTATAAAAACACTGTTTGGTTTGTTTAAAAATGCGAATATTACTTTTATTAGACAAAAATGCACATGGGTGACACTGAGGTAGAGATAAAAGAAAACACATTTCTAAAGCAATGCAATACAACAAAAGCAACTCAATGTACACATAACTTGTTGTGGCCAGAATATCCTCTGTGTATTTCAACCTTTGACAAAATTGCACTTGCGATTTCTGGTCATGTAAATATGACCTAGACAGGACAAAACCTCATATAAAACATACTTTATGACTATGTTGGTGTCAATCTCGTTTTGGCTGATAATTAAATCATAAAAGAAGTCAATCATACTATAGCTTAAGTCTTTTCACTAAGTAGAAAGTATTTTCACAATAACACTTTATGGTTTAATATATTATGACAAGTATCAGATCAGCATGCATTTTATTTTTATCATTTACCTGTATTTAGCTCTGATTTTATTGCATATTTTGCTTTATATGAAGTTTATAATTAAATTAAAATCGTCTTAAATTATTTTATCATACCACTTACGCGTAATTTAGTGCCACAACGTATTTTATTATAATGGGGATTGTTTTCGAAAAGGGTTTGAGTCTATACCAAAATGAAATTGTTATAAGTATCCCTACAAATGTTGTCTCCAAAAGTTTAATTGTTTAAATATCTGATAAGTTCCATACATGCGTATGTTAATATTAACTTGTTGAGCTTATTTGTTGAACTTAAAATTAATTATTGCAATTATCTGAGTGAAAGTTGTGTAAAATCATGATTGGTAGACTAACTGTTTCCTTCAAATAATCTACTGTGTTTTTACCTTAGGTAAATTTACAGCTCTATCAACACTATATCTAAGTTCAAAATCTGAAATGTATAAATATTAATTAAGAAAATAGCAGGTCTAAAGTTATTTAGTTTGTCAAAGAGTTTAAATGTCACGAAATAAGTTTAATTTTGATTAATACCGTTGGAAATAAATCAAAAAGGAATAACCAATGAGCAAGGCTATCTGTTAGCTATAAAAAAAAACTTTTAGCTAGTAATGCGTTAGACGTAAATGTAAGAGCTCTATTATAATTTAAGTTAAACATCAGTAAATATTTATTCACTTACTTGTTATTTCGTTGTATGGAAAATAAATACATTTTCTGAATGTTGTGGAAACAAAAATTCATTTTCTTTTTGTAATAGATGTCTGTTATTCATAGAAGATGTAAAGTAAATATTTGTTCAACCAACGCCTTCGCTAGACTTTAATGGGCTATTATTTTATACTGCGATGAAACTTCATTTTACTTCAGCTTGGCCCAAAGTTTGTTTTTTTAAGCCATTTTCATAAATTTTCTCATTAATTCAAAAGAGACTAAATAAAAATATAAAAAATCACGGGGTTTCAAAAGTAGTTGATACGAATTTAAACTAGGCCTGATATAAATTTTAAACCAAACGTAAACAAAGTGTACACTTTTTCATAACAATAAAACGCACAGAAATAATAAGACATTTATAACAGAATAATAGTAGGGAATTTGTTTTCCAGTAAGTCAAAGATGCAATGCATCTCATGGTTGTGGCATTTAAATAAACTATACCAGAAATATTGAGATTCGTCTCGTGGTATCTTTAAGCTTAGGAATTCCAAAGGTACCCTATATTTATTCTGATTCTAACTGTGCTAATCTAAGGGCTGTTTAAACCAAATGTTTTATTAAGTTTCCCTTAAAATAAAGTTCAGTGTGCTAAATATTTTTTAATTAAACAATTTTTAATGGTTTGTTTATTATTACCAACAAAAAATAAGTCTAATTTAATTGCTACTCCAACTAAACCACATATACGGCAAAACAATGATGATAAAACACTCTGCCATTAGAAACAACACCAGAAAGCGACTCACTTTGAACATGACTAGATGTGGTCAAACGTCCTCTATGTATTTCACTCCTTTCACAGAATCGCACTTCTAATATCTGGTCACGCAGGTGTTTTTTTTTCTCAATGTGACACAACCTTTTATACATATCCAATAACTTGTTTCTATTGATCTCACATTTCTAAATGTGGCACATTTACGTAAAAAATATATAAATTAATAATTTTCTTGAACATTTTCACTTACATTGTAAGCGGGTAATGTAGGTTAATACCAAAAACCTTTAGAGAAAAAGAACTGAAAGGGCCACTGCATCACAACTAATGTCACGTACACGAATTAAATGAAAATACATTTTTGTCACACACGAATACTAACCGGTGCTTTTGGTTCTCTCTGAAAAATATTTTGTCTATGGGATTACAAGTAACCTATATACTAATTTTACAGTTAACGGTATTGTATGCTCCAGGTTTTGGGTAGAAGGTTTTTTTATTTTCAGGCTACAGCTGATAATATTGATCTACAAAGGAAGTTTCTTTTTGGAATGTCGTGATATACATTTGCCCTGTATCATAACGTGAAGTTGGTTTCCTTTTTTTCCTCTTAAAATGCTCAAATCTCTTAGTTTACATAAGTAAATTTAAAAATGACAGTATGCAGTAATTCAGAAGGGTTTTTAATGAACTTTTTTATTTTAATCTATATCGGCTTACAATTTTATGTGCTGTTCAATAAATAACAAACAGCTGTTTAGTTTATTTTTTATTTTTTATTCTAGAGTTTTATATAGTAATCGTGTTTAGGAATATGAATAAGAATTAAACATGAGATAAGGTTAAGCGAGGTAGGGATAGCGAAATCGAGGTGGTGTTAGAAATGTGTTCATTATAATTATACAAATCTTTAATGGGTATATTTCATGCAAGGACACCTCAAATTATGATAGTTAAAACATATTCTAAACTATAAATCAAGATGTCGTCATATTCTTGATTGTATTTTGCTAAACTAATTAATCCTTGTAATGTATGACCACAGACAAGGGATTTCCTTAGTCAATGGTATGACCCAGCATCATCCATGACAAGCTTCCCCACATCATGTGTAATTAGTCTCATTTATCTTCTGGGTCTTATTAAAGCAAGCATCATTTTATACTTACCATTACAAATTGTTTTACACAAATAACAAGAGGAAATACCATTTATAAGTTGTTTTGTCTAATATTATAGAAATAGAATTGGTTGTTTATATTTACCAAAATTACTTAGTTGTGCCTTAATACTTTTTACTAGCACCTCTTTGATGAAAAAAGATCTATTTTAATTATAATATATAAGATCGCCCATTTAAATTGTCGTACACAAGCACTCAGGTTTACGCAAAAAAGTTAAGTTTGATTGTTTAGGCTGGAAGAACTGAATTATGGTGAACACGGTAGCATCAATGTTTCGCTAAGACGTCTCTTTACATTAAAACCAGATATTCAATTTGTCCTACCTTACGGACATAGATCTCTCTCGTTTCTACACTGATTACGCTAAAGAGTTCTAGTATAGGCTAAAGACTTGATAAACATTTGCTATTTTCCAGTATAAATTAGGTTATATCATCATTATTTTACTCTATAACATAATATCATAATGTCTCATAAGTGTAGTAATTACAAAGACAGAAGTTAAACACAAGTTGTTTCTTTTTATTACCTGGTTGTTTTCTCTACCACAAGGAAAATATATAAAAAAGGATAATTTATTTAAGCATGTTCAATGTATTGGGTTTATTATTGCTATATTATCTACGCTTATCTTAATAAAAGATATTAGTACGACCAGGTCTTACATCATTTCCTTAAACAATGCAAATTATGCCAAAGGTGTACAAATACAAAGAGTTAATAGAAAATTGACCAACAAAACTTGAAACACCACTAACAGAAATAGTCGGTTGACGATTGAAATTAGTTAAACTTTTTACGTATTTTTAGTTAAAAACTATTTAGTGTGAAACTTTTAGAGATACTTTTAACTATCAAATAATCACATTTCTGACTAGGCTTTACGTTCAGTATATTTCCTTTGTATTGTTTTTTTAAGTATATCTGTATATAACGTGCATGTATAATTATGCCTCTCTAATAACAAAAACATTTGATGGAAACAAAATGTAGATTTACAAAGCCTCCATCCGTATACGGTAAGACAATATCTTATTCAGTATCTTCTACTTGTTACGTATGTGTATGGTGTTAACATTTACCTTGGGTAAACTAATCCTATTATACAAGCCTACCAACATTGCCTTGTACAAGGCAGGTAGATTCATGTATCTTGACACCCTCTTGCAATTGTATAACGTTGCGTTAATCATTAAATTAAGATAAAAAAATACGTTATTATTGCATTTCATAAAATTTATTTCTAAATATTAGGTTCCTGAATTTCAAGAACCTAATATTTAGAACCGTGCAATAAGATAGTAAAAACTGATTATTGAAATAAATTTATGATAAATTTATGTAATAGAAGTTTTACACGTTCACATTCGTCTTGCAATTGTTTCACAACTAATAGCAATACTTATGATCCAGATGTAAACACGAGAACAAGGAAATACAGCGTACAAAGGCATCACGTGGGACTCATTACTTTATTCTTGGTGGAGACAACAAATTACCTGATCGTGACGCGGTTTCGTATAAACAAGTCTTCGGTTCATGTTCCGCTTCCGCTAGGATAAACTGATCAAAGGTGCCAAGGTTTCAACATTTGGTCATAACTTTAAACTTTACTTAAAACTAAATTACAGTAAAATGGCAAAACCCGTTAAATATGTATGCGTCATTTGTCATTTTAGTAAACTTTTAAAATACGTTCAGTAATTTACTGGGTAAAAAAGCTGTCCCCAAATTAAAACTTTATAACTTTATCATTTGAGCTATTTCTATTCCAAAATTATAAAATGGTTTGGTAAAAATATGTATGAACATTTTTTTTATTACAATTTATCTGTGATGAATACAAATTTAGATGTATGGGGCTAGCTTTTAGTAGTAGGTTAAATAGAAATAATTGGCTAAACCTATCTCATATTATATAGTATTACAATTTATGTTTATAAATTATACTTGATAGTATAACAAAATAACAAAAGCCTTATGATAAGAAATTGCTTTCAATTTAGTTTTTTTAGTCCTATATAAACTAGAGATTAAAATATTTATAAATCAACTACTACAGAAGTATGTTTTCGTTATTATTTTTTAGTTCGTGGTAAAAATATCGTCTATTTTTTTCTTTTATGTTATTAGTGTTTCAGCAGAAGAAAGTAGAACACAGTGGCAGTTTACAAAATTGCCACTTAGCTAGAGCCAGAACGAATTAGAGGAAGTTTATTGCTATTAACGTTATCCGAGGTTGTTTAATAAACTGCATATTCACGATCTCAAAGTTTTTTTTTCTCTGTAGAATATTTTTTACGGATTTTTTTAAAACTATAATAATATTTTATGTAATTCATTTATTACAAGCATTAAAATATTAAAAACCTGATTTACGTCTGCTTTTTCGTGTTCTTACTAAAATTTAAGCATTTTATTTTAACAACAAACTTATATTTCAGAAATGCTTTTTACCTCGCAAATATACAAAGAGACTTATTTCAATAAGTTCATGGCTTCGAAAAATAAGTAAAGAATGGAAAGTGTATACACCCATTCAGGCGATGACTTAAAATCAGCTGACAACGCAAACAAGCCTCAGCAATCTTAGTACTGTTTACAGAAAAATAATGTATTTAACATCTGTGTATAATCCACAATTGAGATGTAGAGTTATGGTGTTCAAAAATCTTTCATGTAGCGGAGTATGAATTACGTTTAAGGAAACTTTAAGGTGAAGTATACGTTGTAAAAGTAATATTAAACTGTTCGGATCAAGAAATAAGTATGATATAATACGTGAAGCCGTATTTTGTTAACGCAACTCCTCCCTTATTTGTGGACCAATTTCAACGTTCAAGGTGTCAAAAGATTCGTCTCAATATGTAGTTTTGCAATAAGGTTTTAGAACTTTAAAATGTCTACTGTTAAGGGCGCGAGACCCTCTCAAAGGTCGGGTTTTCTCCATAAGAAATACATAGAACAAATTAAAAAACAAAAATCAGCTGTTTATAAAAAGAAACTCATTAGCTTTTTGGGAGTAGCCTAAATATTGATGTTTAAACATAGTAGGTTAAGACCAAGTTAAACAGTTAATCAGTTTTTTTGGAAGAACGGAAAATGCCTGAAGTTCAAAGAAGAAATATTGAAAACGGATGGAGGAGACAATTAATAATAAGGTATCTTATGCGTATAAGGAGAGTAGAGAAAGAGAGGCCTGGTCTAACAGATACACATCCATACATACACATTCACTTGGTGAGGTGAATAATATTTGCCAGTTCTGCTATGCAACTTACTTTGGAAGTGAAAAAAATATACGAAGCACATACTGTAGTGTTGTCACGATGGTAAAATAAACTTGATAATGTCAGATCAAATGAATTAACGTGAGAAATGTTTACTTCTGACACTGAGAGATCTCAAAAAAATTAGTACAAACAATAATAATACCTCGACTATGATAAGTTCAAGTAATAAGATTATACAAAATCTTGGCGGACCTTATGTTTTTATTGTAAACTTTTGTATTACTAGCTCTACTTTATTGAGGAAAACAAAAATGGATTGTTTTAAGTTTATTTTTATAATTCAGGAGAGGCAAATAATATACGCTGTTCAAAAAGAGAAAATGAAAATTGCTATCCAAATCTTATAGCTACAATAGTTATCCAACCTATTTCGACAAATGAATCAAAACTTTGGGACAGGTAGCCTCTTAAGAGAATCCCCACTGAACAACGTGAGAACGTTCTGATGCGGGTCATATACTATGACTAACACACAACACGTTAAAATACGTTAACAAACTATCAATGGTGTTGCTGCTTTTGCCTATTCAAAGCAGATTATGGCTTTCCAGTTGATAACTCAGAGTTTATGGGTAAAAAATGGAGCACATTAAATGGTAGATATCATTCCACTTTTCAGGATTCTCTTCGGAGAAAATTAGTTTGATTAAGGGGATGTCTAGGCAACAGTTTTCTTAAATTCTCAATGCTGGAAAAACTTAGTTGCAACATGTTAGCTCGAATTGAAGCAGATCATTTAGCGTTTATTAGAAGTTATCAGTTAAAACTGAGAGCAGAAATAATGTAGGTGAACCTTGACGATACAAATAGAGATATTTAAAATTAGTTTCTAACAAGTGTTTAAACAACTCTAAGATGTAACTAGAATTACTCGAATTTAAGCATAACGTTTTCCTCGGCGTTATGTTTCATACTATGCGGCTCATTGAGCCGCACGGGTTCTCTAGTAAGTATGATTTGTCGTTAAATGAAATCTCAAGTTAGCTACAAATTCTGAATTAAAGAAAGGCTTAGAGTCTATCAGTAAATTCCTGTAAACATAAATGTTCAAAATTAAAGATGCAGACAATAGAGTGTGTAATATAATCCTATCTAAAAAATTATAAATATTATAAATTATATTTTACTAAATTTACCTGTTTGGGTACAAGAACAGTATTGTTTGTAATCATGTAAATAGTGCAAATAAAATGTTAAATTGCAAAATTTAGTATTAATATAATTGAATACTCATATGATCGAAAATAGTACTAGGTATGGTTCTGATGTAGAGAGTGTTACAGACAATACGTAATGGTTTCTGCAGAAGCAGATGATAAATTCTAAATAATGTGAAATTTATTTAAATTCTTTATATTCCATTCTTTGCTTAGCAATAATCGGTCATTTTTGGTTTTGTTAATAAGTATGACCAAAATCCAATTCGTTATATATTTATTTCAATTTGGTATACACCCAAAGGTGGTTGTTATTAATCGTCTTGAAACACCTGTTTTCTATATTATAACTAAAAATAAATAAATTGTATAAAACAAAAACTAAAAGCACCCTTTAATTATAATCTAATGATGCGAATAAACGTCAATTGTAAAAATAAAATTCAAAAATCTTGAAAACTAAATCAAAACTATACACCATATCAAATTTAAAGCAATTTAAAATCAAAATCTAATGACGCTTTGATAATGGATTTGTTAATTGGTTAATAGTAGTTTACGCAACGATTGCGTTAAGTGAGTCTTTACGACACGAGTAGAAAATTTAAGGCACGAGCCTTGGCGAGTGCCTTAAAAACTTCTACGAGTGTCGTAAAGACTATTAACGCGAGTTGCGTACACTACTTTACCTACGACCGTTTTTTAATTACTATCAATCTGGATTTAATTACTAACAATCACTACTGATAACTTTTTAGAGAGGTTATGTTTTCGTGTATTTTCATTGCCACTGAAAGTGATGCAACGACTTGTTGTATAATCAGCTGATTTCCTGTAATTACGTGTTTGTTAAACTTCGTTAAATATTACATTGCTAGCAGCATTCTTACCATAAATAATATTTTATCAGGTACAATTCGGCAAATATTTCATTTATTTTTGAACTTCCACCAACTTAATTGTAGAATACGCGAGTATCAACATGAACAAGTCGGATCAACAATTAAATTGGTAACTGATCAGCTGATCAGGTGATCAGCTGATCAGCTGATTAGTTGACGTTCGAAGCATTACAATTTTAATTCTTTTCTCTCAATACTTGAACCTCATTGGTCCGTTACCTGTGTGGATATGAGAAAACTATGCGGATATGAAATGAAACTATGCGGATATGAAAGTAAACAGCTATAAAGTGAAACTTTTCAATTCTAAGAACTGGACTGAAATGGCTACTTTAAAAAACGGTCGTAGGTAAAGTATATTTACATACGCAAAATTGGAAAAGAAATATTATTGAGTGTTATGGGAGATGTTTTATGTATGGTATAATTGATTATTAAAATTATGTATAATCTGGTTCTGCAAAACCTGCAACATATTTTGTGATACTCTGTATATTATTTAGTTTAGTATCATAATTAAACCTTAATCCGTCAATTTTTTAATTCCTTAAATAAACATTATAATTTTAATGAGATACAGTAGCATTACGTTAACCTTACCTCATGCACATAGTAAATTACTAACAAAAACTTTTAAACTTAGTAAAGGGTGCTTCAATTGCAAAATGCCTTATGCTTTTAGCGAATTTCCCTATAGGGAAGTAGCTATTACCGTAGGTGGCACGGTAAGACCTAGACCCGGGACCGATTTACTTTTTCATGTTGATGTCCCCAGAGGCCAAAAACACCATTCGTTCAAATTTTTATATATGTATATATATATATATATATATATATATATAGACTTATATATATACGTCCGTGAACGCGATAACTTGAGTAATTTTTGTCCGATTTTGATGAAATTTGGTTTAAAGGTGTAAAGCGGGATAAACTTGAATGAGTTCGCAAACCAGCACGATCGGACCATGGGAACGGGGCTTTACGGGGGGTTTTATGGGCTAAAAATTGGTTTCTCTCACTTTTGACCCTCAAAACACAAAATTTCCCGATTTCTCTTTAGACCTTTTTAAAGAGCTTAAAAAAACAAATAATTTAGTATATAAAAGTATTTTTATTCGATTATTAGTAACGGAGAAAATTAAAAAAATTTTAAATTTAAAATTCCCATGTTATTCTTAAGGAGAATATTGTCAAATGTTGTAGTTTGCTTGTTTATGGATATATTTTGATCAAACTTGGCAAATTTATTTATTTTGTACTAAGCTATCAATATTTTACTCAAAAACACACTTTACTAGTTTCCTTGTAGCAGCAAACCTAGGTACTCGTTAAACCTAATGTTATTAAAATATATTTAACTGAAAATCAATTCAGACAAATGGAAATTCGCTTAGTCGGCAGGTTTGCTGCGGTGGGGGTATTAATTTATAGCAGAAGCTGTATAATGTCTATGCTGCATTATCATGTGGTCTTGGAGAACGATTGAAGGAAGGTGAAGATCATATTGAGGATAAGACCAACCTCATCTCAACATGTCAAGAGCCCTCGCTAGGTGATCGATATTGGGTGACTAGGTCACATGATGGACTCACACACCTGAATCGAATAACACAAATGACTAAAAACACTAAATAATAACCTTTACCTAAATCTTACCTATATATATATATATATATAAATTCATAATTTATTATAGTATACTAATTTGAAATCTGAATGTTAATACATAGTAGATATTTAATTAAACTAAGATATAATCAGATGAAGACGATATGATTGAGGATACATAAACATAATACGACAAAAATATTAGGACACGTTGGCTTCCCCAAAATAATATATATTCAAAATGTTTATAAGCATAGATTCCGTCTTACAAAGTAAGACAAAGTCTCGTGAACCAAATTAAATAAATGAATGAAAATGCTTCTAATTATTTAGCAATCAGTAATAAACATCATTATAACTTTTAAGAATAACTCTGAATCATGATTATTTCAATATAAAACTCTACATACACATGATCAACCAGAGCCCTGTCATAAAAGCCAAGAAGACAACTTTCATTTAAACAGAAGTAATACAATTTTAATTTGAAGTGCGATATCTAGGTTTGGTTGTTTGATAGTCTCCATTAGACTTGTAAAGGCAAACGTTCACCTACATGACCAAAGTAACAAAGTCTGATTTCCAAGTCAAAGGTTCCATGTTTCATTCAAACATTGTCTATGAATAACAATGAGTTAAAAATATTACCAGACATTGAGGTTACTAACTTTATTTAACCTAATGATTTAGTAATAATTTGTTGTGTAACGGGTTTCGTACTTAAGCACGATTTAGTTGAAACGTAGAGAATTCAGCTTATTTTTATTTATCGCTATATGAAATCCAATCATAAGAAACTTATACAGTAATCTAATAAGATGTTAGGGATATCAATATAAATCGAGACATCTATAAAGTCCTATAAGAACATACACATCCCTTTGGTAATAAGCTTCCGGTTCTTGATTGAATTTATTCAATAATAATTTTGCCATGTTTATAGGTTTATTGAGTTGAATAAAAATATTACAATAGTTAACAAAGACACCAAAATCGAATCAATAGAGACAAGACGGTACGAGGCGCCCCACTAATCATAATGTAGGGGCAGTTTTTAGTTGCTCTGTCTCGAATAAGAAACATAGACAGATACTCCTTGTGAGCAAAGAGATACATTTATATACTGCTTAAGTTATATCTTATCCAGTTGTAGGTGCTGATATATATGAGAGGTTAAAGTACACATTAGCCAGTACAAGGTTTGCAAAAAAAAATTATTTTTGTAAGTACAAATAATACAGTAATGAATGAACGTTTTGTCAATAAAATGTTTTTTTTCATTGTTTTTATCATTTACACAAATCTGTGTGAATGACACCTTACTTAAACCAAATTATTTCAATGAATCAACTAGTTTTTGCGTCATGATGATGACTTCATGAATTCGAAACTAGTTTCGTCATAGCAACAATTAGTATTATTCAATATGTCTTTTATTGTTTGTTGTTTTTGCGTCTTTAGCGCGTTTCAAATTTGTTTTACATTTTAAACGAATGTTTTAAACATTTCGTAAACGCTACAGTAGATATTTTTCAACGTTAGATTTTAATTATCATTAGATTTTCGTTAGCGTTAATAAAATGTTTCTTAAAACCAATAAAACTAAAACACGAATCGAATAACTATGTGGATGAATCAATTTGTTTAAACAATGAAATATATTCTTATGTGTATGATCAATTAACTTACTCTTTTGGTTTTTTAAACTACGTCTAATTCTTAATACCATTTTCACGTTCAACAAAAAATCTTAATTTTGCTAGTGACTGTTATTTTAAGCACCTGTTACATTATTTGTAATAAAATACTATTACAGTTTAGGAAAAACAGTCGTCACTATTCCCAATTTCAGGAATACGTAATAGTTTTATATTACCTAGCCAAAATAGGGTTTAGAAAGTAGGATAAATCAATAAGCTAACCATATAAATAATGAATTTAAGATTAAGTTACGTGTCTTCTTGCCCAAAGAGTCATAAAATAATACAAGAATGGAATGTTTAAGATTAACTATTTTTTCAGGACGGGTTAAAAAACCTCAATATCTCGATGGTGGACGCTGTTTCCAGTTAAAACATTTAAACAAATATTTTGCCATTTGTAATACAAGATATGCTATCCTTTAACTGTTTAGAACTGTTAGTACCGGTTAGGTAAGCAATATAAATAGTTAACAGATTTTAAATTGTATTTTAATGTTGCAAGACATGTTTAAATTTGTTAAATCGATGTGTTATGGTTAAATTATATAAAATATTCATAATATAAATAAACGCATATACTTTTCTAAGAACATTTACTAGAGCCGTTTGCATTTAAAGCTCTTGAAATGGTAAATTGGAGCAGGAATAATCTGGATCGATGACAAATCCCGTCCTACTTTTGCGTTGTTAAGAGATGGAAATCACCCAAGTACAATATACTGTATAAGACCAACTATGTAAAAAATGTCCTTTGCAAAAATAATATAATTTATAAATGATATTTAATATGTATTACTTTGAAATGTAATGTATGATAGTCCAAGTGTATAATTATGTTATTATTTTATACTTGGCTTATGATCAGACAATGCAACCTCTGAAAATACCGATTAGTACTCCATATCTTATTTAAAAGATACACGTCTAGTGATATAATTCAAGCCCCGCAAGGTTAGGTTTTGTTAGGTTAGGTTAGTATAGGTTAGCTAGGGAAAAACCTTGAGGTTAGTTTATGTTATGAATTAACCTAACCTAACCTAACCTAACTTAACCTAACCTAACGGTACCGTCACAAATGGTCTTCCGCGGGTCTCCCGCAAGCCACTGTTATCCAGCATGTTTGGAAATAAAAAGCATGTTATCGCAAGCCATCCTTATGACCGTAGTAAAATAAGAAAATTTTGCGGTCGACCAAGTAATTGCTCAGAATTACCAAGGGAAATTTGTATATGTAATATGGTAATTCCTCAAATGATAATGGAGGTGTGATATCTTTTTTTAAATGAACGCGAGTTATTGATACTAATGTATTACACAAAGTAAATAGGCTATATAAATGTTGTTGTGACTTGTATTTAGTTTTCCTAAACTTATCATTACAACGAAGGTTTCTGCAAATTTCAGATGTTTCAACTTAAGTAAATAATTATAACATGTTTGGATAAAGTTTTACTATTCTGGTTTTAAGAAAAACTACTTGGATGGTACTCAAAATAAATATTCCGTGATAAGGAGTATTTGGTTTTGTAAATAATATTACATGAAAAAAACATTAAATACAAATTAAATAAAGATATTCCTTTTTATACGCTAAAGAATAAAACCGGAACATGTATGTTTCCCTAGTAACTACTTTACAGAGTAGTTTTGCCAGTATTCATGCCATTAAGTAAAGTTTTTACTGTATATGAAAACAAAGTACTGTAATCACCATTATTTTAATTAAAGATAAACTGCAATTAACGTCAAGTAGATTAATTGTGGAGATTGTAACACCGCTTAATGCAGCAATTTGCACAAACAAATATAGATCTGTTATATTTCATATTCCTTTTGATACTTCACGAGCTTTTATCGTATAGACAATCTGTTTAATTTCATTAAGGGATATTTGTTTATTTATGATTTACAAAATATTTTCTTCAAAAATCTAAATATATTAACGAAAAACAAATTTTTATTATACTAGAACAAATGTTATTGAATATTTTCGATATAATAATTTTATTGCATAACTATAATACCCCCGCCACAACAAATCTGGAGACCAAAAAAATTATACATCTGTTTCATTGGATTTTCACAATTATTTCATTAAAGTCTATTGAAGTCAAATTTATTTTTCATTTAAAATATTAAGCTTGATGATTAGGTAGCTCGGTTTGTATGTACTGAGATGTCGGAAAAGAGTGCTTATTTTTTGTGAAATGTAATAGCTTAGTATGAAATAAAGTAAAGGTCCGGAATTTTAACAAACTATATGAACAAACTAGCAACAGTGTTTTTAATCTCCATAACATTATCAAGGTTATTTTTAAGTTTTTTTTTTAAATATTTTATGAAACCACTTAGCGTACAAAAACACTTCAATATTCAATTTTTTAAGTTTTTTTTTCTTTACATAATCTTTTTGGAAAAAATGATAAATTTTATGTTATGAAGGTAAAAAACGGAAAGCTCCATTTTTACATATAATCCCCTATAAAAACAATTTACCATAGTATGATAATTCTGGTTTGCGAACTCATTCGAAAAATTTAGGTTTACACGCTTGTAAGAAATTAAATCAAAATCGGATAATTTTTTTGAGTTATCTGACGGACTTGTCATGAAATGAACGTGAACGGATTTGTTTGGCCTCCGGAACCTCAAAACAAAACATAAATAATTCCCTGGGCTAGGTATTCAAAGTCCATACTTATACACGCATATAAGTACATACATAGGTAAGTATGCATGAAATCTACAGCCTATTTCCAATTTAGGAAATTTGTTAAAACAAGAGTAGAAACTATTACCTAATATAAAATTTTTGAAGACAGTCAAATTTACATAAAATCAATATTGAAAGAAATATAAACGCGTTTTTAAGCATTTTTTAGTTTGCGGTTGGTATGAACTTATATAAACCTTAAACTCAATCAATAACTTAATCAACGGCAAAAACATAAAGTAATTTATAATATTTAGGTTTTTAAAAATTGGGTACACTTTGTTTATACATGGGATACTACAAGAGTTTAAATTATGAAAATAAAAAAAAAATTAAACTAGTCTTAAATAAAACGACTATACACAGAGATACTAATACGAATGTACAGGTAAAAATACATTGAAATTAATACATTTAGAGCACAGAGTAGAAAACTTAATTATTCTTTTGTATGATTCTATTTTATCACTAAATCTCTACGAGTAGCTCGTCAAAAATGTGTTGTAATTGCAGCGTAGTTGTTTAGAAACAATAACCCCTTCAGAATAACGCTCAATCAGCTACAACTGTTGTTCAATTTTATGTCCATTAAATGGAATCCCAGATGGATAAAGAGCTTTTTTTCGTTACACGCCTTGTTTTATTTGTTTTTCAAAATACGCTTTTAGCAATTTGTTTGCAAAACTAAATTTACAATTGAATTTAAGTATAAAATGTACTTGCAAAATGTAAAAAATATACGAAATAAGGTCTTAGATTGAAATAGATAAATTGCACAAGACACCAAGAGCTATACCCATATAATAAAAATGCAGAAAATCATTTAGTTATTCGTATTCAAACAAATAAATTATTTACACATTTTTGTTCAAAACTAAATTTAAATCATGAACACGTAATTATATATATATATTACATTTTGAAATTCTAAAGAAGCTCTAAAATTAACATAAATAAAGCTAAATATAATAAACTGGCTAGATATAAGAGCTGAAATGTTTAAAGATGACATAAAATATAATCACTGTGTTACGTATATTTAAAAAAAATAGTACAGTCAATATATTTGTAATATTATAAATATTTTAGTTTTTTAAAACGCTTAACAATTTATGAAACTCTAATTAACTTGGTAACAAACCAAAACATATTCTTGGACAAAAACTGTATTTAGATTTAATAATGGCTATATATCTAGCTACTATTGTAATAAAAACCAATATCAATAATTTGGAATTTTTAACTGTTTCGAAAGGATCCCTAAGTTTTTATAAGCTTAGTTAGTAGAGGGCAAAATCGTGAATAAATAGATTGCATATAGCTTGGACAGGTTTGTGACTAAATCCCAGCATCGTCCAAAGGGATTATAGCCTGACTTAAGCCATCCGACAGTTCCATTGAAAAAGCTTAAGCCTAAAGTTTCTGTAGGTTCCTATGTTACTTGTAGATCAACTTTAAACTGATTGGATAGCAATAAATAGATTTACAAATATTTTGACGTTATTTAGGCTATATTTATGAAAGCATAAAATATATTAGTTAGATAACAATTAAGAAGGTTAATCGTATAATACCGGGTGTCCCAAAAAGAATGGATCAAAAGTAAACTGACATGAACACTTTATTCTTAAAGATAAAAAGTTAACCTTATATACATTTTATTTCTTAACATTCTAAGTTTTTCCCAACATGATTTCATCACCCAACCTTTACATGTTCTCCGTTGTTCGCTCGGAGAAAGTCAAGGCGGTGTTCAAGCTCAGACCACACATTGTGTCGCATTTCATTGGATATGTTTCCAAAGGCTTCCCTTATCTTTGCTTTAAGTTCATCTAAGTTTGAGATCGGCAAGTTATACACTTGATCTTTCACAAATCCCCATACAATAAAATCACAAAGCTTAATGTCTGGAGATCTAGGAGGCCACCGCATGGGACCGCTGCGACCAATCCAACTGTCTGGGAAGGTGTCATCCGTCTGGCCGATGTTTCCAGAATCCTTAAACTGCCTGTTCCATCGTTCCATACTGTTTCTGGATGGTGGATTTACATTGTGTACAGTGCGAAATCTTCTTTTTACTTTAACCGCTGATTTAGTCTCAATGAACCACTCAAGACGCTGTGCTTTTAAAATGCAACTGTGTGGTTTGTTTATGTTTTGAAGATTCAAGCGAGCTCACAACAATAGACAGCTGATTTTTGTTGAATCATACTAAAAAAAAGCTTAAAGATGTCAGCTTTAAAACAAGCCATACTTGAATTTCCTACGACCCTCAATAACACGTATATTAAGCTGTAGATTTGATCCATTCTTTTTGGGACACGGTGTATAGTCAGTTCAAAAAATAAAGTGGTTCAAGGGGACCGTTTCCACTATTTTTTAGCAAAATGATGTATAACAGCTGATCAGTGGTTACTGTTGTTTAAAAGATATATTAAGGTGGAGAGGATGGAATTTCATACCCACCTAAATCATAACCACCTAAATTTTGTGTACGGAGTAAAATTTAAATGTGGTCTTGTTGATTGTTTATTAATTATTAATGTAAAAAGTAAATCACAAGGTATAACAAGAGTTGTAAAAACTCGCATCTCTAATTAAGACCGTAGTGGGGTAAGTAACTCATTGTAATGGCTCTCTGCAGTAAGGAGTGTAAATTAAAAGTACAATTTGTGGTTACTTAGTTCAACTCCTTGGTAGTTTATCTTTTACAAAAGTATTTCAATTGATCCTCATGAAACTTTTAACAGTGCATTGTAGCTATTTACTAATTGACTATTATAGATGTAGCCTAAGTTTTATTTAATTAGTGCAGTGTAAAGGCTGTATAGGCCCAATATGTATTTTTATTCGAAATAACAATAAAAAATAAAAAAAACAATAACTTAGTCAATTGTTTAATTATTCTCTCCACGTTCTTATATGTGTTTCTATATCTTTAAAAATGCAGTTGATGAGTAGTTCAAGGATATTTCTTAAAAATTTTGACTGAACCAATGTTTAATGTTTTTTAAATATAATTTCATACACATACAAAATGACAATACGTTTTCTATCAATCAGACAAATAACTTTATATAAAGCTAAATCATACTTCCCGATTTTGATTAATCCCATTCAATAGAAACAAATCTAAATTATATGTAAGAAATAAAAGTGTGCATCACAGGATCTAGACATTTCCTATCGATTTTCTATCCTGAGAGCCCTTGCCTGTTTCAAGATGAGGTTGGTGTTATCCCTAATACAATCTTGTCCTTCTCTCACAGGATTCGTTGTGAAATACGAATTATAGTGAAATACTAAGTATAACTATTAATTTTGCTCTTTTATTTTTCCGAAAGTACACTACTAGCTTAGTTAAAAGGTAAACATACAAAATTATAATTCATGTTAATTATTATTACCCTCAATGTCGTTTGTTCCTATCATGATATTTTATGAATTTACGTGTACATGTATTACTAAAAAGTATCATTTGTATCAACATTTAAACATTCATAACTGAAACTGTGCTATCTTCTTTTGTATGTGGAAATTAAAATATTACGAACTTCGATATTATACGGAGGTCACTTATTTTACAGTAAGCTGTGAAGGTTATGTTAGGTTGGTTTATTATAAGAATATGTTTGTAGGACTTTCCTTGTTTCGTTATGAATCAAACGATACCAGATGAGTCATACTTGCTATTTATGATAACCCGACCTAACGTAGCTGCAGTGCGGTGTATAAGGGTGGTCTTTTATAATATATTCATTGAAGCCATTGGTTTTGACAACCATTTCCATACTAAGCTATAATGGATTATATATTATATCAGTAAACTTAACTGAACAATCAATTAAATATTAATTTTTATATTAAAGTATAAACGTATCAAATGAACGTACAAAGAAACAGGGGATTTCGCTATTTAATTCGATATTGTTGTCGATAAAATCTGTTGATCGACTGGTAAATAAGTACTTCAGCGTATTTTTATCTGAATGAAGAATCAAGTTATATAACATATCCTTTTTTTTATAAATAAATCAAAACACAATAAAGTTAGTGACCAAATGACCTCGTACACTCATCTTTCAACACGTAGCTAGCCATAAACTACCAAGTGTCCAATTCAATTTAAAATATAGCTCCTGAACAAACTTATTGTTTAAATCATGCTAAATTATTTAATAATTTTTAAAGTTATATCTAAGGTATGGGGTTGGTTCTAGCTTCGGTAAGTTTCAAGCTAGGACCAACGATTTCATTTTTGCAGAATCTAAGATGGGTAGAATGGTCATTATTCCAGTTATTCTATCAGTAGTTTTAAACCTTTTTCACATTGTTAACAGTTTGACGAATCAAACTTGTAATAGTGGCAATGTACTGAATTATATTGCGTCTTTAAATAAATTGAATGTTGTTGTAAATACTCGTTTATATTTCCCTGTCCTTTTGAATATTTTACATTTATCATAAAATAAAATTCATAGAGAGAATTTTCTTAGATCTATGTGCTATAGTCTAATTAGTTTAATAAATACGTTACAAAAGCTCACATTTTATGTACGAGTTCATTTAAAATAAGAAGTAAAGGTTCCGTTGTCGATGGCTATTATTGTTGTCCGGTTTAATCACTTGTAGACGTACACGGTTCGTTTTTTATGCAGCGTTCAAGAGAAGTAATTGAGATACTACAACAATTGACTTGGTTACTCTAGTATACTTTATATTGTTTTGTTGCTCATTCACCTGAAACGTAATTCTAAATAAATACTAAAAGAGTGAATTTCTCGAATCCAACTTATCCAATCCAACAAAGAAAGGTAATATGTTTCTAATGAAAAAGTACAATGTAACTTTTTTCCAATTGTGTACTATCCTTATGCTCTCGACTTTATCATTTATTTTTTATTTTTTGAAAAAGAGGTTTGTGGCCTCTTTTAACCTTGAATTTGCCCGTCCACATAGACTACAGATCTGTTCGGGGAACGTATCCAGCAAAGCAAGGGGTGAACCGGTACAGTAAAAAGGTGAACTGTACTGATAAAAGTTTGTGGCAGTGACCAGGACCCGAACCCATGACACTACTGCCTTGGGCCCGAAGTCCGCGACGCTACCGACTGAGCCACCGACTCACCAAGCCACCGACTCACCATTAAATTAAAGTTATTTTAATATACAGTAGGAAATTTACTTATTCGGTTTATAAAGAAAATGAGAAACCAACTTAACTATATTTATAATAGTATTTAATTTTACCGATTAAACTCATTGAAAGATATTTTGTATAATATAATTTAATAAGACGAGGTGTTAGCCCGTCCTACGTACGGGAATTCAGTAGTCAGTTAAAACCGTGTACAATTCAGATCAGCTAGTTTACACATATAAAGACAAAGTTTCTTGCGGTTTTAATGTGAAAAATCATCTTGTAAACAAATGTTGTGTGACCAAATATGTTTTTATTTCGTCATAGGCCTAGGACCTATTAACTTTATTGAGAATTCAAGCAGTTTTATAGAATGCAGGAATATAGAATCCCCGGAAGGCAAGGCATGAAATATTCCACAGAAATGAAATGTTTCTAATCTTTAATATGAAATAATAGGCGGATCGTAATTTAGTAGCCTAATACAGTTCTCAAATTTGATTAAGATGCAAATAAATCATTTACACATAAAACAAACCCAGTTATAATTCGATATGGAACTTTCTATGGCATATCCTGCAGCTGTCAGCTGTCGTAAGCATTAGGCATTTCAATTTACCCAAGCAAAACATTCGATTGTTCAAGTTTGACAATTTTATATTGAGAGGGAGAATACTTACGATAGAATTAAAAAAGACGCAGAGTTTGAATAAATTATTAGACGGATTTAAGATATTGAATGTATGGCTATACATGAAATAATTTATGGTGCTTCAGCTGCCATGATGTTTTAAAATATACATTGAAAAATATCTTAGATAAATACTAAGTTGTACAGTAAATTAAATTGAATAACAAACATGCGAAAATTTTTTTACACTCAA
This sequence comes from Macrosteles quadrilineatus, assembly GCF_028750875.1. Classification (NCBI taxonomy): domain Eukaryota; kingdom Metazoa; phylum Arthropoda; class Insecta; order Hemiptera; family Cicadellidae; genus Macrosteles; species Macrosteles quadrilineatus. The sequence goes on from NW_026542597.1 coordinate 463,687, forward strand.
AGAGAGAGATTTTTCACTTGAGGCAAGACTTTGCTGATGAATTGTCACCTGGTGACGTTAACGAGGTGGCGCGATCGACGTGGAGATTCGTCTTGTCTTAGTCAGTGTGTTCTCACTCAGTCATTATTCTGAAAACTACCACCCATATTACCTTTATACAATAAATATTTTATTGGTTAAGTTAGGTTAGATTAGGTTAGGTTTACTTATAATCGGATTCGTTGTAATATTATAATTCCTGCTACAGCATATTTGAGTGGTCATAATCAAATTGTAAGCTTAAAATAAAGTAATTATCCAAATATATAAAAATATGCAATCTTTGGATTGATCTTAGATTTTTGTAATAACTTTATTTCAAATAACAATCATTTTACACAGTTTAGGAATACGTGTCTTTCATAAAGTGGCATAATGTTTTGAAAATGTACATTTAAATATTATATACATATTACGAGGTGTACATATGTACGATACAACTACTTTTATAAACATGGACCTGGTTGAAATTGGCAAATAACAGAAGGTGACAAATCTGGCAAAGCAGTTCCAGGATATTAACTCATGTCCGGTTTGTTGAGGCTAGGCGTCCGTTCAATATTTCCCCTCCACATTACCTAACGTATATACATCTAAAACGCTATACAGGGTGTCCATAAAAAACGTTTCAGGACTTTGGGAAATGAATCCCCATACTAAAAGAAAGAAAAAAGTTTATGGGAAGGTATGTCCGAAAATGCATATTAACCCAGATATCCGCCATTTTGTTTTTTATACAAAAATATTTTTATCTGTAATGTTTTTTATTCGACGATTATGAAATTTGGTATACATGTTAACATACACAAGACCTATAATAGAAAAAATAATAAAGTTGTTCCGATTGTAAATTTCAAAATGGCGACCGTTTGAATTATTCTAACTTAAATAACTCAAAAACGGCTAGTTCTATGAAAAAATGTCAAGAATACTTTTTTTAGCATTTTTAATTTTCTATCAAACGATACCAAGATCAAAAAGATCGAACAAAAGATAACTGAAATATAACGTTTTTTGTGTAAAAACAAGGCAGAGTTAGTCGGGAAACCCTTAATATTTGCCTTATTTTTACACAAAAAACGTTATATTTCAGTTATATTTTGTTCGATCTTTTTGATCTTGGTATCGTTTGATAGGAAATTAAAAATGCTAAAAAAAGCATTCTTGACATTTTTTCATAGAACTAGCCGTTTTTGAGTTATTTAAGTTAGAAAAATTCAAACGGTCGCCATTTTGAAATTTACAATCGGTACAACTTTATAATTTTTTCTATTATAGGTTTTGTGTATGTTAACATGTATACCAAATTTCATAATCGTCGAATAAAAAACTTCACAGATAAAAATATTTTTGTATAAAAAACAAAATGGCGGATATCTGGGTTAATATGCATTTTCGGACATACCTTCCCATAAACTTTTTTCTTTCTTTTAGTATGGGGATTAATTTCCCAAAGTCCTGAAACGTTTTTTATGGACACCCTGTATAAATCAGATCTTTGACAGTATAATTTTATATCAAGCTAATTAGTCAAACATGGTTAGTGTTCAATATCTGGGGCATGATTGTAGAAGGAAATACAATTAATAAACAATTTCTTAATCGGATTATTAAATGTTATTTATTTTACTGGAGCCAAATTAAAACACGTCTTATAACACTTGAAATCTCTTATAAAATGTATGATCACTATCATACCATCTTTTATATATATTCACCGTCCAAAACATTGTATGTTTAAAGTGTTATTAGAAGTATTTATTTACCTTCCGTTGATGTAATAACAATTAAATGTTACATTTAAGTGTTATTTCAACTCTATTCAATTGTTAGATGTTGATTTAACATTAGGATGTCTTTGAGTTGTCCAATTTGAAATCCAATAAAATTTTAAACAATTATTTGATTCTTGTTATCAAATGCGTTTCAAACCTCGTTACTTCTTGTTTATAATGTTATTATACTATTTGTCGGTAAGAAAAATATGTGTAGCCTTAAGTTAAAATACTAAGCATGCTAAAGATCTACACAGAAAAAACGCATTATATAAGTTGAACAAGTTTTGAGGAAAGCTCAGTAAATCGTAACTGTAATAAAGTTTGAGCTGCCTCAAGCGCCCAATTAAACTTCTCAGAATAGAAATCTGATTATTTACAAGACTACATGGATGCGGAACTCAGGTTTCAATTTAATACAATACCCAATTGGTATTGTAACAGATTTCGTTTTTGAACCCTGAAATACTTTTTTTTTTTTTTGATTGGGATCACAGTTGGTAAGGAAGTATATAAAAACTATCATAAGTATGTATTCGTAAATTATACATTTGACTTACTTTAATCGTAAATACACTGAACTTGTAAAGGTTGTCAAACTATATAATTTTGAATATTTAATTTAAAACTATGTAAGGTGTAATGTATTTATATGATTTGCATATCTGTTCACCCCAAAATACAATGAGTACATCACTTAATACCTTAAACGAATTTTTTATTTGAGGTCAAAGTGTCATTCAACTAGGCTAATTAGGCAATTCATTTGAATATAATAAGAAAAAAAATCAATGAAAGACCATTATTTTGAAACATTATAAGTTCAAAGACAAAATATAATTGTGCATACACACGATTTCCTACAAACATCTCCATAAGCCACTGAACTACTAATTATTGAGAAGAAACAGTAAATGGTGACTTATCTTTGTTAATGAATCTAGCTACGCATTTTAGTGATTTTATGTATAAAATTATAAATGTAGTTTTTCACCGTAAAATGTATTGTGAAGTTTTCTGGTGTCGTTTAACGAATCTCAGGTACCCACAACTCTAATCACAACTCTTGCTGTCTTTGAAAAGCTCTCATTGGTAACAACTTTGCCGTCTTTGTCTTTGTTTTTAAGATTTATAAATCCCCTTTAAAGTTTCTCTTTGTCTGCATACTCCAACGCCATTCTGGATTTTCTGGGTTTTTTTTATAACATAAAAATAAATAATTTGCTACTTAAAGTAAGCATATTGTCTTACTAACAATAACATATTTTATATTTTGTTTCAAACAGGTTCAATATTACTTAGAAGGCAGCTTTTAATACGAAAAACTTCCGTGTTGAAAGTGTACTATAACATTTTATGTGTAGAAATAAAATATCTGTATAAGAATTCATCTTTGAGTTAATTTAGAAATATAAACGTTGTATGTTTAAAGTTTATTTTTGCACTTTAATTACATTGTTTTAATTAAGTCTATACATGCTCAACTAATTAGTTTTTACTATGTATTATATCATAATACTTTCTATGGCTTGGTAACGAAGTCATAGAAGGTTGTTTATATGAATTTAATTAGATAGCTCATTAAGTTCTCGTTTGGATCCCATAATGCTCCCTTTTTTTATAGTTGTGGTATTTAAGTAATATTCCATTACAAATAGCATTGGTAATATGGCATTACATTTTGAATATAGTAACCTATGTGAATTACTTTTCTATAAACCTTTTAACTTTGCTGTTGTGTGTTTTTGGGCATTACATTTATTTGGTATATCACTTATAGTACATTTAATCGCATTATAATTATTTCATTTAAAGTTCTGTGAAGTAGTAACTGCACTCAGTGACTTTTATTATCAGCCTTAAAACACCGATACTGTTCCATACATACATAAATTGTAAAAATTCAGTTTATTTTAAGTACTAATCTCAGCTCATGATTCTGGTACCTTTTCAATCTTTTTTGAAGGATAGGCTCAGCAAATTGGTAATCTGCTGTAAGCCTGGTATAGAAACAGATCTTCCATTGCTGAAAACGTCTTTTACCAGAGTATTCATTTTATCGTCATCCAAGTAACTTGAAAATAATAGAAAAGTCAATTAACCACAAAAATATTCTAAGAGCAGTGCTGTTATTTATTTTATCATACAAAACAAAATATGTTAATTATAATAGCTGAATTGATATATAACTTTCTATATCTGCAGTTACTTACTATGTTGTTTGTTTATAGGTTACTAGTTTAAAAATACTAAACCAAAATACATCTGTTCAGTTCAGGGAGTTAACACAAACTAAGCATCAAGTATTATTTTTATTTTAGTAAAGTCAAACATTTTAATTGTAATGTTTTAAGGATATGTTTGTAAAGAAAAATAAAAACAACTCCCTCCTACTACTTTTATATATTTAAATATTGTATTTAAATATATTTGCTCCTTGCAATGCTCTCAAATGAATCTTTACAAATGTTGGTTGCCCCTGGGTTGGAAGAACTCCAGAAAATAAAAATATCAGACAGAGCTTTTTGGCAGTGGAAGCTTGATGTTATTGAAAAAATATGAGTGGGCCCTGCAAAATATAAATATTCCCAAAAGGTCCTTAGGGGACGCCCTTGGCACTGTTTGTAGTTCTTCCAAAAAAGTAATACCTTTAATGAGAGCAATTTACCAGTCTTAATTCTACACCGAATTTACTTGCTCACTACTACACTAGTGTTTAGTGTTGCACTTAAAAGGTGAATCTTTTGTAGTGGCCTATTATTTACTGAATTACCTTTTGTTTACCAATTTGATACTATAGCATATAATAAAGAATTACCAGGTTATTGAGAACTAAAAGTGAGTACAATTTGATTTATTAAGCATTATTTAAGATTTACAATGATTCCAGTTTGACAGTTTCTGATTGTGTGGTGCAATATAAAAATATGACCTTGAGTGACACAATCAGACGGAATTGATCTGTCTGAGAATGTTGAACGGATTTATTCAAAGGGGAATATTTGGCGCGGTTTCACACCGATCTCGAAGGTGTCAACGGAGGAGTGGTATTTAATTTAATTTGAGACGACCAGTGCCAAACAAGTCCTGTTCGTTGGCCAACGATGTAAATATGAAGGTCGATTCTCGAAGGTCAACTGATTAAACAGTATTGCGTTTAATCGTAATAATATTTACTGGAACGTTGCTTATTGTTTTATAGCTAATTTGGCACTTTGGCGGTTCGTCTATATGCAAACTGGCACAGCCTCCGATAACACTTCCCGATTCAGCCGAACCAGCAACCTAATCCCTCCTTTGATATTAAATGATTCCCCCAAATTAAAATGCTGATTGTGACACTCTGTAACGAATTTTACTTTTAATAATGACTCTGTGCAAAATTCAAATACTATATAAAAATATTACAAAGCAACTCTGAATTACCCTATAAAAACATTTTCATATATTTATTCTTAATACTATAGAAATATCACAGTCTAATAAATAAAGCGGATTGCAACAATATGAATGGATTTAAAAATCAACAAATTGTGATCAAACCTATGAACATGTGCTTATTCTACATGAATTGACAAAACAAGACAGGAAAATTTACCAAAGTGCGACTCACTGAAAATCTCAATTTAACAAATAAATACACAAAATTACTTACAGTTTGGACGTCCACAAATATAACACAAAGGGGAAAGGATGGGAAAACGTAACTAGCCGGTATACTACAACACGCGATCAATTGAACTCGTGAATCGTTCGAGAAATTTTCAAATGGCGGACTGCGTTTGGCCGGTAACGAACTTTTGCACTTTTTGACAAAAACACTGATTCTAATTTCCGATCGCGAGGCAATTATATCCCTTAGGGATATAGGCTGAACGACTTTAAGGAAATTTAAGATTGGCCGACCAAACGCCGCGAAATGAATTTAATTTCCACGAACGATAAACAATTTTACCGAACTAGCTACGATGAGACTTGGGTAAGGACTGAGTACTGATTTAAACAGATGGCCGCCCGGCTAAACCTTATCCCCTCTCCGTCTTTAGTGCGTGGTGCATTCTGGTCTATACTGATCTATTGTTGAAACCAGCTGACTGTTCTTCGCATTAACCTGTATTGATTTGTTGCCTTTTACAACAAAATCGGTACAAAATGCCCCCTAGCAGAAAAAAATGATCCGTGATCGGCCCAGGACAGTCAAACCTATCGTACTACCTCGGAGCATTTTTGGCCTAGCCGGTGGACCACGACGATACACATGAACACAATTACAATTTACAATCAACAATAACGACAACAATCAGGCAACAACAATTTAAATAATGGTAACAACAATACTAAACTATTACAATGATCTATTTTATGACAAGGACACCAACTGATCATTTCCTCATTAAACACACAAAGGCATCCCGCGCACAGAATAGACACTATGATTTACCACATGTGGTAATCAGCAGAGCGTGTTGTCCGAGGTGGTGAACAGCTGGGCTCGTACATTGTTGTTGGTCGGCAGCGTAGTGGCACAGGTGTATTGGCTCTAGTGGATCAGTAGCACAGTGACCCAACAATGGTCCGATAGTAGTGCTGTCAGCTGGGGAGGGTGGGGCGGGCGCTCAACAATGGTTAGACAGAGAGCGGCGATAACATTGTTGTCAGTGATGCGATAAGCAGGCGATAACCCTCTCTCGACAGATGGACAATATCTCTTCTGCCGTTTTTATAAGTGTGTTTGAAGTATTCATTCTTCTTTATTGTAGTTAACGGTTGGAATTGTTTATGAAATTGTAACACTCGTACTCTGGGCGGATTATGTAACGATTGTATAAACACATTGATTTGTTTGATTTGGTTTTGATGTTGTGGGTTTCTGTTGAGGGTGGGGGGAATGGTCGAAATTATAATGTCTCTATTGCTGGCTTTAATGAGGGTTGTAATGATTTTAAGATTTGATTTGGTTTGATTCGGGGGTACTTTCTTGAATATATCATTTATGGAGCAGATAATAAAACAGGTTTTGTGGAGATGAGGCAATATGGGTCTTAATGCTGATTTTAAGTCTGTGGTTGTCCAACCGCCTCGGGTCCCACTGGCATTGAGATCAACACTGGGGTCGTCTATAGTCCATGTTTCACACATCCTTCTGGCCTGCGAGTCGCCCAGCACACTTACACCGTTGCACATCATTGATTTTTATTCACTGTCAGGGAAATCACTCACTGTTACTCCAATTTTTCACAACAATATTTATATAATACAATATAAAGATTCTTACGTTACCACATTTAAACATTTAAACACATACAAAACAATACGATACGATTCGATCCACCTACCGCTGATAATATTTTTTCAATTGGCATACATGAACTACTCGATTTATACTGGGATCCTCGACTAATTCAATTCTGACATTTACTGAACTTAACACATTGGTTACGACGTATGGACCTTTCCATGTTTGAGTCAATTTGTGCGATACTTCGTTGGCTTTATTACTTGGTATGTACCTTTTATATAATACCAAATCGTTTTCTTGGAACGGCGATGGATTCCTATTTTTATTATATCTGGCGCTACTTTTGCGATGGGCTGATTTAATATTATCCATGATTTTTGCGATACAATCCTCTGTAACGTCAGTATCGTTTTCCTGATCGATGTCCCACTGTAATTGCAATGGATGATTAATTTCTCGTCCTAAGAAAATTCGCGCAGGCGTCGCTTTGGTTGTTTCGTGGACGGCTGAATTTAAACCCATGTTTAAATATGCGATATTTTCATCCCAGCGTTTTTGTGTTTGCGAATGGAATATCTTTAACGCTATTTTCAGATTGCGATTGACTCTTTCTGACTGATTTGAGTTTGGCCTAGCTACAGAAGTATTGATGTGTTTGATCCCTAAGCTGAACAAAAAACTTTTAAACATTTCTGACTTAAAAATGGATGCGTTGTCAGATACAATTATTTCTGGGAAACCATGTTGAGTGAAATTTTTTTCCCTTAGCGCTGCAATGATTGTTTTGGTGTTTGCCTTCTTTAATGGAATAATCCAACTAAACTTTGAAAATGTATCGACACAAACTAATGCGTACATATTTCCATTTGCGGTTCGTATTAATGGTCCAAAGGTATCGATGTGTAGTCGTTCAAAGCATCTTTCGGGAGGTTTAGAATTCATCAGGCCAATATTTAGCGCTTGAGCTGGTTTAGACAGCTGACAAAGGCTACAAGATCTGACAAATTGCTTAACCTCGTCGAAAATTTTCTCCCATGTGAATTCGCGTGTGATTCGCCCGATAGTCTTTTTTATTCCTAGGTGAGCTGATATTGAAATGTCGTGAAAATATTTCATTAACATTTTCCTCATTTGAGTCGGAACGACGATTTTAGACGGATTTCTGGGGTTTTTTTGATAACGTAGTATACCCTTTTTTATAAAATAATTCGGTACGTCGATTCCATCTTCGATGTTATTTATAATATTGAGGAGCTGTGGGTCTTCGCGTTGTTTCGAACTCAGTGACTCAAAGGTTTCAGGGAAGTGTTGTAGAAAGAAAACTTGTTCGGGGACAACATCATTTTGTGGTGTGAGAGTTTTAGTCGGCTGTTGTTTGTTGACTTTGACTCGGTCGGGGCCAACGTTGCTTTGTGGCGCTGGGGTTTTAGTCTGTTGTGGTTCATTGACTTCAAACATCCGGCTTAGAGCGTCGCTTACTATGTTTTGTGTGCCCCTACGATGCTCGATTTTCTCGCATGGAAATTGTGAAAATCGTAGTTTCCAACGCGCTAACATACCAGTAGTCTTGTCGGAGCCCATAACATATGTTACAGCCATACAATCGGTTTTAAGGATGAATGGGTTATCAGTGAGATAATCCTTGAACTTTTCCAGGCCGTACAATACAGCGGCAAATTCCTTCAAATACATGCTGTATTTTAATTGAGCACCTGAGAATGTTTTGCTGGCAAAAGCGATTGGAACATTATTGCCATTAATTTCCTGTTCCAGGACAATTCCTACGGCGTTTTCACTTGCGTCACACGACATTATAAATCTCCTGGACCAATCTGGAAGATGAAGTACGACGGGTGAGGACAATGTTTGCTTTATTTTGTCGAAACTAGATTGTTGATCGGGACCCCACCTGAATCTTACGCCTTTCTTTTTCAAGTAGTTCAATGGTCTACTGATTTCGGAGAAATTAGGTATGAACTTGGCATAAAAAGCAGCCATGCCGATAAATCGTTGCACACCCTTTAAATTGCGTGGTCGAGGAAAATTACTAATAACTTCAGCTTTAGTATCGTCCACATACAGTTTGCCATCCTTTACTATGTGTGACAGGAAACGCATGCCCCTCTTTGCCAAGGTGACCTTGCTGGGTTTGATTGTAAGTCCGGCGGCCCTTAGACGTTCCAAAACCATTTTCAAGTCATTGTAATGATCCTGTGGGTTTGCGCTATAAATGCAGAGATCGTCGACAAAGTTTATTACACATTTAAATTTTAAGTCTCCTAGCATTTCGTCGACTATGCGTCCTAACACCTGGCTACCGATTTTTATTCCTTGGGGACAAGTACGAGGCTGATATAAGGCATATCCTACATTGAAAGCGGCGTATTTCCTACTATCAGGGTGTAATAGGCATTGGTAATAGCTATTGTTCAAATCAAGTGTAGTGAAATAACGAGCATCTTTAAAATAAGGAAAAACTTTATCTACTTCTGGTTGTGGGAAACTGTCCATTTCAATAAACTTATTTAGTTCTTTATAATTGACTACCAATCTAAATTTTCCGGGTTCCTTTTTTGGTCTTAGGAAGGCGCTAGAACTAAACTCTGAAACACTTTTTTCTATTACCCCTTCATCTAATAATTGTTGCACAGTATTTCTCATTATTACCATCTTATCTGGCTGGACGTGGTAAGGTCTTTGTCGGAATGGCACAATATCCTTACTAAAACGAATTTTGTAAGGCTCAGTCTTGGCTAAGCCGATTTTGTCTGTGACAACGTCGCTAAACTGTCGAAGTAGGTTTTCGAATTTATTTCGTTCGTCGTCTGTGAGCGGTGAATCACCTAAATCGGGTTTATCACAAGTTGGGATCTCTCCTTCTCCTATCAAACAATATGATTTAACACTCTCCCTAAACTTAAACTCCGCTGTTGAATCACCTAAATTCACGGACATTCGCGCAAACTTCATAAAATCGTACCCCAATATTAACTGTAACGGAAGTTGATTGACTACCCAGAAGTTGTAGTCCCATGACAGATTATCTATCTTAAAATGAACTTTGACCTCTGTCCGCACAGTTATCTTCTGGCGGTTCGCGACTTCTACTGATTGATTAATTTTACTTGACTGTTTGATCAAATTAGCACTTCGCAACTTATTAAAAAGCGTTTTACTCATCAATGACCTACTACTGCCAGTGTCTATCAGCGATAGGCAGTCTATATTGTTGCCAAACAATACCTTAATTAGCGGCAGTTTCGCGGATACATCTGTTGCTTGCATACTTTTGTTGGGCGATAACTTTACAGTTCGACGTTGTGTGCCCTTGACAACGTCGGAATCTAGTTTAAAGAAACCCTACAGTTCCTAGCGATATGACCTTCACCTTGACAACGATAACATTTTACAATTCTTTCCCTGGGTCTGTTACGTAGATCGTTTTGCGACGTAATTGGATTGTGACGAGTTTGATTCACAACCCTAGGCGATGAATTAATCAATGGGCGTCGATTTGCATTACCAAAATATCTCTCTTCGGCACGCATTGAACTAGTGATTCTATTTGCGAATGATTTTAGCTCAAATAAGCTTTGTGGCATTTGACCGAACGAAAAATGACTTCGAACAGTTGGATTACATTTTGTCAAAGCAATCTCAATCACCTCGCCTTCTGACATTGACGATTTTAAAGCGAATGCGATAGATATGATGTGATCGACGTATTCTGAAAAAGTTTCATTCGGTTGTTGTGGTCGATCTAACTCAAACGATGCAATCTCTCGTCGCCTAATTGACGGAATAAATCTGTGTAATATCTCGTCATGTAAGACATTCCAGCGTGCGTTACTCGATACTGCTTCTAAAAACAATTGGAACATTTGACCTTTGACCTTAGGGATAATAAGTTTAATGATCTCTGTATGACAATTCGGAGAAATATCAAATATTGGTTTGATGTTTTTGAGAAATGAAATTAATTCAAGTTCATCTGTGCCGTCGACTGTATTCAATTTATTAATCAGTTCAATTACCACAATTTGATCGGTTTTAGTAAGTGATTGACTAACATTGTATGCGTGAGCGTGTACGTGTGTGTCATGGTGAGTGTATGTGAGAGGTCGAGTGTGTGGGTGTGGGTGGTGTACAGTGGCACTGACCGGGGCAACAGTGGACAGTGAACCAGTCGCTACAGGAAATGACGCGCGTTGTTGTGCAGTGACTATCTCCATCTCTCTCGCACGTTCGCCGTTTGAAGGTTGAATATCCACGTACGACGAGCTGTTGGCATGACTGTTATCTTGAGTTGCATTCGACGTACTTGATAGCATTTCAGTCAATTCGTGGTTGTTTAGGTCCATTAAACAACTATTAGAATTTTGTCTAATTGGCGATGGTTCGTCATCGTTTACGATCGGTAAACGACAAGCGGAATTTTGTCTATTTGACGATGGTTCGTCATCGTTTACGATCGGTAAACGACAATCGGGATTTTGTCTACCTAAACTAACTCCATTATTATTTGGTGGAATATGCTCATTGTTTTGGTGTATCGGCGCATTTAAATCGATTAATTCCTCTAAATTTCTCCTTGACATACGATCGCGTCGGTCATTCGCAGTTGTGTTATACCCAGGCCCAAATTGTTGGTGCATTTTTCCCGCTAGGAAAATAATTCAATTTACGATAATATATCTCACTTTAACAAAACGAATTTTCCACGATGACAAAAACCAATTGACAATTAATTACAGCACAATACACAACGACAATAACAATAATAATAGAATCTCTTATAATCTAAACAATTTCAGTGAATCGCACAGACACAAACAGTACCAAGAGATCACGCGATGATATCATTTATTTGTAAAGAAAAATAAAAACAACTCCCTCCTACTACTTTTATATATTTAAATATTGTATTTAAATATATTTGCTCCTTGCAATGCTCTCAAATGAATCTTTACAAATGTTGGTTGCCCCTGGGTTGGAAGAACTCCAGAAAATAAAAATATCAGACAGAGCTTTTTGGCAGTGGAAGCTTGATGTTATTGAAAAAATATGAGTGGGCCCTGCAAAATATAAATATTCCCAAAAGGTCCTTAGGGGACGCCCTTGGCACTGTTTGTAGTTCTTCCAAAAAAGTAATACCTTTAATGAGAGCAATTTACCAGTCTTAATTCTACACCGAATTTACTTGCTCACTACTACACTAGTGTTTAGTGTTGCACTTAAAAGGTGAATCTTTTGTAGTGGCCTATTATTTACTGAATTACCTTTTGTTTACCAATTTGATACTATAGCATATAATAAAGAATTACCAGGTTATTGAGAACTAAAAGTGAGTACAATTTGATTTATTAAGCATTATTTAAGATTTACAATGATTCCAGTTTGACAGTTTCTGATTGTGTGGTGCAATATAAAAATATGACCTTGAGTGACACAATCAGACGGAATTGATCTGTCTGAGAATGTTGAACGGATTTATTCAAAGGGGAATATTTGGCGCGGTTTCACACCGATCTCGAAGGTGTCAACGGAGGAGTGGTATTTAATTTAATTTGAGACGACCAGTGCCAAACAAGTCCTGTTCGTTGGCCAACGATGTAAATATGAAGGTCGATTCTCGAAGGTCAACTGATTAAACAGTATTGCGTTTAATCGTAATAATATTTACTGGAACGTTGCTTATTGTTTTATAGCTAATTTGGCACTTTGGCGGTTCGTCTATATGCAAACTGGCACAGCCTCCGATAACACTTCCCGATTCAGCCGAACCAGCAACCTAATCCCTCCTTTGATATTAAATGATTCCCCTAAATTAAAATGCTGATTGTGACACTCTGTAACGAATTTTACTTTTAATAATGACTCTGTGCAAAATTCAAATACTATATAAAAATATTACAAAGCAACTCTGAATTACCCTATAAAAACATTTTCATATATTTATTCTTAATACTATAGAAATATCACAGTCTAATAAATAAAGCGGATTGCAACAATATGAATGGATTTAAAAATCAACAAATTGTGATCAAACCTATGAACATGTGCTTATTCTACATGAATTGACAAAACAAGACAGGAAAATTTACCAAAGTGCGACTCACTGAAAATCTCAATTTAACAAATAAATACACAAAATTACTTACAGTTTGGACGTCCACAAATATAACACAAAGGGGAAAGGATGGGAAAACGTAACTAGCCGGTATACTACAACACGCGATCAATTGAACTCGTGAATCGTTCGAGAAATTTTCAAATGGCGGACTGCGTTTGGCCGGTAACGAACTTTTGCACTTTTTGACAAAAACACTGATTCTAATTTCCGATCGCGAGGCAATTATATCCCTTAGGGATATAGGCTGAACGACTTTAAGGAAATTTAAGATTGGCCGACCAAACGCCGCGAAATGAATTTAATTTCCACGAACGATAAACAATTTTACCGAACTAGCTACGATGAGACTTGGGTAAGGACTGAGTACTGATTTAAACAGATGGCCGCCCGGCTAAACCTTATCCCCTCTCCGTCTTTAGTGCGTGGTGCATTCTGGTCTATACTGATCTATTGTTGAAACCAGCTGACTGTTCTTCGCATTAACCTGTATTGATTTGTTGCCTTTTACAACAAAATCGGTACATGTTTTAAAACGTCATCTGTAATTTTTATTAATAAATACTTACATTTCAAGAAAAGGTTGGCTAGTTAAATTAACATAATATCTTTGAAGAAGAATAAACTATATAATATGATTTTATAAAAACTTAGGTTTGTTATAAAGCTATACTAGTTAATAAGTTTTATCTTCTATCATAAATAATTCCTAAACTACCAATATTTTATTATTATCAAAAATGATGTGCCACACTCTATATTTTAATAATATCGCAAAAAGGTTGCCTAATATGAAAACTGCTTATATTTACGATTCGTTTTTTTCAAATATTATAAACATTATTCTTTGTAAGAGTTGGTTTTTAGCAGGGTTTTAAAAGGTAATATAGTAAGTTTAACTGTTAAAAAGTATGACACATTATATATTGAATACAAAAAAAGTGTAGAAAACTTGGTTGTCTGTTACCTACATTTTAATCACAATTGTAAACAAAGCATTAAGATATCCTAAAAAAATTTGTTTGAAATATGTAAAATAAAACTCCTTTGGTAATTGATTTAGATATAAATATAATTCGTCTATGACAAAACTTAGGTGTCGAGGTTCTCTGCATTATCATTGAATATTGTCATACAATTTTAGTTTAAGCAGGTTGTTTTTTTTTTTAGAAACATGCCACCGTTTACACCCGTACAACCTGTTAGCAATTATGAAGTAAAGATTTAAAGTTCCACTTAATTAAATTTTTTTCATAGTTTACAAGACATGTGCCTGTACCATTCCAAGGATTAAAAGAAACATAGTCATTTTACAAGAAAGTGTTATGAACGATTTCGATAAAAAGGGTTTCCGTAGGTAATAATATAATAATAGGTAATAATAATATTTCTTGTATCATTTGATAAAACTGTAGTTAGTACAAAGCATTATTCTAGAGAATGAAAAAAAAAACTACAATGTACAATTACACGACGTAATTAATTATATGCATCAAATAGCCTGGCTGTGTTGTTATTATAATAACAGTGTTTGGCACAGCAATATTAGTTTACACAGGATTAATTTCAGTACTGCATAACATTTGTGTAACATGCAGTGGTCCTAAGTCTAAACATATCCGTGGTTCATAAACGTAATGGAACTTGAATTTCACGAAATTATATACAAGTTGGACTTATACAATCGATAATATTTTTGGATAAAAAAACCCGTCATAAATGGTGATAATAATCACTTTAACCTTGTCAAAAAGATTACATTGTGATAAGAAATTTTATTGTTTGCTTAAAGACTTCCAAATATGTATGATTCAGTAATAACCTTATTGTCAGGTGCTTATAGCACCTAATAAATTAAAACTGTAACATTAGGGTGCCCTAATGTTTGGCTGGTCTATTCCATGTATAAGAGTTGGCCCTAGTAGGACTACAGAATAAATCACATACAGCTTAAGAAAAATTATTATCTTATATGACTCAGTATTTAGCCATAGTAATCATAAAATAGCAAGGTGATAGATGCTATTTCATTTAGTACTAAATCATATTGTAAAACATTAAACATCATGTTGAGCGAATACAAGGATTCTTTTGTCGATTCATTACTGGAAACGTCTGACAAAAACTTTCAGTAATGAATTACTCCATGTCCCTTTCCATAACCTTCTTTACTTTTTGCACTTATTGATGCACATCACAAAATTGTATTGTAAAGTATTTAATGGCATTTATTTGAAATAAACCGTGTCAAAAATAATCGTAATAATATAGGTTTATTCTTAACAGTAAGTTTACTGTCTTTGTATGCAGTTTACTTGTCTGGGGTCTTTGTATGCAGAAGGTTACAGGCAAGTCAAGTTATCTTATTATGTGTCATAGTAATAAGACGTTACATAAGTTCTGGGTCATACTGTCTGACTTTTGTGTCAAGCTCAATACCCAGCGAGAATAGCTTGGAACAAGTCTTCATCAGTAAGCAGCATGCGGCTATCTCTGTGTCGAACAATTCAAAAAAATACACACACACACACGCACACACACACACATATATATATATTAAGAGGCACTAACCTAAAGAATATGCATATTTAATATTATTCGTATCCTCAAATAGCATTGCTACGTAGAATGTTTAAAGTTATGTTTTAAAAGCATCGTGTTTGAATTTATTTTCATTAAAAAATACATCCTTTCGGTAAACTTTGTAAGATTATATTTATGATCAATTAAAACGTATTATCCAAACAGGGGCCTAAAATCGTAAGAAAACGATTATTAAATTCAGCTATATTACAAATCTACGAACTATAACGATTATATTTAAATTATCGATGTTTCGTTATCGTATCACATCAATGATTCACACTTGAAATAGTATATTACGTTACTAGTCCTGAAAATAAGTGTTTGCCAGACGAGTGTGGTCGTTCCCGAAGTGTGGTGCGAGACGAAGTCGAGTACGGGATTACCATACGAGTCCGGTACACACATTTTGGACGAGTTACGTACGATAGTTTACGCCATACTACTAAATCTGTACAAATCCTTATAATATTAACACCAACTAAAGGACTAAAAATCACTAGTCATATGTTTTTGTTTATAACCACTCATTGCCACCCAAATACAGTGTAATCAGCTGATTGGTGTCCGGTAAAACTCATTACAGTACAGTAGTACACAATTAAACCCTATTTGATTAAGCTGGTGGCAAACAGCTGTTTTCTGGACTAAATCCTTGCGTGGGAAGTTCGTCAAAATAGTGTAGTGTGAAGTAAATATATTTATGATCGGTATGGTTTTGAGATTAGCTAAACTAACCGTGATGCTAATAATTACATGCAGTAGCGGATTACATGAATACTTATGTACATATGATATCAATGGCTACCACAATAAAATATCCATTTTAAAAGTATTATCATTATGGATATCGTCCAATGAAATTCTTTATTCTTTCGTCTTTTATTTTTCACCCATTTTTAATATTTTACGATTAACTAGTATTTTTAAATAATCAGGATAGGTTACACATTTCAGGCCCGCAGTTTTATTATTTCAAATCAAAACTCCAACGTAATATGTTTTTAATATATAATGGTAAACAAATCCATATACGTATTTGATATAATATTACCTGGTTTTGTTACACAACGAATACGTTTTTGGTAAAACAGTTAATTATACTTGAGTAATAGGAAATACATAAATAATATCAACAATTAAATTAAACACTTAACATAACTTATAATCACTGTAAAACACAAAAGTTGGACGTAAAAGGTGTTGATATGTGGAAAAAGGCTTATGTAAATTCTGGATTTACGAAAATATTTGGTTGAGAGATAGTAGATGACAAGTCGTCTATTTTATTAACCATCCTGCCTCATAATAATAATTCAATAATATTTGTTATAAAAAAATCTATCTTAAATGTTATTTTGTTCAACGACCAAATTTAAAGGAACTGTTGAATGTTTGTTAGAATCTCAAGATCTATAACACCCTATCATGTATTAAAATAATTTATTAGTCATGCATAAGTTATCGATGAATGAGTATAAATATTCCTCCTTAAAAAAAGTACGTCTGTTGTTATTGTTAAAACTGTCTTGGGGGTTTACTTTTATTTTAAAATACTGTCCTTATAATTATTACGACTAACAAGAAAGGAGACTGATTGATGAACGCACTAAGATTTCAATTACAACGAACACATAACACTGGCAAAGACACGCCCTTGACGATGAAACTACATATTATAAACCCCTATAATTGATCAACATTAATCATTGCCGCTTCTATTTCTGTTTTCTGACTAAGTCACCAAAAATTCACGGAATTTTGAATTTGTTTGCAGTTTTAACTATAATTAGAATCTATGAGTGTAAAAGTGTGTATTAGAACTGAAGAAGTTTAACTGTTTTTCTTTGGGTAATTGGGCCAAGAATTATGTGCAGGAATAATACATACAGCTGATGCATTGAAATTATATAAGCCTTTAGTATTGATAGGCCTACCTATTCAAAAGGTAAATCGTTACAATAAATTATCGTAATAAAGTTATGAGTTATTAACTTTTAGGTTTTGATGATACAAACAAGATCATTAAGAAATTTATCCTAGTGGTTAAAAACATCTTGTGCTACGTATTAATTTACTTATGGCAAATGCAGCACATGATATAAAAGTGAATCAGTTTCCCTTATAAACGATGCTTAGCTTTTCCTTTGCGAGTTCATTTCAAAATGAATGCCAATGAATGAAAGGCATGAAGGAAGGTATCAAATACTCTTTATTTTCATAAAATGTATCACTCTTACCTTACCTAGCAGTATTACATTTCGTAGCAATAAGAGTACTGTTTACCCAGAATTACAATGAAACGTTAGAGGGGATAGTTTAAAAAAGTCCTTTGGTTTGGTTGAGCCAAATTTAGGATACTTAACAACAAGATCCGTAAAATAACGTGTGTTTGATCACAATACACATTTATTTAACTTTACTTATAAATCTTTTACTTTCAAAACACTTTTACAAACATTAACTATTTAAATCTATGTCAATATCGTGATAAACAATTTTTAATATCTTTCCTTTATATCGATAAACCTCCTTTCCCCTCATATTATTCTACTACAAAAATGTATTACAACACTTAGGTTAACTTTATGTAGATAGTAGGAATCAGTTTGTCAGGACTTTGACTTCAGATTCAAGGCATAACTTGGAAACTTCATGAGAACAAGGGAACTTATCTCATATGAAGACAATGTCACAATGTAAGGCAGGTAATACATTATGAGCAAGTTCTTGTGATGATACAGTATAATATCACCTCTATTTTATCTTCAAAGGAATACTGTAAGTTGTAAAATGGCGTCATATTGGAATTATCTGTACAGTTCACGAGGGGTATAAAAAAAAAAAATTAATACCAAACAAAAACAAGACAAACTCTTTTAAAATTTAAAATCTGCTTTTACAATTGAAATTGAAAAAAATTGTCATAAACTAAATCTCCACCAATTTTTTTTCGACCAGTCACTTCCGCTTCAACTGCGCACTCTGCCAGTCACTCATTCGCTGATGAAAAAAAGCGCAATTCGTTTGACGCAATTTCCAGATTGTTGCTTGATAACGAAAAACCCCTCAATTATGACTATCCATGTTAAGTTCTCCCGCTTAAAATGGGTTTTGAGTAGGGTTGGTTGTACATATTTTTTTTGCTACAAAAACAATGTAAGTTGCATTGGTTAACGATGTATCGTAGTTTTCGATAAGTTTTAGAGTTACAATTTGAACATTTCGGTACAATACATCAATATAGCCTCACTACTAAAAGTAATATTACTAATAAGTAATATAAAGTATGAGTTTGTGTTTATCGTTATATATCTCGTTTTAAAATTATATATTTTGTCTTTCAGTATTATTGTGCTATTTTGTTCTTTTCCAAATAAAACATACAACCATGTTAAGATGTTTGATTGATTATAATAAAGTTATGATTTTTGCATATAGACAACGCTTTTGACATTTATGCCTCATGCAAATGTTGCATCGTTTGTTCAACGTGTTATTTCAGGACGGTTAGTATTTTTTTTTCTTGCCAATATTAGTCATGCAATTTATTAATTAATGTTTTTAAAACAAAAGTTGTATTGATAGTTAAACAGATTGTGACGCAATCATGAAGATTCCAAGACCTTGATTGTGTTTTGTTAATCTAATTGTTATGTGTTATCAATGACTCAGCCTCATCATGACAGGCTTCTACACATCATGTGTAATCAGATTCATTAATCTTCAGCGTTATATTAAACGAGCTAAATGTAATTCTTAATTTGGCAAGCTGTTGTGTACGAACCATGAAAGGTGTGCCGTTTAGTGTTTTACCCCTAAAAGTTAGATCAATACATCCATATTTTAAAGATGCCCTAGCCTAATTATTATTTGATATTTAATAAGTAGATTTAGAACTCTTCCCGTAGTCCCTGAAAGATGAAAATCAAATAAATTAGCTGAAATAAAATTAATCGTATTGTAAGTAATTTTGATTTTGGAAATAGACCATTATAATAATTTCTGGTAAGAAAGAGAATGGTATAAAAACGAAAACAGAATTGTCTTAGGTAAACTCAGACTAGTGGAAATAGCAGCAAACACTTCAAATGTAAATTTTTAATATACAAAATAAAATAAAAACTATGCTTTTTATCCGTACTTTAGGATTTAAGGAGAACCAATAACCAAAATACATAATAAAGACAACTTACAGCCTGAAGAAACACCAGCAAGGCACATTGTTTACATTGAATACCACTAGATATTTCTATCAAATATAACATTTTAAGGTAAGCAGTAAGCCTCACTTTTAATAGTAAACAAACTCATGTCCATAACATAAACTTTATGCACAATATAGTTTGTTTTATGAAACTTTTATTGACTTCTGTATTGTCATGTATAAATAGCATTATGAACATCAAATAACACAGAGCTTAATCGGATTGCTAAAAGATTTATAAATCTTTCCTATAAGTTGCTGTAAATTTATATCTCCTGCAGTGCCCGTCCTAGTACTAACTTCTCCATGTACGTATGTGTATGGTGTTAACATCTTCCCAGCGCAAACTAATCCTATCATACCTACGTACCAACATTGCCTTGAACAGGGTTGGCAATGTAATCTTACTTGACATACATTTGTAATTGTAAAATGTTGGGTTGACTATTTGATTATGAACATTTTATTTTATTTTTGTTTATAATTGGACGTTATTATTTTTATATAGTTACTAGCTGTAACCCGCGGGCTTTGCCCCGTTTAACTTCTTAATTTTCAAGATTATCTCGTTCGCATGGCTCAATCACGTCCTGGTTGAAGTTTGTTCGCTACGCTCACTCACCTTTAGGTTGGAGCTCGTTCGCTGCGCTCACTTGCCTTCAGGTTAGCTCGTTCGCTACGCTAACTCGCCTCCAGGTTGAAGTTCGTTCGCTACGCTCACTCACCTTTTGGTTGCAAATTAGCTGTTGTCATAAATGTAAAAGAAATAATAGTGCTGCACCCTGTTGGTAATCCTTGTAACTTTAATGCTATTTAACATCATAGAACAGAACCAACTTGTTTAGTTGAAACAGCTGTTAAGATTCAATAATTCCATTTCTCATAAGGTTAACATGGGAAACTCTAGAGCCACTGGGGCGGAGCCCGAAAGGATTTTTGAAATAAGAATATGCCTATATGTTAATTGGGAATGTGAGCTATCATCATGCCGAATTTCAGCCCAATCCGACCAGTATTTTTCGCGTTCACTTGTCACAAACATACATCCATACATCCATACATCCATACATCCAAACTTTCTCATTTATAATATTAGTAGGATAAATTGACCGGATTCTCTACAACCGTTGTTTTGGCCGTTTATTTAACTTTTAAGCAATCTATTAAGTAATTCAGGTATTAAAAACTAATAAAAAGCTGAAAAGTATGTGTTAGTAGTTAGGCCTAAGTGGAAATTTAGAAAGGCAATGCTGGTTCATGCCTGTTAAATAATTTAGTACTATTATTGGATGGTTAAAAAAGTAATGGTTTATCAAACGATTATGTGTTTTGAAGATTAACGTTGTAAGCTGTAATTATATTGACCCACGCACTTTTACTGTGTCCCATAGATCTGGGATATTACTTATTAAAATACACCTTAACCTCTCTTATGAATAGCTTTATTTGGAGTATTGACATTTTTAGGCTTTCAAGTATTAAGAAGCTTAGATAAATCTCAGCTTAGGTGATATAGTAAAAAAACACAAATTTAACTCAGTTGGATCATACAGTCTCCAAAAGGCCTGTAAAATTTCCTTTAGTTTAAGTAAAATACTAGATTTTCATATTAAATCAAATTTATTCGATAGAAAATCCTTATTTTCACTTTAGTCTTGTGAGATCAATTTATCACGCAGTTACAAAACATTTTATCAATATTCAAGCATGAGGAAAAGTAAACACAGCATACAAAGACATCACGTGGAACTCATTACTTTATCCGTGGCTGGAGACAACAAATTACCTGATCGTGACGTGGTTTCGTATATAAACAAGTCAACAGTTCGTGTTCCATTTTCCCTTGATCAACTGATCAACGAGTGTCAAAGTGCCAAATTTCAAGATATAGTTACGATTTTATCAAATAAAACTGAAAAAAAAATTTTGTTTGTGAAACTACACGATAAAAAACTAGTTTAGTGGTATTTCAAATTAATCTTAGTTATACATTCAGTTAGTATATAAATTATAATTTATTTAAACAGTTTACATCTTACTACACATTATATTCTGCTCTGTGAAAAAAAGACTTATATAACATAACAGTTTTACAAGTCAAACATATTTAATATAACACTTGATTTTCCAAATGGATGTTTTCCTAAATCGGTGGACTTTTAGGAATTGTTTCTTTTGAACTAATTCCCCCTTCTTGTGGTTTTAGTTTTAGTCATTTATAAACTTAAAATGTTGATGCTTTGCATTTTTCGAATAATAGGGGATAGATTACTTATATATCTTTACTTTTCTTCGTGAACTTCCATTTTTTGACTTTCATTTGTCTCAGTTCGGTTGTTAAGGCGACCGTATTCTCTTCCCTTGTCAATAGCAATAATATCACTCCGCCTCACAGAGCCCTCTTCTTCTAAAGCTGTGACTTTTTCGTAAACCTCTTAACTTTCTTTTTGTGGAATTGATCAGCTATGATCTTTCTGATCATATTGTTGCTGTTATCCCAAAGAAGACTATTAAATGGACACTTTCAAAGGATGTGGGCAAGGGTTTTAAGGATAATATCTTAGATACAGGACAATGCCTGGAAACAGTAGTACCAACCATTTAGTTTTGCACCATTTCTATCGAACAACCTTGTACTGTATTAGTTTTTAAGTGAGTAGTTGGTTTAGAGATTGAATCTACAGATTAACTAAATGTATATTAAATAATGGGTTAAGAATCACCTACGTATTTTTTAGCCACTACCCAATTCACAGTTTCAATACAACTCTTAAACTATCGAATAACCAGATTCATAATTCATGTTATAAATATATTCATTTTATGTTTTACGTCTTGCATGTCACAGCGAAAAAAGTAGGAAACGGAGGCAGTTTACAAAATTGCCACTTAGCTAGAGCCGGGACAAATTAGGGGAAGTTTATTGCTATTAACGTTATCCGAGGTTGTTTAATAAACTGACTTTTTCCGAGTAAACTAAAAAGTGCTCTGCTGGGATGCATATGTTATATAAGATTTTTGAAATCCCTTTTATGATAATTTTGTATGTTAAATTCGTCATTTAAATGTACCCCAATACAATTTAATTAATCACATAGCTTTCAATTACTAAACAAGCTAGTTCCATTGGATTGTAAACAAATTTAAGCAAATTTAGTCCTAAATGTATAATTTAAACAAAAGCTCACGTTTTCTGTAATTGTGTTCTGAATTTCAATTTCATATGAGTTTTGGTTTGAATTGATATTATACAGATAGGATTTACCATAGAGTAAGCATACTTGTTTATCATTACAAAATTAAAAAGAGACCAATCTTAGCATTTTTACAGGTATATGTAAACTGAACTTTGATATAAGTATATTTTGAAATCGGTTTGTAGTATTTAATTAGTAAAACACGATCGAAAACCCCCGCTAGTTATAAATAAATATCAATAAAATTTGTTTTTCATAATGATTTAAACATATACAGTTTTCTGATATTCTTATTAACTACTAGCAGAGTACCCGTCCTTCGTACGGGGTTGGCATATAAGTATCAAATGCTTATAGCAGTTATGAGTGAGGACATGGTTTAAGAAATTTCGGTTCTTTTTGAAGTTCGTTCGCTACGCTCACTCACCTTTAGGTTGGAGCTCGTTCGCTGCGCTCACTTTCCTTCAGGTTAGCTCGTTCGCTACGCTCACTTGCCTTCAGGTTAGCTCGTTCGCTACGCTCACTCGCCTCCAGGTTGACTTGTCTAAATAGGTAATCAACGAATCGTTAATATAATGAAGTTATATAGTTGTAGCTTGATTGTAAATAATATTATTATTAGCCTGAATTAACCTGCTTTAATTTAGTTTTAGTTGAATTTTATTTTTGCTTTAATCTGTCAGAAATGTAATAAACATTCACACACGAACATCATTACGCAATACATCACATTTATATAACTTATAATATAACAATATTATATACATGTATGTATAAGTATTGTTTGTTCAACATAACCAATAAGTCGTCAGCTATTATTATCTCTTTCGTAAATCAAACAGAGAAGGGAAGGAAATATTTTAGGCCTGACTCTGCCGAATTGCTTAAATCAGATGTGACAAGGCACGCACAAGACTCAGCACTCCACCGGCCAGCTGTTCCATAGAAAATGATTCTGTACAAATCTTTTCATCACTCGTCGTTAATTTCCAAAATATTTAAGGACATGCCTTTTACCTGTTCTAAACGTAATTTTTCCTACCTTGTTCACTACTAGTCACAAAAGCCCTATTTCGGGAGTCGATAACTATTTTTGTTGCTCGGGGTTGATGCCACAAATGGGTCACATTTGAGACTGGTTGTAAACGTGAATATTTTTTTATAAACCAAAACTGTAGAGGTACAACAATTATTATACTTTATAATTTATATAGATTATCATTAAGTGTTTGGGTGACTTTGAAATAAAAGGCTTATCATTATTTTTTATGCTGACAAAAAGATTATTTTATGAAATTATTATTATCAATATATGTTTTTATGTATAACTCTATTATACAATCTCCACCTTTGCCATGATAGTAAAAAAAAAACAAATGTTGTTTTACGAAAAAGAGATTGCCTAACATGATTCCATTTTAGATTTGTTAAAACCTCATTCCAAAAGCAGTATATGCTAATAAATTCAAATTCCTTTGGTTTTGATAAAACAAACTTCTTTATACATTGTAATTTAAAAGCGAATTGGTATAGCTACATTTATAAAATATTAATTTTAGTTATAACCACGTAAACTTAATTTTGTTATTTTCCTTGATAAAAAAACTAAAATTCAATCTGATTGATCAGTGAAATGTGAAATACACTAAACTGATTATATATGCCATTTTTAACATTGTATTATATTATACTTATGTATTACCATAAACTATCATCATGACAAATTTCAACCCTGACGGCTTGGTATTTTTCGGGTATACTTGCCACAACCATCCAAACATTCTTTCTAATAATATTAGTAGGATAACAGACTCTATTATTATTTAACCCCATGAATGAGTGTAAACAGATTTTTACTGGGCCTTTCTTAAGACTACCTGTTCATTAGCAAAAACCATTTAATAATAACTAATGGTGAAACACAGCTGGGTCAAGTTTTTAACCATCTGCTATTAATTCTTCATAAGAATGAACCGGTGAACATTTGAGTACCAGGTGAGCAGTATTATCACTCAGATCCCATTTTTGTAAATTACTAATATGTTTCTTTTAGTAAAAGGAGCTTCAATCACAAACTATCAGCTGATTATATTGCAAAACTATCAGCTGATTATATTGCAAACTATCAGCTGATTATATTGCAAACTATCAGCTGATTATATTGCAAACTATCAGCTGATTATATTGCAAACTATCAGCTGATTATATTGCAAACTATCAGCTGATTATATTGCAAACTATCAGCTGATTATAGTGCAAACTATCAGCTGATTATATTGCAAACTATCAGCTGATTATATTGCGAAACAGAAGCTGAGATTTATTTATGTGACATTGTTATGATCGTTAGGAACGATTGAAGGATGGTGGAGATCATATTGAGGATAAGACCAACCTCATCTCAACATGTCGAGAGTCCTCTAGGTGATCGATACAGGATGTCTGGGTCGGGTGGGAGATATATGCATTGAAATAAAACAAGATAATACTGATTGTAAAAGTCTCCATAATAGCTTTCTCATTTGAATATTTTGTGGTTATTATGCTGAGTTGAGGAATTGTTATACCAGTTTACTCTTTTACATACTAGGTCTTTTTTTATAACCCAAACCTGGATAAGTTAAAATTTAAAATTTATTTAGTTTTTGTTAAACTATTCGCGATTCTAGAAAGAGTAATCATTGGGGTTTCCACTGAGAAGTGAACAAATGCAAACTATATATGATTTTTATGTTCTTTGCTTTGGGGAAGCTGGTAATCCAAAGGTATCCTAAAGACCTTATCCTTTCGCATGTTTTAGGAGTTCCACTTCATACTATTGATACCACCTTCCAATATTCATCGAGGTATTTTAGGCAAAATTGAGCTACCCACTAAGAATACCTTCGAGCTTTTTGGCTTGATCTGCTAGCTACTTATCAGCTGTGCCCTTAGGACCCATCATACTTCTGACCAGGCCATTGCCCTGAGTCTGGCCATTGCCCTGAGTCTGGCCATTGCCCTGAGTCTGGCCATTGCCCTGAGTCTGGCCATTGCCCTGAGTCTGGCCATTGCCCTGAGTCTGGCCATTGCCCTGAGTCTGGCCATTGCCCTGAGTCTGGCCATTGCCCTGAGTCTGGCCATTGCCCTGAGTCTGGCCATTGCCCTGAGTCTGGCCATTGCCCTGAGTCTGTCCATTGCCCCGGGGGAGAACGTTTGGAAGAAATCACTTCAACTACTCTACATCCCGAAAATACTCTATGTTTCATAGTGAACATGTTTTCCTAAAAAAATAATACTTTACAAAATTTAAATTAAATACAAATTATAACATTATACTCAACCAAATAATGGAAAATAAAATTAAATATTTCAGAAATAAAGTAATACTATTTACTTTATTAACATACAAATTTCTGCTAATGTCTCTGCAAGTGTGTTATTATACCATTAATTATACTTGCTGTTATATGTTTTGCGAAGTTATTAACACTGTGCAAATTATGTTGAACTATATTGTTTGCTACAAACAGCGTTTTAATCAAAGTCCACCAAAGCTAAATAGGTTTTTGATTGCTTATTATGAATAGTTCGAAGAATTTCGACAGCCGATTGTTGGATCTTTTACGTACACTCATGTTATTTCAAACTGCGGTGCAATAAGACTATTAATTAACAATCTTTTTAAGTGCATCATAAAAATGAGTTAGTTTTAAATGTTTGAAAGGACACAGATACATACACGTGAACAACTTAGTTTTTATTTTAGATACATGTCAAGGTGGCAATTAAAACAACTTTGGTCAAAAGCATTTGTTAAAAAATACCCCCGCCGCAGCAAACCTGCCGACTAAGCGAATTTCCATTTGTCTGAATTGATTTTCAGTTAAATATATTTTAATAACATTAGGTTTAACGAGTACCTAGGTTTGCTGCTACAAGGAAACTAATAAAGTGTGTTTTTGAGTAAAATATTGATAGCTTAGTACAAAATAAATAAATTTGCCAAGTTTGATCAAAATATATCCATAAACAAGCAAACTACAACATTTGACAATATTCTCCATAAGAATAACATGAGAATTTTAAATTTACAATTTTTTTAATTTTCTCCGTTACTAACAATCGAACAAAAATACTTTTACATACTAAATTATTTGTTTTTTTAAGCTCTTTAAAAAGGTCTAAAGAGAAATCGGGAAATTTTGTGTTTTGAGGGTCAAAAGTGAGAAAAACCAATTTTTACCCCATAAAACCCCTTGTAAAGCCCCGTTCCCATGGTCCGATCGTGCTGGTTCGCGAACTCATTCAAGTTTATCCCGCTTTACACCTTTAAACTAAATTTCATCAAAATCGGACAAAAATTACTCAAGTTATCGCGTTCACGGACGTATATATATATATATAAAAGTCTATATATATATATATATATATACATATACATATATAAAAATTTGAACGAATGGTGTTTTTGGCCTCTGGGGACATCAAAATGAAAAAGTAAATCGGTCCCGGGTCTAGGTCTTACCGTGCCACCTACGGTAATAGCTACTTCCCTATAGGGAAATTCGCTAATAAACAATTAATATGTTTAACCTTTCTTTATAGTTTATAAATTTTAATTAGTTATAAAGAAATCTAAATTAAACACAACACAACCTAATATGAACCTACGAAACCTTATATTCCGCATTCATCTAGTAAATATTAAAATATGCAACTTCACAATGTTATTCTAAAGTAATATGTTGTTTAAAACTGATGGAAAGTAAATAAAAGAAACGTCTTATAACACTTAAAACATATATTTACGCTTATACTGTTACTCACAAGACGGTAAATATACAAAAAAGGTGGTACCACTTACCACCTTTTTTGTATATTTACCGTCTTGTGAGTAACAGTATAAGCGTAAATATATGTTTTAAGTGTTATAAGACGTTTCTTTTATTTACTTTCCGTAAATTTAATAACACGTACAATGCTGATCAAGAAGTTATTTAAAACTGATCTACAAAAACATGAATAAATGAAAATAACATATAAATTACAAATGATTTTATAAGCTTTTCAATATCTGCAGCCAAATATAAAACACACTATTACTTGTATTTATTTTTTCAATATCTAATACATACGTTAAGTACTGAAGATTTAAGATGGCGTTTAGTGTTTTGCCTCCCACAGTTAGTGTTATAAGGGAACTTAAGTGGGATAATGAGGAAGGGAGCAGAGTGGGTGCAATTATGGTCTAATGACAAAAAGCTGTTGAAGGGTGAATTGTTCCACGTGGCCTACAGAAAATAATAGTTCTTTAGAGGTCTTACCTTTAAAATAAACTGAAAAAATATGAAACTTTGTTAAAATTTCTTTCTTTTGAATATCGCCGTCTAATGTTACTGTTTAACAATATGGTTATCTGCGGTTTGTTATCCAAAATGTAACCAACTATATTCTAACCACCCTTATACTTGTAAATATAACTCATAATCTATTAAAGTAAATATGTTGCTAGAGCTGCAGATTCTTACTGAAGCCTTTCAAATTCTGGATGGTAAGATTATAGGATAAAGTCAAAACTAAAAACTTGTAGTGTTTTAATTAGTTATATTGAACAATTAAGTATGGTTTTATTGCATACAGTACGTATGTATAGCGTAGGTTATTTAAAAAACCACATGGGTTAGTGTAGCAAGTCAGTAGCCGATTTCCAAAACCTTTTTATTGGCCAAATTTGTTTTAAATTGAGATGTTAGTTGCTTTGATTACTTAAGAATATCAGCTATCATTTCCAATTGTTATTTTTGCTTTCAAAACCTGTAAAATGTATATTTAAAGAGCATTTTAAAAGTGTGACCTTGACCTAAAATACTTTTTCCCGATAAGAGATGATCATTTGTGACTTGGAATATAATTATTTCGTTTACAAGGGAATTGAGTCTTGGCTAACCTGGTTTTTCATAGTATTTTTCTGGACAGCTTTCTTTTTATTATAATGGCAGAAAGAGAAATGATTTAACTGGTCGGATGGGTTCCTCAATATTGAAACAATTGTACCTGTTATGCCTAAATATGCACGAAAGAGAAGAGATTTCCAGAAGAGTAGAAGAGAAACCAAGCCTAAGAAAGCAAGGTTTGTTTTATACTTTTTTATTACTCCTTTACAACCTATTTTATTTTAATAACTTTCTTTTGTTTCTATTGAATACTGAAGACCTACTTCCAACTAAGTAATACAGACTGTTCATTATAATAAACTAGCCATTCTTGCCTAACCTACAAGATACTTTTACCATACTTTTAGCCATCTAGGCCTACAAGATACTTTTACTTTATTCATGACAGGCCATTCATGAACATAAAATCAGTTTGTTAATCCACCAAATTGTAAAATATGTTAGGCATGCTAAGTCTAAAAAAGTATCCAAATCATCAGGCTAGGCATGGTGGATTTACTATACCCCAAAATAAACTGATTAATTTTACAAGGCTATGAAGGAGTCGTTTTTGTTCTGTGCTTACAGAGTTTGTAGTCCACTTTTATTATGGTCCTTTTTCCTAGTATTTTTTTTGTTTTTTTTTTTTGCTGCACTTCCGCAGTTGTCCGGTAAAACATTCGAGTGAAAATAATTGTTTTGGATTTTTTTACTTCATTTAGCTTTATTTAGGAACAGATTGTCAAACATCACAGAGAGCTGTTTTAATGTTTTTATGTTGAGCTAGGCTAGTCTGATGTTTTTTTTTAGATTATGAAGAATTTTCTCTACTGACCACACAACTTAATGATAACATTGTTTTTACTTTTTAATTAGGTAATAAAAATAAAATCATTAATTTGGTTTTGGTAATTAATTCTCTATGAGTTTCCCTATACAATTGAATCTGTTACTTTAAGAAAAAAACATTGAGTTTTTGTACTTAAAACCTTTAAAGTTTATTTACATGACTGTCCTCTGACATTATTGAAACCCTTTTTACTGTAAAAACTAAAACCACAATTCAATTTACGAGTATTTATAATTTCTCATATGTCACTTTTATGGTTGAACAATAGTTACGTGTTCTTATTGGACAATGAGTTCGGTTATGCATAATACGTCAGATACAAAATGTTTCAATAACGCCATGAAAGCAAATAAAAGTGATTGCAAATTTATTCACTGAATGTTCGTTAGCGTTAAAACAATTTCATCTTAAAACCAATAACAACGGAAAGCCCGAACTGAATAACAATGTGGATGAATTACGGTTGAAACAAGGAAACTGATGCACACGATTTCTCTTACCACTTTCCCTCTTTAGTAAAAAAAAACATCAATTTCCATAAGCCAATTGAAATTTGCTAACTTCACGAAATATTCCAAATTTACGGTTGTGGCTGTTATATTAAACGCCCATTACATTTACATTAATTTGCTATTTGTTTTTGTAGTTAAAAAGCTTATTATTATTCACACTTTAATGTAAATAATTTTTTTTTTTATTCACTGTAAGAAATGTGATTAACCCACGTTCATCATCTACGCAGACACTCTGTTCAAATTACACTTAGTCGACTAGTTTGTGTGAACAGAGTTCAGCAGTGATGATTTGTTACATCTCATAACTGAAATAGTATATTACGTTACTAGTCCTTAAAATAAGTGTTTGCCGGACGAGTGTGGTCGTTCCCGTGCGACACGAATCCGAGTACGGTATTACCATACGAGGCCGGTAAACGCATTTTGGACGAGTGACGTACGATAGTTTACGCCATACTACTAAATCTGTACAAATACTTATATATTTCCACCAAATAAAGGACTAAAAATCAATATTCATGAGAGGTTATGTTTTTGTTTATAACCACTCATTGCCACCTAAATACAGTATAATCAGCTGATTGGTGTCTGGTAAAACTCATTACAGTACGGTAGTACGCATTGAAACCTCCTTTGATTAAGCTGGCGGCAATCGGCTATTTCTGGACTAAAATCCTTGCGTGGGAAGTTCTTTAAAATAGTGTAGTGTGGCTTAAAAGGTTTTAGTGTATAATTGTCAGGGTAAATAAGCTATTATTTTCTTTAATGAATTTGGATTTTGGTAGACATATTTTGCCATAATCACAAGTGAAATAATAGTTTAGTATGTTTTAGATGACTAATTTAGATATTTAAAGGACTAATAAGCCTTAAGTAAACTGTATAAATTAATCAGAAAAAGATTTTCACAAAAATAAATATTTTAAATTTGTATCCCTCGAAATCAAACCTGACCAATAAGGTGAACACTACAGTATAACCAGTTAGCTTACTTGTAAATGGTACTTGAAACAAAAACCAATATAAAATTTAACATTGATTATAGTAGATGTATGACATAAAGCGTTTGTGGGAGCTCTTTGTAATTAAAGCTCTAGAAATGGTGAATTGGAGCACGGATAATATGGATCGATAGAAAATCCAGACCTTCCTTTTGCGTTGTTAAGAGATGCGACTGTACAATACCAAATAATAGTAACAACGTCTATTATTTGGATTAACTTCTATTATTTAGATAAAATCTAAAATAAAATTATTGAAATTTTTTCTTTGTAATTAAAGTTTGCTGTATGATACCGTTCCATCGTCTATAATTTTTTACAATAATTGCTTTTTGTTAAAACGGCCTCAAAGATAGTTAATGCTTAAAAAGACAGTGCATTTTTACAAATAAATTACATACATATATGCTTAGAGAATTAATCCGTAATAATGTAAAAAGCTTGATAAATTTTGATAAATAATGAACTAAATATTATGATGAAGAACATTAATTCCTGCCTTTTCTGTTGAGTACCTGAACAAGGAATACTTATGGGAAATATGCATTTTAGTTTTCATAAGTTATAAAAAAGATGTATTACAAAACCTAAACATATCGTATTGATTTCTTATTCTGAAAGCCGGCGGCTGTTTTGAGATAAGATTGGTTTTATCTGCAATACAATCCCACACTTCTCTCTAGGCCCCGTGTTTAGTTAATAAATAATATGATATAGTTATTTTGTATTATTAAGTAAATATTCATAAACCTCAGGTTTGATGTATCCTTGGAGCATGACCCCGCGTGACTCCCGGGGGGCGGATCTCAGATCAAATTTGGAGTTTACGTTGGGGCTTAACCGAACAAACCTATACATCCTGGCCCGGACCTGGGGTTGGCTTACGTTACCTTTAAAATAAAATGCAGTAGTGAAAATTATTGGGAAAAAAACACAATGAAATACAAGTTTAACTTTAAAGTTTACGTTACTAGTTCAGTTTATAATTGCTGTTTAATTTTTTTTTTTTATTTTGTTAATGCATGCATGTTCTGCAATGTAATGTAATGTAACTCATACAACTTTGTATAAAGAGATATAATCGTTTTATTAAATTTTCAATAGTGGTAAGAATGATAATATTTTTTTAACATGGACTTCAGCCATTCTTTTAAAGCGGATCAGTATAAAACGAATCCTACATTACACAATTCAATAGCCATAAAAATATCAAACAAAGATTACTTTACATTTGCGTGTACAACAAAAGATGTAATATGCTTTGTTACAATTTTGATTTTAACAAGCCTAAATTAACGAGAGAGAGACACTATTTTTAATGTACCTAATAATAAACCGAATTATAAACTATAGGTACAATTTGACGCCAGTTATTACATTATTTTAATTATATGGAGCATGGTCAGATACTTCGTTTTACTAAATTAGGCAAACTAACGAACATATTGGCCACCTAAAACTACTGTTACATCCCTCAATTAGCAAGAAATATAAAACTACATTAACCAAATAACAATTCACTCTTTAACTACGATTAAAGGCATGCAATTATAAAGCTTGACAATTGTATTGATAAACAGTGGAGGCCAGAAAACACTAGTTACTTAGACGGATCTCAGAATCAAAATTTATTTTATTGCTCATTAACGCAGTAAGTAAAATAGGACCTTATATTGTTCAGCAATTGCAGGAATACTAAACGTTGGTGTTAAACACATGAGTTTGTTAAAACTATTTAACTAGTTAATTAGTTTGTTGAAAATAACTGACTAAAACAAAACAAATGGTTCTAAGGTAAAACAAACACCAACTATTATACATGTGAAACTATGGATGTTTATGTGTAACTCTGAAGTTCCATCCCGTTAAAAATACTTAATCGGTTGAGCTGACATTTTGTAAAGAGGTACTTGATAGTCTTGAGAAACACATAGGCATGTTAAAGTTGTAGAAGTCCTATAGGGCTATGTCTACGGGGATTCAATGTTCCCATGTTATTCTTATGATGAGTATATATATTATTAAAAGAATTTGTTGGATTTTTGTGCGCAGCAAATTGACACCTAAATATTTATATTTATATGCATATTGGGTATCAATTTAAAGCTCATGTCCTCTAGATGTGCCTTTTGCGGGTTTGTATGGTGTCTCGTGAAAGCCCTTTGTCCTATGGGCTTTTACAATTTCATAGTTTGGCCTGAATTGTTGTCAATCATATGAACTTGTTCAAGTTTACATTTGCTTAAATCAAAACATTACCTGAACTGTCAAAGTAGGATTGTTTACAGCCAATTTTATGTTTTAAATTTAATAAATAAAATGTGATACTGTGCGAATGTTTGATAATTTACTCTTTTCTAATGTTTAGGTACATTTGTAAAATATCATAGCTACTGTAAATGTATTATACTATAGCATACCGTAAATTTAAAGACGCAAATTTTCTTAAACCGTGTCCTCCCCCATTGCAAACGCAGAGCACGAGTATATCTGCAATAAGCATTTTATACTTATAAGGCAACCCCGTGCGAAGGATGGGTACTTTACTAATTCCGACTGATATTACATTTCTTTTTGTTTTTGCTGAAATTGTATAACTTGAATAAATTCAGGATTATATCCTAGTAACGTCACCCAAATAAGGGAAACAAAATCAACAATGTAGGACGCAGATATGTAGGGGAAATTATTGTTAATCGTACAGCAGCAAGCATGAAAACAGAGTTGTAGTATATACTTTCCCCAAACAAAACATCACGATTCTGTAATTTGTCGTTGCTGTACGCCTTATTTCTCAAGCCAGCAATCTATTGTAGCAACTAACCATTTGGTAAATTATTTTACTTTGTGTGATTATGTCTAAATAGTTTACATGTCGTATTTTAATCGATCTTCAAATGTAGGGAATTCAAAGTTTTAAGATTGTATTAATGTCAGATAAATACATCTTTAGTTTTGTTTTTGCATATTGATATAGGTTTGGGGTTATTCCTGATTTGGATGGTCGATTCAAAGTTGACGACTGCAAATATCTAGATGTTTAATATCATACTAAACAGCCCTACGAGATGTAAATAATTATACATTTAAGTCACATACA
Source organism: Macrosteles quadrilineatus (assembly GCF_028750875.1). NCBI lineage: Eukaryota > Metazoa > Arthropoda > Insecta > Hemiptera > Cicadellidae > Macrosteles > Macrosteles quadrilineatus. Next base: position 498,238 of record NW_026542597.1, read on the forward strand.
TTAAGCCAATGTAATATAAAATTAAAAATGATTGCATGGGATCATTGTAAGCAATTGAATATGCCTACGCAGATTTCAGGCTGTATAAAGTATACTGAAGTTATGAAATAGTATTATTAATCGATTGTATTTGATTCTAGCTTGTTATGGGTGTGTTTTAATAAACTGGATGTATTTTACATTAACATATTATTTTAACTATGCGTAAAATTTTATTATTCTTCCAAAGTAATGTATGAATTTAAAGCCAAAGTTTGCGGTGCTTATTTTTGTAGAACTTAAAATCTGCAAAAGTCATAAATTTAGTTGAACAAAAATTATTTAACACATTTTAAAGGACAGTATGAAATTTACCCATAATTACTTCTGGGTTTCTAATAGTTCTTATAGTTTCTTATAGAAATGGTTGTCTTCTTAGGCAAAACCTATTCTTAAATCATTCTAACTAAAATAATTTTATACTACTAGGAAATTCTAATCATGCGTACTTTTAAATATTTGTAGTTCTCCAAACGTTTAACACAAAAGTTTATCAAAACATGCGTTTAACACAAATGTTGACATTAAAGACACACATAAGTGTTGTCAAAAAGTGTGTACAAAAAGATTGAATATACACACATAAACACCTTAAACCGTAGCATTAAAAATAAATATGCTCGCATAAAATTATTAAAACTTTCATAAGTTTTTGATTATATCTAAAAGACAAATATATTTCTGATCGCATTTTTAATACTTTAATATTCGTAATTTGACGGTTTGTTTTGATCATACCATCCATAAAATCAGGATGTGAACAAAGAGGCAGAAACAAAGGCTTCAGGGATATTGCGCAGAAGATAGCTGTGTGATTGTTAATCACTCCATCCTCGTTTGGAGTTCCAATTTATGTTCCAAAATGCATTTACTTCTTCAGTCCTACGAGTTTAAAGTCCCCCTTTCATCAGCAAGATTCTGATATTACTAAACAAAAAATACTTGCAAATGAATTTCGTTTTAATTCCATCGTGTAAGATCTAAAGTATTTTAGATTCTTAAACTTTTTTCTTTCTCTTTATAAATCCATTTAATTCGTTTATTAAATATGGTAGCCCAATTTCTAAAACTCACTATAATAGTGCGTCATTTTAAGGAAATTACCCCCATTCAAAACAATGCATTAACTTGGGTTTACAAAAAGGGCGTGCAAATGCTTGTGGGACCGACTTTATAATCTATTAATCCAAGGTAGATATTGGCAAAACTATTGACTTTTTTGCTAGCTCAGGTTAAATAAGGCGTTCTAGTTGTTTTATGTAACCGTTGTGAATTTTAGAGTTTATTACAAGCCATTATTTGAAAAAATATCAAACTTTAACAAAATCCATGTGATTTTTTTTAAATATCAATAAAAGCTACACCTTCTAAAAAAAGAAGCTACAAACAAAAATAAAATTTGAAGTGGTTATTGTTTTTTGTGAGCTTAATATGGCAATGGCATTTTTTCAACTGTTTGTAAATCATCCAGTTTGGTTAGGTGCTTGCGGTCAATCTCGTCAAGAGGAAGAGTTTGTGAAGGAATGTTTTTTGTTTCGCAGTTAGTTGTTACTTATTTTCCACTGATTGTTCACTAGCAATCATCCCAAGTTAGATATTATACATAAGCTGTAAAACAGCTTTACCCGAAGGAAAGCTTATGTATATTGGAACTTTTCATAATTGGGACTAAAATATAACAATAAAAACGTTGTCTATATTTGAACCAGAGAGTTAACTAAGTGAGTTAACTAACGATGTTGCATTTGTATTTGTTATAAATTTTCACCACGCGTCAGCAATTAAATATTTCTTTTTATTATTACTTCTATACTATGAAGTTCTATCTAGGTGAAAATGAATATGATTATCAGAGACAAAAAATGGAATCAATAGAAGCAAGACGGTATACGGCGCCACACTAATCATTACGTAGGAACAGCTCTTGGTTGCTCTGTCTCGAATATGAAATATGTTACTCCATGTGGGAGAAAACATAGATGTATCGTACTGCTTGAGTCAGCAATACAATAACTACCCACCAAGTATATGAAACAAACTATGTATCATTAGGTACTTTGAGATATAATATACAGTGTGTAAATTAAGTATTGAAACAAATATGTATTTTTAAAACCGAAATAGATAGAAATATTCTGTTTGTGGCAATAATTATTGTTAACAAAGGTTCCGCAATTTTTTACATCAAAAATATTTGTTTACCCCCCTAACAGGGTAGGGGGTAGGGGGTGACTTATTTTTTTCAAATATCAACCCCTATAAAGTGACGCCTCATTTTGAAGGGTTTGTCAAAAGAAACACAATGACACAAATCCGAGGTGAATATCTGACCCCTAGCCAAATGGCAAATATTCCAAAATGGGTGTTTTTTTACAAAAATTAAATTTTGGAATACCCGCCATTTAGGTTAGGGGCAAAATATCTACCTCGGGTTTGCGTCATTGTTTTTCTTTTTAAAAAAACCCTTCAAAATGAGGGGTCACTCAATAGAAGTTGTTATTGAAAAAAAATAAGTCACCCCCACCCCCTACTCTGTTAAAAGGGTTGAAAAAATATTGTTGATGTAAAAAGTTGCGGAACCTATGTTAACATTCAATTCCACAAACAGAATATTTCTATCTATTCCGGTTTTAAAAATACAGATTTCTCTCCATTATTTGTGAAATTGGTGCTTTTTTACATACAGTAAATCACATTTTGGAATGCCTGCAATTTTGGCTAGGGGTGAGATATCCACCTCGGGTTTGCTTCATTGTGTTTCTTTTGACAAATCCTTCAAAAAGAAGGGTCACTTAATAGGGGTTGCTATTTGAAAAAAATGAGTCACTCTCTACCCATTACCCTGTTAGGGGGGTTAAAAATATTTTTGATGTAAAAAATTGCGGAACTTTTGTTAACAATATTATTGCAACAAACAGAATATTTCTATCTATTTCGGTATTAAAAATACAGATTTGTTTCAATACTTAATTTACACACTATAAATAATAATAATAAGAAGAATAAATCAACTTTAATATTGATAAAATGAGGATTACTATTCTTATTGCATTATATTCGTCTACACTGGTCTGCACCGATCAACTTGTAGCGTAAAATAGTTCATGCTGTTAGGCCTAAGTTATCTAGAACAAATAACGTTTACCTGTAACCATTAACTACTTTGCTCGCTGCTTAATAAAAAGAATGGGGTAGTTGCAACCAAACGAACACATTCATCATCTTATCTAGAATAAAACGTAGAAGTATAAATAAAATTAAGCAATAGAAAATAAAAGGCAATTTATGAAGGAATTGATAGTTTTGCGCAAGGTTTCTCGTCATGACGAACATTTTAAGAAAATGGTTTATGGGGATGTTACTTGTAGTTTTCTCAAAAGTTTATGGGTACTTTTGGCTTTACATATAGAAGATTCTTTTATGGTACAACATATCCTTTACAAAAAAAAAGTTGTAAATCACTTTTCTCCCTTGAATTCTGATACTTATATCCTAAGCTAGTTTTCCAACGTTTCTCAATTTCAAATAACAAAATAGTGTTGGGTAGTAAGCTTAGGATAAATAACACAGAATATTGTTTAAAATATAAATTAGCCTACTTATCCAAAAACGTATATATTTATCACACATCTACGAGAGTTGATGTTTTAGAAAGTTGATAAATTTATGTCATTACAAAATTAACTTTGTTTAACAGAAAGTTCAATCATATAGATGCAATTACTTCTACTCGAAGTCTGATTTGATTTAACCCCAATCAATACAGATTGTGCGATCAAATTGACTGTGATTGGTTGTTATTTACATGGTAACAATTTAACCTATTCTTTAAATTGAATATTGAATATTTGACTTGAAATATCATTATTCTAAAATTCAATATTATTTTGATTTAATTCTGCTTAAAATTGAAGTTTTACTGTCAGATTTGACCCTCAAAATAAGTTTCGTCAGTTAAGTGACCGTGTCATTTTTTTCGGTTTGGAAATTTGTTAAAATTTATTGTTTTGTTATTAGGAAAAATTTAGAATAAGCAATCATGTCAACACCGTTAATTATTGTGATTATGAAGTACATAATTGTCCAATGATTATATAATAGCAATTTTATACCATGTTTCGTATAATTATATTGTAAGCGTCATATTTTCATACATATTGTACAAGAATTTTGATGACTTATGCAAGAATGTATCAATGTTGTATATGTTATGTTACATAGCAATTATCTACCTCTTGAAATAACCCATTTATTTAAATCTACGTATAAGGCTTATCCTTTTAAGAAACGGTTACCCATTTAAGAAACTACGAAAGTAGAAAAACTTCGTTCGGATTTAAAACATGTTATTAACTATTCGTATACTAAAAAGAACGTAAAACTCAAATTACTTGATTGGTAAACATTTTACTAATAAATACCTACTCCTAAGCATCATTCATTCTTATAAACAATGCACAAGATTTCATTAAAAATAAATTAAATTGATCACTAAATACATCAGGACCACCTAGATGATTACTAAGATCAATCTTACACCTACGATTAATGGAAAATAAAAATGCGTTTTTTACATCTAGGTCGTAAAAATAATTTAAAAGCCCTAATACAACGCTACGACTAGGCCCATGAGCATTTGAATTCGTCATTAAAAATTTTATCAACTTGCTTACAAATATTTTTACAAATTTATAAAGCATTACGCAGCTTTTGCCCCAACATAATATTCAATATTATTTTTATAACTAAATTAAGCAAGGGATAGCTTCATGTTAGAGGTGTATTTAAGGGATGTACAGTAATCTTTGTATATTATCATATAATATAAATGTAATCATTGTTTCTTAAATTAGCTATCAAAGGGTGAGGCATGAGAAAATCTCTTGGATATTAAATTCAAGAAAAATCTGTAATGGCCTCAAGACTATCACTTTCAGATTTAGTTATTAAAAGCCTCACTAATTTCGTTAATGTTTATCCCATATACTAGAATAAAATAAGTCATTTCTATAGAGTATATTTCAGTTAACAATCTCTAAAATTACTTCTACTGAAATAAGCTTTCATCTATACTTCTCAAAATAGGTGTAGATTGACATGATGCGCGTAATGCCATGATAATGAGTATGGTGAAGCATAGTGATTTTAATCGTCTAAAACGACTAATTTGTTACCCATGCAAGAAACTCTTTATTAGCTTAAAATAATATTACTGTGACATAAACTTTGTAAACCAATTTTTATATATATATTTGATTAGTAACAGCATTACAATAGTTTCACCTCGCGCTGCTAAACTCTAAAGACGCTTTTATATGACTTCTCACATATAACCTTATGAATATAACTAACAGATTACAAATGTATAACACTATAGCATTTCAGTGTAAATTATAGATTTACAAAAGATACAATTTTGCATTATTAATCGTATTTTGAGTAATGGCAAAGTCCTGAGATCTGGTTGACGTTTAGAAAAACCAACCTTTTGCTCCTAAAATACTTGTGTCCAAACCGCATTGTAATAAGATCTCTATAAGTAATTAATTCCCAATTGATTTAAGCTAGCATGAACAATTTAACGTTTAAAAAATTGGCAAATATTTCTTTCGTTTAGTATCATAGTAAATAACTGCTAGTTTAATGCACAGTAGTTTGGTATCATACGGATAACTATTAGGTAAATGTGTTAAGTTTATTAATGGAACGTATAATATGTCTTACGTTGTCAAAAGATAGCATCGTATTGTCTTAGGACAATTAATAGTCATGGAACTACGTGCATTTATATACAGACAATGAATAAAGAGCTATCAGATGGATATTACAAACAGTTTTTGGTGCATATTGCATAAGTCACTTATGTACAGCTGTAATGTTTACTCTCTTTCAAAGTCTTGATTACGAAGTTGTAAAGAGGTATCGTATTGCTTATATTTATATCAGTCGTGATAGGGTACATGATAAACATGTTTAATATATTCATAGCTTTAAAAACCTACTTAACTTTCAGGCTTTACTTTGAACTAGTTTCTTCTTGGATTTGGTAAATTGTGTGATGGTTTTACAAAAACGTTTAACATAATTTTTCTATATGTTTTAAAATATAAAGTTTCTTGTTTTTTATGATATACAAAAATGTTGTTATACATATTTAATTATTATCACTAATGAAAGTTATAAGGTTTTAGATATTAATTCTTATTCAAAAGCATACGTTATGCCTAAGGTTTTTTTATATGCTTTTTCGTTTTTGAGCCAAATTTTACATTTTAAAATGCATTTTTAGTAAACTTAAAGATTGTTTTCCTTCAAATTAGTGACAAAAAGGCACAAATCCAGCCAACTCAAACACCAGCTGTACGCTAATTTGACATAAATAAAAAATATAATAATTATTATTCTGCAAAGTATTGTCAGAGTGAAAAAATAATATAAATGTTTAACTTTGATTAATAGCTTGCTGTCAAATCCACAGTTGATGGTCTGCAGTGCGATTGCAACTTAGATCTAGTAAACTGCGAATGAGCAATATGTTAGCTTAGTATAGAGGTCACTTCTTAAAAATCTGTTAAGATTCCTCTTAAATAAATAAAAAGAGACACTTATACAAATTTACTTTTAATAAGAAAACATTACTTAAAAGGGAACTTAGCTCAAATGTTAAAGGTACTCTGTTTGTAATGGACTTTTAGAATCGTGGAATAAGTGAAACACAAAGGTATTAATAAAACTTGATTTAATAATAATCCTAAACAATTTGTGCAATTTATTTGGATAAAAAAAAACAATATAAATTTATTGGTAATCACGAAGACAATAAATCAGAAAAAATAAAATGTATATCAAAGAATTATTATTATTAACATGCTATACTTAGACTACATCAAGAATAGTGAAATGCTATTTACTTTTGTTAAATATATGAAGATTATTTCACACATTTTTGCAACCAATTAGATGATACTAAATTCTATAGTTGATATAAGATTTGTTACGAAAATGTTAGCATATATTCAACAAAATCTATTTAAAATTATCATTTTAAATATTTAAAAATTGAATTTGGCATTAAAATGCACTTGGTGATAAATTTTCAAGTTTATTCGATTATGAAATACAAGTTTCGCAAACATGATTACTTTCGAATAACGGAGGGAAACAACTTTCGTAATCATTGAACGCTGAAACTGACAGCTGCCGGGATTGATAGTGGGTTTAGGCGATTAACTTGAGCAAGCCAACGGTTTCGTTTATTGTTTTAAAGGATAACTTCAGGACAAAGATTTCCTCCCAACACAGTCAACAATTTTTTTTTCATAAAAATATATTTTTTTAAATTAAGGTTTAAGGATTTGGAGATTCAAAATCCAGATATAAAAGTGTATATACACTAAAATACTATTTATATGGATCCATAAGTTCATTATATGATAATTTAAGCGTTGGTACCGTACTAAATCAGTATCATTGAAAAATCACAAAATACTTTATAAAAGCTGGATTGTTTCAAAACATGTTGTAGATTTGAGATAAAAAGATTGTGAATTAGAGTATGAAACAGTTGAAGAAAAAGTATAATTAAAATTACGACTCAAAAGTTTACCAGTAAAAATGTTAGATAAAAAGTTGAAAAATAACGGATTCTGTCAATTAATATTACCACTTAACATCTTTTTTGTATATTTACCGTCTTGTGAGTAACAGTATAAGCGTAAATATATCTTTTAAGTGTTATAAGACGTTTTTTTTATTTACTTTCCGTTAATATTATTCTTATAACAATGGCCTTTTTTAATTTATGTGCTACAGCCTTTTTAATACATAAATAGATGTGTGTTCTAAAAACTTGTACCCTAAAAAAAAACCCTAAAAAAGTTATTATGTATATGCTAGCTCATTGAACCACTACAGTTTAAGAAACTCATATTTTTGTGTTTTATAATAGTCAAAGAGTATGCCTAAACCTAAAACATTGGAATTTGCCAGTGGTCTTGCACAACAATTCGCGACACTATTATTTGACTCCATGGACCTACCCAAAATCTTATTTAGGAAAGACGCCATACACCATAAAACAAAAGTTTTTTTAAACTATAATTTTGCCAGAATATATCTCATTTTTGGACAAGTATTTGCAAAACCTAAACTACAAACCTAAACTATAACTAACTCATGAAATCTAACTCGTGTGTCTTAAAATAATTTAATTAACTATAAAAACAAACGGGAAGAGAATACTAGCATTTCTATCCGTTTAATCTGATTCCCCGTTACGATTAACTTTTAGGTCGCCAATTGAGTCTGATAGGTTCGATTAGGTTGGACTAATTTCCCCCCCCCCCTCAACGTAATAGCTTTCAGGGATAATATAACATACTTAAATATTATGTTTTTTTTATTATTATCAAACACTCTTTGATTGAAAAAATAATTCTTTGAGGGCATAGGTCATGTTTTTTGTATATTTACCTTAATTGTATCATCTATAACATCGCTATAAAAAATTAAACATGAATAAAAACTAAATGGAAAACATCTTAACAATAACATGCTGCTTTTCAAAGGATTAAAAGCTATACCTTTGGTGATACAAATACAACAATATGTTATCTGCTACCATAGACTGACGCAGTTTCCAAACACTACACAATCAGTTCTGACCAGTGGTGATCACGGTCCGGTGCTTTACTCTACAAAAATATCTTTCCTCTCTTGTATTGCTTAGATGTTCATACCTGGAAGGGATTTAAACCTTGTTTTTTACTGAAGCCCAGAAGATCCACAACATTTGAGTAAAATGTTAAAGATTATTTATTATCCTTTGCGAAACGCTAATTTTTTAACCTAGATTTTTAAACACTTGAATAATCATGCAGAAAGTTAAGGGGCACATGAACAGCTGAAATACATTTTACCTACGACCGTTTTTTAAAGTAGCCATTTCAGTCCAGTTCTTAGAATTGAAAAGTTTCACTTTACAACTGTTTACTTTCATATCCGCATAGTTTCATTTCATATCCGCATAGTTTTCTCATATCCACACAGGTAACGGACCAATGAGGTTCAAGTATTGAGAGAAAAGAATTAAAATTGTAATGCTTCGAACGTCAACTAATCAGCTGATCAGCTGATCAGTTGACCAATTTAATTGTTGATCCGACTTGTTCATGTTGATACTCGCGTATTCTTAATTAAGTTGGTGGAAGTCCAAAAATAAATGAAATATTTGCCGAATTGTACCTGATACAATATTATTTATGGTAAGAATGCTGCTAGCAATGTAATATTTAACGAAGTTTAACAAACACGTAATTACAGGAAATCAGCTTATTATACAACAAGTCGTTGCATCACTTTCAGTGGCAATTACAATACACGAAAACATAACCTCTCTAAAAAGTTATCAGTAGTGATTGTTAGTAATTAAATCCAGATTGATAGTAATTAAAAAACGGTCGTAGGTAAAGTAGTGTACGCAACTCGCGCTAATAGTCTTTACGACACTCGTAGAAGTTTTTAAGGCACTCGCCAAGGCTCGTGCCTTAAATGTTCTACTCGTGTCGTAAAGACTCACTTAACGCAATCGTTGCGTAAACTACTATTAAGGCCTAATCAATCCTTTAAATGAATATATATTTTAAATTTCAAGAGAATTTTAATTTTAATGGATCTATTTTACAACTCTAAAGATACATGTCACAGTTCAAGTGTACCTTTGGAGAATGACATCACACAAAGCTGGCGATCTCATTAATCCAAAGAAAGTAGATTTTAAAAAATCAATAGGCATTAGATAATACACTAAAAGGAATAGTGGTAAATATGAGGTATAATAATTCTGAAACTTACGTTTAAAATTACCATTTATTTTATTTTATTTTCTTATAGCGAAATTTGAAATATGTACGGATAAACTAATATTGCTTTGTACTCAATAATGAAATCGATTCGTAGGTTGATAGCTTAGTTGATTCAATTTACCAGTATTGCATGAGTTACATGATGACATACTAACCACGTAAATCATTAAGACAAAACCTTAAATTGATTAAAATTTACTATCGGTTTCAAAACATACATTTATTTTTAACACTTCAAAAGGTATTAATAAAAGAAGTGTTCTAACTTTATAATGTTGATAGCATATTTAATAGATGTATCGGTATTGCTCTATTCACTTTGTAAAATATTTTCTTTTCCTGGTAATCAATGAAAAGTTTTTCTCAGTAAAAAATAATGTTGATTACACAAGGAAGTACTAAGCTACAGTTGGCAAAGAAGTAATTAGTCTACTACTGTACTAATAGATTGTGGTAACCGAGTAAGTTGATTTTCACTTGAACCAATCAGACTCAAATTGCCCTGGAGAGAAACGGTGTTGGAGAATTGTGATTTAACTGGGACAGTTCATTGCCTAGCAGGTGACGGTTATTATTGAAGTGGTTGGTTCTTTTTCAGATATATTATTATCGCTAAATTTGTTTTGGATAAATGTCGTTTAATATCGCTTGGATAATTTTTGTGTAGGTCCAACGGAACTGCCACTATCGAGTTTATAATTGAAGTTCTTAGATTTTGACACCTTACATGGAATACACGCCTTAGAATGTTGTATTGACTGCAACTACAGTTAAATTGGCTGTCAAATGCTTTGAAGGAGTAAAATGTTTTTTTATTAATTTGATTTGCAAACACAGTACTTAAATTCTGGTTGCAATATTATATAATTGTTTATTATTTTTAATGTTGTACCATCATTTCATAAAAAAGACTAGTTAATTGTATATATATATAAATCCCAAAGTACCCATGAACTGTTGAGAAAACTACAAGTAACACCCCCATAAACCATATACTTAAAATGTTCGTCATGAAGAGGAACCTTGCGCAAAACTATTTCATTAAACATTATTTCATAAATTGCCCTTTAAGGTCCTAATTCCTTTCCAAAGGGAACTTTCCATGTAACGTTAAAAATGTTTATGTAATGTTAAAATACCTCAGCTGTACTTATTTGTATGTTATTATTTCAATTTATTACCTTATTAAAATCAGGTGTGATTATTTTGTTGTATCCTGTGTGTTAACGGTATCCTGTTTTGTTTATTTCAGCTTAACTTAACCAATCAACAGTTTATTAATACTTATGATGTCAAACGGGGTGAAGCCCGTCGGGAACAGCTAGTTAATTTTAGAACTAAAAAACAATATATATATAGTTTTATCATTTAGTCTTGCAAGGGTTGAATATTTCACACAAATATTTATTCCGATGAAAGGAACAACAAAAAAGAAATGAGACCTACAGCAAAAAAAGACCTCACGTGGGTTTCATTACTTTACATTTCGTTGGAGACAACAAATGACCTGATCGTGACATGGTTCCTTCTCTAAACAAGAGATCAGTTTTATGTTCTCAATCCGTTTGAATAAGCTTGAAATAACTGAATAACGAAAAAACTTAAATAGGACAGAAATGTGCATACATGGTGCTAATAGCTGTATGCAAATATTAAATACTTAATCATTTAACTTTTGTGTAATACAAAGAAGCGATATTAAGCATTATTACAATGGGATTACTTTAACTTTATTTATGGGGATAACGGATATATGTGAGTTTTTCGTAGCTCTTGGTATTGTTTCTGGGTCTACAACAAATTAAAATATCACACTTAATTTGTCTGTTGGTCAATTGTTACTCACAGACCCACCTTTGTGTATTTTTTTAACGTTGCGTTTTTTTCCTCAAAGACTCTTGAAAAATATCGAAATTTTCCGCAAAAATCATGTTAAAAGGTGGCCATTTAAGTTTGTAATGTCTTTCCCCTAAATTAGTGACACTAGTACAAAGATTCGTGCAACACTTCAAAGATCTAATTATCACTGTTATTAAGGAAAAGTTATATTGAAAAGATACTAAATGATGACTTTTGAGTAACTATTGACTTATAGATGTTTTGATTGTACTTTGGATGTTTTTAGCTGTTTTACAGTAAATACGTTAATTGGTGGCTGGAAGTTACGTTTTGCTGGCCATGCCAGCTGCCATCATTATTTGGGGACCGAGCAGGTTTTTACATCCCTAGGGCCGCAAAATCAGCTGTTCGCTTACTTACCTAAAACAACATTAATGCATAAGTACACAATCAGTAGGCCTATCCACAGCATTGCAATAGACTTGTTATATTGTTACCGCTGTCTAGCAACTATTTATTATTAGCAACTATTTATTATTATTTTTACTGAATCCTCAAGTTATTTCATTACATAACCTTAAAAGTTTTGTCTGTTAGTGTGCATTATTATTGTGGTGAAAAGTGGTAATAGAGTATAGTGTGGTGAAAAATAGCGTTCGTACCACTGACCAAAATGGTTTTGCAGCTCTCGACCGTTTTAAGTTCTCGAGCCGGCAAAACCTCATTTTCGGCCCTAGGTGCGAAATATACTATTTCGTCATTAAGATAGTAAATCAAAGTAGTAATTCAATTTGGTAATGCAATTATCGTTATCATTAGATAAATGTTATAAATAAATGTTCAAAATCATAGTTTGTAATATTAATTGTGATTAAGATTGTACTACTTAACTATATCTCATTCCTAGGGTCAGGTGCTTATGTATATATGTTAAATGTTTTAATAGATAAATAGCTTTTAGAGATAGTTATTTTTTTAGAAAAACCCAACTGCGATAATATTCATCCAATTCATAAAACACAAAAAAACATGTCTAAATATATTTTTTATCATTTGATATTGCATTATTTAACAATTGTAGAGAAGCAATTGCATGGAGAAGATCATATTTATTATGGATTATACCAACCTCATTTCAACATGTCGAGAGCTCTCGGTAGGTGATCGATACAGGATCTCTTGATCTTGTGGTTTGCACTCATGCATCTGGAAGGAGATAAAAGAGGTAACAGCTAAAAATGTGTACATGAAAAAAAATTGCAAAGCGTTATGTACAAATCAAATATTTCTAAAAAATTAGGCTATTTATAAATGTGATGTGATATGGATATATCGGGTGTTCAAAAATAGGATCGGCTTCATATTTTTTTTAATCCTAAAAATTGACAGACGAACCTTAGAACATGTTTCATGGGCACAAAATACTATTTTAACACTTATTAAGTGGGCGTTATTGTTTGTTTCGTTCTTGAACTTACCTACTCAGGGGTAAGTTAATCCACAAAATCCAAGCTCAATCGGATCAAGGTATCAAATATGGCAGCCGATTAAACTTTTCTCAACTGACATTTTTAACATACCTTAAACATTCGGTTTCGTATGTTTTAAGCGTCTTTTGGATGCTTACGGCATTTTGTTGAGAATTTCATGCCCTTAAAATTATGTACGTAACTAAATATGCTGGCCATCATCGTCTATGTAAGACAGCCTTTAAGGTACGCCCCTCATGGAAGTGGTTTTTTCATTGGCTGTTTTTGACTAATAATTAAAAAGCATGATTTAATGCTACAAACTCGAGCTTAAAAGGATAACTGAGTCAAGTTCGGCAGCAGTGTAAAGTTTACAATTTTTTTAATAACTGTTGGCATTGTACCTCAGTATTTGTACGTTTAATTAGTCATTATGATTTTAATTACGAAATGTACAAGTAACTAGACATATTATTATAAAAGGTATTAAAATGTATAGGTAATTGATACATGTTAGTTAGGGTGTAATTAATGCATTAAACATGTTAATTTAGTTACCGTAAATGTTTTCATAGCAAATGCTCGAAGTGTGCCCCTTCCGTTGTTTGGCAATGAGTCAATCAGCGAAAAAAAGCTTTCACGGCGTTTTAAAGTGCAGTGCCATCTTGTTCAATGTTATAACATTCACTTTTTCTGTTATCACGATTCTGTTTCTTAATTCTTTTAAGTTCTCTGGTCTCGTTTCATAAACTCTGTCCATAAAGTAGCCCCAAAAGTTGAAGCCCCAAGGGGGTTAGGTCGGGGAACGTGCGGGCCACTCAATAGCACCTCTTCTCCCGATCCACATTTCAAGGAATGTTTTACTAAGATAATCCCTGACAACTATTTGGTAATGGTGGGGGTTGTCCTTCTTGTTGAAATCACTTTATTTTTACACAGATTTTTTTAGGGGCCTATTGATTTCGCAACGCACTTATGAACGAAAAAGCCGTTGAAAATTATTTAGCTAAAAAATATATTAACCATTTTTCAGATGAGGTTTTATAGAATAAAAAAATGTAATAAACTTTTAAAACTGATATAAGAGATACTAAGTACGAATCAATAGAAGCAAGACGGTGTAAGGCGCCACACTAATCATTAAGTAGGAAGATATGTTGGTTGCTCTGTCTCGAATATGAAATATGTTATACCATGTGGGAGGAGCCATAAATGTATCGTACTGCTTGAGTCAGCAATACAAGAACTACCCTCTAAGCAACAACAGCAAACTTTGTATCTTTAGGTACTTTGAGACACTTCACTTGGCAGAGTAAGACTGTACTTACTTGTACCGTTTTTATGAGATACTCTTGAGGTTTTTTTTATGAGGAGACATATGTCATAATCTTAGTTTTGCTATACAAGTTTTTGACTTTTAAATGCTAGTTTTATCTACTTATGTCATTTGTAACTACCAGTGTCATGAGAAATAGCCACTCTATGAATTATTTACTCGTTCTACGTAATTTGTTTGCTATAGTTTTATGAAAATATGGTTTTTTTCTCATCTGTAAGATACTTTTTGGTTTTTTTTTTTTTGCACATTCTCCTTATATTATTTTCATTGTTCATAAAAATAGCTACAAAGTTATACAACAAAACTGTTTCTTGGTCCTCATGACTTTCGAAAAATATTAAAAAAATTACCAATTCAATGTCAATAATTTTTTCGAACAAATATTTGCAATTTACATACTAAAACAAACATGTATTTAGGGTCTTCTATTTTTTTCTTAAACGGACAAAAGCAGTAAATTGCATGCTGTATTTTATTAAATTGAGTGAATGATCTTGGAGTAAATTTATTGTCATCCATGGATCATAGTATTGTTAATGAATATTATAGAAATTTTTATTTGTACTGCGTATTTACTTGAAAGTAAGAAAAGAGTATGTTTGTAGAATACTGCTTTATTTAACTACTGATAGAAACTAATGCAATATTAATTTAATTTAATATCACACGGATTCATAATAATTTGAATAAAAAGAATAATAACATTAAAATAATACGCTACACAAAGTATCTAAACTAATTTTGAATCTTAAAAGCTAAACTAACTAAACGTATTACGCAGTTAATTCTCGTTTGCCATCACAAAATATGTTCTTATATACTTACCGAATTCAATCAAAGTAGGACTAAATGAATTCAAACGAAACAAAGGATATTGAACAGGTAACAGTTTATTTAAAAATGTATTTTGAATTTTAACTCTGTCAATGTGATGGAATATAATCATGCACAAGGCAAGTTGTTTGTAAGACAAGCTAAGTTTGTATAAGATGAACAAGTCTGTGCCTGATATTGAGCAAGTTTGATAGCTATTATACCAAGGTATCAGTATAGTGACAACTTTTAAATTGTTCTAGGACGCGCCAGTCCATATAAATATATCTATTTAACTGTTAAACGATTCATTAAATACACTTAAAGTTTATATAGAACACAGGACGCATAATATTACAAAGTTTTTACATATATTTTTCCAAACTGAGACAAAAAAATCGAGTTGCGTGGACGCTACGACAATCCGCCCACGACTGGAATTCCATCAAATTCAGGGTGTATATGCTAATTACAGTATGTGACCGTTAACAATTTAGAAAGGTAAATATCAATACTGTTAAAATAAGTTAGAGGATTTTTGTACCACCAAAATTAAACACAAAATGTTTAATTCTTTTATTTTAATACCATCCTAGTAAACAAATCAAAATTTTACAGCAATATTCAACTAAACAAATAATAAAATCATGGGTCCGGTGATGTATATAATCGCTTTAAAGTTTTATTTGATTTCACTCCCAACCATTACGAATTGCAGTGCGGTAATTGATGAAAATTGTTTCGTTGTCAAGCAAAAACGTTAACCGTATTAATCAAATACAATCTTCTTTAATACTTTTTCTGATGAAAACTTATTCCTATAGACTTTTGTTATTCAGGGTGAATCTTGTAAGATTTCCACTCCTGATTTTGGCAAGAGGTTTTTGGCTCTTTATGAACAAATTTGTACTTTTTGGAATACGCTTGTATTAAACGCAGACGTGTATATTGTGATCAAATATTACATTCACTAAAAATAACTATTTAATGTACAATATGTAATAGGCAATATTACAACATAAAAAAAATGTTTAAAAATTGAAAGAACTCACCTGAAAGAATTCAAAAAAGGTAGTTTTGTCATATCATCAGAGAAATATAAAGCCATCATTGTTGATACATAGTTTTAAACTGTTATTCTAACTAATAAGCCATTGGATAACTAGAAACTGTATATGTGCTCAACAAGGTATCACTGTTACGTAAACTTTGTGGGATACAATTACAAATGATATCCTTGATTAGTAAAAGCATTACGATGGTTTCTCCTTGTACAGCCAAACTCTCAACACGCTTAAATATGATTCCTCACACTTAGTAAACTATGAATGTAATTAAAATATATTATTAGACATACGATCAAAGATTTCATATCATTTGTAACATAGCATGTTTCAAAATATATTTATGGTGTGTTATTTGTACCTTGTTTAATAAAATTACTAGATCTGGTTTTAAGAAAACAAAACTCAGTGTTGCTTGGCGACTTATATTGGAACCTATATATTAAACACATTTATAATATAAGTATGATATTCACTTTGTGATAACTGACCTATAATGAAGGAATTTCTGTATTTTTTTATAATAGAGTTAAATTCAAGCTTGAAACAAGTATTAAAACAGTAAAATTTTTGGTGCAATGTATTTACTTTTAGTATTATCATGTATAACAAAGTTTATCATGTTATAAAAATATAACAGTTAAGTTTTGATTTCTTGACGAGCAGAGTTCCACACAGGGAGTCATTTAAACTGATGCTATGAAAAATTATAACTATTTAGATTCACTCATTACATATATAGATTTCACATCTACCTTGAATTAAAGTTACCACGTACTAACTTGTTAATCTTTCTTAATCGAACAGGTTTTCGCCATGTAATAGAAACTACTTAACTATGCTGCATTACAAACGATTATCACATTATAATAAGTCTAATCGCGATTTAATAATGTTACGTTTGGCAAAAAATGAAATCGAAAAACTACACTAAAGAGGTTTGAGGGTAAATAATATAATTTTACCAACAGGATTATTTTAATATTTCCATACATTATATTTTTTTCATTTCATACATCGTGTGCAAGAGCCTATGCAAAGTAATTATGCTGGAATGGTGCTTATAACTTTTAAGTTAACACGTATCAAAATAAACCATGCATTTCATAATTTTGTAGACATTTATTTGCATTACATAAAAAATGTAAATAGATTTAATTTGAAAATTGTCTGAAGGGAATATTAACATAAAAAAGTTTCATATTTTGCTGGAGCTATTTATATATTTAAACATGTTACCTTTATATGTATATATGTACCCTAGGCCAAACTTAATTTGAGCGCAGGTGCAGTATATAGGAGCACACAGACTGTCGCAAACTGTTACAAGAACTATAACTGGCCCTCTTAGCGTTACTTGGACCATTGCTGTTAGTGAAGATTAATATGTTCCAAACTGATATTATTTAGTGCTTTGCTTATGAATTATATCCCTCGCAATACATAAGTTATAGCTTCCATTTTCGTGCGCGTTTCGATTTTGATATTCTGCAGGCATAATGAAAGCAATACAGATTTCTATAATTCTTGAAATTAAGCTTTTTAAGTCATCTGGTCTCGAAATAAAAAATACAAACTATTTAAAACAGTTGTTGAACTTACAAAACAGACAGTTGTATGAAGTTTGAAGATTTTTTTAAAATAAAATATAAATTACAGTTTTAATCAGCCCTACATTGATATAATCGAACACGTTGTATTTTATTCAGCTGTTTTTAAAACGAAATAAAACTGTTCTAAATGCATCTCTGAAACAATTTTAATCGTTGGATTGCATTTTAAGTTATATAAAATTAATTGTAATGCAAAATATTTTCTTACTACCTATGATGTAAGAATAAAATATCCAATTATTTATTAGATTTTTTCTTGTTCCATACGAGTTTAT
Organism: Macrosteles quadrilineatus; assembly: GCF_028750875.1. Lineage (NCBI taxonomy): Eukaryota > Metazoa > Arthropoda > Insecta > Hemiptera > Cicadellidae > Macrosteles > Macrosteles quadrilineatus. Next base: position 516,552 of record NW_026542597.1, read on the forward strand.
TCATATCAGGCAGCTCAAAGATGTGGAAATTAGTTTACTATTGTATACGTTTTGTTAAAATTTAAAAAAAATTTCTACATACTTCTCCATTATGGTAGCCTACTCCTAACTTCTTATTCTCGTAGCAAATTGTCTATACCTGAACTACGACGAAGTTTAAGTGAAGTTTAAGCTAAGTAAGTTAGTGTGGTTTAATATGTTCCAAACTGATATTATTTAGTGCTTTGCTTATGAATTATATCCCTCGCAATACATAAGTTATAGCTTCCATTTTCGTGCGCGTTTCGATTTTGATATTCTGCAGGCATAATCATATATAATTTGTATTCAATCTGTAATTTGATGGGTCTAGTGACTTTAATTCATATTGTTAGCTGTGTAAATATCTAAAATTAGATGGCAAGTATTACATTATATCACGTGGGCTTATGCAGACCATAAGTCATTACAGTGTTATATTAAAGGGGTATCAGATGGATATTGGACAAAGTTTGTGGTACATAAGCTACTAAGTTCCTTAACTCCATAGATTTTGGATAAGCCTTCTATGAGTCTTGAATGTACAGTAAGAGTTGATTCATCCCCCATGATATATTTGGTATGATTAAGTTACATATTGAACTAACAAACATGATGTACGATTACATATTTACCAAGAAAACTAAATTTTAGTTATATTATTAAACTAGCTGTACCCGCGGGCTTTGCCCCGTTTAACTTCATAAGTATTCGCATGGCTCATTCACGTCCTGGTTGAAGTTCGTTCGCTACGCTCACTCACCTATAGGTTGGAGCTCGTTCGCTGCACTCACTTACCTTCAGGTTAGCTCGCTCGCTACGCTAACTCGCCTCCAAGTTGAAGTTCGTTCGCTACGCTCACTCACCTTTTGGTTGAAAATTAGCTGTTGTCATAAATAAAAAATAAAAAAAATAGTACTGCACCCTGTTGGTAATCCTTGTAACTTTTATGCTGTTGAACATCATAGAACAGAACCAACTTGTTTAATTGAAACAGCTGTTAAGATTCATTAATTCCTTTTAAATATGAAAAATCATAAAGTTAACACGGGGAACTACAGAGCCACTGGGGCCGAGCCCGAAAGGATTTTTGAGATAAGAATATGCTTTAATGTTAATCGGGAATGTGAGCTATCATCATGCCAAATTTCAGCCCAATCCGTCCAATAGTTTTGCGTGATTGAGCAACACACACACAAACACACACCCGAACTCACAAACTTTCAGATTTATAATATTAGTAAGATAAGTTTATCCATTTCTTAATATAGAACAATATAAACTTACTTTACAGATAACCTAAATAGATATAACATTTTTCTCAGTATTATTTCGGTAAATTACTTATAATCCCTGAATCCGGGTACTTCAATTTTTGATATGTCTTCTGTTAAACTCAAATCATAACATGGAAAGTTGACTTAAAATATTCAGGATTTATGTATATTCGTTCACCTATTGGGTCTGATGATGATTGGAGTGTCCAATCGAAATCGATCACTACTTGCCATCTTTTGTATATTTACCGTCTTGTGAGTAACAGTATAAGCGTAAATATATGTTTAAAGTGTTATAAGACGTATTTTTATTTACTTTCCATGTCCTGGAATAGTAAAGTTATATGATGTTGTAGTTTAATGGTTTCTTATTCACAAGTAATCGTAACAGCTTAAGATACTTTTTGGGGGAATGAAAGACAAATCTAGCCAAATTATTTTACACTAATAAATGATATGTGAGAAAAGGAAACTTGATTTATGACATCAGCACATTAAAACTGCTAACTAAACACTTCATTGTGAGTTATCCAAAGATAGTAAATTTATTGGGCTGTAAAATATCAGTGGAAAAATATTAAGAAACTAAATTAAAAATATAAAACAAATTTGAGTAATCTTTAGTATTAAATACTAAAAATTAATTCAGTTACTTGTTGTGACGTATCCTTTATTCTGACCTTTTATAAAACAGTAACGTGTCATATACCAAATGTGCTTTACATGTAAATTTCTTTAACTAATCGGAAGTAAATGGATACAAAGTTTGTACGGCTTTTGATAATCATCGCATGAAAAATATAATGATATAAAAATTAGAAAAACTAAAATTCATATATTATCGTTTACTTTATCATTAGGGCGTAAAGTGACACTTTTCGACACTTGCTTAAGTTTAAATCTGCGATCATACAAGACACTTTTTGCCCATGTAATAGATTACGTTTTCCGTCATATTGCACCATTTTTTAAGAAAAGAAAGTTACACACAGAATGTACTTTTCATGTAAAGATAAGCTCCATAAATGGCTTCCATTTGTTTCAGAACTTTTAACTGTGAAATATTGAGCCATTAAGTAAGTTGAATCATATTGTCTATTAAGATTGCGTCGGTAACCATTTTACCATCAAGGGATATCGATATCTCGATATATAAATATATTTGTAGAAGGACTTGGACTTCAAGTGCAAAAACCTGTTTCTCCATGTTATCAACCTTCTTAGATAAACGTTGGCAAAATATTTATAGACCGGTTGAAAATAAATGCGGAAATTAACCACAATAATTGATTTAAAACAATCGATGCAAAAAACTATTGTAAACGCAATCTGTTTCTTACAATCGAAGTTAAACGTGAACAAAGTCTTCTTCTGACATCATAAATTCTACCTGACTATTTACTCCATATGGATAAAAATAGCTACTTTAGACCTAAATTGAAAACAGTAGTTTTTGCCGCAGTTTGAAAAACGATAATTTACGTGTATAGAAAAAGGTTTGTTTTATTTCTGTTCAACAGACTTACAATATCTCAGTCATAAATGTACAGTAACTTTATCTATTCCTTCCGTCTGCTTAGAGCCATAAACAATGGAACAACTTGTTTTGTCTGGTTGACTTCCTAGTATTTGAATACTGTATGTTTGTTTAAATATATTTGACCTATTTAAACTATAACTTACGTTATCTCAAGTCTAAATAAATACTCTGTACATTTGTGAAAGTCATGTCTTTTAAGGAGTATTTCACGAATGCGTTTTATTAACTACACAATTTACAATAAACGAATAACATAGTTTGCAAGACAGATAAACGTTTAATCATTTATTAGTGTGGAGGCAAATATAGTAAAATATGTAAAATAACAAAGTTGGCTCACCCCGAAAAGTAACCAGTGAACACTATGCTAGATGATATTGTATAGTAGTAGAGATGATATTTTGACCGGTGTTCACTCTGTATGAGTGGGACTCTCTTTTCTGGACGCCATTTTCCAAAATGGCGGATGTCACTGTTTGATCTTTGTATAACTCGAGCAAAAATGATCCGATTTTGATGAAATTTAGTATAAACGTTTAAACTTACATTTATTCAAATGAGTTTGCGAACCAGCATGATCGGATCATGGGAGCGGGGGTTTATGGGGGGTTTTATGGGTAAAAAATGGGATTTTCTTATTTTTTGCCCCCAAAGCATAGAATTTTCCAATTTCTCTCTAAATCATTTTAAAGAACTTAAAAAAACAAAAAATTTAGTATATTAAAGTTTTTATGTACCCTTATTGGTTACGGAGAAAATTCAAAAAAATGTTAATTTAAAATGCCCATGTTATTCTTACGGAGGATATTGTCAACTCTTGTAGTTTGCTTGTTTATGGATATATTTTGATCAAACTTGGTAAAATTATTTATTTTTACTAAGCTATTAATATTCTACTAACATTCACACTTTATTAGCCTCCCTGTAGCAGCAAACCTAGGTACTCGTTAAACCTAATGCTATTTCAATTCAACTAATTTAAAAACAAATCAGGCAAATGGAAATTCGCTTAGTCTGCAGGTTTGCTGTGATGGGGGTATTTTATTCTTGACATTTCTTCCTAAACCTACTGGTTCAGGAGATTTAAAAAGCAGTTAGTTAAAGTTAGGATTTCCTCAATGATAAATACATTGATCCGTTTTAACTGTCACCCTAATGTATCCCGTTGGGCCGTCGCACTTTTCTATATATACAATTTATCTTCTATTTTAAAAATAATGGACCCCAATACAATCAGACATTAAATTAACTTTTATTTAATTATTATCAGTTATTACAACAATATTTCTTTAAACATAAATAATAATATTTCTTCTCATTAAACATGAAAACACTAGTAAAAAGTTCTTTGTGCAGGGTCTAACTCACCTTTTAGTATATAATTAAGAGAATATATATTCAAGAGTTATACTATTTCTTCCTCATTGTCCTGATTTGAATATATATTCTTACATTTCTCTAGAGAACATCCACACACTTTGAGACATACAAACAGCTCGTTCAGTGCGGATGTACTACAGATTGTTCTCGATCCAAGTGTGTGTGTACAATAAACAAGCTACCATGTCTCAATGTGTGTGGATGTTCTCTAAAGAAATGTAAGAATATATATTCAAACCAGGACAATTAGGAAGAAATAGTATAACTCTTGAATATATATTCTCTTAAATGTATACCTACTAAAAGGTGAGTTAAACCCTGCACAAAGAACCTTTTACTAGTGTTTTCATGTTTAATGAGAAGAAATGTCATTATTTATGTTTAAAGAAATATTGTTGTAATAACTGATAATAATTAAATAAAAGTTAATTTAATGTCTGATTGTATTGGGGTCCATTATTTTTAAAATAGAAGATAAATTGTATATATAGAAAAGTGCGACGGCCCAACGGGATACATTAGGGTGACAGTTAAAACGGATCAATGTATTTATCATTGAGGAAATCCTAACTTTAACTAACTGCTTTTTAAATCTCCTGAACCAGTAGGTTTAGGAAGAAATGTCAAGAATAAAATACTCCCATCACAGCAAACCTGCAGACTAAGCGAATTTCCATTTGCCTGATTTGTTTTTAAATTAGTTGAATTGAAATAGCATTAGGTTTAACGAGTACCTAGGTTTGCTGCTACAGGGAGGCTAATAAAGTGTGAATGTTAGTAGAATATTAATAGCTTAGTAAAAATAAATAATTTTACCAAGTTTGATCAAAATATATCCATAAACAAGCAAACTACAAGAGTTGACAATATTCTCCGTAAGAATAACATGGGCATTTTAAATTAACATTTTTTTGAATTTTCTCCGTAACCAATAAGGGTATATAAAAACTTTAATATACTAAATTATTTGTTTTTTTTAAGTTCTTTAAAATGGTTTAGAGAGAAATTGAAAATTATGTGCTTTGGGGGCAAAAAATAAGAAAAATCCCATTTTTACCCCATAAAACCCCCAATAAACCCCCGCTCCCATGGTCCGATCATGCTGATTCGCTAACTCATTTGAATAAATGTAAGTTTAAACGTTTATACCAAATTTCATCAAAATCGGATCATTTTTGCTCGAGTTATACAAAGATCAAACAGTGACATCCGCCATTTTGGAAAATGGCGTCCAGAAAAGAGAGTCCCACTCATACAGAGTGAACACCGGTCAAAATATCATCTCTACTAATATATAATATCATCTAGCATAGTGTTCACCGGTTACCTTTCGGGGTGAGCCAACTTTGGAATTTTGGCCATTCGCCTCCCCACTATATGTAATAATCACTAATTGACTCAACACAATTTCTACAGCACAACACAGTTTCTATTATACAAGTTAACACTTAAAAAGAAATCAAACCACTTTGTTTTAAAACGTTTCCACATATACATTTACAGATTAAATCAACTACGGAATATAAGTTATGCAAACATGATTACTTTTGTAAGAGGAAAACAGCTTTCGTAATCATTGAACACTGAAAGTGACAGCTGACGGGGTTAGATCGATAGGTTTAAGCGATTAACTTGAGCAAGCAAGCATTCAAGTTTTAGAGGATGTATTTTATATATATTTTCTTATTTTCATCATCAGTAAAATTGAGTCAAATTGTCACAAAAGTAAGGATCTATTAAAAATTGCAAAGAAGATTGAAGACATGTATTATGATATTTTTTTTTTTATTTTATATGTACTTGATACTTACTTACTTGATACTTGGTGATCTCCCACTGGTAGCGCAGCTGCGCCGTGGTCGTCAGTTTTTTTGGCCTATTTTTCTTTTAGATATTCTTCAACAGATAGTATATCCTCTTCAATAGATATTCTTTAAATTTCCTCTTGAATTCATCTTGATCTTCAATGCTTTTTATATTTAGAGGGATCAAGTTGTAGATTAAGCTTGATAAAAACTTTGGTCCGTCCTTTACTAAACTTGAGTTGACTTGATTTAGATGAATGTTGTTTTTTTGCCTTGTTGAGTAGTTGTGAATTGTATTGTTTTGTGGAAACGTGTTCGGGTTCTTCTTAACTATTAGTGCAGATTCCAAAATAAATATTGCTGGCACCGTAAGGACTTTTGCTTCAACAAAAAGGGTTTTACAATGGGCAAGGTATGGAGCATTACAAATTGTTCTTATTATTCTTTTTTTTTAAAGAAGTAGTATTCTGCTTGCGAGAGGACTGTTTCCCCAGAATAAGATTCCGTAGTTGACAATACTTTGAAAGCAACCAAAGTAAATTTTCATTAAAACATTATTATCAACAATTGACTTAAGCCTACGGACCATATGGCACACAGCTGTTAGTCTGGGCGAAATTTGTTGGATATGATCCTGCCATTTAAGATTGTCACTGATGGTTAGGCCCAAATACTTTATGTGATTATCAATTTTGATACTGGTGCCTTCAAGTTTGAGTAATGGTGAGTTATCTGTGATTTTCCTGTTATGGAATTGAAGAGCTTTGGTTTTTCCTTTATTTAATATCAGCTTATTGTCCTTACACCAATTGTTCATTTGGTTTAACCCATCTTGAGCTTTGTGCCTAAGCATCTGTTCGTCTCTGTCCTGCACCAGGTGGCTAACATCGTCTGCAAATAGCCAAATCTTTCCTATTGAGACAGATTCAGGTAGGTCGTTCACGAACAGCAAGAACAGTACAGGGCCTAGGTTGGAACCTTGCGGTACACCGGTGTTTACAGGAGATGAGGTGGCCGATCGATAATGGCGACTTAAACCATCTTGCCCAGAATACCTGACACTAACAATTTGTTTCCTGTCTTTCAAATAAGTTGCTACCCAATTTAAGGCTTTACCTTTAATGCCGATAGCCATTAACTTTTTTATAAGAATATCATGGGAAATGAGGTCAAATGCTTTGGTCATATCATAGAAAATACAGGGCTGCTCGCCAACAATATCAAGATTATCATAGATATTTATTAGTAGATTAAATGTTTGATATGTTTTAATTTAATTAGTTACCAAGATGTTAAACAACTTTTAAGAGATAATATTTTATCAGCTACCATATACTGACGCAGTATCCAGACACTCAACAATCAGTTTTGACAAGTGACGATCACGGCCCAGCGCTTTACTCTACAAAAATATCTTCCCTCTCTGATATTGACCGGATTTTTTATACCTTAAAAACATTTATTGCTTGGCTGTTGGACATAATTCCAGCAAATATCCATTCCGAAAACCGATTAGGGTATTTATAAACTAACTTAAGCTACACGTGCAATGTTTACAAACGTTTTCTTTACTTTGCTACATTAGGAAATTCTAAGCACTTTTTTCCTCTGACAATTATGGTGCAATTACCATTTCCACCGAGAAATCCGCATTTTACGGTTGCCATATTAAGGCATGTGGGAAAGTAAGGTCGACCTTTCGGCTGCAATAAGCGTTTTTAAGTTAGGTTGGATTAGGAAAGTAAAGTTTAGGTTTGGGAATCCGAGTTGTTGGTTTATGATTTTTCAGTGTGGCAGATTGCGTGTATATAAATAAATATATGTTCTTACTGTCTTCACAATCCTTAGACAAGATCAATAATCCGTACTAAAGTTCTTAAGGAAAAATTATTCTTGAACAAATCAGTGAATTTAGAGACTGATATTTTTAAGTATATGTAAATCCATTACATTACATCAGCTATTAGTTACGGTTTTTAATAGTGTTTTGGTAAAAGGACGCATAATCTTGACTTAGTGAAACATAAATTCCCAGTAACTACGCACGGGTTAAATTAAGTAACCTCAAATTGGTCTTTTAATTTACACTCCTTACTGCAGATGGCCATTAGGGTGAGTTACTTACGCCACCACAGTCTTAATTAGGAAAGCACTTTTAGTGATTCTAATTAATTGTATCTCTGTAAATAAAGTAATAATTTACCATACGTAAAGCTTAGTACAACAACCTAGCCTACAAACTAGAATATTTATCTAAATATAACAAGACAAGTGTAAAAAAGTATGTGTGCGAAAAGTAATGAAATATCCCTTAAGGTGTATTTTTTCAATCTATTAATAAATCAATTTTCAATAAATTTTAGTTCTTTTATTAATGGCAAATACAACAAACTTTATTATTTGACAAACCTTATGACTAAAGATTAGTGTTTGATTAAAAATATCCCATTTATTCCCAAAACAGAAGAAGCACGAAATTGTACTCATGATGAAGACATGCTATTTTGAACATGGTAAATCCTTCTCACATCCTCAACGTAGTATGGAGGAAGTAATAAACAATTATTCAAATTTGCTTCTCCAATTCTGTCATACGACAAACCGTTCATGAAAGTTGAAACGTAAAAACATAATGAGGATCGCAATGTATTTATAATGGTGTATGAAAATGTACTTGAATAATCTAAAATGTGTTCATATTGATTACACAATAGATGTTTTATTTACTATTCCAATAATGTTTAGTTCCGAGCAAAGCATGGGTACCCGGTACTATTGTTGTGAATGATAATGTAGTGGGTATGAACCGCAAAAGAAAAAGGTTTTAGCAAGCATATACATAGTGACTGACATATTTCTGATATATTGTAATTTCTTTTACAATACAGTATACAATGTTATACATTACCATGTTATTATACTGTATTCTATCGCCTATAATGAAATCTGTTTTAATAGGTGCCACATTTAATACACACAAAAAAACAAATAATGTATTGAATATGATTACTACGAATAAACGTACACAAAGACATCTCGTCCTTATAAACTGTAAATAACATTACCAACGACTTTGACGCCTTTTCCGGATCCCGTCAGTCCTAATGAGTCAACACATGGTTTAGAAAAGCTACCAGTACTGAAGTTTTCTATGGGTACATGCATTTAAAACTATTGTCTATTGCTTGAATAAACTAAGGTTATATACAGGGTGACCGTTAAGTCTTAGGACGACTTTATAACTTTTAAACGACAAACGATATCACAACCACATTTGGTATACCGTTACTGGAAATTGTAAGCTACTTTTATGTGTACATGGTGGTCGAATATCACCTTTGGGGGACGGCCCGTCGCGGGTCAGAAGAAAATCTTTAATGACAGCCTATGTTGAGTTGTACATCATTTTAAAGGTCTACTTTAACTGAAAACAATGCCACAAACCGCACTTCAAAAGGTTGATCCTGCGCAAAATGGCAGATGTTCAAAGATTTTCAAAATTAGCCAATTTCTTTAAATTAAAACACTTTTTTAAATCTTTAAACAACTGTCATTTTTTAACGGATGGTCCTTTTGAAGTACGGTTTGCGGCATTGTATTCTACTAATAAACACCTTTAATTTGATGTGCATGTAAACCTATGCTTCCATTCAAGATTTACTTCCGAATCCTTGTGGGCCGTCGCCCTGAAGAGTTATTTGGATCACTGAATGTGAAGTTATGGGGTTCATTTTAAAGGGAATTTTATGCAAAGAAGAATGCCGCAAAGCGTACTTCAAAAGGACCATCCGTTAAAAAATGACAGTTGTTTAAAGATTTAAAAAAGTGTTTTAATTTAAAGAAATTGGCTAATTTTGAAAATCTTTGAACATCTGCCATTTTGCGCAGGATCAACCTTTTGAAGTGCGGTTTGTGGCATTGTTTTCAGTTAAAGTAGATATTCGACCACCATGTACACATAAAAGTAGCTTACAATTTCCAGTAACGGTATACCAAATGTGGTTGTGATATCGTTTGTCGTTTAAAAGTTATAAAGTCGTCCTAAGACTTAACGGTCACCCTGTATATTTACATATTTACAACGCTTGTTTTGGCTATGTTAAGTGAAATAATGTTTGTAAATGTTTGTCACTCGGTATTATTTTTAACAAAGTATGAACGAGTGTCAAGTACCCAGTAATTTTTTAAAACATAATCCGATTGTTAAATGCAGCAGATACGTTATTGTGATAGTATATTAGTGGCATTGACAGGACCCAATGTGTTAAACTGATACAATCAGGTGATATGAGGAGACTAGCACATGATTTTAGCTTACTACTATGCTGATAATCAGAAGTCCATCATACTCGAATGTCTGATAAATAAATACTAACATTGATTACATTATTTTGCTTATATCAGAGGATCACAAATATTTAAAAAAAATATTTAATTATGTTTACTTTTTTAAATAATAAATTAATTTTTAATTTTTAATTTTTATTTTTTTTTCTTATTTTATTTAATTTTTATTTATTTAATTTTTTTCCAATTTCTCTACAAACCATTTTAAAGCAAATAATGTAGTATACTGTATATAGTGTGTTTTTAATTTTTATTTATTTATTTATTTTTTTCAATTTCTCTACAAACCATTTTAAAGCAAATAATGTAGTATACTGTATATAGTGTGTTTTTACGGTTATTGGTTACACATAGAAAAAAAAACAATTGTAAATTTAAAAATAACATGTATTCTTATAAAGAATATGTAAACTTCTGTATATACATAGGTAATAAATAATTTAATAAGCAAACTGTTGTAGTTTGCTTGTTTATGGATGTATTTTCATTAATCACGTAATGTTATTAAAATGAGTAGTCAAAATATGTAATGTTATTAAAAGGGATTTAACTAAAAATAAAATAAGGAAAACGGAAATACTTTGCAGGTTTGCTGCGGCGGGGGTATTTTAAACTTAATATAGAACAACGAATACAGATACATCAACCAGAAAACTTGATTTACCTGTGCCAACAAGGGTGTCAGAAGCTGGCAATATCTACCTCCGAATGAATAAAATATGAAGTGGGGTCTGCACACGTTGACATTCCCTTTTGGTTGCCCAATATCAAGCTCTTGTTCCAGGTATTGAGAACTAGTTTTTATACATCGATAGTGACAATCTGACTAAATACCTAGTGAGTTATTTTATAAGAGAAGTGTACTTAAATGTAAATGAATGGTTTAGTTTAAACTACGTGTTTCCTCATTCCCATCCTAATAAGTTTTTAAGAGTCCTATGTAGTTTTTTTTTAATCCGTAGGTAAATGTTTTTTTATTGGCCTAATATATACCTATAGCTAAGTAATCGTATTCCTGGTTCACTCTTTTAGCGAAGAAGCAGAAGCAATAGGAGAAAGAAAGAAGAAGCAATTGGTTAGTGCACATTTAAATGCTGTTAGAATAAGGTACACGTACTTAATATGTACTTCCTACATAGTATCACATTTTCCAACATGTAATAGTTGGCAATACGAGTACTACTTCAGGTAGCTCAGAACTATTTCTTTACTCGTCGATATAACGATACTATCAATCTTATGACCATAAAATGTTCCTCTTGACATCTCCTTTCCTAAATTTACCGAAAATTCACTATTCAACGTTTAAACTTAAACAATTTAAACATTATGAAATCCACTGAACACCATAAACACAGTTTACAGATATAAGATAATCAAATTATTTTGGTATTTTTTTACAACAGTGCATAATATTCAATGCTACTTTTGAAAGTTTTATTCAGACAGTTAAAAGACATGAATGTAGTTTAGGACATAAATTGGAACTCCAAACGAGTACGGGACGATTAACAATCACACAGCTATCTAGAACGCAATATCCCTGAAGCCTTTGTTTCTACCTCTTTGTTCACATCCTGATTCGATAGATAAAATGAACAAAGCATATCGTTATTCAAATTATACTATGTTACAATGGAATCGATCTATTACAAGTATTTTGATTGATACAATTAAACATATTTATTTATTCGTATGTATGTGGCTGTTGTAAGTGTGCTCTTTTAACCTCCTATTGATCCGGATCCATGCATGAAACGTATCCATCAAAGCATGGGTTACAAGTATGAACTTTACTGATGAAAGAAAAGTAGTTGCCAATGATTCGAACCAATGAAATCAGCTCTAACCGAAGTCCGTGGCGCTTCCACTTGACTTATCAACGAAACCTAACAACATTTTAATTGGGTAATTTAATCTACGTGAAAAAAAAACATTGTTATAAAATGTTCAAGTACTGGTAGATTTATATAGATAGATTTGGTTGAAGACATTATTTGGAAGAATCGAAAGTTAAAAACACAAGTTTATGACATTTCTTTGAGGTAAGTACAGGGTGATTCAAAAAGGACTTTATAACTTTGAAAATTCGTATAAATATTTTTAAACAAGGTACAGAGTTGGTTTTGGTGTTGTTTTAAAGGACAACACTTCAAGTTCTTTTTACCTAAAACAAAAGATGTTCTATGTGACTTCCGTTTGATTTAAAAAAAATTTATTTTAGTATGAAAAAATAGTGAAATTCGTTAAAAATTTTAGAGAACTTTCTAAAAATTTGAAAATAGGGCGTTTTTTGACAGTTTTGTAAATTTCTCTCAAATTTTTAACGGTTTTCACTATTTTTTCATACCTTAATAATTATTTTCCCAAAATCCAACGGAAGTCACAAAGAACATTTTTAGTTTAAGGTAAAAAAAACTTGAAGTGTTTTCCTTTAAAACAACACCAAAACCAGCTCTGTACCTTGTTTAATAAGATTTATAAGAATTTTCAAAGTTGTAAAGTCCTTTTTGAATCACTCAGTATATGCTAACGTTTTTATGTATGCTGTTACTATACAATATTAAATAATGGTTTCTGAATAATTTTGACTAAAAGATTAATCGAATAGATTGTAATATCCTACGATTTTTAGTTGCTCAGTCAGACAAAATAAGGCAAAATAACGATGGGCCCCATATTTCACCTACATATCGTATTTTCATCAGACAAAAATTAAAATAAATTATTAAAAATAAAAAATTCTAAAAGTACAAATAAAAAAACTACGGTTTTTTAACAGACTAAGTCTTTTCAAAATTGTACATTATCCTCAATATTCTTTTGGGTGTAAATTTACAACATTAAGATACATGGCGTAAACCTCGCTCGAATTGCTGTAATTTTTTACTCGGCTGTTTGATTGATTTCAGGTTTGCGGAATTGTATTTTACTAACAAATGCCTTTAATTTGATGTGCATATCAACCTATGCCATCATTTAAGGTTTTCTACTGACGCCTTGCGGACCGTCCCCCTGAGAAGGTAGTGTATATCTGAGTCATGTTTTAAAATGGATTTAATGCCTAGTTACAGAGCATCACGTTTTGAAGGTCTATCTTTCATAATTTTTGAAATATTAAACCGTAACGAGACTTTTTTCCATTCTGTACAGACATTATGGCATTTATTTCAGGACTTTGGAATATTATCATCATACAAAAATTAAGGAAAATAAAATTTAAATGAAGGCATGTCTGAAAATGCATACTTACCCTGATATTGCAATTTTGTTTGTCACCCTTGAACTAGTTTATGCTTGATTTTTTCCAACTGATCTTTATGAAACTTGGTATAAGGCTGCAGATACATATACTAGAATAAAATTAAGTTGGTCTCGTTTAACATTTTGTTTTTATTATTTAAATTATTTAGTTAATTTGCAATTCCATAAACAAATTTCAAGCACACTGTCATTTAGCGTATAAAGTTTCATATCAAATAAGACAAAGTTTTTAAATATCGAAATACACAATACTTTAAATATTAAGTTTTCTTTGTAAAAGAAAACATAACTATTCAGGGTGCACCTCTTTTTGCCTAATAGATTAAACATATAGGCGAACATGACATACACAAATATATTTTTTTCTATCGTTCTTTATGGGGAATCATATCCTTAGGGATATGATTCCCTAAGGATATTCCCCAAGGATATTCCCTAAGGATATTTCCTAAGGATATTCCCTAAGGATATTCCCTAAGGAAACACAAGGCTTGTTTTTTTAGACACCGTGTGTTTATTTGTTTACTCAATATTATTACGAACGGTTTAACACTTAAAACGGTAGGATAGCTAATAGGTTAGTCTAAGTTCTAACTGCAGTATGGTGCTGTTCAATTGTCTTTGATAACACATTTGTACAGTGGTCAAAGTTAACCATTGTATGTCTTTGATCAATGGTTTCAGAGTTGCTAGTTATATGCTTGATGTCTCTCTGTATCCCTTTCTAAGCCTACGCAGCATTTGCCTCTTGTTACTAATACGTTTGAACAGGTAAGTGAACAGCTTCCAGGTTACAACAATACCCTTATGAGCCTTGTTACATGATTCATATTGGCATTTTGACGATAAGGAAGGTATCATTAGTTTACAGTGGATTATAATCCGTTTAATGTTTAATTATACTATGCGAAATTGTTCAAAAATTTAAATAATATTTTGGCTTTTTTTAAGCTACGCGATGACTACTAAAAGTAAAATTTTCAGATACAAAAATACTTTTTATGCAAAAAAAGGATAGATTGATCAAAACAGCTGAATTTACAATTAACCTAAACCTATATATTTCATATTCTATTTCGACTTCATTGTTATATTATAGCTTTCCTTGCCAAAGATTTACCTTGCTTTTGCTGATCGATTGTTTAACTGTATTGTCAGTCCAAATGCTTACGTTTGTTATTGCTTTTTTACAATTATTTTGTACTTCATTGTTAAATTATTGCTTTCCTAGTCAAGATTATATTTCCTGTTACCAATGTTGCTCTGATCCTGCCATAGATTTAAGTTAGTTGTAAGTTTTCTACACATTGTAAATTGGTAATATTGCCGTTGGAATAAATAAAAAAAAAAAATACAAAAATATATATACTCATAAGTTCTTAATATTTTTTATAAATTAAAAAAATACAGAACTGACGGTTCAGATGACTTCTATTAAAAGTAGTTATAATTATGAGAATAAATTAAAACCATTTAATAGATAGTCCAAATTTTGTAAGGAATTTTTAAATGACAACAGGAGTATATCAAAAGATATTCTTGTAAAATTTAGTCAACACCATGTAACTGTGCTATTTTAATAGTTATTGTTATATAATCAGATTATAATACGTATAAAATGGGCGAAGAGGGGAGTTGTTAGTGAAATAACTTAGTTAAAATTTACAAAACTCTATTTATGTATTTGCAAATTGGCCTTTCACTGGAAGTATTAAATAGATATTTTGTAATTAATTTTACTATTAGGATTTAGCGATGAAATATAATACAAATCCAAGGTAAGGGCAAATAGAGCGTTAAAAATAAAATTAATTTGTTTATATTTATAAATTTAAAATCTGTAATTCATATATTTTGTAATAATTACATTCAAATTAATCATATATCAGGTATTGAATAACTTTTGTATAAACTACGACAAAAATATAATTTGTTTTGTAACTGAGAGTATTATTTTTATGGAGCACATGGTAAAAAGCACTCTTTATCAGCGTTTTATCGCTTGGTACTAATTACAAGCAATTCGATTCATTCCTGATTAACCTAACTTATGTTCCATTATGACATTCCAAATGGGAGGAAGAAAAGCTTAATATATATTATACAGGGTGTAATATAATATTATGTTATAATATTATAACACTATACAGAGAACTTTATTGATTCTCTGCCACTGTCAAGCTGACAACGGTTGTGACAGACTTTACTTACTCTACCTTGTATTTAAATGTTTCAAAAAACGTATACAAGTGTTAGGTCCACTTTCTGGCAGCTAGTATAGACTTCTTAGCATTAAGAAATATATAAAATTAAACTTATGGAACAAGCAAAAGTTTTACAACAAGAAATGTCTATATATTTATATATTTTTAAACTTTTGGTTTTAAAAAGATTATATAGATATATACTCGTATTATGTTTTATATAGATATTTTACTATTAAGTAAAATATCTATATAGATATTTTTTATATTATATAGATATTTTCTATATAGATATAGATTGGTGAATCTATTAAGATTCAATGACGAAAGTAAAATAACGGGTCTTTAGGGTAATCAATATAATGAGAGAAAGTTTATCTTAAAAAGCATACAATAAAAATATGTAACAAATCGAGCAATGATAATTAGGCTATTACATACACTAATTTTAACGATGAAAATCTTTTGGAAACTGTACTATTTGCATTGAAATACTAAAACCCACCATTTATATAATTACTATAAAAAGGGGCTTAACACAATAAAGCATTGCTAATCCTGTTATTGTCAACCCCAAAAAATTGTATGTTATCTTCTGTTTGGTAAACAAACTATATGAAAAGTATTTAGCTTAAAAATATTATCGTCAATTGATTTTAGCTAATATGTTAGTTACATTTGCTAAAAAGCTTACTATTTATTTCGTTTTGGTAAAATTGTTGTAAGAATGCAGTTGTAACGTTTAATGTGATGTTTGGCTTAACTTTGAAAATAGTTTACCTAGCTCAACTTATTACAGTTTTTCAAATAGTCCATGTCAACCAACTCTTTCTGGTAAGGAATCAAATTGTTTTATATATCCTAATAGTAGAATTTCTTAAAAGTAAAACAAATGTTTTTGATTCTTAATACTCCAAATCAATACTAACAAGATTGCAAAAGCTAAGTGAGTTAGATTTCAATTGAGTCAATTAGACTGAATTGGCACCCTGGAGACAAATAAGGGTGATAAGTTAAGGTGAGGAGGGAAAGCGTGATTTTGTGGATTGGAACTGGATTGAATTCTTACGTGTTATTCCGTAATTTCTTGCGATAATTATACGTGGCTTATATAAAGATTATAAGCAGTTTATAAGATATTACTGTTTGTTTCATTATTGACGTATACATAAAAATAAAACACCAGCAAAAACGATCGGCAATGTAGTTCTATTGGATTTTTTATTTGTATAAATTCAAACCTATTTTTAAAATATATCCAGTGCTTAGACACTGTACTGTAGTTCTGTAGTACCACTGTTTGTGCTTAACCACTAAATTGTAGTACCACTGTTTGTGCATAACCACTGTACTGTAGTTCTGTAGTACCACTGTTTGTGCATAACCACTGTACTGTAGTAACACTGTTTGTGCTTAACCACTGTACTGTAGTTCTGTATTCCCACTGTTTCGGCATAACCACTGTACTGTAGTAACACTGTTTGTGCTTAACCGCTGTACTGTAGTTCTGTAGTACCACTGTTTGTGCTTAACCGCTGTACTGTAGTTCTGTAGTACCACTGTTTGTGCATAACCACTGTACTGTAGTTCTGTATTCCCACTGTTTCGGCATAACCACTGTACTGTAGTAACACTGTTTGTGCTTAACCGCTGTACTGTAGTTCTGTAGTACCACTGTTTGTGCTTAACCGCTGTACTGTAGTTCTGTAGTACCAC
Organism: Macrosteles quadrilineatus; assembly: GCF_028750875.1. Taxonomy (NCBI): domain Eukaryota; kingdom Metazoa; phylum Arthropoda; class Insecta; order Hemiptera; family Cicadellidae; genus Macrosteles; species Macrosteles quadrilineatus. Next base: position 534,103 of record NW_026542597.1, read on the forward strand.
TGTTTGTGCTTAACCGCTGTACTGTAGTTCTGTAGTACCACTGTTTGTGCATAACCACTGTACTGTAGTTCTGTATTCCCACTGTTTCGGCATAACCACTGTACTGTAGTAACACTGTTTGTGCTTAACCGCTGTACTGTAGTTCTGTAGTACCACTGTTTGTGCTTAACCGCTGTACTGTAGTTCTGTAGTACCACTGTTTGTGCATAACCACTGTACTGTAGTTCTGTATTCCCACTGTTTCGGCATAACCACTGTACTGTAGTACCACTGTTTGTGCTTAACCGCTGTACTGTAGTTCTGTAGTACCACTGTTTGTGCTTAACTGCTGTACTGTAGTTCTGTAGTACCACTGTTTGTGCTTAACCGCTGTACTGTAGTTCTGTAGTACCACTGTTTGTGCATAACCACTGTACTGTAGTTCTGTATTCCCACTGTTTCGGCATAACCACTGTACTGTAGTAACACTGTTTGTGCTTAACCGCTGTACTGTAGTTCTGTAGTACCACTGTTTGTGCTTAACCGCTGTACTGTAGTTCTGTAGTACCACTGTTTGTGCATAACCACTGTACTGTAGTTCTGTATTCCCACTGTTTCGGCATAACCACTGTACTGTAATAACACTGTTTGTGCTTAACCGCTGTACTGTAGTTCTGTAGTACCACTGTTTGTGCTTAACCGCTGTACTGTAGTTCTGTAGTACCACTGTTTGTGCATAACCACTGTACTGTAGTTCTGTATTCCCACTGTTTCGGCATAACCACTGTACTGTAGTAACACTGTTTGTGCTTAACCGCTGTACTGTAGTTCTGTAGTACCACTGTTTGTGCTTAACCGCTGTACTGTAGTTCTGTAGTACCACTGTTTGTGCTTAACCGCTGTAGTGTAGTTCAGTAGTACCACTGTTTGTGCATAACCACTGTACTGTAGTTCTGTATTCCCACTGTTTCGGCATAACCACTGTACTGTAGTAACACTGTTTGTGCTTAACCGCTGTACTGTAGTTCTGTAGTACCACTGTTTGTGCTTAACCGCTGTACTGTAGTTCTGTAGTACCACTGTTTGTGCTTAACCACTGTACTGTAGTTCTGTATTCCCACTGTTTCGGCATAACCACTGTACTGTAGTAACACTGTTTGTGCTTAACCGCTGTACTGTAGTTCTGTAGTACCACTGTTTGTGCTTAACCGCTGTACTGTAGTTCTGTAGTACCACTGTTTGTGCTTAACCGCTGTACTGTAGTTCTGTAGTACCACTGTTTGTGCTTAACCACTGTACTGTAGTACCACTGTTTGTGCTTAACCACTTTACCTTAGTACCACTGTTTGTGCTTAACCACTGTACTGTAGTACCACTGTTTGTGCTTAACCAATTGGGGTCTTATTTCAAACGCATCGGATATCATAACTGCGTGTTGAGTAGTTACTGTTAACTACAGGCTTTATATACTAGGCCAGGCTAAAACCTACATGATATGTAGATAATATTTTGTTATATAAGACGGTATTGAATAGTTATTACTATCATTTCAATTGCGGGCAGTTATATTGTTGCAAGAAGTGAATATGGTTTAAAACAGTTGTTTTTATATTTGCACTTATAAATGAGAATAAAAAAAATCATTTACTGAAAATATAGCTATATTTTAAGCCTTCGTATCCTATCTTAAAACCGTGAGTTTTTTATGGTGTCTTTCGGTGACATCCGCGTCGTTACTAACACCATTACATCTACAACGTTGTTAACTAGTTTTCCTCTTACTTTTAAGAGGCATCCTCAGTGGCGAGGCCACGAAAGCCTACGTAGGAAGATCAATAATATTGAAAATTTAACTTAATAACTATTACGTTATTTGGAATATAAAAGAAAAACTATATACATAAAGATTTCAATCAATAAATATGGCGCCAAATAATTGTTAGTTAGGTTTCTGATTCGTAGTACAATTTAACTAATAATAAACACCATGCAAACAAAACAATTTAACGTTCAAACAATGTTAGTGTATAAGTTCTGTTTCAAATAAAAGGGAAGTCCTGGCAAAAAAATAAATCGTGATCGTAGGAATATAATATGGACAATCCCTTACAGTAATTCATTTAATAACAAATATTACAATAAATAACAATGAATAATAATAACAATAAAAAAGTGAGAAAGTAGCGTACTTTAAAACTTACTGAATATATACAATAATAATTCTCTAAACTTAGCAGCATATTTATCTTAGGTATATTCTGTTAATACAGTTTAATATTTAAATTTTTTTCTTTTATAACATTATTTATAATATACTGTATGTTGTCAACTAATGTCATAGTTGTTTTAGGTATATATTTGTTTTCTATCAAAAGCCAAAGGTTTCTCTTCCTTACAAAAGTAAATAATTACTTTTTTTATTTTGGTAAATTATTTGTCTTGTTGAATTAATAGTATTTTTGTTAAAATGTTTTAATCTGAAAAGTAATAGTTAAAAACGGAACTATCCAGAAATAATTCCATAACCTTAAAAGTATGACTACCCAAGAGGCATTATAAAACAAGATTGAAAACTAAATAACTTTTAATTACTTAATATTAGTTTTTTACTGTTTTAAGCCAAATGTCCAATCTAATGTCTAATCCATTACTTAATACATCAAGAATTCATCTATAGATAATAGAAAAGTAATATTTAACTTTAAGAACAGTCCCATACATACTTAAGATCGCATAAAAAGACATTTTACTGACTTTTGAAACGATGATTGGTGTGCTAGAAATATTAGTAAACCTTTATGAAATCATTCAAAATTTGCGTGAGCATAGCAATAAAACGTTTTTATGGTATCGTTTTGCCAAATATGGGACTATACCATCTTATAAATCCCTAAGTCTGTATGTCTTACTTAAGGTAATGGTTTGTGCTCTGCAATGAAATAAGTAATACGTTTTATTAAAATGAATGACGCACTACACAAGCTCGTATACGAATAAAAAGCGTACATCTATTGATTTAATAAATTATCCTTACAACTTCTTACTGGAATGGTAGACACAGTTTGTTTTCTAAATATTCTAATTTAGTGGTAGGCACTACCAAAGTATGAGGTGAAAACATGTTTTCAAAATATGATTTTTATATGTTGCATCGGTAAGGATCAAAATTGATCCGTCTAAAGGAGAACTATGTTGAGTTGACTGATGAATCAGCTTAGTTATGATTATCTTTGTCTCTTTGCTGGTGTCAACAATGCTCAATATTGCCTGTTCTGAGAATTGTAACTTAACTGTTTCTTGTTTTAAACAAACAGAAAAGTTACTTACTAATTGATACAACAAAAACTTAACTAGTTGTTAATATAACTAACATAACCCACCTCTAAAACGTAAATTAGATTTGCTTTCAACCCAATAAGGTAGCTTTAAATGTTTAAAATAACAACTATTTTTAAGTTTAACATAATATTTCATAATCGTTTTTAATATTTTTAAACACTATTAACATGGTAAAATTCTTGATAATTAATATTTTAGAAATCTGTTATCGCAACCCTCACGAATAAAAGATTATTTATTATGATAAAAGGTTGTGTCGAGAAGCGATAAACTATTTGTACGTTATTTTTAATTTACGTGAAAGTAACAAATAATCCAAAATCAATAAATCCTTAAGCTGTCAGGGATGTTTGGATCTTTGGAGAATACCTTACAAGTGAAAACAAGATTGAGAAAGCTAGAAAACTTTGCAATATATTAAATTTTAACTAAAAAATCCAATGCTCATAACTTTTCAATAATAATAAAAAATTTGAGGTGTTTAGCTTGAATTTACACACATATTTTAAAGTGACCTTTGAACGAATATATTTAATTACACTCTTGTCTTGGGGTAAGACTCTAGAGTGTAATTCAAATGCTTAAAAATAGGTACATAATTAACATAGACATTATGACGAATTGTTAGTTGGTATATCATATTAAATTGAAATAAACACTATTTGACATTTTAAAGAGTATTCCTCTGATATTATAGTAATGGCGTTATCAAAGTTTTGGTTTAGTTTTTATATTTATCTTACTGTACGTATCATGTTTAACTACGATTTGAAAAAAGGTTTTATTTAATAACTCCAATGAACAACAGTTTCGACACGCGCATTCATGTAATTAAAACTATTATTCAGTTATAATCATCAGTAACGTGTAAAACAACGTACCGAATTTTGAAGAATTCAATAAATAAATAGAAATTCTATGAATGGTGCATGCACGGGATAATTAAAATTCATGAATCCACAAAACTCAATAGTACTAATAATATGGAAATAATTGGAATGTAAATATTACATGGATTGCAGTACGTTTGAACGTCCAAAATAGTTTCTAAATTAAAATGTTAACGTATATTTAAATAACGTATAATTAAATCATGAATAGGTTGAGTTATTAGTTAAATCACGATATAACTTTATTTGACAGGCTAACATTTTCATAATGCATTTGATCATCATATATGATTTCAACAAACGTTAACCATAGTTTGATGTGTTTATGTTTCCTTTTCGAAGGCGCATAGTAGATTTTATGCTACCTTAATTTTATTATAACATACTGTTACATTTTATAACAGACAACATTACTGAACCCAGTGTTGGTTATTTTTTATAAGAATGTATAATTTTGATTATTATTGATTGTTGTTGTCATGAGCGATTTTTTATTCATTGAAAGTGCAAGTTCGGAATGCAGAAGATTTACAGTATTTTAGTGTAAGAAAATGTTTAGGAGAAATAAATTGAATTGCTCAACGTATATCACAACATTTGAAGTGCGTAGCCCACTTCTTCAACTCCCGGTCCCTTTAGCGATGCATCTGTTTTCTAGAATTTTTGATTATATAGATCGAGGTTTGGTTTATCATGTCATAAACATTTATTAACAACATTAAATTAGTTTTACCTGTTGAAAATATTTAACGCTTTTAATAATTATACACGGTTAAAAGTTATTTTTAAAATCTCGGAGGCTTAACAAAAGAAATTGTATAGGAGATTAATGCAAAGGCTATAAAACGACTAAAATATAACTGTACATTTGATTTGTATTCCACGAATGTGTAGGTTACTTTAGTAATTGTAAGTTGATCTAATTTATGTTGACAAATAATACAAATAATAAAAATACCAATAAAAGAAATGTTAATAAATTATTAGGTCTATGATTTATTTGTGCTAAGGAATTATTAAAATCCATAAGATGTAATTTTAATTAAAAAATAATATATTTACAGTATGCATGAACAATGACAAATTGGTAAATGTAAAATAAAGCTTATAAAACTGCAATTGATGACCTGTAATAATATAAAAGCATTGAAAGGGGAAAGTAGTTACAATATTTGGAAAAGAAAAGAAAAAAAATTGATAACTCACATTAAAAAAAATATGAAAAAAATAATAATTAGAAGTTAATAACTATAATAAGAACCGCTTCCAAATTATATTCTAACGATTTTAACTTAATAAACAGTTTGTTGTCAAGTTAACAAACTTATGGTCTGCAATGCAGGGGTAGCATAGTTTGGTTGAACGGTGAATGAGCAATGAGTTAGCATTGTACTATTTCCAGCCCTATCATTTCATTTTGTCCGGACAACACTGGTATTGATTTTAAGGGACATCATTTGTGAAATAAGTCTTTTCATTGCTATGTCTATCAATTTTTACATAGTAATCACAATTGCTTCGTAATTATAGAGAGTTAGATATATGTATTTTTTAATGCCTGCTATGTGGAAGAGCAGACAAGCAAAAATAAATAAATATTCCTGCCACAGCAAGCTCGCTGAATATAATAATTTTCAATTTGCACATTGCATTTTTACTTAATATTCCTTTACACATTTCAATTTGTTAGCCTACTTAAAGATATTAAATTAACTCACGTTTTCTGCCAAAAATAAGGTAATTAAGCGTTTTAGCGAATGCTTTCTGAATTAGAAGGAATTATTCAAAATCGCTTATTGTGTCAAACATTTATTCATACAAATCACACTACAACAGTTGAATAATACTCAAAAATAAAAATAAATATTGTATGTGAACTGCATAGGGATATGTTTTTTTCTGTAATCTTTATAAATACAATATCGCTTTAATATAGAAATTTAGTAATTTTACGCTATAAAAAAAAAACTTCAAAGGAAATTGGAGTTTAACAATGGGGAAGCAGATGTCAACAGAATAGTGCGTTTAGCCTCCGTTACCATGAAAATGCTAGTTGATCCTGACTCTAGGTTAAACCATCACACCCGCAAAAGCGTATAAAAAATCGCTAAAATGCAAAAACCTTAATATTAATGATCTAACATATTTTTTTTAAATAACTATAATAGATGATAGGTTTTAAACAACAGTAATTTGTAAAATATTTGTCATAATTATATCTATAAAGTGTCAATATTATCTAAACTTCAATTTTATCAACAACAAAAAATATTATGTGAAGGAATTTTATTTTCTTTTTAGTTCTTGTCTAATTTGGTTTTATTATTAGCAAAGGTAAAGGTGATTAAATTAAGAAAGCTGTAATTTAAAGAGAGCATCAATTTATGATTGGTACTATAGATGCATCATTAAGAAGATATATCATAGTATAAGGTGGGGGGGGGCTCACGTTTAAATAACACATACAGAGGGTCCCAATATTTTATGTGTACATTTTATGCTTGCACAGTGTTTACAGGTATTACAAGTATTTATATAAAGTTATTTTTCCTACATTTACTTGACAAAGTGGGCTTCCAATGCAAAGTAGCCAATTGATGTGTTTACTTACTATTGTTGCATTCCTTTTTTACTGCATTCATTTTTTTTCGAAATCCAGTATCACAAAACAGTATGCATTTATTAGGCACGTAATACGTGTATGCTTGAAAATAAGTTGGCAAAACTTAAGGTAGTATGACTACGATCAGCTAGTATAGCGTTTCCTATTTTGTTCAACGCTTGGAAATAACCTAACCTAAAAAACTGGTTGTATAGTGTTAAAAAGACGAATTATTTCTATGCTTTATAGTAACTGTAACAAATATAATGTGTATTGCGAGTGAAAAGTGTATTTTCTGTAATCGAGAAACCTTTCACACCCGTGCGTAAACATTTGTCACATGTGCACAAAGTGCTACTTTTCACACTAGTTACACTTATAACTATTCGTAAAACATTATAAATTATGTATCTTGTCAGTTAAATAAATTTACTTCCAATTCGTTTTACTTGTATTTTTTGATAATTTTACAATGTCCGATCATTTTATCGTATTGATTGCTGTAGTACCATTTTAAATTTATCAATGGGTTTATCCTAATTTCTTAATTTAGGACAAACGAGATTTTCAGATTTCTTCGTACCCTAAAAAATAAAAAAATCCGTAATAAAAGAATACAAGTCAGATTAAATCTAGGCTATGTCCAGTCAAAATGATTATAACCAATGTTGTTTGTGTTTAGATTAATATGCCAAGTTTAATCTAATCTATTTTATAATATACTAACTGGCCCGACAGACGATGTCCTGTCCTAATGTGGTTTATGTCAAATACTCGTTCAATTTCAAGATGAGCTCTATCGCATGGCTCAATCACGTCCTGGTTGAAGTTCGTTCGTTGCGCTCACTCACCTTTTGGTTGCAAATTAGCTGCTGCCATAAATAAAAAAAAAATAATAGTGCTGCACCCTGTTGGCAAACTTATAAATTTTTAATGCTATTGAACATCACAGAATCAAATTGTTTAGTTGAACCAGCTGTTAAGATTTTTTAAATTGCATTTAAATATGAGAACTCATAAGGTTAACATGGGAAACTCCAGAGCCACTGGGGTGGAGCCCTTTTGACGGATCTGCACCAAACTTCAAACAAACCATCCTTGAATAATGCTTGCTTAATAATGCCTGACATTTGCATTACAATCTGTCAAGCGGTTTCGGAATCCATAAAGGACAAACAAACAAACAACATACATACATTGGATTTTATATATAGATTTTCAGTGGATTTTAAATGTAATCTACATATTATTATCAAAATTGTTTATCTATTAGTCAGTTTTACTGAAAAGCTGATCCAATAGTGTCACATAGTAATATCATTCTAAGGTGTTCCAATGGTCCTTCGAATTGTTATTTATGATTTTCATTAAGACCTGTGTGTGTACTTTTAAGGAAGTCTAAATGTAAAAATTATCTCAAACAATACCAAATCAACTGAATGATGGATAAGTTTTAAATACAGATTTTACTTAAATGTAAAAAATACTGTAAGCCAATCTTTGTGTGTATGACATAATGAACATATTAAGTACAATTTGTACACATCATAAAACTAACTTTCTACGTAGTAAACTACAAACATGTGTTTCAACCAAATTCTGTGTTTAAAAGAACTGATAAGAAAGAGTAAGAAAAAACAAGTTTCCATTCAAATTATGTTGCTTAATTTATGTATAACCCAAAGGCATTTAGGTAAATAAGACAACGCTGCGCATTAGTTAAACTTATCTAAATTTTCTGCCACTCGTCTTTGATTTGCATCCTCCTTTTAATTAAGATACGCTTTGCTTATTTTTCTCGTTTATTTTAAAACTAATCAAGAACCTAATTTCTAAACAATCTTATACACAATTTAAATAAATTATCTTTAAATTAAGCTTTAGTGTAGCTAATTTATTTTACAAGAATGATCAGGATAATAGTCGCCCAATGAATAAACATAGCTTTTTTGGCGTTAGCTAGTCTAGTGGTAAGAGCAGATCCTTCACCTCCGAGGGCCCGGGCTTAGACTGGGACGGGTGGCGTCGTCCTGTAATACAGCTACTAGGAGGTCACGAATTGTGGATGGTTATAGGGATGCACTGTGGATGCGATGCTCCCTGGTGTGGATTAACGTTCGCACTAGTGAGTACCACGACTATCCGCAGTACTATCCTAATAATTAGACCAATTCGTTAATTACGAGGAAAAAATGTGGTTCGGATTCCACAATAAACTGTAGGTCCCTTAGTTGCCATTACCTGTATGGGCTATTAATTAACAGCTGTGTCGGCCTTAGTCACTAACAAGACTATAAGATCTCGCCACTCATCCTACACTCATCCTTCACTCATATTTGGGTTAAAATACGCACATAGTGGCGTCCCTATCTTAAATAATTGATAATTGATAATTGATCCCTCCAGTCATTGATGGATTTTATTATGTCATCACAAACCTCTTAAAAGAGCCTTAACTGATGTAAACAGCTCTGGAATATAATCAAACGTCCTAACTTTCTATTCAGGACGGACATAATGGTGGCTAACATGTAACAATAACTTTAAGTGCACACTTTGATTAACCACAACAATAACGCAGGTCTTAATTTAAAAATGTTAGCACCAAACATCTGACTCGAGATAAAATGGTTATTTTATAACGCTTTTCATAAATAAAATAACAAATCCATCTAACTGTTTAAATGTAGATCTTTTAATATGAGCGGTTATTGTGATTTAATCCACCCATGAAATTTAATGTGAACAAAGTTTTGCTTGTTACAACTCTGAATTGCACAGAGGATTCAAATAAATCACCTGCTAAACTTAATTTGAGCTGAGCCAACAAGGGTGTCCGAAGTTGCCAATATCTATCTCTGAATGAATAAAATATGAATTGGGTCCGCAAACGTTGACATTCCCTTATTGCTTAACAAAATAACCAATCAGAACATAACAAATGTTATATAAGGTTAAGGTTATTATTTCTTGGTATGTCAAGTTATTCTTTCAAACTTTGTGAGCTAGCTTTTCATTTCATATGTAGAAACCTATTCTTAATAGTATTCCTTCTCCAAATAGTTTTGGTTTATAACTAGAAGTGGGACATTTAGGAATACATTTTACAAGTCTCTTCTCTTGGTAACAAAAAAATAATATTGGTTAAAACAAGACAATGACAGTGCTTTTTTATTGTTTTATTGGATAGCCGCTGAGAAGAAATTGAGGGGCTCTCAAATTAGTTTCAAATAAGATGACAGATACATCTGTGTGCAATATCTATGATCATTACAAAAAAAATCTAGCAATAATCTAAAAGACGAATGCTCTTGCATGATACTTACACCTTTCTTCTATTTTCCGTAGTTATTCTTTTACTTAAAATAATGTTTATCTTCACATCATAGATGAATTTATCTCGAAAATGGTTATAAAAAACATTCTTTCAAGTAGTCCATTGTTACTTTTTCTAAATCCCCTAACTGCCCCCTTTTATTCAGGGTGTTTGTAAATTTTTACGTCAATTCTCCTTAGTTTAAGAAATAATCCATGATAAGAATTAGTGTAAAGTTTGAAGAACACGTAACCCTACTATTTTGCTGCATTTATCGCTTTAGTCAAACACAAAAAAAAAATCGTAACTGGTATAGTTACTGCTTAGAAACAGCAAACAATACTATGGATTCCTAAATGTATATAGACTTGTATTCACACAGTTGGAAAATAAATGCAGTTTGGAACGTAAATTGGAACTCCAAACGAGGATGGAATGATTAACAATCACACAGCTATCTTGTGCGCAATATATCTAAGGCCTTTGTTTCTACCTGTTTGTTAACGTCCTTGTTTGAAGAATAAAATATTAATTATTTCTTATCAGTATAGTAAATTTACAGTACTTCACTATAAAATAATTACTTTTTGAAATGTTTTAATTCTTAAATTTAAAGAATATTAATAATAATTAAAATGTTATTGAAATCAAGTCATTAAGTGTATAAATAGTTTGTTAATTTATGATTTTTTTAATAATCATTGTCAAATGTCATGAATTTTTGATAATCTATTGTTTGAAAACTGAATTAATTTAGTGACTAAAATAGATATAAGAAAAATACTTTGAGTTTTTGAAAAGTGGACTGTATTTTGTTTTATTTACAATAAGGAATCGCTTACTGTTCTTGTTAAATCTTCTTGGAATGGAATATACATTTTTTATAAATTTCTTGGCTTGATTTAGACTTTTTTATGATCTTCATATTGGCTTCTTTTTAATATTCATCACAATCACAAAAGTCTCAGATGTTGTTTAAAAAAAATATATTGTTGGGAATTTTTAGAGTAGTTAGTGCTTGCATTAACAGTGTTTCCAATCTTAATAATGAAACATTCTTTTTAGATACAATTAATTTATAAATTAATAATAATGGTTAATAAATTTTGATTGACTTGTTTGAAATAATTTAAATATGATTGAAATAAAGAAAACTAATAAATACTAACAGTCAACAAAAGACTAAGTAGCGGTATGAATGTAGTTTAATTAATATAAAAAAAGGTTATTATAAGAAGGCTAAAATATGTTGGAATGTGTATTAGCTTAAGACAAAACTTTTTTAATTCCTATCCAGGATCCACTATCATTTGTTTACCAATACATGGAAATAGATAGAATATATTTGAGATTATTATGCTCAAAATAATAATGATTGTATTCTTAATTCTATTTAGATATGCAGTTGTATTACTAACAAAATATCATACAATTTGTTGTAAAAATAATTTATAATATTTACTGTAAAAAAAAAACTATACCTTAAAAATACTTTTAACACCTGTGAAAAGTAAACTGTTTCTAAGCGACATGATTTGTTCGTTAACTATAGGCAAAGAGTAAACTTTCATGTTTCTGTTTTATGGTTTCTAAAAGAAAAATTATGAATCCTCAGTTAATAATTATACAGTTATAACATTCATTTTATATAACCTACGACTTGCTCTCCTATAATATACATTGTATACACTATTCTTTCTGCAAAACACTACTCTACCTCTACAAGCTGAAAATGGCATTTTGACTAAAGCGATTCATATATGTTTAATATTTATTATGTAAATTAATATACCAAAGTACCCAAGTATGATCCACTGACTATGATCAAATCATTATTGGTCAAAACACGTGTAAGTATTAAAAAAAAATGTTTTAAGGGTACTTTGGTTTATTAATTTATTCAAAAATATTTAAAATAAATCAAAAATTGTCGCACAAACTGACAAAATTTATTACTTGTTCATTCGGTGATAAGTCACCTGAGTGTTTAGTTTTTAAACACCCTTAATGTAAATAACCATTAAATTCTACTACGGAAACATACTGTTGTTAGTATTTAAGTATAATGATATGATACTGAACTGTTGCTAAGTACCATTTAACTCTCTGTGAAATTATTTGTACATCGGTCAACGCTTCAATATTGCAATCCTTTGATCATGGCACATCTTCCAGGTAGGCTAGTTATATGTATTGCTAATGTAGATACGCAGGACTAATATGCTTGTTCAGGTAACTAGACAACTACTAGGTTGTAGTTAGGACCTACAAGGGTATCGTAGTTACCTAGTAGTTAACAAGCCTATTAGCTAACTGAGGCATCTTCTGTGTATCTACCTTAGCAAGGAATACCCGGAAACTTCAAGCATATAACAAGCTAAGCGTAATACGGTAGGGCAAGTAGCATATGTTTGTAGTGGATTCTGAATCAAAATGTCAGTGTGTCTTAAAATATTATTAAGGACTAGAATAAACTTAATTGGGCTTAAATGTTTAGATAGCATACATAGATTATTTATTTGGAATACAGTTTATATGTTGCACTTCAAATGCAATGATTTAAACTGAGTAATTTATCTTTACGTTTATAGATAGTACAAAAGAATTGAAAAAAATACACCAACTTTTAAAACAAGGTTTATTAATCATAATTGGTATACAACATAACTATAATTAATGGATTGCAAATATCTGGTAGTATCTGATTAAAGAGATCGTATCATAACGGATGAGGTGAAACCGTAATTTTAAAGTAAAATGTTCTTTACAACTGACTCACAGGACAATAATGAATAAAAGGGCATTATAGGCTAGTCATAAAGACTTTATTTAAATACTTAACAAAAAAATCGCCTCCTCTTTAAAAATGTATATAGTTCTTATGTATTTAGCTTAAAACTTATGACTCATGTGGAGTTTTGCTGAGTTGTTGGATCCAGATTTCCATTTTAAGTTAAAATACACTCACAATTAATGATGTAACAAGTTTAGTAATAGATAGGCTATGTAACAGGTACCGTAAAAAAATGGTAATAAAATGTTATTGCTGAACCTCAAAATTAAATAAAAAAATTTTTACAAAGTAAGGAGTGGTGATTTTTTTTATATTTAAAACCAAAATATATCAATATTATTTCTAAAACTAAATTTTGGTACCCATTATTATTATGTACATTTAAATAACTATAATTGGTAATATTTTTGAAACTATCATTGAATCAATTACAACGGGAAATCCATTGTTTGTATCATAAATGTGAGAGTAGTTTTGGATTACAAAAAAAAAAAAAAAAAAAACGCTCTCTGTAAGGTTTTTTTCGCTTGACCCTAATTGCACTCACATTCCTCCCTTCCTGATTACCCCACTTAAGTTCCCTAACAACATTCCCAATGGGTGGTAAAATGCTTTACGTGCTCATGCATTTGGTGCGAATGAGTGTCTAAATGTGAGACGATGGCTTACTTATAAAACTCCTTTGCTCCTTTAGAATTATATAAATTGAAGTTCGTAATTAATGGAATATATTTATATGTTAAGGTAGGATATAAGAATAATGCATTTTAAACACTAGAAAGGGCTAAAATATCACTTGCTCTAATCTATTAAGAAACGTGTATTATAGAATTCTACTATCTAGCATCTACTGTGGGTTCTTGACGTGTTGAAATGAGGTTGGTCTTATCATCAATATAGTCTTCAACTATTTTCAATCATTCTCCATGCAATCTAACAAGGAAGGTCCTTATTGTTTATTATTCCTTAACTCTACTCCCATTTGAAATACATATTCAAATTTTGGATAAACATGATTGTTGTATCGTGAGTGCCAGCTTGTAGTTCATTCATAGTTTCAATACAAATAAAGTTTTCACATTGAAAACTATTCATTTAACCACCTATGATTTAACTACCTATGATACCTATTTTTGCTCATACAGAACATAACTAAGTAGAATAAATCTTTGCATTTCCGTATTTTAAATAATCATATGCATAAATACATTTTATACTTGCTAATAAATGTAGTATTTTATTTTGGTTCATAGAATAATTGAAAGTCATCTATATTATTAATTTTAGTGAAATCCATAATAAACCACTTCTTATTAAGGCATACATTTTAAATTTTATGTCAAAGTACTTCATAAATTTTACTTGAATCAATAAAGTATTTTGTTAGGACAATTTCCTAAAGAACATGAGTGTAAAAGGCTGATAAATGACTCAACCGTTTACAATTTCAAAATAAGAACAAGAGATACCACTTTACCAAGTTAAACAGTAGATGGTCTGCAATGCAGTCTATTTTAGGCAGGATAAATGGCGAATAAGTAATGGGTTATCCCACTCTTTGTATGTCTTTAAGAGAATCTAATCCGACCTGTTTGTAGTGGAACATATATGAAATAAGTCATCCCCTTTATATATCTTTGTAATAAATAATTATAACATAATTGTCAGGCCAAGAAATGGAAATATCTAATTTGATTATTCAGAGAGTTTTAGTTGTTGTTGTACAAATGAAATAATCTACTTTAATGTGTGACTGGACCTATCTGGAATTGTGGTTACGCTATTACTCAGAGCAATCGGTTCACTGTAACTGTCAGTATGACAGCCGACATGACCAAACTGGCTCTGCTAATACTTGAGACAGTAAATACACATGATATGCATGTAAGCGTCGGAAGTGATAAGGGTTACACGCAAAACTATTTTGTAGAATCAGCATTTCTGAGACCTTTCACTACTTTTACTCAGCCACTACTATTTAAAACTATAGGGTCGCTACCAGTCTTACCCTTAGTTAATTATTGAAACCCAAAAATAAAACCAACTTCTGCTTATGTAAACCTCCGCATTTACGTTCCAGATGCTTTCGGTTTTTTATGGGAATATTTTTATTTACTTATTACAGTAAGGCTAACATTATCTCACAACTACCTGAGCTTAAAATATTATAACTAACCCTTATATAACTAGGGAGAAGCATATACAATGTTAGGTGTACAGATAAGCGTTAAATGCCAACATTTAACCATTAACAAGCTTTATTGATTTCCTGACTAAGCTGACAGCAGACGTGACCGACCTTATTTACTTAACCATATTTATGTTTAAACTCCAAAAGTCTGTTAGCGTTTTTGAGTCTACCTTTTTACAAGACAAATATCTACTACTAAATATTTATTTCTGAAATATAAACTTGTTTCGTTGAAAATAACCACAGTTATGAAGGTATTGTTTGATGGTTCTTAAAGAAAAAAAAATATTCCTACACTAAATTCCATATATCAATCGTTTAAAAATAATTTCTGATAGTATTTATAAGATACCCGATAAGTTAACCCATATAATTAAACTTGATATCTAGTACCTACCCATTAGTGATGTTTTGTGTTTTGTTTCCTTGATTTGCATTTCGCTTGAATACGTACTGATTTTACTTTGAAAAAACAAACTCCCGGTTTTTGTACTTATAACATGTATTTCTCATCACAGTTATCACTTTGATATATTTAACACATAATATAACGTTAGGAAAGGGGTAGTGTAGGCTAAAGAAGTAATTTAGCTAATTTCACTTTTTTTTACAAACGACCTACCATTAAATGGGATATTTCTTGACATGATCTATATAATCTGGTGTTGAAACCATGGTTTTAGATACTAAACAAATATTTGATGCTGGGAGGAAAATAAAAAGGTATTAAACCACTTTAAAAATGTTTCCTACCAGCTCAAGGGCAAACCGTAACAATGAGTAAATTCATAACGTCTACACAATTAATTTTTGCCAACTCCAAGGCGTTTCATCCAACGTTTGTCGAACCAAGATGGTGGTTTTGGCGACATCTGTTTTGATAGTTTGAATGGCATATCCCTTCCATTGTTATTCTGTTATCGCAGATTTATTACTAGTTAATGGTTCCTATTCAAAAGGATATTTTCACAACACTAAAACCTTACAAACATAATTTAATAACAAATGTAATAACACCCTTTTACGTTTTGAATACTAGTCCGTTTTACTCCAACATTAAGATGATCATTAGGATTTAAAAACAATATACAATAAATTTCATTATAGTATTTGTGAAGTGGTAAACATTAACATATTGTTACTAAAGTATATAATTTGTTAATGACCCCATCCCTATATTATAATGAAGGTTGTTATTCAAATTCAGTGAAACCAAATTAAAGCTACTCAGCTAAAACAGGTCTAAAATTCATATACTAACTAAACATGAAAATTTCCAGTTGTATGCAAGTTAGTTCAGTAAGCTATAAACTGTTGGCTCATTTAATTGCATTTTATATCAGTATTTTCAATCATGAAATGTCAGAACATTGGGAAGATTACAACAAACCATCCATTCTGTGCTTTCCTCAAATTGGGTCAATAAGTAAACAATTTTCTGTGTTTTGTTAACGTCTTACTTCTTATTTCGGTATTGTTTTTATTTATTAGCCATATATTTAAGAACTATAGCATCATAGGTTGTTTTCCCGAAAGTATATAATATAAGTATATATCTATAATGTATCGGATTTATAGTTAAAAATAGCTAAACCAAAAATAAGGTGGGTAGTTGTAATGATACTTATCATGTATCGACTGCTCAAAAATTATGTACTTCAATAAAAAACAAGTTTTGAAAACAATAGTCTTTAACATTATTAACTGGTGCATGGGCCAAACAATTTAGGAAACAAGTATTTAAATCTGGTTAAATAATGAATTGAGTTTCTAACGCAAGCTATATAAGTAGCTTTTAATGGAATTATTGATAAATATTCCAGTTGTGATTGTGAGAAGTGCAAGAAGACAAAATTATATGTTGAATAATATCTTTATTATGAGTGCTTCATTTCAATTTCAAATATCTTGTTATTGTTAAACTGTATCATATACAAATATTATGTATGTTAAAAATTTTTAATTATCTAATTACAATGGTTTTAAAGTGTAAAAAGCTGTGGCAAAACATGTTGATTTATTAACAACGTCCGTACTAACATGGATGGGTAAAATAATGTTAAGTACAAAATTTTCATACCGCTTTAAGTCAACAATATTCCCGCACATTTTTAATTAATTGAAATTTGCTTCATAGACTGAAACGAAAAAAAAATCTTATACAAACAAACCTAGCGATGATACGGGTTTTGCTTTGTTAAGTAGCATTTGGTTTTGAATAGTATTGGATATTAGGTAAAGTATATCAGTAGTAGATGCCATTAAAGTTATTTTAAGCGAATACGTGTGTATACTACTGAAGCTTTTTATATGAGTAACATTTCTTTTAAAGGAAGCTTATTAACTAATTATAATTTAAAAACTATGTAGTAAAATGATTGGGATTAATAATTATTTCCAAATCAATACTAACAAGATTACAATTTAGGTGAGTTACATTTCAATTGAGTCAATCAGGGTTGATTGGTATCTCGGGGACGAATAAGGGTGACAGAGGAGCCTAGAGGGAGTAGGGGGGAAAGCGTGATTTTGTAGATTGGAATTGTGTTGAACACTTACTTGATATGTTCTGGAACACATATCACAGTTTGGAAGTTGTATATTGGTAATGTAGGTAAACATTTTAACCACCATTCGGCATAATAATTGACAACTTTTCTTCTAGTGGCTTTGGTAAAATTGATATATCCAGTATTATATTCTCCTGAGCCTGGAAAACACTTTCCCTTTTGAAATGTGTTTTATTACTAATTAAAACAAAACGACACCTGAATTAAGTATATTGAATCAGCCAATGGATATGTTCATTTTTAACATCGCTATAACTTGCATGTACTTTTTAATATAAGTTGTAAAATGTGTTTATACAAATCATAATCCTAAAGTTATGAATGCACTACATTTTCTACTATTTTTACATAATAAAATCAATTTAACAACTAATCCAGAATTTGATGGCGTTTTATAAACTTAATCAACCAGTCACAGAGGAGGATCCCAAACCACAACTTTCCACTCAAACTGATTAAATTGTGTAACGTTGTACAATACGGTTAGGTACACTGAGTCCCATGGTGGTTGAGTTCACACCGGCCATTCTGCATAACTAACTATATAAGACAATTTAACATTTAATTAAATTTTTGAAAACTAAGTACCCTTTTGAAATTCATTTGTTAGACAACAACTAGTTTCAACAGTAATGCCATAGCCATGTTTTTTTCTATGTGGCAATTAAATTATTTACTTTTCTTATAAAATTGTGACCAACTATCTTATTAGTCATAAAGTTATTAGAAAACTTAAATTGGCCTAATCAAAATTTGTTAAGTGCAGATTCTTAATGTTTTGATTATATTAATTATGATTAAGTTCCATAATATGATGGAGGCCGGACTCAAATAATATACTTATAAGCAATTAGACAATTGATATAATTAATATATAATACAATTATATATCCTTATTATTAAACATTTATATAAATATATTCTTGATTTTTTTTTATTTAAACTAAGGTTATTGATCGTTATTGGATTGTTTCGTTACTATAGGTGTAGGTGGGTAAACAAAATAACTCTTGTATTTTTCTCGAAAATAGTTTTTATGTGATATTCTCTGATGTATTTATTATTGCGTTGATAAATAAATAATTAACTAAAGGTTTTCACCCGAATACTATTAGTAAAAATCTGTGCAAATAAAAATAACTAATTCATTCTTATCGCTTCCATTCAAGAAAGTATCTGTTGTAAGATCATAACCAGTTGAGTGAACTATGTTAGACTTTATGAAAACTAGAGACTTATTAAACAAAATCAAAATCAATCATTAACCTGTATAGGAAATGAGATGTAAACGAAATCCGAACTGAAGAGGAAAAATAAAAAAAAACATTGATTTTGTTATGGCGTAGCTTGTTATTATAGAATGATAATATCGCAGAAAGTCTACACACCCCATTTAAATCAACATCGTAATGTATGTGTGTGTATACATACAAACCAAAATTATTTTTATTTTACCACTTTATCTAAGCTACTTACTCTATAGGAAAAATAAATACACCGGTCTCAACAAACCTGCAGACTAATAGTGCAGTAGAAATAACCGAAAATATAGCTTAAGGTGGAACTAATTGCAACAGAAATGATTCTTGCTGTGAATGGTAGGTAGTATGCTTCTAATCAACATACTAAAAATATACATCCGTATTGTGGCGCAAAATACGTTTTTTGGCCGCCATCTTGAAAAAAGTGTCAAAATTTTAATATTTGTAAAAATAACTTTTTGGGTATCAAATTATAGGAAATTTAATGCTGAAAAATGTTATAATAGTGGTTATAAGCACTATTTAGAAATACGATTGTAGTACAAAATACCCCCGCCGCAGCAAACCTGCAGACTAAACGAATTTCCATTTGTCTTAATTGATTTTCAATTAAATCTTGTAATTCAGTTTTAAAAATCTTAGTACAACTAAATATAGAGTTATACTGGACCAATTTTATTAACTAATGGGTCATTAAAAAGCAATTCATGTAGATTTTCAAATAATTATGAAAGTTTGATTTTTTAAGATTTGCAAGGTGACACCCGTCAACGTCGACAATAATTAGCCAAGGTACTGTTGAGGTTGCAAGCAAGATCTTTTTAACTATAAATTGATGATAGATAAGTCCATTTTTAAATGATTTGGGTCATTTATGATTTAGCATTGTGTTTTAGGTACGTCCGATCTCAATAATCAATAATTCCAATGGAATCTGGTATTTCACTGAAGATTTAAAAAAGATAAAAACATATAGGATAATGTAACTGCTGGAATACATTTTTAATTGAAGTAAAAATTGAAAAAATCCAATTTAATTGTTTCGTAGGGTAATACATTTTTGATAGATTAATGATGACAAATATGTGCTTACATAGCTTTGAGACCAATAATATGAAAATCGGTCCGGTAGAAGAGCCAAACTAAATCGAAAAAAACAAATTTAACTCCCGTAAGTAATGTACAGGGAGGCAGTTTGTGCATAACTCAAAATATACGTCAAAATGAGTGCTGATGCTTAATAGCAAATCTATGGTACGTCCATAGCTTAAGTTCAAAGCCGGATTTACACTATGTAGCAAAACCTGCTATATAACTTTTGCTATATAATATTTCTTTATAACTTTTGCTGTATGAAAAATTTACAAACAATTTTAGTGATACTGGTGCTCGTGCTATATGTTATATGTAGCACAACCTCATTCGCATTCCTTATCGAAATGTGCGCTGAAGAGACATTGTTCGTGGCAGCTATCGTGGTGATCTTGGAAGTCAGAGAGAGAGAGAGACGGGAGCGAAGATTTTAGCAAGTTTTAGGTTTGACCGCTTCTTGCTTCGAGAAATAAGTACAGTGTAGCAGATTTATTACGGGACCTTAATGATGATGAATACCCTGACAATCCATAATTAAAACGCTAAATAAGGCGACGGTAACTTCAAATACGTTTTACTTCTGATCACAACGCCGGTTGTCCACGGAACAGTTCAATTAAGTTTATAATATCAATAGCCCCGATAATATCATCCCGATTCTAGGCACTGCCACTTTCCGTGTCCAGTCCTTCCATTGTAAACAAAGATCGCTGAGCAAAACCGTTCAGCGCTACATATAGCAGATGCTAGACGAAAAATATATGTATATCATTGCTACATATGGCAATGTTAGATGTAGCACGTATTTCTTTTGATATTTACCGACTCCCGATGGATAGCACAATTTTAGCTATATATAGCAGGATCTGCTACATATAGCAGTGTTATATAGCACTTTTGTAAAGTTACTTTTTCTACTTCTAGCAAATGTCATATAACATTTCTAGATGTTACACAAATCTGCAATGTAGCAGGTTTAGCTACATAGTGTAAACCCGGCTTAAGGCCAAAATTATGAAAATCGGTCTGGTAGAAGAGCTAACCCGACTCGGAAAAGAAAAACCAATTATTTTTATAGATTGCAATAATTGATTTACCAGTATGTATTTAGGTACGTCCGATCTCAATAATCAATAATTCCAATGGAATCTGGTATTTCACTGAAGATTTAAAAAAGATAAAAACATATAGGATAATGTAACTGCTGGAATACATTTTTAATTGAAGTAAAAATTGAAAAAATCCAATTTAATTGTTTCGTAGGTAACCATACGAAAAATGAGTTGATAATTTAACAGCTTATTGTTATATTGTTATTTAATTAAATTTTCTTTGATTAAATATTGTTGTTAACAATTTGCATTTGTGTTTAAAGTGTGTTTCTTATGTTAAGTGTGTTATTATGAGCTTAATATGTACCACATATTAGTGAGTAAAGTGGTGTATGGATTTCATAACCATTATTTTACTAGAGACCGTTGCATTAGTTTAACCACAATGGGCTCTGTTGCTAGTCTATTAAATAAATAACATTAGGTTAAACGAAACGAGTACCAAGGTTTGCTGCTACAAGGAAACCAATTATGTGTGTTTTTAGATAAATATTAATTGTTTAGTATAAAATAAATAAATCTTCAAAGTTTTATCAAAATATATCCATAAACAAGGAAACTACAACTTTTTACCATATTCTCCATAAGAATAACATGGGGATTTTAAATTTCCAATTTTTAGAATTTTCCCCGTTACCAATAATCGTACAAAACCCCTTTGATATACTTAACCATTGGTTTTTTAAGCTCTTTAAAAAGGTCTAGAGAGAAATTGGGAAATTTTACGTTTTAAGGGTCGAAAATGAAAAAAAACAAATTTTAAAAGAATAAAATAACTTATAAATAGAAAACTTTTCAAATGCCACATTTTTAAACGCACCTTTTTCGCCCATATTGCATCACTGTTAACAGTATATTTTAAATTCAACCATTATATTCTTTTCCAGCATGAAATGTTCTATAATTTGATACCAAACCAGATTTTTTAACAATAATTTAAAATTTTACACTTTTTTTTAAATGGCGACCAAAAAACCGTATTTTGCGTAACAGTACAAATGTATATTTTTAGTATGTTTTTTATAAGTGTATTACCTACCATTTCTAACTGGAATAATTTCTGTTGCAATTAGTTCCACCTCAAACCCTATTTCTACTGCACTATAAGCGAATTTTTATTTGCCTGAATTGGTATGAATTAATGCGATTTTGTAATCAATTTAATTTTGTTTATTATATTTAAAGTGCATTTAATTAAAAGTATTTTCCCTAAAGTGATATTTTTTTGAGACTAAAAAAGTCTTAAACTATCAATGTAACTAACTGTTAATAAAGTAGCTCGTAATACTGTATCAAACCTTTCTTTTTTAATTTTTATTTAAATAGCAGGTACTGGATAAATTGAAGCCATACAAATAAATTTGTTAAGTATATTAATCAAATTCGTTTCTATGGTTACCTCTCTCAGTTCTATAACAAATTTTCCTAATGTATTACACAACATTTAACACTTTTTGGAGAAATGCTTAAGGCACTGTTTTACTGGAATCGGTGACTATGTTTTGGGTTTTTCTGTATTATAAAGTCTGATTTGGGCGTAGTCGATACCAAGTTATGAAGTTAAAATATCTTAAAAACTTCATAAAATATTATTTGAAACTTGTGATAAGTTGTGATCCCAGCTTTTTTGAATTGAAAGAAATATTTAAATATTAAGTTGGAACAGCTTAGCATTGACTGATGGGCCAGCTTAGAAAGAGTTACAGGATTAAGTGTGTCTCGCTGTTGGTGTCAACAGAGTTCAATGTTTTTTTGTTTTTTTTTTGCATTGGAGCTATTTACTGCACTGTTTGAAATTCGAAAACATGTGGATATTTTGAAAAAAAAAATATATATGATAAGTAAGAAAACATATAAAATAATTTGGTCCTACAATCAAGGTTTTATTCTAAGAGTCTGATTTTATTAGGGCCTAATAGTAAAGATTTCAGAACATCTACCAGTTAAAGAAAACCCCAGCTATTCCAGCTATTATCTTAACTATCTTATTTAACACAATGAAAATAACAGTTTGGTTTATCAAAGCTATGCAGTTTCCTTTAACTAGATACTTTTATGGGGTTTTTATATTTTAATAAAAAGAATTTAAATTTATAACATAATATAAATTATAATTTATTACATGGTTGAACATTTTAAAAGAATAGTTTATTGTAATCTACAACCCGATCTTACTGCGATTCCAGTTATATTTATAATATGCCAGGTAAATAGCTTCATCGTTTATATGTTGACATGTATTAACGTTTCTGCATACCTATAAGTTATTTGTTTTATACATGTATCTGTGAAAAGCCAACTGTCTTGCTATTAATGACTGTAGCAAAATATTCTGGTATCAAAGGACAATTATTCCATATGATAATATATATTTTTAACAAACCTAAATAATAACCACATTTTTACATGTATCAAATTAATCACAATTACTACAGAATGTACTACGTTCAATGTTAAACTGTAAATTATAAATTTCAAAAACTTTTTGAGGCAAGCTAATTGATTGTAATTAAATTGAAATCATTATATAATGACCCGTCAACTTGTAATGCAATTAATGACGTCAAGATGCGACTCAACAGATAAGATTATATTATGTGCTTATATATTAGCATAGTATAGTCTGATACAACTTGCTTGATGTTTGCTACTAGTTGAAAGTGAAACAGCAAATTACGAGTTTCAAAAAATCTGCATTTGATAATAATATGTGCATTGATTTAATTTGTATCGTTACTTCAAGTATTCCAAATTTTTCAATTGATGATACTTTTCTTCTTACCTTTACATATCAAACTTACTAATAATTTAATTTTAGATATTATAATATCATATTTCATTATAAATAAGTATTGTGTTAATTTAATCATAATTTATCAAGTGTCTTATGATGTCCTGTGTTTGAAGCATTGATTAGAAGGGCTATAGGATGTATATTACACAAAGTTTGTGGTGTATAAGCCACTAAGGTCTCTAGATCCAAGGATAAGCTGTCTAGGAGTCTTGAGTATATAGATTGAGGTCTCGTTAATATCCTTATGTTGGTGGGTTTAGCTAAATCGTATTATTATTATTAGCTAATATCCAAAGCAACCCATTAACCATTTGATATAAGACAGTGAGAATTTAAAAACTTCAATGGCTTTACAGATATGGTTTTTTGTCTGGTTATTTTAACAATTATACATGTAACTTGAACTGCTTAGTCTGATGTTTAATTTGTAGCGTGTAAATATCTAGCTTACTACATATATTATTTTAGTAAAATATATCTGCCAAACAAAATTTATCCCGACAGTTTAACCTCAATTGTTAAGTTAGAAATTGATGATCTGCAATGCAGTGGAAGCTTAGTTTGGTTAATTGGTGAATAGGCAATGGGTTAGCTAAGCCTTCAATCTCTAGGCCTTTCTAGTCTTACATTTCATATTAATAGTATACGTATCGATAGAAAAGACATCTTTATATCTTTTCATTAAACAGTTCATGTTATTTTAAATTTTTCAAACGGAGCAAGTAAGCTTACTGTTAATAGTATATTACAACGCTTATATATTTTTTTTGTTTTAAATAACTTATCAATATTAAATAAAAGTGTACTTTTTTTGTCAATGTTTAAGTTTATCCATCCGAAAGAAAATTTATATTTAAAATATGCCAAATAACATATTTGGAAAGATAGAACGTTGTAGTATATTTATTATTTAATATTTTGTCAAATTCTAATATATATTCTTAACTTACAAACTCTATAAACTTATGAATCCAGTATACGAAGAGACTTGAATAAGTTTTAGTTCTTTAATTTATTTTCAATATGTTTAAACTGTAGTTCAACCAACAAATAATGTACAGGAGATGTTAAAAATTCAAAGTAAAGGTGGGTTATAAATTATTGGATTCATTTTAAGATTAAACAAATAAATAACCATGCAGCTTAGAAACTTAGAAGTTGTTTCAATATAGAGCAAATATAAAGCATGTGTTATATAGTAACTGCATAAAATAATGATACGACTTTCAGTAATTTTTAATAGTGGTTATTAAAATGTCTGTAAAAGTCACCTAAACTGTGAGTGTAGGTTATGTGGTTATGTTTTCTTCTCAATCAATGACTTGTGTTGGAGCATAGTCAACTGGCCAAAAACTTTTTTCCTACAGCAGCTGTGTATGATATTTTGATAAATCAAACATTAAACTGACCTCAGTATCAAAATTACTAGTAAGTGTGAAAGAAAAATCAAATTGCGTTCTTTGGTTTCGTTAAAGCAGATCTGGAATAACTTTTCGAAGAAGGCTTCGAAGCCCGGTATTCTCTGAGTAAAAAGGATTCAATAAAAGATGGTACAGACTGTTTGAACAAACAGGAAGTGTCCAACATATAGCCTAAACGGTCTTTACTTCAGAAGAAAACATAGCTTACAATACTGTAACAGTTTTTATAGGTGATTTTTACATAATTGTAAAACTACTTTATATGATTACTGAAATTTATTTTTATTTTTTGCATTTACTGTATACAACTACTTTAGATTTGCTATGGAATTAAACAATTCCCATGGTTCTAATTTGCTTGGTTATTTATTTATTTACTTTTAAAATGTGTACAATAATTTATGACCACTCTGTATATTCTTCATGACTATAACTAATTAAAAAAATAAGGAGTTTTCATTATTGGTTTTTAGGTATAACATTCTTGTTCTGCTTATGAAATTCAGTGAGACAGAATTGAAAAGGGTATCATGCAGTTTTACTGGTATGATGAGGGCTTCACTAACTAGCTGTTTGCATAAGGGTGTGTAAAGCCCTCATGTTTAAATAACACACGCGACGGGTAACAATAATTTCATTTTGCTGGTTTATTTGCCGTTTTAGTGACTGTGAGATTTACATATATTTGAGATCCAAATGTTTTGAAAATTTTCTACTAGGTCTAAAACTAGACAGTATTTTAAATTTCAATTTACGTTCCCACCGTTCTAACTTGTTTAAAAGTTATTGATTATTCCCTCATAAATAATATTTTAATCTTAAAAATTGTATTCGTATTATAACGAAACGAGGATAATATCATTTTTACATGTTGAGAAGGGTTAGTTGTTAAGTGTTTATTTTTATAAATGACACTTACCCTACCACCTACTACCCTCATAACTCAGGATAGACTATTGTTAAAATGAATTACTTCTTATACAGTTTTATGTAAAAAAAAAAAAACTATGATGATTTTTACTAATCTTTTTTACCAAATACTTTAAATAATGGGCTTACATGTAAATGTCTGTTATAGTGAAATATAAGAATATTTTGTAGTAAATTCCGATTCTAATTTTAAGTTAGATAATACATTGCATTGCTTCATTTTGCACTATCTAAAAAATACTAATTTTTTTACTTTTTTCTTTTAATACTATTATAGTCATTGTTTTTTTTTACGGAACGACCAGTAATTATAGTGCAGAAAGATTGCTTGTCATTTACGTAGATGAACAGACTCTTGGCACTCCCAGCGCATGTCTACTAATTGGCTGTAACAGCTGTTCTGCAGCCATAAAGATGCTGTAAGATACTAAATTTTTAATATATTTTGATCTTTTATAACGCCTATATTTACTATCTCATATTTATTGGGCCATTAATGACATATATTTAATATATAATGAATCATATGTTAAACAATTGCCTTTGTGAAGATGCCGTGCCACAAGTTCAGTAGGGTCTAGTTATGTAATATACTTAGTGAATATAGTAGACATTATTAAAGGAATATGTCATACACAATAAATATATCGACAAATATTTGTATAGAATTCAATTTTTAAAAACTATACAGCTTCTGTGAAGCATCTAAAAGCTAGACACTTTATTTTGGTGGTAAAATGTAATTTCAGTGTCCGAATTTGTTTTACATACAGTATATCGTTAGATGTCGATATCTAAATGACATTTTCGTGCTCGGGTTACATTTACAAGGCTATGCTGTTCGTAACGACCTTTATCAGAGGCTGTACGAGCTGTAAACTTGCTCAAAGGTACCATTATCATAAACAGAATATGTATTTGTGTTTTAAAATTAAGTACCTCTTTGTAATTTGTTTTAAATAATAGTCAAATAGGGGAGATTGTTTGATGACGGACAAGGTTTTAAAAGCTAGATGCGAATCAAAAAGGTTGGATGACAGTATGTTTAGATCAATCACAACATAATAAATCTCTTTTATGAAAGAATAAAAAAAATATAAACGAACACTCAGAAAAGAAAAACTATAATCTATGTAGAGCTCAATAAATAAGCACCTTTTCAGCTAAACATGATTATAAGATACCATTAGTAATATAACACGTTCAGATTTTTTGTGTTTTATGTGTAAAAGTTGTATTAATCATTGTTGAAAGTGCTTTAGCATTTCAATTACTTAAATATAATAACATGTAAATACGTGATAGAAAATGTTATAATGGAAATGGTGAACCCTTATCATGAAAAAGTTTTGTAAAATGGTGTTAAATGAAGTAGTAGTATGGTGCGAACACTGGAATTATAGATTACAGTATTTCATTTGACATTCAAAACGACTGAAAATATATGGCATTTAAATATTAATTGGGGCGACTGAGGTAAAAGGCTGCTCTTTTAATACCTTACCCGTTTAATCATATATTCGTGTAGAGTCAACCCATCACATGTGAAGATTTTGCCCTAAATGTTTATTACATTTTTTTTCAAGCCAACATTCGTGTGAAGAGCCAACACACTCACTCCCACGTAATGACAGACGTTATATACATAGGAGTGTGACGGCAGGGACTGAACCTGTTAATTCTGGTTTACAAAATACAGCTCTATGCAGAAGCTTAATAGGGTAAAACGACAGCAAACCAATAAATAGTACCGATTTAAAAGATTAATTAGTTGTTGAAATTTACAATAAAAGATTAATTAATTTTAGTCTAGTTTATCTTTTTCGTACTGACATAAGATAATTATAAATAGGCACAACGTTAAAAATTGCATACACAGTTCTTAAATCCTCTTTTCTAAGTCAATTACAGAGCTAAAATTTGTAAATATGAGTTGATGCTTCATGAAAAAGAAGTAAGTCAAGACATACAAAAAAGAAAAAAAATCTCAACCACTTGGAGCATAGAGCTAGCTCTATGCCACCTTGAATCCTTCGTAGGAGAGGAAACGTATATAGGTATAATTTATGTTTCACATGTAACTTATTTAAATATAGGACATGTTAATAATCAATCAGTTTTTAAGGACTTTTTGCATGTGAATAAAAAAGAATAGACAAAAGAGGGTGATTCTGTCTATGCCTTTTATTAAGTTATGGATTTTCAAAGATAGAACTGTAAAACGAAGCAGATTATTTCATTATATAATCCTTCTAAAAAAGTACTTAAATCATTATTTTAGGAATAAACATGTTTTTGTGTTATCTTTGATTCGAACAAACATTTTTGTCGATATGTAAATGGTATTTCCGTGCTCTGGTTTATATTTACAAGGCTATGATCCTTGTAACAACCCTTATCAGAGGCTGTACGACCTGTAAACTGGCTGAAATGCACCATCACATTGAACGGAATACAAAATTACACTTTGAAGTATTGTGATGTTCCTGTATTTTGTTTGTATGATCATTAAAAAAGAGTAGAACATTTCAGATAAGAGATTCACAGTACTATAGGCACGTTATGTTAGGTTTATTAGTTATACAGGGTGTCTTGCAACCATGAACCATATAAACAAACTTTTTCACGATATTCAGCATGTCAAAAGAAACTAAACATTTAATTAAATATGTTTTCTATCTCATTCCGTTTTCGGTCTATTTGTCTGTATGTGATTTTTACAAAAACAAACATAACTCCGCAGTTTAAGCTACAGCGTTGAAATCCTTTACATGTTTATCTTATTGAACGGTTTGGTTTGTGCTAAATTTGAATAAAAACTATTGAACCGTTAAAAAAAGTAGTTTTATCTATTTAATCTAAATGGAATTTAAAAGATTTTACAAGTCTTGAAAATATGTTGTAAAATTAAACGGTTTTCAAGGAATTTGTCACTAAATATTTTTAAGGCCTCCATTTTTAAACGGCTCAAGAGTTTTATTTATATTTTGCACAACAATATTGCTAAATAAGATAAACTTTTTAAAGAATTTCATCGCTGTAACTAAAGCAGTTAAGGTTTCCGTAAAAATGCACATAAAGGAAGATAGACCGAAGACGGAATCAGATAGGACACATGTTATATTAAATGTTTGTTTATTTTGATAGCGTGACTAAGTTTGTTCATATGGTTGCAAGACCCTGTATAGATATGTTACATTAGTTTACAACTAAATGATAACACGATTCGTTATTTAAATATTTGTAAATCTCAAAAAGAGATAAAAAAATAAAATTAATTTGTATTTTAATTTTTTTTACGAACATTGTAATATATACAACAATATTTGCTAAGGTTTATGTTAACTACTGTATAACGGGTCTTTGTATGAACTGCTGGGTCTAATAGATGCATTGCAAAGATAAGGTAGTTTTAATGCTTATGAAACAACCGAAAGTACTTTGTTAAACCCATGTAAGACATAGTTACTTAAGTATGATTACTAAAGTATAATTTTAATAATCAAATAAAAGAAACTTACATAATAAACTATTTCAAGATTAAAAGTGTTCTTCAGTAAAAAAATATATATTTTGTAAAAAGACATGTGTTCTTTATTTAAAATCATACTTTTATTTGTTCTGCACATTGTTTTGAAAGATAAAAAAATTCTATAATAAATGACAATTTTAAAGACACTGCCACTAAAACAAAACAAAAGAGTTTATTTTAGGAAATTAAGTACAATGTCAACAGAGAATAGCACTTTGCCAAGTTAAACAACTGATGGTCTGCATTGCGGTCTCGGCCTAGGCAGGATAAATGTAGAATGAGTAATGGTTCCCCGTGTCCTTCAAGAGTTTTAGAGAAGATTTCAGTCTAACCATTTGAAGAAAAATTATTTATGAAAGCAACAATGTAGTTTATGCTTTGTCTTTGCAATGGTTGTTTGTGAATGTGCTTTATCAAACACTAATTAATTTGCATGTCATGCAGCCAACTTAACAGGGAACTTAAATTATTCGTTTTAATTAAGTTTTAGAAGTGTATTTGTCGTGAAATAGGTTTACATATTGTAGTACATTAGTTTCGATGACGTCGTGCGAATTATCACACCTTAGTGTATATTTCCTAATATAATCGTTGCTCAAAGCTACAATGATATGAAAAAATATTTTAATTCGTATACAGTTTTTACTTTAATTTATACTTTAATTGAATTTAGAATCAGCCATAAGTATCCAATGTTCAATGCATAGCAAAATTTTGTAAACTGAATAAATTTACACCTAACATTAACATTCTGAAAATGCACTCTGATGAATTAGATGATACTATAAGAAAGGATATTTTTGACTAGAAAATGTAAGTATTGTGTGCTATTTTCGTTTACAAGGTTGTTGGAATATTTCAATTGACAAAGCGTCGGTGGTAACTCAACTAATCTATGGTCAATTGATCACCTAATCGCACAGACAGACGGATCAGGTTTGCGGTGAAGCCATTACTCCAGAACACTGGTCCAGTGTAACTGTCAGTATGACAGCCAACATGACCAAACTGGACTATAACTTGAGACATCTTCGAGTAGGCACTGGTATGCATAGCGGTGTTTAAGGGGAGCAGTGCCCGAATACCACTACCATGTTATTCTTCTCAGAAAACATGTGATTAGATAGGTACATTTATTTTTTTTTAACCGTTAGAGATATGGACTTTTTTTTTTTTATTCATTCCTTAGATTGTTTTCTATGATTCCATGCTGTATAAACAAGAAATTAGGTGTAGTTTTTAAAATATAAAATAATAAAATTACTAATTTTTATTGTGTTCTTTTTTATAATAAACAATTTATTTTTAAAGTAAAATTAATGGTAACATTCTAAAAATGCATGAAAATATTCACCACGGTAACAGGAAGTATTGTGTCAAATTTGGGCTTGAAGAGTTAAATAGTTTTCTTTAGAATGGTACCTAAACTTATAAAAACTAACTTTCGGATATTCACATTTGAACCCGTGAAGGGCAGGCTCAGTAGAATCCAGAAGGGCCCTCTTTCAAAAATCCGGGAAAATTATTTTTATATACAATATTAAACTATAGGTACTCAAATTGTTCAGTTTTTTTTGTTAGTGCAAATATGCAGTTTGATTTAAGATTAGACTATTACAAGCTTATTAAATCAGGAAAAACCGGGAAAATGGGTAGTTTCCTTAATGTATCTTAATGCAAAATTAATGATTCCTTCTTATATAAAAAAATATCCAAAGTATAAAGTGTTATATATTTTCTTAAACAGCACAAAATACACAATATTTTGTCATATTTATTAAAAATGTATTTTTTGGGCATTTTTGCACACTGCTCCCCTGGTAAATGCTTTAGTAATGTGTTAGTTTAGAGTATGTAGGTTACTAACCTTCTTGTTAAATGTTAAATCGACCTGACTCTTAACGAGGAGGGGACACAGCTAGTCACATTATAAAAAATTGGTTATTATTATTTATAATAATTGAAAGTTTTCACTGTACAGCTGACAGAGACGTGACCGACTTTTCTTTCTCCGCTATACATTTAAAATGTTTACTAAGCTGCGTTATTATCAATGTCCTTTACTTCCCGAATTTTGTTTTACAGCTCTTGAATTTTTGTTCAATATTAAATTGTGGTTACTTAAAATGAATACACAAATATAAATGAATTAAATAATTACATAAAATACTGTAAAATTTTAGTTTTTACATTCAAAGAATGTTTTATGTTTCTTAAATAGCCTCGTTTATTTAAAACTTTCGTGTTCTGTTCAATCGTATAAACCAAATATATAAAAAATAAACTATGCGTCATCTCGTTTTCTTTTCCATAAACATAATGGTCTGAAATATTTTTATTTTTTGTGTGTATTTTATTAATTTTCTATCGTTTATATTTTTTATTGTCGTGATATTACTAATATAGTAGTGTTTAATGGTCAAAACGCTGTTATCACATTCAAGTAGAATATTATCGTCTGTTTTAAACTATAAAATTCACTTTTTGTACGTTATTCGTGGCAGTACCTACAGGTAATTGAATCTTCATAATTATATTTTACAATGTTAAATAAGCTACGTAGTGTTATTTAAGGTGACCAATATCGACATATATGGAGCGGCAATCGAACTCCTCTGTCTTAATCAAATAAAAAGTTTTAATAAAATAATACTCTTAGTATACATTTTAAACTATGCCCCTGCCTCTAACGTTTGTTTCTTGTTTTAAAATAAAAATAAATCTTTGGATAAAGAATTCCATTTAATGAGCTACAAGTAAGTTTGTTTACAAAACATTGTTTACAAAAAACAACATAATAATAATTAAGAACCACATGACTTTATAGTCATATGTCATCTCCCTTCTTCACTTATAAGTCAAGTCTTTTGGGAGGATTTATTCTTCGCGATGACTTTCTACTACATACGTCTTTAACTCCATTTCCAGCTTTACTTCCGTTCACTGTACTTGCTTCTGCCGGTTTTTCAACGTCATAAAATCGTTTCTTCAAAAACCAAGAGTTCCTTCGATAAACATTCCCATCTGGAGTTTCTATAAGGTATGATCTTGGCTCCGGACCTTTTCTTACGACTGTAGCTGGCTGCCAGTCTCTGTGTTCTTTCCTATACAGTACTTTTTCTGTTTCTTGTTTTAAACTAAATAAGTTTTGTTTAAAACTAAATATTTAGATAAAGAATACCATTTAATGAGCTACAAGTAATTTTGTTGACAAAACATTGTTTACAAAAAACAACATAATAATAATTAAGAACCATATGACTTTATAGTCATATGTCAACGTTGTTGTTGACAGTGTATTTAAATTATACGCATTATGGTAATTTATTTGCTTGAACGGTAACTCAATAGAAATAAAATACGATTTTTATTTATTGTGTAAATCATCAATCCATGAAATATGTGTGTGTGTGTGCTTATAATCAATCTAAACTTTTTTATAGGAACGTAACGGAATATACTATCTTTATTGTACATGCCTCATTTGCAGAATTTCTTTGCAAAAATTTAACCAAATTAGTGTAGCTATCTAGCAAATAATGCAATGATAGGTCAATGTTAGCGTTTTTGTAACATTCAAACTGTTACTAAATGAAAACTATAGACATAAATTAATTAATTTAAGAAAAGTCAAATTTGTAATGATTCAGTATAAGGGTTAAATGCCGCAATGAAACTTTATTTTCATAACACACTCTTAATGAAAAAAAACTTGTTTACAAAGTATTAATTACAAACAAATTAGTTTGCCTACCGATGGATTATAATTATACACTTGAACATTGTTTGAGTGCATTGTAGAATTGAGATCCGATGCCATAAGTTGATACACAAGACCTGCTATATGTGTACTTGATGTTTCTCTATTTAGGTTAATTGGCTTTAATTTGATTGTATGCATTATGTATTGTGTATTAAATTGAAATTCTCTCATTTTAATTATTGAATATATGTAAACAATGTGATTCATTATGCTTTCAGTATTTTTGTAGTCAACTA
Source organism: Macrosteles quadrilineatus (assembly GCF_028750875.1). Taxonomy (NCBI): domain Eukaryota; kingdom Metazoa; phylum Arthropoda; class Insecta; order Hemiptera; family Cicadellidae; genus Macrosteles; species Macrosteles quadrilineatus. The sequence goes on from NW_026542597.1 coordinate 567,926, forward strand.
AAATCGATTTGTAAGCTTTTGTTTCAACTCATTTCAAGCCAAATCTGTGATGAATAAGCCCATGGCACATAGAAAACTCTTACTAAATAAGCTTTATATATACTTTATGGATTTCGATTTGCATGAGTAATCCTTTCTTGCAACAGGTTTTACTAACAATATACTTATAATAGGCTTATAGCCCCAAAATACAATTAATCTTTTACATGCATATTATAACTTCATTCTAAGTAATTTGCTAGATGTTCTGTGAAGTAAAATATCTCTAAGCTTAAAATGAACTCTCGTTACTTACATCCTTCCTCGATTAAGGCCACAACGTAAACACTCTGCTTTGTCTCGTTAAAATTTTTTATGTTTACTGTAAATGATCATATAAGTACTAGTCCTAGTCTAAAGTACTAGATTCTAGTATTAAAGACAATTAATGGAGTTTTATACAAATGCCTGTACTTATTGACTATATTTGTTATAGGGCATGGATTAAAATGTAAATTTACTATATGACTAATTCGAATTTAGAACATATATTTTAGACGTAATAATAATTTACATCATGTATTTTGATCATATTAATTAATTGTTTATGACTTTTGAAGGTTTCTTTTCAAATACATAAAATAGCATACTTATGACAGAAACTAAAGAGAATGATTGAAAATGAAAGAAAACTAATTCTTTAGTTGTGTCTACAAACTTGACATATTTCATTTTCTCGATTAGAATACAATTGGAATGATTAATGTTTGGTCTTTTTTTATATAATATCTCTCAAACTTTTAATTGCAAACTAATTCTTCTTTGTATGGAATTGTGATAAAGCTCTACATTATAGTGAAATGAAAATTATTAGGAATATATAGTTTTTTAAAGGTATGAATGAATTTGAACGGAATCAATTTAAGAAAATCGTTTGAACTTTAGATCATATCGTTGTGATAACTATCGATGTAAATAGTCTAACTATAAAAATCGTTGGCTATGATTAGATTCTGTTATTTCACGAAATTATTTAAGTTTATACAGCTCAACGTATTAAAGCAAAATTTCATCAAAATACGACCAAAACGTTCGAGTTGTTTTACAGACAAACAAATACACATATATACAGATAAATAGACATCTTTACAACCATATTTTATTATGCAAAGCACAATGCAATAATGAGTTTTATTTAGTATTAGTAAATTTGCAAGAGTTATCCTGTAAAGCAGTATGTACTGAGGAACGCTTGCTAGATAAAGGCAGTTTAGTTAATTTATTATTTAGTTATTTATGAAGTACGCTATGCAATATGGAAAGGACGATTGACACTATTGTTTAATGTGCAGTTCCCTTCTAACAGAAAATACAGATTTTTATTTTAGAATTTTAATTCACACTGGTGTTCATTGCGCATATATCTTAAGGGAAGCTCAGGTTTATATTGTTGCGTTGCGTAAGAGTTAAGTTTTTGAATAAAAAAATAAAAGTGCAATTAAATTTGCAAAAGCTACTCTTTTTTAAAACAATACTCACTGCATTAAAAAACTAAGTTTAAATTCCATGCATGATATTTTTGTATCGGACAGGCAGGTAGTGTGCCTTAATGCTATCTGCTTAAAATGCTTAGGACTTGTTGACTCATTATGGTTCTGACTTTTATAATACATGCACCTTTACCGATAGATTTTATTTTTGCCTCCAAGACAGCACAAAAGAGATATCCATTTTTATATGTTATACTTCTATTAAAAACACTGAAGGTTGTTCCAAGAGGACACCAGATATTGAGGTCCCGCTGTGCTACAAAATGAGTACACTTTGGTACCTGTGGTGTACCAAATGTAGGGGAAATTGTTTGAGGCAGACAATATAAGTTTTACAGAAATTTTTGTTATAAAAGCCCATACAAACGAGAATTTTGATATAGTTTAATCCAACTATAGATTTAATTTTATCAGTTATTTAAGCAAGTTTATCTTTTATTGTTTTTTTAACATATCACGTTCTTGTTATGTGGCCTTCGTGTAATTTGTAAAGGTTAGAAAATGCAACATAGGAGAAATTAATGGTTCAATGTCTTTTATTCACAATTAAAATTTACTTTCCTAACAATGAGCTCCCACAATTCTTTCATTAATGACATGCAATTTTATTAATGAAGAAAACTATTGAAGCATAGCATAGTTTACCTATCCAGTGGAGGACACTTTCATGATAACATTTTCTCAACTGATATGTTTGTTCAGTAAAACTCCACATTTATTATAAGCTTTCACCGATGAAAAGTTCATTGATGGTCTGATTACTTGACTTTTGTTGTTCTTAGCAATGTTTATATTAAATGTTTTCTCTCTTACCTATTACAATGTTAAACATGTGTTGAATTTCACATGTAGATCAATAGTTTCTTATGTAGTAACCATAATAATAGCATGTCACAACTAATTTCCTACGTTTAAAGCCAATCATCCTACAATCAAAAGTTATGGATACAATTATAAACACTACGTAAAGTTGAAAAGCTATAAATTTAAGATTCAAGTGAAAAGGATGTGTTTTATTTTAAGACCTAAAGAAGAAATACATAATATCATTCCAGGGAGTGGTGTACAACCTGTATTTATGGAGCAGTTATAATATATGAAGGTTATAAACTAATCCTTTCCAAAGATCCGAAGATCTGGATAAGATATTTACAAGACAAAGTGGACTGTTTACGTGTTGACCCAAATCGGGAATGGATGGAAGTAGGAAGATTTTCCTCAGATATCGTTATTGTGGGGTTAAATAAATAGGCTTTATACATTGATTGGTTCCATCAATTGTTGGTTTTCTTTGTTTGTCAAATGAGACATAATAGTTATTGTAAATGAATTATTGTTGATGGGTCCTAGATAGTACAGCAATAACTTACATTTGAAATAATTATCGTAAACAACACCAGTAAATGCATACATGGAATGAAAGAATTGTTTTATTGGATATATGTCATATAGTATCAAAATATATAAAAAAAACAATTGTTAATATTTTCTTAATAATTCATATTCAGCGAAATTAATAAATGCCACTAAATATTTCATAGTTATTAAACTAAAGTATTTTGAGTATTGTATTATTTAAGTATTAGGCAGATAGTTTTTTCGACGCTTAAATTAAATATGAATAATTAGCTATTAAGATTATTATTACTTTTCCTTTAATTATGTTTAAAAATCTATAAAGTGTGTGACTACCTTTATCAGAGACTGCAAGACATGTAAAACTGTTCAAAGGCACCATTATCATGATACGTTTGGATAAAAACTGATCCTTCTTAATAATGTGATGTTTCTGATTATAGTTACTAATACATATTTAAGAAAGAAGGGAAAATCTTTTAAATTTATTCGTTGCCAATCCAACAGGACAAGATCATTGTCAAATTTTATGTATAGATTAAATATTAAGATAGTAAGGCTGTTATTGTAGTAATACAATTTCTTAAATATTTATTGCTTACTATAAATAATCTAATTATACCTGCACAACCACACTTATTTACTATTTTTTTTATTTACTTTACTAATTAACTCACAAACAATGTTGAATGCATTATACTTTGTTATAAGCAAAGGTTGAAGTTGAACATTGACCGTCACTCTCAAATACGTACTTTCATCGAGTTACGAATCAAGAGTGAATTTTGTATGTAAAAGTAACATTGATATTTGGGGTTACAACAAGTAATTCAAATTATTAAAGTATTTTTAAAAAGTGTATTTAAATTCTAACAGATAAGTATATTAATTTCAATACATTTGGGCTTACAATTTAAAAGTTATACACTCCATCCAAAATTTGCACAAAGTATTGAAAGTTTCTAAAAAATCTATTTTTCCAAAAAAATACAAGTTACAGATTACATTGTATAGCTTTGTGTCTTGTGTTTTTGTCATAAATGTAACTATATAAGAACCTCAGTTTGTTATAACGTGGATCTGTGGCCTTAAATATCACTTGATAACCTGTTGCTCGAAATCGAGCAAAACTGCAACTTGTAATAAAATAATGAAGAACAAAAAACATAAACAGCAAAACCTCAATCATAGTCACTCGTCACTCTAAAGTAATTCATATGACTGATTATGTTATTAAATGTGACAAATATTTATGTTGTAAAAAATATAAAAGTAATCTAAGGTACAAAATATAAATATAGATTTGTTCTCATACTGCTCGGTTATCAGCTCTATACTGATGGCTGGTTCCCTCTATGAGAACGTAGATTTGAACCACACACTGTAAAGTGAGTTTTTCAGGCCTAATGTATCAAGCTAAATCCTTCTCTTGACACCAACCAGTACGACACGCAGTTATTATTATAGCATTAGGCGTGTTATTATAGCATTGTTAAATTATTTCTACGATATGTTACGTTTTAGGCGTGTTTAAATTAGGTGCCCTAACCAAAGTCTTCTGTTGGGAGCTTAGAGTGGATTTAACGACGTATCTAGAACGGATTCACGTTTAACACAATTCGTTTTTGAAAAAAAAAAATAAAACTGTATTCATTGATAATAGTCCATACAGCCAATGAAAACTATGGGACCTACAGTTTATAGTGGAATCCAAACCCCATTTTTGCCTTGTAATTTAAGAACTAGTCTAATTACCATCAATATCATATATTGATAATCACAACCTGTTTTCATTAAAGTCCCCTTTCAACGAGGAAACAGTTATGTAGCAAGACTCTTTGTTAATCACATATTTTCCTCCAAAACAACGTATGATAATCGCTTCAATCAAATCAATAATGATCTATTGAACGTTTTAAGCAAATAAAAACCAAACCTATTGTAATGGTTTACCACCGAGAGTTAATTTTAGCCACAGTATAGCAATATAAGCTTTTTGTTCGAAGGGTAAGCATGCTTTATAAATACAATATATGCTTAAACACTATTAAAATGTTAGCCACCGTGTTCATACTGAGAGTTTGTGTTGGCAGCAGTGGATACTTGTTATGTAGATTAGCTACACGAGTATAACTGAGCCAAGGGAATGTTATTCCTGTTTAAAAGCTCATTCAGGTTGTAAAAAAATGAGTTCTACAACAAATAAAAAGAGATTAATTATACAATAATGATTTTCATAAATTTCATATATTTTGCTTTTTAAACTTATTATAAGCGTTATGAGTATTATAAGTATTCCAACGTTTTTTATCTAAGACTTAATGCTGATTAAAACACGTAACATTACAAAAGACACAGTTGAAACATAACAGTCTAAGGACAAATTTTAATGGAAATAGAGAAGGGTATTTGATTGGCATTCACGACTTATTTGATAGCTATAACCTAACATAAAGTTTTAATACATGACACCGGGGTTCATATTATAGTTGCTTGTACAGTAATTGATATGGTGACCTGTAATGTTATTATACATTTCATCACTTTATAAAATAATTGTAAATTTACATTCAAAAAGGGGCTTGAAAATGCACAAATAACGTTGTTCTTACCTTGGTTTAAGTAGCATTAAAGTTCCTTTTTTATGGAATAAAATGCAAAAAGAATGAAGAAATCCGGTCCCAGTTTGGGGCGTCCGCAAAATTAATGGTCCAGTAGGTACTGACGTTTAGACAATGCTGTCCCATTTATTTCTTGCTGGGGAGGCGCCGTCTGAAAACATACGATAAAATAATCTTTTAAGGACATATTTGCATTGAAGTATAACAAAATAACATTAATATTTATAGTAATGAAATGGTTGTAAAATTGATAAAAAATCAATTGTTAGATCTTGAGACAATTGTATTGAGTTTACGTAGAACGAACTGTTCCTAATCAATTTGCTTTTTATTAGTTATTAGAACTCAATGTATAATCTAATTTTACCCATCGTTACCATAGTCTTAAGGTGATAGCACCCTTATTAAAAATTTCTAAATGGTGTTTTGAATGTAACCCGTTATTTTTCAATAAATTATTTCATGAACTTAATAATGAAGAATATTTGATTACGGTAGGGCCTACATATAAATATATATACATCAAACAAACCTTCTCAAACAACAGTTTAAAAAAATAAGTAGTGGTATTATTTTTAGAGCACGAAGCACTTTTTATGTAAATAATTGATTTATCTCAAATTATACTGTGCAATTGTTATCAAATAATAGAAACCTCATGATACGTTATAAATATTACATTATATGAATGAAGTAATAAAAAAAATCATTAAGTTAAAATAAATTGTATCGTCCAGGTCGGTAATCCTCTTTTTGACAAACAAGATTAGTATTTTCTAGTAAAAATTATGCACTTAATGAAAAAACAGTTGGTAGGAAAAAAGTTAATTACGGAAATTACTTAAGATTCTTCGTACAGGAATACTAACATTTAAGCAACAATCTTAGTATTAAAAGGTATGAATAGAAATCGAGTACAGGTTTACAAAATTTTTATATAAACTTAATTGTATTTTAAGGTTTTATGGTATACCATTTTCTTTTGCCAGAAGACTTATGTTCTCTTTATTAAGTTTAGGCTAAAAAGAGGTCCAAGCCTAGGCCTGAAGGTCAGAAAAATCCCCAAAAATAAGATAAAAACTACAAAAAGTTTAAGCACAACAGACAATAAGGTAAAATCACAACAGATAAAAAAACTTATTTTGTTAAGCGACTGATAGGGTGTCTTTTGTCTGCCTATGCAGGAAAAAGGTCTAAGCTTAGGCGGAATAAAGATCTAATCTTAGGCGGAATAAAGGTCTAAGCTGAGTAAGGATAAGGGTCTAAACCTAGGCAGGATAAAGGTATAAGCCTAGGCAGGATAAAGGTCCAAGCATAGGCAGGATAAAGGTCTAAGCCTAGGCTGGATAAAGGTCTTAGCCGAGGCATGATAAAGGTCTAAGCCTAGGCTGGATAAAGGTCTTAGCCGAGGCATGATAAAGGTCTAAGCCTAGGCTGGATATAGGTCCAAGCCTAGGTTGGATGAAGGTCTAAGCCTAGGCAGGATAAAGGTCTAAGCCTAGGCAGGATAAAGGTCTAAGCTTAGGCAGGAAAAAGGTCTAAGCTTAGGCGGAATGAAGGTCTAGGCTTATGAGGAATAAAGATCTAATCTTAGGCGGAATAAAGGTCTAAGCTGAGTAAGGATAAAGGTCTAAAACTAGGCAGGATAAAGGTCTAAGCCTAGGCAGGATAAAGGTCTAAGCCGAAGCAGGATAAAGGTCTAAACCTAGAAAGGATAAAAATTAAGCCTAGACAGGATAAAGGTCTAAGCCTAGGCTGGATAAAGGTTTAAGCCGAAGCAGGATCAAGGTTTAAGCCGAAGCAGGATAAATGTTTAAGCCGAGGCAGGTTCAAGGTCCAAGCCTAGGCAGGATAAAGGTCTAAACTTAGGCGGAATAAATGTCTAAGCCGAGGCAGACTATAGGTCTAAGCCGAAGCAGGATAAAGGTCTATGGCTGGGCAGGTTAAAGGTATAATCATAGGCAGTATAAAAACAGTGGATGAGTAATGATTTCTCGAATCCTTTACGTGACTTTAAAAAAATAAATAAATATATATATATATTGCACAACTCCAAGGAATGAAGAGTAACAGTGGATGGTTTATCAGCAAAAATAAATATCATACATAAAACTCATGAAAAAGAGCTTAATTCCATTCAATTATGATACCAGTAAATATACATTTTTTTAAATATATACCTCTAAAACAGGTTTATGTTGCCTCGAACGATTCCTACGTTTAGTACACCACAGATATTGTACTAAAGTGTTCATTTTGTAACACAGCGGGTCGTCAATATCTGCTTTCTCTCCTGTAACAACATATACTGTTATCATAAGGAATAATACAGTATAGAAATCCACCGTTTTTTATAACAATTTTTTATGTAAAGACCCATTTTACATTAAATTTAAAACTATTAGAGTCGGGACCACATAAGTTTGCAGTTGAGGGAGGAGCCTTTTTACCATATGGTTTTGAATGAACCAATGAGAACGGAGCGGTGTTGCCAAATCTAATAATACCAGCTGATTTGAAAATATTGCTTAGTATATTTTAATTAGTGTTGTAAACGGGCGATGTGGCAAAGTCGCACTAGCCTTGTCTTGTGATTGGCTGCCACCAACTGCAAACTTATGCGGTCCCGACAATAGTGATAACATGTTGTGGTAAATATGTTAAATGATAAATCGCCTTACTTTTTTCTGAAAGAAATTCCACATGTGTAATTAAAACTGAGTTTTGTAATGCAGTAAGAGCTTAACTAGTCCAAAACGTTTTCATTCCAATTACTTAAAAATATGATTTTTCCTAACAGCTACATGACGCTGGTTCTGGGCATATCCCAATTTATCTAATAAAACATAATATGCGTCATACAAGATAATGTACAAGATATTATAAAAAAAAATAATAATATTCGTAAAAGTAGGGTTATTCTTGTACTAGGACTAAGGATGATTTCGCATTGATTTGTAATATTTGATCAACTTATTACAATTCAATGTGTGATCATCCTTAGTCCTATTATAATTTTCATAATTGGCTGAGAAATCTGTCCCACAAATGTTTCATTTGGATATATGTTTTTAGTAACGTCGGACATGCAAAATATTCTTCAACTTTTAATTGTTAAGTAATATGGAAGTAATTCACAACTAGTCACTTCATATGGAAGTTAATTGATATTTAACCTTATCAATGAACGTCGTGTTGTTAATTATCTTCCAATGTTCTGCACTATAACAAATCTTTAGAGTGCAAATAAAATATCGCTCTTATTTAATAACGCAAATTAGCCAATTACGGGGAGACACTGTTAAGGCTAAAACCTTTTTCATTAATGCCAGGTTTTTCAGGTCTTATAAAAAAAGGTATGTAAAGCCCCATATTTCTTAAAACACCATGTATGCATCCCAAGCTACTCAATTTCTTTCTTAATGTGATAAAAGTGTTCTTTTGCATGAAAAGTGGGATTGTAATAAAATAGGTGTGTCCAGGAAGGTTGTGCCAATTTGATATTACTTGCATCATTAAATTTGAAATTTTATTCGCAAACCAATAACATATATTTTAATAACAGGAGTAGTAGGAGAGGGCGATGATAATTTCCTAATAGTTCCGTAGAAGTGTTTAATGTATGTCAGCAAACTGTTACTGTTCATATACCATTGATTATTGATGTAGAGCTAACACAAATACTGAGTGTGATACACATCTTTATCCTACGAGTATTTTTAAAATTTTTAACAATTTATTGCGGATTTCAATTTAGAATATGTTCTCGTCAATTTTTTTATGTTCCCCAAATACGTGTAATCGTGAAGAATAAAATAAGGTAAATGTTTGAACCACTTTAGATTTACAAAACGTGTATATGCATGAATGAATTGTATATAAGATAGAGTAATTATGTGTATCAGATCATTACCAATTGATAAAGCGTATTAACAAAATCACTCTCTGTAAAAATATAAATGTTAAAATGTTTTTAAATTGGTCATACTAATTGCTCATGTTACTTTTATTTCCTTCAACGGTTTTTGTATCAATGTAAGCTTGCTATATATATATATGTTTTTTCTTTAATTTAAATTCTTTCACATACAATGGTAATTGTAAAAAAAACATAACGTAACAAAAGAGTTTGATAGAAAAATAAATACTATTTAATCTTTATTTATTTAATAAAAATAAATTAATGACACGTTTCTGGTATTTTTATTTTATTTTTTTTACGTTATCAACTTATTTGCATAGTAAGATTAAGAAAAAAATCATGAAAAGCCTATATTATTAGTCGGCCAATCAATAATTGCCGACACTAAAGCCCGGTTAGGGCAGAACCATTTAAAAACTACAAGCACTATGTCAAATCACCTAGTTTACGTAAAGCCTCATTATTAAAAAAAAACACTTTTACCAGTAGGTAATAATATTTTTGAGACACTTTTTAAACGTTATATTGATAGCAGATTTATTTTTTATTTACATAGTTACAATTATTAACTCAAGAAAGATAACGTACCAGTTATTTATTAATCAGATTATAAATTTTAGTAAATGGTTATACCGCAGACAGGAAGAAGAACATACGATAAACCTCACAAATCACAACAGGCTATTTTTGATACATGTGATCTCATACCTAAAATTCTTTTTAAAATGTACATTAATACAAAGAATCATCATGACAAGTGTTTTTGGCCCGAATCTTATCTTATATCATATACTTGTAGCTTTTTGTCTAGCACTGACATTACAGGTCACTCTACTATTTCCAGTAAATATCAAGAAATATCTTTAGGGTGGGATTAGTAGAAATTTATTAGTCCAATAAATTGAATCTTGATTGGGAGGATTTATTTCAGGGAATTAAAGGAGTACCTACATCACACCCTTTAGAACATCTCACCAATATTAAAATGTTACAATATCATTTCATATTCAAACTATTACGTATTAAATATTAACTTAAATTAAGCTGTTATGTGATAATGCAATCTCGTCGTCTGCAAAGTTTAAGGGATATAAAGCACTGATGGGACGCCACCCTCCCCACGACCCAAGGCACAGACTACCTTTCATCAACATAATGGATACAGTCGTCAGCTTCTCTGTAGGGACGTCCTCTCAAATTACAATGGAACATTTTTATTTATAGTGCCTAGATAAGTTATATCACAAACTGTTGTTAGAGGTTTGCTTGGGATTGACCTGTTTATCCATTAGTAGTAAGATATATTCAAAAATATATATGCTTTGATAACTTAAGGTAACTTTCTTCAAATAGTATATGATAAATACTAAACAACATGGTTAAGTTTGACATATTTTCTTTTATAATGAGTTTTACGAATAAAATGTACACGCATCCGCTAATATAAGCCGTTATAGTGAGTTTCCTATATATGCATTTACACGTATATGCATTACACACGCAGGGTTTCTTCTAGGGCATTGAAACTACCTGATTCCAAAGCCATTCTATAACATCTCGTGAACGTTGATAAGTACAGTAGGTAAATCTAACATTGCTTTTTTAAAGATAATTCAAGTATTACAACAGCTTTTCAACTTAACGGAAGTACTCATACCTAAATCACTATTTACAATAAACTGATTTGGTTTAACCTTATAATAAACAAATCGTTTAGCATTACCGAAAAAAGGCTATTGGAAGGGGGTGAGGGCATGATAAAATTAAAAATCTTTAATTAATAATTACAAAATTTACACTTTTTCTGGATATTACCTGTAACTATAAAAACAAAAAAAAATGTTTGGAATTTGTATACGCCCTGTGGGCAAGAGGGGGATTTTTACGTTTTACAAGGGTGTACAAGGGTGTCATGTACGGATTAAAACCCATAAATAATTGGTAACGTTTTGTTTCTAAGTGTTTCTTAAATTTTGCTCTATGGTCTGTCGGATGGGTTTTGTTTGAATCAAACATCTAATGGTCCTATACAACTGTTAATGATTTAAGTAGGTTTTTTGTGTAAAGTTTCAAAATAATATATATAAATATGTTTTATTAAGATTTCCTTCAAATTCATCCTAAAGATCATAGAATCGAACAAGCTAATTAAAATTAAAAAAATATGTTCTCTTCTCTTCTAGAAGCGGAGCTATCTAGGGTAAAAATACATTTATATATTTCGGGAATCCGAAGAATCAGCTTTGACTTTTGTTTGAAATTGGTTGTTACCCGCGCTCTTCCAAAATAAATAAACAGCCACTGTAAGATACCAATGTACGATTAAATATAGTTTTTCTGTATTAATTAACTAGGTTATATGTAGATGAAATAACTAATAGTTTTAGTCAAATTGTATTATTAAAATACTGAAAACAAAACATTCCAAAGTTGAAAAAATCGCCATACATTATTAATTAAGGCTGTTGTTCCAATATTATCAACATTTAAAGTATTGTAATAAAGTAAAAATAACTGCTTTACATGTAAGATATAAACAGGATCAATACATTACAATAGCCACAACAGCAACTAATCCTTGGCTGTAGTTGGCATAATGTTCGTGTACCCAATTAGCATAACATGTTACCACTTGAGCCAACCCATGCACCCTGTATTTACATATTAGGCTGAAAATGACAAACAACACTAACTATTTCAACATGTAAAGAACAACTAACTTAAGGGATCTGTAAGGGATCTAACTTAGATCGATCGTGGAAATTGTTCTTTCTGTTTTTCCATATTTTAATGCAATATATTTATAAGAAAATAAAAAATATAAAGAATTTAAAACTTTGATATTGTCATATTTAGCCCTTTAAAGTTGAAAAAAAAACATAGGAAAGAACTCAAACCTTGTGAAATATTTTTAACATATTCCCAGGATTATTGATTTTAGGGAAATGATTGCAATATTTATTTTTATCTCACCCTATCAACAATGAAAATCTCCAAACATATTCCAAAACATATCTTTTAAATTTAATTATTTTAGAATTATAAGCCAAATGATATAAATCCTCCTTAAAAGTACATATAAAATTATGTTACTAAAGGTTCATTTGTATGAAAGTGTAAATTGAGGGAAAATATCAATAACATCCTCTTCTGGAAACAAAAGTTTTGTTATGACTGTTTTAAGGTGGTAAATTTTTCGATTATTATCTTTAAACAGATAAATATGTCATATAATATTGATATCATTAATGGTGTGTTTGATGTTCACTTGATATTTTATAATCAAGCTGGTTTTGCTCATAGTTTGGTAAAACATTTGTCGATGTATTAGGTATAACACATAAAATGTCTGTCTTATTGCTAACGTATACAAAAGTATTTATTGACGCAAAAAAATAATATTCTATCCATTTGGTTAACTTAACTTACATGTATACTCCAATGTAAAGCCGGAATAAAGAGATGGTTTAAATTATTTTTTTATTTGATGTTATATTAGACGCTGAAGAGGCCAAGAGCCCTCAGATCTGCATAATGGCCACAGAACACTCCTTCCTTAATAAGAGCCTACAACACCATTTGCTGAACATTGACATTGTCAAACTAAACAAAATGAACATAACATAATTGAGTAACAAGACTCCTCCAATGGGATTCCTAAATATCAATCCAAGCCAAGCATAAAGATAGAATTTATCATATTTAACATACTTTCTAGTTGACCTTTACCACCGGTATCATCCCAGCTAGTAAATATATACGGAAACACTTGCAGTAGATTGGGTAGGTTCTCTGTTACTCACAATAATATTCTTACACCGTGTCACTTTAATGTTTCACAATGTTACATCAGTAGTGAATAAACTGCTTTCTCAACAACAATAATGGCTAAATAAACTCACTGTAAGTGAAATAGTTATTTGTGCAACTAGTGAGCAAAGGGAGCAATTGACTTACTCGAGAGAAATACTTACTTTGGAATGGTTTCTCGAGTGAGGCAATTGCACTTTGCACTCGAGTTGCACATTATATTTTTCCTACAGTTACCATAAAACAAATAAATTAGTAAAGAAACGAGACTTATTTTTACACAGAAGTGAACTTTTAATATTACATTTAATGATACAACAGTACAACATCTGACCAGCTGATTTACAGCCAGTGCTGCCAACGTATTTCGCGCGCATACGCCTTGTCTGCATGTTACGCCCTCACTATTTCGTGTCTTCACGTTGCAAATCTGGAGTGAGACAAAGTAATTAGAGTGAGACAATGTTAACATTGTATATTGTTAGGTAACTGTAGGAAAAATCCTACAGCAATTTTAAAACAAAGTATATAGAGGAGAACAACTCTCATACCTATGATCTACGCCTCTAGTTTCTAGTAACATCCATATTCCATGACCTACAAAAAGCCTTGATAAAATCAATATTATATGATCATGAAAATAACTAAAATTCAACAATTAGCTACCAATCATAACTAATCGTGTAAGTTGAATAGCACTTTCCAACTAAACTTGAGTCCCAAATGTTTCTTGACGTCCGCAAACTTTTTTCATAACCATGGCAAATAAATTAATACACTCATCGATTTATTAGTTATAATTTATTTATAAATATTTTTTTCAATGTAAAAATTATTTGATATTTCTGACGTTTACGGAACTCTAAATTTCTTATTGAGTAGGCCTAATAAACGTTTTATTTGGCGGAACCAAGCATGGGATATACAAAGAATAAGTTTATTTTAACTTATTATTCATATAAGTATACTATATTTTGCGATAAAAGTATACTAAAAACTGATTAAATATCAGTCTAAGAATATTTTGTGCATTTAAAATTACTTTCTACAATACTAGTTTAAGAAGTATATAACGATGTACTAATTCAGCATGGTGAACGTCAATGAGTATGTCAGCAAACCATCACTGTTTATAAACTATTGTTGATTTAGCACTTACATCAGACTGATACACATCTAAATCAACCTTTACACGTGCTTCACTGGTTCGGAAAATAGATTTCAGCTTATCTCAACATCAAATATTTGGTAAGTACCATCATACAATCGAAATGACTCATAAAAAACTCGCGTGTGATTCTATTTTCCGATGCTAGTCAACTTTACATTCAATAGCACCCTTCATGTTAAAATAAAATTGTGATTGATTTTTGTTTAAAATGTGTAATTATTAATGTTTTTATAGTTTTGGTATATACGGATATTTTCATAACAATAAAAAATACTCATTTTATGACTAGTTAAAAAATAAAAATTTTCATTGTAAGTCTTGAGTGTGAGAAAAATCCGAACGGGTTAATCGTATGAGGTGAAGCTGAGGCTTCTTCATTTTAACTGTATAATTGTACTTATTTTTGTAAAATTTTTAGCCTTAGGTGGACTTATATGCACTGTGAAAAATAAAAATAAAATATGACTATGGATAAAAATTATAACAAGTGGCAGTTCTTACCAATATCTTTATGGATCTATTTACACTTCTTGTACAATTACGACAGAATTGGTGCTTAAATGAGTTATCTAGTATTTTACGGACAGTGTTTATGTATAATCATTACATGAAACCTTGATTACTATTAAATTTTACAAGCTATCTTTATTTATAAAATAAACACCCACATTTATGACGTAAAATAGTTTTTATTGATTTGTCATTAAAATGTTAGACGAGTATAGCTTTCCTATTAAAAATACGTGTTTTTTGCTAAAAATGTAAATGTTTATATCAAGTTTACACTTAGATTTATATTTGGAATAAATGCCCACACGTTAATATGTAGGTATTTACTCAGGGGAGGTATAGAAGAGGCTACGATGACAGCTGTGGGCTTCTTATTAGCTGAGGGAACGCCATTACCGTAACAAAACGGTCGGTAGCCATCGGCCTCGGTGGTCTATTGGT
The DNA here is from genome assembly GCF_028750875.1 of Macrosteles quadrilineatus. Taxonomy (NCBI): domain Eukaryota; kingdom Metazoa; phylum Arthropoda; class Insecta; order Hemiptera; family Cicadellidae; genus Macrosteles; species Macrosteles quadrilineatus. Next base: position 583,286 of record NW_026542597.1, read on the forward strand.
TAGCGTGCCGGGCTGATATACTGTAGGTCCCGGGTTCGAATCCTGCTTGTAGCATTAACTTTTTGTCCAAGATTTTTTTATTATCAGCAAGTTTGGTTGGTTTGGTTCGGTTATTACAATTTAATTTTATTATTAAGACATTATGAAATTTTAATTGAGAAAATTCTAGTTTTATTTAATAAACAGAATTATTTTTCCGATTACTAAACTTTTGTTATATTATTTCTTTATCAGCAAGTTTGGTTAGTTCGGTTAGGTTATGATAGTTTAATTTTATAATAAAAAAATAATAAAATTGAATTTGAGACATTTATAATTTTATTTTATGAACAGAACTATTTTTGCGATTAGTAAACCTTTATTGCCAAAGTGCTCTCTACTACAGCGCTGTTCACGGAGGAATTTTGAACTAAATGCCTCATTCGTACCTCCCCTAAGTCAGACCCTAATATGTATAACCATTTGGCTCGGTAAAAATAAAAATAGTTATTATCATTTTCATGACAACAAACGTTTTCCATTGAAATCTGAATTTACTAACAACATAGCCTAATAACATATAGGCCTACTTGGAAACATAACTTTTAAAGAGAGATATTAATCCGTCACAGTCCCCTAACAGGATAATTCAATTACTACCTGGATGGATGAGTAAGCCTGGACATTGTAGGCGCCTATATTTCTATAGTACAGTACAGCCGACTAACAACGCCAGATGTATTTTTATAAATATATATATCATTAAAATTAGGTTTCCCATTAATTTTAAAATAGCCAGAAAGTAAATAACACGTACAATGCTGATCAAGAAGTTATTTTTTAAATAGCTAAACAAATTGTAAGTAGCTTTTTAGCATGTGGAATTGTGTAAGTATTGAATTGATGTATTTTAAATTACCTATAAGTGAGTTTTATATAGAGAAAACATGCTTTTATTTGATAATTCGAAAATACTAGAATCACGGATAAGGTTACAACTTGAAAGCATGATGGAATACCCATACCCTGAAATTATACACAGTTTGGCATATATAACAATTAATTGCAAAATGTTTTTTTCCTTTGTTTATACAGTTTGTATAGAAATTTTAATTTAATTTTAGTTTGTGTGCTATTACTGTAACAGAACCTCCAGTTTAGGTCTTAAGGAATGCAACTTTTTATCCAAGGAAGGGATACCTGTAAAAAACAATAGGCAATTAAAATCGGTACAAATTCAAAACAATTTCATAGTGCCGCATGATTACATAAAGATCCGCCATTTATAATTGGATTCTTTATAAACAGGGTTTTTAGTAAGCAAATAATTTGCATTGTATTTATTGCGATACTGAACAGAAATGCAACATAAATACTTCATTAATCAATAATATAAGTACGGAATATAGACAGTCAAATTTAATAAATGTTTTTAAATATTTTCAACAGACAGTAAAGAAGTGAAGTCGGTCACTTCTGCTGTCAGTTTGACAGTGACAAGGGACCAATATAGCTGACTAATGACTAAATGCCACTACAAAACTCTTACTGTCCATCTACCATTATGTCCACCGTATAGTTGTGATGTTTATAGTTAAGAGTACGGTTAACCTGATGCGTTATGGATAATCCTGACGTTGATAAGTTTACAATATTTCTGTAACAAAATTTATTTATAAATGAAATGTGTTTGATCCACAATAATTATATGGAATTTTAAATAGCCGTTACAACCCTAGCTAAGATAGATGCAGCGCTTTAGTGTCGAGTTCTAACCTGAAAGTGGTTAGCAGCCGATAGAGATATTGTCTTTATTCTAGTTTGTATTTTTTTTTTTTATATACTAAACTACAACATTTTTATACGACAATGACAGTGAAAAATGTAATTAAGTAGTCGATAAGTTAGAACACTTGAATCTGTATACAGATGTGTTTTGTAATAGAATTGTGTTTGTAAAAATATATTGAGTTTTTAATTTGATCATATTTGTTAATTTAACTGACCCCTTGGGAAATGTGCTTGGTCTATAAATTCTAAAAATGAATTTAATTTTCTTACTAGTGTTGACCTGTACCTTCGATTGTGCCATTAATGTTCGTGGAAGTTTCGATATGTAAATAATTGTATCCCATTGTTCTGTTTTCAGACGGCGCTTTCCCAGCAAGAAACAAATGGCACGGCATTGTCTAAACGTCAGCACCTACTGCAACATTAATCTTACAGACACAGGAATCTGGGCCTAGATTTCTTTATTATTGTTTCGGTTGGTAAGAAACCTTTTTTGTGTACGTTAATTGTTTTACATATCAATTAAATTTTCAGCACCATTTACGACTCTATGTGAGAGAGTTAAATGTGCTAAATCTGTCGTAAAAACTTCAAACCCTATTTATAGGCCGAGTAAGCTACGACCTTTCGTTAAATAAAGAAAAGAATAGAAATATGGCAATTCGTATTAAATCACATACAGGATTAGGCAAAAGTCTGGAACCCCCCAGTTTACTTTTTAACTTGTTGCAGTAGGAAAACCAAACTTGGCACATATTTACAACATAAGAAATTGCACTTTCATAAAAGTTCCGACTTTACCCCAGCCCCCAAAATGGTGTATTTTGGGGCCAGCCCCAAATTTTCAAACGTAAACACCTATCATGTGACCCCTCTTTTTAAACGGTTTATTATGAGAAATTAAATGGTGCAAACTAGAGGTCAATATCGCACCCCTAATCAAAATGGCAGCCATTTTAATTATTTAAGATGAGCAAGCAAGATAAAGTCTAATGCGTTAAAAAGTTACCTGGGGGGTTCCAGACTTTTGCCTAACGTTGTAAATCTCTTTGCTAAAACCCCAATACATATTATGGTTTACGCAATAAAAAAAGAAAATGTTCATAAAAATATATATCTTATTCCATTCATTCCAGTTAACAGCATTCTAATGAATCTATTGGTAACAAATTAAACGTTATTGAAAGCGTTTCATCTGACAGTAGCTAGCGACTGATATCAATAGTTACTACTAATGGCTTATTATATGCACTAAATCCTATCCGTCCATTTACCTTTACGTGTTGATAGTTTAATTAATATGCATACGTGTTTGTGCCAACTATAATATACCACACTATTTGCAAACTCTATTACTATTGTTCGCAGAAAAATTAGTATGTTTAACCAATAGGTAATTTAATACAATGTATAAGTATTATATAACATTATTATATACATGTATACATATGTACTTGACATTTAATATCCATACCAAATAAATAACTAAGTTACTAAGATGAAAGGCACTAAATCATTGCTAAAAGCTTTGTATACGTGTTGTTTTGTATAGAAATAATATAATATAAGCTAGCAAATAATTACATAGTAAAAAATATTTTATTGCCGTAAAATTAATAAGAACTACTTATACATTGTATTTACACCAATTTATGCACTTGTATTAAATTTATATTATAATGCATGTTAGGAATTCTCAAACTAATTTAGAGATTTGTAATAGAGATAAACTACCAAACATACTTTAGCATGTTTACGTTCTTAGCCATCCATGACAAGTATATCTTATTTATTTGTATTTTTAACTATCGCCTGTCCGTTAGCATCAAGTTTAAAAACATATATAGGAACAACATTGTAGTACTAAGTGAAACTGTAGATTCAAACAGAGCATGATAATCGTTCCTTTGAGCAGGTCCACAGGTCATATAGCCTCTGATAGAGATATTTACAGCCATCATATCATGGTAAATGTATACTCCTCACGGAAATTTTATACCGGTTCCGGTTGCAAATTATATCATAAATGGAATTTATTTTATTAGAAGGGTTTTATCTTGATTTCCTAATATGTCCAGATTTTAAACAAATTACCATAAAGCAAGCAGCTTAATTTATATAAGTTAATAATTTTTTTGATGCCAATAGTACCAGTATATACAGGCTGAAAAGGATTCATGTTTTGGACCTAAGCTCACGTTTTGTTTGAACAATTTAATTGTCCCCTGTTTATTTACTTATTTTTTTTCTCATTGAAATATTTTTAAGTTAGATCTGCCAATGGACAGAGACTAACTAACGTTTTATAAATAATTGTTATTGTATTTGCTGAATGTTCAAAAAATGAACAGATTGTAAATAAAATTGTGATAAAAAAAAATTCCAATTGTAATGAAGCACTATTTAAAGTATTCTTATTAATTAAAAAATAACGTTATTAAGGATTTGTATTTTATGTAGGAAAACAAATAGGTAAAAATGCTCAATAAGCCTTGTAAAACTTAACACCTAATAAATATTTTTGGATTGATTTGTCATTTTAAAATAACTAATTATCAGTTGTATTACATTTCGTTGGGATCTGATTTCGAAACAAAGGATTTATTTAAAATTAATTAAATAAGCAGAAATATAATAGTTGAATGGTTGCTTTGAAAAAATCTTGAAACTTTTATGTAATTATAGCTGAGTTGATCCAAAACGGTCACTGAGAGTTATATTACGAAATTAAAATTTAGAAAGTTTCCAACAACAGTCAGTTTTCTGAATCTAAATTAATTTCAATATTTTAATAATCTTCTTTCACTTGATTATGATGATATTAATAGGACATAGCACTTAATTATCAGCAGAAGTTTTGAAATTATGCATTTATTTGTTTTTTTAATTCTTTATTCTATTATCTTTAATCATCCATTCTCGTTTCACATTGTTTTTAAATTCATTGGTTCCTCTTACGGGAACTTCACATTTCATAACTGATTTTTAATCCTTACACCAGAATTATTTCATATTTTTATTTAGCCATCCCTTTGGATGATAATTTTCAAAATAGAATGAAAGGCCTTGATGCAAAACTCTCCGAAAAATATCAGTTTTCAACACACCTTCACCTAAAAGCACGAACCTTTAATTAAAGGGCTATTTCATCACATTTAAAATATTGAAGATGCATCAGCTGTTTGATTTGTTTTATTTATAGTTTGCTTACTTTTTCCTTGAGGTTTACTGTTGATTCTAATTATATATGTGAACATTACGATAACTTTATAAGCTTTGGCTCTGCCTCACAGTTGAATGCAAATACACAAGATATTTTAATTTAAAATAGTACGATTGAGAATCGCCCGTATAATTTGGATAGTAAGTGTGTGTATTCCTAAATGTTTTTTTACAGTGGATTTATGGAACCACGTTGACCTTTTATGTATTCTTGCCCCATTGCGAAGCACAAACAGAACAACTAGTAATACTAAAAATGTAACATTGCTCATTTAAAAAAAACATTGAATAATTAAGTATATAGTAAAGTAAGCCATAAACCACTAAAGCTTCGTCTACCCGCTTGTGTTTGATGTTACATCAGACGCTGAAGGGGTCAAGAGCTCTCAGATCTACATAACGGTCACAGAACTCTCCTTCCTTAATGGGGACCTACAACACCATTAAAAGGATAATGGGCAATACCAGTTAGTCAAACGCATAAGAACACTTGAACCATTTACTTGAGTGTGATAAGAGACAAAACACTTCATTAATGAAAAAAATTGTGTTTTTATGAATTTTAAGCAATTATACATTTTGTAATTATACATATGTATAATATGTATATATGTATAATATGTATATATGTATAATATGTATAATATGTATATATGTATAATTACTTAACAGCCTACTATTTATTCAAATTTTGACTAGTGGTCGATTTTGTATATATTATTTTATAAGTTGTTTAAATGAGTGAATTTTAAGTAGTTTAATCTACTTACATTTTCATAAAACGCAGTAATTCTAATAATGACCTCATTAAAAATTCTTTGGTTTTGATTAAGTTGTTAAAATTGTGAAAAGCATTGTGCATTTTATGTATTGTAAAGATGTCGTTAGTTAAACATCTCAAGAACTCAAAGAAAATGTTCTAGCAATTATCAGTATGCTTCACCATAAATGGAAAAGATTTTCAACTTTTAGACCAAAATGCGTGATGAGAAACCTAATAAATTGTTCTTATTTATATTTTTACCTAATATTATGAATACTATTTTGCAGATAATGACTTGTTAAGTGATGTCCCAAGAATCGTAAGTAACAGACTAGAATTTACATCCAACAAATTGTTTAATAGGTTACCATATTTAAGTCAGTTTCATTTTTTTAAATGTCCATCAGTAATTACAAGAATACGTAGAACAAAAAACAGCTGACGATAAATATTACCTAATAGCAAGAGACTATTCGTGGTATGTATGATAAACAAAAATGTTCAGTAACTACGATTCTGGTAGTAGGTGGCTTTGAAAATAATTTTCAGTTGCAATTACATATGCAAGAGGTTTTAAATAATACTCTTTACAGTCGGCTTTTACTTTGTGTAATTAATGGACTTTTGAAGGCATCAAGCGAAATAATTACTGTAGTAAATTTTACAGGAAAACTTTAGCTAAACATATAGTATAATGACCACTTATACATAGTATTTTAAACACCAAACTGATGGCATGGTTTCTTGTAATAATTGTTAATAACCAACAATAGTAACTTCGTTGCCATCTACGAAATAACAATAGTTACAAATTTGTATAATAATTTGCTGAAAAGGATTTGGCTGTAAACGAAGAACTTGTAATTTCATTATCATCGTAAACCAAAACTTTACGCAACACTAAATTTCGCAAATGTGTTTATATTTTACGTATTATTTTAGTTGATTGTTAAACATTTACGAATAAAACCCTTAGCTGACGTACAACCCTTACTTTCGTAAACATATTACGTTTATACCGGCATTAAACTCAACAACCGTTATCTTGAATACGACCTGTTACCTGCCCCTTAGCAACATAATCGTATTCTGTTTGTAACCTCATTTACATTCCACTCACATGTAATATAATAACCGCTCTTGCTAAAAACATTTTTTTATGAAGGCAAAAAAACATTTTTGTCTGTAAAATATGGAACATACCTTGCCCCATCAGGTGTATCTCTCTAATTATCATATTAGTATATTTCGTAAGTAACTTTTCTCTGAAGTATTACACTGAGTCCAATGTAATGTTGACAGGTAGATATAAAAATTTAGCCAAAAGTTAATAGTAAGTGTGAACTTTTCAATATTTAATGTGGGAAAAGTTAATTTTTTTAATGGAATGGAGTGCACAAATAATTTCCATAGTTAGTTTTTAGCAGATTTACGGTTTCTAAGGTCGTGTAGGCAAGGAAAAATATAGGTTTTATAATATCTTTCAAAGAAAAAAAAAACACTTGTTTTATTCTATGTTTTTTTATATGCAATATTTAGAGCGGGTTGGTTTTACTTTTGGTGACTTAGAGGGGTGGTAAAGAAATTTTACCAGGAAAAATGTACAAATAATATTAGGTGAGCATTTAACACATGATCAATCTCTAAGCGAATAAACATTCTGGTGTTTCGATTTTGTTTTTATATGCACTATTATTTAATACTTCAAAGCATATATTGCTAAAATTTCCTTTGGAAAAACTTATTTATAAATGTTATAAATATAGTGCACCCTTAATAATCCATATTACCGTTCACACAACACTCATATTGTTTCTATAATATCCATAATAACTGGACAATTGAAGTTTCAGTGGGTTCCTCAATAAACAATTGCTCCACTAATTTCGACAGGAGACTACTATTTTATTGTCAAATACAGTAAGAAAATAAACGTATAGAGGAAAGTTTAGTTAGACTACAACGGGAGCTTTTGAAACAATCATCTTTTATCGACAAATATCCGTTTATTTTAAATCATTCAATCATAAAACCCCCATAAACTAGTTACTGTTTTATTATCTAATAAAACCTAAAATAATTGAGTAGTTTAAACATAAAATTGTTACAGATAAACTCTAAACTTAAACCTATTTATAAGTTCCAATGTAATACATGTTATAGCATTGCAGCATTATTTGTCTTTTTATTGAATGTTATTGATAAAACAAAAATTATTTAAACTGTTTTTGAAAAAAAACATGGATATTTCTTTCAAATAAATCATAGCTAGCTCATTTAACTGGAGAAACCACTCTAGCACAAAAAGTAAAATGATATTGTCGCAACAACTTTACAAAACTGTATGATTTCTTATCGGTCTTATAGATACGGGGATTTCAAATCTTTGCTTAATTAAACCGAAAACTTTAACTTATATCGTTTACACTTCAAACTCCATGTACCTCTATTGTTTTGAAGTATGGAGTGATAGCCAGTCATCATCCAGTATGTTGATGAAAATATAAACGGTGTCTCACACAACATATGATGTAAGTGCAATACAACTCTTAAGTGCATTAGAATTATTCAACGATCTGTTTCTAAGGATTTTCTTGGTTTTATGTTTTCAAACTATTCCCAAATATGGGATTTATTTCGATAAATTTATAAAACCACAATATATAAGTTAATCACCAGTCATACTAATATTGGTTTTATTATTTATATGTTGAAAACAAAACACATTTTAGTCAAAAAATATTTATTTGCTGTATTTTTATATTTTGAAATATGCTGATCACTATACACTTCTTTTTCGCCACACACACATATATAGTATGGTTAAAAATTTTAATTAATAACATATTTTTCAATTTAAAACTGCCATAACAGTTTTTTACTCAGTACTCATGAGTGCTCTAAAATGTGTTTACCAGGTAAATTACATTCTTATAAAGATATTAATATACAGTAATTTTATGTTTGTCCATAAAGCATTGATAGGAATTTAAGTTTAATATCGTTTTCCTTACTAACCCCCTAAGCCTAATCTCATCCAAATCGTGTATAGTTGTAGTTTGAAATATCGTGATTTGTACTCAGTGTGACAAAATTTTTTTGATGTAAGTACAAAGTAAATGAAGTGTGATGATAGATATCAAATGTTCCAAGTCTTAAAATTAGCGTCCCAAAAAATTATTTTATGTTTTTCAAAAATAACCATGCTTTTAAACCTAATACAGCGATTTCTCAATTACCTGTATATGGATTTGAGTAGATAATGTCATTTTCGTGTTCTACATTAAATTTTGAACAAGAATATTGGAAAATGACGAAGGATCAGTTGTAAAAACTCCATTGTAAATAGATTCAAAGATAAAAATTAAGATATTTGATAAAAATTTTAAAAACAATGGTCTATTGTATTTTTCACACCCTGTATACAAGAAAGTGTCGGAATATGTTAAAAACTGAGCCATTTTATAAGCTTTTCAACCATATGCTACACTATTGAGGTTTAGATATTTTTTGTTTGTTTTAGTGGTTTGAATACCAGAAAACAGGGAACTTTTTACTGTTTTTACTATTCAAGCTGAATCAAAAATACAACTTTTGCTTAATACATGCCGACTTTCTATGTTTTAAATGTTAAAGACACCATGCTTTGTAGTCTTCAAACCATAAAAGCGTACATAAGCAGACATAAACCTCAATAGTGTAGCATATCGTTGGAAAGCTTATACAGGGTGTGAAAAATGCAATAGACCATTGTTTTTACAATTTTTATCAAACATCTTAATTTTTATCTTTGAATCTATTTACAATGGAGTTTTTACAACTGATCCTCCGTCATTTTCAATTATTCTTGTTCAAAATTTAATGTAGAACACGAAAATTACATTATCTACTCAAATCCATATACAGGTAATTGAGAAATCGCATTATTAAGTTTAAAAACATGGTGTTTTTTGAAAAAAATAAAATAATTTTTTGGGAAGCTAATTTTTATACTTGGAACATTTGATATGCATCATCACACTTCATTTACTTTGTACTTACACCAAAAACATTTTGTCACACTGAGTACAAACCACCCTGTATTTGTTTCCAATTAAATAAACAGCCTAAAACTACAGTTTTGGTTCCTTTCCATTTTAACTGAAACACCTAATATTAAATTGAATCATATTTTATCCCAAAGATAAATACTGCATACCATTCAAGATAGTATATATTTATATCTTATTAATATGAGGTGAAAATAGAATTGGCATGTTCAGTTGAATTTCAATGAAGCTACTCAAGTTTTAAGAGAGGTGTGATCGAGTTGTATGCCTAATGGAAATCGAGTTTATACTAAAAGCATTCTCCACTAAAAAACCCAGAATACAAATGAAGGTGTTAGGACTTACGAAACTTTCTATTGCGGGTTCGTTTGTTGAACCTAATTTACTATTCTACTAACACGGTCATAAATTATTCGCAGTTAAGTTAGTTTGGATCCTAAATGAAAGACTATTGGCTAAAGTTTAAAATAACCTTAACATTAAAATTTGTATAACTTTCACAAGACAAATGTTATACCTACTTTCATTTAATATACTTTTGTTTAATGCAAGAGTAATTTATTCTGGATCGAAACGCTGAACTATTTTGTAATGAAATATGTCTTTAACATAACATTTGCTTTTAATTGTTTTGAAAAGAACCACCAGTTGAAAATTGTTTTACCATACAATTATTATTTTAACATTTAGTTTTATTTTAGACATGGATAGTTAGTTGTATGTTAAAAATTTTATTAGATCAAGGTTTTTAATACACACATTTTCTTTCATGAATGATTGGCTAACTCGTAAAACTGTAACATTTAAGCATATGTTTTCATTTTCATTTTAATAGATGTCTACTTCCAGGATTTAAAGAGTAAATAATTCATATTTCAATAATTATTACTTAACGAAATGCATATGGAAAACTCTACTATAGATTCAAGTTGTTGGTGAGAAATAAAAAGAATTATGGTAAAAAATTATTTTCGATACATATATTTATGTTTCTCCTACCTAGCACCTTTTTCAGCTAGATTTTACATAGTAAACTAAAGTAAAGATAAGTAAAGATAGATAAGTAAAGATTTAGTATATTTTAAGACTAACGAGGAATATAAAATTATTTATAAAAGGCCTAGGAAAACAGACGTGTTTCCGTATTTGTGTAGTTCTCTCAACATAGGTAATCATGTCATGTTTTTTTTTTAGTTAGATGCACTTTTTTGTTGCTGTGCTCTTTTACAGCAAAGAATATAAAACAATTATTAACAAATTTGTTACAAAATTGTAATTACGTTTTGATTATCGTATCAAATAAACATTGTTAGAGACAAGTTAATACATAATTAATTGATGAATATTTATGACTTAAGTATTTCATTTACTTTCACTGTCAAACTTTTGCATAGTATACTTCACATTATATGCTAATACAATTTGAGTATTAACCTAATGGTCCCCCTTCTAAGGTATCGTGTCCCGCCACCATTTAATAGATTACGAGTTTGCGTGTGGCCGAAGTAATGTTCTCAATCGTATTACACCTACTTAGCCAACCCAACACCTTCTTGGAAAAAAAATAACGAATTAAACATATGAAGCTTAAATTGGTTGTAATAAAAATAACTGGGGTTTTATTTTGTTATGTCTTGCCTTTCGAACATTTGTTATATTTTATACAATTCTGATGCAATCGTTGGGTGGGTGCAATGATATATTTGCTGATGAATTTAAATTCTGTATTTTGTATACTTAAAATTATTTCATTTTTCAAAATGTATGACATTATTTACTGAATAAAAACAAACTAATATCCGTTATTTATATTTGTTGTAATGTATATTAATATATTTAAGATAGTTAAAAGCCGAGTATACATTTATAAGACTGCAAGAAGTCAGTATATGTTACCACCTGCAAGTATTTGGTAAGTTCAACAAATATTACCATAGCCTTCTTTAACATTAACTGTATAGAAACATTTAACTTTTCAAGAGATGTTTATTTTTAATAGTTACGGAGCATGTTAAAAAATATACGTATATGTACAAAGATTTTATAGGTATGTGCAATGTTTTTCTGCTTTAAGTTATTTAAACAATGGTTTACAATGTTTATATAAGTAATTAAAATACAGTATAGCTATCCTTATATTAAACACAAATCCAGCATACGTAAAGTTTACCCACTACGTGTTTTTACGAAAAAATCCATAAATCCTAAAGTGTCTTAGAAATAAACGTTCAGTTTCAATAAAGTTTGTACAGTAATTACGTTTTTAGGGCTGTTATGAAGAATTGTATAAGTTATGACAGTGAAAAGTAATATACATTTACTTATATAAGGCAAATACACAAATAAATATTTTATATCTTTCAGTGTAATAAAATAATGTAGAGACAATCCTGTAGGCAAGATAACTCTTGAGTACCCAATTTGCAGATTTTAATTACCTGATATACAAACCAGTTAGCAAAAGATGTTGCATAAAACATTACATGTCACAGTAAAGGTTATTCTGATTCAGGAACCTCCATTGACACTATTTATTTACTCAACCAACCAGTCCCCTGGAGAATCTCGAACCACAACTATCCACTCAAACTGATTAAATTATGTATACTAACGCTCTACTATGTCTGAAGTAATTCCATACCTAGTAGCCTAATAAAAACAGTAAAGTAACCAGATAGAATTAACAAATCCATCAAGATTGACAAACATAATATTTTATTAATTTTTGATGTCTCGTTTTGGATTTTTTTTACTCACAGACATAACACAAATATTTTCTATATTATAATAATAATGTACAGTATACCACAAGTCAAATATCTAGATTTACTAACTGATTACAACATAAACTTTCTAAAATAAATTTTCTTTTTAAAAATATGTTTTAATTTAATGATAGAATGCTCAAACTTTGATAATGATAAAAAAATAATCTTGCATAAATTAGTATTTGCTGCAAATACTACAAAAGTCTATGTTAATTAAGTTTGATCTATTGTCTTTTTTTATTGCAGAGTGCTACAGTAAATTATATTAACATAATCATTTGAAAACCGTTGCTCTATAGTGAAAAGATTGCACATTTCAGACCTTTTAATACCAAAAAAGCAAACTTTTACCATTACTTTACTTAGATATTAAATTAATCTATTAAAGCAAAATGCCATATTAAATACGTATAGTAAACTTAGCTTGGGGATTTTTGTGGGCTTTTCTATGGCAAATCATGTTTTCTCGTTACTTTTTTTGGGATAGAACACCTAAGAAAATTTTAATGTGTATTCTATTTACTCCACAAAAACCACAATTACGTTATACCAACTCCCGTTTGGACACTTTGGATACATGATAGAGCATTTAAAATTAAAATCATGCAAAACATTAACTTGTAGGCCTAAATTTTTCTGCATATAACAAAACCATTTTTCATTGTTTTATGACTTTCCACGCCCAGTAAACAATTCTAAAACCAACAAAACATTGAACACTGTTGACACCAACAGCGGGACAAAGTTAATCCTATAACTCTTTACTAAGCTGTCCCATCAGTCAACGCAGAGTTCTCCTTTAATTTTGCACCGTTGCTGTCAATTGAACATATTTTTTAATTACTTAACGACGATTTATTAGCAATACTTAACTGGATAGTATATTGCTTCTTGAATACTATATACAATTTACTATACACCTGACTTTGAAGTGATTATACCTCAGTCAAATGAATCATCTGTACACACTAATGGAACCACCCTTGGATCATTACGACACTTTTCCTTTGAAATTTTAGTTTCCAAAACAAACAATATACTTATTATGCAACGCAGCCCCCAGTATATTCACGAATACAAGGGTGTTCGTCCTGCTCGGAAAGAGTTACTAGACTTTGAGATTGAACCATAATCATAGAGATTGAATAGGATGGCATTGCCAGTGATAGTTACATAATGCTTTAAGTCAACCCTAATGGTAAAATCTTAAAGAAATTTGTGACAGCAAATTAGTATGGGCCGTACAAAAATTTAAATTATATTGTAACGTATGAAATATAAATGCATGAAAGGTATAATGCTATTCATTTTAATAATACTTATTTCCCTATTCATTCTAAAGCACAGACCATTACCTTAAGTAAGACAAACACAACGGGGGTGTTATCCATGATATGGTCCCACATTTGGCAAAACTTTAACCATAACAATGTTTTATAGCTTTACCCACATTTATGAATCAACAGAACCCTTTACAGCAGTCTTTTTACAACGTATCTATCAACTTCATGAACGCAACAGTAACAATTGTTTTAAAATTTTTACGCTCCTTGAAATTGTATTTTTCATTAAAAGTAGTTGTTGTGTGATAATTACTAGCTAAGTTTCAAAGACGCTAGTACACTGTAAAAATACACATTCATAATATATCCTTATCGTGTTAAACATTAATATAGCATACAAGCCACATGAATTGTCCTCTAAATTTAATAAGTATTTAACTTCGTAGTTTTTTTCTGTGTCATGTGATTTCGATCCCTGAATAACTTAATTATGACGAACCAAAAATGCTACAATTTAACCTGATGAGATTTATAGAGAGTCATAAAAGTATATAACCAAAAAGAGTAAAAAAATGATTGTGGCATTCGAAATTAAAAGGTTTACAGGGTAAATAAATGTAATGAAAACAAAAGATACAGGTGTTAAGTGTTTTCACTATCATCTCTAAGTCATGCTATGGTAGTATTTATTAACTTAATCAACTAGTCACAGAGGAGGATCCCAAACCACAACTTTCCACTCAAACTGATTAAATTTTGTAACGTTGTACAATATGAGATGGCAAGACTACGTCCCGTCGTGGCCGACATCGACGCCGACCATTCTACAAAACTATTTTGGTCATTGAGCTTATTTATATTGTTTTTTTAGTTAACAAATCTTTTATTTACTAATAACGCAACTATGAAGTTACTCCTCCCCCTCTTGAATTGGTTCTATCTAAATGGCCTATAACATTTTTCATTTATATTACTGTACTATGTTTAAATACCTTCAGGATTGCTTAATCTTTTAATTTACCTTTTTAAAAATAAATATTTTTTAAGTAACTTCTCTTAGTTAACAAGAGTCCTAGGTAAGAAGGTACTCTTATACACTTCAAAAGAAAATATCCCACCTCAGCAAACTTGAAGATACAACCATTGGAAGTAATTTCAACTGTGTACACGATATAACTGCTTGTGAAAACTATAAAGCTGCCGTAAGTTTTTTTTTCAAATCCTCATGGCAATTTAATGCTCAGAAAAGACATAAGTACAACAAAAACTAGTTTTGTCGATAATTACGACTAATACAGTTTTAAGACTTTTTTAATTTATAGGTGGATGTTAACCCTATATATATTTATTATTTAAGTGTTAAGAATTCTTAAATTTAAGTTAATACGCCCTGGTAGGGTTAGACATTTACTATAATTTATTATTCGTTTCAATAACTGAGATAATTATTTTGTGTTAAAAGTAAGTGATGTATAATAATTTACAGTAGATGGACACATGTATATCAGTGTTTATATTTTATAAATTATTTTGATGTCTTATACATACTATATTAACTGTTTGAATTTTTTTACCGTTGAAGATTTTGGCAAACAAATTATTTATTCAAAATTATGTTAATACAAATTCGACTAAATTAGTATGCCATCAATATGTCTATTATTCGCATAAACAGATTTCAGATAACTTGCACATATATACCAAATTGATTCGTTATAGAATGCATACACCGTTGTAGGAATATGAAGACAAAGTGAACTGTTTTGTGACCCAAATTTAACATATAATTAATAAGAACAGTTCTTTTTTAAGCCCAATTTCATCTTGTTATACAAAGTACTAAGACCTGCTACAATCCGGTCATGTAAAAATTATATCAGTGTAAGTGGGATATTTTCGATTACAGTTTTTTTTTAGTTTTTTTTATTTAATCAAATAATTTTAATGAATCAGACAAATGCAGCGTTCTTTGTAATTAAAATAAAAGATTTAGTTATTGGATTCGATTAAAATTTTATTATACATTATATTAACTTAGAAGTATAAATTATTGTTTTATATATAAATATTTGCATAAATTGTTTTACTACAATGTTATAATTATATTTTTTCATATTTATATTCACCAATGAATAAATAATTCGTTAATTCTAAAAAGGGTGTTGGTGTTTCTATGAGCGATTTTCAAAATGCAAGGTAAAGTAAAAGTAGACCTATCCTTATCAGTCAAGCTTCAATCCATTTATTTTCATATCAAGTTTTGGAAAGTGATCATGTTAGTTGTTGTATTGTTAACTTTAAGTCTCAGCATAAATGATCTGAACATTCTCATACACAATGGTAAAATATAAAATACATAAAACGAATAAAAATAAAAACAATAAAAAAATAAAATAAATAATACTTTACTTAATTATTTTTTTAATCCATCATTCGTTTGACATTTAGTAAGTAGGAATAAACAACGTAGATGCAAATTTATCACCGAAATTTACGTTTATAAATTTTAAACAAATTAAATCGTTTGATAAAAATTATGTTTATATTAAAAGTTAGAGTATATCTTGTACAGGTGTATTTTTTTGTTTACCTTTACTCACAAGAGAAACTATTTACCTACAAATTCTATTAAATAAAATATTATTCTAAAAGTAATAGTTGTTAAAATTGAACATGCAAAACTATGATCGACAGTTTCCCGAATGATTTTTTTCTTCCTAAAAAAACGTAATTGTATAAAATGTCCCTGAGTAATACATATTATTTTTAACAAAATAATTTATGATAAACATTATTTATCAAATCGTTTATGATGAACAAAAATCATCAAAATGGTTTAAGCTACATATTTAAACGTTTTGTCTCAACAAATATCATAAAACAGTGTTTTAAGTCAAATAACTCCACAGTTCTGTACCGTACAAAATAACATCACTAATTAATCTTTATCATAAAGTCTATGGCATGTAGTTGTAATTGGTTGAAAAAACGTTCAACAGAGAGTAATAAATCCGCCTTACCACAAAGAGTACAAAACAAAATATACATTTATTCATGCATTATATAGCGAGTTTTCACTAATATTCTAATAAAGAAATTTAAATAAACTACTTGTCATTAATTGTTATATTTATCAAAAAGGTTTCTATCGTACATAATGTATCTAGAACTGTGGGTATAAATATGATTGTTTTCAATATTGTTGGAGACGACGCCTCCCCAACAAGAAATAAATGGCGAGGCATTGTTTAAACGTCAGCACCTACTGCAGCATTAATCTTACAGACACCAGAAACTGGGATACGATTTCTTTTATCGCTTTGTATTTTGTTATGCAAAAAGGTGATTTAAGAATATTTTGAATTTGGTTGGAGTTATTTTTCACAAACACTTAATACAACATCTAGTTTTTACTGACACAAAAAGTAAATTAGTCCTGCTACTTTTCTTTCTATTTGCAATGTTAGCCCTGAGAAGTTATAAAGTAAATTTGGAAATATATTTTTCTGGTTTCACTACGTAGAGTGACGTAGAGTTTCTATCATATTAAAATGTGATATCGATTTAGGTTATTGATAATTACGTACTAGTCGAAACATTATTAATTTAAAAATGCAGATGACTTTACAATTCATAACTTCTAAGAGAGGTTACATTTTCGTTTATAACCTCTCTTTGCCACTGACAGCGAAGCACTAATTTGCACCACTTAAAAATAAATTAGCCTGAACAGCTGATTATTTAAAGGTCGAATCATTACAATATAACTTCTTCTCTCTCAATCCTTGAACCTCATTGGTCCGTTACCTGTGTTGTTATGAGTAAAACTAAGCTGTTATGAAAGTTAACACTGCTGTTGGTTGGAACATTTCAATTCTAGGAACTGAACTGAAATTGCTACTTAAAAAAACGAATGTAGGTAAAAAATATATCCATACCTATGTTACCTGACTATAAATTGTACAAATATTTTTGTTTTTTATTGAAGTATTGGGTGTTTTTTGTTTTATTTTAACTTTTTATACCTCTCATTTGAAAGACTTCATCTAAACAATAATACAATCGCAGGGTCTTTACGGTTAATCTAAATGGTACAAGCCACCAATCAGTTCAGTTACCACATCAAGTCCCAAGGTAAGGCTCAGACTACCTTTCATCAACATAATGGATACAGTCACCAGCTTCACTGTCGAGAGCTCATCTCAAATAACAATAGAATAGTTTCTGTTTTAAGGCCCTGATGATTTATATTAGAACACTGTATTGTGTGTGTAATAGACATTACAGATTTGCTTTGTGGTGTGCATTGCTTAGAATCTTTGATTCAAAAAGATATACAGTCATTTTATCATATCTACCATGATTTTGGGGTATTCACCTGCTAGGTTCTAATGGGCAAGCAAAGTATCCAAAATAAAAATACTTTAGTGTGTTTATTAAATTTACTTTGCCAATTTGGTCAAAGGAGTATGTACTCAATTATATCATACAATTGTATGATTATTTGTTTTTTTTTACTCTAGGATATAATTTTCTCAATAATTAATTTCATATGTGACATAATTGTAGAAAATAACAAGCCATTACAATATACATTCTAAACATTTAATTTAGAAAACCGTCTGAATAAAAATGTGCTTAGAACTGTTTGAGCAAAACAATTTCTATTAAAGACAAGATTTAAATAAAATCCCGTATTTAGTACATCTACTGACTGTATATGTACATACAAATATTCATAGACCTTAAGTTAAAATTTGTACAACAGCAATCATACTGCATTAGGCCACTCATCTCATATCAGTAAGTATTAGTAACCATTGGAATAACTTATACAGGAAAGCATAACATTGAATCAAGTTTCAGTTTGTAAGTTTGGTTTTGAAGAGATTTTTTATCATGACTTACCAGTTAATACATAAAGATATGAAACTAGAAAGTTTTTAACAATTTTAAAACGTTTTCATAAACGTGTTTTTTACATCAAACAGGCCCTCATAATATTGAAATTTTTCTTCAAGCAAACTTAATATGGGGTAAAATATTGTAAAGACATTTTTTCATCGTGCATAAGAGCAAAAGAGGTTTCACCTTCATAATTTATGTAGCATGGTCATAATTAACTCAATGAATGCCGTATTGTTCTGTATACGTACGTTGTATCAAATGCCTAATAATGGAATGTCAACAATCCGTTTGTATTTGATGTGACATCAAACGCTGAAGGGGTCAAGAGCTCTTAGATCTACATAACGGTCACAGAACTCTCCTTCCTTAATGGGAACCTACAACACATTTAGATGGACGATGATGGCCAATGTCAATTGATATAAATGCACTTTAAAAAAGGCAAATCCTTTTTCTAAGAGATGGATTGTAAATGTACTAATAATATTCCTATTCCTAAAACCACTAATAAGGTATAACCGTATTAAAATATTTACTTTTTTTAATTACTAATGCTATAACACAGAACATTAAATACTGTTTTAAGCTACCAAAGCATTATAACCCAAAACTTAAACTTATAATCCAAGTCTTTGATTCTCAAAAAAGATAAACAAAGTATATTTCATAACAAGAGTAGAAAGTGAGTCATTACATATTTAAGACCATGTATGAATGCGAGATTTATCGAGTATATGAAGTTAATGGTCAAGAATATATATGGACCCACTTTCATTCGTGTTTTAAACGTTACTTTTCGCTACACTACAAAGAATAATTATTTTCTTCATTACAAAACTTATAGAATTTTTTTGTGATATGCCTTTGATTTAAAGTTAATATTTATTTTAACACTACTAGTTCATAATTTCCCACGTTCCCATGTCTGACTTTATGAGAATAATATATGGTAGCGCATTACTATTTGTACACTTTAAAAATCTTTTTCAACACAACTTATGTGTACTTATTTGGTAAAAATTATATTTTCTTGTTTTGAGGTATAATTGTAAACAACGTATTATAGCTTTTAGCATGTGACCAAGTTGAAAGATCGAATGAAAAAAGCGTTGTATATGTGTATTCAAGGAATTTGTCTATATGCAAGGTGATATTACACATTCCAATTTGTACAGTGCTGATGCAGCTATTGGGATATTTATCATAACTCAGCAGTGTATGCTGCAGCGTTCACAGAGTTCTCCAATACATTCTTAGGTACAACAGCTATCGGAATTTGACTATAAACGTTCCTTATATTTACCTCCAAATTCAAAAAAGAAACTTACAAATTTCCGTTACATAGAATCATTGAACAAATCTTACCTACTGAAGCTTGTGTAAACGTTTAAAAGCGTGTTAAGAGGTATATTGCTAAAAACAAACATGTTTGGTTCTAATTGCTTTTATTGATGTCAAGTGCCATAATAATGTACATTTAAGGTATTTTTTTATAATGTAAAGATTGTTGTATAGAAGGTGCTTGAAGGCGTATAACTGTAACGTCGCCATATAATACAGTTAACAGATTTTATAAGAGCACGTTAACAGAAAAAGCAGTTTATAATAATTTTAGCTATATTTTAATGAGCAATATGACAAGGTGTGATCTTTTTTATAATTTATTATTCAAATGGTAATTTAATAGCATAATTTATGATTGTAAAAGTATTAACTTAATGTTAGGGATTTCAATTAGTGGTTGTATCTATAATCCTATAATACCTGAAACCACTAGATTTCTTTAACAAAAAAATACAAAATTTTGCATTATTATCTCACTGAAAAATCTTAAGTCACTTTAAAATTGTTGAATGATAACCATTATGCTTATCTCTTGTATTTTAATGCAATTTTAAACAATAAAATTAAAAACAAAATAATAATGGGGAAGAACCTCTTCTACTATACAGCTGTTTTATCCTTTTAGTCTAGCCTCCTCATAAAAATATACTGTTGAGGGCGAGAGAGTTGTAGTCGTAAGTTGCCATCCATTATGTTGATGAACGGAGATTCTCTTTTTGTCTTTGAAGTACAATTGTAAAGTGGTAAACTACTGTACAAATGTACAACTCTAAAAAGTGCTAATAAATTAATATTGTTCTATAATACGTGTTATGGGGTTTCCAATAAAGATATTTGGTTATTCTAGTTGTTGTGAACTTACAAACGTACACATACGTTAAATCATTGCACTGATTACTATAATATCCAATCATATTATTTTTACAAATAAGACAGTCTGTTATTTTTTCTCCTTTTCTAGTAAAATAACATTAAATTATCTAACAAGGAATGCAACTAAAATTAAATAACAATTTCAAGATTGTTATTAATTATGATATTATTCGTTCTATGTATTTATTGTAAGTCATGTTTAACATTTATTTAAGATAAAATGAAGTACCAGTGTTCTTTTTTCAATAACGGTTTATCTATAATATCATATGAAAATGTGTTGAGCCTCAATTTTAAACGATTCAGTACAATATCATAGAGGTATGATTAGAAAATCGCAGTTAACATTTTTAATCGTTTTTTTTATACATGAAATAGGCCTAATATTTAAACTAACAGATAGCAAAATTTGAAAAGAACAACAATCCTTTTTATTGGTCACTGTTCATTATACTAGCATTTTATATTAATCAAACCACTGTACATATTGATGTAATACAACACATTATAACACGAATTTAGGGCTATGAAACTATGTGGTTCCTTTTTAAAATTTGCTTTCAAATAAAATAACTACAGTTGTGTCGTAAGTTTCAGCTAACTCATAATTGTGATTCGTATCATGCATAACAGGCTGGTATATGTTATAATAATGCGTGTTCCTTAACAAGGCAAACGTCTGGTACGTACGTCTGGCAAACGTATCTGGTGGAAAAATTAAACAACCTTCTAGTTAATGTTGTTGTTGTTTCTACTTAAAAGTAAACTTGTTTAAATAATTGGTAGCTTATAATTCGCCGGCTTATATTGTAGTTTTAGCTATGAGTGTACACATTTGTTTTGTTTATAAATATAGAGCAGCATTTCTGCAAAAAAAACATTAATGATCTTCGATTTACATCTGACTTTATTATTCATTATGTTTGTTAATATAGTTAGATAATTCATATTTAAACCTGTTTCCACTTTTATTTTCTTTGGTTATTTAAAAAGGGCCTAAAAGCAGTGAAAGGTAAATTACTGAAAAAATAAATGAATAAGCTTTACAACGAATAACATATTTTTGTATAGTTTCAATTTGAACGTGAAAACCAAAACTTTATTAGTATCCAAAGTTTTAAAGTGGCTGGCTTGGCATTTATATGACGTTCTATGAATAAAAAAAAAATTCATATGGTTTATTATTAATTTATTAATAACAATTCATATGTAAAAACAACTAATGGTAATAAAATATACGTTTTCCGTGGCACTATAATCCATATATTTAACAGCCTTAATGATATTTGTATATACTACAAATAATTAATGGATTACAGCGTTAGCGGAAAAACTATTGGACCACGATGAGCATTTTAAAGTCTACTATTTTCATTAATTATTGTAGTGTTTAAAATTATTCTAAACAGTCCCATTAACTATTCTTGAGAACTATATTAAAGATAAACTGCTTAAACACTAACAGACTAAGTCGACCTTTACGTCATAGCTAATGGTATTTAAGCGTAAATACATTTTTAATTAAATAACTAATGTGTAATAGCTCACGCGGCCTGCAATAATAATTATGTTCCTATTCAATGTCGTATTTGTAAATAAAGCCTAAGATCAAATGTCACACAAAGTAGGATAGTTTGTGTAGCACCTAGTGTCCCTTATCAGAGATATCGTGTCCAGTCGCCATGTAATAGATTACAGGATGGCGTGATACTAAAGTAATTTTATCAATCTTACTACTCCGACCTAGCCTTTTGACACTTATATTGAATTTAATAAAAATGCTTAAAAGGCACAGAGCCTAAGGCAATTTAACTTTCTTTTGTAGTTCAAGTTACAATTTTTATTTTACTTAGTAAATTAAATATTAAATTTGCATTGTATTAGTATTTTTCAGTAGAAGAATAAACATTATTCTATGAAATCAAATTATAAACTTGACTGATGGTAAATATACAAGGTAATTCTGCCCATGAATCCGAAGTAGTATTTGGCCCCATGGGGGTTAAATCCTCTCTTGTTGATTTATGGCTTCCCGTGCATCCAATGCCACCAGTTTATCCGGGCGAACGGTCAACAAATATTGTATTTGCACAGTCAGGGCAACTAATTTGGGTACAATAATACCCAAGCCTTAAGAGAGATAATTTATTTCATGTTTGGACACGTGATTTATCTTTTTTTTAGAAAATTTTTATTTTTTTCGTTGCTCATGTTACTGTTCAACTCTCTTTACACCGACTGGTCAACTAAGTGTAATGTTAACAGAGTATCTGCGTAGATGATCACCGTAGGTATAGGGTTAATTCTCTTTCTTACATCCCTCTGGTTAAAAAGTCAACCTACCACCGGTTGACAATAAAAATCAGAAAGTAACTTAAGGAGATACCCGAATACATCAATCGCGAAGGTGGGAATCGAACGGATAACGTGATGTACTTCCAACTCTTCTTCCTCCCTTCCAGCGACGCGACACGATCTTGAGGATCGAGGTAGTTGCTTGTTTCGCGACCCTTCCAGCGAGGTGGTAGAATTGCTATAGCTCAAAGTCGCTCACGTCTTCTGTCGCCCCTCCTTAAGTTAATTAATTGTTTCATAAATGTTGAATCATTTGAATATTATATTTTGATAAGATTTATATTGAGATTCTAAATTATTTTTGCTAGGTAATTTTTTTAAGCTAATAGTCTCTTTGAGGGGTTTGTGGTTTTGTGGTCAGATTTATTTTAATATTAAATATGTGAATAAAATATGCTGAAATAATGCGTAAGATTGTTAGAATTATTATCAAGCCTAATAAGATATACATCATTACTTTTCAATCATCTAAAATGTCGGTCCAGGTATTATTTAATGTTACACGTTACAAATGTTATGTCTTTGCAAAAGACTGAAGTCCGTAATACTCTTACCTGCTGTTACTTAAATTACAATTAACAGACTTAACACGTATATAGATAATGAGTATAAAAAAGTAGGCTACCTTCTTTAATAGCTTTTTTGTATAAATGGGGCTTGTTGGGATTCGGATTGTTGATATTACTTACTCTTTGTGGGTGAAACATTTGAAGTTGCTTTAGTCTGAAGGGAGGAATATGATCTGCATAATATCGGATACGACCCAGGTCTGTGTAAGATGTGGTCATTAGTTAGTTATATCGGACCACTGTCGGTCGCAGAGATTATATGCATCACTAAAAAGTGGTTCATAGTGTTAAAAAACTAATAAATTGTATAAGATATACCACAATTATTATCATATAATAAGGAATAAAGAAATAACAAACATGCGTAAAACAGTTCACCAATAAAGTTTATGCATCGATTCCCAAAAAAGTAGTAGATAATATGACATTGTTGAATGGTTTTAAACTGTTAACAACACACGTACACTAATTTTTGTATATATATTTAGGAGTTGCATTCTTCGTATCCAATCTTACAAGAAAGTAACAAGCATACGTGGCTTAGTGTCAGTATCTACTTTAAAATGCATTGCTTTGTTGCGGGGAGTCGTATTCAGTTCCCCCAGATGGATTTTATACTTTATTTTTAGAGAAGATTAACCGTGTAGTTATGCTACGACAATAATAATGGGATGTTATTAAAAAGTTAAATTATGCAGTTTTGTTACTAGTACATACAAATATATTCCGATATTTGTGTTAATTTTAAGCAATGGAAAGGGTAGTTCTACGAATTTACAGACGTTTAATAAAGTTGTTTGATAATCAGTTTGCTACAAAAAAGTTATTAAACCAAAATCTGGTGGTGCGAAAATCTTATAAAGAAACATCACACACTTCATATACAATATGTATACGTTGCAAAATTCAATTAAACATCAATATTTTTCACATACATAAACGCTTCAATAATCATAATTTATTAGTTTTTTAAGGTCTGCAAAACGCAAACATTTTTTTTGTAGGGTAAAACGAACATTTATATACACATATAGGAATTTGAACAGATTTTTTTCTGTGGAGGACATTATACTGCAAAATTACAATCATCAAACGTCATCAACGTGGATGCATCAACTAACATCAGCTGATCTGATTGTAAGCGGTAGATAATCATCCATCTAGCCGCCAACACAGTCATTATCTAATTGATTAGTGTAGTCGTTAGTCCTTGCATTACTATCCAACTCTGGTGGACTGAGCGATTATTCAATTTTGATAATGTAAGGCAGGGTGCACACTGGAGAAACCCGTTTCAGGAAACTGGTTTCATCAAATTGGTTTCAAGGAAACCATTTCTTTAACAAATGCACACAGAAGAAACGGGATTCCATCAGTTTCGTGATATGAATTCGGATGATGATGATGTGACTTATGAATTCGGATGATGATGATGTGACTATATTGGTGATGGCTAAAGAAAACTAAAAGAAGGAAGTATTGGGTTCACCCGTTGATTAGGGATGGTCAACACAGTACTTACATTGTAGCTCGTTAATTATGCAGTGATCCTGTAATATTTTTAGATTTTTTAGAATGCCAAAGCCTCTTTTTGAACGTTTAGTGGAATTACTTAGCCCACTAATAAAAACGAAGGACGCCAACAGGAGGTTAGCTCTGAGTGCTGAGGAAAAATAACAATACATTGAGGTAAGTCAAGAAAACCAATAGAAACGTGAAACTGAAGCCTATACGAAATCTGTTTTTTGGATTTCATGTAAACCAGTTGCAAGAAACAAATGAAATTACAGTTTCATGCAACGCAGTGTGCACTACCCTTTGTTAAACTAATCCATCTGTTGCGAGCAACTAAAGTTTCACGTTTCATGAAATTGGTTTCCTGAAACGGATTTCTCCAGTGTGCACCCTGCCTAACATGTATACAATTAATTATCATCGTGTAAAAAGTGTAGTGGAAACTATTACATTACAAACAAGTAGTTTGTTGTCAATGTACATTATTTAAAATGGCATGGATTTATTTTTTATTCCAAAAAATAATAAAAATGCATATATTTAGATTTGAGTTATTTAAACGTACGGAAGCCTGTTTTTATTAGTAAGTGGGCTACAGTTTTATGTTTTAAATATTCCAGTGTACAGTAGGCATTCAGTTTCATGACAGAATTGTTGCCAGCTACTAGATTAAGTATATTTTATCACTTCATATATTTTTCTTAAGCTTTCAAGTATGAAACATCAAAATACAAAAGAGAACTTCAACGGTAGTAAGTCATTGAATGGTTCATTTAACCATGCGTTATATAAATACATTAAATACTTACTTGGCTGTCCAAAAAAGTATGTATCTTCTCCTGAAAGAACTCAAGTTAATTGTATTGGTTTAACCATTGACTATTGTTTGACGTAGGCCTACTTCGGTAGCACGTTAGTAGTATTTTTATTTATTTTTGTTTTTTATTTAATTGTTTATTTATTGATTATTATTTTTTTAATTATTTTTTTTAACTAATTTATTTATTTATTTTTTGTTTTACTATAAAAAAAAAAATTAAAAATAGTTTTTACCAGGATATTTTTGTTGAGAAATAAGAAACCAATATTATGTTTTGTTTAAAATAAATAAAAAAAAATATTATATTGTTTAAGGCCACATAATAGTTTATCTATTTATTAAGATTATCTAATCAACAATGTTAAAATCTTACTATCCAGAACGGTGAAATACTAATGAAAATTTGGTTATTAAAGTAGTTGAAACAACACTGCAAAATGGAATCACAACAGAGTTTAATTATAGTAACAACAAAACCTACTCTTCCTAACAATAATGGCGCCGTTACTATCTGCATAACATGCTCCCCGCTTGCCAACTAGTATATTTACATATTCCCAAAGTGCTACTGATAAACCACTATTTTAAAATCATTACTAAAAGGTAAATAATTGAAGTTTAATATAATCCTTCACCTAATAACATACAAAATTTAGGTTTCAAGTCATAGTCAAATAAAGTGGAATGGTTAATTTTTGCTGTTCAATAATGAACTGCTTAAAATATATTTATTTAGCTACAGATTAATTTAAGCAGATTATTGATTCAAAGATAAACATATAAAGTAAATCTTTATGGTTAACTAGCTTTTCATAATCATGAAATATATTGGGTATTCCGTGAAGAATACCTGAGAGGCGAGAGAGACAATTAATGAGACCATGTGAGGTCTATGCACCAGTGCACCAAACCAAGAATTAACGAAATGTAATAAAATTAACTTAAACTTAAAGCAAGACTCTTGGGGACAAGAATCTTTGCGTTATAACATGCATGGAATGGGACATACTTTATAAGCTTATACTAAACAGTTAATATGAGAGATACTTGTACATTGTGATTGCATTCTGGACTAAGTAAAAACGCCTACAAATCTTGATTTACGTCGACTTCCTTATGTTGTCTATTTATTATTTATTGTTATATAAGTATTGCTAACATACAGATTTTTCATAGCAATTTCGTAGTCTTTGTGACAAAAAATGGGTTAAGAATAACTCGTACACAAAATCTATAATAATTATCTCCAAAATTTAATCAATAAATTCATCAAATATCTTAAACCAACTTTAGGAAATAAAACAAATTCACAAAAAAAAAGGCTGAGCGTTGTGTGGGAGGGTGTAATGTATACAGTTAATTACAGTTGACATGTAATAGGAGGGTCAACTAGCTGTTCATCTGAGTAGGTAGCCAATCATGTCACCTGAAAATGGATATGACATATTAGCGTAACAATCATAGTTTATTATATACATTTAATAACGAATTACGTTGATTTACTAAATGTTACTTAGATATTCACATTTATGACGATTTTTTTTTTGTTTATTAATCCATATTTTCAAAAGTAATTTAAAAAATACATTTTATGAGCATATACGTTGGTTTTAGGTACACTTCTAAAAAAATCATTTAGATAATACATTTTGAGAGCGTTATCATTTGTTTACGTATCACCTAAAACAGACTTAGCCTGTATAATACTTAATTATGGTCTACGTTTGTTTGAGTAAAACTAATTTGCAAAATTTGGTAATGTGATTCGCTTTGCAAACTGGTTGACATTACATATCATATATCTGAATGATATACCTTATTCATTGTTATTATGTTATTAGAACTCAAAATTATACTGCAAAATAAAATAAAAAATAGTTTTAAGTAAAACATTCTGGAAGGAAATTATTATATAATCCCATATATGTTTTACGAAAATATATTTTACAGATGATTATTTAGTTATTTAACACATAATACACAGTACATAATAACATAGAAAATAATAACACATAATAAAAAAAAAAATAAAAAAAAACTATTATAACTATACAAAACATTACAACAAATTTTATTTACATGAAACATAAAGTACAAATCCAAAGGATTGCTTGAGAATGAATTATTTCCTTTGAAGTAACCTATATTTCCTTATCTACAGGGTTGGGCAAATGTGTGGATACCCCTAGTTAACTTGTTAACGCGTTGCAATAGGAAAACCTAACTCGACAAATATTTACAACATAAGAAATTGCACTTTTTCATCAAAGTTACAACTTTGCCCCAGCCCCCAAAATGGGGTATTTTGGGGGCAGCCCCAAATTTTCAAATGTAAACACCTATAATGTGACCTCTCATTTTAAAGGGTTTATTAAGAGAAATTGAATGGCTTAAACCAGAGGTCAATATCGCACGCCTAATCAAAATGGCAGCCATTTTAATTTAACATGAGCAATCATGATAAAGTCTGGACACCCCCAGTTAACTTTATAACGTGTGGCAGTGGGAAAACCAAACTTGGCACATGTTTACAACATAAAAAAATTCACTTTTTCATTTAAGTTAGAACTTGTACCCGGCCCCCAAAATGGGGTATTTTGGGGGCAGCCCCAAATTTTTAAAAGTAAACACCTATCATGTGACCCCTCATTTTAAATGGTTTCTCAAGACAAATTAAATGGCGCAAACTAGAGGTCAATATCGCGCCCCTAATCAAAATGGCAGTCATTTTGGAATATCCCCTATTAATTTTTTAACAGTTTATAGCAGGAAAACTGAACACAGCATACCTTTATGAAAAAAGAGAATTCACCTTTTGGTCAGTATTAAAATATTTAATTTTTAAAGTTAACCGGGGGTGTCTAAACTTTATCATGATTGCTCATCTTAAATAATTAAAATGGCTGCCATTTTGATTAGGTGTGGGATATTGACCTCTGGTTTGCGCCATTCAATTTCCCTTGATAAACCCTTTAAAATGATGGGTCACATGATAGGTGTTTACATTTGAAAATTTGGGGCTGCCCCCAAAATACCCCATTTTGGGGGCTGGAGCAAAGTTGTAACTTTGATGAAAAAGTGCAATTTCTTATGTTGTAAATATGTCCTGAGTTTGGTTTTCCTATTGCAACGCGTTTAAAAGTTAACTAGGGGTATCCACACATTTGCCCAACCCTGTATAATCTATGGTTCTGAGGCGATGAATTGTCGCACATTGTGCTGATGAAAGTTTTGTCTTTTAACTGCCGCAAATGCAAAAGCAATTCTCCCAAGTACAATACAAACGACAACTAAATGGGAAAGCACATTCGTTTTAACTATGTACCATTAACCAAACGTATTGAATAATGATTACTTTAACACAAGGTTTACACTTGGATTTTTCATTACTGATTAATTACTTATTTTAAATGTAACTCTAGATGAAAATATTTTTTTCTATTGAAAAATCTGTTGAAATAATTATCTGTATTTTATCATCATAATGCAAGTTGTAACCTACAATACAATTGTATGGACTAATATTATGATGTAAATATAGTTTTATATCTTTTAATCCTATGCATTTTTTGCAGATATAATATCCCGAGGAAATATAAAATTTGTATTCACGTGTTATGCATACACTTTCATTGCTAGAAGAATTCTGAATTTCAATGTCATAATGCTCTTAAGCTCAAATGGAAAATAGCTTATCACAAAACATTGTTTTAGGAAGTCAATGAGTATACCGATTAAAAATAGGAAAGTACTCTAACCATATTTTCAAGCTATACTACTATAATCAGACATTTTATTTGTATTTTAAACGTTATTAAAACTCGGTTTTTAGTTTTGAAGATTTCTTTATACTCTTTATGAGTGTCACAAAGGTACGATTTCGCTTAATAAAATGGGGCGTTGTTTGTTTTATTCCACGCCGTTATATCCTTAGGAGAGAACCACTAAGCAAACATTTGCCCTTTATCCATACAAAGGCCTGTATTCTTTAGCCAGAATATACAAGAACGTAAGTGGTTTATAAATAACTCACTGTAAATTGTTATATACCATTGTTACTCATCTTACTTATTTATTAAAGCAATTGTGTCCGGTGAGTATTACAATGTTTTAGCATTGTTTTAATGGCACTAATTAAATAATATTAACAAATAGTATGTCACATGAATATTTGATATAGGAAGAGTTATTTCTAGCCAATATAAATAAAATCATTTAGGAAAGTACAGAAAATGTTTTAAAGTAAAAATTTATATTCATTTTAATGTAGGAATTTTACTTTGAACATTGCGTAAATTCTTGGTAATAAAATCTATTTCTTTAGTAATTATTGAATGATTGATATTTTATTAGGTATTTCCTTTAATCTTAAAATGTATTTTCCATCATCGATCTCTCTGCGTAGTATTTGTGGGAATCTCTCTATCTCAGCAAGCTTCTTCACAAACTAGAGAACTATTTTTAAGGTATAAAAGACGGAATGTGAACCCAAAATCAAAATTATTGTGTTTAAATCAAAAGACAGTTTTAACCAGCCTTAGATTACTAGGCCACTTCACGTTCTGCGTTTATTAATACTAGAAAATAAAAAACTGGCAATGTCAAAGTGAAGTGCTTTTAATAACGACTCCCTAAAATCCGGTTCCTTTACATGCAGTCTACCCGTAATAGAAATTTATCAAACTATATTTCACGCCCCAAAAGGTAAACAGTTTTGAATTGATCGAAGCGGAGAATAAAACGGAAATTTGAAGTGAAGTGAAAATTGTAAAAATAATTGGTGGTTAAAAAAAGGCTGATAATAACACTAAATTCTCTAAAAAGTTTAATATAGGCCCCAAACACGTGGATACTGTTTTCTTCATAGGTGGATATTATACAGTGGTTACAAAATCTACATAAAGTGTTCAAAAACGTGTATCGGGGGAAATGTGGTCATACGCAGGATGTCTCATTTGCTCTCTATGCGAAACCATTTACGAATCGCAGCTACAATGCAAGTCCAAGTACATTAGTATGACACTAATCCTTGTACACGTTAGCAAAAATCTTGTTAATTTATCTCAATACATTTTGGTGATAGATTAAGAAAATCTACGCTAAGTCAGTCAAATTACTTTGAGTCTTCAATAGTTAATCTTTAGTATATTAGTATCTTATTTAGTATCTTTAGTTATTTTTAATCAATAGTATCTTTTGGTCACAATCAATTGCATAGTTCAAAAAGGCCTTCGTTTTGGTTAATGTGAACATAAATACTCACTAATACTCAAGTTGTACCTAATCGTCATTACTAAAAAAGGGAATGAGTTTACAACATGTGGATACAATTTTCAGCCACACAACTTTTACTAATTTAATAATATTATTTTCTGAAATGAAATGTTAATATCTTAGTCAAATCGTTTGTGATACTCATAACACGGTTAAAGTAACACTTTAACCAGACTGTTAAAAGCCTTTATAGTGGATGAACAGTTTTAAATTACAAAAACTAAAATATTCTCTTTATTTTTTTAGGATTCAGTTAATTAAGTATCATGTCTAAATAAAAAAATATTTAAAACAAAAATTAAGTAAGAGAATGTAATAGTTCATATTAAATTGGTTTGTTGCAAGTTATATATAGTTATATATAGATATTCCAATTCATTATAAGCTTTGTGTGTATATAACGTTTCATAATTACAAACATACATATAAATCTAAGGGTATTAAAATATGTAAAAAAAAATACTTTAAAACTTGGTCTGGTTCAATGATAACTGGTTTTGTTGTTAGAATTAATTGATATTTTTACCTCGTCATACACCAAGCATTGTTTTCAAACGCAACTCCATTATGGATACGAGTGGAATCAAAACACAACTTTGTTTTTAAAACGCGTCATGAGCACTTCAGATAATAATTGCCCACTGCCCAGTCCCTAAACATGTTTTCTTGATCATCCTCTATAATGAATTAAATAATGATAATTATTATGCATTTGTTTATGCAGTTTTTGAGTATCACAAAAATAAAAAAAATAAAATTTTAGCTCTAAATGTAAAGCTTATTTGTTTCAGTGTACCGTATATCAAATACCTATATAATTGAAACCTATATCATAGAACATATATTTAAAAGTTATCAAAAATAACGATAATAAATAAATAAGCCAAGCTCAGGACTTTTGAATACATACACGTGTTGTTTATTACAATTGTATATTGACTACGTACTTTTCTTTGAAAACCAATTTATCTTACAATGATACTAAACAAGAATTATACACTGAATATTTACACAGTTATCGTTTATGCAAATCAAAATATCAATGTTTGAACCACAACAGTGCAATATTTGGAATTAAAATAATCAGCTGCACGCGATATGGGGATATTCTAAATTGCGTGTGATATTTGGCATACTGTATAGCAGTTTGAATACTGTACTAACAGTTGGCATGCAGTTTGGCATACTGTACAAAGTTAAATATAAACTAAACCTAAAGCTGCATTAGTCTAGTTGTAATCCAGAGTCAGAAAGGTATGAACAGTGCAAAGCCGTTGCAGTAGTAAGATCTCACTAGTTATCAGATCAATATATTAATTCTAAAAAATTTTGACATCTTTTATAGATACACCCGTCACTTCTTTGATGTGATTATGACTGAATTTATAAAAAAGACATTTTGTTGAATAAGTGTATAAAATAAATATAACATGTTAAGCACATCATAGATATACACGGCGACCCTTTAAAGTCAAGTATATTCTTTCATAAATAACATTCTTAAGTAGGCTACCCAGCTGGGGAATGCTGCTCTCTGATTGGCTAGGGGGCGTGGCCTAAGGAGGGGTGGGGATGAAATGCTGCTCTCTGATTGGTCCCCGCAAGAGCTGGGTGGCCTACTTTCTTAGTAGGAATTTCAAACTAAGAACAAAAGGAAAACAGTTTAAAACTTAGGAAGAAATAATGCAGCATTTTTATTGTACTATTAAACAACAATTTAACAAATTAATACTATACTAAAACTGATTCTCGTATTACTGAGTCATGGACATTTTAAATAACAATACCTAATTCATGCATTCTGTTCTGAAACAGACATTGAACTTACAGGAGTGGAACTGGTTGACCTCTCACTCTTAGTAATATCTGTATATAGAGCCCCTAGTGGGAATATTGAAACTTTCTTTTCAAATTTGGACCGATGCTTAATGTGGCTGACTTTGTTCAAAACTCCAATAATACTGGGTGGTGATTTTAATATCTATCTAAATCAAGATGAAATAAGAACGCATAGACTCGATTTTCTGCTAAAAAGTCATGGACTATTTGTGACGAATCGCTCTCCTACACGTGGCCCTGTATGCTTGGATACTTTTGCAACTTCGCTCGACACCAGAACCTGTATTACTTCTGTCGCTGACTCGATAGTGGCTGATCACTGCCCGGTAATCCTGGATGTTCCCACTCAATGGGTGAGTAACTCTGATTTTTTACCCTGGTTTACTAAGTACAGCAAAATTATAAGACCTGTTTGTGAAGATAAGTTTGGTTATCTTAGGCTATCTCTATTAAGTAAAGACTGGAATGCGGAAATTCAGACCGATGACCCATTGACAGCTTTTGACTCCTTTTTTAGTATTTTTATGGACTGTTTTGACCAAGTCTTTCCTCAAAAAATAGTGCCTAGACGTAAGCCTAAGCTTAAGCCTAAACCTTCACCAACTACTAAGAGTAAGCTAATCTGTGGTAAGTCATGGTACACACCTGACCTAGATCAACTGAGGAAACTCGTATTGGCTTTTAACGATAGACATAAGCATGCTGTTGAGGTAATAGATAGAAATAGGTACTTAAGCTTGTACATTAGAAGTAAGAGGTTGTATAGAGTAAAGGTGGACGAGGCAAAGAAACTTGCAAACATGACTGAGATTGAAGCTGCGAAAAATCCGTGCAAGGCGGCATGGAATTTGGTAAATCGTGTTTCTAAGCCAACCCCAACTCTTAAATGCCCCGCAAATCCTGATGAATTCAATGAACATATTCTGGGGGAAATTGACAAAATTGTTGACTCAGTAAACCCTGACAGTGATGTAAATACTGCAACTAAAATACCGGACAAGCCTATTATAAACTCTCTAGATAACTGGGCTTATGTAACGCCTCAAAATGTCATTAAAATAATCAAACAATTCAAGAACACAACTAGTCAGGATATTTATGGCTTAAACATCATTGTACTGAAACATGTTGCGGACATTATTGCTGATCCCCTAGCAAAAGTACTTAATCTTTGTATGTCCCATGGGGTTTTCCCTGATGTCTTAAAAGTTTCTAAAACAGTACCCATTTTTAAAAAGGGCAACCCTGAAGATGTAGGAAGCTATCGACCGATTTCCATAGTGCCTATGTTTGCAAAGATTTATGAGACTATAATGAAAACACAGCTTGTTCAACACTTTGAAACAAATGGTCTGTTTAGTGACTCACAGTATGGTTTTAGGTCTGGTAGAACCACAACTACTGCAGTTCTCAAACTTGTCACTGAGGTAGTCGATGCTTTCGAAGAGGGGAATTCAGTTGCACTCACCCTAGCTGACTTAAGCAAAGCTTTTGATTGCGTCTCCCACATTCAACTGCTAGAAAAGTTACATCTATATGGCGTTGGGGGGCCAGCACTGCTTGCCTTTAAATCCTACCTCCTAAATCGAAAACAGATCATGGCAGTAAAAGGGGCAAATTCACAACCATTGCCGGTTAAACATGGCGTGCCCCAGGGATCTGTGTTGGGCCCTGTGCTATTCTTGGTGATGGTAAACGACCTCGGACAGTTAGGCAACGTCTTGCTTTTTGCGGACGACACGACTATCTTTGCGGATGCAAGCACTCCTGAGGAAGCCAGAGCCAAGGCTGTACAGTCTTTCGAGAAAACCAAGACGTGGTTCAAAGCAAATAAGCTTTGCCTAAATGAAACCAAAACGCAACACATGACCTGCAGTCTAGCTCGGAATCCCATCCCTGATAACCTGCCTGAAGTAAAATTATTAGGCTTCATAATCGACCCCAAACTCACCTGGGAAAAACATACCATGAAAGTGTGCACCAAGCTATCGAGGACATTGCATCTCTTTAGGAAGCTCAAACCTATGCTGACAAAGCAATACCTACTGACTGTCTACTTTGCTTTGTTCCACAGCCATATCAGCTATGGGTTGGAGGTTTGGGGCCATGCAGCTGGATGTAAGGATATACTTTTGTTACAAAAGAAGGTAGTAAGACTTATTTCGTCCGCTGACTACCACGAACATTGCAGACCTCTTTTTAGTAAACTCAATATCCTTACAGTATACAGCCAGTACATTCTAATCACCCTAAACAACGTAAGGACCAACATCTCTAGTCTTGCATTGAGAGAAGACCAACATGATCACAATACAAGGTCAAAATCCAACCTTGATATCCCTTTCTGCAGACTAAACAAAAAAAAGGACAGCTTTCCTATGTTGGCAATTAGGATGTACAACCGACTGCCACTGTACTTTAAAAACCTTGAGGCCTCAGTTTTCAAAAACGAACTGAGGGAGTGGCTACTGGCAAGACCCTTGTACTCCCTAGATGAGTTTTATAAAATTTGCGTCTAACCTGCCGCCAAACTTGTAAATATGTATATAAATATTATTATTATTATTTTTATTTTGACTCAGTCTATCCAGCAAGAGCTGGTCAACGACGTCGAGGGAGTAAGTAAGTAAGTAAGTAAGTACCTAAAATAAATGACCACCCGACGTTTGTTATTCCGGATGACATTTGAAAAAGTATGTTTGATAGTAAAATAAGAGTAGAAATATGTAATAGTGAGATTATTAATTTACATATTTGTTCACTACAGTCAATTGGTGAACCAGGGTACACATGATTTTTTATTACTAAAATGAATATAAACTAAACCTAAAGTTGCATTAGTCTAGTTGTAATCCAGAGCCAGAAAGGTATGAATAGAAATATTTTGACTTTGCTGACGACTGTTCCTAACTCTAAATGACAACAACTAAACACAACAAATTTTCCATAAAATTGTACAGAGTAGCATGTTGAACAATCAGCTGTCTTGGAAAATAATTGTAGTG
This sequence comes from Macrosteles quadrilineatus, assembly GCF_028750875.1. NCBI lineage: Eukaryota > Metazoa > Arthropoda > Insecta > Hemiptera > Cicadellidae > Macrosteles > Macrosteles quadrilineatus. The sequence continues at coordinate 619,643 of NW_026542597.1, forward strand.
GGGATAATCTATATATATAAAATTCAATGTATGTTTGTATATTTGTATGTTTGTATATTTGTATGTTTGTCCTTTATGGACTCCAAAACCGCTCGACAGATTGTAATGAAACTTTCAGGCATTATTAGGTATTATTTAAGGATGGTTTGTGTGAAGTTTGGTGCAGATCCGTCAATAGGGCTCCGCCCCAGTGGCTCTGGAGTTTCCCATGTTAACCTTAAGAGTACTCATATTTAAATGGAATTAATGAATCTTAACAGCTGGTGCAACTAAACAATTTGATTCAGTGATGTTCAATAGCATTAAAAAGTTAATAGGTTTACCAACAGGGTGCAGCACTATATTTATTTTTAATTTATGAGAACAGCTAATTTGCAACCAAAAGGTGAGTGAGCGTAGCGAACGAACTTTAACCTGGAGGCGAGTTAGCGTAGTGAACGAGCTAACCTGAAGGCAAGTGAGCGCAGCGAACGAGCTCCAACCTAAAGGTGAGTGAGCGTAGCGAACGAACTTCAACCAGGACGTGATTGAGCGATGCGAACGAGCTCATCTTGAAAATGAACGAGCATGTGACATAAAACCACAATAGGACAGGACGACGTCTGTCGGGCCAGCTAGTGTAACTATATAACAACTGTGGACAACATACGATTTTTGTGTTGTATGCTATATGCAACATATGTAGATCCTGTAAAACAGCTGTTTTTTGCAGGTCAATCGAAAAGTTTTAAAATAACTTGGTTATTTATATAGGCTTAGTTAATTTAATGGGCTGTGGTTTAGTTAATTAAATTTTTAAACGCTTTTCATACAAGGGAGGTTTACAATGGCAAATTTCAACTATGGCTCCTAATATCACATTACCTTTTATATCTGGGAAAGTTTTTTTTTTTAAATCAAATGACAAAAGTGTATCTGGTTTATACACCACAGCACCACCAAAGTTCCGGTCACACTCCAAGTCCTACCAGAACCATCGCACTGCATGACTGACTTTGTTTTTTATCATCAAACGTATTCCAAAGAGTTTGTAAAGCAATCTAAACATTGAATTTATATTGTATTATTACATCTCATTTCACAACGATAAAACTCTTTTTGTTCTAGCATTGAGTTTAGTTTTAGTTTTCTAATTTTTATGAACCCTAATAATTTATTGCGTAGCTTCAACCATGCAAGGGAAATTAATAGAATAAGCCCAAATGATGTATCTAAACATATAAAATGGCACATAGTGGTATAAAAACGCCAAATTTGGCAGATTAAAGCAATCTTACATCAATCATGTGTATTTTTGTTGTAAAACGTTTCAAGTTAAAGCATTTAATTAAAATAATGTTGATGCTAGTAAAGTTATACTTAAACTGTTATATAAGTATGGGTAAAATTATATCCCTACAATATACACATGAGAAAGATTAATAGTTAAAATAGGCTACAACTAATCTTAAATGTCACAAACTAGACACGAAATGCTTTAATATTTGTTTACGATTTACCATATTTGATTGTTAGCAAGTTAGGCATCATGGTTAAATTCGGATTACTAAATAATACCGAGCATGGCATTGGTCAATAAGGTGTAGAGATGATTAGTTTTTGAACGTGTACAGCTTCCTGTACAACAGGTATACTTATTAATTTTGAAATTTTAAAAGTTATAATTGAGTACGAACAAATTAATTTAGTATATTAACCAGATAACATTTTATTTTAATTTAATGTATTATTATACAAATTTTCTCCCTAAGAATATTAGGCTGTGTACACATTATTTTGTATTTTAAACACAAAACATAGTTCAAAGTAATGAGTCAGGTGATATAGGACGTGGTCAAGGCAAAACCAATTACAGTCCGATCAGACCTCTAGCTCGCCAACAACGGGTTTACGGTTACATTCCGGTGAACTTGAATGTCCCAAAAACTGCATTAACGGTATTTGGTAAAAATAATGTATCATCAAAATACAATACAGGTATGTAAAATGTGTTTTAGGAATGTAAAATAGTTGAGTGACAAGAAACTGTACTACGGTTAAGGGTTTTATACCCTATAAAACATTTTACGAAATGACAGGATTTGTATAAAAAACTTAATTAAATTAAATTCACTTACACGTTTTGACAGTTAGCATATTCTAACTTAAACCTGCATTCGAATATTGAAACCCCACTAATGCTTTAAATATAAAATAAACCTAGACAGAATAAGTCAGTAAAGTTAAGTACAAAGAGTTAAACTCCTTTAAAACTATCACGATAGGTTTTACACTATTTTATTGAATTTATAAACATGAGAAAACACTTATGAGTTTAAAGCTGTGTTTGAAATATCGATTTTATCGATATTAGACATTAAACTAACTTAAGTATGTAGAAAACACTTTGGTTGTTGATACACAACAAAATTTAATAGTAGTGAAATTCAAAGCTATAAGTATTGTGATCCAACCGGCGGCGTTAAAATGCCCCTGTGTTATACTTAAAGCCAAACATAAAACCTTTAACAATGATTCAGATTTTTACGTGCATTTGGCTTACAGTTTATCATCAAATGTCTTGGTATTGTAACTAGAAATAATATGATATAATATCATTGGGTTTATGGGTTAATGTATGTTAATAGATGTTAATCCATAAAATACGACAAACCACTTACTAGTACACGCTAAGAACATGCCACTGCAATTTATAAATATTAAATTACTTACGGAATGTCTAAAGTTCATTTTGGATTGTACTAAACCTATCAGCACCACTGAATCAGTTACTAAGTGCAATCTAACCAATCTGGAGTTCCTATCATGTGTGCTTGACCCAGTTGTAGGCTCAACCACGTTGACAGTATAATTTTAAAACATTAATGGACGATTACGATTCATTATCCATTCACAAATCTGTTTTTTGGATATTTTTCCACTCACTCTGGTTACCCTATGTACAATTAGAATAGTTTTATTATTTGTTTATCTTGGTCCGCGGTATATTATGCGCAAGATATTTTTTTTAATTGGCCTTTAATAAAATGGGTATACAGTGCGTAACAATAATTATAATTGCTGAAAATATTTTAAATTGGTTTTACGTAAGTCTAAAACCTGGGTCAAATTAAACTGACATTAAATACCCACCACACTTTTAAAGGGGCATATTTATTTAACTCATAGTTTTCAAGAACAGTAAGTCATTTTCACGGGCTATTTTAGGAGGATTTTATTGGTTAAAAATAAATGTTTCTCATTTTGGACCCCTCGAAAAAAGTTCTATTCATTTATAAACCATTTTGTAGAGTTTGAGAAAACAAATGATGTAGTGTACTGAACGTTGTTGTATGCTAAATGGTTACAATAAAGATAATACCAAAATTGCATACATAACAAAATTTCCATGTTATTCTTATTGAGGATAAATAAACTGTTGTGGTTGATTGTTTATCTTGTATATTTTCGTCAACATTTTGAACAAGTTTTAATAATTTGATTCTAAACTATCGACGTTTTAATAAAAACACATTCTTTGACCTTCCCTGTAGCATCAAACCTAGGTTATCATTTAAACTACTATAGGAAATCAATCTGACAATTTTAAAGGAATATAATAGTGGAAATCCAGCCAGGCAAATGGAAATTCGCTCAGTCCGCAGGTTTGCTGTGGAGGTATTTCTTATTATAGATTTGTGGTAAAAGAACTCTATGTTTTTATAAAAACTTATCCCCGTATGTTCTGGTTTTTTCATAAATGTGGGTATGGCCATTAAAGAATCGTTATAGTTAAAGTTTTTCCAAATGTGGGACCATAACATGTATCACATAACCATTTGTGTTTGTCTTACTTAAGGTAATGGTTTGAGCTTTAGAATGAAACGCGAAATATGTTCAACAAAAATTATAACATACCGTACACGTTGTGTACGTTTATACGTTTACTTCTATCATTCAGTAAATTATATTATTAATCTGATGCGCAGGAAAATTTTTGCATATCCCGATTAACATCTAAAAAGCAGTAAGTAACTAAAACATTCGATGATATCCTACTTAATCTTCTTCAATGAAGGATAATATTTACTTTCTGGTAGTGTTTTTCAAATCGTATAATCGACATTATCTTGTAAAATAAATGGTCGCTTTTTACGATATTCATATTGGACGTTTTAAAACTAATATTATGAAGAAAATAAATTTCAATAATCATCTAGTGTCATTTAAACAGATGTACCAACACATGTTATGGAGTTGAATAAGATTGAATCAGTTTTGTTTAAATATCAAATGTCGATATGTAATTAGAATTCAAAATGTTGTACCAGTAGTAGTTTCAGGCTGTATTATGTTTTCTATTTGTTGTATTATTTGTTTATATGGTATTACAAAACTACTTTAAAATTATTAAATTATTTTAAAATGTATTTTCCCATTGAGTTATATCAACTTTAAACCGTTATTGGGTTAGTAGTAACCATATTTTAGGGCAACAAACAAAGTTAGAGTTGTCGTTAAGCTGATATCGACGTAAGTTTGATATCTTGCCAATAACGTAAGGATAACGATATTGACTTCCCTCGTTGTTCCAGATTATACGGTGGAAACAAAGGCCATTATAGGTTGTCTTAGCTAGTGCTTGCCCTAGCAATATACACAGGAGTTTAATAGTGACTTAATTTTATGTTTACGGATTTCACAGTTGGTATTTCATGTATTTATTTATATATAAGGGATAGTTTGCACAATTTTACATGAAAATATAATAACCATAAAAAATAAATTGGAAAAATGCAATATAACATTATAAAAATATAGCAATAACAACGATAACGAGAATCAAGCAAGAACAATGAGGAAACGTTAAAATCAGGTACTTATGCAAATGCAAACCTGAATTTGCCACCAATTAATAGAACATGTTAATATGCAACAACAATAAATCGAGTGACAAAATATATATAACAATGACAATAAAGCTATACAAAGACACATAACAATGATAAATATGAACATAAGTGTGTAAAAGACATTATGGTGAAGTTTTGAATGCAACAGCAACGATAACAGATATTTAGGTAATTGCCTTGGAGAAGGATAACCTGCATATTGCACAGGAAAACACTTTATATGGCACTTTATAGGCACCAACATTCAACTGACATTACACCAGAGATACTCCTCTAAAATGACAATGGGGAACCACATAAGTCGACCATAGAAGTCACCTTTCTGCAACGCCTGAGAAGCATAGATATACCACTGTTAGTTGTGAGCATATCCATAGCCGTCTCTAGTAATATTACTAGAGACGGCTATGGCATATCTCGTGTTCCACAAGGTATTAGTAATTAGTGAAGTCTATATCCTGATGGTTATCACTACACTGGTTTGATTTTATTGCTAACCAATCTCTGATGTATTGTATTTGTATTTAATTGAATTATGAATATTATACATCTATTACTGTAATGTTTAATGGCTGAATTTTGAATTTCAAATTACATCTATTAACATTGTGGTTATTGTTGATCAGGTGTTCAGCGAACTTGAAATGTTGAGTTCGCAATTCCGGTTCGGGGAGGTGTTCGTTAAACATTCTCTTGAATCAACGGCATTTTCATTCAAGACACTATGTACATTTTTGGACACTTGCTGCATGATAACTTGTATACTCCGGTGTCAACTAGACTGTTAGAGACTGTTGATTTTGAAGAAGTGGATTTAAAGGCCTTTCTAATTAACTAATAGATTGCAGGCCAATGTTATATTGTGTTTTTTAATTAGTTTTTTTAGGTGTAGTGCAAACTGCTGCCGTATTGTATGAAGACGAAGTACGTATTGAATGTTACTGTGATTTAAGAACCGTTGCTACTAACTGAGACACTAGTATTGATTCAACAAAACAGTCCAGCCGTGGAATCTTCACCACAACTTTCCACTCAAACTGATTGTATTGTGTAATACTATACAATATGGTTGAAGTCCAACAACAGCTTTGCGATGCGATATTTTTCTTCCTGTTTTTATCCATTGTAGTGGAATTAGAACACTAGTCTATGGATTAAATCCACTGTATGTACATGTATTTCCAATTATAAGTTAGGGGAGGTAATTAAAAAAACCTGAAAAGATTTTTGTTTAAGAAATGTTGAATGACAAAATCCTCGATGGCGTCCCTACTTACATCCTATTGGACACTGGAAGTTCTGGACAAGAGGTTTGTTTACGTACAACTAGAGTCAAAATTTACTTGTTCGCTAATTAGCTTGTTACTATTTTTATATTAAAATTGAGATGATGTCATAGTGTTGCTTAAAATATAAACTTAGCTTCCATAATTAAAAGGTTTCTGAGGAAGGTTTCAAGCGTTCGACTCACGGTAACGGTTGTTGGAAGACAAGACCAAGAGACGGGACGAGACGGTTAAGTTTTGAAAAACGATGGATACGGAAAAAAAGAAATGTTGAACGGCAGGTTCGCGCGTCACTCCATGAAGCTGTGGCGTTTGCGTCACAATTCACATGTGATGCCTAGATTTGTATTGTTCTTAAATGTGAGAATTTCTATTTCATAATGTTAAGCTTAAATGGAAAAATAACTATATCACAACCACTGGTTTGGGTGGAAAAAGGTGCTAGTGGTAGTTATGCCGATTAAAAAATAAAGAAACACAATTGAAATATATTTCGCAAGCTAGAAAACTAATATTAGATATTTTATTTCTTTTGAAAACGTTATTAAAACTCTGTTTTTATTTTTGAAGTTAGCTTTATACTCTTTATGAGCGTCATGAGTGTCACAAAGGTACAATTTCGCAAAAAAATTGAGCTTTGTTTGTTTTATTCCACACCGTTATATCCTTTGGAGAGAACCACTAAGCAAACATTTGCCCTTTATCCATACAAAGGCCTGTATTCTTTAGCCAGAATATACAAGAACGTAAGTGGTTTATAAATAACTCACTGGAACTTGTTATGGTAATGTTCTAGCTCACTTATTTATCAACGTATCGTACTTATGTCGCCAATATCTAAGTCTTCCTAACTGTATTCGACAAAATTACACAACCAACTTCAGTGGAAAGTTGCGGTTTGGGATCCTCCTCTGCGACTACTTGATTAATTGTTTTTATTGTTGAAAGTGAAGTACAATATTTAAAACATTCTAAGCTAATGGTAATGTTAACTCCCATTCCAGTAGTAATGACATAAAATAACAGGACAGTACTATGGGTTAATGCTTTCCTTCAAGTTGTCAAACCATGGTTATTTTACTACTTGAATAATTATTTTGTGGTATGTTAGATTTAAATATTAGAAAAGTGTTCTAAATATGTACTGTGATAAGTTTAAGTAATCATACCAGCAGACAGTAAACGAAACGCATTTTCTGGCTTTAGGAATATATTGTTCCTGTCAGTAATTCAACACTTTACTAAATATGATTCGTTCATTCTTATCTATTAGAACATACTATCAACTATAAGGGATAATGGAAAAATTTAAGTACACGATAACTTTCAACAATTTATTTTATTTCAAAAATAATATTAAACGTTTTATTAGTAATACATGTTATTTACAAGTAAACTGCGTCATTATTAACAGTAAGCAACTTTATACACACATGAGTCCTTATTATCACCTTTATCATCATTCGCTGAAAACACTCAGCAACAGCCTCTAGATTAAAACAAATACGAACTTGGGCAGGAATACATACAAATTGATAAAGTAATAGGAGGGATAGAAACATATGTTAAATTTTATCATGAAAACTACTACGAATTTAATTAAGAAGATCTTTTAGTACCTAATATAATATTTAAGTTAGCAAAAGTTCAATTTTACAAATTTATAATATCGTTGACTTATAAAAAAAAATTCATTTTTTTTGGTTAATTTTATTCATACATCCTTAAAATCATGTTTTTCAACAGTGTAATATAACCTGGATTGATTGAATTTTTGAATGATTTAAAAATCACAGAAGGCCTTATAATATATCTCAATAAATGTGTAATCATGTTGCAATTTGAAATTTAATTTTAATACGAAAAAATACATTTTAAGAATTTTTTTATGTTTTAAGAACTTTTTGAAACATACGAACCATTTTAAAAGATATTATTTATAAACCATTCGATAGATAACAAAATTATTGGTACGAAATTTGGTCACATCAAGAAAAGACACGACGAAAAGAAAGAAAACACTGAAACCATAACACTATCGTCCGCTTTAACACTATATACACTATACACGGGTCACACATGATACAGCGCGTCTTCCGTTTCCGGTTTGCTCCGGTTCAGCTGGTCACATATCCGGTTCAGGTCGTTGGCCAGGCACCGGAAGTCGACCTGTCGCTCGATTTGTCACACCCTTAGCTCCTCCATCGGTTTTCCCTGGGTGTGTTTCCGTCCCAGAGTACCCGGATGGGTGCTGATGAGCTGGATACTCCCGTGAGGTGCGAGGAGTGGCTGGGTCTCTGCTTGAGCCGGGGGTTTGACGACCTTGGGGGGTGGAGGAGGCCTAGGGAGGGTTCCTCCGTCAGTGAACTCCGCGGGAGGCAGACGATGACTCTGGGGAGGCTGGAGCACCAAGAGGGTTGTGTCCGAGGTTGGAGTCTTAAGGATGGAGGGTATACTGGTTGGTGTACGGGTTTCCATGATCTGCAGGAGCTCCGTAGGTCCTATAAATGTACATTCATGTCAACTTCGTGGTTTAGGTACATTGTATATTAGATATTTTTTGTGTGTAAAAATATCCGATTGGAAATAACTATTTACGTAGAACCTTTAGGTGAAGGTTATCGATGTTACATTAAAGCAACAGTATACTGCGGTTATCTGAGCTGTGTATCTACTTGTTTAATATTCTATATATTACTTCCTAAATGACGCTGTAAGTTTATGACTAATGTTGTGATTAGACAAGTGAAAGCTTAGTGACCACAATTACAGACAATATTATTTCTGCAGGAAATATAATTTATATACTAATCAACCTTTTCGATCATTTAGTTATAGACTCATATGCATATCATGTTTTACAATACTGCCCTAATATCCATCAAATGTCGCTATCCCAATATCATTTTACTATCATTGCGATGTCTAAATTATAACAACTCCCTCACCTCCAGTTACACAGATATTGCTCATAGGTCCGCCATTCTCCTGCCGCTTCTTGAGCGTGGAGTTGCAGGAGGCTGTGGAGTTGTTACTGGCCGGACTCGAGTCACCGTGTCTTCCCTTGTCTCTCTGGTAGTAAACGCCGGCGAAGATCAGGACATTGAGGAGCAGCAGAGAGCAACCGATGGCTATCGTCACGCTCAACGCTGTAGAGTAAGCGGCAAACCCATCCTCCTAATAACGATATGTGTTAGTACTTGATTGTAAATTATAAAATTAAATAACAGCACGGACGAAAATACTACACATCTTAAAATGGTTGATTTTATAACAGCTTACTTACTCTAATTAGGAAAACCTGGTTCAAGCTTAAAAATAAAAGCTTAATGAGAACTTCATTTGCCCTAATAGTGGAAAAATCGTGGGCCTCTTTCGCGATCGCGGTGAAAATCTCTCGTGGTGAGGGCATCTTAGCTTTTCGTTTCAGAAGCTACATATATTTTATGAGACTGATGGTGCAATCGTGCCAAACAATGAATGTTCGATGTATTTCGGAAGCTGTTCAATAATTACGTTCTGTTTTAGTTCAGGATCATTCATTAAATTTTTTTCTCCAGCGACTACATCTAGTCTGTTTAACTCGCTCTATGACAGGAATATTGATAAAACCATATAACCATGTAAATTATGAAGTAGGCCTAAGGATCTAGCACTTGAAAATGAGTTGAACATTAATAATATCTTATTTGGATGTTTCCTTTTATATGACTTTTGGACGAGAATACAAATTCTCGTAGTACTCCTAGCATTTAATTCTTCTTCAAAATAGGTCTAAACTGGGTGATGGATTTCTTACATGAATAATATGCAGCACAGAACTAAATAAAAACGTCTACATTCTATGTATTACCTGCTGACTGTTGTCCGAAGACTCCTGTGCGGCAGAGCCTCTGTCGGAGGAAGAGGGAGCGACGACCACAACCGGTGGCATGTAGAGTCCCAGGGAACTGTTGTCGTAGGAAGGTGAAGGCAGAACTCCCTGGCCTACACTGTCAGTCGTGGTGTCGTGGGGAGGCTTACGAGAGGATGGAACAGCCGGAAACTAGGTATATATTAATTACATTATATATTAATTAGTACAAGGAGATATAGGTAATTATTTTCTTATATTGTGTAGATAACATTACATTTGCTACATTCTCAGTTGCATTTGTCATGTCTCAATTTTTCAATGTCCAGGAAAATATGGGAACTAATTTTTGATCAAGTAAATATTATGATCTTTGACATGTTATTATAATAATGTAAATACGTTATGTGAAAAATTATGATTTAGGTCTTCTAAAAAATTGAACCATCTAAAGACCTAGTTGGATCAGAGATTCACTGAGTTTACTAATTTAAATAATTTTATTTTCTGTCATATGTATGTTCCTATGACACTATATCCTTTCAGTTTTGTCCGTTTGAATGTTCTCACATTTGATCAAAGTTGGTAATTTCAATTATAAAACTTCGATGCTGCTCCGTTACACTAAGTTAAATTTTATCCAAAAGTGCATACAGTCTTGAAATGCAATGTAAAGTATTATCTATATTGCATATTTAAAGATAATCACTGAATAATTTGTTTATCCATATAATATGGGAAAGTCTACAAGCGTATTCCAAGTAAAATTTGTAAATTGCATTAGCTGATTAAACTATATTCTAACATAATCTATTCTGACGTTTCTTTGGGAGCCTCAATTGCAATTTTACCAAGGTCAACAATCCCCGAAATATAAGTCATCAGGGGTGCAAATTGTTGGCTAAAAATCGTGAGTTTGGGTGTTTATAGTAGTTAAAATAACCCATAACATAATTAGATTCTTAACTCCCTTGTATACATCATACAAATTGAGCAGAGAAATTTAAACGAGTACATTGTTCATAATAAAAGCTTGGTACCAAATGAGGATGGTCGTCTGTCTCCAGCTGATGGTGAGTCCGAGGAACGTCGTCACCGCCTGGTCTGTGGAGATCCGGGACAAGGTTCAGCCAGAAGGAGAGACGGTGGGCCCTGTAGTGGTTCTTGAGCTTTGGTTTTATATCTGCAGAGAGAGAAGAAGATATAATAGCAATAATTCATTATTCGTTTGAGTAATTGTTGTAAAAGTAATTGTTTAAGTAAAAAACAATCTGTATTGAGTTGTTTTGATTAAACTACAGTTGGAAATCAACTGGAAACTCAATGTAATAACTCATGTACAAAATCACATTGTGTCAGTTCTATAATAGAATTAACATAACCTACATACCACGATAAAATTCACACATCAAAAATTTATTAGATTCATATTTTTGGTCAACTTTTTTTGTAAACAACCATATTGTCAAATCATACACATGATTAATAAAATTTTTCCAAATTCACACGATTTTTCATATCACATGATATATTTTTTTTTATTCCATGATGAAAGGAATATCCTCAGAACATTTAAAATACTTTTTAGAGTCCTGATACTAAATGTAATTAAAAATCAACCAAGTAATAACTAGCTTTGAAGGTTTAATTTTAGAACATAATAAAGGCACCTAAGCGTATTTGATCGAATTACGTTTAGCGTAGTAAGGAAAATTTAAGCAGAAAATTTGTTAGAGCACATAATTAAATTGAACTGCTTCAAAAGTTCTTTCAGAAAATAAGGAAAATAGCTTGTAAAATTGTGTGCGATTGAGTTAATGATTTAGAGTTACTGTTATTAATCTTGAAAAGGTTTTCTATCTAATTCAATTTGAATTCTCGACTTTATTTCAAGCCTTTAAATAGTATAGAGATTTGTCTTAATACTATGACTGAAATATTTTATAAATTTACCAAGACAAATATATTTTTTATGAACGGATTCATATGGAGCCCATTCAATGTTCTTGAATCGATTCTTCTCTTGTCTAAAACCATGCACGAGATCAGCATCCTGTGGCTCATTAGGATTCCTAAAACAAAAAAAATATTCGGATAGAATTGTGGAAACAGTTTTTTATTCTTGTTTATTATTTTACATTTTACAATATTCAACAACCGTGCCATATCAATAATTTTACCATAGCAAACTAAATTTTAATTTTAAAAATAAATACATTTCCATAGTAAACTACGACCTCATGCAAACGAAGATTTCTACCAAATTTGAAACTAGTTTCTTTAGTTATGTTATTTAATATTATTTACGAATTTCTCAATGGGAGCTATGCTTGATCTCAGCCTTTGTAGGCTATTATATTATCACCAACGTATTGATTACTTGAGCCATCGTTTATTTCTGCTACGTTTCAAGAGTAAAGGAAAAGGATGATAAGAGGGAAAATGAAACAAAGTCTGGAGGTTTTCAGTTTTCGTTCTCAAGGACCAAGATCTGAAAGAGTTTGAGATGTAGGTTTTGATGGAGGCTACAGAAGAAGGTAATTTTAGGAGTTCCTGCAAGGATGTTAGGATGTCTGGAGGAGGTGGAGGGGGGAACCAATGGTGAGGTTCTGAAGGATGAGGAGGGTCAAAGTTAGAATTTCTTGAAATAAAATTCTGACAAATAAAATTTGTGATATGTTTCTATGAAAATAATTTGATTTTCTATTTGTTTTCAATCATGGTTTTACTTCTAAAGTACTAACCTATCAAACATTCGGTATTACCTCCTTTAATGTTTAGGTTTTACACGGAATGAAAATAAGAGGCGTTTCCTTGGAAACAAAAAAAATCCCCTAAACAGAAAATATTAAGAGAATTTTCCTTTGCCTAATTGAAAATTTACAAAAATATTTGATTTCAAATTACAGTTTTGTCCTGTATTCAGAGTAATTTAACCTAAAACATATTTTACATTGAATTTACTTGAGGTTAGTTTTTCTTTTCTTAACACACACTTCCTTTTAAAACTAAGAAATTTGTATTCCATCAAAACTAGTTTAACCTTAGGGTTTTAAATATAACTTAAACTTATAAATATACATTTCTACCAAAATATCAACAAGGAGATTCTTCTTAACAATTGGGGAATTAGTTATTTAACTTTAGTATTGTGATTAAAATACAATATGAAATAATAGGGACACTTTGTCTCTAAAAAAATACCATATACTAAGTATGTAACATATTGTTTTATAATAACTGGCTTTTACAAATTTATGTTTCATTGTTACCTTAATCAACTACATAAAACTCACATCTTAACCCTTTGATGAATCTAAGTAACATTTCAGTACTAATTAAAACAATTTATTAAAGCAATTTTTAATGGTTTTATACTTTACATTGTGACATATTATAATGCATGACCAAGGTTTTAATATCACTATTACAAAGTCTTATTATTATTGGATTACTGTAAACCAATGTGGATAGAAAGTTGTGTAATATATTTCTATATTACTCACCCAGTCCTAGCAAAGTTGCTCCAATAGAGAATGGTGGCTTCAGAGAGTAGTATTTCTGCCTTAGTGTAGTTCCTGGGGAAATGCATCATACCAGCCACTAGGGGCGCTCCGAACACGTAAGGCAGCTCCTCCCCATGGATACAACCCTGGCGCTGTAACAATACAAAACACGTGGAGCTCAGGGAATCGCCAGCTGCTTGACGGTTTAATATCTATTACGCTTTACAATAGATATTACTCCAAGGAAATAAACACTGTGTGATTGTAAGTACTTCATACTGATTGTATTCTTTAGGCTTAAATATATACTATGCGCTGTAAATTTTAAATTTGAGATTGTCTGTGATTTGATCAGGTCGTACATCATTGTAGAGATAAGTTAAACATTATAGTTTCTTTGCAAAATTTGTTATATAGTTGATTTATTTTCAGAGTTACTTTAAACATTGTTTATGTTTGTTAGTAAACTTCCCTAGTCTGAATCCTTATTGTGATGTAGTTTGTAATGTTTGAACAAAACATAAACATTTTACATACAAATATAATTAAATAAAACAAAAATCTTTTAGGGGATATCATCCATGGCATTTTCAGTCGTTTTACGAAAGCATAAATAATATAACACTAACAAAGTTGCAAAGATAATCTTACTACCACTGCACGTATATTTGGGTTAAAATCCGCACATAGGTAGCTTCTCCAGCTCAATGAATGATAATTAATAATATATTTAGCGTTAAGACTTTCCAAATACCCCCCCCCCCAAACTAATGTGTTTCTACGTTCTCTAAAAGTTATTCAGTGTGTCAATATTTCGTATTAATATGATGCTCAGTCTGTTATGATAATAAAGAGGTATATAAAGAAGGGTGTAAGCTATTTAAGATATTATATTGGCCGATATCCATCACGGATAGTAAAATACTAACTTACTAACTTTCATGGCATTTTATGAACTGTAATTGGATCGCCTAATTTGGATCACAAAACGTCATAAAGACTTTTTTTGTTCTTTTTTTTCAATACGTGATATAAAGATCTGCAGTAATCGCTCAAATAACACAATTTCACTACTATTACTAAAAATACACTTCTAACAAAACGTAAGAAGTTTCGTAGGTACAGTACTAGTTAAGTCATGGCTTTCTGCTTACGCTGTCTGGGTTTACTTGAATAATAACCAATCGATATGTATATATTTAAATAAATTGGCATTTTTCAGTTTTTTTTTACCTTAAATCAGTTAATCCATCCTAGGAAAGGGTAAACATTTACACCGAAGAGATCTTGCTCACAAAAATTACATTCAATACAATGTTTCTTTTGTCTTCCCTACCACCGTTGCCTCTTCACATATCCTTCCTACCTGGGGATAGTCTCCAAATTTGCTCTGGTAGTCGAAGACATACAGGTATGAGTTTCTTCTCGCCGAGGAGTGCAGGTCTGCGGTGTGTATGACGGGAGCCACCACCTGCGCGTCGCTGAGCGCCTCTAGAGTCTCGTCGCGGATGTTGATGGGGTGTTGGACGGGGCGTTCCCAGTCCGTGTACTCGTTGGCAATCGTGGCTAGGATCTCTGAGAGATGGTACCTAAGAATAACATGCTTTGAGGTTTTTTTGAGTATTTAACACTTTCTCTCAGCTAAATTTCTGGTCAGACCAGACGTGTTTGCTTTAGAAAAAAAGGAAGGTTGGTAGAAATGCGTTTATGTATTTTTACTATTTAACCTAATAAATACAAACCAGTACTATATAAACCGGGTATTTGAAAAAAAAACTTAATGATAAATCCTTTGTACGAATCTGAATCGTTAACACCATCAACACATGATTCTAACTAATGCTGCATTTTATGTTATCACATAGCTATAGTGAATACATTTCTGGTCCAAACTATTCTTTGTCACCAAGTGTGGCCGTAGTCTATGTGAGAATATAGTCTACAAATATATTCTAATTGTCAGCTATCAAATTCCCTTGTGAATAGTTTAAAAATGTTAAGCCCTATCTCAATTTACCTGTAGGTGTTCCTGACGAAAGTTCTGAGTATCCTAGTTCGTCGCTCGCTCTCTATGCCGTACTGTACGTCATCCCCACTGAAGGTTGTGTAAGCCTCCGCCTTGACCACTCCCAGTAGCAGGTCATACCTGGACATCTTGGCCACCATGGCCTTCCTGGCCAGTGGGTTGTTGAGATTGATGTATCCCCCTGTATGAGGGTCATGGGCAGGTGCAGCTGGCCTGCCTGGACCACTTGCACTGTACTCGTTGTACTGGCCATGGTTGCTTTCTGTTTTGGATAAAACCATATTGATTTGCATTAGATACTTCACTATTTTGTGAGTGTTCATGAGCTAAGTATGAGGCAACATATTATAGCATTAAATTTTGTTGAAGAATCATATTTTTAAAGTAATTTACAGCCGGTAATGCATAGCTAAGACTTATCACTGTACTTCTTACTCGAAAATGACTGCAACGCACCCAACAATTTTTTAAAACTCAATGGCCATACCCTAAATCTAAGATTTAACAGGATAAGCAAAATTTTATTTAAAAAGCTCTCCTACGTAACGGTTTGTGTTTTCGACATTTTTAAAGATATAAAAGGTTAACGTAAAGTATATTTCGTTAACGAAATAACCATGTAAATAGATGGACAAACAAATCTAACATTGTGATGGTATGTAAACAAAAGTTACCTTGATTACTAGATGGTCTAGGCTCTGGGTTACCATTGTCTATAACAACACCGTCCACAGAAGGACCAAAGGCAGTAGAAAACTCAGGGACATCGATGGGAGTGGACAGCAGCGCCTCAAGTGGACGTTCACGCAAACATTTGAGCAAGTGGGGGTGAGGCATCTCGGGCGAGCAGTTGACGTGCTTGGCAACTTGTCGAGCGAAGCGAGCTGGCTCTCGGACTAGTGCCCAGGGACTTAGAGCGGACCCTGACATTAGGATGGCACGGTGGAACAACAAACCTGGGAAAATAGTTAGTGATATGAAAATATACTACGAAATATTAAAAATGCTTATACGAAAATGGTATACGGTTGATTTCGTGTGACTACTACAGTCAGCCGAAAGGGCAAATAATATTATTGTTATGCTTAGTAAATTAACAAATATGAGTGTAGAAAGGCGTCAGATGATCCGTATAGCTTTGTCATTGACTAATATGATTAAGTCCAGTTTGAATAAATGTTTTATTATTTTGTATTACTATCCTAAATGAGTTTAATCAAACTGTGAAAAAGAATTACATTCAAGGCTAGCATCAGAAATCAAATGTGAATAGATGTAAGAAAGTGGTTAAAAGAGAGTAGTTTATAACATTTTATATAAGCAGTTTGCATGTAAAGATTTGAAATGTAGCTTAAATAAATCAACTAAAAGTACTCTAATTCCCTACAACAACAAGATAACATGTTGGATGTAATAAAGGTAAGTGGTAAAGTTTCACAGAGATAGATTCTGTTTCACTGCATTTCCCCCAGGAGAAGTTCTTGTGGAAGGATTTCTCTGTTGAGATTAGTCCTTGGAAACTTCATCTGTGTTGTACATGACCGTGGAGCTACTCTTACATACTTTGTGTTACGTCAGTGTAACAAACGGGGATGTTAGAAGGGTTAGCTAGAAACTTGCTCGTTTTGAAACTTCATAAACAATTTGACATTTGAATTTTACAGGAATATTTAATTTAAAGAACTACAATGTAGTTTAAGTTTTTACGATATTTAATCAATCAATCAATCAATCATTGATATGGGGACGCCACCTAGGTGCGTATTTTAATCCAAATATGAGTGAAGGATTAGTGTAGAATGGTGTGTGATGACCATCTTTGTAGCTATGTTACTGACTAAGATCAGCTGTTTTATTAGTCAGGATCATCTATATATATAAAAGGCAAAGCCCTCACTGACTGACTGACTCACTCATCACTAATTCTCCCACTTCCCATTTACCTAGGAGGCTGAAATTTGGTACACTGATTCTTTAGGCATTAAATAGGCAAACCTAAAAGTGAGTGAGCGTAGCGAATGAACTTCAACCAGGACGTGATTGAGCCATGCGAACGAGCTCACTTATGAAGTTAAACGGGGCAAAGCCCGCGGGTACAGCTCGTCTTTATATAAAGCCAAAAGTACCCATGAACTTTTGAGAAAACTACAAGTCACACCCCCATTAACCATATACTTAAAATGTTCGTCATGACGAGAAACCTTGCGAAAAATTATCCATTTTTTCATAAATTGCCCTTTAAGGTCATAATTGTTTTCCAAAGGGAACTTTCCATATACTTAATGTTAAAAATACCTCAGCTGTTCTTATTTGTATGTTTATTCTTTCAATTTATTACCTTATTTAAATCTATTGTGATTATTTGTTTGTAATGCTGTATTCTGTTATGTTTATTTCAGCTTTACTTAACCAATCAATTTTTTTTTTACTTTATTTTATTTTACAATCTGTTTAGTACAACTGTGAACAATTAGTAAAAGGAAACCAATCAATAGTTTTTTATAATACTTATGAAGTCAAACGGGTTGAAGCCCGTGGGTAACAGCTAGTTTATTTAAAGCCCAATGATCAGGAACAGCTGGGTCCAGTTTCGAACCATCAAAAAGCTACTATCTTTTCTCAGGATCGAACCGGCGACCATTTGATTACTAGGCGAGCATTATTTAATTTTTTTTATATTAAAATGGAATTGGTATTATTTAGTGTATAAGCTAATCTAAAATCAAGGTTTCGAACAAGATAGTTACTTATATGCCATTGAAATCGTTTATGAGTGTTTTCTAAATGACGTATTTTTAAAACAAAATTGACGTTAGTTATTGTTTATCGAACTGGTTTTACTTCTCAGTAGAATCAGATCATAAAATAAAATAAAACATTCATATTGTTTGTGACATACCATCCGGCACAGCGCTGGAGGTCATGAGGAAGTGCACACAGGCCGCTCCTGTGCCATGACCTACGAGGGTGACATTGCTAGGGTCTCCACCGAAGAAGGCAACGTTCTCCTGGATCCAGTGCAGTGCTGCTATCTGGTCCATGAGGCCGTAATTTGCTGGAGATCTTGAATGCAAGTCCGTATTGGCGTTTAGGAAACCTGAAATTATAATTCATAAGTACCATACACCCGTAAAAATATACTATGAGTAAAATGTTATGGATATCGTTTGGAACCTTTTGCTAGGAAATAGTAATTATTCGTAGGTAAATCACGGGACAAAAGATATGAAATACTAAGCCAAAATCTGCTAAAAAATTTAGTTAGATAACATATTTAATATTTTTTGTTAAACTGATAGATGATTAAGATTGTTATTCATAGGAAGATCTTTTAATTTTTAATTGTTCTCGGTATTTTATTTTATTATTGTATTTATTATTTGTTTCATACAAAGTAAAAAATAGAAATATTTGTTAATAATGTAACAATTTTAAGTCTGTGAATTTTTATTACATGTGTAATTGTAAAATATATTTTTACTGGTCAGGGGCTCTATGAAACCGAGAGAAAGAATTACATATTACTAAATATTTTACATTAGTGGTGATTCATAAATTCAGTAAACGTATTTTTAGCATACTACTATAGTAATAACACTTTATATAGCATATAACAGTATTTTATCAACAAATATTTGTCAAACTATTTCATAAATGGATATAAATTACCGTAAAAAGGATTTCTATATAGGTATAATTCCTTAATACAATTTGTCTATTCGAAAAATGTATTTACTATCTTTAACTTAAGTAGGCGAAAATTATTGTAAATTGTACCTAACAGTATTGTTCTCTTACAAAATTAGGTAATCTTGAAACTTTTGAAAGGCTTTCACTCGGGGAGAAAGATAGCACTCCTAATAGGTTAGAAGTTCGCTTAACTTAGTTTTATGAGTTGTACGAAACTTTGAAAGGTTCTCGTTAGTTCAATAAGGATAGTTTTGATAATAAAAGTTCGCTAATAGCCGTCTTAACTCAAGTAAGGACGAAGTTTATCCTGATTGCATAGAAGAGCAGTATAAAGGATCTAACAATTTATGATTGCAGGTAACCTGTATTCTAAAACTTGTATTTTTTTCAGTAGTTTTAAATGTATTACTTACCTAGTATTCCAAGCCTGTAGTTAACAGTGACCACCACAAGTCCTCCATAGCTAGCCAACACGCTGCCATCATACACGTTCCCAGAGTTCCATTCGTACGACTCTCCGTGGATAAACACAAGCACCGGATATTTGGCGAGCGTATCCCTGTCTAAATAGTAACAAATCGTCAGAATTCAACCATGTCTTATACATATATCTTTTGAAGAAATATTGTATAGTGATAAGAGAAGATAGTTTACATAATCTATCTTTAGTTGTGATACTTACGATCGTGATTATTAATAATTTGTGTTTTTAGTGTATATACCTTGCACTGGGGCGTAGATATTTAGGTATAGACAGTCTTCACTCTGGTTGCTCAGGTAAGGCAAGAGCCTCTTCAAATACTCTAGCCGTCCCCTCGGCATCTTCTTGAGAGCTGCCGTCTCGTTGTGGATGTCAGGGAGCCTCTGGGGGCACACTGGGCTGAAACGATCGGCGTTCTTCACTCCAGACCAGAGAGCACCAGTCACGGGGGGCATGAACCTGGAAATAATGTTTTATACACATTGACGTATTTGATTATGGACAAATATTTACTTAAATATAACTAGCTATCATCTACGTTTACAAAACTAAGTACCTACTATAAGATTTCTTTTTAACAGTATAATACAGACAAACAATGTCACGTTTAAAAAAGGATGCTTAATTTTTTATAAAAGGAAATTGAGAAAAATGAAATAAATATGTTTGTTATTTACCTGAGAACTCCAGTGGGTGGAGATGCGTAAGGAACCCCTCTGTATACCTCCACTGGGTCAAGATGTCTACTCTCTGGTTGGACAACCAGACCTGAAACTTCTCCGTTCTTCGTCCTCACTACCCTACTTGCTACGAACCCTTGGACCACCTGCAAAAAGAAAAGTAGGCTCAAAATGTAACGCATACAACGTACGAATATTTGTTATTAAAGTTAAGAATTTCACCATATATAATTCACAGATACAACACTAGTTAACTTTCAACATAGAAATAAATCGCTCATTTCTCAAATTAACGAACTCCTTGCACAATTAATTAAGTGGACTAAATGTTGTAAAATGAGAGATTAAGACCTAGTTTGGAAAATCTGTAGTTTATTAAACGCTAGACACAACACTAAAACTAAGCAAACCCATTTTATTGGTAGTAAACTTCCAACTCGCCCCACTGATTTTTCAGATCTGTTTGAATAAATTACTGTATTTCACATGCCTTTTGCAGTAGTGGCTTTATCAATGCAATAAAAAAAAATACCTCAATTTAGTATATTCCTTTACATTGCACTCACGTTTTCTCATAACCAGAAAACATAATAATATAATGTGATTTAAGATCCAGAATCGCGAAACCATAGTTGGAATATAAGTATTTACAAACTTCCGCTCACCTCTCCCATCAGGAGCATCCCTGCTAGTGCCAGCCACAGACACTTGCTGCGCCTCCGTCGAGTAGCTTCCGTTCGTCGCAGGATCATAGTCTTACACTGAGCTCCGTGTCACCTCCATGCGTCCCATGGTCTCATTGCTGGGGCAGAGGTGGCCTTTATCGTTCACTGTACTTGAGAGCCATTGCTATTCTGAAATAACATCAACACAAAATTATACAATGTTTGTTTCAATTAGTTGTGAAGCTTATTGTAAAATTTAAACTATACAACTCCATAAAATGTCAGCATTCATTTTATGACCGAATAATCTAAACACACTGTGAGCAGTTGTAGTTTTATTTCATTTCGGGTGCTTTATTCCAGCTTTAGAAAATTTAATGTATCTTTATTTACTGTTATCCGATGCGATTCGATGGGGATCCATGTTATCTGAATGGGTACTGCATGTAGTGCCACTATAACTAATTCGAACCGCATTTGCATCTTAAACACATTAAACAAACCACTGAACCAGCCACTTTCATAATTAACTATTATCCTATGCTTTTACTTGGCTGTGTAAAAGGTAGGTTGGAATAGAAAGGGCCCCTCGAATTTAGACTAAAGTACTCGTAACCACAACAACCATCGTTTTCAAGAGAGCTAGAATTAATAGACACAGGGTTGCTGGACAAAAATATTAATCCAGTAAGTTCAACATGGAATGAAGGGTGATATTCCTACTTCATGCGGATATTCACGGGTCACAAGTACTTTTACTAATCGTATTTAAAAATAAGCAATTTCTGTAGCCCGACCTCATTAACCAGCCACCGAACGTATATGATGTACGTATGAAAATACATATTTGATGCTGCTCACGTTTGGTAGGCAATTTTTGTAGGCTCAAAATTACGTAGGATGGCTGTCAGTGAACACAGTCAACTTCAAGGAATTTTAAAGGAAAAGCCCAATAAAATAGATAAGCGTTTAAATGAACAATGATTTCTTCTTAAAATAAGTAATGCAATTTTTGGAAAATTACAATATAAGAATAAAAAATAAACACAAACGCAATACAATTGTTGTTCGGATGTACAAACTAGGTGAAAGTACTAAAATTAAATTGATATCAATTTTACACTCACGTTTTACTCAAAGTTGGAACAAGTCGTAAGTCTTTCGAGAATCTGTAACAAAGCATCTATTGAAATGAGCAGAACAACGACATCTCATGAAAAACGTAATTAGATTTTAAATTCAAATTCGAACTGAATTTGTATCCAAAACTCAAGAATACATACACTTTCTTCTAGCATGTCTATCATTAAACCATGTACGTATTATATTTAAGGCAATAAATCATATTGCAGTGGTAACACCATTCCAACCGAACCGTTACGTTTTAACAATCTTGAAATGAAAAATATTTTCTAGCCTGCTGTATGTAATCACTCCCGCTCTGTTCCCATTTCCCATGGGTGCACTCAAAGCTGAGAGATTTCCCACTAGAATTGCTCCATTTAGAGATATCGTTGCTTGTTACATCAGTTATTCTGTACAACACATTACGTTTCAAATATTAATTAACATAATTCACAACTCCGTAAATACATACATGTTTTTATAATCTTTATTTCTTGGGGAGCTTTGGGTAAACATGTTTAGGAGATTAAAACACTAAATAATAACAAAATACAATTTCAATTAAGGAGGCAACAATGAGAATAAAACACAAAAGTAACGTTTTCTTTATGTATATTTACCATCCCACCCGCTTACTATGAAAAACATAAAAAATGTTATCTTTGACAATTGTTTTTCTTATTTGTATTAATCTATTCCCGGTTACTTAAGTTTCCTACACCACGGTGTCTTAGGAAAAAACTGAGCATTTAAGAAATCATAGAATGATATTAGAGTTACCAAACGTAAACGTAATTGAGTTTCTGAAAACCATAGATAATACCATTCAATGATAGGTCAGCAATATGGCAATAAGTATAACCTAATACATTTCTAACAGCAATAAATGTCTATCGGTAATAAATAAATAAATTTAATTTGTAAAGCATCCTAACTGATTAATCAAGGAGTTATTTTCAACTAGAGTAAATATGTAAATATATTATATTCAGGTGTAGTTCCAGTAAATTTTACTAAATATTAAACTTACCTTATTTTTATATACTGTAATTAGTAAAAATAATTATCTTTAATAGTATTACAGATAAAACTAAAAAGGAACAATGAACAACAATGAATAAAAGATAACATTCTCCAAAACAAAGTATCCACTAATACACAAAAAATAATACACATATTGGTTAATACACATAAAAGGGCTTGAACTTAATTGGTTTCATTTTCCAATAAGTTCAAATTATGTCGATCTTAAATATGATACCGTAATGTATGTTTACTATAAAGCCATCTTAGAGTCATATATGTCATGTACAGCCTCCTTATTGACATGGTCAATTCTAAATAACAACAAGTTAATCAATACCAAGTGCACACTATTTTATTTTTATTTTCTCTAATTACAACTAGGTACCATTAAAATGTTCAACAATTCTTCTAATTTTTTTAGACACTTTTAGCTAAAATCTTGAAAATATTTATAGAAAAAATAATTGTTTGTTTGTATTTATAATGACGTTAGTTAAACAAATTATTTAGCTTTACAAAAAGCAAGAACAAAGAGAAGTATTTATCAATGGTGGTGCTACGTTATTGTACTTGTATCAGTGCCGTTATATCTGCTATTAACGTTTCTCGAGAGAGTCAGTGGCCCAGTAACAGCGCTATTACTATCTGCAAGTCCTATATTACTAGCTGGTGTTCAAACTACATTTGAAACTTGATATTTAAAAGTAAATTCTCATAATAACCGACATTTAATTTAACTTGGTGGAATTGTATCCAAACTAAATATTTCTCAATGGGAATACTACTTTATCATATAGTATTACAATATAGCGTAACGTGCACTACACCATTTGGGATATGAATACTAAGGTATTTCCATAAAGTTATGAGATATTTGAGGGTTATAGAAGTTTTGACAATAAAATATATGAGAAAATTCATCAATTTAAAGGTGTAATGATATAATTAATGATTATAGGTGATCAAACTAGACAAATCTTTAAACCGCCAGTTCCTATTATTATTCTTTTTTTTGGGAGAGGAGGGAAAATGCTTTTACGCACACAGGTGGCCAGCCTGTGGTGTTAGATTCCTGAGGGGATCAGGCTATTTACTAAAAAAAACCTCTACTCTGTTGGACACAGACCTGGAATTGTTTGTCACATTTCATCAAGTCAGGCCAACATGTGACCTATGCCCTAGGGCTCCCACTGTTTCCGGCATTCTGTTAATTTATAACCTAGAATACCCTGGACGAAATGTGCCGTATCTAATAAGCCAGTTTTTATCAGAAAGTTCATATATGGAAAACATCTGGTGAATTTCACACGATAAAACACAGCCTATCCTAACAATTACCTAAATGTATATTAGGTTTAGCTTAGGACTAAACGATGGTATCCCAAAGGGAAGGTGCTGTCTCTCCTCCTCTTGAACATCGTGGTAGATTACCTAATCTTCTCTGACAGAGGCACATTCGTTGAGGGAATATGCTAACAAAATTATGATTCTGGCAGTGGGCGAATTCAACAATACCGTCTCTGTTCTTAGAAATGCGCCCTTGAGGTAAGGGATACATAAGGGATAGGGAGCTCATGCACTGACAGTTCGTCTCTGTGGTAAGGCTACATATTTGGTGTGAATGGTGAGAGATCTGGATGCTCTTCAGAAACTTTCCTGTCTTATTAACAAGTACAATGAGTATCTGTCCGGGAGCCTTATTAACATGTTACAAATTAGGTTACACATACAAATGATTGTGGAGAGGGCTGCCTACAGGCTACAGTGGGAAAACCTTTGAGTTCATGCAGGAGGACTCCGATTTCACTCTCAGATCACTAACACCCGATGCGGTACTACTCAATTCCAATACAATTATTTTTCGTTTATCTTAAATGAATGAAATGAGGGTTGTTTATTCTACCATATTATTTACAATATTTTTCTATAGTAAAACGTGATAGCTGAGATAAAAACCCACTATAAAGTTTTAACTCGAGAAATTACCTTTTGCTTAGTCAACAGCAGAGAGTCTGTCAGTATTACTCAGCACCTGAAACATATTTATTTATTTATTTTTTTATTAAACACACAAAATTAATTTTTTGTACACAATCTATGTGAACAAGTTCAGGATTCTCTTAATGAACACTTT
Source organism: Macrosteles quadrilineatus (assembly GCF_028750875.1). Classification (NCBI taxonomy): domain Eukaryota; kingdom Metazoa; phylum Arthropoda; class Insecta; order Hemiptera; family Cicadellidae; genus Macrosteles; species Macrosteles quadrilineatus. The sequence goes on from NW_026542597.1 coordinate 645,007, forward strand.
CAGGCAAGCTGGACTATTTATTTTCTTAAAGATTATATCATACGACAAGTCCTTGGAAATTCGATCCAATAAATCGACAGATTTTGAAATGTTTTGGAGGCAAGTAGTTCAAGAGATGCAAGACATTTCAGCAGGTTTAAATATTTATTTTCACTCTTCTGAGTTCAAAACTTTTATATTTATGATGGGGAAATTCAGGCAATCGAATAAAAGTGTACAATACATAGGTGTACTTTTAAAAAAGTGGAAGGGCTGTAAACCAACCGGTGTTTATAAACTATGCAATATAGATCTAATATTTACTACAGGATGATACCGAGCTTAATCATCGCTAATACATGCTTCACTGGGCTAGAAAATCGATAACGGTTCATGCATTTGTAAACCAATCTTTGGTGTTACATTTAGATTTAGATACATGACGTACAAATATAAAATAACCCCCTATTTGGAAAACTTTTATTTAACTACTAAAAATCTGTTTTCTATGGATAAATGCAGAGCTATAAGTAGTTATAGACGAGATCGTAGTTATCAAGGTAAGCTGTACGCAGAAATGATACCCTGGCTGGAAGACCTTTTTGACTTTATTGATAATCTTTATTTGCAATTAATACAAAAATACAACATAATATTTCATCTTAAAACCACTGGTAATAGGTAAGAATACAACTCAGTGCATTCAACAACAAAATAAGGCACGGACAACAGTTTCTTTTTGTAATCGACTATCTTAATTTTAAATGGGTGTACCAGTCTGTTTTTATATACCTTATAATTGCATACATAGTTTTTTTTACGGAAATAATGCATAAGGTGACAATGGGAACCAAAAGTAATTTATATATCATTATAAACTAGATTTTTACCTGAAAACAATGGTGCAAAAACTACAATTAAAAAAAAACTGAATAAACTACGATCGTGAATTTTATTACTGCAACGCCTCTTGTCTGCTTGTCCCTGTCACCATTAACGTGTTAAGTGAATTGAATACTAACTCAAACATGAACGATTGAAAGGATCGTCTAAGGAAGAAGAAGAAATCTAAGACAACAAACATTAAGTTTATAGAAAGAGGACAAAACAGTAGAGGCATTTGTAAATGCAATTGGGCGTTAAATATGATTGTGAACTAATCAGTTCTTATATACACATGTGAGATAGGTACTAGGTAGGTCGGGTGGTATGTGGATTTGTGACTTTGTGAAGTTTTTTTTTCAAGTTAGGTTAGATTAGGAAGGTAAAGTTTAGGTTGTAATGAATAGAGTTGTTAATTTATGTTATCTACATACTGTTTCTTGCCCAGATGAATACTGTAGTGCTCAAAACTTTCTTCAAAACTTTCGCCCTAAATGAATCGGGGAACTATGGGTATGAACAGGATTGTTTGCCGTTGTCTATTTTCAGACGGCGCCTCCCCAAGCAAGAAACAAATGGGCCAGCATTGTCTAAACGTCAGCACCTACTGCAACATTAATCTTACAGACACCGGAAAATCGGTGACGATTCTTTTATGGTTTTGTATTTATTTGTGAAAACCCGTTATATATTACTATTTCTAAAACGTTTTACTAGATAATTTAATGTTACATCCCATTTCATCAAAAATTTCATATAGTTTTAAATTTATTACCTATAATAATTTTATGATAAACTTTGTGTCATTGCATAAAGTTTGGTGTTATAATTTATTATATTAGCAGTGGTGGATTTTAAATGAGAATAATCTCACTTTGAGGACGTACTGCGACACAAAATTACGGAACGTACAAAAGTAAATACTGAGGAAATGACTCTAGTTCAAAACTTCATATTTTTTATAGTTTTGGCTTAAACTTCAGCCGTGTCATCCGATTGAATATACTGCCCAGGCATTCCCGATGACGTAAAACACAGTTTCTTCCACTGCCAGCGTTGGGAAAGGCCCCACCTGGAGGTTCAACAGTTCGTAGGACTGCTGTCGGTTGACACGGTCATACCTATGATGATGGAGGGTGAGGACGAATGGACCTTTGTGTCACTTTACATCCAGGGTGTTCTCCGCGCCAAGAAGCTCGACCTCGACCGGGATGGGATGTAGGTCATAAAAAATAATAATGCCAGAAAGGGTGCGAGCCCTGTGGGCTTTGGTCACATGTTGGCCTGACTTGAAGTAAGGTGACAAACAATTCCAGGTCCGTGTCCAACAGAGCAGAGGGTTTTTTTTTTAGTGAGTAGTCTGATAAATTCAGGAGTCTCACACTCCAGGCTGGCTACCTGTGTGCGTAAAAGCATTTTCCCTCCTCACCCTAAAAAAACCCCTACGGGACACCGCCCACTTTACGCCGTACTCCCACTGTATGGACAGACAGTATTTCATTGCCATAAAGGATATGGTCATCAGCTTTTTATCCGTAAGTTCTCCGAAATTACATTGTTAAATTTTTTATTTAGTTTCATTTTTAGCGCCCCAAAGGATTAAAATCCTTAACATTTTTTAATGGTTATGCAATAACCTAAAGCCGTTATAAATGGGTTGGGAAATCCTTAGGTTATTCACCAGCGGTGATTGAAATAAATATCAATAACATCTAGGATTAACTAGGTTTTTGGATAAGTAAGATGTTAGTTTTTAAGATAACTATCTGAGATTGGAACAACTGTGTGCGTGTTTTAGAGTGGTTTTTAGGATTTACATATAACAAAATTAAAAAAAAAAATTGAGCTATAGAGTAAGTGATATAATTTATGAAGTTAAATTACTAAAATATATACCCTAGCAGTATGACGATTTTAACCGTATGAATGAAAATGTATATAACATCAATAACACCATATTAAAAATTTCAATTTACAGTATATTTAACTACTGTTACACATAAAATCACGATATAAATATAATTTATTGCTTACTTCAACAAGGGATTTAATATATTGGTTTCGCTTGGTCTTCAGCAAAGTTTTTAGATAGTTGCAACTGTACCACGCTACGCTTTTAGAAAATATGTAATATATAAACTAAAATATGGGGAACATATGCATTTTATTACCAAATCTTACATGAATATATTCTTAAGAGCTAAAAAAACTGCAATAAAATGTGGATATTACCTTTAAAAGTATTGCCTCTTGTAAATTAATTATTTTTCCTGCAACAGAAAAGGAAAATTAATATCACATAGGCAAAGATTTAAAAAACAATTCATATTGTTAAAATGCATTAGGCTTAAAATCTTTGGTCTGGCAATTAAAAATACAATTTAGAACTGCAAGATAAAAATGCAAATCATTTTGGAAAATTCAACAGCATTTAGGGAATTACAGCAGTGGAAACAAAGCTTAAAATGGCGAGTTGAATTATAGGCAAAGAGCGTCAAGAATAGCAATTAAAAAGCGGGGCCATAAATTCGCCTGCATTGTAAAACAAGTTGACAGAAGTTTTTCAGTAGCAATTTTACTTGTAAAAACGTCTCTATCTATGTGTAATGTTTCATTAAATTATCCTGAACACACATTTACATATTTAGTCCATTGATTCATATTCATTTAAGTATATCACTAAAATACTAAAACAATTAAAAGAATTAGAATTTTGAGCTAATATAGTCCTTTTTAAAAAAAAAAATAGAATTTGGTTCCACAAAAGATTTTAAATTAAAAAAAAACCTGCGTTTATGACTTGCGTTTCTGCTAACTTATGATCACACATGTTATAGTTATTGCGTGTTTCTTAACAAGGCCAGGCGTATTAAATCTGATACAAATCAAGAATTTAAAGCAACCTTGTTAAATACCCGGTGGATTTTACTTCGCAGCTTTACATTTTTGTTGTAATAAACAGTATTTACAACTGTAATAACAAAGTAATAAAATACGCTATTTATATTTATATACTAACACTGTATCTAAATAAATATTTTAAACTAATTAAAACTTATTTATTTGCTCATAAAAGGATCAGGTTTTAAGAAATTTAAAACGTCGATAGAATCCTTAGTAAGTACATGGTTGATGATAATAATCTTAGTACGTTTTATGAATAGGGAAAATCAATACTTGGTTCATCGCTTGAATATCTTTTGAAATATTATAACAGAAAATTTTAAGAATGGACAGTGTAAATATGTTTTGGTATTTTAGTAGCTATAAGATTATAATAAAATAAAACATCTATTAAACATTATTTCCATACCATCATAGAGCTTACCAATAATTTCAAATATATTACACTAGGAAAATTACTAGTCAGATATTTCAAATTTCTATATGTAAAAATACAGTAAAAGAAACATTTGGAATGTGTTTTACACAGTTTGATTGTTGAATTGAAATTGGATGAATTTTACGATTATCTCCACATTACAATAGTTCCAAACGTTAGTTTCATTTTTGGAATTATTGAAGTCCAATAGTAATTCCGAACTACAAATTTGCAACCGTAACAATTTCAATTCATTGCGTAGTCAGATTGGAACTAATAAATATCACAACCAGTGGCAATTAAGGATTTAACTATGTTTAGTTGTAAAATATCTTAATAGCTTACGTGGCCTGCTAAATGTATGTTATCTTTAAAATTTTATTTTAAGACTGTAACATTTAATTTTACAGTTATCATTTTATAAAAGATTTTAGGCAAAGAGGTACCATTTTCGAAATACTAACTAATCTATTAAATTACTACAGTGGCACCTAGTAGCACATTACCTGAAATATCGTGTCGAGTCGCCATTTAATAGATTACAAGATGGCGTGATACTCAGGTAATATACGCAGTTGTATTACACCTGCTTAGCCTTTCTGCTACCTTTTTGGGACAAATTATTTATATGTGTATGCTTTTACTTGGTGCTGGCTTTAAGATAATACATCACAAACAATGGATTTAGATGTAGATATTGTTCTATACACAGAACGTGTAATTGTATTTTTATTGAGTCTAATGATATTATCCAAGAGTTTTATTGGTTAGAAACAGTAATGGTTACAATATATTCATTAATATTGAAGTATCTAAGATAATTACAAATAGCAAAGAAAGAAGTTGGCAGAATTAAATTAACTTATTTAAAAACCAATATAAGTTACTTCATTTACGTAAATCTGTATTCATCCCAAAAGTGATTACTTTACTAATCTTAATGTCAATTACGTATAACTAATGACTGTATGTTAAACAAAAGAGTGGTATCTACATAATGCAATTATTGTTATCCGTCGCGTGTGTTATATAAACATGAGGGCTTCACCCTTATACAAACACCTAGTTAGTAAAGCCCCCATAGTGCTACTCTGAGTTTTATTCTCCCCTTATAACACTTGATGTAAGTATATCCCTTACAATAGACTAAAAACTGTGTTTGTATACAATTCATATTTATATTTATGAAATTGTGAACCATGTTGTACATATTTTTTGCACATCCAAACAACCCAAAGTTAAAATGTATGTAATATATTCTTTTCTACGGAATGTGAATATATCATAATAAAAGGGTTACTTTTGTGAGGATATAAATAATTGACAACATAAATACCTTTAATGAAAGTTAATAAAATACTACGGGTAAAGTTATTTTATACATTTTAATTTGTTTTAAGGTTTCATTTCAATCGTGTAAAGATTGTAAAGAGAGAAATACAAAACTAGTGACTATGAATTAATTTAATAAGACCAATTTTAATTTATAATATAAAGGTACATCATTTTAAATTGTTTATTCAGATTCTGCATACCAAAACTATCCAAACCTAACTTAATCTACAAAGCAGTTGAGAACATTACCATGCCATGTTCTGTTTCGGAATAGCGTGAAATTTTACTTTTTACATGCTTATAACTCAGTTTAACATTATTTTTGGTACCAAAAATACCCTTTTTATTATAAACTCGTTCCATTTAAGGAAGATGTAAATGTATTAAGTCTTTAAAAACCATGACATCTTCCATATATATATAATATACAAAAAAATATATATATATAATATATATATATATAATATATATATATATAATATATATGATCTATTTATAATATATATATCATATATATGTATAATATATATATAATCTATTTATAATATATATATCATATATATATATATATATATATATATATATATATACTTATTCTATGTATTTCACTAAAGTAAGATTTTTATTCAATTTTAGAATTACGTAACTAATTACGCGTAAACGTAAATGTTACACATAAACATGAATATTTCTACAACATTAAAATAAGAACTCAATTGATGGTAAATATACAAGGTAATGTTGTTCATGAATCCGAAGTAGTATTTGGCCCCATGGGAGTTAAATCCTCTGTGGTTTATTTATGGCTTCCCGTGCATCCAATGTCACCAGCTTATCCGGGCGAACGGTCAACAAATATTGTATTTGCACAGCCAGGACAGCTAATTTGGGTACAATAATACATGAGATCGTATACGCTTGTTTTAAAAGGTAATTTTGTATTATTGATTTGGAAATTAGTAATTAAAATTGACTTAACAAATAAGAAATACTTGATTTCTTATTCGTTAAAAGCATAATATTTTGTATTATTAACATTTTGTAATAAGTATAAGAAAAACAAAACATAGTTTTTATTTTAGGACACTCAGTCTTAACGTTTCTTATGTTAACGCTAGAGCATTTACAGATTTTTTTTTCCTAGGACGCTAGGCACGAGCCTGGAATTGTTTTTCACATTACTTCAGGCTAGACCTAGGGGTTGCGGCATTATCACTTGGATAAAATCCATTGGTGACTTGGCAGGGATCGAACCCGGGACCTCAGAGACTGAAGTCCCGCGCTCTAACCACTACGCCAGCTCACTCCCCCAGAGCATTTACTAATGCGACTTATATAAAACAAACATATTTTTACCGTTTCAATTGTATATTACAAACATCATCACGAAAAAAAACAATCTCCAACAAGATACAAATAACTTATGCAACACAGCGTATAGGAGAAAATGTACTGCTAGACAAACGTTTAATTTAATCAATTTAGTAATTTGATAATTCTTAAGTGTGTGTTTGTTGTTAAGTCTTGTGTACTGTGCTGTTACACACGTAATGTAAAATTAAGCTATAATGTATTATAATGTTGAAGTATAATGTGAATGTACGGGTTTTGAAAGAGATTCAGAAACAACACTCAAATGAAATAGGATAGCACTTTCACCATCCGTTTATTTGATGTTGGATCAAAAGTGGAAGAGGTTGAGTGCTTTTAGATCTCCATGGTCACTGGAACCCATCTTCCTTAATAGAACTTTACAACAGTTCTATTATATAATAGTGTAAATTTACTCAAACCAATTGGAGTAAATTTACTGTTATACCAACAGCTGATTAATAGTGGTGCTGTTAAGATGTGTATTAGTGTGAAACATAGATTTATAAAAATGATTAAAAGGGGCTATTGAAGAATCTACCATCTACAATGAATTTGTAAAACTATTGTTTAATATACCAAAAGATTTAGCAGTGCTTATATTTTGAAAGAGGTTATCCTTCAAAATTAATATCAGATAAAAAAAATCCACAAAGATAATAGTTTTTTATGACCTTCTAAATGTAACACTCAATCTAATCTTAAGCTACAAAAAAAGTATATTGTAAAAAAAATTTTAGTCAATATTTGGAGATCTTTCCCCTGTACGTAAGATGTATTTTCCAGGAAAATCATTTGTTATTTGAAAAGACCACACAATAAAAAAACGTTTTAGTGAGACCAAAAATTTAAAATGTGCAGTGCACAGTGTCAACTGTTTCAAAAACCTCGATGTGACATTTACAAATTTATGAGTAGTTCAAATAAGTTCAATGGTAAAAGAACAAATAAGTCCATCCATCTTTTACAATGTAATTAAAATTTTGTGTACAAATTGACCAAAATACCATACTTTCCAGACTTCAAAACATTGCAAGTTTCAATGGGTTGGTTGGTTGTCGTTTAGATTTGGCAGAAGAAGACAAAAGAAAACCATTAATAGGCACGCCGCTCGTCACAAACAAAGTTTAGAAGGCAGCTTTACCCTTACAGATCGTCAAAACGTTAGTCCATGTCCAAACTCTGAATGCAACGAACTTGTTCTAATTTGCAGCTTTTTTAACCTTTATGTTATCAAATCGTGAGTTTATGTTAATATAATTGTTTTAAATACATTGGTTAGGGTATCAGTTTTTTTTATGAAAACATTTCACGTTGCTTTAGTCTGAAGGGAGGAATATGATCTGCATCATATCGGATACGACCTAGCTCTATGTAAGATGTGGTCATTAGTCAGTTACATCGGACCCCTGTCGGTCGCAGAGCTTATGAATTACTGAAGAAGGCCACACTGTTTTATAGTGTTGAAACAGTAATGTGTTGCCTTTATTATAGTGTTATAATCGTTCAGTCTTGTTATTGACTAATAATAACTATGTTTAAAAATTACAGTGGAACCTCGATAATCAGACCCTCGATAACAAGTCACCCTTGACAAAATGTCATTTTTAAACCCCCTAGAATTTATTTAACCCCTAATCACATGTTATTGCAAACCTCAATAAGAAGACGACCGTGATAAAAAGTCTTGTTTTATAATCCTCATGAGAGTCTTGTTATCAAGGTTCTACTAAACTATTCAGGGACTCGAAACTAGAACAAAATTTTGTATTACAAAGTAAAAAAATTAGTTCAATGATGCACTTGCAACATGGCCAAGACTAGTTTCTGAGTAGGTAACAATCTTAAGTAATAGTGTATACAATGTTATTCCTTCAAAATATATTATACATTCCATGTTACTAATAAAAAACTTTGTTGCATAGTCTATAAAAACTATCCTTTTTTTATAACATCAATGAAAACTAATTATTAAATAAATTCTTGTTGCATGTGTAGGTGTTTTTATTAAATTAGTTAAGCTATCATGATCGATCGTACGCAGTAATTTAGTTTTTATTCATGTATGTATTAAATATATTTTACTGTAAAAATAAACGCAGATGATTCATAACAGTTCTACATGAAACGTCAGTTCCAAATGTTGGCATCACCGTTTGCGTGTCAAGAAGTTGAAGGACAGATCTATTTTCATATAAGCCATTCACATTTCAGTTAGGATTTATCATGTATTTTCCTGAAACATACATTTTATACCTTACAATGAACATTTTCTCTGAATGAGCTTGACTTCATTCATTGGACAGTAGAACATTAAATTGTTAGTATTACGTTGTGCCTATATCTTATTGATGTTTTTTTTATTTTTTTATTATTTGTGAACCCGTTTGGTAAAAAGCTTTTTATATGTTACAATAAAAGTATGAAATTAAAATTGCATCAGATGAGTACAGTAGAATATTTAGTACTCTTTTCAATGCCACCGGGGACAAGCAAAGCATCAAACACATTTACACAACTAAAATGCTTGGTAACCTGTTTAATTTTGGGTAAGATGTTTAATTTAACATAACAAGTTTTTTCTTCTAAACTCTGATTTATTTTATCAGAAATATTATCAAACCTGCATGTTGTGTTTTAATTTTCAAATTCATTTGTAAGGTAGTCCAAACATCTCTTTGCCAATTGTCTTATGAATTTTTTAAATGTTTAATATATTTTCTGAGTAAGTAAACCGCTAAAAACATGTTTATACAGAACATAAACCATGTAGCTTAGGAAATGTATCTTAGTAGTCTTTTCATTTTAAAAGAGAGATATTTTTACAATTTAAACTGTAATATAAATAGATGTGATGAAGGATATCATGTTTAACAACATATATTATATTGAATAAGTAGTGGATGGATCTGGGCTAAAGTGAATATTTTATACACTAAGTGTGTAAAGTGTATATTTTTTTGACTTTGATATTTTTATAATTTTTACTCTTGAAAAAATATAACTGGGGAAAATATTATTTGTAAACAACTTCAAGAAAAAATTTATATTTAGGTATTTAGGTGTTTATATTGTTTACCTTGTAAAATAAACCCAAATAGATTTGGATTGTTAAATACTTCTCTTTTTCATATTGGTGAAGAAGCACCTACTATTAAAATGAAGAGGTTATTGTCAGTCATAGAATTTAAACTATACTCGTATGTCTTTTCACACAACATACAAAAGAAACAACTTATCAACGCGTCACTAATGAGAGATTGATTAAGACAATTTAACCGAAGTTTGATGAGAAGTTTCCAAATTTTAATTGAAGCTGCAGACATTTAGGACCTGCTTGAACCAAAATCCAATAAAAATCCAAATTGTTCACAAAGTCTAGCCTAACTATTTATTTTAAATTACCATTCAACTTTATATTATTAAATATTTGAATTATTTAAATGAAATCTTTTTTTCAGTTTGTTTCAGTAAATGAATCCCCACTCTGAGATATTGTGACTTAATTTATAAAAAAATACTTAATATCTTATATAAAAATCTGATGGTTCCATATGATTGTCAATTATCAACTAAATTAAAACATTTTGTTTGCCAAAACATCTGTTCGTTTATTTTTATGAACTAAATAAGATTATGATAAGGAAGATACAATACAAAAACAACACAAAATACAAAGGAATATTACAGCAATGTTATTGCAATTGTCTATATTGTTATACTACTAAAATTTCTAAAACAATTACAATTAATTGGGACTTATTAAACATTTTATTTGTATTTACATCCTAATGTGTCATACATGCGTATGGGGAAAAATATACACTTAAAATATGTAGTATCACCATTTTATCAGGTTACAGTTGGGACCTATTATCACAACATGGTAACTTATCACTTTTGTACAATCTGCCTAGTAGCACACGCACTCTAGCATATCCGGGAGTCGCGTGAAATATAAATATAATGTCAGAATGTATAATGCTGTTGTTCACACATAAATACATTAAGTATGAGTGAAATAAACATCAAACTGAGTAAGAAATCTGTTGACTGTAAATGTTTAGTATAATTGTAAAGCATCGTAGCAAAACATACTAAAATACCTTTTCTATTAAATTATGTTACTTTCTTGTATTTATTTTGAAAAAAAAAATACGTACAATATCAAACTGAATCATATTTAAATTATTCGTTTACTATCGATTTACTTTTACTACTAGACCAGTGAGAGAGAGAGAGAGACTCTTAGCAGACCCACTATTTGGTGTAGACGAATTTATGAGCGAACAATTGAGAGGAGTATTCTTATTGACTCAGCCTATCCAAATCATCTGGTCATCAGCGACGCATTGGTAGTTGAAGGTAATTATTTAATTAATTAAAGAGTAATAATACAACAATTTGTACCAATATCCAATACAGATAACATTTCATATAACGTAACAATGAAATCTTTTTATTTAGTAAGTAAGATAAGTCTTCCTATAAAAACTTTACATTTGGGTTCTACCTTTGACTATTAATACAACAACAACGTTCTACTGTTAAATAAATGCCATAATAATCCTGCTAAAACAATATGATATTGATTTCTGGTTTCAATTTCATTTCTAAAAAGGTAAGCTGAGTCAATGTCGGTGCGAAAATAGGCTCCAGTGAGTTATATATAAACCACTTACGTTCTTGTATATTCTGGCTAAAGAATACAGGCCTTTGTGTGGATAAAGGGTAAATGTTTGTTTAGTGGTTCTCTCCCAAGGATATAACGGTGCGGAGTAAGACAAACAAAGCTCCATTTTATTAAGGAAAATCGTACCTTTGTGACACAAAAAGAGTATAAAGCTTCCTGTATAATTATTAAAAGTGGAGGATAAAAAAAATATATATAATCACTGGTTTTTTAAATATATTAATAATTTATTTAATTGTAATTCCCTGAATCTATCAATATTCAAAATAATTTTTATTATTATTTATAATCAATATTCAGACGTATTTTTTACGGTTTAACTAAAAAGCAGGTCCAAAATTGTATTTAAATGGTTAACTACTATAGACTACTATACAGGGTGGCTGGTCATCAGTGCTACGAATTTATTTTGGTGTAAGTACAAAGTAAATGAAGTTGATGATGCATATAACAGTTTCCGAGTCTAAAAACTAACCTCCAAATAATTTTATGTTTTTTTAAAATAACCATGGTTTAAAACCCAATACAGTCATTTCTCAATTACCTGTAAATGTATTTCAGTGAGTGATGTAGTATTCCTGTTCTTCATTACATTTTAAAGAAGATTAATTAATAGAAAATTATAAACGATCAATAGTAAAAACTACATTGTAAATAGTTCCAAAGGTTAAAATAACGTTCTATGATAAAAATGCAAAAAACATTGGTCTATTGCATTTTTCTACACCCCGTATACAAGAAGGCAGCAATGTTGAAAACTGCACTATTTTATAAGCTTTCCAACCATATGCTACACTATTGAGCTTAAGATCTGCTTATGTTCACTTTAGTTTGAAGACACAAAAAATGGGGTTTTCATATTTTAAACATAGATAGTAGGCATGTCAACTTGTACTTTTGTTTCAGTTTGAACAATAAAAACAGTAAAAACGTTCCCTGTTTTTTAGTATTAAACCCACTAAAGCGAACAAAAGCAGATATAAACCTCGATAGTGTAGGGTACTTCAAACATTTTTTTCAACTTATTCAAATTATTTTAACTACTTCAAATAATTTTTTGGGAAACTAATTTTTAGACTTGGAACCACTTATATGCATCATCCCACTTCATTTACTCTGTACACCAACAACATTTTGTAACACTAATAAACAGCCACCCTGTATATGAATAAAAAATTTCAATTTATTTTTTTGCTACTGTAGTTACTTTAAATCCACACAGAAATAACAAGCTAATCAGAAATATGTAATACTATTACATAAACTGTTAGGTTGTAATTTTATTTCATGAGTGGTAATTAATGCTATTGATATTTTTAAGTTTTTTCAGACCTTATCCTGTAACAATTCAATATTTTCACTAATATTTTTTTAATAGAATAATTTAATTTTCACCATATGTTTTTCATTTTATCTAAATGTCAATCCCTTTTCAAACCATATATAGTAATTAATTGTCCATGCAGACCAATAGGTAATCAATTTAATACAATATAATATAGAAATTTTCAAATAACATAATTTCATGTAAATATATAATAGCCTATAACTTTTGTAAGAAAATTGCTTCAAATTCAATATAATTTTATTTAAATAACTTTAAAAAATTATAATATAGCTCTATAGCAAATGAAATTTGTTATAATATATATGTGTAAACGGTGGCCTACAATTTTATGTGATTAAGTCAGCATTGACATATGTGAGTGCAACAATGCATCAGACCTTCATCACTTCCAATAGAGCCAATATAGTATGAAGATGTAAATTGGACACTACATATTTAATATCAAAATTTTATAAAAAAAGTACATTATTCGGACAAAATTAGTGGAATTTGTTGAAAGAAGACCCATCCTTGTTACGAACATTAATCATTTATAACGTCAAGAATTTTGCTGCAAAGAAGACATCAATTTTGGTGAGATCACTCCAATAGACATTTTTCCCTTTGGAAGCCATTAAAACTTTTTTTAGGCCTAACCTTTGGACATTTGTACTCAAATTCAAAGTCAAGAACTAATAGAAGCTTAACTTATTCAGAACTATTATTAATTCAACCAATCTATAATTCGATCATACTTTATATTTTAAAACAAACAAAATTTAATTAGGCTTATATCACAAGATTAAATTCAAATGCCGCTCGATCACCCCACCTGAGATAAAGATCCTTGCAGTAAGTTATAACACTTGAACCTAAATTAAAACCATTGTAATAGGCCTAGCCTAAAGATTTTAAAGTAAATTTATTTCCAACTGTTTGTAAAATTTATTGTAAACCCTTTTCTTTTCTTTTACTATCAGTTTTGTATTATAATTAATAAATTTAAGTTTCGATACTGTACATGGAGTTTCCATTGTTGACCTAAGGATGATTACAATCCTTGTTACTGCGTTACATTATACATCATTAACCTAAAGCTATTTACAAAATATCAACGAATATAGTGTGAAACTCGTGTTGGAATAAACGTTATACCATATGCATGGTAAAACGATAGATAGTTAAAACAAAGGTTGATCCCAGTTAGTTATCGTTTGCATTGCACTTGAGAGAATTGCTTTTGTATCTGGTGCAGTAAAAGACAAACTTTTATTAGCACATCGTGGTTTATTACAGTAGAAATTTACAATAATGTTGAAATATTTTGCTTGATGGAGTATTTAAATGTGAATAATTTTTTTATATATTTGCATACTTTCAATTTTAGAAATTTAGGATTTCCCTAAAAGTTTTATCAAGCAAATTCTTTTCATAATATTGCCTGGATAACATTTAAATAACCTTACTTATAACGTACATTTCCACCAACAGTTCACCTTTGGATTACATATTCAAACATAAAAAAATTATGTTGAGAACAATTCTTTAAAAAAATGTTTATTATATTTGCACAAATATTATTACATTTTTTTCATTTCGTGGAATTTTAGGAGCAGTAAACAGTTTCTAGCAAGATTTAATTTTTTCCGCTATTACTTTTAATAATTTGAATTGTGACGCCTAACATTAATAAAATATGGATGACTCAAAATCTAAATGTGAAACTAGAAATATATAAACTGCCTTATCATTAAGACACGTTTTTTTTTTAAGATACCCTGGTAACTTCAAATATTCCAATTATATGTCTGGATGTTTTCATAAATACGGTTACTAAGTTGATATTGTTAAACATTTAGTATGCCACAACTATAATATTCTTCTTGTGCATCGTTAAATATATTGGTTTTTTAAAACATAATGCCCTTGATAGAGTTTGTTTATTTAGATGTAGGTACATTTTACTGAAGCTGACGTAGTTCGTCATAGTATTATCTTCTTTTGTTCACTAACATATCATATACACACCCAGGTTAATTGTAGCAGACAAGACTAGACTACATATTAAGATGAACAGCCTGTTGACCCTCCCATTGCATGTCCACTATAATTAACTATAGCCACAACACACTCATAAACAATGCTTTGAAAATCGTATGCAATTATATTTTTAAAGTTAGTAAAATATAGTAACGAAACACATTTTATATCTATGTTTAAATCTTCGTTTAGTGTTTATTATGTTCAAAAGAATACTAGGTCTTTATGGATGATGGCTTTATAAGCAATACAAACATTTAAATACCTAAAAATGGAGAAGAGACAATAACAAGAGCCACAGCTAAGATAGGCCTATATATTTTTAGTTTTAGTCGAATTTGTTTACTACAAAACATTGTTTTCAATATTTAAACTGATTATACTAATGTAATATGGTTTAGTACGAGGCGTTTATTTTGGTTGTATGTAGATTGTAACTTTTGAACTCAAAGGTTCTTAGTGACAAAAGTATCTATTACATGTAACACCGTAAATTGAGCTAATTATCATTACTTAAATTCCTTATACAGCATAAAAAACCTGATTTTAAAATTAGTTAATGGATTTTATACACTATCTATAAAATAATTCGATAAATAATATAAAAACCCAAGTTTAATATTATGTAATTTTCACAGTTGAAACGAAAACCGGAACTAGGATCCGTAATTTGTTAATTATTGCTGCTGTTTAGGGGTGCCAAACCAAAACATGTTTATATGCTTACGTTCTTAGACATAGACTTACAATATAATTTGCGTACGTCATCAGGTTAAGGCTTATTCAATTTTACATAAACCATCTACAACAAAATTACAGTTTATTAGTAGCACTTCTGGTGACGGGTCAATAGGGTATACTAGAGTTGCCTTCGGGGCGCAAGTAATATAAAAAGTAATGGAACCATAATTTTAATGATTGATAGCTTCTGTTGTAATTGAGAAACGAATATTAAGTTTCGCCATGATTTGCGTAGTAAGAGTTTTGATTATGTTTTCACTTCTTTAAAATATAATTGGTGGTAGTCTTCGACTATTGCAGATTATCTATCTATTCAACCTATCTTTCATAATAGTGTTCGGCTGTTTCATTGTATTTTTTCTAGTTTAATATTAAAAAAAGAATATTTGAAAAAAAAACAACCATTAGTAGGAACAATATCCAAAGAAAAAAGCAAATTCACTTTTTATTGGTTTTAAGCGGAAAAGTGGCTTTTAGATTTAGAAATTAGATAGGATTTTTGGTCTACCAGAGACTGTTTTTTAACACAAATCTTCGCTTAGTCCACCAGAGTTGGATAGTAATGCAAGGACTAACGACTACACTAATCAATTAGATAATGACTGTGTTGGCGGCTAGATGGATGATTATCTACCGCTTACAATCATATCAGCTGATGTTAGTTGATGCATCCACGTTGATGACGTTTCATGATTGTAGTTCACAACATCATTCAATATTTAAGTATTTTTTACGTTATTAATTTTGTTGGTTCAGTTTGGGTTTAAAAAGCAAGCTTTTTAAACATTCCAATAGGTTTTCAATATTTCATTTTTTTTATTATCAGGAAGGCATACAACTCATCATAACGAATATCCTCAGCAAACAGGAATATTTATTTAATCACCCTTTAGCAATATATGCATGGCAAAATTATCATAGTTAAAGATACCATTTAATTTTAGGATTAAATATACATGAACATAATATACATTACAGTAAACTAATTTTGAAAAAACCTAATTTGCGTAAGGAAACTATTGGTTGCATAAATTTAATGAGTAGTGGCACTAGTTGAGTACACAACTACTGAACTTTAATTAACTTTTCACCTGATTGGCACATTTTACCCGTCGCCATTATTGTCACTGTAATTATGTTTGCAATATCATGGTTGAAGTAAATGAGATAACTACCTTACCGAATATTTAGTATTTATAACTAGTTATAGTTAGTTTTATAATTGGATTTACTTTTACGATACAATATCACGTTTGTTTGATAATAATTGTACCCTTAAATCTTTAGCTATCTTGCTATTGTGACCTTGTGTTTTGAATCTTATTTAACAACAGATATATAATAATTTGTAGTGAGATTTAAAGCAAAATAGTATAGAAAGTTGAATGATTCTGATTAGGCGTATAAAGAGAAAATATGTTCAGTGACTATTTTACTGTAGAATTTTAAAATATTCGATAAAATTAACAGTTTATAACCTGTTCTTGTAAAATTGCGACTATTCAGCCAAGGCTAAGTTGAAGGCTTAAAAATGTGTTTACAAAAATATCAAACAAAAGGGTTTAAAAATGATAAGTTTATAAAAGGATTGTTTGAAAATAATGAATTGGACTTTGTAATAATAGAGTTTGTAGGTACCGCACAATTATGATATACTGTACTAGCCTATAGAGATAAAAAATTCGGTCTGTACACAAATGTGTTATTTCCCTTTTTGTTCATGTCTAAAATTATATACTCTATTTGACTAAACTCCATCCAACGGTAACATCTATGACATAGTTTTCTCTTTGACTTGCATACAGTATTTTTGAACGAAAATAATAAAGTATTAGTATGTTCTTACGTTATTTGGTATACAAAAAGGTTGCACTTGTGTTTAATAAATACGTAAATACTATATTATAGTCTTCGGTTTTTAAACAACTAGTCGTATAATTTCTAACATATCACAATGAAATGTATTCATTTAGAAATGTTATTTTATAAATAACGTTGTAATAAACATTTAGCTCAGCAATATGTACACAGTTATAAAAGAATTGACGAAGTAAAACAAATTATAAACCATATAATTTTTTTAGTGTGTTTTTAGTTTGACCTATACTCGCCATTCGACCGCATAGGGTTTTTAAAGAGATGTAATATAAAAAAAATTATGTAATTATATAAAAGTAAATAAATTAACAAACTAATCGTCCAATCCCTGATATCCTGTTCTTTTTGTAAATTAAAGATTTGTGTTTCAACTAAATTTGAATTTACTACGTAATTTCGTTTAACTTAGCCATAAACTAAGAAAATTATCCATAATTTATTACACAAGGATGTCTGGTTTTGTGGGACACAACACCACCAACGTTCCGGTCACACCTCGTGGCTATAAACTCTCCTACCAGAACCGTCGTACCGCATGACTGGCTTCGTGTTTTATAACTTTATCCTCAAACTGTATCAGGAGTTTGTAAAGGAAATCAAATATTTTTGAACCTTTTTCAGTATTACTTGTGGTGTTTTATTATTGGGAATTGAAAGTGTTCACAAAACTTGTAATTTGCCAACAAATTATGGAATGTGACTTAATTTATTATTTAAAAACTAGAAACGATGTTAAGCTGTAAAATTGATTCACACACGCCAAACTAACTATACGGTTAAAACTGTCAATTAATTTACAAAGGACCTGCGTTTTACGTATAATAACTAAAACTAAAAGTAATTTTCAAATGGGATCATGCAATGAAAGATAATTAGTAATACCTTGACATTCAATATTTTGTTTTCATTTTTACAACAAAAAGCCCAATAGCATAAACCTGGCAAACTTTAACATTTAAACAACATTAGCAAATTCACCAACCTTTATAAAAATTTTGTTTATTAAAATAGCGAGGTAAAAGTACCATAAATGTTAATTTAAATTTGTTGTGTTTGGATAACGGAAGTTAAGACAACTGTCACATATAACTAAAGCTAATGTTGATAGATTTATCAATACAAATATTTTCTGGACGTTTAAGGCTCTCTGAATTATAGGTCTACTTTTAATTTAAAAGGCTATATTTTATTTTCAACGTAAAAAGGTATTTACTATTTCAACTATACAAAATTATACTATACCCGTAATTGGTTTACTATAATAAAAAAAATCAAAACATTAAAACCTTGTAATTTTCACAATAATCGTAATTAATTAGGAACGATACGAAATAAAAGTTTTATAAACTCTAATAAGTAAATAAATGGCCAATTCTATATAAGAATGTTACAGCATTTTTTTCTATAATAATATTTTGTTAAAATAATTTTATATTTCACTACAATGTATAAAAATAATAAGGCATGAGGTAAAGGCCAATATTATTTGTAGTCAAAGGTAAACCAATTACAGTCCGATCAGACCTTTAGCTCACCAACAACGGTTTTCCAATTAAATTCCAATGCAGTTGAATGTTGCAAAAACTACAGCAATAGTATTTGGCAAATATAATTTTGTTAGTCCTGACTTTACAACCTAGAACGCTATACTTAACCCTTTAAACAGAACTTTTTCACTTATTATTACAGACTGGGTGTGGAGGTTATTATAACTTGGATGAGATCAATTGGTGTTTGGCAGGATATGAACTCAGGTTTTGAAGACTGAAGTCCTGCAATGAACATCCTGATAATCTCTTTCCTTAAATTATATTACACACATGTCGCATTTCCAAAATCACGAAATGCTTATAATGAAGGAGTAAGACTCACAATATTTAACATATAAAAACTTATAAAAAATAGGCTAAATGACGGGATTAATAATAATTTTAAATTATCAATGTTAAATTTTCAACCACATAAATCCATACACGTTATGACAATTCCCTTCGCTCCAATCAAAGTACTATATACTCTTCCTTTGATGATTATTGACGATAGCCATAAGTATGAAATCTGCCAAATTTTCCTCGTAGGTTTATTTCCTACAGAGAGGATCAAGCTAGGATTATTACAAAATAATTTTAAAAATAATCTCATAAAAATATATGGGTTACAATTATGTTTATGAAATCATTTGTAATACATTCCTTACAACCCGAAAGTTTTCAAAGAGACTAATAGAGAACAGAAATACACCAACACTTAAAAAGTAATTTAACTTCAAATGTTTTAATAGTTCTAACACAAAATAAAGTAATCTGAGAGTAAAAAAAAATCATTCAAAAATTCGTCCGTTACGGTTATACAGTTTACAGGATATCATTAATAGTCAATTATAGATCCCAACTGTAATATATAGCAATTAATAGAATATGGATCCGTAAAAATACTTTTACCTACCATAATTGGTTTATAACGCATTTGAAAAGTAGTTATAAACACGATTGCATCAGTTATTCAACTCTAACTGCAATCTAACTAATCTGGAATTCCAAAGATAAGTGCAATAACAGTTTTTATTGACCCAGTTTTATGCCTAACAATGTTGACTATAAACTTTACTGTATAACGCTGATACAACTTTTTATTCGTTAGTTTGAATTGTTTACAGATTAAGTTTTGATCACTGAGCGCTACGTATGTTGCATCGTTTTATTGTTAAAGTTCTTATTTGTAGTATGAAAGTGTTATAGTTATTAAACGAAAAACACTTAAGGTTACCTTGAAATCCTATAGATAAGGAAAGACTTATAGTCTGTTATATTCTGCGTGTCAGTAAGTTTGTATAAACATTAAAATGCGGTGTAAGGCTCAGTATTTTGTATATTAATCACATAATTGTAGCTAATAACTCATTACAAGCGTTAAAATTATTTTATTTTAAAGTTTTAGTAAAACTAGTAAAATATTTTGTTGTCAAAAAGTGTTAATCCACAGGGTTTTGATAAACCTAGGATGAGAACCTCATAAATGATTTTTATGTTTTCTAAGAGATAACCAGGTCAAATATAAACCTTCTAATTTATTGTGAGCGATCAAGTTATGCATTACATTATTGATGAAATCTAGAATCAGGCATGCATTATGTTTCGTTTAAACTACGGATCCTTTAGGTCTTCCTGCGAACAAAAAATGGACTAAAAGTTTATTTACAAAACAAGAATACATAAAATATTATATATACTTATTATTTCTATTAAACATATTCATTATTAATTTTTGTTACAACAACTCCTCCATTAATGACGAATCAATTCACTGCCACATATTGTTATGAACTAATCTTAACCAATTAAATTAATCTAAAACTATACTACCCATCAATAATCACAAACAGTTGATTATACAATTGAGATACTTCTTTTCAAACTAACAAAACACACATCTTTTGTCTCAATGTTGCAATGTAAAAACTTTCCTACAATTCCAGAGTAGAACAAATATAAGGTATGGCTGTAATTGCAGTTACGTCAGCTCACCGGATTACTAATGGCTCGATATTTCATGAGCAGTGATTCGCGGACGACTTTGTCGTCACTCTTTACAATCAAAAAAAATTTCTGTACCTGACATCAGATTTTGACTTTTAATACATTTATACACAGGCCTTGAAGCCACAGTCAATAATTGTATCATAAATTGTTTGTGGTTACCTTTGTTAAATTGTATAAGAGTGTTTAGTTATGCCACAATGGAAAAGTCCCCCTTTCCCCAACAATCTCAAAGTCAAATAGTAAACAATCATTTTGACTAATTAAGTAATTACAAATATTTTGACAATCCGTGAGTTCAAATGTTTGTTATAATATAATTATTGCTATGCTAAAAGGACTTTAATTGCAAACAAAATATCTACGATCGATAAGACTGTCGTTATTACATAAAAGTGTTTATTCATAAAAAATATTTATAATATTACAGTTATAGGTTGTAAATTATTTTTTTCTGCAGCTCTTTCTATCAAGTTAAGTAATTCTAAACTCACAATATGTTGTATTCTTGACGTCAAGTCCTATTGCCAATATCGTTTAAAACAAAATATAAATATGATTCATAAGCTTAAAACAATATAAAATGCATTATTGGTGTGTTAGAGGGTAAGTAATTGTTCTACCAAAGCTTAATGGTTTACCGAGGACATTGGTATGCTACTGCCTGATGTTGTTTTGGGGTTATTCCGTCGGACAATTTGGTATACCGATAATGAATTATCCTTTCAGTGTATTTTTATACTTCTAACAAACTAATTATTTATTGGGACTTTGAAATAGGAAAACTGTATCCAAACTTAGGTTAAATATGTCTGAATATGTATTACCTTTACCTAAAAAAGTTTTTTTTTATTATAGGGGCTATTTAAATCAATGACAGTAGAATGAAAGGAGCCATCAACATTAATTTATAAATGTTGTTTAAAAACATAGTTTTTGTATATCGATGATCCTAAACTCCTTCTTGGATATGTCATTTTTGATGTCAGCAAACTGTGGTTTTCTTTACATTTATATACAGGCAGTATCATAAAACCCAATAGCTGATTTTGTGGCAGCATTTACATTTTAAAAGATTTCTAACAGTATAAAAATGACCCAAGAATTATATTTCTTTTTACGTCACAAAAATAGTAAATCCGCTTTCGTTATAGCTTAGCTTGCAGCACTTATCTAATTTACTTATAAATAATAATATAATTTTCGTGATTTTTGTGTTTTTTGATATTTATAAAGTCTACAATATTTCACTTAAAATTTAAATAAAACTGTATATAGAAACCAGTAAAAACCTTTATTAGATCACCATCTCAGCTTAGCTAAATAAAAAGAAACGAACTTTATATAACCCTCTAATTAATTCGAAGTAATAAATTGGTATTAATATTTAAGACAATAGTCTTATCCCCAAAAAACATAATACCTTTATATTCATAGGCATATAGTTTTCGTTTATCTGTTAAACAAAGCGTTATTTTCTTTTTGCTATAGCTGTGCTGTCAGTAATTAACAATGTGTCTATGGCGTCACTTAAATAAGGTTTGTTTGTGCAGTTACAAAATGTGAATTCAACTACAAGGAACCTACATTAAAGTAAACCCTAAAGTATATTTCATTAAGTTATATAGTGAACTAAATCTTTAATTTTAATAAAAGATTCAGGCCTATGTGGAAAGAGCAAAAATTAGTGCTTTGTTGAACAATTAACCAGCAAACGAAAAAAAACTATATTAATATAAAGGTAATACGTCATTAGGAATAAGGCTAATGGCTCAAATATTAATACTATTTTAATACATCAAATTTATTAGAGAGTTATATAAAGTTCGTTTCTTTTTATTTGTTTTTTACAGAGTCCTCTACACTTATTATTAATTTGTATTTATCTAACACTAAATAATAATAAATTATTCTTAACATGACCTGTTATGATATGCATATTTCATTAATCATCTACATTAAATAAGAAGTGTAAAGGAAGAGCATAAAATCTACAATGACTAAAATTTATTGTGATATACCAAAATTAATCCATACAATATTCTTCTTTCGTTTAACATTTTAAATATTAGCTTAGTTTGTAATAAAAATAGTAAAGATGTCCAACTTAAATGTGTAAAAGATAAATTACCAACCTACTTTCGGTTACTTCTGTATGTTTATCGAACTCCATTTACCTAAAAAAAAAGAAAAGAAATATTAAGAATTATATTTAGGTAAGCCATTGTACATTCGATTAAATAATTTGGCAAGAATCAAACGAACACCTCATTGTATGCTGTAATGACAGTCAAAAGAAACTTGGATGTTTTTATTTATTAACATTGATTTTATGAATTTTGTAGCGGTATTCAAATGGTAAAAGATTTTTTTTTCATTGTCCTGCATTTGTTGCATGAGTTGGAACTTCGTTATACTAATATCCCTTGTAGAATTACGTTAGTAGGCCACCTGATACGATAGTAAAGTGGCCAATAATTGTTGTACTCCAACCTAAAATGTAATGATCAGTGTTAGGCCAATTAAATTAGTCTAAAATACATGAGTCACTATTGATGAGCATGCGGACCAAAAAAGGTAGGACAGAGGCTAAAACCGGTCCCTCATTCATACGCACGAGGTCAATAATTACTCTGTACGTTTTCCCTGGATACTTTTGTGCTTTAACAAAAAAAAAATTAATCATACAGCATAACTGTAAAATATTAGTAAAATACTCTGGTAAATTGGGTATAAGGTATAGAATGTTTGATTCGTAAAACATATAGTATTCCTTTATTTGTAAACTATATTCATATTCATGTATCAAAACTATATTATGATTAGTTTTATAAACGATAACCAACATGCATTAAAAGGATAGGAACGAGGATATAAGGAGAATACATTTAACGTATACCGTATATTAGTCATTGAGATTCAAGTTATTAGTTTTAAAAAGTGTGTGGGTTTCATTTCAATTTTGGCAGTTAACGGAAGGCAAAATCACTCTAGCGTTTGTTGTTTTATCTCCCAAAAAGGCTATAAAGTGGTTCACTGCAGTGAACTAGGGGCAATAAACCTTCTAAAACTTCGCGTTGCTCTTTAAAGCACAGTGAAAGATTAATCTATAACTTTATTCTTTGTAAAAGTGAAAAAAATATTCAATTGTTCAATAAATAGTAGATATACAATTAATTACATATTCTATTGCACTTAAAATGTAGAATTAAATCCTAGCTAAAGAGGATCGCAAACTTCTAAAAAACCGTTAGCCATACACCTATCAACCGCTTACTTTATAAATATTCTTGAGGTGATAATACCCTTGAAAATTTTCAGTTTATTTAAAACCCCTCTAATAAGGCCTTGAAATTCAATAAAATGGCTGAATTTAATCAAATTTCATATTGAAGATGTATCAGCTGTTATACTTATTTTATTTACGGAAAGTAAATAAAGGCACGTCTTATAACACTTAAAACATAGATCTACGCGTATACTGTAACTCACAAGTGGAGATCGATTTCGATTGGACACTCCAATCATCATCAGACCCAATAGAGTGTCCAATCAAATCGATCACCACTTACCACCTATTTTGTATATTTACCGTCTTATAAGTTACAGTATAAGCGTAAATATATGTTTTAAGTGTTATAAGACATTTCTTATTTACTTTCCGTAAATTGAATAACACGTACGATGCTGATTAAGAAGTTATCTATTTTATTTATAACGTGTATAATTACTTTTTCTATTAAATCATCTTTTGATTCTCATTATAGATTGCAGTATTACATAAATAAAAGGTTTTATTTTGGTTTCTGACATAGAGTTTGATAAAAATAGACAAACGATTTTTATCCAAATAAGCAATAATAACTATAAGATCAGATTTCATAATTATTTTCACGGTAAGTTGGTTTTGTTTTTGTCTGTTTTATTTTTTTATTTTTATGTTGTGTTTTTTACAGTATACTTAGAGAAACACATTAATTCACATTACACCTTTAAGTATTCATGACCCATTGAGAGGCAAGAGTAGAACACCAAGTATTAATTCAAATAAAAAAATCGTACTACCTTTTTTAGTTGTTTATATTTTTTTTCGAAAAACACCTCAACACAGTTAGCAACAAGTTTTTATTTTGTCCAAACGGTAACGGAATTTCACTTACAAAGCACAACAATTTGAAACAAATATTAATATTGATTATTAATTGAATTTAGACAAAAATGCCAAGAACTAACTCAACACTGTTAACCTGGCTAGTTTTCACGTATTATTATTTCGTTGGTCTTAAAATTAATCTAGATTGTTTGGTGGAAAGCCTCATTCAGGTAGCTGTTAAGCTCAGTTAGGTAACTTTTAAATTAAAAAGTAATTAGGAAAGAGTGCCTCTCAAGTGACGTCTGAATGGGCTTTCAGGCTGTTGCGTTGTTTTTGTTGGACATGGTAAGGCAAAGTTCGTTGCCATTAAGAAACGTTATTACAATTTTGTTGAACTTTCTTAGTTACGTATTATTATAACTCCTTTTATTTGTCATAAATCAACAAGTAGAATATTTGAATTATGTTTATAGAATATTTTAAGTAAAGATATAAATATGTAAAAACAAATTGTTTCTATTATTGACGTTTTAACACAATCAAAATTAATGTCTGCAATATATCAGTGCGTGAAAAGACATTAACTTTGTTTGTGAAATTAACAAAGATTTAACAAATAAAATGTAAAGTATGATATAATTATAACATAAAATCTAAAAAATTTCAAACTTGTAGGGTATACTTAGATACGTGAATCAGTGAAAACACTTAAGCTCCCTCCATATCAGGAACAAATAAGGATTATTTGGTACGAAATATTTAAGACTTACATTATTTACTGGTGTAAAAGCTACGAAAAAGATTTATAATTAGTGTTTCCAATTTGTATATATATATAGTGTGTTTCAGATTCAATGCGGTCCGTATATAAATATAACAACTACATAAGTAAACATTTAGTAACCACAATGAACAGTAAAATAATAAAAAAATGATAAGATAATAAAATTATGACTAATCAAAAATGTGTATTTGAAAATGGTACATCTTAATCAACTACAGCCTAGCATTATATCGTTAAAACGCTAAATATTATTGTCGTTAAGATTTACCTTTACAGCTTAAAATGTAAAAGTAATTGTTAGAAGGATCTCATTTCGGTCTGCACCAGCCTGAGGGTAGGGCTGCTTAACAAGCAAACCCGACCTTTAGCAAATACTTGCCTTACTGTAACAATGGTATTTAATTGGGTTTCCCTGTTATTCACAACAGGTTGGTTCGTCGTAAGATATTTAAATTTTGAAACGTCTAAACCTGTTTCTAAGGTAACTCAGACATTATTTGAAAATTTGTTTGTACAAATTGTTTAACGAATATTACAAGATTAAGTATGGTTAGGTATGGCTTTTATGATTTAAACATCCTTTTGTACAATTTAATCTTCAAGGGCTTTATATCAAAGTATATGTAGGGTGAAATTTGCCACAAAAAAAGGTTTTTTATAGACTTTTTCAGTCATGAATAAGCTATTTTCTTATAACATTTCAATTAATTTATTGACACTAGTAATAGAAAGAAATTTTATTTTCCTCCTTTACCGCAAAGAAGATCAGTTAGGTGTATTTTTAGGGCCACAAATTTTAGGGACAGCCACAGTCCAGATTTTAAAGTTTGAAACTTTTCTAATCTTCCACTATATTAAATTGTCAATTATCAAAGTCAAATAAAAGAATAGTCAATTTCAGTACAACATTTCAATCACTATTTATTTACTCATCATTTAACATTATTAAAACATGTGATAATTAATCTTCACAAATAAACCATACAACAGAAAATACTAGGCATGCGGCCTCAGGTCCGCCAATTGAGCGGAGTAAGCAAGCCTTGTTATAAAAAAATAACTTTAATTTGTTTTCATGATTCAAATTGAATACATGATGACGTCACCATAGCAACAAACCAATTGAATTCTCGTGGTTGGTTGGAAGAGTTGCAGGAAATATGAATCCAGTCAGCTGTTTCTATTAGGTCATTGATTTTTACTTGTATAAATGAGTAATAGTAAAACTGTGTGTTTGTAATAGCAAAAAGATAAGTATTATTTTGTTAATATCCTAATGTTTGTTTAGCTCCCATTTATCTAATAGGCCTATAGGCTTCCTTCTCATTTTCTCCAACTAAAACATTTAACCAATTAGTAAACTTTGATCAGCGAACAGAATGACAGAAGAAGGTGACTATATTTAGCAATACCATAGTCAATGGTCACCACAGGAAATAAGGCGTGGCTAATTTCACGAGCTGATGATACCCTGAAAAAGATTGTGGTTGCCGAGACGCTAGTGGCATTGAATTGGTGACGTTTGCGCTAGCTCCGCCCCGTTGCCAAAATAGGCCTATAGATTTTAAAGACAGCACTGGATAGAGAATTGATGAATTAAACAAGAATATATTTATTCCTCATGCTAAATTACAGCATGATTAAGTAAAATACTGTATATGCATAATAAACTACTGTACAACAAAATTATTAAAATCAAATATAAAAGACGTTTTTATATTAGGCTATGGCAATTTAATTTGAGAACCTGCACTGTGTTGATGTAAAGCCTATTTATTGGGTTGTACAAAATTTTCAACCTGACATAAAAATGCCAACATGCTGTTCTGTTAGCTGTAATAATTCATCTTATAGTATTACGGAAAAAAATAGGAATTATATATCACGCTTATTTTATAACTGGACTCCCGTACAGGCCAAGCAGTCTCAAGATGCATGGAGTAAAAGTTTTACTTTTTTACTTTTTTTCTTGAAGCAGTCTAGGCTCTACTTTTTGTAATTATTACCTTATTATCTTCATCTTTTACCCAAAAGGGATTGATGGCGTCAGACTTTCAAATAAAAAATATATACATTTAAACAAACATACATAAATTACTGAACATATATTTACAACATTGGCATGTGTAATTGTAACTGTGTCTGTATATCTGCACAGAGAAAATTATTTCCACACTTATAAGTTATAAATTGGACAACACAAGTTAACAAGTTTAGTTAAATATTTAATTATAATAAATAGCTATAACTGAACTTCTGTATAGGCTTAGCAGTCTTAGGCCTACGCATCGTAATCGTAACTGTACAAGCCTACCAATTATTTACACGCCTTAGTTAAAAGTGGACTTCTATAAAATCCTAGGTAATTATTTATTTATTGTAGTCGCAACTGGACTTTAGTGTGCAAGCCCAGCAAATCACTGTATTTATTTAGGATAGGCTACCGTTAATAATATTTGAAAATACTGAATTCCTGCTTTGGAAATACAGTTTCTATAGTTTTCAATTTGAATACTCTCTTTTACTGTTTATAAACTAAGTACCTGGAGACAGAGCCCCACTCTGCGATGCCAGCCTTTACTACTTCCTTCACGATTTCCTACGTCATTGTTTCCTTCCCTTCTCATAGCATTTAAGTATTACAGATACATTAATCTAACTGCCACAAACGGTTCCCACACTCTGCGATGCTAAACTTTACTACTTCCTACGTCGTGAACATGTTGTCATCTCTTTCCATTGCATTTTAGTATTTTAAATACATTAATCTAATTGCCAACAACATTTCCCACACTCCGCACTGCTAGCATTTACTAATTCTTTAACCATTTCCTATGTCTTGGACATCTTTCCATCCCATCTCATAGCATTTCAGTATTTCAATTTCAGATACAGAAATCGAACTGTTACAATTGGTTTCCAGTTCCCAGACTCCACAGTTCTCGCCTTTACTACTTCCTTCACCTCTTTCTACGTCGTGGACCTGTTTCCCTCCCTTCCCATTGCATTTTAAGATTGCAGATACCTTAATCTAATCGTCGTTAACAGTTCCCACACTCCGGACTACTCGCCTTTACTACTTCCTTCGCCCTTCCTACGCCGGGGACCTGTTTCCCTCCCTTCCCATTGCATTTTAAGATTGCAGATACCTTAATCTAATCGTCGTTAACAGTTCCCACACTCCGGACTACTCGCCTTTACTACTTCCTTCGCCACTTCCTACGCCGCGGACCTATTTCCCTCCCTTCCCATAGCATTTTAAGATTGTGGATACCTTAATCCAATCGTCATAAACAGTTCCCACACTCCGGACCGCTCACCTTTACTGCTTCCATCACGACTTCCTACGTCACGGACCTGTTTCCCTCCCTTCCCATAGCATTTTAGGATAACAGATACCTTTATCTAATCATCATTAACGGTTCCCACACTCCTGACTACTCACCTTTACTACTTCCTTCACCACTTTCTACGCCGCGGACCTGTTTCCCTCCCTTCCCATAGCATTTTAGAATTGTAGATACCTTAATCTAATCTTCATTAACGGTTCCCACACTCCTGACTACTCACCTTTACTACTTCCTTCACCACTTCCTTCGTCGCGGACCATGTTTCCCTCCCTCCCCATAGCATTTTAGAAATTATAGATACCTTAATCTAATCGTCATAAACAGTTCCCACACTCCGAACTACTCACCTCTACTACTTCCTTCACCACTTCCTACGTCGCGGACCTGTTTCCCTCCCTTCCCATAGCATTTTAAGATTTTAGATACCTTAATCTAATCGTCATAAACGGTTCCCACATTTCGGACCGCTCACCTTTACTGCTTCCTTTACGACTTCCTACGTCGCAGATCTGTTTCCCTCCCTTCCCATAGCATTTTAGGATAACAGATACCTCAATCTAATCGTCATTAATAATTCCCACACTCCGGACTACTCGCCTTTACTACTTCCTTCACCCCTTCCTACGGCGCGGACCTGTTTTCCTCCCTTCCCATAACATTTTAGGATAACAGATACCTTAATCTAATCGTCATTAATAGTTCCCACATTGCGAACTACTCGCCTTTACTACTTCCTTCACCACTTCCTACGTCGCGGACCTGTTTCCCTCCCTTCCCATAGCATTTTAGGATAACAGATACCTTAATCTAATCGTCATAAACAGTTACCACACTCTGGACTAATATTTACCACAAAACTAATAACAACAATTAAAAGAAATAATCTACTTGGAATAGTTCAGTAAGGCCGCCAGAAATTATGCGAATCGGTGTATTGTTAATCAACGCTTAATGGTATTCATCGGACTCCTTTTCTTTTGTACTGTCTTTTGTAAATAGGCCATATGTGCATGTGCAAGCTGAGGTGCCCGTGGGTACAGAATGTCGAGTCGCATACGCTACGATTCTTTGTTTACATCTACGTTGTTATCTCGTAACCATCATGGCAACTCATAAGACTCATGTTAAACATTGCAAATTTTATGTCCGTCTTAAATTGTACAGGTATCATCAAATTGAAATTTGTTTGTTTCGAAACATCAAAAATATTTGTCGAAATACCCCTGGTAAGTTTGGATTCAATATGTTCAGCCGTTATTGAGTTAATTGATTACATAGTTTGCATAAGGTCCGATCTCAAAGAGCTTCGCTCGCTTCGCTCGCTCCGCTCAATAAAGATTAATCAATGGTCATACATATAATGAAATTAGTAATTATAATCTTTCCCCTCCTCAGGTAGAAGGGCATATATTTTAATTGGTTATTACATATAAATAAGGATATAGATCAGTACAGTCAACGTTCGGACATGCATGCACCGCAAGAAGTGTATATCATGACAACCAGCCACTTACAAAACTTTACACAACTGATACAATTATCTGAGTATAGGCCTACCATAGGTTTATAAACTACAGCTTTCCACATTAACAAATGCCATAGTAAATTTTAAACTGTCCTAGATTTATAACCAAAATAAAAATATTTAGTGCAATATTACAGTGGTGTAGGCATTTCTCTTGCATAACCATGGCTAACTTTTAGGATTCTTTATCCGTTAAGACAGATCCAAAACTACTTTGGAAAGACGGACACAGTTAAATTCTTGACCCAATTCAAGGTGCTCTTTATCTTGATCGTAGGTAAACGATTTTAATGGAATTAATTACAATTCAAGTCTTACATGTTTGCTGATGTCCTTTCTAGCTTTCTTTTGGGGTGTAATCTTATAAAATGGAAAAAGATTTCAATCGGTTAAAACTCAAATACACATTACCATGGAGTTTGTCACTTTAAATAATTATTGTTGCATCAACAGTTAATTTCACATTTGCATGTATACCGATGTCTTGTTATGCCACCATTAAATAGGATATTTAGAAAAAGCTGCAATACTAGTAATAATTATTCATACCACCTACTAAAATATCTGGTTCACTGCATACAATACCTTATGTTGTCGGGAGTACATTTATTTTAAGTTTCATTACAGTAACTATTGTAAATGTCCCAAGAGTCTTTATGTATTTTATCGTACATGAGCAATAAATAAAATATTACATAACATTAAAACTTGAGACCCTCCTCTTCTTCATCTAACAATTATTGAATACACAAAGACCGTAATATATACACGAAAATCCCTAATTCCAGTCAAATAAGTATTCCTTGAGTTTATCAAGTTGACTATAGAGGTATGTGCAAATTTAACGTTAAGTTAAGCAAACAATATTCCTAAGTAAAAGTTAAATATTGCATGTTTAAAAGCCGTACAAAATAATCTCTCAACTGCAGCTGGCAAACTGGCTTTGTTTACAAGTCTTTATTTTAATAACAGTCATTAGTACGGGTCTCCTGCAGAGTTTATCACAAATCAGGAACAGATTAGAGAGGTACAACCAACCACGGATATTTCCCGTCTTCGAACACGAACTCTTGAATGCACGAGAAATAAACATGTTTAAGAAAACGTATATTTAGTTAAGATCACAATCGGTCCATACTTACCATATTTTCCATTATTTGTGTGATTTAAGGTAAAATTAAATCACAATATTATAATGTCAAATTTATGGATGTTAACTATAACACGACATTTTCACTGATAGAATAGTTATTTGTGCAACTAGTGAGAAAAGTGAGCAATTGACTCACTCGAGAGAAATCCTTACTCACGAGCCGTAGGCGAGTGAGGAATGGTTTCTCGAGTGAGGCAATTGGACTTTGAACTCGAGTTGCACATTATACTTTTCCTACAGTTACCATAAAACAAATAAATTTGTGAAGAAACATAACCTATTTTTACACAAAAGTGAACTTTTAATATAGCATTTAATGTGAAGTGACAAATACAACAGTACAACAGCTGACCAGCTGATTTACAGCCAGTGCTACCAACGTATTTCGCGCGCATACGACGTTGCCTGCAGGTTACGCGCTCACTATTTCGTGCCTTCACGTTGCAAATTTGGAGTGAGACAAAGTAATTAGAGTGAGACAATGTTAACATTGTCTCACTGATGAGCGAATTGGCCACTTTGCTTTCTCAAATCAGTGAGAGAACATGTACATTGTTAGGTTACTGTAGGGAAAAGAAATTAATACAGCTACTGCACTATTTTTATTATATTGATTGTTTCAATTTATACATTTTTGCCATTTAAGCTATTATTCTTAATTATTTACGTACTATTTTCTTTGCATAATAAAGACTATTATATTATTGTTAAAAGAAAGTAGAAAACAGTTTTGAAGTTTAATAATTAAAACGGAGATGTATTCCGTTAATCCAATCGTTACACCAAAAATGTGTTGTTTATCTAAAATTAAGTTAGGTAAAAGAACAAATATAATACAATTGTGAAGCCAAAGCACATTATACATATTATAAAGCCATAGTTGTTATAAATCTAATCTGTCAAGCATTTAATTTTAAGTCAATAAGATTGTACAAAAACCGTTTGCTTTTATAAGTTAAGCAAAATTACATAAATAATCAATTTTGTCCTAATTATTAAACATCCTGAACATCTTCTTTGATGTTTTAAATTTACTTGATGCAATAAAGGCTTGTTTTGGACAACACGTAACTATATTTGGGACAGGTCAATGTATTATTCATGTGTGAGGACCCGAAGTTCTGACAGCTGGTGCAATTGGGATATGAATTTCAGTTATCTTACATACGGTGGTATTGTGTTCTTCTTTAGGTTATTTAGACTCATAACAGTATAATTTCGCTACATTATGAATCTTGGAATTTATATATCGTACTTAAAGCCATATCACTTTCATGTGTAATAATACTTACCTTATATTCTAAGGGAATCGAGTTACTAGATGAGGCAGGCTTATGAATTTAGGCTATAGCATCGATTCTTATACTCATATGTAATAAAAAAGAAAATGCTCATTTACATATAAAATGAGCAAAAATGAGAGGAGAAAAAAATTTAAAAAAGGAATATTATTAATATAAAATCTTCCATGTCAAACCTTTAGCCATAGGTATAGTAAATATAGTAGTAAGTATAGTAAAATCAATAATTTTTTTACAAACAGTAAGGAAATGCACCCAAATTATGATACTTTTTATTAAGAAGACATTATTACCTAGAGGAGCTATTTCATCGATAATAAGTCATTATATGTCTTTCTTAGTTCTCTCGTTCAGTATATGTCTACCTAAGACAATCTTATAATTTTGTGTTTTTACGCTACAAAATAATGTAACGGATTCATTTGCCTAGATGTTTTCAACATAATGTTTGTTAATGTTTAAGTATTACACATATCGTAATTTTAGTAGGTGTATTTGTCGGTTGTGATACAATTGCATTTTTCACTTACACTAATATTGAAATCACTCTATACAATTATGAATATTTTTTGCATTTCAGCTTTTAAATACGATTTTGTCAGTAAGAAGAGATAAAATCTATAATGCTAACTATCTATAATGCTATAATCTATAATTTATAAACGTTTTGCATCTACCACGCAGGTTAATAAGTTTAAGATCTTTTGGAATGAACAGTCTGTGGTAAAGTGTCTAGACCTCAAAGCTAAACATTACTTCCTAAGCGTTTCAAAAGGGAAAATTAACTTAGTTTGATATTTGATGTCCATAACCTTTAGCAAAACAACTTAAGGAACCAAACAAAGCACTACATTAATAGCTATAGAACATATAAAAAAATTAAAATAAATCGGATTTTCATCAACTAATAATCGTCGTAAAGTTTAAATGTTGGATCTGTAGTCCACTCGCACTTGATCAATAATTTTTCCTAATGTGCAAACCAATGACTTGGTCAAATAATATAGGTTTTACTATAAAAGACTCCAATAATATTGAAACAGATTTGTTTATGACAATAATATTACAGAATTATAATATTAATCTACATAATATTATGAACGATAAAAAAAGGATGATATATACTCAAATTGTAAGTGTGTATAGTTATAAAATTAACTTCTTATACTATCGGCTTCACAAAAGAGTGATACACTATAATGTATAACATACATTATACAAATTATTTTTATACGATACTACTAACTAAAACCTTTCATGTTGCTTGATTCTCTTTTAAATTTGATTCAATGACACACAAAGGACACTTCAAGAAAAGACATAGGGAAAATGCCAACAGGCTGTTGGTCCACCTTCCTCTTATGAAGATGTTGCACCTTCTTTGTGGGTTCGCAGTTTGTGCCTTATATCTGGCCTGATTGAAAATAGTTTACATTAAATCGAATGTAATAAAGTGTTATCGTGTTTTTTTTTTGTTTGATAAACAGTTTTATGCCAGGTCAAATAAATTGGTACCAGTTAAGGTTAAATTAGGATTTAATTTAAATAGGTTGTAGCTTCGATTTAAAATAATTCAATACAGTAGCATCGGCGTTGCATTCATAATAAGCGATAATTCATGTTCTATTTAATATTTTATATACACTTCTACCTTTTACACTCACTACTTACACTCACTAATCGACTTTTTTTCCGAGTTTGAGACATTGGCATCATTGGCATAACTGGATTTGTTGGAGAAAGTTGTATCGACTTTTAACATTAAACCTTTTTAAAACTCACTTTTTACTTT
The DNA here is from genome assembly GCF_028750875.1 of Macrosteles quadrilineatus. Lineage (NCBI taxonomy): Eukaryota > Metazoa > Arthropoda > Insecta > Hemiptera > Cicadellidae > Macrosteles > Macrosteles quadrilineatus. Next base: position 680,109 of record NW_026542597.1, read on the forward strand.
TCTAGTTTAATGTAAGAAGTCAGTTACCTTTCCAAAACTAACCTATTTTAAGGCCCTTGTTGTTATGTAGCCTTTCCAAAACTCTGTCTTTCCATCTGGTCAATAATATTGCTTCAAATTTTCACGTGACTTTATGTGAGCTAATTTCATGCTAAAACACACTCAATACAACTGTATCATGATAAAACCCATTCCTTACAGGTTTCGATTTCCAATTTTAGGCAAACAGCTGATTGGAAATAGAAGATTAATATTTCAAGAGGTTCCAGAGATAATTTGCCATCAAAGTAACCTCCTAACATTTGAAAAACATGAGAATTACAATCAAGAATTATTTTTTACTGTGTGTAAAGTTTGCTAAACTGCAATGAGTCAGTTTTATAATTTAACGCCTCCAATTCGTATTTATTTCTAATACAGATACACAGTTGACAACTCTGAACAACTATTTGGCAATAATTATTTAATTTTAGTACTGACAATACACATATAATTACAGGATTACATAAAATTTTTACAACATATTTATAAATGAGATTTGAATACAGTATCATCGATTACGCTTAATTACACTAAAAATATTTAGATTTTAGTTGATAAACGTTAAATAATTGTAAGCTTCATACAGAAATATTGTGTTCTATTTGAATTATATTACTATGACAAGAATTTTTTTTAATTTAATGAATTTACCTTTTACCTATATAATTAAATGCTCAATACACACTCAGCTCAGTGATTTGAAGTAACTAATGTAAGTTCGTATAATGATAACACATCTAACGCGAAGGTTTACAGTTATTTTTGGAAATTACTTTTTTTCCAATTCTGAATAAAATATATATTTTTTGTTTACACCATTCATAATAGTCCTATGCTACTTCTATGAATTAAAATAATACTTATATTAAAGCATTATAATAATTTTTACAGTTTTCCCCTTAATATTTATTATAGCAATTACTTGCAAACTTTAAATATTTTTCTATAATTTTTAATTTGTATTTCCTTATTCTTTAAAATTAAAGTTAATTACTATTTAAATCAAGTTAACAGTGAACGAAGGTAAACGGTTTTCACAGTAATTACTTCTGTTGATCAGAACTAAACAATGCATAATTCATTGTTGCTTAATTTACATATCTCTCTTAACTCACCGCTCCCAATTTTGTGTAGGTATGTTTGATTACATATTCATCGCGTGTATATTTACAGTATTAGGTAGTTTTCAATGTAATGTAATTAATTATCTATTCCAATTAAAAGTGCTATTTGAAAAAAAGTGAATTTTGTGTAGGTAGCAGGAAATGTACCGCAAAAGTATTTATCGTTATGTATGTGCGTTGCAATCTATTTATATTTCTTTTTCAAAGAGGTGTTTGTTTAATCCAATTGTTTCGGAAATAAGAACTTTTATAATCACTTGATTCAATAATCAAAATAAGTTACTGTGGTAAAATATATTTCCATTAGAAACTGAACTAAAATGGCAACCTTTTTATATATAAAATATCTACACGAATTTCATGTTTCAGTGTGTGAACAACAGCACCCCCCCCCCTGAGGCTTTATAATAATGGGCTTCAACAAGCAAAAAACGGATAGGCTATGGTACGTGTGCTATTAGACCAATTTAACAAAGATGATAAGTTAGCATAATAGGCCTTACTAAGTTATCTGATTATCGTACTAAAAAATTTTAATTGATATTTTTTATATGCAATAAGTTACACAATAATGATTACTTATAACAAAAACTATTAGCTATGAACGGTAAAAACTGGTCACGTATACATGTTACATGTTATAGTATAACCAAGGCCCCACTAGAAAAAACAGGCCATGCTGCAGAAATCATGACGTCACACTAGTGGATAGATTTCATTGATAAATTCATTGCCATCACCATTCCCATATGTTTTAGGTAAATAAACAAGCTTGCTGTTTGTGAGATTTTAATGGTAAGAGTTTAGTACAACTATCCACCACTGTGAAGTAGTGTTGCGCTGCCCGCGCTGCAGCATGGCCTGTTTTTCTAGTAGAGCCTTGGTATAACTCTCAAAGAAACGTTTTGTTGTACATTGGAAATTGAGGCATTATCACATCGTTAACAGGCTTTGGTGATAAGTGGATTCTGATTCCGGAAACTCAGAAACCAGAGTCTTACGCCCTACTACTCTACTTCCTCGCTTCCTCTGACAAAATAAAATACTATAGTCGGAAAATTATGAAGAATAAAATATTGTAATTTATATAATTATGATTTGCATGTAATTTATATAGTCGATTACGGTGCATTCACTTTTAGCCCGTTTCTTTTTAAAATAATCTTAGTTTGACTTTTGCTACTTTTTCATCCACCACAGAATACTAAACTTGTTTAGCACCAGCTGTGTAGTTATTAATGGATAAATACAATAAATTTTATTCAATTTCAGTTTCCTATTTTTGCAGCACTGACAAATGAACAGCTGATTATTTACGCATACACACTAAACATCGAATGTTAGGTGTTAGCAACGTATCTACGAAATTCAGTGCTAGTGAACATGTACAGTTGTTTAAAAGATATAACCATTTCAAAAGAATTCTTAATATTGGAAGGAACGAGGTAGTCAATTTTAAAAGCTTTACTTTGTCCAACAGACTCGCAAACTAGTGAAAAATACTATGGGCGATGATATTACTCAAGGTAGAAAAGGCCTGTGCACCATAATAGAGTATGCTCTTCCGATAATGATGCTATTTCTAAAGCTATATTTAAAGCTATTTTTAAAGCTACTGTTAGTGGCCGCATTGACAACGAATCAAAGTTATCAGTTCGTAGACTTTGACAGACTCTGGGATACTCAAATAGGCCCCTTTAACGAATTTTGAATAAGTATTGGCGCTCTAATCCTTTAGAAATTCAGTTAACGTAAGAACTGGAACCTAGAGATCATGGTTATTTAGAATGTGTGTAGAATCAGCAACAAACTGATCCAGATTCTTTAAAGGAAATATTCACTGTTTACCTTACTAATTATTATGCACAGGTATGTAAATATTTTAAAATTATGAAGTGATGGCAATTATTATGTCATGCACAAGAGATTATAATAGATCAAATCTTTGTAGTGCACTAAATATCGGAGAAAATATTAAATTAATATTTTATACAGTTCATTTTTGTGCAAACTGACTTACAGCTTCGTAACATTTTTGGGATGAATACATAAAACACAAAGTCAGTCTTGCAGTGCGATGGTTCTGGTAGGAGAGTTTATAGCTATGAGGTGTGACCGGAACTTTAGTGGTGTTGTGGCCCATAAAAACCAGACATGCTTGTGATTTTCTAAGGAATATTATCTTTACCAATATATCCATAGGTTTAAAAAGGTTTTTCACGTTGAGATTTGATAAATGATGCATTTATTTTTATAGACTGCATAAAAGCTATAGAAGTTACGACAATACATGTTTCACTGGAGCCACTAAAAAACTGGATCCTGCAAAAGATGAGCCTGTAAAATTATTGTTTTTGTGATGCGATAGGTAAATAGTGCAAATATTCTTAAAGATATTAATAAATACTTATTTTATATATACAGGGTGGCTGGTCATCAGTGTTACAAATTTTTTTTTTGGGTAAGTACGAAGTAAATGCAGTGTAATGATGCATATAAAAGGTCTTAAGTCCAAAAATTAGCTTCCCAAAGAATTATTTTATGTTTTGCAAAAATAACTATGTTTTCAAACTTAATACAGCTATTTCTCAGTTACCTGTAAATGGATTTGAGTAGACAATGTCATTTTCGTGTTCTACATTAAATTTTGAATAAGAATAATAGAAAATGACAGAGGATCAGTTGTAAAAACTCCATTGTAAATAAATTCAAAGATAAAAATTAAGATGTTTGAAAAAAATTTAAAAACATTGGTCTATTGTATTTGTTCACACCCTGTATACAAGAAAGTGTCCGAATATGTTAAAAACTGCGCCATTTTATAAGCTTTCCAACCATAAGCTACACTATTGAGGTTTAGATATTCTGTTGTTTGTTTTAGTGGTTTGAATACCAGAAAACAGGGTGTCTTTAACATTTAAAACATAGAAAGCCGGTATGTATTAAGCAAAAGTTTTATTTTTGTTTCAGCTTTAACAGTAAAACAGTAAAAAAGTTAAAGCTGAAACAAAAATAAAACTTTTGCTTAATACATACCGGCTTTCTATGTTTTAAATGTTAAAGACACCCTGTTTTCTGGTATTCAAACCACTAAAACAAACAACAGAATATCTAAACCTCAATAGTGTAGCATATGGTTGGAAAGCTTATAAAATGGCGCAGTTTTTAACATATTCGGACACTTTCTTGTATACAGGGTGTGAACAAATACAATAGACCAATGTTTTTTAAATTTTTTTCAAGCATCTTAATTTTTATCTTTGAATTTATTTACAATGGAGTTTTTACAACTGATCCTCTGTCATTTTCTATTATTCTTATTCAAAATTTAATGTAGAACACGAAAATGACATTGTCTACTCAAATCCATTTACAGGTAATTGAGAAATAGCTGTATTAAGTTTGAAAACATAGTTATTTTTGAAAAACATAAAATAATTCTTTGGGAAGCTAATTTTTGAACTTGAGACCTTTTATATGCATCATTACACTGCATTTACTTTGTACTTACGCCAAAAAAAATTTTGTGACACTGATGACCAGCCACCCTGTATATATATAATCTCATTCTTTAAAAGATAATATTCCAAATACGTTTTTAATCTCGAATGTTTAATTTCAAGTTTGGCAGTTAACGGAAGGCAGAGTCACTCTAGCGTTTGTTGTTTTTTCTCCCACAAAGGCAATAAAGGGGTTATCTGCAGTGAACTAGGGGCAATAAACCTTCTAAAACTACGGATGTCTGTCTATTTAAGTTTTAAAACAAGTCATCTTTAATAATCTATATTTTTTATATTCAGATTGTTTTGTCGTGAACACATTGATATTAAACGACAATAACATAGTTTGCTTGATGAAAATATTCATCCAGGCAGTAATTAAGATGAGTTGAGTGATTTTATTTTTTATCAATGAAATTAAGGAATAAGTACCGGTATGGTAAGTCAAGTAAAGAAAGAAACACTGTCAAGAGCTTATAAATGGTGTTTCACCATAGTTGCGTCATTTTAAGACGTCCTAGGTAAGATAATACTTTTAACATAATATATTTCTCTATGTGATTTATATATTTTTAAAATCACCAATATTACAAATATTTTAGGTTGATGCTATTAATGTTAAAGATTTGTTTTGCAAATTACAGTATATGGTAAACTGGAATGAACAGATTAGCCATGTTTGTGTTAGACTTTCCAGAGCTCTGTGTCTACTCAGAAGATTAAGATATTTTTTACCAAAAGACTGGATGAAAAATGCTTATTTCTTTCAGAGTATTTTATTGTATGGCCTGATGCTCTGGGATGCTACCTCTTGGGTCAAGATAGTTCTCCGCTTTCAAAAGGAAACAGTTGGAATAGTTGGTATAATAGTTAGAATAATTACGGTTTGTAAACTTTATGTTTTTCAGTCTTTGTTAAAAACCAAGAAGGAATGGGATTTTCTTTCACTGAAGCTAAGAGACGACATCCATTCCTAAAATACAATTAGGCAAAATTATCTTAAACCCCCACATGTTAGGTTAAGTAAGGTCCAGATGTCAAATGGTGTTCTTAGCTACAGGTATTTTTATGAACTTCCTTTTGTAGCTCAGAACCTACAAGACCAAAAATTTTGGAAATTGGTTGAGGGGTTTCTTATGGCAAACCCTTCGTACAGGGTTAAAGAATTTTTTTTTGTAAAAGAATACTATGTAAATATTTTTTTTACCGAGTGAATTTAGCTGTTTTGTTTCTCTGCAGGGAGAGTTTCAGGTAATTTTTTGATATTGGTTAAAAACATTGTACTTTTTCTAGTTTGGCGTTTTCCAGTAATAAGACCTTTGCATTGCGTAGAAACAATAATTCTTAAATCTTTGGATAATACTAAATGTAAAATAAATTCATCATCAAAACAAGGAGGTATCAAAATCTAATAAAACTCTTTGGACAAATTAATTACCAATATATTATTACAACAGTTAATTATACATTACGTTTCTGCATTCAGTGAAAATTGATTTTAATGATAACACAATTACTAAACTTAAAACAATAGCATAACACGTTACAAATAATTTTTAACAGTGCCTTTTCTGTTATAATTAGGCTATCGTAGGAGTTTGGGTAGTTCCCTCAATCTAGTATCGGTTATAAGTAACCCAACGAAAAACATTTTCGGTATTACTCTAGACAACGCTCTTACATCTTCGTTGCTGAATTGTATGCAGTATTAACGCTTACCAGTTTGCTGTAGATTTTTCCAAAAATAATTACAGAGTTATAATATAGTTGTATTTTTGACGCTGTAATTATTTTCATGGATGATTTCGTCTCATAACTGATTTATTTACCTTAACCAATTATTTCGGTAACATTTTTTTATTTGTTTATATATGTTCAGAAAATTGTAGTTTACAATTCATCTTATTTTGACCTAAGTCCCGTAGTACAGTATTGGAGTTGGTTAATAGAGGCAATTCGTCAGCATATGTGGGTCTTCAGTTTGAAACACGACCCGGACAAGTTTATGGCTTCTATTGTCTTAGTTTCAACAGTGAGTGAGTAAACAGTTGACCTCAGCTATAACTAACTAGATAGGTTATCAAACGGTAAGTAGAGTAAGTAGAGTAAGTAGAGTAAGTAGATTAAGTAGATTGATTAGAGTAAGTAGAATAAGTAGAGTAAGTAGAGTAATTAGAGTAAGTAGAGTAAGTAGAGTAATTAGAGTAAGTAGAGTAAGTAGAGTAAGTAGAGTAGGTAGAGTGAGTAGAGTAAGTGGCTTGGAAGTATTATCCCAACAAAAGAAAATGTTTACACAAATATCTACTGTATATTCAAACAAATTTAGTAGCCAAGTTAGTTTGGTTACTCACGATTAGGATTTAATTAGTGTACTAGAACTGAGAACAGTATTAAGGTAACCTATTAGTTCTACTCTTCAAATGAAAAAATATAGCAAGAAAGAAAGAAAACACCTTAATGGTGGAGTCCATTTTTGGTATTTTGATTTATAATTTAAAGAAAAAAAATACAGCATCTGTGATTTAATACGATAAGTAAATAAAATAAAATTTTTAAAAAATGTTCCTTATATGATCAACTAACATCCATGAAAAAAAACATCCTTTCACTAATTACTTTCGACACGATCCCTTTCTTTACTGGGCTAATAAACCTAAGGGCTTTGATATATATATTCTTACGACTTTATTTTAACAAGGCATGAAGCCTTATCGATATCAACATGTTTAGAAATCCTATAATAAACACAATTAGAACCATTTAGGTGGTTATTACTTACATGACACAAATAATCATTGATTGGCTTTTATGGAGTCACAGTTGTAAGGTTTTTCCAGTGTAGAAGCCTTTATTGCGTGGGTTACAAAAATTGGTCTGGATTAATATTTCATCATTTTGTTCACAAAGTAAGGTAATTTCAACAGTATATTGCATTTAAATCATAATGTGCAATGCACTATTATTTACAGCAAACTAGTCATTGTAGAATTATGATTATGATATTATTACATAAGCATGATTGTTTTGTGACTGTAAACACACCATGTAAAAAAAATAATATCTAAGAAACCGGGGTATTTTTTTAAAGTTTATAATTAAACCTCAGAAACGTTACCGCAAGTTGTAAAAATTCTAAATGGAAGGATTTTGGATTGCTCTAGCCTGTGGATAGGCTTGCTTAACAAGCAAACCCGACCCTTAGCAAATACTTGCCTTAATGTAACAACGGAATTTAATTTGTTTTTCTGTAATGCACACAGGTGGTATGAAGTAAGATATGTTATTTACTTTGAAATTATTTAAATGATATTCTTGTGATAACGTTTGTAAACGCACTAAATGGAATTTTGTACACAGGGAAGGAGAATACAATTGGGTTTGTAAGATGTTAATGACAAATAATTTTATCACCATGAACCTTTCCATATAAAAGTAACAGTGTTCTGGCCAATTTCACTAACGTTTTATTAAATTCATAAAAGAAATGTATCATATATCACGCAAAATATATAATAATTTTTTAGCAGTTTTGCTCTCTTTTCAGATAAAAAGTTGAAGCCAATAGCTGGTAATTGACGGGTTTTATGTTTTTGTTTTTACATATGAGTATTATTTTAAAAATATTACAAAATAATATTTATAAAATGGCTCGGAATAAATGGAGATATCGTAATAACTAAGGCCTGTAATATATGAGGCTTATTCTCTTAGAAATTAGTTAACTTAAATTTAATTCTTTTGAGCTTAACTAACGTATAACATATGTGTTAATGGGAAATAATTACAAAAAATATTATATTATTAAACTTAAAGTGATTTAGATAACTGTTTATAAGTAATCCAATTCGTTGCTTGTGTTGCAACCGGTTTCAACTCCGTGGAGTCATCTTTAGGCGTCCAAGGATATAAGTTATCACTCTATTTGAAGGTCGTCATAGTTAAAAAAAAAAACTAATAAACAAGTAATGTTAAACGTCAGTGTTTAGTGTTCAATGTTCGTGTTACGTATATATTCATTTTTTTAAACTATGACGACCTTCAAATGAAGTGATAACTTATATCCTTGGACGCCTAAAGATGACTGAGCAAAGCTTAGTGAAGATAATGGTCACGTATTTAAGTTTTAATTAACTATATATCATTAGCCATCAATATTATTTCTAGTTAATTTACAAAGATGATAGTACATTACTGTATTACTCTCAAAGAGCAGTACCACTAAGGCATAAACAAATTTATCGTGTGTAGGGTTCACCTAACTAATGAAAATAATATATACAAGTAAATATACAGCTTAATTATCTAACTAAGAGCTAGGTATGCTACATTTGATTTTAAAATATATTAAGCTCTAAAGATGAAGCATCGAGATGTGTTTAATGGTGTTCACTAGGAGCCTGAAAATTTCTAATTTTAGATCAAATTATCTTGATTCCTCCTGTTAATTATTTATTTATTTTGCTTTAGAAAACACCATGTACACGTTTTTAATCTTGTTGGTGATATAGATAAATTACCATAGCCTCTGAAGACATTATAAAATCTAATTACAGTACTCCCATTTAATGGTCAATATATAAGGGATGTTTGCACTGTACATAAATTAGTAAAAACATTATATTTAGCAAATCAAAAGTTGTTTAGGAATGCAAAGTGTTAATGTTCACCATTAAGCCGAGATGCGCTATAGAGACAGCTCCAAAATGTTAAAAACGTTTTCAAATATCAAGCTATCGGTTTTATATTTTAAAAATGTTATGTGCGTACGAAAACGAACAGATTCGTCTTTTGTATCAATAAGAAAAAGAGTACTTTCAAAAGTAAAACCCTGCTACTTTCTATTGAGAAGTATTATCTAGAGAAGCCATTATGTTGCTGACAATAGACTTCCTCAGTGCTCTGGTCCTCAAGGTGTCTCCTTTACCTTTATTTGAAACTCTTATTTTCCTATAGGCGAGAGCTTGACAAAAGATGCAACGAATTATTGATTATACCTACGTGTGTACTATCGTGTTGCAAAAGATTAGTGTAGATTTGTTTTTCACAGTACTGCATTTATAATATTCACTCCATAAAGTAATTATTCGTTTGATGGGTGAACAAATTGCTGTATGTAGTACAGTTTTTTTTGTTTGCTTATTTACACATTTAATTTAATCTTAAACCTTTTACGTAATACAAATCATTGCAGCGTTTATTATTTTATTTCTGGTAACGCAAGGCTAAAACCTATCACATTTTTATAATCCATAACCATTAATAAACCTTTCCTAGCATGTGGCTTAAATCGTAAGAAAACATCATCATAAAAAGCCCAAATCAAATCATAAGAGCCCAATTGAATCGAGTACATGTTATCATAATTTAAACGTAATAGAAATAAAAAAAACTATAATCAGAGAGGGGAAGACATTATCCGAAATATACATTTTTTCATGAATGCAATTTAATTAATCTGTATAATTTTCAACACAGGCCACACATACATTATCATGAAAACTCATCAGTGGGACCTAAAGCTTCCTAATAATAGTTCTGACGTAATGTAAATAGTTTCAACTTGTGTTGTCATTTATGGTTTTATTTCTTTTGGTGTAAACTTCAAAAATAACAGTATATTATATAGAATATCAAATTCTACATAGAACAACCAGTTATTTAAAGATTATGTAGAATGTATATTATTATAGTACATTGGAAATATTATCAGGACTAATGTTAAATATCCCATGAAAGTCGGATGCATGGATTAATAAAGTTTAAAACTAGAAAAGAGAAACGATTAAATAAAATAAGTTCTTATAATATCGAATCTTCACTCTAACACTTATTATGTAGTTGTAAACTTTGCATATAGAACTTAAGATTTAGTTGTGCAACGAAAAAAAAAACTGAATTATTATTAGTAAAACTTATTTACAAGTAGATAGTGGCTATTTTCAAAAACATTATACATCTAGTATATTTTACTAGTCCTCAAGGGATAAATCATTGAGGTTTACCTTTTATGTTTACAATGAAGAATTATGTTAAAATATTTTAATGCCCTGATTTTATGTCTTACACCTTACATTTAAAAATTTTCATTGGTAGGTTGAAAAAAGTCTATTTCCACGGTGAAAGAAGATATGTATTGTCATTTTAAATAACTAAATAATCAGACAAAGTAGGTAGTTTAATACGTAATGTAACAAAGTAATTTAAATCATAATTACTTAAATTTTAAAGTATGTAAAAAGCTATTAAAACATACAATTTTAATTCAGAATTATAAACATTAAACTATAATATTTTAAAATAATCTCATAATAACAAAAGATAAAGTACAATCAAAAACTTTTAGAGTGCTGATCTAGTCATCTAACAGGCTTCTATGAATGGCCGTTTGTCAAACCTGATGCATCAATTCTACCAGTCATCGCTCACAATAGGGAATGGGATTATTACTCCTGTACTGGTATGCTGTTTCGAATAATCTTCCTACATGTGGCATATTCGCACTTACGTCTGAAAACTAAATTGTAGATTAAAAGCTGAATATATCCTACGATGTAAATAACAGCAGTGGCCAATGTATTTAACACACAATAATCTTAAAGCTATAACTATTATGTTTTGCGACCGATTGTTGTAGTTATATTATCTTTGATAGATGATGTGTCCAATCTTTAATTTCATTTTTAAATAGCAAGTACTTAGCATATCTTAAAGTAGCTATGGGAGATATTGAATAAAAGGTAGTTAAAATGATTGTATTACTAATTAACCCACTCATGTATAATTTTAAAACTGCATACTCAATTTATATATCATGCACATTGCGTTCTACGTGTCGAATTATTATTCTGTCTACGATTTTAATTGTAACGTTAACGATGATGGTAATTTGTTGTTTTATATTTTTTTGGTGAAAAATTTACAATCAAGTTTGAACTTAAGATATAGATGTGTAGTTTTAAGGAAGTGGAATATTGTTTCTCTTGCATTTTTAATTTTTCCAACGGAAATATAAAATTCTCAGTTACTTATTGCTTAATTATTAAATAGCCTATCAATTTTATTACAAAGATGATTCGGAACTCACTCTCATACAGTTAAGTAATAAATTAGTACTGATAAAATAATGTTTCGCCTATAATGATATTAGGAAATTTCTTTGCGAAACATCACTTGGCCAAAATTAAAGAAAAACATTTAAACACAAGTTATAGATAATTTTTAGTTTTCCCACTTTTTACTGTCCAGGCTAAATGGGGAATCCAGGAATGATAAAATGTATGCTCCTACCTCAAGTGCTACAAACATATAGTTTGACACCAACATATCCTACATCAGTCATTTTGTTAATACAGTATTATAATATTTACTTAATTTGTTTGGTGGGCTATAAATTGGGATTCCCCCTAAGACGCCATTTGGAATTCCTTATTCTAAATCATAAGATGATCAAACTTAAAGAGGACATTACCGTATCAAATTGTATATGAAAAATACGTAGTGATTTTTACAGCTTCTCTATGACAAAAATCAGTTACATTAAAACGAACACATTAAGTAAAATATGTTTCTTTATGGCCAGATAAAAACATATTATCCTGTCGATTAAGTTATTACTATGCAATTTAGTTCGTTCTAAGGTAATAGATTTACAATTTTATTTACGGTCGATTGAATTTTAATCAATATAATCATAGACAGTATTTAATATCCACAAAATATGAGTTTTATTTAGTATATTACACTTACATCAATTCAACACGTTTAAAGATTATAAGTAAATTAGTTATTAAAATAAAATGTACTAGTATTTTTTTTTTAATTTCGTTACAATGTAGGTACTTATTTGTTTATATTACAGGGTTAATAAAATTATATATTTATTTAATTTGTTTTACCTTTTTGAAATTTATTCCGTTACATCGAAAACCACTCCATTTCAAAAAATATAAATCATATCATGATTATCATTTTATAACTGCAAACCGAATAGTTTTAATTAATTTTATTTACTCTTACAAAATTGTACAGCGCATAGTTATAAATAAAAACCTACATTTTTCTCAGTAGTTGTTTGTATAGGACTGTTTCACCAATCCACTTTTATTGCATTCACAGGAATCTGCAAATTGTTTTTACTTGGGTGAATCAACAATAGTTACTGTTATTGCTGTTTTGTTTGCTCTCTCTAAACACACAAGCTGCAAAGTGGGGCTATGAGCAATATTTAAAACTATTTTTACCTGCCAACTGAATATTTATTCTATCGTATCACTGTTCGTGAAAATCAAATCATCTTGATTTGTCATGTTGTAATATGTCCTGCTTCTGCCACTTGTTTAAGAACAGTGCAGCAATAACTTTTCAACAATGTGTTTTAGTGAGGATTGAAAACGAAACGATGAATTACATAGTGAATTAATCGATCATTTTAGTTTAGCTTCAAGTTTTAGAATAAAACTGCTGTTTGAGGTATACCTAAATGAAAATCTTGCTTATGAATTAACCAATTTAGACAACAATGATTATTATTTAACTTATTTAGTGGTTTTGTAAATAACTTACTTTCAAGTTGTAATAGTCAGACTTAAAAAGCAAAAGGTTAAAAAGCACTATAAAACACTTAAAAAGCATTAAAGGAAGATCCGTTAAAGCCTTTATAGCTGCATTGTGCATTATGCAACCCAGCTGTTTTGGCTAAATTAAAAAGCCTAAATAAAATGTCAAAAGAGCTTTTGCTATGCCTCAAAGTTAAAATGTGATACACCATTGAAAGCGATTATAATTTACATTTTAACGTAACGTTTAAACGTATTTCTCTTAATTTATTTATCAAATCGTTAAACGAATTTTTCGTAATTTTTTTTTATGATTAACCTACTTGAGATGAAGCGTGCTTGGAAAGTATAACAATAAATTACAATAAGCTAGATTACAACGTAAAAATAGTTGAATGAATTGTTTTACACCACTCAAGTATTAATTTAACTTTTAAGTATCTCCAGTAGGCCCTAAAGCAGACATTTACGGAATAAACCTGGTTATCAGATGAAGTGAAGTCTAAAAAGAAATAAAAATTAAATTACATTTTAAACGGTAAAAAAGAAACTGGACATGTATTCTAAATCTGGTTTGCTAGGTTTTATAGAGTTTTTGAGAACTGTACTGTTTTTGAGAAATGTACCCGTAAAAAATAAAAAAAAGGCCACAGACAAATTCCTATAACTCCAAAAATTATAAAATGTGTAAATTATATTATGAATACGGATCCTAAGCTATTTAAAAAATTAACTTTATGCTGGATCAAGATTTTTAAAATTACATCTCAACGAATCCTGAAAAGAATTTTTTTAGACCAGCAAAGAAGTCATTACCTTGTATAAGAGGTTTTAATAATTTATTTCGATTTAAGAGAGCCGCAATTAGAAGGTTTTAGCTGGTTGAAACACTTTATTGTGTTAAAAACACAAATTTATTTTCCGATTTCGAGGATTACGTTCAAATCACTGCGTCAATCTATTTAAAATAAAATTCGATTATTTGGTTTAATAAAGAAAGTAGAGCATTAAAGATTTAACATGTTTAAATTCTCGTATACTGTATACTGAATAAAAAAATTCAATTATAACTCCACTTATCATGAAACGTGTTTGTGGTTGAGTTAATTTTGCATGACCGTTTAGTGATTGCTAAGACTACACCTTGCCCGGTAAATATTTGTTACGAAAACCTTTGTGGCTTTTAAAGTATGAATTTAATTTAAACTTAAATCGTTAAAATGGAAGTTGTGAAAATAATTGTTAAAAGGGTCTCATTTCCCTTTGACCCACCTGAGGGTAGGTAAGCTTAACAAGCAAACCTGACCCTTAGCAAATACTTGCCTAACTGTAATAATGGTATTTATTGGTTAAACTCCAATGAAACCATCTAGATTGGATATAAGATATTTAATTTGTTTACAAAAAAGTGTTTATATATACAAAATATTTATATGTATACTGAACACATATTTTTATACAAAACCGGTTTGTATAATGAGTTGTGAATTGAGTTACAATGCATAATAGGAACAAGAAAATACTTTTCTTATCAAGTTCATGTTCTTAAACTATAATCTCAGACAAAAATGATTTTGAAACATTATTTTTTTTTTTAAGTCCACGATAATTTAAGGAGTTCAAACCAACTCTAAAAACAACAATACAGAAACACGGAGTTAGTTTGGAAACACTTATCACTATAAACCACATACTAATTAGCTAATTTGAAAACTAGTTTATTTTAACTATCCAACAGTCATTTTTACTACAGTCACCCGATAAAGTGGGCTTCCTTGCATAGATTACAGAAAGCATTACTTTGGTGCACAGTTTTTACTTTGGCGCACAGTTTTAAGTTTAAAATAAGTGACGCTTGAAAATAAGTTGGCAAGACTTAAAACTACGATCAGCTGGTGCAGCGTTTCCTATTTCGTTCAATATTTGGATTTAACCTAACCTAGAAACGTGTTTACAGCTATTGAAAGACTAATTATTAATATTATTTATAGTAACTGAAGGAAAAATATAATGTGTAACACGAGCGCAAACGGACTTTGCTGCACTCGAGAAATGTTCCACTCTCGCCTACTAGTGCGTAAACATTTCTCTCGTGTGCAGCAAAGTGCCACTTCGCCCAATAGGGAGTTACACAAATAACTATTTTATTCATTCTTTTAATTGGATCTTTCGTGCAGTAATACATTTATACGATATCATAATATAAACTTCCATCTTAACGAACTATAGTTTCAATGAAAAATAAATTTCTAGCTAAGGAAAAAGACACCGCTATTTTGAAAAAAAAAACACCTTCACATATACACATACAGAGAGTGGTTTGTTTCGGGCACCACATAACTATGTTTGGTAAAGGTCTATGTATTATTCATGGGTTAGAGTACGAATTTCTGACAACTTGTGCAACCGGGTTATGCTTTTGAGTTATCTTACAGTAGGCAGATAGGGCAAATTTTTTGTATTTGCACAAAAAAAACTATTTTAAACTGCAAAATTCTACATTTGCTATACAGTATATTTTTTTTACAATAACTTATTTTGATTCCATTTGAAATTACGTTAAATGTGGTTTTGCAACCTTCTTTTTTTAATAAAACTTGTTACTTTAGAGAAGTATTTTTAAGGGGGTTAGTATATTTTTGGCTTAATTGAAAGCATAGCATTGACTATCCAAATTAATACTTGTTCTTCAGCAGAAATTAATATCTTACATATCTATCCCTTAATAGGGTGAACTTTTGCTTATTTTTTTTTAAATACCACTATGATGGATAGTAGTATATAAACATGATTGATTTAAATTAAAAAGTCAGCTCAAGAATTTAACAAAGTAAATAATGCAAGAGCATCATAAGGTATAAGGGGGACTAAGCTAATAACAAAATTGAATGTCAGAGGAGTGTATGACTCTTAACCTTATTGATTTAAAATTCACAATACTGTCACATTGCATTTACTAAAAGCTTAATGTAAATTTCAATTTAGTATTTTCATGTATTTTAACCTTTTATACACCACGGAGTTTTTACAATAACTGCAGAATTTAATATTCAAAAAAATTTCCGCGTATTTTAGGTAGTAATTAAACATCTTAAGAGTTATTTTTAGAATTTAATTTGTATAGAATAATAATCTCATAACTGTTGTAACGGAGTTAGAGAACCACATGAAGAGATATAGAGTTTTAATGAAGACATTTGAGGAAGTATTTCTGTAAAATATCCAGACTACCGTGGTAGTCACAGATTTCAATGCCAAGTTTTAGTGTTCGTCACATATTAATTATGAATAATAAATAAGGTAAACTCAAAAATGCACTGCATGTAAATGTGACAAGTTTATAATATTGCACTAAATTAAGTTCAAATGCGGGCTTTAAATAGATTTCAAATCTTTAACCAAAGTAAATAGCTAAATTAACAATGACACTGATAAATTTTACATTTATTATATTCATAAACCCAAGCAAATGAATTCAAACATTAAGACGTTAAATTTCAATATAATACCATATTTATACTATGATTTAAATCACGATCATCGAAAACAAACAAATCAAAACCACCTATTGTAATCATAAAATGCAAATGTTGGCCTTAACCTGTGATTAGACAGCTACGTTGTAAATGTACATTTGACACTTATAATGCACCAATTCCACATGTCATCGCTCTCAATGGTAATTGAATACATTCTAGTGCTCTGCAACGCTATTACGAGTACTCTTTCTTCATATATCGTAATTATACTTAATCAAGCAAATTTGCCTATGGGTGACTCAGATAGTATATTTTTATTTACTCAATCACCTTATTGAATAATATGTATAACTTAACTGAATATGGATCGATATAAACAAAAAGTAAAAAGATATAATCATATCATTGTGTATGACACTTTTTCTTAACTAGGTGTACTTTATTATCTATAAATAGTGATTTAGTTCTTTATTGCATAATAAGAAAATCTGTTTAACTTAATGTAGTAAATTTTAAAATCAAAATAATATAGTTTTTCTTTATTGGAAATTGTGCTCAATTAATGTTCTTTTAGCTACATACCCTGAAAAACACCTTATAACTAATATACTAGGAAAAAAAACATGTCAAGTACTAAGTATATCTCAGAGTGGCTATGGATTGTTTCATTTAATATGAGTCTTCTGAAAGGCAGAAATTAAATTGGCAAACTGTAGGAAAGTGCTATACCTAAAAAAAGATCAAATCGGACTTTGGGCATTTGGCCTCATTGTAGTGGTAACGTAGTTTCACTATAAAACAATTATTCATTGACATAAGTTTACATATATCCATTACGTTTCAGCAAAAACTTTTATCAAATGCTATAAATCATTTGTTCAATCAAATCTTTAGGATTAAGCAAACCGTTGTCCAAACTTCAGATCATGCAAATTAGAAACTTTTAAAAGGTTCACGTAGTAATATTAAATTTCAAAATTGGAAAAAGTTCTATTCTATAGTGTAAATATCAATGTAGGCATATTTTAAATATTGATGACAATCATAAATATTTCCATAAAATTAATTTTTTTTTTAAGTTTCTATTTCGCAGTATATTGAATAACAATTTCACATAAAGTTAATAAACATAAAATGTCTATATTGAAAAAGATAATTTGTAGCATATGAATACCTTAATTCGGTGAATTTAGGACTTATTGATTTCTTGTACAAAGTAAACTTAGCAAATTGATCATGAATATTCACTATTTGGCAAAACACATCTTAAGTAGAAAACTATTGCAGTTTGATAAATTGGTAATTTTATTTTGGAAAATATTCAACAGGAAAAATTAACAAACAATTGAATTAAAATTCTTAGTGACAAAAAACACTTTATGAATACATTTTCAAGCATTTCCTAATTTTGTATTAAAGTATGACAGCTATTTATAACATATTTAATGTTTTTTTGGATACAGTATAATATTAAGATTATGGTTGAAATGCTATTACTGTATGTTAAATGTTATTTTTATTTAATCAACAATTATAATAGTATTGAATAAAAGTAATTAATCGTGGCAAACTAAATTCACCATATACTATGTAAATTTACAAATACAGTGTATTGAATTGTTACAAATTGCAATTATAGTTAAAATAATTAATAATTATTGTTTGAATAATACTCTGCACTGCCGTATGAAGTGGCTGATTTAAATGCTAATTAGTAATGTTAAACCTGGACCAATTATGTATTAAAATACGATTAATTTTAAAAATCAGCGTTTGTCATTATAACTACCAGACTTAACGCGTTGTTCAACCCAACATCGTAAATAATCCTAGCAGAATAATTTAAGATTCTGTAATTGCCATTTTAACAGCTCTAATCCTTAATCTAACTCAATATTTTTATACTTTGCAGCCTGCAGGTAGTGTTTGAGTAACCATATTTAAAATACAGTTTCGATTTTGATTATTCATTTTCATGACTGATTTTAATATCTAGTTATCTATTATTTGTCTTTATTATCATTGTGTTTAGGATGGAAGTAAATTTCATGAAAAGTGTAACCATTTACCATTTTGTACGAGATATTTAGAGATAACGGTCAATCTAAATCTAATAAGTACCAAATTATAGGATACGATTAACTAAAAATATTAGCCAAAATCGGTCTTTATGTTTCTAACTTATGTTTTTAAGGTCAAATAGGTAGAGGTTGAAATTAAACGTAACAATTATGTATTAATAATATTTGTAATATATCAGGTCTCCAAAAATTTAGGGGAAAGGTGCATGTTATTTTTTTACACAATAGTGAAATATCGACATAGTTTAGTTTTTCCTTCTGGATCTTGTAGGATCGTTACATTTATAATGGGGCCTTATATAGCCTTATAGGTAACACTTTTTACGGTAATGGTGTGTATAGTTTTGTTTTATAATCTACAATGGCAAAAAATAGAATGCATTCTTAGACTCATTGGGGACACAAAATGATATCAAACCTTATCGAAATGCTTAAATTGAGGGTTTCTATTGAAACATTTTTAGTTGTCCCCCGAATCCCCCCTTTTGGGGAACACTCAAAAATGTTAAATGTAAACCCCCTTCAAGTGACACCTCATTTTGAAGTGTTTACAAAAACTTAAAGAATGGTGAAAACCAGAGCTCGCTATCTCTTCTCTATCCAAAATGGCAGCCAATATTAACAATGTTACCGTTGATTTTCCACAACATTTGACGGGCTACCATTTTGGATAGAGAAGAGATAGCGACCTCTAGTTTTCACCATTCTTTAAGTTTTTGTAAACACTTTAAAATGAGGTGTCACTTGAAGGGGGTTAACATTTAAAATATTTGAGTTGACCCCTACATCCCCCTTTTGGGGGGACATTAAAAAATTTCAAAATGATTAAATGAAACTTCTTGCTAAGATTGCTTGACCACCAAAAGCATTTCTCTGTATATTTACTTGGAAAAATAGTAGAGGGGGGGGGGTCTTGACTTTTTATTCACCCTGTATGTATCATTGACCATATTGTTGGAATATGGTCAATGATACATAGACAATGCAATGCTATTTACTGCCTGTTATTTATTCTCCGTTATTATTGCATGTTATTTATTGCATTTTAGTTTATTTCCTGTGCTTCCTTTCTTGTATGGCATGCTTACATGTCAAGTACCAATATGAATTTATCATTTTACTGCATTATGTTAGTGCATTGTACAAATTATACCTTATTGGATTCGTATGATATTTGTAAAAATGGAGTAAACGATATGAAAAAAAGACCAAATCAATAAATATAAATATTCTGTTATCGATGTGGACAGAAACCATTGGGGTTTTAAATTACATGTAGGCTATTGTTTAAGAGGTAGAACTGTCAGATAAAAACAATTATATACAGCGAAAAAACAAACTCAAGTATCAAACGATCCTCAATGCAAACTTTATTAACAAATAAATAATAACCAACCTCAAAGTAAAAAGGATACCTTTTTATGTCGAGGCAGAGAACTTTGTTTTGGACAACACGTAACTATATTTGGGACAGGTCTATGTATTATTCATGTGTGAGGGCCCGAAGTTCTGACAGCTGGTGCAATTGGGATATGAATTTGAGTTACCTTACTTACGGTGGTATTTGGTTTTGTGTTCGTTTTATTCACGCCCATGTGAAATTTAAAAAAAATAAGACTGTGTAAGTATTTATGATGATGGTGTATATATTTATTTACGAATTTTATCATCTCAGTTATATTACAAGTATTTTGACGTGTTTCAGTGTAGGAAAATTAAAATAGCTGCTCTAACAAAGTATAGTGAGGAGATTTTGACCTATTTGCGGGTTATTTAACAACACGGAATTGACTATTACCAGTGTTAATTTCCCTGCAGGAATGTTCTGTGTGCCCAAGAACAAAGTAGGGTGAACATCGAGTTTTGAGCAGAGAGATGGTGAAATTTGTACATTTAGAAGAATGTTTATAACTGAACAGTGAGTGAATGTTATATTCTAAGAACTGTACCAGCAAACATAAACACCATATTCCATCAGAGAGAAAAAAACAGTTGGATGACAGTTTTTCCCTAGATGCGCACACAATTAGACTTTCTTTCTAGTAGCTCATACATGAGGCATAATAAGACAACAATATCATAATTTAAATATTAAAACAACATGGGAAGTGATTACGTATGCGGAAAACATTGTTAAAATGTCCAACCAAGAATTTTGCTTTTTGCATACATCGTAAGGGCGAGGTAACAAAAAGATTCATGTTTTGTGTGAGAATATGAAAGAGAAGACATTCAAAAGTAAAACCCTACCGCTTTCTATTGGGAAGTATTATCTGAAGAAACCATTATGTTGCTGACAATAGACTTCCTCAGTGCTCTGGTCCTGAAGGTGTCTCCTCCACCTTTAGCTGAAGCTCTTATTTTCCTGGATGCAAGAGTTTGGCAAAAAGTGCAATGTTTTATTGACAACTATACATATAAGCTTCTTGTAGGAATTCTTTTGCTTAAAATGCATTTCCGACATAATAATACAATGCACGTCTTTGTACATAGTAATACAAATCACGTCCTTAAAAATAAACAAGGGTTGTACATACTGTAAGTTAACTCCAACCTTTTTTTGTAATTTGTTTATCTTAATTGTTAAACCAAAGCAATTATACTATGGCGTCTATTATTCTATATGATACTCGTGTATAATCTCACGTCTTTTCCATTGAAAACCTGAATTTTAGTTTATTCGATTATTTGAAGATTTATACAAAGTACAAATAATACAGTCAATACTTATTGAAGTATATGCCAATATACAACTATTCATAAATCAAGTTCAATCAGAAAAGAACCTCTTATTCTCTCACACAACAATGTATAATTTTGCCAGTCAAGATTTCAAGATATTTAAAACAATTTTTTACGTCGTATTCTGTGGGTTGATCTATTAATTTGAAAAAAAATCTGTACTCGTTTAAAATGTTGTTAAATTTGTCACCCTGGGCCATAACAGCTCAACAAAACACCCCTTGTAATTAATATATAATATAATACTAAAATCATCCTTGTGTTGCGATTTATATATCATTTCTAGTTATTAGATAAGTCAGTGGGTGAGTTGTTGGCTATGTTGGTAACGCGATGGACTTTGTATTAATGACAGAGTAAAGTTGTTGGTTAGATTCGTGCTATCTACATATCATTGGTAAAAGCCGTCTATTGTACTATACTAAACTCATTCCTTGTTTTGCTCAATACGTTCCACAAGCTAGCCCAAGGTCAAGCAAATGGGAAAATGCAGGATAAAAGAAGCAACCAACATATTAAGTACTATCACCAAGGTATATGAATTAATATAAATGCTAAAATTTAACAACCAGCTAGTTATGGACATTTAATGGCTATATTGAAATACATTTGGCTCCTTGTTCTAATAATACATAATAAGAAGCTTTGATTTTTAGAGGAAATACTTCAAATCTGGACATTAGGTAACCATATTTTTTAATTAGCTGGGTCAAGTTGTTGTCGTTAAAAAGAAGAATGATTTTGTGATTTAAAATAGTTTGTTCTGTAATACTTGTATAATAAAAACAACTTAAGCTGATGATGAACAATTTTTAGTTTTAGATACTATTATTTACTAATTCGATTGTTTAGTAATAGACTACTTAATCAGTCAATTAAACACAAGGAGAATCTCAATATTCATACAAAACCGTTCAGTTGTATACAATAAATCCTTCTTTTACTGATATAATAGTGCACAAGAGAAGTCTCAAGAAAAGGCAAAGGAAAAAATATCAACAGGCTTACTTGAATTGTTGAGCCTTCTCCTCAGATGAAGCTCTTTATATGAGCAAAGCCTCTTGTAACACTTTCCCTGTAGGTTTTCAGGTTTTGTTTCTCTTTTCATCTCGGTTTTGAAATTGAACTGCATAGTGTACCATATATTCTAGTTATAACTAAGGTTTTTAAACAAGCCCGGTCACATAAACAGGCCTTTGTGAACTATGCTTTTAGTCAATGAAAAATTTGATGGTCGTATAATTTTACCATGACTTTCATCCTGTGAGCTGTGCCCTCTTTCAAGTAAAAATGTTAAAATTAAAATAAAACTTCATATTTTATTGTGCTATAGTGGCTGTATAACATAATATTGTGTACTTTATGTTTTCCTGCATTGAAACAACCAAAACCCTACAAATAGTTAACTGATAACAATTAACAGTTAACAATTAACAGGTTAATTTAATAATGCACTTCGTCTTCAACTATACAACGTTTAAAATCAAAAACCATTGAAAAAAACTCTTTATGTCTTCCACCGGTTGGCTCAAAATAACCACTGACATTTTGTTTTGTGACAGCTCAGCTATGTCAGCTAAGTTACAGAGATGATGAATGCGTTAAATGGTTCCTTTAACAGTAGTATTTTTTTGTAAAATTACAAGTAGTTTAAATAATTCAATTTTTCTAATAGAGGTGGCATAAAAATAAATAATGTGTAAAATATAAGCAATGTCCGTTTTGCGGTCGTGGAGTAATGAATAAAAAAAACGCTGTGTAAAATAGTAAAACGTTTTTTATATATAAAAAAATAAAATTCAATTTTATGATTTTCTTTTAGTTTTACCAATCTGTCATTGTTTTTTACACAGCGTTGTTTTATTTATTACTTCATACCCGCAACACAAATATTGCTAAGATTGTACACATTATTTATTTTTTATGCAACCTCTATTAGAAAAGTTGAATAGTTTGCATAACACTATCATTACATGACGTGCTATTAATCAAGGAACCATTAAACGCAAAAGTCATCTCTCCAACCCACTGAACACAGCTGAACTGAAACAAAAGAAAATGTTAGTGGTTATTATGGACCACCCATTACAACCACTTCAGTTCATTTTATGCCTTGAATAAGATGTGTTGAGGATAATAATTTAAAACATTAACAAATAAGTTTGGTTTACCATGTTAAGTTTAAACAGAATCATTGGAATGGATTTAAATTTATTTGCCTTGACCTACTGTATTATAAAAAGGATGAAAAATTATATAATTAAACATTCTTAGAACTACATTGCAACGTTCCTGTTCAGAATTTAAATTTCTTTTCCGTTTAAGTATTCCTCACTAGTATTATCCTCTTATAGACATTTTTCCAAGCCTGAAATTAGTTTAGTTTAAAAAAATAATACTTAAGTGGATTTCAAATTGTAATTAAAACTAAGCTGAATTTATGGCATATTGAATTAACTGCTATATGTAAATATGCATTTTGGATTACATACTTTATTACATTCCTTAAGTTGATACTGATTATATTGCGGCAAAACTAAATAAATATTTATGCAAACAATTTTTGTTTCAGTGTTTTTGTTTTTATAATAGTGGGAAAGGTGGGTTTGAATAGTGGTTATTTTAATAATAATCGAAAATGGACATGACAACTAGATAAAAAATATACCTTATAATATTATAAGTGAATTCTAATGAATCAAAAATAAACATTTTGAAACCGTTAATTGTAATCACTAAATGCAAATTATGGCCTCAATCATACAGCATCTATGTAAATGTACATTTGACACTTCTAATTAATTAATTCCACATGTCATTACAATCAATGGTAAAAGGGTTTATTGCTATTGTTCTGCATCACTACTCTAAATAACCGACTACATGTGTAATTATTGTATCCTTTCTGCTAGATCACTTATGGAGCAAAGGTTTTAACTAAAATCTGTATTCTGGCGTTGAAACTATTAATATCATACAGGGTGTCCCTTAACTTTCTGGACATATGTATATAGCGTTATTCCTTAGGTCAAGACAGACACATTTCACCATAGGAATATGGATCTGTGGTGCCTAGTTTTCGGTCTGTCTGTATTTATGTGTTTTTTACAAAAAAACTAATAACTCCTAAACGGTTTGAGATACAGAGGTGATATTTTGTAAAAGGGTTTATATAATTAAGACCTGATACCGTTATAAATTATACTAAAAAAGCATTAATCGTTTAAAAATGGCGGCCATTTAAAATATGTTATGCCAAATTTCACGAAAACCGTTAACTTTACTATATACATGTGCTATATACATATGTCCAGAGAGTTATGGGACACCCTGTATTGCTGCCACCTTACCCAGCAAATTGTAGAAATCTGGCATTGACACTAAAATTAAAAAAAAAAACCTCTAAGAAATTTAACAGTTACCAAGACATTCAAAAACAGTATACCAATAAACAATGTGAATGTATTTTGTTTATTGGAATAATGTTGTTATTCACTAATAAAAACGGATTTTGTAAGAGACAGTTGAAATTGCTTCATTTTAGCCACCGAGAAATCCACAAAACTATGAAAACTCATATGTTCCGATACAATCACTCGTATTTCAACCGCTTTATGAATGTGTGTAATCGACGTCGGGTGAAATCCCAGTTTAATTACACTTTTTATATCTATCATCGAGCTGTCCGGGTTAAAACTCACTGAACACTTTTATCGTTTTCGTTTATCCCAGTTACCATAGTTGGTCATTAATTTTCCATTTATAAATCAGCAAATGTTCCCGATTCTTGTTAATTTGTTTAATTTCATACATCGAAAAACCTCTCATGAATTAAATTATAATCAAAACTAGATACTTACGCGATATCCACAACGTATTTAAGGACAAACATGTAACAATACAATGTTTTGCAAAATACCATTTATGAATGGGACTTTTTATTGCATTATTTTGTCTGCACATTTAATATAAACATAGTATAAATTAATTTAATTTATAATATAAATTCGGATTCCATAACTAGAGTGATCTTGGCTCTATTAAAAGTCATGCAATAAATTCGCCACGTGAAATAAGTCCATTTTCCTTACTAATAACTATTTCATATAAAATTTATTGATGTACAGTTTTCATAAAAAATAGATAATATAAGTAAGTTAAAAGGTCTATTCTTATTTAACTCGTTGCATATATATGAAACCAATTGGCTACGGCTCATTCATTAGATAGTATAGTTAAAGATAAAATCCAGAGAGTTGGTTATATTTTAATTATGATTTGCACTTATAAATTTACACTAATGAATAATTCTTCTCAGTATATACAGTATTAAAGTTTTTCCAATTAGGTCCAAGGATATTTCATAAAGTTGTCCAGCCTGGGCTGAATGTCTTTTTCCTTGCTCCTCATAACTATAGAAAGGACAGGTCCATGTTTTATTCATAGACAGGGCCACGA
The DNA here is from genome assembly GCF_028750875.1 of Macrosteles quadrilineatus. Lineage (NCBI taxonomy): Eukaryota > Metazoa > Arthropoda > Insecta > Hemiptera > Cicadellidae > Macrosteles > Macrosteles quadrilineatus. The sequence continues at coordinate 706,090 of NW_026542597.1, forward strand.
AGTTTTGACAACTTGTGCAAGATATGAATTGTGTCTTTCTCCGGACCTCACCTGTTTATAAAATCTTTTCAAGTAGGTTTTTCCTAACTTTACGAATTTCAGATTATATCATTTTAAGGCTGAGTCATGGTGTTCTGTGTTTATATAAAACACTATTTGGTTCTAGGCATATACTACTATCAAAACGTTTATTTTATAATTAAAACCTTAGGACTGTATGGATAAAACAATGACCAATTACACATAGTCCAATGATTTTAGTGGAAATCATCGGCAAAAATTGGTAATATGTAACATCTCAATTGTATTTTTTTTATTTTACACCTAGCAAAAAAAAACATCATAAATGGTTATGGTTTCATATAAAAACCTTCAATGCTAGAGGAAAAACTCCAAATACATACAAAAAAGAACAACTAGAACCAAACGTGTTTTTGTAATTTTGCTGAAAATCCAATAAAATGGATCAAAAGTAATGATCAGACGACTTGTCAGGATTTGATCCGTAACAAACAACATCAGAGATGTAAATTATTGTTTGTCAGAGCATCGCTCCGTCGAAGATGAGTGTGTACAGTGGAGAGACATTTTAGTTATTTTTGTGTTACACAATCTTATGTTGAAACTATTTAACTTAATTAAGCTATACTTTTTTATTCTATAATGTATGTACTGTAACGACAGCCACTTTTCCAAAGTATTAAATTTAGGCCACTTAACGGACAATAAGTGCAACCAACTGCTATTAATCAGGCAGATATATACTGTTATGAGTTTTGTTACTCAATGAAGTTGTTTAATAGACTAAAATTGCATACTTACATACATACTTTTAAAAGATATACATACATTCATACAACATACTTACTGACATCCATACAAAAAACAAATTTAAAAGGACATGACATAAAGAGAAAAATATTCTGTGTTAGACCCAAGAACAGAAATCCTCGTAATGAAAAAAATTAAATCTAATCATGGCTGCAAACCTTGTAATTGACATACAAATGTTGTTCAATTAAATGTAATGGTGAAGTACTAAACAAAAATATCTGATTGACAATAATTCAACTTTTAAAAATCACATAGTGTGATATATTATATCTTGGCTATGTAAAAACATGCCAGCGAAAATATTTTGGCCATATTTCAAACTTTTTGTGGCTTTGTCAAACAGAAACATTCAGCTCGTCACAACAATCATCTTAAAGGATGATGTAGGCCTACTCTTTAACCGTCAAAGATTCAACACATCCCAAAACACTAAATGGAACCAACCAATGACAAAATCGATATTTACAATGTTAATTGTTTAATAGGTATAAAACTAAAACCTTCACTCTGATTTCAACTGAATTCTACAACATATATCTTGTACTTTGCTAAATACGTATTCCTACTCGATTCTTTGTTTGTTTTACCAGATTATCTCGTTTGAAATTTGACAGTAACTAGGTTCACGTTAATATTTTTCAATTCCAACACTAAAATCAAATTCCTTTTTAGTTTTTAGTTTTTAATTAATGTTGATATTTGACAAAAGTTTAAAGTTGATATATTTATAATGAGTGAACTTACTTTTTTCTATTCACATGTAGAAGCTTAACATTTAAGTAAAGTTATAAGCATGCATAGTCAAGAGTAACGAATTTAAATGTTTAAAAGACTCGTGGCTATAAATATACTTAGCTTTTTAAGGTGAAGAACTCTTATATCCTCTCAAGAAAAGTGCTCACATGAGGGGGCAGCAAGTTAAGTATCCGTTAGATGCAAAGAAGGTCAAAGGTGCGCTTTTTAAGTTTTAACCTAAATTAATTGCATTTTTTCTATCTAAATTAGTTTTTATTCCCCAACCATTTCATTTAAAATAATATTTAATAATAGGTAATTTAAAAACTGGGTTCAAACAAAATGTGTAAGCTAATAAGGTAAACTACGGACTGCATAAATACATAACAGTAACGTCACTCTTAAGGGGTTTGCTATTTACTAATACATAAGGGCTTTTCAAACGTGTATTTCTATTCGAGCAGAACGAATAATGTTACTGTTAAAAAAAGAGCATATAAACATACAAAATCATAATTCTAATAGTAGATATACAGATTACTGTCGTGTAAGCAACCTAAATTTTCCAACTTCCGCCATATCGTTTGTGATTCCATGCGTTTGTCGTTTTTTATCCTTTTTTTGCAACGTTACTTTCCAACCCCCAGTTATGGTACTATCTAATCCATCACAGCTATACTAATACTACTTTTCATGGATTCCGGTATGTAATAGTTCCTATAAATGTGATGAAGAATATTCATTCGATTCCCCACAACAAACAAGTTCTTTTTGTGTAGTTCAAGTTAAAAACAGACCTTAATATCGTCCAATTCAAATAAGAGTTGAAAGTTTTTCTAGTGAAATGAAGCTTCCATGACATAGACAGTTAAAAACGGTGAAAATATTTTTTAAGTTTCGTTATTATTGTTTTTATTTTATTATTTGGAACAATCCTGACTTGTCCAATTCCTTAAGGCAAAGGACTACGGATGGAGACTCATATATGTAGGTATATATCCATGGCTCTGATGTAACTATAAGGTAAAAATAAAAATTAGGTGTTCAAAACCATATTTGCAACTGACCATTCATTTAAATTTCAAATAAAACTTATTTATATACAATTTTAAAATATCATTTTTACTTACAAATTTTTATTAGAATGCTTAGTCAAGGTATTATTTGAATAACACCTCTTGGAGTCTTAAGACAAAGAGAAACAAGACGTTTCGCTCTTAAGTAAATGAGTTCTGGTACAACTTGAGCCAAACGCGAGCAAAATAAAAGTGATTCTTGAGAATTTTTATTTCTCTAGTGGTTATACTTTGAGCAAAATTTCCTTGTGAATTATGTGCAAAATTAAACGAAGTGAAGCCTTAAGTAATCAAAATATATGCTAAACAGTCACGCTTAATCATGAAATTTACTTATCATAAAATCAATTGTTTCTGAAGATTTATGATAAGTCTAGCTTTATTAGGTTTGTAATCCCTCATTATATAAAATTATCTTATTCTTATGGTTATAGCTTAGTTGGTCTCTTAAACTTAAATTACATCTACAGTCGAGGACTGTTAATAAAAATACCCCCGCCGCAGCAAACCTGACGACTAAGCGAATTTCCAGTTGCCTGAATTGATTTTCAATTAAATGTATTTAATTAACATTAATTTTTATGAGTACATAGGCTTGCTGCTACAGGGAGGGTAAAAAGTGTGTTTTTTAGAGAAATATTAATAACTTAGTATAAAATAAATAAATTTACCAAGTTTGATCAAAATATATCCATAAACAAGCAGACTACAACATTTTACAATATTCCCCATAAGAATAACATGGGAATTTTAAAATAACAATTATTTGAATTTTCTCCGTAACTAATAATAGTACAAAAACACTTTGATATACTAAATTATTTGTTTTTTTAAGCTCTTTAAGAAGGTCTGAGGAGAAATTGGGAAATTTTGCGTTTGGAGGGTCAAAAATTAGAAAAACCAATTTTTACCCCATAAAACCCCCCGAAAAACCCTGTTCCCATTGTCCGATCATGCTGGTTCGCGAACTCATTCAAGTTTATCCCGCCTTACACCTTCAAACCAAATTTCATCAAAATCGGATAAAAATTACTCAAGTTATCGTGTTCACGGACACATATATATATATATAAATCTATCTATATATATATATATATATATATATATATACATATATAAAAATTTGAACGAATGGTGTTTCTGGCCTCTGGGGACATCAAAATGAAAAAGTAAATCGGTCCCAGGCCTAGGTCTTACCATGCCACCTACGGTAATAGCTACTTCCCTATAGGGAAATTCGCTAAAATAGTTTTTGAACAAAACATGAGTTAATGAGCGTTACAAATAATAATAGACTGAACTCAGTTAAATACGGATCTGAAGCATTGGGTAATGAGGATATTGGGGAAAAAAAGTAGGAACCAAGACTAAAAGCCAGTAAGTCTTTAGGAAAATCAGGTCACTACAATTATTTTGGGAAAATGGGTAGATATTTCAGTAAATGTGATTCAGTTTTATAAAAGGTCGTGAGATTGTTATAGAAAAATAAAATATGGTACGAAATTTATGTTTATTGTGTTTGTTATTCAATTTATTTCAGCGTATGTTTACAAGATTTTAAACTTTCGCCAGTAGGTAGGGGGCCTACTGTATAGCTTCATGCTTATAAATATCTTATAAATTCGTCAACTGTTTATTTAATTTGTATTTGAATTTATTATAAGCCGCATTCTTTTAGAAATAGCGTTAAAACTTTTTATAAAATTTCTAAAGGCTTTTTCTTATAACTGTTGAATTCCCAAAAATATTTCTTTGGGCAAAGTTCTTTGATTTACTTAAAAACAAAATAATATAAGCGGTTATTTTAATAAAACTTGTACATTATTATAGTTTGATAACAGTTAATAAAAACACACGAGTAGAAAAAACTTTTTAGCAATTTGGGAAAATGTTTTTTTTCTTGATTTAATTCTCTTATGTCAAAGTTCTTAGGTCCATATCAAAGAGTTGTTACATAAAAATCCACTATCAAACTCAATTCACCATGATGTGCTTATTTTGTTCATTTATACGCCATAATATGAAACTTTTCATTCGAATTTCTTCTAACATAAACGAGTCAACTAACTTAAAACCCTTAATGAAAATCAAACCTTACTCATAAATGAAGTGTAGGAGTAGGGCTAACATCAAACATGGGACCTTCTGTCAATTTAAAGTAAATTGCAATCACCAGGCAACCAATCGAGTTCGATCCAACACTCGACAATGTAACGGTGGTTGGTGAACAGCATGATTAGCAAGTGAAGTGAGCGAACCACAGGTACAATTTGTTACCGTTGCTGTAATTGACTCACAAATGAGCCTGTACGAAGAGTTACACACTACTCGAACCACTTTCGAAGAGATATCGTGGTTGACCAACATAAATGTGTGTAATATATATTTTAGGATAGTTTTTTTGCAGTTTTAGGCATTGCAATCTGCAAGTGTGTTTAAAAATAGATTCTTAAATAGTTGCAACAATGTTTAGTAGGTAGTCTTAAATTTTTCATTTTGTGAATTTGTAAATTTAAATAGATTTGTTATTTAGCTTAATATTTTTATAAAGTCTGTATTATACGGTGTAAGATAACATTAAATTGAATATGTTTAATATTTTTTTTTAGATACAACTTGAGTCATGATTTTCAAAGAGAGTGTGAAGTTGATATGATTGGTGTTGTTATTTTTGTTAATTTGCAATTAATAAATTAGCTTTCCTATATCAAAATAATACTGGTACAAACCTTTTTAATTGTATATTTCTGATAATGCTGATTTGGTAGGATTTATATATATTATTTTCGTGTATTTTTTACATTTATATGGGGGTTTTTGCTGTAAGGATTCACAATCAAAAACTAAACGTCTATTTCTTCCATGCAATTTGTAACATTGTAGTTTTGGAACAAACCTAAAAAAATCTAGTAATTGTATAGTAAAAATCTGTTAACCAGGCTTGGTGATAATAACCTTCGTTTAGATGATAGTTGTTTACGAACATAGGATAAGAACACCTTTACAAAATTAATGTATATAAATCACAAATCTTAATAAAAAAATACTTAATTCGTCAATGTACTGTTATGCAAAATGTCTTTGAAAACCTTTCTAGTACACAGTTTGTGATACAATCCTAAGGTATGAATAATCTTAAATGGGTTACAATATTCATTACCTTTTCTCTCGCAAATCCTAGGTAAACCAATTCACACTTTTGCACTTCAGTACACTCACAAACACAGCACTATAACAGGGTCTACACACACGCTGAGCAACATTGTTTGTAGGCTGGTACAAATGGTATGTATTGCAAGTAAACGTTGTGTTTAAGGGTTGTGCCCGCCCGGTAGCAGCTCTCGTACTGACAAGGGCTCGGTCAATGCTTTAGCGCATGCCCGCACACCCAGCGCTGCTGCGGAGGGCAAGTCAACTACGATGGTGAGGGTAGTGAGAGTAAGTTGTCACCTTAGTGGTGCACAATAGTAAGAGAAGCATTTCATATGGATGAATTACTGTATGGTAAATATTTCACCAAGGTAAAACTGCAGGTAGTCAGTTAGGGGTGAATGATAATCCAGTTAGTTCAGCTACAACCATTATTCTAATATACCCTTGTGAAACATTTCCTGACAATGTCATTTTTGCCAGTGAAATATCACACGCAATAATGATAATTTTTTTATTTAAAACTAGCACGAGTTTTATGTATTTTAAGAATATTTTCCTTAATATTACTTAAATAAAAATCAATAAGTTTAAGACAAACACAAATCATTCGTTGTAAAACATCAAATTATTGACATAATCAACTTTTATGCAAAGTTCTTTGGAATATAATTTGTTTTACAAACTAATTTGATGGGTTCCGACGTGAAGGAAACAGTTTTCCGTGATATAAACATGACGAACCCAAAGTCGATCCCATAGAAACACCAGCAATGTTTGTTTTTTATTATGTTTTACCAGTGCTGAAGCAAGTAAAACTGGAACTTTAACTGTGTGAATGTAAAGAGAATTTCTTCGGGGATTTGTGGAACTCGTGGCAAGAAAGCTTCTTCTCCTTTGAAATTTTATTTATGGTTGAAGCTTTCGTTTTTATTTTTACTCAACACCTTTACACGTTTCATCCCTTATAACATAATGGTGGTGGGAGATTTTCAACAAATCATTGGCTTAAAGACAATCAACTTGAAATTCGTAGATTTAATTTCTGCCGTCTTTGTATTAAATACGAATGGTTTAAATAGCTTTAAATCTTGATATTTACAATTCGTTTCACATATGTATATTATTTATTGATACAATTCAATAATAAATAATTTAACATAATACCAGCACGTGTTACAAATATAAATTGGAGCCCTGTGATCTGTAACACCAAGGGACCTGTACTAATGAACCTACATCAAGGTGTATGTTTCAAAGCAACTGTCTTGCTCATATTTTTCATATAAGTTGTAAGGAAACCATATTCCAGTGATTTAAAATCAGATTTTAGCTTGATAACTGTGAATTAACCAGACCTTCAAAAGTATTTAATTCCTTACTTTTAAGTTCTTACTCACACGTTATACACACACAAACCCGTCTGATAGCTGATCATTTAGAATTACAACTAAATACAACCGTAATAATAATAGCAAATGTTTAAAAATGTATTTTGACGAGAAATTAAAACTATATTTTATTTTAATTCTTAAATTTTTATAGATTTAAAAAATCCTGCTAGTAAGATAATACACTTTGATTCGTATAAAAAAATAAATGAAATTAATAGGACCAGCTTCCATTATACAATATTTTGTTTGAAAATAACCTAAATAAATTTTGTATACCTGTAAGGCTAGTAAAAAATGTACGGTTTTCAACCCTAAAGGGTTTTTTTCGACCATGTATTCAAATCATAAGCAGGCCTATGCTTAAAACCCTACCAGAAGATATATGTACGCTTCTTACTTAACTATAACTTAATTAGATCTAAGGTGAACTGTTAAATCCTTGTAAATCATGTTTTTTACTCTTTGGAATGAACTAAAAAATATATGTATTATAATAGATTTTAATTGTTAATCTTGATAATTTATTTTCCAAGATCTCAATGTAAAACTATTAGTTAACACCGGAGCCCACATTCATTAGTCACTAAACAAATATTTAAGCAACTAAGGGAATGACAATTTTCTTCTTCTTATTATGCTATAAAACAATTTTTATTTATCTTTAAAATCCCTATTTTTTATGTGTTTGTTCATACAGCCATTAAACATTTTTTGGGTGTTGTCAGCCATTCGTTACTGGCAAAATGTTAACATAAAATAACAGTGACATAGTAGTGTGTTCATTGTTCAACCCATTTGAACAGTGTGGCAAAACATAAGCGCATCACAAAATCAACAAGTGCAATTTCATGCTCGCACATTTTCCAATATGTTTGCTTGTGACAAAAGTCGTAGCGTTTGGTTCTAATGCTAAAACGGTGTAGGCATATTTTATATATTTTTTATGATTATATTAGTTCTCGTACAGAATTAGTATAAAAATTTTCCTTTTAAAATCTACTGCAAGGTGAATTTCCCACTGGCAATCGCGCCAAATTAATGACAACAGAAATTAATTCCGGGAACCTTTTGACTGTTATATCTAATACGAAGTATGACAAACAATTTCTAAAATGAAAACGACGCTGTAAGTTGTAACTTATGACAAATGTAAAAAAGTTAATTTACAAATTCACCTTTGGTAATTATAATTACAATGCTTGATTCCATTCATGTAAATCTTTATAAGTCGGTAATGCCTGTAGAATTCCATAGGCTTCCGTAAAGGTGAGCCAATCACAAAAGACAAACTAAGAGCAAGTTTGATTGAATTGGCAAACACAGTTTGATTGTTTATCTCCCCGACGTTTTTGCGAGTTTTAGCGCATTATTTAATTTGATTTGTGATTGTTTGCTCAGTTTTATGTTTCTACGTGTTATTATTTATATGTATGGGTGGATATGAACCCGAAGCGTTAAATAAAGATGTTATTATTTATTATTAGATTATAAAATCACAGGAACTAATCCAAATTAGATGTATATCGTGAGTTATAACACGTTAGCTCTTTTTAATATCCTTTGATACTTATTAGACGGCATGTTTCGATTATTCTCAATTAAAATATGTGTGTTTGTATGGAGTCAATTTGAATGCATTGATTAACCTTACTTAAACATGTTAAGAAAATACGAGTAATTTCGAGTCAAGTATGAGTAAACTTCAATTTTTCTAATATTTACAGTCGATTGTTCCGTTGGTAAAATGTAACAGTAAAATGCATGATTTTCTTCTGAAAAGCAAGTATTCAGAGCAGGTGACTATGAGAAGGTTATAATTCTATCATTATAATATTGTAGGGCGTTCCGTGTTATAATTCAGCGTGTTATCAGCCGCGATATAGCTAAATTAATTTCTAAAAGGAAATACTCCGAGTACAAAAAGAGGAATGGTAATTGGACATTAAACATATTGAACACTGAACAATGAACACCAAACCCATTGAGCACATTGAACACATTGAACACATTAAACACATTGAACACATTGAACACATTAAACACATTGAACACATTGAACAAAACGAACACATTGAACACGTTGAACACATTGAACACATTGAACACATTGAACACGTTAAACACATTAAACACATTGAACATAGGACATTGAACATATTAAATATTGAAAAATGAACAATAAACAATGAACATTAAAATTGAATCTTTGAACATTGAACATTGAATATTGGATATTGAACATTGAACATTGAACATTGAACATTGAACATTGAATATATTGAACATTAAACATTGAACATTGAATATATTGAACATTGAACATTTAACATTGAATATATTGAGCATTGAACATTGAATATATAATACATTGAACATCCAACATTCAACATTGAACATTGAATAAATTGAACATTGAACATTGAATATATTGAACATTGAACATTGAATATATTGAACATTGAACATTGAATATATTGAACATTGAACATTGAATATATTGAACATTGAACATTGAACATTGAATATATTGAACATTGAACATTAAATACTGTATATTGAACATTGGATATTGAACATTGATCATATTTAACAATGAATATATTGAACATTGAACATATTGAACATTGAACATATAGAACATTCAACATTCAACATTGAACATCACAAGGTATTTGTGTTGCATATGTATTCTTACATTACACATTTAAATATATATATTATATATATATATATATATTATATATATATATATATATATTTATTTAACTGTTACAAAATAGACTGAGATACTTTATCAATTGATAATTTATTTTGAGCACCGCATTTTATTTTTTGTTATAAATTAATTATTTTTGGGGGACCCTAACTAGTCATTTGTTACAAGATTTAAAATGGTATAAGCCTAAAAGAATGTTATAGTTATTGCTGTAAATTTGGTAATATTTTATTGCGAACGTATTTAATCACAGTTTATGAACACATCATGTTTTGTTTCTACTACTAATGATTTGAAAATGTCCACAACAATGCTTTTACGATGTTAAGTGATTTAGAACTACATATTTTATCAACCCTTTGTTTTAATTAACCAACTATTTTATTTAGCTCCATTATAAATCATGGATCAGTGAAACTACAAGGATTTTAAAATAGAGCTTATAGGCCAAACCCTTGATGTAAACTATTCAAATGAAGGATTTGTCAAAAATTTTCGTATTTAAATGTAATAAATTATGTTTTATTGCACAGAGTAGCTACAGCTGATAGTTTCCACAAGCAAAGTCATGGCCCTTTCTCAAACTTAAAATGCATAGATAAATAGAAAATATAAAATAGAATACACAATATGAAAAAAAAACAAATGGGCCTGTAACAGGGAAAATTCGTTGAATTAAAAGAAGGAATGTCCTTTAAAAAATCGTTATACTTACTTATTATTGTATGTACAAATATACCATTGCACTGCAGTAAAACCACCTCATTCAGGACACTAAGCCCCTGCAACTGCGGGCTAGGGTTACCTACAAGCTTGCGTAATTTAGTGCTTGCCTGCAGGCTGGTACATAACTTAGGTTCTATAGCAGAAATAAGGTTATGTTTAGTTTTATCATTTATTAAGCTATCGTATTATACATAATTGTATCATTAAAATCATTAAATTGCTCAAAAAATAAAAATGATTAATTCAATTTTTATTCTTTAGTCACGTGTTGTGATTAAAATAATAGAAATATTTTTGTTTTATAAGTTGAACTATATCCGTGCAAACCTTAGATATAAATCTTTAAAAAGTATTTTTTAAATCTCATATTAATTGAATAAATAAAAATGTATATATATAATTTTTATTTGAATCGGTAACGTATCATAACATATCTTACTAGTATATTTCCTTAGTATAGTTAGAAAAAATTACTCATTTTCAAGTTTAAAACTTGGTTTCTATATTTATAGTACATTTTCAAATATTTCACTGTAAGAATGATAGTAAACACTAGGCCTAATAGATTTATGCACATTTTCAAAGATATTACAGATAATGTAAAAAATTAGCAGGACTGCGTTTGGGATCGTAACCATTCTTTATAAACAGATAAATTAATTTAGGTGCTAAAGTTTTAAATCAAAGAGATACGCCACGAAAGCGTTCTCTATGTGGTTCGGTTAGCGAGCTGGTCATTTGTTTAGGGCGGGGCTTTTTTGCGGACATATTACATAGTAAAATTGCATAATAAATAATCGTTAAGCATTTTTAATTTAACCCAGGTATATCTGTGTATATGCACATGACAAAACATAGCATGTGAATAAAAGATTTACATCATGTATTCACATGTTTTCTTTGCATGCTGTTGTTATCTTTCGCGTGCCACGAACCACAATAGAGTTTATCCTTGGTACATTTTTAAACACTCTTATGCTTGTTTTATTTTGTTTAAACCAGAATTACTGACTTTAACAAACTATTTGATCGTATTATTTCAAATTGACATAAAAATACAGTTTCCATTTTGAAAACGTAAGATATAAATCTGTGAATAAGTACTGATGTAAATATATGTCAGAGATATAACTAGTCGAGTGAATGAAACAACAAAATAATCATCTTAAACCAATTCTTGAATTTCTGTTTTTTTTATCTTGTTTTTTAACTACACAACACTAGTTCTGATGAAGTGCGACAAGTGTTCCCAGGCTAGTGTCCGAATAGTAGAGGAGGTTTTTAGTGGGTAGTCTCTGGGCCTTAAACCCGTTGGAGTCCCACTATACAGGACTGTTTATTTTATCTTGGTGACATCGTTTCTTAGTTCAAATTTGAAATCTAATATATATAGCATTGGATTTTGTCCACAGTTAAAATAGAAAAAAATATAAAAAGAAACTTGTCACTGTTTTTTCGCATTCATCGCCCTCCGTTTTTTACCAAATCTAATAACAATTTTATTTTGCCAATTTTATTTTGCCAATTTTATGACCGATCTATGTTTGACTTTTTTGTTTTTCTTACTCTGAAATTTTTCTAACAATGGACGTAATGTGAATTTTAATTTAAATAAAATAACAAGGCATTCGACTTGTTGATTGCAGTTATTTACTAAAATTATCATGCTGTTTTTAAAGGCTGAAAACACGATTTATAAGCAGAGTTTTTTTTACAGTTAACTGTTGCTAGTCACGTTCAAGTTAGGCAAATATTACTGTATTTACTTCTATTAAACAATATCTCATCCCTTTTGAAGCTATATATGACTTAAAAGTGGTTAACTCATTATATATCTTACAATGATTGCTGTGTGCTTTAATAAATGGTATTAGTTTAGAAGTTATAAACCATTTACGAAGTTTTTGAGACGATGTACAATACGGAGAACATCTCAAGTTTGTTTAAAGCTCATGAACAACAAGCTTCACAAAACAAACAAATTACTTAAGTGCCTCTAGTAAGCTTTTGCAGCAAGAAATTAGATCTTCTAACTAGAGAACATGGCATATTAGAACTAAGCTGCTATTCGTACTTTTACATTTACATTTAAATAAATAAATAAATAAATAAAATTGTCTTTATTGGTTCAAGCGTTAAGTCAATTTTACAAAACTGTTTTTCTCTTACAACTTTCGTCATCTTATACCTAACAAAGAATTAAAAACCAAAATAAGTACATAAGACTAAAAGCTATACATGAAATGAGCACATTTTTATATTCGTTTTGAAGCCTGTTAAACCTTTTTCTCTTATTTTTGAAGGGACAGAGTTGTACAATTTAGGTCCGAAATAAGCAAAGGCTCTCCGACCTACCTCATGGCTGACTTTAGGCACGTGCAACAAATCGTTCTGTCGGGTGCTGCGCTTAGAAACGTCCCGCCGGGCTGGCAGTTTTTCTCTCAAGTAGAGTGGCTTACCTAGGGATAACGTTTTGTGTATGAGAACACAAGTAGAGGCCTTACAAAAAACTTCAATGGGCAGCAATTTCGCATCACTTCTGAATGTACTTACGTGTTCTCTTTTTCTTAGGCCATAAATGAACCTGACTGCTGCATTCTGCGTTCTCTGTATTTTATTACAGTCACCTTTTAATATACTGTTTCCATATGCTGGAAGACAGTATTCAATAGCAGAGAGAACTAGCGACTTGACTATCTGGACCCTAGCGTCCTCAGGCAATAGGTATCTAAGCCTATACAGTCCGCGTAATCTACCCAATGCCTTCTGACACGCATAGGACACATGCTGCGAGAGGGTGAGGTTGTCATCTAATATCACACCAAGTGTTTTTACTTGGCTACATATTTCAAGGGCATGTCCGGAAAGAGATATCTTACCATAAGCCCCAATTTTTAGTGCATTCTGCAAGTCAGGAGGGGCAACATGGAGAACAGAGCACTTATTAACGTTTAATTTCAGCCCCTGACTCATGGACCACTCTTCCACAGATTTAAGGTCTTTATTTACAATTTCAAATGCCTCATCCACATCATTTTTACTGTATGTATATAGCAGCTGGCAGTCATCAGCATACATGTGAATGGAACAGTTTTTTACCACATTTGCAATGTCTGCAGTGTATACATTGAATAATATAGGGCCAAGACAGCTACCTTGTGGGACTCCTCTACTTTTTTGAAGGACGTTTGACATTTTCAATCCAAGTTTTGTCATTTGTGTCCGATTAGCCAAATATGATTTAAACCAATCCAAGGATGTATTGTCAAAACCTAAGTATTTTAGTTTCCTGACAAGTAAGTCGTGACAAATAGAATCGAAAGCCTGAGAATAGTCAAGGAACACAAGCGTGGAGTTTTTATTTTTGTCCTTAGCTTCGTAAAGATCGCTGAATAAGTTAAGCAAAGCTGTACATGTGCTGTAGTTCTTTCGGAAGCCAGATTGACACTTTGGTAGTATATCCTGCCCTTCAATATATCTCTCTACCTGTTCAGCAACAACCTTTTCAAGAACTTTGGACATAGCTGGGAGAACTGATATGGGTCTTAAATGTTCAACTGAATACGGATTATCGGTTTTAGGCAGAGGGTGCACAATGCTTAGCTTCCAAGCTTCAGGAAAGATTCCCTTAGTAAGGGACTGATTAATCAGATGGGTTATAGCGTCTATGCAATATGGACTAACAGCCTTAATCATGTCTATGGATAGCTGATCAGAACCAACAGCTTTTGATTTTATTTCATTCATTGCTGCTTTTATTTCAGCAATAGAGACTTTTTTAAATGAAAAAGTGCCTGGTGTACTATAACTTTCCTTGCAGTATAAATCAGTTGCACTCTTATCAACATTGTAATAACTTCCCATGTTAACAAAATATTTATTTACATTATTTACATCTAGGTTTATATTTCTGTTACCAATTTCATCACTAACAACATCGCATTCTCGCAAGCACGACCAAAACTCCTTTGAACCCTTAGTGTTGGATATTTTATATTTATAAAAATATTTCTTAGAATTTCTAATGAGACAATTTAACTTATTTCTAACACCTTTGTCTAACACAATTTAGTTACACGTACACATATGATTTAAAAAGTAGAATAGTACGGGTAGATCTTTTTATTTATTTAATCCTTTATACCAAATTATAACATGTCTCTTTAAACTCAAAATAAATACCCTTAGATTGACGATTAAAATAATATGCAATACCACTACGCTAATTTATACTGTAATCATATACATTACAATAAAATATTATCGAAGCTAAAAAATGAAACCCAAAACAACAAAATGGCGCACATTTCGCTACCGAGTTTTACGAGAACATGTTTTTTTCTGATCCTTTCTAACAGCATAGTATAATTAAAACAAAATAGATAAACTGTTGAAAAATTACAGACTGTTTTTAATTAAGTTTAACGCATTATCGGTAGGTTTAGTAACTTTTACAAGTATTTAAAACATGCTTAGTAACTAAAATTATTTTTTTCATAACCTTTTGAACGCATAATTATTAGGTTATGTTCTATATCAATATTTTGTTAATTTTTAAGTATTCAAATCGCGCACTGTTTTTAGCGAATTTCCCTATAGGGAAGTAGCTATTACCGTAGGTGGCACAGTAAGACCTAGACCCGGGACCGATTTACTTTTTCATTTTGATGTCCCCAGAGGCCAAAAACACCATTCGTTCAAATTTTTATATATGTATATATATATATATATATATATTTATATATATATATTTATATTTTGTTATTGTATACATCAAAGAGGGCTACTTTAAATGTTACTAAGCAAATCAAAATACCACAGTACCCTAAAAACATTTTATTTTATAATACTTACATGTTTCGGACATTAATGCCATGATCACAGTATAGTATATAACCTATTAGTTTCTTTTATTTACAAACATTATTAGATATATATATAAGTCTATATATATATACGTCCGTGAACGCGATAATTTGAGTAATTTTTGTCCGATTTTGATGAAATTTGGTTTAAAGGTGTAAAGCGGGATAAACTTGAATGAGTTCGCGAACCAGCACGATCGGACCATGGGAACGGGGCTTTACGGGGGGTTTTATGGGGTAAAAATTGGTTTTTCTCACTTTTGACCCTCAAAACACAAAATTTCCCAATTTCTCTTTAGACCTTTTTAAAGAGCTTAAAAAAACAAATAATTTAGTACATACAAGTATTTTTGTTCAATTGTTAGTAACGGAGAAAATTAAAAAAATTGTAAATTTAAAATTCCCATGTTATTCTTATGGAGAATATTGTCAAATGTTGTAGTTTGCTTGTTTATGGATATATTTTGATCAAACTTGGCAATTTTTTTTTTGTACTAAGCTATCAATATTTTACTCAAAAACACACTTTATTAGTTTCCTTGTAGCAGCAAACCTAGGTACGGTACTCGTTAAACATAATGTTATTAAAATATATTTAACTGAAAATCAATTCAGACAAATGGAAATTCGCTTAGTCGGCAGGATTGCTGCGGCAGGGGTATTTGAAGATAATAATTTTCATAATAATAATAATTTTCATTTATTATTTTGGTGAAATATATGGCAATTTCTATCATTTGGAAAGCTTTGGGATACAAACAGAAAATATAATTTGCGAGAAGCTATTTAAATCACAAGGATCGTCGTACAGTTTTTCCTTAAACTTAGCAGAAGTTTATTGCTCGTTTTCACACTGACGTGCATGAACCGATCCATTGAGATGAAAATGCATCCCTCATGTATAATACTTTGGTAAACAGAAAACAAAATAGGTTTTGTTAACTAATTTGTTAACGGAATAATGCCACAATATTAACAATTACTAAAATCTATATTCAATGAGGTTACTGGTTTAATTAGTAGCAGTCAAAGATACATAATAATAAAGCTGTCATAATTTGTCAATTGAATGTTATAAGCAAATGGAAAGTCTAAAACATGACTGACCAAGGCAAAATCATTTTATCAAGCTTCGTATCTGACATCATTGTTGTATCAGATTCATATTTGGCCTTAGACGATATGACCTGACCATGTGACTCCATATTTCAACCTGCTTTCATTAATGAGGCTAAATGAACTTCGGGAATTTCACACCCTCCGTTTCTACACTGCATTATCAACAGTAAAATTCCTAAGTATTTATCAGATAACTTCCATTTCATTTCTGACATCAGTACCCGTTCCACTCGTAGAGAGTCTCTTCTTTTATCTACACCAATTCACCGGTCAACAGTTTTTAATAAATCTTTCTTAGTATCTGCAATTCGAATGTGGAATATTCTTCCTGACCATATAAAATCCATAGAGAACCGTGCAAGGTTGGGGGCAGAGATAAAATCTATGATTTTGAGTAGTGGGCATGAATGAGTCTCTGGCGCTGGTGTGGCGGGTTGTTGGCGGCTTGTGTGAATGGACTTTTTGGGTTTAAATTTAATTTCAACATTTTAATAATATGGTACCTTAGATTATTTAATTTTATTTATAAAGCGGATAGTTTATTTATGTTTAAGAGGTTGAGTGGTAGAGAGGACTTGCTAGTCCTAACTTCGCCTCTTAAATAAAGACATTTTTCATTTCATTCATTTCATTTCATTGTTCTAACTCTACTAAAAACGCATCACTTTATCTAAAACTATCGTTATTACACACATCCTGCTTAATTTTACATTTAAAAGCTTACTCTCATAAAGGCCTTGTGATAACTAAGAACTTCTTGCTAGTAGCTTGAACCAACTTTGAATTAAAACATAATATTGTAAATCATGAGTTAAATCATGAAGCGCTGATATGATATGTTATTGGCCAAATCATAACTGTATCCCAGCTTAAAGGCAAACTGTTGATAAATACCGACATTTCTCAGAAATATATTTTTTTACTTAGCTTTGATAATTTATATTTGGGATATGTTTCACGTAGTCCTGTGAAGTTCGTAAAACAAAAGTATATTCAGGTAAAATATATTTCGCAAGTGATCGACAATCTGACGTATGCATAGATCTTGACTTGTTTATCCATGACTTTTTGATTTCTGATTTCATAGAAAAATAATGATTCTAAGCAAAGTATTATAATAGGTAAATTTTACTTTTGCCTTTTTTAGTACAGTACTGCATCAACCTCCTTTTTGGGTTAACATTTTTGTAATACTTATTTTCAAACACGGGATTTGTTTAAGATTTTCATGATTAATATTCCTAACACTAATGGTCATTCAATATATTAAGCCTACAGTTCACTTTTGTTAGTAAACTAAAATCCAGAAATGTTAAGTACCTAACTATAATATAACAGTATATTTGTCTCAAAATTTTAAGAAATGAAAAATGCTTCGACGAAAATGCCCAATTTTTAATAATTTGACAAGCCTAACTGTAAATCCTAATAAGAGTTCTTACTTGTCTAACATTCAAGACGTTTTATATTTCTGTGCTTAGATGTTAATTAAAAAAAGGCGAAGACATAAATTATCAGCAAACTATAAAACAAACGTATTTTAAATATATTTTCTAATATATGTTTAGATGGGCACCATGCAACAATGGTTGCGTATATATCATGTCTTGTATGCATGTTTTTATCCACGGTTACATGTAAAGTAACTTCCTATACGCATAGGAAATTTGCGTGTTTTCGATTTGTGCCGCAGCTATCTTCCACACGCCACAAACAAAAGACCAAAGTTTAAATTTACATTATTCCCTTCACACATTTAATGTTATTCATGAATGTTTTATGTCATATTTTCATTTCTTTTATAAATAAAATCCATCCATATTATTGAAATATAATTATTTACTAATCGTTCCGTAATAAGCTAAAGTCTTTGGATTAGACATATGTTTCGATAACACAATTAATCATTTAAAATACAAACTGTGTACTACAATAGTCATATTCATACACAAACAATACAGAAATCCAACTGGTCCCCTTCTAGTCATACTTATATGTAAAATATAACATTTTTGAGCATAAAATTATAGGACTTGTTTAGATTTTTGGCTTTTCTGAAAAGTTGCCAAATTGATACACTTTGTGACTATATAGAAGAGGGCGTACTCTTCAGACTCAACAGTTAACAAGAATTAAAATTTATCTTGATTCCCTTATAGTGTGTATGTAAACAATGTATCAAACAACAACATTGATCCTAAATGTACATATCAGATATTAATATCAAGTTTGATATTATTGACATGAACTATGGGGCTACTCGCTGACTTCCCACATGTATGCCAATCATAGAAGACAAACTAGAAGTAAGTTTGATTGATGTACCAAACAAAGTTTTCGTTGTTTGATGTTTGAAAGTTTAGTGTTATCGAGTTATGTGATTTCCTAAGTGTATACGAGCTGACAGTTTAAAATAAACGCTACATTATAAATGTATATTGTGCTTCTCAATCGTGGAAATGAACTAACAAATTGCTAACATTATTTTAACAACATTATTATTAACATTATTTCGATTGCAGCTTCACTGAATAATAATGAACCTAGGAGGATATAAAGCTTTACGGACATAAAAATTGGTAATGAAATATTGATTATCTCAAAAAAACACTAAATACATATAGCTTAAAAAAATTATCTATACAATAACTACTCAATGGTATTCTCTGGAAACCTAAAACTTTATTTAGGGTCTAAACTAAAATAGCAGAGTTTTCTTCAATTTCAAATTGTAGAAATACCTAACATACAAGAGAAAGGAATAAATATTTAACATTACATTTCAGTTGGCCCGGTTTTGGAGGTATGTCGTTAAAGCAACAGCCTCACAACTTCGGGTTAACCTGAGGCCATTATAAGGGTTGCTTGGACCACTGCTTGTTACCTTTGGTCTTGATTTCAGGGATTTTTCTTATCGCTATTTTTCACTCTTTATCACACGAAAATTCTGTTAGATGTTTTAGCTCTTATCAAATGTTCTTTAAAAGTTGTAAAAACAGACAACTAAGTGACGAAATAGTTTAAAAACTTATAAAATAAAAGCTACCTAAATTTATATTTTACATTAACCTGAAAACATAACCATGTGGGTGTATTACATAATGATAAAGATCTAAAAGTATTTTTCTTGCTACATTTATATCGAATATAGTACTAGAGGAGACCTTTTCTGTCATGCTTAGCCTTAAGATGTTCCTTAACGCTTCAAACGGGGGAATGGTTAGTAATTTTGATGAAATTGCTTAATTTAGGGTTGTGTATGCGCGTGCTGGTGTGTCTTTGTGAACACAACTTCAGCTAATCTGACCCAATTTGATGTGGCACAAGTGTGTAAGGCTTGATAAACATTATAAAGTTGACATTATCATAATCGTACTATGACAATTTGGTGTACAAATGATTATTTCACAATTCAAACCCTCAAAATTAAAAGTCTCGCAGTTTTGAAAAATATTTTGGAAGCTTAACAACACATTATTTAGTATATTGTAGCGCTTCTGTACGCTTGGTAGTTAAAAGTAAATTTGTTATTGAAAAATAGTAGGTTGGTTTTAGCAGGAATAAGTAAAATATTGTATTTACTTGTTATGGAAATATTTTGATCAAAACTCTCAAATTATAATTCATACCAAACTATTTACAATTCTAAAAACTCTTGTTTCCTACCCTGTATGAACGTATCAAAACTATCTTGGAACCTAATTTCATTTAAATCTGTCCTGTATAAGGGAATATTATACTTGAATCAAATCAGACAACTACAAATTCACTTATTCTGCAGGTTTGCAGTGACAAGGTTATCTCATATACACAATCAAATTTATTTTCTACCAGAAAATTCAAAAGAGAAACCCGTGAATGGTGGGAATCTATCTCTGTTGTGATGAATTATGTAGCCTCTTCCGTCTTCCCACAAGATTTATTAATATCTTATATTTTCCTTACGCAATATATGAGTTATTTTGTTGTAATGTAATTTGAAAAATTTTTTTTTTGTTTTTATTATAAATTTATGTTATTTCCAATTAAATTCAATCTAAGTATTATAACTCTTGAATGTTACAAATCTCAGTGGTATTTCTAATGCAGAATGCCCTACAAGAGTGTTTGGAGTCGTGAACCTGTCTTTGCCAAACGAACAGATTACTTAAGTGCTTTGAGTCAACTAAGTGCTGCAGCACATAAATTGTACCGCTTCATTAGGCTATTTATTACATATTTATGCTTTTTTATTAAGCTATTACGTTACACTATGCTAGTTAAATTTATAATTTTAGTTTTTCCTTGAAAATAGAAACGTTTTGTATTGACTACATCATGTTTCAATAATTTAGTAAAACAAACAACTGTTAAACCTATGTTTGGAGAACAAGAATATACGAGACTTTCTCTGGAGGACCAAAGCCCTCCAAAACCACGCCGTGACTAGCGTCTCATGCTGGTCGGAAACCGATGAGAGCCTCTTCTACAAAGGAGTGGGGAATCGTGTGAAAGCCCCCACGTCGACTTGAGAAAAATTATAAAATTAATTTTATAATTTTTTAAACTGTCATAACCTGATCTAACCAACCAAACTTGCTGATAATAAAAAAAGATATGATAAAAATTGAATGAAGGAATTTTATAATTTTTATTAAAAAATTAAACTGCCATAAGCTAAAGTTGCGGGGCCAAACCCACAATACGGTGGACTGTGCGACTAATGGTTTCTTGTCGTAAAAGTTAATGACGAATGTTAGATGTTCTTTAGTCCAGTCACAGAAGGTTGATGATTGCTGCGGTAGAGTCTGCAATCCTGTGAACTGCAGAAGTGTGGACATACGCACTGAACGAGAATGTATACAGGATACAACCTAAAACTCATGTTAGCATCCACCTACCAAACAGCTTCCGAAACCACTGTCCTGGTGGTCATCCCCGTCAAACATTTTGTAGCGGAGAGTAATAAATATGTTAAAGATAATTCTCATAATAAAGGTTGGTCATCTGTGTGTGTAAAATAGTTTCTATATTTTCCCAAAAACAATACACGCATGGTAATATAATAAGTAAGTCTTCAAAATTGAAACAGTAAGTTCTAAAATTCGAATATTACTTTTCTGAATATATAGAATTCATGTAACGAAACAGTTTATAGTCCAGACAATTAAAAGCTATCCACATCTACCACGTCACAGAACTAAAATAGTCGTAAGCAAAAATAAATCACGTACAGATATACAAAAGAGAAGATATAAATAAAGCCCTCACCTCTCCAAGGACTTTAGATAAATGTTGGCTCATTTCACGCCTGCCAGGTTTTGTCTGTACCAACATTAAACATCCATGCTAAACTACTACAATCATCGTTTTCTTAAATAAATTAAATTATTTTAAAAATATCTAAGGTATTTGCTGAATCACTTACAGGTAATACAGAAAATCTCTTACAAAAAATATATTTCGTGTTAATCTGGTGTTATATACGAATTGCTTCGTTATGGTTTTGGTTATCCTAACCTAAAAATACGCAGTAGTAAACTGAAAGACTGTAGATCATTCATCTTTAACAATAATATATAACAATATGTCTACATTTTTCTATAAAAACCATGTCATTTGTTTCCAAGATAATTAATATAAAACGAATACAAATATTGAGTTATAGTTTAACCAAGAGGAAACCATCACAAAAGTTACATTGTAACATTAAAGAAACTCATCAGTCTCTGAGTAAAATAAAGAACAACTGGGTTTTTAATTCATCTATATTATTGTTGAAATTTCTTTATTTCTATGGACCTGATAACTAACTGTCGAATACCTTATTCAAAAGTAAAAACTTTGGTAAAACAATAGTTCATAAATTAATTTCTTACGTGTATTTGTAAA
The DNA here is from genome assembly GCF_028750875.1 of Macrosteles quadrilineatus. Lineage (NCBI taxonomy): Eukaryota > Metazoa > Arthropoda > Insecta > Hemiptera > Cicadellidae > Macrosteles > Macrosteles quadrilineatus. Next base: position 728,576 of record NW_026542597.1, read on the forward strand.
TAATATAAAATTTTTTAATCCATTTATGATTATTTGAAATATCTAACGACAGAAAAAAATTATAAATAGATCCATGAGTATGTTAAGGTTAAGTGCGATGAGGTTCCTAAGAACATTCAGAAAATTAAATACAAAAGAAGGAAAGGTATGTTTGTAGGTAAAAGTAGAGTTAACAGCATGAAACGTATTTCCCCATAATTACAACTCGTATTAAACGTGGAGAACAAACTTTATGCATCGCTTCGTCGGGCTCCAAAGTTTTGTAAAATAACAACTCTTATTTCAAATTTAAACTTTCTTTGCTTTTAAATATACAAATATATATAATAGTGACGACTTAAATAAATAAAGGTTTCATCAATTTAATAAAGCAAAAATAAAACACTAAACGTATTATAAATCAGTGTTTACAAATAACGAAAAACAGATTTCGCATGTTGAGAAAATTATTGTTGTACATAAACTATTATTTTTTATATTTTCAAAGCCAACCAATGGTAAAAATTCTATAGCGATCAATTGGCGTTCCGGAAAAGACAGTATAGTGCTCGCCCACATATCTGAAGGTCTCTGGTTGAATTCCAAGTGTCAAATTTATTTATTTGTTTTTATTATCTAATTACCAGTGTTTCGGCCGTTCCCATTTCAAGTGTCACTTGTGGTAAGCGTATTAAATAATAATTCCCTACAAACGATCAACGTTGAATATTAATCCGGTGGTTTGGACCGTTCTTATTGGTGTAAATGACACAATAATAAAAGGAAAGTACATTTAGCAATATGAAAGTCTACTTTAAAATGCAATACTTATTACGCTTAACATAAAATACCTAGGTTTATGAATAAAACATTTGATTAAAGATATTTCTAAGTCAGTCAATGATAGATGAGAACTTTTTCTGCATCATACACTGTCACAATACCATATTTACTGACTATATATACGTCATAGTTAATCTTTTTTAGTACAAGTGAAAAAATGTGCTTTCAAAACCTATGAGACTCTCCTGGGAGAAATAATTTAAAATGATCATACTATTATTATCATTTGAACAAAATAAATTTATATTAGTTTTATTATTTCGATTGTCAGTAGTAGTATTAGTCATAAAAGTGGTAAAACATTTTACCAGTACCTTTTTAGTCTTAGAAGCAAGTAAATTTCGTAGACAACTCGAATGAAAAAAAGATTTCAATTGAAATCAATGTCAACAGATTTACCCTGGTAATTGTTGTATTATCCATTTATTGATATACCTTTAAAATTTAATAGTGGTTAAAGAATATTCACCTCACACTTATTTCATCATGAATAAAAAAATGTAATCAATTCGCTGCAATGTAATTTTCAACAAATATTCTCATTTGTTTTTGGCTTCACAAAGGTACACCCTGTAACCTAAATACGTATATACACATTAACGATTGAGGTTTTCTAGGGGCTACAAAATAACCATACTTTACATGATAATGCATTACAGCATATTCTTCTTACAAAGTAAATCCAACAAAGACTATTTCTTACTTTCCAACATACATAAGCTGAAATGCCCCAAAGGAAACGCAGCACGAAAGCTGAATATAGCCTACTATGTATTGAAAGCATTGAGTATGTTCAATAAGGCTCTTTTCATATGTTTTCAATCATCTTAAAACCATCCTTTATCCCATTGAGGTACTACAGGAATAGAGTAATTCCAAGACATCAAATGGGAAAATGTATGAGTATGGTCATCTTTTGTAGATTACTAACATTGTGTGTGATGCATACAGTTTATAACTTCCCTTAATTTATTTTTAAAACAAAAATAAATTCACCTTCCAACGGCAAGATAAGTGAAAACTAAAATAATACCATCCTCTGATGTTACTACTTACCAAAGCATTTGGGAAGAAATAGTATATCAGAAAATAAGTATTTTCATTATGCAGTTAATAGATGAGCCAGATTATGTATCTGTAAAGCATGTAAATAGTGTACAGACAGACAGTGATTATTGTGAAAAAGATTAATCCTAAATTCGATTTGATTCCAAAGAATATTGTGTAAAAACTTTTAAAATAATAAACAAAATAAATGAAATAGGGCATGGTGTTTACGTGTGAATCTAGCGTTTCAGAAAATATGTTTGCTCATAAAAAATATATATATATATTATAAAAAAATAAAATAAAAAAGAAGAAAATATATATATATATTTTGCTCATTCGTACTATACAAACATTTAGTGGAGCTACGGTGATGTGTTTTTTTTATTGTATAAAAAAATATGTAATCTTACAAAAGAATTAATAGAGACAAAACCTTATACTGTGAGCAACTGTTGTTCCCAAAATAGAATTTCCTAGTTAATACTAAATATTTAATAATACCGATAACAGATGTTGCAGAAGAGTAACGCTTTTATGTAATGACAAAATAACCTAAAGCTCTCTTATGAAAGAAGGAATAATGTCATGAAAATATCACACCCGAGATATTGGAAACGGAGGACTTTGGAGGATATTGAGTTGTAAAGAATCTTGGCTTTCATGGAAGACTTAGATATGCCGCATATTGAGGCTAGGTTTTAGTGAACTATGTAGCTCCTAGTTTTACGTATTATCCATGCACCGTTCTATGTAAAAAAATTACAATTATGTATATTTAATACACCACATGCACAGTCTGTTCCCGAAAAGAGATGTTTTTGTATTGAGCCTTATTATCGCATGTTTTAAAACAAACAAAATTCTTCAAGTAGTCCTGGCTCAGAAGTGCAAACTGGCTATATGTTTTACATCCAAGCCATTCAGCTCTAAATGAAAAAAAACCCTTTTTGTTGACTTTTTAAATTTAAATTTCAGAAAGCTCACCTGTTTTATTTGCCGTATCTCTAAGCCTACCCCAAATTTTGTTATTGCCAATTGAGATAGGGATTCAACTATACTGGTCTTGAACCAAATATGAGTGAAGGATAACTGATGAAATTGATTAGTTTCAAAAGATGTACTTAGGTTTGCCTATTTTGTTCGCTTTATAAAATAATGGAATGTTGACGGTCAAATAAATCGTGAAAAACAACATTTACGGAAAATAAATAAAAGACACCTCTTATAACACTTGGTTGGTATTGGTATATTGCCGTTGGTATTAAATAACTAATAGTCTAGAAAAAAAGCTAACAATATCATCGAACTAGGAAATAATTAAAACCAGATTTTTTATTCCATTGAATTTGTTTCTAGTTTTGATCCAAGGAACCATATCCTGAAGTATGACATGGTTCCCGTTAAACACTCTGTATATTAGCACATAAAACCACCTACCAAGTTTATTTAATATGCATTTATAAACAAGAAATATAAATATTAGGTATAAATGTGTACTGTATAGCATATGAATTATTCTCCATAAGAAAATCATGGGGGCTGGGTACACAGGTTTGCTGCTACAGAAGCAAAAAAAAATGTTTTTGGAGAAAATATCCACAAAGAAAAGGACAAAAAGACCACAACGAGATGAAGCCGAGTGAGTATACCAAGTTCCACCAGTATACGTTCACAAATAAGCGAGGTGTACAACTTTTCTATTCCTCCATAAGAATAACATTAGACAACGTAGGCCTACTGTCTTTAGCACTTTCAATATCTCGGTAACCAATTGGCGTAGGGAAATGATCAAAATACCAATTTGAGTATGTTTTTTAAGCTGTATCCTATGGTAAAAGCTAAAATTTGAATCTCTCATACTTTAAATGTAAAATACTCTAAACCCCCATTATTGGGGTACAAAACCTCCCCCCAAAACACCTCTTCGGATTAAGCGATCTGGCTGGTTTTCGACCTTTAATTCTGATATGCTACATTATTGGTTTGTACCAAATTTCATCAGAATCATATGTCGTTAGAACATTTTACGAAGATTGTGAAATTCCCGCACACACAATAATTGAGGAACTCTACATTTTCGTTTATTAGACTAAAGTAAAGCCATACATTTAAAAAATCCGGACTTTAATTTTTCCTTAGTCAAAATCTATATTTCCTGGACTATAAATAATCAAGGAGCATGTCAAAGCAGATTTCACTTTCCTAAAACGTATACACTGCTTTATGTTCAAACTACTAAATATCAGTTAAGTTAGACCAGCTTCTATCATACTGTAATTATAACTTGGTAGGTCATGTATAAGGTGTCCCATGAAATGGTTTCATATATGCAACGATTGTAAAAAAAATATATATAAAACTTATATGGGCCGAGTACGATTTAATAAGAAAAACATGTATCACTAAACCGGAATAAAAAACATATTTTTCCAAAAACACACATACAAATGCGAAATAGAAATAACAAGTACTCTGTTGAATATTTCAATTTCGGAAAATAGGGTCTCAAACTATATCGGTCCCATACTGTATAGGATATTTTTCCCCCGTACATTTGGGATATTTTTCAATAAGAAAAATACTTTCTTTTTTGCAATCAATAAATTACAAACATAACAAAGTAGTTGGAAAGACGATCATTTATATAGTTAGGGATATAGCAAGGTTATACACATTGTATATATATATATATATATGTACAACAAGTTATACCTATTGTATAGTTGAAAACTGTATATTTGATTCCATAAGATACTCTTTATACATGTTTCATTTTTAGGTTTAAATCTTAAATGTATGTATATTCATACACAGAATTTTCTAGCTGTGTATTTATATCTTGTAACAGGGAGTAAAATATTCGTTTCTCTAGATTCCCCGAAGAACAATCTATCTACGCTATCTTGGGCTCGGAGTCATTAGTGGAAATGAGGGCCATAACAACAACACAGTAACAGATATGATACAGTAACTTAACTCTAGCTGTATTAACTTAAATACAAAAACTTCTAAAAATTAAAGCAAAGTTAGATAGTCAGGTTATAGATTCACGGTGCTTAAAATTATATCTTAAACAATATCTAATAGTTTGTCATTAAATTAATTCATAATTGTGTATCAAGATTTTTTATAAAATGTTTATGCATGTTATACTCGAAATTATTTAGCCTATGTAATGTATTTTTAATTTAATTCTGGTTATGTCTCTTGCATGTTATGCCTGCTCTTCATATCATTCTTATTTATTTAACATATTTTGAATACCTAATTATGCCATGTTTATGCAGTGATTTAACCTATTTAATGTATTTTTGAATATAAATATGGTGTTACCGTTGGAAGAATCAATAAATAAATAACAGCCTACTAACTTCTTTTAATATGCTACTCATATTTATCTTTATAGGCCCTAATATTTAACTTTGCTTAAAACTTCTTGAACAGGAAAAGGAAAGGTTATTCCTATATTTCTATGGCAAATTAAGTTTCAAATTTGCATCTTCATAATTTTATCAACAACTAGTTTGTAAGGTCAAATTGGAAAAAGTCTCCTAATAATTTTGTTGGAGCAAGAGGGAGGAGAAATAGGAGAAATATGAAGAATAGGCAAAGCAAAGTGAGGCAAAGGATGGTTTAACATCTCTAGGATTGACGTGAAGCTTTTCCTTCAACTTGGCAGATATTTATTGCTCGTGCTCACAGACAACTAGTTGACTGACGTGCATGAACTTATCTGTTTTCTTTTCGTTTAATCTAATAAAACTGGAGATTCTAAAGTTAAAACTAAAATGGTAATGTCGTTGGCAAAATAATTCTTGCAGTTTTGATTGTGTTTATATCATTTAAGATAACTCAAATAAAATCTAATCACACCTAAACACTTAACACGACACTTATCTAAACACTTAATTCAAATAAAAAGGGGTAAAAATAACTAAACGAATCATTTTAGTGCAATGAAATGTTTATGACTAATATAGAATAAAATAAAATTTCATAAACTATTATTTAAGTGATTACAACAGAAAAAAAGAACATTTTAACAGCGTCTAAAATTATGCTTACAATCTGTCATAACTTCACTAAAATATGTTGCAAACGACCGTTTTGATTGATAGCAGTTGACTTTGAAAAGCAATGCAGCGAGTTTTATATTTGTTAACAGTATACTGAAGTTTACTTAAGTTTACTGAGTTTGCTAGATCTTATGAGTTTTCCACCTTAAAAAACTTTAGGAAGTTAAGACTTTACATCACATTTATCATGATTTCCTTTATACTTATTAGCACCTAACCAAATAATTTGCTTTTACGACAGAACCTTTAATTCTAGTGTACGTAAACTATAAAGTAATAATAATTCTTCTAGCGTGAAATGCAAACCCCTTTTGCACGTATCTATAAACCTTGAACATACAACTAATGTAATGAATATTTTTTACCAATTTGTTAATGTAACACACTAAAAAGTCAATTGAAACAAGCATTTGGTTTATGCGAAAATCCGTAGAACAAGCCATTATAGAGACAAACTCTGCAGTTACTTTGACATATTACCCGCTGCATACCAAATGCAGCATTAATTCATTTACTTTGGTGTCAAGTAATGTAAGAGACTGGAGAACTATTTCCCCAGATTGTGCATCCCACTTCTGAAATAACTTACTACAAAATACTTTATGAAAACTCTGTTAAAACTAATGTACATGTTGTTTACAAAATGGCGGGATTTTAAATGGCAATTACTTGAGTTGAAATTCAAGATACGACTCAAGGTAACTAAACGTTTTATACGTCAAATTGAAGTTAAAATAACTAAGCTTTGTTTCCTGTGTAGTAAGAGAAGAAACGTGACATTTGTATATGCAAAACAAGTTCGGTGTGGTAGCATCACGACTCACACGCCTGACTCCAGCTGCCACTTTACTTTTGGTCCTACACTCATTCGAATGAAAATATCGATCGATATATCGATTAATCGGTGTGGTAGCATCGCGACTCACACGCCTGACTCCAGCTGCCACTTTACTTTTGGTCCTACACTCATTCGAATGAAAAAATCGATCGATATATCGATTAATCGGTGTGGTAGCATCACGACTCACACGCCTGACTCCAGCTGCCACTTTACTTTAGGTCCTACACTCATTCGAATGAAAATATCGATTTTTAACAATTGGTATGTTTTAAGTATGTTTAACCTAACCTAACTAACCAAACGATATATCGAATCAAACAATCGAACAAACGATATTTTCATTCGAATGAGTGTAGGACCTAAAGTAAAGTGCAGCCCAGTACGATGATACAGCGCAACAGAAGGCACAAAGTGTAATCTGTGGTTCGCATAGTTTAAATCGAATGCTAAATTAAACCAAATAAAAATCTACTTGAGAATTAAGTGATTTGCCGCTGGATTAATGATTTTCGTGGTACCGTAGTGTTTTGAACGTTCACAAGCCAGCTAAAAACAAGTGATGACGAATTTGAAGAAATCCGACCATTCTGCATCACAAGTCAGGAAAAACCGATTGACCGGCAATTTCTTCAGTTGAAGATACCGACACTTTGTATTTGTAGATAAATCGACAGTTCATGATGTTATCCGTAAAGTATTGAGTCGTTTTGCCTAGATAATTTAGTCAAGACATCAGATAAACCAGTCGATCGCCCTAAGCGTACAGACTTTTTAAGTTTTTAGCTCATATTAGATTGATGAAAATCGAAATTTCCTGGATTTATTCAGAATTTCGTTTTAAATACTAGAAAAAAGCTTTGTTCTTTTCCTTCAATCAGTGATTTTTAGTGTATGAAGAAAAATGCATTGGTAGTTCTAATGGCTGTTTAAACTTCGGAATCACTATTTTGTGATAGAAGATAGATCCTCCTTATTTGTTGCTTTTAAGCGCGTCGGGTGAAATATAAAGTTTTACAAGTGGTCAATTTTCAACGTTTCAATATGAATAATAGTCCAAGCAAACTGTGTTTATCGGAGCTTACAATAATATTGAACAAACAGATCTCATTGTACATTACATAATATACTAAGACAACCGAAATTTGATAGTTTTGTGAGGGTTTTTAAGACGTAATGATAGAATTATAGATAAAAAAAATCCTTATAGAAATTCCAAGCGATTTTGATACCTCTATAAGTTGTGCTCAAATAGACTAATAAATTTAAATGAAAGTAGTTAGTCATATAAAATATTAGTTTAGAACATCACAAAGAAAAATACTACCTTTAATATTTCGACATTAGTAATTATCGTCATTGTTATTTTAAAAGAGCAAAGTCTAACATGAGTTTTAAATAAAAATAGAACATGAACACCAAAGGTAACAAGCAGTGGTCCAAACCACCTTTATAATGGCCAAAGGTTAACCTAGAGTTGTGAGGTTGTTACTGTAACGATTTACAGCACCTTCAAAACAGGACCAGTTGTAATGTGTAAGGAGTTGTAGTAAAACATGGTACTATGTTTAAATGGAAATTCTTATGACAGATATTTACGATGAATTTGGTTTCAACTTCTCTTCAGATTTCTCTTAATGATGGCTTCACTTAATTGTTGAGATTTCATAAGAGGAGACATTTTGGCCTTATTCTTAAATTTTTCTTAAGCCTATTTACTACAAAAGTTATTTTAAAGCGTAAAATTAAAATAAATTCGGAAAAAATAATTAATCCTAAAATAAACAAAGGCTTAGATAAAACATTAACCCTTGCTAAATAATTCACAAACTTGCATTATGTAAATACATTGACCGGCCGTTGTTAGTTTAATAAATTAAATCATTCATTTTTGAAAGCGTTTAAGGAGTCGCTCTTCAGATAAAGGTCTGTGAAGCAAAGCCTAAACAAGGATTCGTTTATACCTAAATCTACACATCTTAGTGTCTTAAATTTTTAAAAGTCTTAAATAAATGGCGACCAAAGATTTAAATGAATTACTCTATAATACAATGGATATGTTATATTTAAGTTATTGTTTAAACTATTTTAAAAGTGCTTGTTTAGATACTTGTTTCCACAAATAAATCTAGTAAATATATTTTTTATCTATACGGAAGTAATACTGTATACACTAAAATAAATTATCATGCGTTTATTATTACGAATAAAATATCAACTTTAATCATACATCCTGGTAAAATATTTATGAATAATTAAAGCAATGTTTTTTGAAGCTTGGTTCCATCTTTGAGTAGTTTAGATACTATGTTAAAGATAATAATGACTGTTAACGTTGGAAAATAGATTGTAAATTGTGTAAAAATTTTATTTATATGATTAGTAGCCAACAAATCAAGATTACCATATACTCAAATCATAGTTGGGCGTATAGGTCTACAATTTACTCTTACATTAGGACTCCGGTACATGAAAGCATGGACTGGCAAAGAGTATGTAATCTACAGTACTTAATTGCAGCATTAAACTTTAAAAAGTTATAGTAAAATTGTTAACAAGGCATAAAAACTAATGCTGTACGTTTTCAAATAAATTAATAACACAATTCTACTACATAATACATAAACCAATATATTATAAAAAAATACTAAGGAATGTATTTTATTATCAAACATAAAATACTATACGAAATAAAGTTAAAATTGAGTCAATAGATTTAGAGAACAAAGTCAAAGTTTGTTTCAAAATACTGTATTCATTTTGAACAGTTACCTAACGTACACCAAGGAAATCATATTACCTGATAAAAACTCTAACATCTGAAACTTTGGAAATTCAAACAATGGGAACTTTGTTTGACAAATCAATCAAACTTCCTTTTAGTTTGTCTTCTGTGATTGGTCCACCTCTGGTAATGTCTTTGAAAGGCTCCAAGGTAAATTACAAGTTCGTTGCTATAGAATACAGATTGAGTCTTAACTGGCATAAATGTTCATTTGAATGCAAGGCTCCCTTTCGTTTCATGTCATTTAATTGAAGTTTATAATGAGTAGAGTGATATGTTTTATAGTAAGGTACACTATGTTGCATATTACCAATCTTAGAAGGTTTGTATTCATATCCAACATTTCAAATACAACTCCTAAATTAGGTTATTAATCAGTATTTAACAGAAAGTATTTTGGTTTAATAGTACTGAGCTACCTGTAATCAAAATTTAAACACCTTATCTGGAAGACATATTGAAGATAAAAATAATTGCGTAACCATAACTTATGATAATGTTTTATAGGGTGGACAAATAATTAACGTGGAAAAGATAATATTGAAAGAAAAAGATAAACACAGTAAATGTATATGTGGTCAAGGTGTAAAATTTGCCGTCAATTAAGTGTTACGCATAAAAAATCAATCTACTGTTTGTTTTGCATATATATCCTATTTTGTGAATTTAGTAAATTCTTTGTCCATGAGTGGAAAATTAAAATCCCTAACACACAAAAAAATTATGTTCATCATTATAGATTTATTATCTTTAACATAGATATTTTGTAGGTACCTCTCTCCTAGCTCAGTATATACAAACAAAATAACACATTAGGAACAGTTGTTAAAATATTTAGTTTCGAAGTAGGTGAAAGGACTTAGTTTGATTCCTAATTAAAGAAATTTGATTTAAACAATTTAGTACAGAAAAAAGTCTGTTATTACTTTGATAAAGTTTGAATCTAACCCTTAGGCAATTTCCAAACATCCATGCTCTAATGATATTTTAAGTAAATCATCATTTAACGAACCATTATCAGTCATTGACCGGTTAGGTGCTTCGAACGTACAACGTTTCTTAACAGATTCGTAAAAGTAGGTAACATTCGAAATCTGAAGGAGATTCGGACGGCAAATCTTGCAAACAAAACTCTAGGGTTTAAAAATCCTTCGCTATTTTAGCCAGAGGGCAAATTTAGTTTTAAGAGCAAACTTGTTGTCCTTATTTAGTTCTCATTGTTTTTACTTTTGAAAGTTTTTGCAAGCTTTGGATGACGGCAATATTTTAAGGAGAAATATTTTAAAAGAAAACATGTTTTCTTATTGAATATTTATATATCAAAACTGTTATATTAAATAATTGTCTTTAAATTATAGGGAAAACGTCATTGGTTAATTACTTGAATAACTGGTTGAAGGAAGTTTTCGACATGTTATCGGAGTTATAGTGCTTGCCTTCAAATCTGAAGGTCGCTGGTTCTATTCCAAGCGTGTTCGTTTCCAGACCCAGATGCCATTCGTCACTGGGCTATGAATGATGCTATCTAACAAAAAGGTCGACATAAGGTAACAACGCCAGGGTTTGGACCGTTCCCTTTCAAAACTTAAAACATGCCACAGGCTTAGAAACACACAAAATATTTATATTGAAATACATTATTACAATATTAAAATATCTAGGTCTTACAAAGCATATGCATATCATACTGTAATTACATGGGATACTTAATGGCAAATATGTACAAAAATAATTCTTAAATTCATCCTTAAAACCGTTCCTCAGCTTGTTAAATTCTTCAAATCTATTAAAATATTGTTAATATAGATCACGACTCTGTTATACAGTATCATTAGTGCAACTTTTGCCTTAAATTCGACATAAAACACATAAAATTACAGAATAAAAAAAATTGTTATTGGTAATGACATTTTTACAAATATACAAACTTTACTTTGTAATGTGATGCTCAATGTTTATAAGATAAATTTACCAATATTGCTAACCTGCTGAGATATCGATGTGAAGATTTTAAATGCAGGGAACTGCGCGAGTGTTTACCGTACGTGAACTTGTCTTTGCTTGAACAAACAGATTACTTAAGTGCCTCGAGTCAACTGAGTGACGCAGTGAATAAACTGCAGCTAAAAACATGCACTGAGATAGTATTTCTTTAGATTTTTTTAATAGTTAAACTTGAAAGTATATCTAATGGAACGTGAGAAACACCACTCAATAAAACATAATCAATTAAAATGTATACATTTGATTGTATCTTAATAGTTCTTAGAAATAAAGATTTTTTTGTAAATATGAAACAGTAACGTATTAAACAATTGGCAAGTGATGGTTTGAGAGAGGGTTACCTCTTAGTATCAAGTATTTTTAAATATTATGTTTATATGTATTTAATAATAATAATCGTTTTGTATCTCGCAATGCACTATACACAGTGAACAACTTAACTGTTTCCCAATTGTAATCTAAGAAATACATATGTTTTAAACTTAAAATACTATGGAAGTCATTACAAAAATTTACTTTTTTAAGAATTACCTTATTTCCCAATATGGTGGTTATACTAACAGTTTCTCCTTCTACACACACCTTCTATAATATAAATGTTTTGGAATAGAAATATCATTTACTTAGAAACGTTTTTATTCTTAATATATTCTCCTCAAGTTATTTGTTTAGTAGTTACAGTGTTTATCACCTTTAAAGTGGTTTGTTGTGTAAATTCATATATTGTAGCTCATAAAATAGTAGGTTTGGAGACGAATTGCCAAGAATAGACTAAAACATGCATATATATTCTACAAGGACAATAAAATACAAAAGCTTTCTTTTATTTAGAAGGTGTGTAATCTAATGTTATAGTAGGCCAAGATAGGGAAATCCAATGTAGGAAAAAAACATCTAAGCACAAAAAAAGTACTCGGAAAATTTTCCGAGGGAAGAGTATTGAGCTTAGTGTAGTCATAATACATGTTAAACCTGGAACTCAACACTTAAAGGATGATATAATGTACCAAGCTTTATTCAAGGAATAAGCGTTTGAACAAAGAGTTAAAAATTTGATTATGGTGATAAGAATTTAATAAGTGACCACAAAATGACGAGAAACATCCTCTAGGCCTACCATAAAAATTAGTTTTGTCACCATGTAACTGGTAATAAAGAATTGAACGAAACGTTAAACTAGACTAAACTAAACATTTTATTGTTGTATTGGTAATACAACATCCTAAAAAAAAAACAAAAAAAACACATACAGCATATGTTTTACTCATATCCTCGAGCTATGATAACAGCAAACATTGCACTATTTATCTAAGCACAGTCGGACCTAAAGCATTATTTACTGACAGCTTAGTGATTAAATAGGATACACATTTTAAATATGTTTTATAAAATAAATTGTGTTTAGAAATTTACATATTGATACCTTCTGATATGGACTCACTTCAGAAATAAATAAAAATGCCATATTTAGTAACAGGAGTAAGCTATTTTGGGATGAACAGAGATAATTGTAATACTTCAAGGGCACCCATAAATTAATCAGGCATTGGATTTTGTTGCGATTAATATAAACGTTATAAGTGCTCGTGTAGTTTCCTACGTTATATTGCTTTATTGTAATTTATTTAAACGAAATTAGTATTTAAGTGCTTATACATGTCTCATGGAATGGTTAAATTCCCTTACAAAATTATGTTGGATCACAAAATATTATCCAATAAATGAATGACAAAATCTCTGTTATAAAATATATCATTTGCAGCTAGCTTATAACAAACTATTGTAACACTAACGTTACTATCGTACATTTAATCCCATTACTAAGAATAGGTCTATGCACTCTGTTTCCATAGCTCAAAATTTAATTAGCGAAACCATGTTAAGCCCAGGTTAGGTTATATGGATTCTACAGCAGGAAATAAGGTACAAAATTGGATCACAAAATAATATCTAATAAAGGAATGACAAAATCTCTGCTATAAAAAAAAAATCATTTGCAGCTAGCTTATAACAAAAACACTTTGTATTTACTATTAAATACTTCCTTCTATGTTTTTATTTTCTGAGATATAGAACAAAAAATTATATTCTGTATTAGGGGGCTTAATTGGTTTTTTTAATCATCCAAAAAGGTAACTTTAAAACTTAAGGTTCAAACTAAGCTGTAATGGTTGTTGTGTTGTGGTTATTTACTCTGTCTTCCGTATACATATCGTACAAATAGAAAAGTATATTTGATGACAATGTTTAATAAAGCTAAATAATAAAAAAAATATTATTTAACAACTGACTCACAGCACAGCTCAGCAACAATAACATATTAAGAATGAAAGCATCGTAACAAAATAAATAAATAATGTTTATAACAGTCACTTGTTTTTAATCAAATGAGAACAGTAAAACTTTAACATAAAGTTTAATGCTACTTAGAGTGTACACTTTATTGAGCTAGAACTGTAGGGTCGTTTATGTAGTCAAAGAACCAGTTTTTGTCGTTAAAGACATTTAGTTCTTAATGCAGAGCTTTATAAATCTTATATTACTAAAATTATAAATCTGAAAGTTTGTGAGTTTGTGCGTTCGTGCGTTTGTGCGTTTGTGCATTTGTGCGTTTGTGCGTTAGTGCGTTTGTGCGTTTGTGTGTCTGTGTGTGTAAATCACGCATAAACTACTGGACGGATTGGGCTGAAATTCGGCATGATGATAGCTCACATTCCCGATTAACATTTAAGCATATTCATATCTCAAATTCGGGCTCCGCCCCAGTGGGTCTGTAGTTCCCCATGTTAACCTTATGTGTACTTATACTTAAATGGAATTAAGGATCTTAACAGCTGGTTCAACTAAACAATTTGATTCTATGGTGTTCAATAGCATTAAAAAGTTAAAAATAATTTATAAAAATTAAATACCTAGCTTTTAAGAATTAAATTTTGGCTATATAAATTAATAGTAAAAAAGTATTAAGTATAAAGTAAAAGTATAAACTAATAGTAATTTGTATATAAAGTCTCAGTTCATACTCTTACAAACAATTTTCTGATTTTTTTAATCAAAAATATTGAAAACGCAAAATATTTTCCTGATGAATTGCGATGTAAGAAAATACATTGACGTGTTTGATATTTTTTTAATTTTTTTACTTTGCTTGGATGCTTTTAAATTCAAGTAACTGCAAGAGTGTATTTACAATATTTGTATTTTTCTTGGTAAGGCAAACCGTATTCGATAAATGTAATAATAAATTGAGATTTAAATTCAAAATTGGTAAATTAATTATGAAGTGAGAGTGCAACGTCTTTGTACAAATACAAATTCGCATTAAATAAATAAACTCCGTACCGTATAGGAAAACTATTTATCTACATGAAAACTATTTAGCTGTATTATATGACACCATACCTGTGGTGAGTACAACTACAGTACCAATTACGAGTGCAAATGGCTAGTTAAAAATTTAACATTAGAAATACTAAATCATAACACCTTTGAAATTATAGTATACAACAATAACCACGAATTTGTTATATTAAACTCACCTGGGATTGAAAAATAAAAAAAAAATGGTAAAATATAAACAAAGTGAAGATATAAATATAAATATCGCCCTCACCTCTCTTGAGACGCCAGACAAATGTTGGCTGTTTTCACGCCTGTCAGGTTTTGTTTTTACCAACATTAAACATCTAAGCTAAACTACTACAATCTTCGTTTTTGAGTTACATATGCTATTAATTTCTAACGCTCAATTTACCACAACAAATTTAGAAACATTTTATTTTAAGAGACGGAAATATTCGGGAACTTGCAAATACGAATAAATATAAATTATAAAATCTACTTTTTTTTCACCGAATTTATCTATAGTTTATTAGCCTTTAAATACTCTTGGCAGGAAGGGTAACCCCTTACCTATTTTATTGCACAGCTCCACTCAGAGTCATAAATCTGGTTAACTACTTCGCTTATTCATATATCTTGTAGACCCTGAGACATTCACCATAATAATGTTCTTATACTACGCTATTAAATGAAACTAAATATTAACTTGTATGTTCGGATGGAGCGTCATTTACTAATTGTAATAACGCAATTATCTGCCCTTTACTGTTTTATTTGTTTCAATCATCCAACATACCTTTCAATTTATCCAATACGTAAAACTAGTTGTATGGTCGTTGCCGATTGTGACTTTTCAATGGTTCGAATAGTTATAACATAAATCTAAGGAGTTAATATGTCAAAGAGTAAAAAAAAAAAAAACTATATATGTAAATATTGCTAACATGACTTAACTGTAATACATGTTCGCCTTATGATTGTTACTAGACATTCTTGGTAACTAATGTTAATTTCCAATACCTCGCACAGGGAATTTCATCCAAATTAACCACTAGCGAAGCTCGCCGTATTCTTGATACGATCTTACTCCGGAGCAATTTGTTTTTCCTTTAAGGAACTTATAATCCCAAAGCATCATAAATATCAACCATTTATATACAGCTTGATCCTCTTAATTAATTCATTTTAATATAAGAAAATATTAAAATAATTTTTCAGGTCAAACAGAGTACTAAGAATTATTTTTCTAAACTAAAGTGCCTTTGATGGACAGTGAGCCGTTGATGGCTTACTAATCATAAGGCATTATTTATAATGTCTCTTTCTAATCTGTTAGAACAAAGTTTCAAATCAACTGAGAATCTACTAAATAACTAAGTTCTATTCAAAATAATTTTTCAATATTAGTATTCGATTCCCTTTTATCAGACAGGCTAATTTAGAATTCTGGAATACACCTCCCCTTGATAATAATTTAAGAAAGTCGTAAATTGAATCTATAGTTATTTGGCTTGATAAAAAAACGTTTATTAGTTAGCGAAATGAATACATTGATGGTTATTTCGCTTTAGCCATTATTTTATACTATCAAGCAGGTAATAATATTTGACTAGTACACAATTTCATTGAATTGACCTTTGGATCTAAACTTTTTGTTGCGTTACTTATGGGCAATGCTGAGTTTTATTGTCTGGAACTCAGTTTTGCTGATACAGTGTTCGAACAATAAAATCCAGATACACGCAACACTCATGTATTTATGTGTTTCAACTACATAACACTCAGACAAACATATATCATCAGAGTTCAGGTGTTATAGTGAATGATTTACATTGCCTGAAATACAACTTTGCCGCAGGTGACATGGTTTGGGTCTGAATAAACTTATTTTTGTCAACTCTATGCATTAGAATGAAACTTATAAAATGTTGTTACGGGTATTTGTTTTAATATCACGGCTACTTTGTGAAGCCTATGTACTGTATTTATTGCTAGTCCTATTTGTAGCAAATAATCCGTTAGCTAAACAGAGCTCAAAATCAATTTACAAAATAAATTCGTTCAAGGTACATAGATATTTCGTGTTGTACAAATAAGTGTTGTAAGATATGTTGTTTGAAAACTTGTGATTAATATTTAATGTGGATTTTACAGTTTCTTACAACTCAGGTTTTATCAAAGTAAATACAATATCAATGTACCAAAACAGCTAACACAGATTTGAAATTTATCGACTACTTTCATGGCTTTATGTGTATATCATGTTAGGAAATCCACCTTTGATAAGTATTTTATAAATAATTTAAAGCAAACTCTCTTACAAAATATTGTCATATTTTTTAATCAAAAATATTGAAAACGCAAA
Source organism: Macrosteles quadrilineatus (assembly GCF_028750875.1). NCBI lineage: Eukaryota > Metazoa > Arthropoda > Insecta > Hemiptera > Cicadellidae > Macrosteles > Macrosteles quadrilineatus. Next base: position 745,858 of record NW_026542597.1, read on the forward strand.
ATATTTTCCTGAGGAATTGCGATGTAAGAAAATACATTGACCTGTTTTGATATTTATTTTTTATTTTTACACTTTGCTTGTATGTTTTAAAATTCAAGTAACTGCAAGAGTGTATTTACAATACTTGTATTTTTCTTGGGAAGGCAAACTGATTTCTTAAGTACCTTAAGTCAGTTGAGTGTTGTATCACATAAATAGGTTCGTTTACTATTGAAAACAGGAAATATTTTTTCTTTTTTTCTGGAAAATCACTGATTAAAATGTCTTATCTAGTAATTTAAAATTTGCTATAGATTTAACACAGTCACCTTCGTACCCATATATACTCCAGTTAAACTAAATCATACTTTATCCAGTAATCTATTACATGTGACCACCCTAAACATAAGGTAAACCATGCAAGAAAAATTATATTTATATAAAAAACTTAAAAACGTCTGATTGCGAAGATTGCCCACATAATTTACTTGTTAGATATCACATTACAAAAAACCCTCTATTTTTATAATATAAATAAAAACTATGATCGTAGTAGTGTGGCTCCTAAGTTTTATGTTGGTACAAACAAAACCTGACAGGAGTGAAATGAGCCAACATTTATATCTTCACTTTGTTTATATTTTTATGTAATTTATTTTCTAACACAATTTTGACGGATTGAAAGGTTTTATTTCAGTTTTAATTTGGAACTCTTTCCGCTGTTAGTGGGCAGGTTTATCATGCTGGTTTATATATGGCCCGTTAAACACCTAGTTGAACCAGGTCAGTTTTACAGGCAGAACCATTCTCCATTGTGAAATATTTAGGTTTAATGCCTCTATACAACTGTTATTTTAGTAGACATTTTTGCAAAGTGAACATAGCGAGCAAAAATATACAAACTCTTGTTTTTTCCCAAATACTCTTTCCTATTAACCAACCATTGGAACGTATGAGTCAGACATGGTGCAAATCAGAGTATTTCAAAGCAGTATTAGCTGCATTGATACATTGAAACTGTATTTTCACCACACTATGATGTTTTTGGCTGTATTACATACGTTAATTGGTGGCTGAAAGTTACGTTTTGCTGGCCATGCCAGCTGTCGCCAATTTGGGGACCGAGCAGGTTTTTACAGGCCGGGGCCGCAAAATCAGCTGTCCGCTTACTTACTTCGAACATGAATGCGTTTTAAATACACAATCAAAATCCATAGCATTGCAATATAGAATTGTGTTATTGTCACCGTTGCCTAGCGACTATTTATTTATATTTTTGCTGATTCCTCAAATTATTTCTTAACCTTAAAGTTGTAGTTGTGTTGACTATCAGTGTGCATTATTATAGTGGTGAATAGTGGTAATAGGGTATAGTGTGGTGAAAAATAGCGTTCGTACCACGGACCGAAATGGTTTTGCAGCTCTCGATCGATTTAAGTTCTCGACTTCGTCTCGAACTTAAAAACTATCTCGAGCCGGCAAAACCTCATTTTCGGCCCTTGGTACGAAATATACTATTACTTAGACAAAACTTGAGTAATAAAAGTTGAATAATCAGCATTTGGCATCACTTTGCATCATTGGCACACTTTTTCAACCACGGATCTTACAACACTTATTTTTAAGATAAAATAGCTCATATATTGTACAGAGAAATATGATATATCACTCTTGAACGTAGACGGGATAGTCTACATAATTCACCACAACGGAGATAGATTTCCTCCATTCACGGGCTTCTTTTTAGAACTTTCTGGCCATAAAATAATATTTTAGTGTTCGTGGTATATGAAACTATATCTACCAACTCTTTGTCTGATTGATTTATTTATTTTTTACAGAACGCTTATTATCATAAATTTAAATATTTGGATGATTTTGTATACAGAAAACCAGTAATATTATTTTATTGTTTCAAGATTATTATGAAACTCCTAACTATAAATGGTAAGAGTAATAAATAGAAAAGCCAAGTGGAGCTTCGCAATACAGCTACACAAGCTGCAATAAATATTCGTTTATTTATTATAACTAGATTTTGTAAATTAATTTCAAGCTCTGTTTAGGTAATGGATTGTTTGCTAATGATACGAATATAACACAATGAATCAACTACGGTAACCTCTACATAGTATCCATGATATACAAAAAATACCGTAACAACATTGTATAAGTTTCTTTCTAATGCATAGAGTTGGACAAAAAATAAGAGGATTAGAACCTAAACCTACTGTAAAGCTGTATTTTAGGCAATGTAAATAATTGACTATAACACCTGAACTCTAATGATATGTTTGTCTGTGAGTTTACATTCAAAATGCTAAAATTTGTTAATAATGCTGACATCATCGTTGGATTTATAATATTTGGTAATATTAAGCTAAACTAACATGGGCAGACAACATTGGTGTCCTCAAATTTTTTTCCCAGCCCTTAAACAACTGGATCCCCCTTCTCATTGAGCGAGGTCAATACAATCTGGCTTAATATTTTATTTCATTCCATTAAAGTACTTTAGGTTCAATCTACAATATTTTGATTGCTTTACAACGTTTTATACGCAAAGTCTAGATATTGGATATAACAAGACAATTTTCGACATAAATTATTTGCTAATATTATGTGTATGTACTATTAAATTCAAATTTCAATTCACTTCAGGAATAGTTTTCCCACCTCTTAGTCCAGTGAAGGAATGAGGTGTAGAGTGCGTGAGCAGGTAACTAAGCGATTCCTTCAGAAACTTGTTCAGGGGGCTTACTTATTAAAATCTTCTTCCATAAGAAATACATGTAAATTAGTATGCGAAATGGGGCGAATCCTATCCGCCCAAAGGAAATATAAATGATATTCTGGAAATCTTGACAAAATTTCCAGTAATTTGACACTTTAATCATTAAAATTGATCCAAAATTAAGGCGAGGGAGAGGTAACAAAATTTCGAGTTTTGGCGTTTTTTTATTGGAAATATAAAAAAAACCTTAAATCATCCCATTTTTAAACGCTCACCCTCGCTTTAATTTTTGACAAAATTTCATGATTAAAGTGTCAAATTACTGGAAATTTTGTCAAGATTTCCAGAACATCAGTTATATTTCCTATGGGCGGATAGGATTCGCCCCATTTCGCATACTAATTTACATGTATTTCTTATGGAAGGAGTATTTTAATAAGATATCAATTAAATAAGTTATAACTCGTAATCTGTTGAACCAAAATAAACACATTATATACTTTTCTTGTAGAAAATGTAATCTTCTTCAATTTTATAATTTACTATAGTATACAAAAAGTTGATAGTTTTCGAGATATAATCAAAAAACCCAAAATGCGTACCGTTCCCCCCCCCCTTTTTCCCCCCTCCAACCACTGGCTCACCACCTAGGAGTCAGGACTTTTGGTATGTTAACACCCTAAGCCCCCTGAACAAGTTTCTGAAGGAATCGCTTAGTTACCTGCTCACGCACTCTACACCTACTTTTGGATCATTCATTGACTGGACTATCTTACTCGTATTGAATTGGAAATAGAGAAGAAACAAGATTAAATTAAAACAGTTTTATTAAGTTAAATGATTTGAAGACAATTTTATATTCAACACTGCATTAACATTGGCACTTTGCCAACTGTATACTAAATGCACCATTGTTAATATTACATTTATTGGTGTTATGTAGGTCAGAGCTATTCTAATTATTGAATTCTATTACCTTTATTCAGCTAAACTATGTATGTAGTTTTTGGTGTCTGTGAATACATTTAATTTTTGTAGTTTGAAAAGTCATTTAAAGGGTAAATATGTGTTTCAAAATATAAATACAACCTAAGGAGACCTTATGAAATGAGAAGTAATGTCATGAAAATATGACACCCGAGATATTGGAAACGGAGGGCTTTAGATATTGTTGTAAAGAATCTTGGCTTTCATGGAAGACTCAGATATGCTTCTAATGAGGCTGGCCTTTAGTGAAGGATGTTATTCTTAGTACTTCTTATTTTGGTAGTTGTTATTATTAGTAGCTGTGTACAGCGTTACAAATGTAACGAAACGTCGGTAATTGATAATTGACACCAGTATAACAATATAAACCTTAAACTATGAGGAGTTATTTTCAGGTTGAAATGTATGAAGGACTTGTATCAATACAGATATTATGTAATAAGCCACTTAAAACCACTACTTCGACGAAAATTTACGTGTTTTCCTATCTGACAATGTTACCTAGTATAACCTAAAACAACATAGGTTCATCGTTAGCACATATTTCAGCTTATTTTCCTTTTGTACACACACACACTTTTGTTTACACTTTTCTTTTATATTGATAAAGATATTACTAAATATTCATATAAATAAGCTGAAATATACCATGTAAGTACTGTAGTTGTTATTGTGTGTGACTATTACTAATGGAAACAACTACATTTTAAAAAAAAGTTACATTTCACAAACGTCTCCATGAGTAAAAAGGCTTATTAAAAAAACGCCATTTTTGAACAAATATTTAAACCACCCCCTTTCAAAACGTAAAATATGCTATTGACTAGAATCTTACAGAAAAAAATAGTAAGCTAATAAATGCTAAATGAAATGACAAAGTCTCCTATGTCAATGTATTTCTACTAAACCTAGTTTCCTGTAACCATTGATAATATTACTCTTTACGAGAGTAAATAGCACAAGAGAGCAGGCGCTGATAGTACAAAATAAAATAGTTATATTACTGAAGATAAATTACATGCGTAACCTTCAGAACAAATAATTTCATTTCTATTATGTGAAACAGTTTTGTAGAAAAATTAAACTTTCTATTGAAGCACAACTTACTTATTAAATTATTGAAGTATTTACCTATTAAATATGCGTATTTCGGTTAAAATGCAAAACTTCTCCAAACAAGAATTGTAGCGTATCATAGTTTGTGGGAAACAACTTGTGTTATGTATAAAAATAAGTATAATTAAGGGTAATTGAACATACGTAATCATTAGTATTATTTTATTTTATATATTATTTATTATTATTTATCGATTATATGTAATCATAATTATTTTTTTATTTAGCTATTTATAAATAACAATAGTTTTCGTGTTATTATTTACTAGTTACTAATACCATCTTTTGAATGGAAAATATCGTTTTGTTGGATAAACTGTTTAACAATTACAAACACAATCAAGAAGTGATTTTTGTAGCAATAATTAAACAATAAGTGTTGTTGCTATTTGTACATGAAAGGTAAATTGTATTTAGGTATCGAAAGGTTCCCTGAATTTTTACGATTGTAATCGTCATTTTTTTATAATGATGGAACATATATATTTTTTTTTTTTTTTTTTTTTGTAGACTACAATGTGGCAACATTTTTTCTGCTCAGGATTATTCTCATTCTCTAGAACTAAAACTTAGGTTTACGTTTACTGCAGATCATTGTAATACCTAGTCACGGTACCGTAAGCTTTTGAAATTATTTGATCCTGGAATGTATATTATTGATTATAACATCAATAATTGATTCAATTAATAATTATTATTAATTGAATAATTATTTTACAGTGCAATATTGAGAATAGTAACTTATGTATTATATACTATCATAGATGTAACTATAATTGGTAATTATTTATTGTTACAGGGTGGTAAATAGGCTTGATTGATTTTTAAAGTTATCAATAATTTAACAATAGTATGTCTACACAGTTATTTTTGTTTATTATCCTTTAGTGGTAGATTTCTCGTTAACGATGAAACTCCGACATCAACTGGGCTGTTTTGGATTATCCAACTATTCACATTTCTTCCTAGAACTGGTAATTGGGCAGAATAGTTTTATTCATACCCTGATTACGAGTATTACCTGCATAATAATTTTGCCGTAGGTGTTTCTGATAATGTAATTATTACAGCCAGTTACTTTAATACTCATAAACCATTAATTATTACTTTAATACTCATAAACCAGATTAGTTATCAAACAACATAAATCGTTACTTGTAATTATTATAAAGGGAAATGATTGGAATTACATTTTAGTCCTTATGGTTTTAATATAACATGATAAGTTATTAGTCTATGAAGAAAATAAAATTGTTGCACTTATGCTATTTAATACCACGATGTTTAATATACAAATCATAAAAAATATTGTTATTCAAGGAAAATAAATATAATCCAGAAGTCTTTTGTTACTATTAAAGACAAATATTTGTCTTTTCAACAGAAACTATTTTTAAATTCAATAAACAAATGTTTAGAATCCAGATACTGTACTTTCTAACTTTTGGAGACAAATATTTGTCTTTTCAACCAACAGAAAAGAGTATTGTCGAAAATAACATTGTTGGTTGATTATTGAGGAGCTAAATTCTAGGTTTTTGAATACAGAAATTTTTAGTTTGTAAGTTAAAAAGCCACATTTATAAATATACATATTTATACTATCAACTACATAATAAAACGTCCCCCCCCTATATTCCCCGAAGAACAATCCATCTACTTTATCTTGGGCTCAGAGTCGTTAGTGGAGATGAGGACTATTATAAAATAGCAGCCAACGGTTTTGATTGATATGTCAAATAAAATTATATTTACGATAAAATAACAGGCAAGATGAAAAGAAAATAGTTGGATGCTCCCTCTATGTGTTAAAACCAGAGTTTGGTTTGTGCATACCAAATATTTTGTATCTCAACAATAAATGCACGTTTTTACTCGTCTTTGGCTTACCTTCTGCCTATATATGTGTCATAAAATATTAATATCAGCGGTTATATTTGCAGCTCTAATTTATATTTTAAAGATTTTTTTGGCATGGAATCAGCTTAACATGCAATAAAAATAAAGCATTTAGTTGCATTCAATCTTTCACAGTGACTATATCCTAATCCTAGGACCGAAATTTGTTTAACAAAAATTGAAATATTAACAGTCAATTTATGGTCTACACGTAATACGTTTTCATGCAGGGAGGGGATGAATTAATGTACCAAATCGTTTGTGCAATATTGTTTCAGATGTAATACAAAGATATCTGTAGTTTAAAATATACTTCAAATATGTACAAGTATAACCAATTTACAAATCTTTAGTACAGTCACTAAAGCCCCTTACACTTTTTAAATAAACAGTTATACTCCAAGTATAGTAAATCCTATAATATTATAGCTGCAGTATTGCTGGATGTTGTATTTTAAAGACCAAGGAAGATATATTTTGGATTTGTGTTCGCTTCGTTCTAAATATATTCCCTCCATGTTCATGAGCTTCTACTAATACAAAAAGAAGTCATCCGCACTATGTCGGGGGCTGGCACTGCAAGCCACTTTTTGCCAGACTAAACATTTGCACAATCATTAACTTATACATCTACAATGTACTTATGTACACTAAAGCTAATCTCAATGAGTTTTCCACCAGGCAGAATTACCATTTCCACCATACACGAAATAAGGAACAACTGGATATACCACATCACAGGCTGGCCATCACAGGTAATTCTTTCAAACTCAATTGTGTGAAATTTTATAATAAGCTGCCTGAGCCTCTTCAGGCAGACAGCCTTTCTCTTCCTCTTTTTAAGTCAAAAATTCATAACTGGCTTGTAGCTAACCCATTTTACTCAGTTAAGTACTTCATGAATTATAAAATTAAAGCCGAATCATTCATACCGTAAATCAAGAACTCTCAATCATTAGTATCAATCTTTGTTACCTATAGATATGAACATGTTTAGTAATATTTTGTTTAATGTAATCTGACAATGCCTATTCCTATGTACAACTTGGTCAATGGCAATAAACTTTCTTATTCTTATTCTTATGTAGTTAAAAATATTTATTCAGTTAAAGTTTAAAGACTGTACAATCTCATTAACTAATTACCTATGAGTCTTTTTAGAATTGTACATCAATAAAATAATAGCCTAAACAATCAAATCTAAAGATAGGCATGTAATATCTAGTTATACAAACACGAATTGTTGCCATGTGATCAGTAACAACAAGAGACCTATACTAATGAACCTATATCAAGGTGTATGTTTCAAAGGAACAGTCTGACTTTCAATAGGCAAAGGAAATTGAAATAATAATATGCTATGTTTTAATTAAATTCTCGATGTTTCATACAGTTGATGATCACTTTTAGCCACTTAAATGATTAGTGCAAATATATATATTGAACCCAGATGCCATAAATATTTGATTTGATTGTTTAAACTGTTTAAATGGTTTACAATAAGTCAAAAGATCGTCAGCAATAGACCAAAACCTTACCTAGGCTTAAGTCAATTGATAAATAATTTCGAACAATACAATTGTCACAATCGAAATTTAAAACTGTTTACCTGATTTTTACTCCCTAGAGACTAAAACTGATTTTTACTCCCTAGAAAGTAAAATTCTACTTTAGACCCGCAGCGCATGCATTAAAAACGGCCGTTTTTATTGCAGTATGTCGAAAACAATTAAAATCACCGACCAAAATTAGACTGAATTTTAAATAAGTATCCACCTATTGTTAACAACGTGATCTAAGCGTAAAACGACTGAATTATTTATTTCGTTGATTAGTCTAATTTAACCCGAGTATCTGCTGGCGTTGATTTCACTATGTACTTATGTAATTAATGTCCCATATAATACTAGCGAGCAGAATATATATGAACAAGTTTGGGCAAGTATCAATAATAGTTTATTTTTACCCAATCCGTATACGATTTTATTCCTGCTTCCTATTAACAATTTATAGTTTGTTATCATTTAAATTAAACTCGGATGTATTTATTCACCAGGGAAAGGAAATCTCGTTCATATTTACGTAAAATACGCCTTTTCCATCTCTGTTCCTTGTACACTTTTTGTATAACCAGACTGTGTGGCTAACTTGATAATACCACCATTTTGTGTTGAAAAAAGAGGGATAAATACGACAAATATGCACAGCAAAGTGAGGCAAAGTATTGGTTAACATCTCTAGGTTTGACGTTCAGCTTTTCCTTAAACTTGGCAGACGTTTATTGGTCGTGCCATGTAGTCGACTGGCGTGCACGAACTGATCTGTTGTGAAAATACGTTCTTCTTTGGCACCATCTAGTTTAAAAGAATGGGTTTTACAATAGTTAAGTATTATACTTAATGTATATTGGAGTGTACCATTTAATTCTTACGTAACGAAAAAAAATTATATACGACTGCTCAGTGGTGACAGATGTTACTGGTCCTTGCAAAACCTATTGAAAAGTAAACTTTTATCCAGAAAAACCAAATTAAAAGTCTATAAGACTATTATACTGCCTATAGTTACCTACGGATCTGTAACATGGGTACTAACCAAACAAGATGAAAAGAAGCTAATAATTTTCGCAAACAAAATTCTCAGACGTATATATGACCCCATTGAAGAAGAAGGAATTTGGAGGATTAGAACAAATAAAGAATGACGTGAGGTCTACAAAGATCCGGATATTACTGCATTAATTAAAAGCCAAAGATTTCGATGGGCAGGACATGTCTACAGGAGACCTGAAGAGTCAGTCTTGAGAACAGTGATGGATGCTTACCTGTAGGAAGAAGGCTGCGATGGTGGGACCAAGTCCGGAGGGATTTGAGAAGGATGTCTGTTACAGAGGAGATGATGAAGGACCGAGAAAGATAGCGCAGAGCTGTTGGAGAGGCCAAAAACCTGCTTAGGTTTGAGTGGCCAGCTAGGTAAGGTAAGATAAGGTAACGAAAAAAAGCAAGAAACAAACAAATCAAATATGGAAAGAGGTTATACGTGGTCTAAACTGCAATAAAACCATTCGATTGTAAAAACTCGAATAATATGAAATCGCAAATCTTTTTAAGGTGACTAAAGGATAAAGTTTTAACAAATTCAATCAATGATAGTATCCCTAATGCCGTTTGAAAGGATTATTCAGCAAGCACTGAGCAAACATGTTGGAGAACGACCTATCACCATGTCAAAATAGTTCCTTTATTTTGAACGCCTAACGTACACAAAGGAAATCATATTACCTGATAAAAACTCTACCTCTACCTTAAACTTTGGAAATTCAAACAATGAAAACTGTGTTTGACAAATCAATCAAACTTACAAGTTTGTCTTCGGTGATTGGTCCACCTCTGGGAAAGACTTTGTTTGGCCCCAAGGTACACTGCAAGTTCGTATTGATAGAATACAGATTGTATTTGAACTGTTATAGCTGCACATTTCAATATTGGTTTCACATTAGGCTTGTTTAACAAAAACACCTGCAATGAATGGATACATAGTAAATTGATAATGTCAGCAAATTGATTTTAGACTTTTGGACACAATAAATCAATTACTATTGTCGAATAATTGTCTGTAATACCGTTTTATTATAAATTTACGAAATTGGCTAAATGCTCTGTTATAAGGGTGTCCTTTTTGTTTATAAATACTTAACATAAATCATATATTTTATCTACATCATATTTGTTTTTTAGGCGTGACCAATATGATATCAAAACACTGTAACAATATTTGAAACCAAATGAAGGATTAGTGCTACATTTATTCATTGCATGAAGATGATGAAAGTAGAAATGAGTAAAAAAACAAAAATATTGGTATACGTTTATGATGTGTTATTTAACATGCAATGACATATCAACAAATTTACACAATCTCTTTTTATGTGCAATTTTATTTAATGAAATGAATTAAATAAGTCCTGCAAAGTATTTTTACATGGGTACTAAAACAAAAAAACAGTATGGATTATTATTGATTTGTGTAAATTGATATTCCTATGGCCAGTAAATTTAAATATACAGGGTGGAAAAAAGTCCCGGTATTTGTTTTACACCCTGTATACAAAAAGTAAAACGTGGATGTAGAAAATTATTTGCTGTTGTGATGAACTATGTTGAACTATGAATCATGATAACATATAAAATAATATATGTTATTATAAATTGTATTTTAGCGCTCTTTGTTCTTAGTTGGATTTAAAACATGTTTTGGCAGTAGGAAAACTAGTCAAAAAAATTACGAAAACATTAGACCTATGACGATAAATAGATCAAAGATGTTACCTGTTAACATAGACCATTGCAGTTTCAAAATTTTGAATCATTTGATATCCCCACAATAATATTTTGCATAATTTAAGGGATTTACAAGGAAACTATTCAGTCATCAAGGTTTGAATGTTTTATTGGTAAAGTACATTCATAAATGAAGACATGCATTGCATATGTTTTACTCATGTCCTCGAGCTATGATGGTAGCAAACAGTGCAATGTTTATCCAAGCACATTCGGACTCGAGGCATTATTTACTGATAAAACTACTTATAAAATGTACTTGAACAAGTCTTTGTGAATGAAAAATAACCTAAAACATTTTATAACAAAATTTGGCACAATGTAATCCTACAGTAGGTTATATTACTTTATATTAATTTAAATATTTATATTTAAAACCACATTATTATTAGTAGCTCTGTTATACAAAGTAAATATAATTAAATTTATATTTTTATAATAACTAATGCCAATCCAAATGAAAGCACAACAATAAAAGGAAATAAAGATAAATAATACTTAGGTTGAATTAAAATAAACCTTCACATCGAAATAGCACATGCCTTTTCCTATTGGCTTAAAATTTAAAATTGGACATCCCATGAAATTCCGATTACACGTGTCATCATTAGGTAAACATTAATGAAAACTTAAAGAAGAACCAATTAAACTTAAATAATTTGCCAAATTTTTTTAGCATTGCTGATATATTTGGTGGAGTGTTGGTTTCAAAATAACTGTAACATATTTAAATTAAATTAGGCCTATTAGCAGCTTTTTGTCAAAATTGATTTTTTCTGAAATTTATGTGGTAAATCACTCTTAACTAAAAACTGAAAGCAATATAAAAAATAGAGTAGTATCAACTTGAACCATGGATTAGTATCCGCCTACCAAATTTCATCAAAAATAGGAGCAAAACTATGGTCTTTACACATTGCGAGTCCCATGCCTCTCTTAAAATTAAGGTATCTTAAAAGTTACACTCGCTTAGCTGTCGAGAGGCGAAAGGTTGAAAGAGATATAAGACATAAGGTGTGAATAAACTTGTAATAAAACAAAACGGTTGGCCCGTTCTACGTACGGGAATCGAGTAGTCCATTAAACTCTATATAGGGTGTCTATTACTAATTCAAGCATAGTTTAAGCAGTTCAAAATTTATAGAAAAGAAAAAGCTTCCAAGATTAATTAAAACATGTGATCATTGTCATTTTCCCAACCTTTCCTCAAAAAGTCGAGTAGTAAAATAATTTTCATAAGCTTTCTTTTAAACATTCGTGAGCCTCGATTCGTATACAGCAATGGTTATAGAATCTTACTTATTTCCTATAATCAATGACAAAATCTCAAAGTAAATAAACTAACCTAATAGTTCTATAGAATATTTTTTATTCAACCAGCTTTTAGTTATAACAAATTATATTTCACTAAAACTAACTAAATATTTTAAAAACTGCTAAAAAAATAAATTAGAACCCCTATTATTTTACTATGTATATTAAAATAAACTCTCATCCTCTTGCCGATTAAATGAACGTATCAATGATTATAGTACACATACTACACATAGTACACATAGTATTAAAAAGTCAATTCGACGTATGTCATTTCATTTTCATCCAAAAGCTGAATGTGTGTCGAAAACGCTGAATGTTTACAGCTGTTACGTTAAGAAAATGTCATTACCAAAAGCTACCGTAGAATGTTAGCGCCGGCTGCTAGACTTTTTGAAAATCAAAACTTAATTTTTAAAACAACTAAACCCTAAACTAAAATTATGGTTTCGACATTCCCTAGTTTTTAAAATTATCTTTCTTTCAATTGAAAATCATGAAAATCCGTCAAGTGGTTGATTCAGAATCGTGAAATAAAATAACCCTGTCACGTTTTAATATTATAGATAAGTTTAGAAAAATTAAAGGTTACAAAGGGTACGTACAGATTGCTAAATTAAGGTAAAAGCTGTAAATGATACGGGTTTTATGTCTACAATGTTGTTAAGTTTTAGCCATTAATTTGACTAATGTCAAAAAGAAATATAACATTCATTTTAATAAGATCAAGACTTCTATTTATTATTCAATATAATAATTGTTGTATAGGTTTCACTCATAGAAATTTCACGTTTAAAGTTTTTTCAAAAACAACAGTTTATTAAATACACAGCTTAGGAGACATAAACTAGCAAGGATGACAAAAATATAGAAAATACTTTAAGTATGACGTTTTGAGACTAACAAAAATATGTCAGTCAAAATATAAACACAAAGTTTAAAGCAAAATAAAATTTTACACTTTATTAAGCTGAGAACTTTAGGGTCATTGAGGTAGTTAAAGGAAAAGGGTTAGTCGTTATCAAGATTTATTGCTCAGTGCAGAGCTTTGGAAATCTTTTATGTACCTTGTAAAGTGGGATTAAGACGTTTAGTGTATTATCCTAGGCTATGTACATTAATAACAATTAAGTGGTCTACTGGTCCACTAGGCTTTAATGATTGGCATAGTAATGATTCATTTAATCTGTTTGCAATCTTTTAGAACAGTAAAATAAAATGTTTCAACGAATGTGACAACAACAAACATACATGCAAAATCTGTTCCATTGTTTGTTGTTGTCACATTATTCGTTGAAACACATCGATACAAAGGATTCTTATACTTATAGAGTACAATGAACTTTTGAATAAACTGGTTGGTAAAATATTGGGTCATTTTTATTTTAAAATATAAGTATAAGAATCCTTTAAATTAATGTGTTTAATAACTACAGTTCTATGTATATAGCTCCTATGTTTGCTAGGGCTTATCAAATCATAATGAACACACACATCACAGCTTGTTGAACTTTTTGAAACAAACTTCCTGTTAAGTGACTCTCAAAATAGTTTTAAAGCATTAGAACCATAACTACTTCATTCCTAAACTTGTTATTGAGACAGTTGAGTCTTTAAACGAGGTAAATTTTGTCACTCACACTAACGGATCTGATAAAAGCATTTGATTGCATTCACCACGATCAACTGTTACAAACATTTGTATGGTTTAGGGGCTACTACTGTAGGCATTTTAATCCTATTAATATGAAACAGATTATGGCAGCAAGAGGGACAAACTATGCCAGTTAAACACTGCGTTCCTGGGGAATCTGCGTTTGGCTCTGCGCTGTTTTGGCGACGGAAGACGATCTCAGGCAGTTTAGCAACATCTTAAATTTTGCAGATGACACGACTATGTATGCGGAGGAAATACTCTGGAAGAAGCAAGGGTCGAGACTCAACAGTCCTTTGAGGTCACTGAAAGGTGCTTAACAAACGAGCTTCGCCTAAATAAAAACAAAACGAAAAAAATGTCCTGCAGTCTGGCTCTTAGGAAACTGCCTGAACTGACGCTACCTTTAAGTCTTCACAATCAAATCAACTTCACACTTTCAACGGTTTGCACTTAGCTAGCTATGACATTGCATCTTCTCAGGGACCTTAAACGCATGCTCAGTAAAAAGTACCTGCAAACTGTTTACTTTGTTTCGCTACATATCCATCTTACCTAAGGGTTGGAGGTTTGGAGCCATTCAGCTGGCTGTAAGCAGTATTAATTTTATCTAGTGGATACGACGAACATGGTAGACCTTTATATAGGATTCTGACATCCAAATAAATTATAATCAGTACATTATAATCACATTGAACAACTTTGAGACGAATATTGCCAGTTTCAAATTCAGAGGAGACCACTATACAAGGTCGACATTCAATACTAACATCCCCTTCTGCATTATAAACTATATAAATGAAAGCAGTTTGATTGTGTAAGCAATGACGATGAACAACTGACTGTCTCTTTACCTTTATACTGTGGATCCTTGTATTTTAAAAACAGACTCAAAAGGTGGCTACTGACACTCTACTTACTGGAAGAACTTTTACAAGTATTTTGGTAACCTGCCACTTAAGTTTTAAACATGCAAATGATTATTTTTAAGCATTCTTTACTTTGTCTATCCAACAAGAGAAGGTCAACCACGAGAGGTAATGGATTATTTTTGTGCTTCACAACTCATAGTAGACCTACCAGAATCAATATATCAACGGCAACACTTATATGTTTTTATCCAACATGAAATACATTTTTAGAACTTCATAAATTTTGAATAAGGTTTCACCGTTTTCGGTGCATAAATGCGCTAGTGATATGACGTCAAATGTCTTAATATATTCATTGGACATCCTAAAAGGTTTCTTAAAAAAAAATCTACATTTACATCATTACATTTTGTTTACATTTCACTGAGTGGATAGTTAAATATCTATGTCTTGTCTAATGTGTTAAATATCTTGTCTAATGTTGGACATACATGTAAACAGGTTTGACACTTTGATACATGTAATGTTATGATTGAAGAATTGGTAAAAGCAGATAAAATAAATAAGTGACTAAATTAGCTAGGTTGTTGTACAGATGTGCGTAAATATCTCATATTAGACTAAGTGACTATACACAGTAAAAAAACCAAATAAGACATTATACTTTGCACAATACATATACAGTCTTCTAATAAGCTTGTCGTTTGAAAAACGCTATAGATTTGTATTTGACCATAGTCTTTGGATTACCCTTAGCCAAAGTATATACTTGAAGAATTAATTATGTCAGTTTTGTTTCCTAGTCATGCAACAATTTAACTTTTTAATTCACTTTTAAAGAGTAAAATCAACCAATCAAGAGTGAAAACAATCAATGGTAATTCAAAAATAATGTTTTATTGCGATAAAAAATCTAATAATATTTATTATTTTCTTGATTTAGATCACCCACGATTCGAAATAATGTCCAGTGAACGAAATCACGTATATATATAAACAAAGTGAAGATATAAATATAAATATCACCCTCACCTCTCTTGAGACGCCGGACAAATGTTGGCTCATTTCACGCTTGTCAGGTTTTGTTTGTACCAACATTAAACATCCAAGCTAAACTACTACAATCATAGTCTTACTGAATCTTATTATAAGTTTAAATTTTAAATATGTTAATTGAGATATGATTTGTAGGCTACACAATGTTAACTAAAATAAAAATGCATACAAGTTTTGCTCGATATAAAAAAAATTATTTTCAAAACGCTCTTTTATTGTGTTAACCCACAAACAATTAAAAATCATACGTCACGTAAATTATTCTATTTACAAAATTTGATTATAATTTATTCCACTACCCTAAATACTCTTTCGTGGTAACCAGTTTTATTGTAAACCTCTGCCCAAAGTCATAAATCTTGTTAACTGCTTCGCTTATTCACCTAACCATCTCTCAGACCTTAAGGCACTCAACTTAAAATGTTTACTTTACATCGTAACAAAATAAAACGTAAATTATAACTTGTTTCATAGGCTTATATTTTTATGCATTAATAAATGGATAAAATGCAATGGATATTGGTTTATGATTTTTATTTAAATAGAGGAATAAATAGTTCTATATTGTTAAATTCGTTGATGGAAAGATTTAAAAACAACCATAAAACATTATTTGTAGTTAACTAAGTATAAACTAAAAGTTTAACTATTTGTATGGTAGTACATTTTTAATAATGATAGTATTCTCAAATTATACTTAACAGTGGATAAGTAAAAAATGTAAAAAAAAAACACTTTGATATAGAGAACATTAACAAATTTACCAAGGTCACGTATGTTTTATCAAACATTAGTTACTTAAAAGTTTGAGTTAATAAATACACTTTTTTTAATATCTGACACAATATTTTCATGATCAAATTTTCCTATAAGGAAGCTCACCCAATTGTGTACGATACGATCACGCTCAGGCGTCACTATACTTTACCTTGTTCATTACACAGAAATATCACAATTATCTAAAATTTCGCAAATATTTCTAAATTGGGGTGATAAGTTAAGATTATCATTCATGATAAAACGTCATTTGAAATTTAACTTTGGAAAATTCAAACACCTCCTTTCTTGTCTCAACTTTGCCAAAAAACTAAGGAAAATTAATTTACAATGAATTATTTAAGCTTAAAAAGCTAGTATTTTAGTATATTCCATAATTTTGTTACAAATATTAATTGGTGGAATTGGCAGAAGTTTAAAGTTTACGAGATGTAACTTATAGAATTACGTGTTCTTTAACCATTTGAGACACTAAATGAAGTGCCTCTTGTATGAGTGATTACCTGTTTAAATAAATTAAGAATTGTAAAATAAGGTAATGAATTTCACGTGCTATTTTACCGATGAGCTATTTTACCAAAACTGGTCAACTTATATTCTACTGATTTGTATTGGATAATTAAGGCTACTTAATTTGCTGTTGTAGACACATTTTCCTACTTTAAGGGTTAAATTTAAAGCATTTCAGCTATGATTAATACATTTCAGTTTTGATATCTCAAAAAAAAAAAAAAAAAAAAAAACTTTCCTAACGATCAGGTTCAAACTGTAATTATTAAATACAACTATATAGTATATAGCGTAGGTAATCCTCTCTTGTTAACATATTCCATTGGACCAATACCAAAATCTTTGGTAAAAAAAAACAGTGTACTCATAACAGATAATCGTTTTTAACAGCAACTTACTTCTATGTTATCGACAGATTTGTTGTTTCAATATCTAGAGCTTGTATTTTAGGTCCCTTATCACTTGCAGCAAAAATACGGACGCCCATCTCCCATGGGAAGAGAACAATGCCTTGAACATTTCTTATCGCAGACGGTCATAAAATGTCAGATATTTCTAAAGGGTAACAATGTCACGCTCGACAAAGCCTGGCCTGTAAAGTTGCCACCAGAATATTTTCTTGTTCCCTTATTTTCTTCCAATCTGCATAAAATATACATGAAAAGTCAAATAACTTTGCCTTTAATGATTTTAAATAAGCAAACCTTATTTTAATAGTGAAATTTTAGGAGAAATATAAGTCTAATTTGTATATAAAAAAGTTTTAGCCTAATACTTTTATGTACTTTTAAAATTAATATTTATATAATATAATTTTTTTGTATTTCCAAACCATGGGCATAGTATACGTTCTTTATAATGGGAATAATCCAAACCCTGTTTTTAATACCTTAAGACAAGATTTTGTAAAATAAAATCATAAATTTATAGCTTAAAGTCAAAAGTCATCCAGAAGCAATATTGTTTGAGAATAGAACCAGATATCTTTAGATTTGAAGGTGTGCGCTATTGCGGGTTTATTACCGCTAACGTATCAACTTCGGACCCGGGTATAGTTATTGTTCCTTTTGCTGTTATTTAATTATGCTTATCAAACAAAAGCCTAAGTTCGATAGGAATGACTGCAGCGAGTGCCTTTTTCTTGCAAAAGAGAAAATCCCTTTTATAGACACAACATAAATATTTCATAAAGTAAAAGATATCAAGAATATATTTGTGATACTGTCAGATTATAATATGTAATTTATATATAAATATTTAGAGTTGTGGCTTACAAATAATAATTTCCTGCTGCAGCTAAATATATGCATTTAAATAAAGGTATATGTCAAACGCTTGCAGACTCTGTGTGTAACAATACAAGTTATATATATGCAACACTTACGTATTTATGTGTTTCAACTACATAACTCCCAGACAAACATATATCATCAAGGTTCAGGTGTTAAAGTGAATGATTTACATTGCTTGAAATACAGCTTTCCCGCAGGTGACATGGTTAAAGCTGTATTCGTTATTTTAGCTTGTATTTTATTCGAAAAACATTCACATTATCAAAAGGTTATTTATTGAATATCGTTGTTCGTTTTACGATGGACGAGGCACTTCTTTTATTATGTTTTATCCACAATAAGAGGTGAAAAATCATATTAAATAGGTAATTTTAATAAATACGCTGATATGGGTTTGGTAGTTTTATATTTTATACAACTAAAAGCTTACTCCTGAGAAAACAAATTGAATATTCTGTAACAACCTATAACATACTACAGAATTATCGGTCTGGCATATTTTTTTTCCAATGTTAAAAGTTCAACCCTTGCGTTTTATTTGGAACTTACACAGTTTTAAATTATTATTTTGTATTCATGTTTAAACGGATTAGACAAGTGACTAGTGTTATTGATAATCTGTAAGTTTGATATACATTTAAATGTAAAATTTAGAGAATCCACAAAATTTTTGACCAAACTACAATTTTCCTTTACAAATTGTCTTCTTCTAGCCCTTACAGTTATTTCGGACGATTAGTCTCATATGCGGTTTCCTTCAAATGAAAATGTCTTTAATTTAAAATGGTTATTTGTAACATTAAGTTAAGATCTTTAACAAATATCTTCTCAAGTTATCTATACAATACCGGTCTTCTTCTAGTTAGTAGTAGGGCACTCCATACAGGACGTCCAGTATGCAGGGTGCGGCGCAGATCAACTCTGGGTAAGGATTCTCACAGTACTCGGCTACGACGTAGGCTGGAGCTGCCGTGTTGACCTGGAGGTTGATCACTCCAACTGTCACGAAGAACCCTCTGTTTGGCAAACTGACCCCTCTCAGCTGGAGGTTCTCCAGAAGATACACCCCGTAACGGGTAAGATACCTGGATAATGGCAAGTGTTAAAATGTAGCACTGATTCACACAATTGTGTATTGGTTTTGCCGGTTTTAGGTCGGTTGTGTGACACGATGTCATTTTATAATTTTACCCATTGGGCTATTTATTTGATTACTTCCTATGCCCAAGACTAACTTAGTGAAGTAGGCACATGTTTCTCATAAAAACGGAAAAACAAATGAATAAATCCGTTAAGCTATTGTTATTTAACAAAGTGCGATTTACAAATTGCAACTTTTAGGTTAAACTAACCACCATGTCAAATATAACACAACTAAACACCAATTCTTTTTCAATCTGCGAATTAATACTTTTTAACACCGAATTAAAAAGTCCTAGTAAAAAGACACAAGAAAAATTAATTTCCAATCCGAAAGCTGAATGAATGTATATTTTAAACACATTGATGATATGGTTATGTTATTACATAGTATACAACTCTATTTTTCTAATAGTTGAATAACTATGCTCGTCCTGTACTCACATAAAAGCAATCCAATCATCATTAGGGCTGGATAGAGGAACGAGAGGAATCCTAACAGTCTCTTTTCATATATACTTCTGGCAACCGCAAATTTTAGAAAAGCAGATCACTTTTGTCAGGGAAAACTACAGACGTTTGTAATGCACAAAGAATGTTGAAATAATACTATCCTGTTTCAAAATAATACTATTTATAAACATTGACGTGGAAATGAAATTACTTTTTATGTATCCTTATTTGTATTTTATTTACGTGATGTAAACTTAAATAAGTTGTGAATCCATCTGTATTACTATCGGATTTCTGAATTACTATTAAGCTTAACAAAAGTGTATTGAGACCTACAGAAACTAATTCTAAGAATGCATACAGTTGTATGAGCTACATATACACGTACGTGAGTATACATTTTTGGTTTTAACCAAAAATGTATAGTACTTTATAGAAATTTATGAAACTGTATGGACTAAATCAACCGCTAAGTGAGCCTACTACAATTACTGTATTATTGTACTGAAGTATTAAATTGTAGTTTGATAACTTACTAAGGACCAAACATAATATAGACTTAAATAAAGTCCGATCATAAATTTAAAATTAGTTTCAAGACATCTATTACAATATTAGGATCTAGGTCTCATTTTTCTAAAACTAGTGTGTCCACCCAGCTTATAGAAGGCTTTATGCA
Source organism: Macrosteles quadrilineatus (assembly GCF_028750875.1). Taxonomy (NCBI): domain Eukaryota; kingdom Metazoa; phylum Arthropoda; class Insecta; order Hemiptera; family Cicadellidae; genus Macrosteles; species Macrosteles quadrilineatus. Next base: position 766,660 of record NW_026542597.1, read on the forward strand.
ATTTAGTAGTTGTATGTGTATTTACAGCTTTTAGAGGAGCAAACAGCAGAATATTTTACCGATATCTTCTTACCTTGATACTGGCTCCAAGGGAGGTATCGCCTCGGCTGGGCTAGTGTTGAATCCTGTATCAACACCAGGAGAGTCTACACCAACAGCTACACACTGTGAGCTGCACTGTACCAAGAACTCTGCCGCCTCTGTATATAAAAGTAGTTATTGATCAACAGGGTCTTAAAAAGGGTGTTTCTATAAGAAAATTAAAGTTTGAAAAAAGTAGTTGATCAAAAGTCCAATTTCGAACGCTAAAGGATATCTGAGTATGGTACCCTTAAGCCCTTAAACAATAACTATTAAAATTGCTGCTATCCCTTACTTTCTCGATGTTGAGTGAATCATTTCTGTTTTACTTTGTTACAATTCTCTGCTACTACCTGCTACAACTAGGATGTATTAAGAATATTAGGAAAATAACTGTCATGACAAGGTCAAACAGCATCCTTATCAACCCCCTTTGACAGGAAACAGTGGAGTAAAATTGGACGTTTTGTGTCGTGTGCTCCCACTACCTCCGCGTTCCGCCATCTCCGAACCCAAATCTGTCCCGCCACCTCCGAAATCTTGAGTGACCCTTCTAATCCCGTCACTGCCTGCGTTGTTAGCTGTCATTGCATCCACGGCTGCGAAACCCCGTGGATGGAAAGTTTAATAAAAATTTAACCCGTGGGTTAGGTTAGGTCAGGTTAGGTTAGGTTAGGTTAGGTTAGGTTAGGTTAGGTTAGGCTAGGTTAAGTTAGGTTAGGTTAGGTTTGGACGGAAAGTCTTAACGCAGGAAGTAACCGAGGATTATAGGGGTCACTCTGAAATTTGGAGGTAGCGGTACACGGAGGTGGCGGGACGCGGAGATAGCGGGAGGTCACCTTTTGTGTAATACAAGTACATTGCATCTTCTTGGGTTTAATTTTTGTATCTTCTCATTCACTCTAATTGTGATTTAAATTAATATTATATGGAAACAAATCTATCAATTATTCGAAAGACCAATCCTAACACGAAAGTAAAAACCTCCTATATCTAGTCTGAAAAACATTAAAAGCGTATTAAATTATTGAGAAAAATACAGGATCCTGCGACTTGTACCTTACCCAACGAGAGCCCTGGCCAGCTGTACTGCAGAGGCAGAAGGAGATCTAGAAGGCTGTCGTCTCCGAAGTATCGTCTTGCGTCGTCGTAGCGGTCACTCCAGCCGAAGTCAAACAATGCAATAAACCTAGGAGGCAGTGGCCCGTTCTCACACACCCACTCCTCCAAGTCCTCAACAGTAACCTCATAGTCACGATTACGTGCTGCCTTGGCCTTTACATCTACCTTGATTCCTAAAAATAAATTCATATGAGTAGTCATAATGGTCTTTTACTGCCTACCAAAAATAAAATAAATAAGTAGTCTATGTTATAAAATGACATATAATTCTTGGCTGCACTTTACTTTAGGTCCTACACTCATTCGAATGAAAATATCGATTATTAGATTGTTTCATTCGATATATCGTTTGGTTAGTTAGGTTAGGTTAACCTTACCTAACTAACCAAACGATATATCAAATGATACAATCGATTAATCGATATATCGATCGATATTTTCATTCGAATGAAAAAGTAAAGTAAAGTGCAGCCTAATTCTTAAATAAAAATACTGTATGTATATTTATAATTCATTTTACTAGTTTTTTCCAGAATAATGATATTAAATTTATATGCTTAAAATTTTATGTGTAAGTATGTAGCTGTTTTATAAAATAATCAGTATTCTGTTAATTGTGATTTAATTTAATCTATTGATTCATTAGTGTAATCTGTGCCATATAACACTGTTACTGGCTGAATGAAATTTTATTTAACGATAGTTAGGCCTATACATGCAATTAAAAAGGTTTTAATACCTTCTATTAAGCAATCCATTTAATTGCAGTTGCAACTAGTTTCGACTCCTATGTGGAGTCATCATCAGGTGGTACAAGGACTTCTTCTTTCTTCATATGAAGAGCGTCATATTTAACAAGTAAAAATAAATAAACATTTACACACGACACAAAACACGTTACGGACACGAAACATTTACTGATCAGTTACGACAACAGACGACGCTAACCACGTTTTGTGTCGTGTGTAAATGTTTATTCATTTTTACTTGTTAAATATGACGCTCTTCATATGAAGAAAGAAGAAGTCCTTGTACCGCCTGATGATGACTCCACATAGGAGTCGAAACTAGTTGCAACTGCAATTAAATGGATTGCTTAATAGCAGGTTTTTACAACTTGTTAATAGTATTTGGCAATCCGGAGGCTACATCCACAATGAAGACTATACATGCAAGATTCTTAAATGCATAAATACGTGAAAACTGTTTAAGATAGCATAATGTAAACTTTTACGTGAATTTTAATTTAACAGTAAAATTTTGAATAAACCTGTGTACTATTTTTATAAAAATAAATCCCCGAAAACTAATTTGTTCGGTTAAATAACATTGTTTTAAAACGAAACGGTAGATTAAAGTAGTTCTTGTTCAAACAATGCTTTGGAATTGGAACAAAAAAATACTCATAAAATCTGTTATAGAATCGAACTGTATGCAGTGTTATCAAACAATGTTACCTCCGGACCTCAATTTTGATATTCTATATTTATATTTACATTAGAATAATTTATTCAGTGTGTTATTGATACATTGTCCCCGGTTGTATTTTATTGAAAGCTATCCTTTACTAGTATGTACTCGTCTAAAATGAACATATTTTTTTTTTAGAGTGTCATTAATTAGACTATTTTCAGTGTTATTACCGTAATATATTTGGTAAAAGATTATTTTAAACGAAAGTATCACCTTCGTTAAAATAGCTGTATTTTGTTTGATTAATAAATATCAAATGAGATTATGAAGTCATCAATTTAGATCCAAAATTAAACTGTGTAAATATTACGGTCATGTATTTTTTAATTAGTCATAGCATCATCAAGAAGTAATGTGAAATGATCGATTTTAAGAAACGATTTAAACAGGTTAAGTACAGCTAAACTCTAAAAATATCGTAGAAATTGCTTAAAACTACTCACCAGGAACCAAGAAGAAATCACAAAACGGTATTTCACCCACGCGGTATCCGTCCACGTGAAACCGTCCCGGCATATCCACATGGGTACCGACTTCATCTGCGGAGAAGAAGCGATTAACGGTGATATTGAGAGGATCTAGGAGGATGTCCAGTAGGTCCTCCTCGGGCGTGATGATGAAGGGCTCGAAGTTAGGGATGACCCTGGCCCTGTGGGAGAACGTGTACGACAGGAGTGCTGACGAGTAGAAACAGTTGGTCGCCCCTTCCACCACGGCCGAAAACGACAATAATGCGAGCCAGACCGGAAACATGGTCGCGTTTTTACCGCTTTTCGATAGAACAGCATCGCTGACGATCGCGCAAACAATGGGTAATTGCTACCATATATCAATAGTTATCGTTCGGTGGCGTTTATTAACCGATAGTGTTCCGGTGAGCGATAGTAATGGAGTGGAAACGGAGCTATCTAGAACCTTATCGTGCGTCTCAATGTACCCGACCTACGTATATTGTTTATATTATTGTTTTATGCTAATGCGTTGATTTAACTGTTTATTTTACATAGGCCTATTCAATAATCTCCACAAAATATGTGAAAAATATGTAAACAATCTGTATTTTTTACATGTTTTACGGTACTCTTTATTAGGATAAGTTATAATTCTAAGTGAGAGGCATCATAACATATACATATCTTAGAATCAAACAATAATTAAAGAAGTAGAAACAAATTTTGGCAGCTGTCCTAGAAGAACGCTTCACCTTATCACTAATGAATGGGAACCTTCGGACGTTATTTAATATAATATTTATTATAGGGTACAAAAATAAATTGAAATTTGAAAAAAAGAGCTGCAACTACTGTATGACAAATATAAGAAAAATACTAAAAAGCAGCTTTACTAATTGTTAGAAGAATATTTTTATTAATGAGCCATAATGGAATAAAAAAAACAAAAAAAATCGAAGCACAACGTTTATTATTTTAAATGTGTTTTTGATAAAATTGGTTAAATATTTATTCCCGAAAAAAACCCACTCTTACAAGACAAATACAATAGGTAGCGATGCGTTTAGAGCTCGTGGTAAAATCTCAAAGAAAGTCATTTTTTCATTCTGATTCCGTCGCAAAATCGTTAAATTCAGGAAGTTGGTCATTATTCTAAGCACACGCCCAAGCAGAAAATGGGGGAAACGAGCTGGGAAAACTACGCTACAGTCAACACTGAAAGCTCTCAACTGTTCTTTTACCCGTTAATCGATGATTATTCAATACATTTGGTGACGTATCTTTTTAAATCTTCGCGTTAAAACAATATTTGATGGGGTTATTTGTGTTATAATGTGTATAATATGTATATTTCTTCACTTTTCAATACTTGATTAATCCAAAGAATATAATACAAACTTTCACATTTATAATATTAGTAAGATGAATAAATGCATATAAATGATGTGATACATGAAACATGGCAATTATACTTGGTAAATATGTAATTAAGATGGTTAAAAACACACACTCAAAATGATTTTATGTACTGTAATAAATTCTAACAAGATTTAAACAATCATAACGTATACATTTAAAGATATTATAAGTGTTAAAAAATGATTAATAGAACGTTTTATATAAATCTCTAGAATTAAAAATTGTGAAGCAATCATATTTTAAAGATGGTGAGAACGCTTCAACTTATCAATAAAAAATAAAAGAAAAACTATTAATTGTTGCCCTATACCATCGATCTCGATTAATAAAACCTATACATGTATATAGAACATAAAAAAAGTTTATCTTATGCCATTTTAACTGAAAAAGGCATGTTTCCATCAATTGAAATCAACCCCTCTTCAAGATGCCCTCCATTCGTTGCTTTAAAATACTATAGAATACGACGTTCTAGCTTGAGTACTCGTTAAAATTACCTAATTATCGTTAGTTTCAGTTGTAATAAATCTCTGGTGTGACTTTAAAATTCTTAAACCTTAAGAGCATAGAATTTTGAATTAAGTCCGAACAGTCTGCAACCACTGCGTCGTCGTCTTCATTTGCGTGGCATCCTAATCAGTAGCCTACCATAGTTAGTTTGGGAGATTTCCTTTGGCGAAGTTTACCCACAATCATAAATGTTTCGTAACACACATCATAATGTTACCCACGTAACAAGTGATAAATAATTGACCAGTAAATACATCTCGTGGTAAAGGTTGGGTCAGAATGAGTTATTGGGGAGAGCTGACCAATGAACGATAACAAATTGTACGGGAGTGACACTCGTTTATCATAACCCCCTGGAAAAGAGCTACGCACTCTGTAAACCTATCTCCCTCCAAAACTGAGCACCAGATATGTTATGGGAGTAATACTAATTTTATACTTGTTATTGTAACCCACTGGAAAAGAGCTACGCACTCTGTAAATCTATCTCCCTCCAAAACTTAGCACCAGATATGTAATGGGAGTAATACTAATTTTATACTTGTTATTGTAACCCACTGGAAAAGAGCTACGCACTCTGTAAATCTTTTTCCCTCCAAAACTGAGCACCAGATATGTTATTTGAGTAATACTAATTTTATACTTGTTATTGTAACCCACTGGAAAAGAGCTACGCACTCTGTAAATATATTTACATTGAAACTAAGGTCAATGTTAAGTTAAAACGGCTGTAAATATAGGACGGAATAATATTATCTTCTTAATGAGTACTACTCAAACCTGCATCTAATGGTGATCTCTTTTACAGTTTACTGAAAATAGGCATCGCTTATTAAGGTTAAGAAACGTTATGTAATAGGCTTAAGGCCCATAATTAACTGTATAAGAGTATGAATTTTCAACTAATGTTATAAGATGCAGATATTTTCTTATTCTAGCAATTGCAAAACAAAATATTTTACCTGTCCATCAGCAAGGTGTAATCAATAAAATAAGTTCCAGAACATAGTTATTGAATCACACTATAGAAAGGTTTCCTATAATTCTTATATTGGTTAGCCCTTTTATATTTTAATTGTAAATATATTTATAATTTTAAAATAGGATCAAAGTTATCTTTCATCAGAAAAACATATATTTCAACAATTTTTATCTAATCCGTCCCTTTGAAGAAGTTGTATAATTCATTGACTTTAATTGACAAAACGTATTTGCAGTTTTAATAGATTTTTTTTACATTGCTAAAAATTTTACTGAGTTGAATCACAACACCACTCATTGTTAGAGAATACAGATCAAACCTACTTCTTTTGCACTGAGTTATCGTGCACTCGTTGCGTGACCAACCAAAGCATTAAATTTACTTACATTAAATTTACAAAGCATTTATTTAAATGTAAATAAATTTTTCTTCCGTACGAATTTCGATAGAATAGAAAGGTGTGGTAAAATACAGCTCTTAAATCAAGAGCTGGGATTATTGGGTCGATGGACTGAGTGAATAAACGTTTTATAAGCTTGGAATATTTTGATTGGAGTGTCGTTTTGATTACTCTTGTGAATTACTTCGGTGACAGAAGGGTCTGCATTTGAGTATATTAATCATGAGTTCCTAATATTGTTTCGTCATGTTAATGATTTATGTTAAAAACAAACTGATATCAATTTAGATTTTTACTTTAGATAAAACTAACTCTAAGGCTAATGGGGAGCGAGCTGGTCTAGTGGTTAGAGCGCGGACTCTAGTTCCTGGGGTCCTGGGTTCAAATCCCACCAAATCACCGATGGATTTTATATAAGTGATAATGCCACAAACCCAAGGTCTAGCCTGAATTAATGTGAAAAACAATTCCGGGCTCGTGCCTAGCGTCCAACGATAAAAGAAAACCCTCTAAGGCTAATTACCTATATACAGGGTGTCGTTTGTAATGTATTTTTTTCGTATGTAATTTTAAAGATACATGTGTTTTAATTTTTGTATGGTCATAATCAGCTGGATGTGCTTCAAAAGGATCAACAACGCTACACCAGCTTATTCAAAAAGATTTAGCTCATTACTCAGTTTAGTGGAAGGTGTAGCTTTTGAACTGCAGGTTCTTGTATTATAACTATTGAGGGATAAAGTGTTAAGATTTTTCTTTGTGTGAAGCAGATTATTTTGCTTAACTAGCGTAGCTCTAAACGATTATTAGCTTTACTATTTTACTACTTTTGATACCTAACTCTTTAAAAATATCATATCTACCACACTAAAAAACTTGATGTGCTAATTTATTGCCGTTTCCTATTATCAATATTCAAAATAGCAAAAGGCGTTATATTACCTAAAACCTAACCAAAATCTGAAGCAATTACTGAAGACAAACTCTAGGGAAGTTTTATTGAAATGCCAAACATAGTTTTGATTGTTTGACTATCCATCACTTTGAAGATGATTGATTAAGAAAAGTCTCAAACCTAGTCTCGAATACTAATTATAATTTGTTTGTGTACTTATTATATAATGAATATTTATTAAACTTGAATTTGAGTTCGATGATATATTTTTCCACCGTATATTTTCTAAAAAAAGTAAATATATTATATAAGATAAGATTATACTCAATATGCTCTGAATATTGTTCATGTCGTACGATTTCCGTCACTTATGGGTCTTTAAATATGGTAATTTTTAATAAATTGAATTATAAAGATAAATACACTTATTACAAGATCCAAGAAGGACTGATAGCTCTTTGACAATAATTAATAGGATACTGAATTGTAAAAAGTTGCAAAACAATTCGTACAACTAAATTTAATTTAAAAATTATACAGTATTACTTGGTATTGAACATTTATTTATACATATTGTCATAAATAAAAATACCACGAACTACAAAGTTAGTCTTTTAAGTGAAAACTTATTAAACAACCCACAAATCGCATCTTCGGACAAGCCTTTGATTATGTAAAACGGAATATCGACTGATGATAATTTAAATTCTATGATATCACATGCATACGAATTTGCTCTGATTATTCTCTGTTTTATTACATCATACACTAATCACAAAAATTGTAATACACCGAATAATGATTCATATTATTTGATGAAGCAGTATTGTTTAGCACTATATGTCGTATTACTATGTGTCATATGTAACTTAATCTATTTCATATATTATTTATTGGACACAACATTGTGTGTATAGTCTAAATGTTACTATCCCAACGAATATATTATTATCAAATATTAATTATTCTCAAAACAATTAATTATACATCCCTGTTATCTTGTAACATTCATTCCCAACTGTCGTATGGTAAATAATCACTGCAGTATGTTCGGAAGATCTCGTAAAATGTAGGTTTCGGATTTCTCTTGCGTGTGTGAAAAGACGTTTACAGACAAGCAATGTTGTTGCGTGTGTATAAGGATCTGCAATGACGTAGGAACTCCTTTTACTGTATCTTGATAGACATGTTATCTTGTATATAAATATATATTTTATTTTTACTTGAGATATTCTTTACATATTAAGATTTATTTGTTGTCTAAAAATATATTTATAGTACTATCACGATTTAAACATAACAAGTAAATGTTCCAGCCTATTGATTTTTGTTTTTAAGTAAATTTACTTGACTTTCCATGTTATTTTTGTCATACTGGCAATGCTGGCTTATAATGTTTTATTCTTTCTGAACAATATTTGCTAAAGATTGCTATTGCTAATTATTGAATATGGATAATTAAGGCCATCATTGGGATATCGAAAACGGTAAGAATAAGGAAAACACTTTAACTAAGGGACATTTCTTTGTTTTTTGTGACGGTAAAAAATGTGAATTTATTTTTCGAAATTCAGCCTCCACTTTTGAATATGGTGAAACGTTAAATTAAAAAAAAAAATTATTCTTGGCATTTTTCTATAAAGCTATTAGCTGAGGAGTCTCAGCCCAAAATAATAATGAGTATGTTTGGAGCAAAAATGTGAGGAGTAATTTAGTCTTGAAATAGCATCTTCATTCTAGAGCGACCATAAAATACGTAACAAATATTGATTATATTATTTCAAAAATGACGGCTATTTTCCTAACTGTGTTCCTAACGAAAAACTGTGTATTTTATGGTCTTTAAAATGTAGATGCAATTTTGAGACTAATTTACTTTTCGCATTTTTGCTATACACCTACTCCCTTAGGAGCTACATGATGCAAAATGTATACCGGAAGTCATTTTTTCTTAGGCTGTAACTCCTTTAAACAAGAAGCTTTATAGGAAAAAAATATGTCATAAATAAAAAAGTTTTTAAATTTCATTTTATTTCCGAAAACGTGATCAAATATAGGGTGTTACATAAGAAATTTTCAACGTTGGCTGCCACATTTGAAATTAGCGGCTGGATTTCGAAAAACTAAATTCATATTTTTAACTGCCACAGAAAATATAGGAATGTTTCTCATTTAAAGTTTTTTTTTATAATTCTTACTGTTTCCAATATCCCAATGGTGGCCTCCTTGAGTAAACACCCTGAATATAAATATAAAAAAATGCAAATATATATATATTACAAGTGATACCCTAAGAACCAATAAACTCGTTAGTCAATGAGTATAAAGCGGGTAAATTATAACATTAATAACAAAATCAAAACTAATATTCTTGCAAAATATAAAGAGTGTTTGTAAACATATAGCTCTCAATAGTTATTAAATATCATTGTAGCGATTGAGTATTACTTGTCCCGTTATATTATTTCGATTGGCCCTGTATTATACTCAAATGACCTAAACTACCTTATTTACAACCAAACATGTATTGAACAGCTTTCCAAAATAATATCAACTTGAAAATGAATAATTTACATATTCCACTCACCATTGCAATAGAATACATCTCTAAGTGTATATTAGTTATTATACGTATATCTAAGTGACGATGTAGGTGGCATGTTACTGCTTGATGAAACAATGGCCCCTCAAATGTAATATTTTTTTGCAAGTATAAAATTCATTTATATTTTTTGATTTTGATTTAAACATGTTTTTTTTCTTTTGTAGTTTTTTTTAGCATTTCGCGATGTTGTCAGGAATTATAAATACAAAAAAGTAACCTTTTTTTTCTTTACGTAATACATCGTTGAATAACGTTTTCTGTTTATAAATATACAAGGAAATGGTTTGCAATAGTAAACCCCTTTTTATATCCACTCGAAAAAAACGGTTCACTGTGTTGGATTTTTCAATTACATATTACATTATACATCTAAAAACATTTCCAGTCAGCTGTTGGTCCTTCATTTTGAATAATAGATTACCTTAAACAATTTTCACCCCTTTTTAGAGTGCATGAAAATAAAAACATCTGACAAGTTTGTTATCTGAAATTAAAAGAACAGAACTTCTACGTTTAGCTTTGCCTTAAGTATCTTAGTTATTTTAAAACCTGTGTGTTTATAATAAGTTATACATTATTGTATGGAATAAACAAATGTGAGAGGTAGATTTCAAAGTCAGATAATTCTCAAATCAATCTTATAAAACCAGTATTATCAGTAAATTTATGGCAAGTACGCTCATTGTGTTATACGTACGTGAAATAAAACTATGTCTTATATTAAATAATACTTGGTAAAAATAACGTAGCTATAACGATTAATTTTCGTCCAATTTAAATGGGTAAGTTGTATAATAAATGGAGTAATGAGAACGTTAAATACGTTGGAGCAGATCTTTTAATTAAATACCAAACACTCTAAGCCCCCTTTGTCAACCCACTATACGCCCAGCTGTGTTGGTTAATTATATAAGCCCAGGGTTTATGGCGTTATTATGGCTTATTTCACTGATAGAGCACTAATGATAGTGGTTACTTTAACCTACATCTACCGTATGACGTTTTACAACATATGGACTCTCTAATACGTATTAGTCTAGGATAAAATTTAATAATTTTTAGAATAAATTATGCATGTACTGATCCTGCGATTTGAACATACAATGCTTAAAATATCAAACTTTAACATATTACAATTAAATACATATAACTGCATAGCGTGGACAAGTTTGGCTAACTACTTAAGTTTAAATAGTCAGTTATAGTGATTTACAATCATTTTAGTTTATCAAGAAAGGGTTAGTCAGCTTAATTTTGTAAGTTTATGACTATTATAGAAGTTATAACTGAAGTTGGAAGAGTAATTGTCCAATAACACTAGAGTAACCAAACCATTGAACTACTATTAGTTTAATGATAATATTTCGGGACTTCAACGAATGGTGTTAATGCTTATAAAACTGAATGGAAAAAAAACATCCGAGTGCTTTTGGAAATAAAGGGAGATATATTGATGTGAAATGAAATGAAACGAAATGAAAATAAATTAAATGAAAAGAAATAAAACGAAATGAAAGAAAATGCAATTAAATTAAATGAAAAGAAATGGAACGATATTAAACAAAACGAAACGAACGTAACGGACCAGACCGTAATGTAACGGATCCGATCGGATCGGAACGGAACAGAACGGACCGGAACGGATCAGAACGGATCGGAACGGAACGGAACGGATCGGAACGGAACAGAACGGATCGGAACGGAACAGAACGGATCGGATCGGAACGGAGCGGGAATAAATGAAACTAAACGAAACTAAATGATTTTGACATCACGGGTTTTTTTTCCTTTTTGAGACAGCACGAGTTACAAGAGTTTTCATTCCTGACATGTCCTTAGCGTAAATAAGAATGTAATAAATATAACAAGCAGATCCTTCAAGACCCATTTGTATTTTGTTCATTGTTGATTGGAAAAGCGCGCCTGCACTTGTTATTCCATAGGCTGTTCTGCGATATCGGAACAACCCCTTGTGGGTAGTAATTGTCAACAATTCTTGTGATGATTCGTCAACCTTAAGCTGTGAATATTCTGTAGAAAGGTCCAATTTAGAATAAAATCTAATGGTGGAATCATTTTATAATGGTAGTTATTAACATTTTACTTATGAAAATACCAGCCCGAAAATGCCTAAAAAGTATTTTTAATTTATACTAGACTAAGAAGAGTATATTTAATGTGTGTGTGAAAATAGTATCAAAATAATGATGCCAGTGTAGTAGAACTCTTATCACGCACAGGCAGAAGCTCATGTGGTAATTTTTGTATATCATTGTAACGCTGCATAATTACTTGTTGAAATAAAGATTGATTTGAAGATTAACAGATAACGGTAGTCTGTAGTTAGTCATCATAACAGTAGAATACATTTACAATTTTGTTAATTTACATGATGACTAAAGGAGTATTGTGTAGTTCATATAAATTACTTGGATCTACAGTTAATTAGTAGTAATAAGGCGTGAGGACGAGTTTTTCTTTTCAAATTTAGCATAGAACGTAATGCAACGGAACGGATTGGAGCGGATCGAAACGGATCAGAACGGAACGAAACGGACCAGAACGGATCGTAACGGACCAGAACGGATCGGACCGGAACGGAACGGAATGGATTGGATTGGACCGGAACGGAACGGATTGGACCGGAACGGAACGGAACGGACCGGACCGGATGGGAACATAACAAATCGGAACGGATCAGATCAAAACGAAACGGAACAAAATGAAACGGAACAAAACGCAACGAAACAGAAAGAAAACAAACGAAAGGAAGCGAAATGATTTTGACACCACGTGTCATTAACGTATTTAATACAGCCTCAACACGAATTTCATTTCTGACATGTCTCAATATTACAATAGTCTCTGATTTCTACTCTGGAGCCAGTTGATGCTTTGTATTATTTGGTCTAGACACTTTATTTGAAAAAAAGATTCTTGAAAGAGCAAAATAAATTTTCTTAAGAAATTACTAAAAATAACATTAGCATTGCCCGCAAGTAGAATATTCCAAATAACTGAGTTGAGGGCAACTATAAAGTGATATGTTTTATCAAGAGTAATCGGTCGAGTAAAGTTTAAGCAATATAAGGATCTTTATTTTTGGACAGAGGGATAACTCGCAATTTCCCTATTTATTGAACAATTAATTTCCCTATCCTTTAGTACCTGCCTCAGAATGGATAGCCACAGTGGCCTGATTTCAACCAAAGACTGACCGATTGGTTTGTCTGCTAGTTTCATGTATGAGGCTTTAATGAGTTAACGTAAAAAAATGGGGTTCCTTATGAACAATTTTTGCCCCTGCAAAATTCATACGATGATTTTATGACGAGCGATTTATGCTTTTTCCACTTAACTTTTTTTGTTTTCTTTGTGTTATTTTATTCTAGTGTTCAATGGTCTTTTTGTCTCGCCATATTTAGGCCGAGAACAATCCTTACAATTTATTCTGTAAACACAGTTTTTAGTATCCTGACTTTCATTTTTGGGTTTTGTTTCGACGAGAATCTGCCTAGAATCTAAATGTGTTTTGTGCTCTAAACGCTTTTTACTTTAAATTTCCTAGCAACCCTTCCGATTTTCTATGATAACCCTGACACATACGGGATTTACTTGTGGAGATACCTTTCCTTGCGTTTTTGTAAACTATATTGTTTGAACGTACAATTAAATGTAAATAACAGTTTGTCCACAGTAATGATTGTTGCGCGTTTCATATATTATTAAACGAAAATCTATATTAATATACACAATTTATCATAGGTAAAACCATAACGAGTGATTTAAACAATTTAATTATTTAGACTAAAGTATTTACAGTGAATAGCCTGTATATGTGTAGGTACTTTAGATGTAAAATTACTCGTTGTTAGAATTTGTTTGTCAGTTTAGGTGGGATTCAAGAGGAGCACTTCAGTTCTGGCAGTTTGTTAGTTTATATTGGATGTTACTTAGTAAAATTACCCTTGCGGAACATAATTCGAGTTAATGGGTCAGCTTATCTTGCTAACTATCTCATCAAGATTCGCTACTCTTCCTTGCCGACAATGGAGATCAATCAAATTATTTCATCTATTGTATATATTCCAAAATTATAAAAAAAATAATGAGACGGCTGGTAAAAAAAAATATTTTTATGTTTTAATTCTTTAAAGTTATCATACATACATTGCATTTTTTGATTTATAGTTGACATGTTGTTGATGAAAGATGAGATAATTTTTTTTTAGGTGGAAAGTTTTCCAAATCCAAGTTAACGCTTAATTGCTTAGTTACTTTTTTATTTGTTTGCTAAAATATGTAAATAAAATTTTTGAATCCCACGTCCTAGCAAACATTCAATGATTTATTATACTCAGTATTTTCAAAAAATGTTGTAAGTGGAAAGTACAAGTAATGTACATTAAACAAAATATGTCCAATCTTGTATGAATAAAAAAAACATTTAATATTTTTTTAAATACGCTTTATATAATGATCAACATTAATTTTCTAAAGCCGAAATTACTTAAAAACATTTTTGTTCCTAATATTACAGTACTGTCAAAAGTATATTTTAAACTTTGGAATTTTTGGAAAAAGTAATAAAATATATTTCTTTGCAGGAAAAAGAGTAATTTAAATAATCACATTTGAAGAAACAGAAAAAGTGTGGATTGCAATTGATGTAAAATGGCAGAGTGACTAAACGAATAACCTCTTTGACAAATCATTCGAGACTACAAGTTACATTATTGATATAAACTTCCTCCTTGACGTCCATTAAAATTCTCACTTTGTAAATTACTTTAAAAGAAATGGGAAATTGAGTTATACCTCGGAAAACACCTTCAAACATAATATTGGAGAAAAACCTTTTCCAAACATCAGCAGTTTAGTTTTTTTATAAAAAGTAACGTTTTACTCACCAGTCATTAGTTGTTGAGTAAAATTAATCCATACATGCATAAATTGTGTAGACAATATTGAACAATGTTGAAACAATATAAGGATCCAATTACAAATTATTATTGCAATATAATTAAAATACAATATAATGTAAATGTATTCCTACTAACTCTTTTGTTTCATAATTAATTGTTAAAAACTAATTGAATGTGGTTGGTACAGGGCAATGATTTTTATAACTTGGGACAGAGATTTTCCTAATTTGCATTATCTAGGTAGAAATGCCTTTTCCTGATGAATTTGGGTGATATTTAGAATACTAAAACTTAGCAAAAAACCAATTATTACCCATAGTTCTGCTTCCGTGTTTACTGATTGAAATATAAATTCACTAGTAAATATAGGTGCCTAACGGATGATTAATATAACACCAAATGCCATCTGGCAATAGACCTTATTGGGAAGCAGACCTTTAATGATTAACCAGATTATTAATGGATTATGAACTCATTGAAGTGTAGAGATTATTAAATAATAAAAAATAAAATCTGTTCATCTAGACTTTTGATTACCTATTTTTATACTTTAAAACTATTTAACAAATATTTTAATTTTATTTCGGTTTTGTTAGTGATAATAGATATTTCAAAATGTACTGAAATAACATGAAACATGAGCTGAAGACCTAGTATTTGGGTGTGGGGATTCCTTGGTTCGTAGCTTAAGGCATTTTAAAGCTAATGCCTATTAAATTGAAAAAAAGTTCCGTAGAATACAATTTTTATATAAGCCGTCTTAGCTAGTAATATAAATCCAATATGGCAAGACAGTAGGAACAACAAAGAAAATCATTAAATATTTATTTAGTACACACGATCTACCACTATATACAATTTTTAATAGGGGTTTAGTTTGTACGCTTATGACACTAAATATATTATAAAAATCCAAAATTTGATAGAGTCGGAAATAATCATATTTCACTAAATCAATACTCAGATGACAATTGTGTGAAGATGTATTAAATATTTAAGATAATCGTTCAGATAATTATAAATATTGTGTTAATTGTATAAACTACTAGCTGTTACCCGTTGGCTCTGCCCGACGTACTTTTGGGTTTTAATATGAACCGAATGAAGTTGTGACTTCACTACGGGCTAACATCACCTTTTACACAACTTTTCCTTAGTAAAAGCTATTAAGGATTAAATGCATTCCCATATCTTAATAACCTAAGCTAATTAGACAAATGGTACTACCGAACGAAGGGAGAATCATTTGAAAATTTAACTCAAAATTTCAGTAGCTTGTTTTCTGGTAGCCTACTATTACAGTTCAGGATTCTTATAATAAGTTGTAACAAATCTTCACTTAGGCCTATAAAAAAAGGTTATAGGCTATCATATATTTACATACTAAGGCTATATAAAAATGTTCTATATTGCATTGTATTGAACCATATACCTATTGGTATGCATAGACAGTTATTATACATGATATAAAAAAGAGATGGATTGACATATAAATTAAACTAAAAACGCATGATGAAAATTAAGTTATTTTATGTAAAAATATCAGTAAAAATAAACTGAATTGTTACAAAGTATGGGCATAGTTTATTGCAATAAATATTGAATAAGCCATTATGTAACCAATTGTGAAAAATGAATTTAACTTATTCAGCAGGGACCCTCTATAGAACTTTCTTTTTTACCACCTTCAATATTTTTAACAGAATAAGTTCGTATACATCATTCAAATAAAAAGGTCAAATCATGTGTAATATTTGTAGAGTCTCTTTGATCTAAAATTAATTGAAAATGAATAGTAAATTATTCAATTTTTTATTTTTTATTACCAATTTCAGTTATAACTATGTAAGTTAGTTCGTTAAAAATGAGCTTTGAGATATTGTACAAGAAAAAAAAACTCTAGTGACATAATTTGAGACTTTATATAACATTTAGAAAAAAATAGATCTTTTAGGGGATATTTAACCTATCTCTATACAAGTTTTTTAGTTTACATTTCTTAAATTAATATACCTTCTTAAGATAGGTCCACCAAGCCATTTTTTTGTAAGTAACGTCAATTGGAGAATCTAAAATCGTCCATTCAAAGCAGACCGTAAAACCTTTTTCGCAAAATTAGAATAGACTCGTGTAGACATTTTCAAATAAATTTTTACATCTCAAGAATTTGTATGGTAAAATAATTTCTAGGTAAAAATATGTTTACTTTGAAATAAGTTATACTTATGTAAAATATAAGTATATTTCAGATGTCTCTAAATATCTTTATAGAGACATGTTTATATTATTGTTTCACTTTGTAGTAAAACACAGGCCATTTGTTACCCAGAGTGCCTCAGGTTGTTAAACTTTACAAACTACAACCTGACCTGGAGACTTTCCCTGCTGTAATTAGTTACGCTTACACAAACCTAATTATAGCGAGGGATTGTTTAACGTCTAGATTAAAAATGTTATGGCATCACAAGGTATTAAGTGTCGCATTTTTACCAATTTTATAGGGAATTTTTTTAGATTTTTTCAATCACCTTAAACTTAATGGATTTTGTAATACATAATAATCCTTATATACAATACATCATTCTTATAACAAAGAATAGTATATTTCGTACCTAGGGCCGAAAACCATTTTGGTCCGTGGTACGAACGCTATTTTTCACCACACTATACCCTATTACCACTATTCACCACTATAATAAGCAACACAACTACAACTTTTAGGTTATGTGAAGAAATAATTTCAGGACTCAGCAAAAATAAAAATAAATAGTTGCTAGGCAACGGTGACAATAACACATTTCTATTGCAATGCTATGGATTTTGATTGTGTATTTAAAATGCATTCATGTTTTATGTAAGTAAGCGGACAGCTGATTTTGCGGCCCCGGCCTGTAAAAACCTGCTCGGTCCCCAAATTACGATGACAGCTGGCATGGCCAGCAAACTGTAACTTTCAACCACCAATTAACGTATGTAATACAGCCAAAAACATCATAGTGTGGTGAAAAATAGTTTAACGATATCATTGGGGTTTTATAATTCGTGTTGTACGACAAAAATATTTAACACGATACTTAAGCAATACGCATTGAAAGATACAGTATATCAATATGGATTCTCAAAGTGAACCTTATTGTAGATGAAACTATTCCAATGAGTGATTATTACGTTTTTACAACCATTGGATATTTTGGAGAATCACTTCATCGACAATTGACAATTAAACTCGGGGGTCTATCTACTAAACCAACGAAAGTTGTATTGGCTTAGGGGTTATGATAAGGAGACTAGTTTTGATTGAGGATTTACTGATTAGTGATAATCCTGACTGAGATATCTGTTGTATGATGTATAGGGCTCAAATCTATCCTATAGACAGCGTATAAATCAAACAGACATTTGAGATCCTGGAGCAATCCATTACACCAATCAAACAATAAAACAACACTTAGTAACTCGTATATCTAGTTCTGGTATAACACCCTTGTACAATTTGAAGCTGATAAGCTCATTCTGCAACTATATTTCTGAAGAAATCAGGAACTTAGGTAATCGTACATTTATAGTTACATTATAATTAATTGGTAACCATATATTCTTGAATGGTCATACATTTCATAACAACGTAGTCTGTCAAGTAAATTCTCTCCTGTTCATGAGTAGTTTTGGTATTAAATTAATGTTTTGTGTGTAACATGCACTTAAATAAATAGTAAACTGAACTGAACTTACGGAACACAAAACTTTAAGTACCGTTGAACATGGGCATTACAATGCCTGGTAAAAATTAATTAAAACAATGTTTAGCCTAATATGGTAACAAAATTAGTTGGGGTTCTAACTTACAGCATTAGGAATATGTGAGAGCAAATTTACATAATTACAGACCGTTGATTTTCACACTGAACATTGAACAACAATAACAATCATAAAGCCGAGTATACAAAATAAATAAAGTCATATATTTACACTATTATTTTTTAATACACAAAATTTTATATTTCGGCCTAAGTAACAACAAAAAGAAATAAATAGTGTTATTATTATATTATTGTAAATACTATACAGTAAAAACAAATTATGTAAAACCAATTACATTTAATGGACCTAAATAACACGAACAATTAAAAAAATTAAGAATGCTCGGATAAAAGATATTGATGAGTGATTCATAAGAAAATATTTATTGTTTAATTAACCCTCCTCCGAGGGCACGATGCTTAAAGCATTTTATTTCAAATATTAAATGTGCGTCAGTTTGTTGTTGGTTTTTTTTTACTTTTTTATTTTTACTTTTCTTTTGCTATTCAGGTGATAGCAAATACGAAAAACAAGGAGAAGTACATTAATACTAGCAGTAAAATTGAGTTTATTTTTTATCAAAGGTGCACGTGTTTTTCACAGTAGATATAAAGAATAACCGTTTTCTCTTCACTACCACCTACCGTGTTTTGAAGTACGGGAAAAGCAACAGATATAATTTATATTACAAATTTTTGCTAGTTTTTAACTACATCGAATATTATTTTGATCCTGTTTTTGCAGTGTTGTTTTATACCATACGATTTTATTTAAACAGATTTAGCTAACCCTAATAAATTTTAAATTTCAAGAAATTTCAAAATATAAAATGTCTTCTTTTATAACATAAATCTAAAGATACAATACAACTTTTATTGTTTTAGGCTACAATCAATGTCAGATTTGGATGATTTCCTTGAGATAAATATTAGTCTTTAGGATAGACTTTTATTAATATAATTATCATTATGTGTAATTTAGTATCTCCATATCTTACATATTATTATGCATCTAAAATGAGTTTTTCTTTTTAAAGTTTCTAATAATTTAGGCAGACTGTAGCGTATAATTTGTAAGCTGGATGTTATCCTTTGTATACAACTAAGTGAAGTGGTTGAAGTGCCTGATGCTTCTGACACGGGCTTCAGCCTACATGCGAGTGACGTGTTGTATTTTGTGTTTTGACGAAACTAAAACCGTTCTAATTATCCTTCAACTGCTTTTGACGTTTCAATATTTTGTAAATATCGCAAAATTATTTTATTTTGCTTATTATTTTATTTTATCCATGGGTATATCTAATTAAAGGAAGATGCAACAATATCGCATGTAAACGGAAAATGAATGACACATGATCTTTAAGAGCTCAATCACAAGGAAAGGTTCATTTTTTAATTCATATCCAAAGGCATATAGTTTTTTTTTTTTTTTATAATAGCTAATACCAGATAGGTTAACAGAAAAAAACATCAAATATAAGTTAAATTACTAAATACCATTTATGTAATTTTAAATCGAGAACTTACTTTCTTTCAAAATAATAAAACCTTCAATATCATAAGCAGTTAACAACATCTATTAAATTTGTTGGCAGAGGTTCTATCGATATTAAGGTATACCTTAGCTGCAAGTACATTAAGCAAATACAAAATAGTTGTATTAAACCTGAACTTATACACAGCGAAATTCAACCACTCTGCAGGTTGCAATGTACACTACGACTTCATTATTTATTCAAGTCCTAAAAGTAACCAAAACCACTTGGAATCACAAAATTTATAGTTTACACATATGTTAAATTCATCAACGATCTAATAATTAGTTTTTGTGTATGTTTAATTTGAGTTATAGTTATTTTGCTCGATTAATCGTTTAGAATTTGCTGTGAAAAAAATGTTTTCATCATACTGTCCGGAAAGCACCCTTTTTTAGTTATTTGGTTGTCCGCGAAATTTAAGTTGTTAGGGTAGATTCAAACAGGGAACAAAAAAAAAGATATGGTAATTTTTTCTATTGGCTAACCTCAGTTTTTTATCAGGGAATTATGAAAATGATAATCACACGATATTTAAAGTTATGTTTGTAAACAACAAAAATGTAAACATTGATGTTGACTGTGCCTAACCTTCAAATTATTTGGTCTAATTGTGTAATGATTAGAAGGTTATTTCCAAAGTATAATAAAAATGTTGTTCATCTCACGGAGCGAAAGTGTCTTTTTGGTACTTAATCGTATTGCCACGCTTGAAAAACGTGATTGCATACCAAAAAGAGCCACTTTCGCCACTAATGTTAAAACACTACTGTTCATGTAGTTAAAGGCGATCTAATTGTTTTATAGAGATTTTTAATAATAGATTGTTTTAGATCAAACTATTTTTACTAGTCTAGTTATATTGATGGATGAAGAATGTTGGAGTGGCCCTTCCTAACTTGGAAAGATCAAAAATGTGTATCCGTTCCTGGCAATGTTCCTAGTTATATACCTTTTATGGAATATAACCGAAATTGTTAGTTGTTTTTTTGCAATTTTACAAAAGAACCACCCACTGTATTGACATAATTTTTTTAATTAAAATGTAATTGAGTGTTGCAAATTTACTGGTATCAAATAATAATGGATCATGAATCATAATTATAATTATAATTATATATTTTAAAGAGGTTGGCGGCTGTTAACCTTGCATTTGCCCGTCCACATAGACTAATCACCCGTGCGTGGATCGTATACAGCTCCACGATCATTTGTAAATGATCCTAGTGTAAATAAGTATAAGTAAAGTAAGTAAAATTATATGTAAATAAGTATAAGTAAACCATTAGATATAAGCAAATTTGCAATGTTACTTTAAAAGTCGTTTCTGCAAACATTGTATCACAATGTTAAACTTGAAGTGAAAAAGTATTTAGTTGTAATATATTTAGTTTAAACTTTTTTTTCTCATCAATCCATTTTTCACTTTTGAATAGTAAATTGAAAAATCTTAGAGTCAGTAGTTTGATTTAACCATACTAAGAATAGAAGTGAAGACCATTTATATTATAGGTTATATATAAGTGGAATGTTTTTAAAAGCTAAGTAATGTATCTATTTTAGCGCAATTTACAAAAATACTGAATTATATATTATAGATTACGTACAACTATATTTTTGGATAATTTAAAAATTTGTAGTTTCGTAGAACAAAATAATAGTTCAGCTCAATATATATACTTGTGTTTGTGTGTGAAAACAATAAATAAATATGTATATAGCTTTGATGCAATGGAAAATTCTAATGACAAACATAATTTGGTAAAACACTTTAAAATATTTTATAGTATATTATGTGTGTAGAAATTTAAAAAGTACCACAGCCCTATATTAGAAATATGGATCATAGCTGCATAGTTTGCGAGAGGCCAGCCGCAACATATACGATTCTCTTATGAAAGCCAAGATTCTTTACAGCCCAATATCCACCATCGTTCTCTATTTCCAATATCTTGCTCGTGATATTATCATAGCATTCTTCCTTCTGTTATGACCAAATTCTGAAAAAGACATAGAACATCATATTTCATTTGAGTGCAAAAGGGTATTTCGTTTAAATTTTTATTTTTTATCAAAACAATATTAAAATAGTTTGTATGACTGAATTTGTTTAAGAATTGGTAATGGACAAATATTAATTGTTGACCATAATGTTGGTGTACAGGCTGGAAAAATATATTTACAATTGCAATCAAAGTATTCAGTCTATCTCAATATGAAATAAATTTTGTGATGTGTCTGATGATGCCAGCGCCATCATAGCTGGCGAAAGGCCTCATAACAATTAAAAACTCAGAAATATTGGCGAAGTTGTTATTTCAAATTAGTATGAAATAAATTACTCACAAGCTGCACAAAAATGAAAGTAAATTTAACTATGAACTGTTTACAGTCTTCTATCATTCGCTATTGTTGTTGTTGTGTTGTTATTTCCAGATATACGTAGCTTTTAATTGTAAGAAATTAAGTTTCAATATAATTACTATATAATACAAATACAATATAAATCTCAATATAATTTTATTAAAGTAAAGAACTTGAAACGATAGAGAGCTGAAAAACCATTTTGGCCCCTGGTACGAACGCTATTTATCACCACACTATACCCTATTACCACAAAAATAATTCTCACTAACAGTCAACACACTACTTTAAGATTAGGTATGTAAAGTATTTTGAGGAATCGTAAAAAATAACAATAGTTACCAAAGCAGCGATGATAAATAGTTTTTGTTATAGTATGTTATTGTAAGCTGAATGCAAATTTAGTATCTATTAGAACAATGATTCAGTATAATTTAATATTATTATTGGTCTGCTAGTTTTTTGGTGTTAAATGTAATAAAAAAAACAGAACTAATTAATTAATCAGATTTTATTAAAATTACCCAACAAGCGATGACTATGAAACAAGTCGATTGAAATGCACATTGATACTACTTGTGTATTTAATATACAGTACCTGGGGACCGACCATTGTCCGAGGTGTTTCATCTGTTCAAGTGGTAAAAAATAAAACCTACAAGCCTGCAATTTATTTTAAATTTTGGTACGATTAATTAAGTTGAAAAGTCAATTCGTATCTAGTGCTCAGTGTTGGTGGGAAATATATTTACAGAGTGCGTAGCTCTTTTCCAGTGGGTTACAATAACAAGTATAAAATTAGTATTACTCACATAACATATGTGGTGCTCAGTTTTGGAGGGAAATATATTTACAGAGTGAGTAGGTCTTTTCCAGTGGGTTACAATAACAAGTATAAAATGAGTATTACTCCCATAACATATCTGGTGCTCAGTTTTGGAGGGAAAAAGATTTACAGAGTGAGTAGGTCTTTTCCAGTGGGTCACAATAACAAGTATAAAATTAGTATTACTCCCATAACATATCTGGTGCTCAGTTTTGGTGGGAAATAGATTTACAGAGTGCGTAGCTCTTTTCCAGTGGGTCACAATAACAAGTATAAAATTAGTATTACTCCCATAACATATCTGGTGCTCAGTTTTGGTGGGAAATAGATTTACAGAGTGCGTAGCTCTTTTCCAGTGGGTTACAATAACAAGTATAAAATTAGTATTACTCCCATAACATATCTGGTGCTCAGTTTTGGAGGGAGATATATTTACAGAGTGCGTAGCTCTTTTCCAGTGGGTTATGATAAACGGGTGTCACTGACGTACAATTTGTTATCGTTCATTGGTCAGCTCTCCCCAATAACTCATGACCCAACCTCGACCACGAGATATATTTACTGGTCAATTGTTTATCACTTTGAACAAGAGTAACGGGTACAATGCTATGACACATATTAGTGGTGCGGTAATGTGTTTATAGAAATTATTGTACAGAATTGTTTAATATAAAATTTTATCGACGTTATAATATTCGATGACGACGATATTAGTTTTTTGTTGTATCTATAGTTAGGATTTTGCAAGAAAACATATAAATAATTTGACTTTGAAAGTCATTAAGCATTTTAATTTTTACAATATATATCTGAGAAAAATTTTATAAATCATTTGACAATTGGATTTGCTGAACGGAAATTTCCATGTTGTTACTCCTAGAGATAATTATTTTGCTCGTTTTAGTAATAAAAACATTTACAAAGATAATTTGTTGTAAAAATTTTAAATAATGTTCATATTATTGTAAAATATGCATACAGATATGATTACTTTTTCTACAAAAAGTGCCTGGTCATAATTTTTATAATATATATTATGTTCTCTACCTCAATCAAAAACAATGTTATGGCTCCATTAAGAGTCAGGCCTACAATCAACAGTCATTAATAACGGTTATGTCTTTCGACTAAATAAGGAGATTGTTAAGTTTAGATTCAAATCACAAGTAACATTTACATAAAAACAGATAATTGTCGAATCTATTGAAGTTGCTGGGAGAACGTATACCAAACTTATATCCTTCTCTTGAAATAGGTACATTTATTATTTTAATATTCAGCATGACATTTAATTGACATTTTTATAAGTTTTACATTGGGTTTAATAAATTTGACAATTTAACTATAGTATGTTTCCTTATTTGTTACTTTCTTTATGCCAATTGTTATATTGTTTATTAAATATTTGTTTAACCAAGTAATATTTGGGTAGCAACATTTAAGTGAATTTCATCAATGTTAAATTATATTTTGCTATACGTAATAAGAGTCTAAATATAAATTGAACGTAGCACGATTTGTTTTATTGTGTGTTATTATAATAGCTACTAACATGGTAAAGGTATATCGTAGCTATGAATGTTTCAAACCTTATTCAGAATTTATTTATGAGTATATTATCTTTGTAATATTTTATATTATATATTTGTATTATTGGTATCAATATGAATATGGTAGTACAACAGTAAACATCAAATTCACAAAAGCTTGTACACATTAAAATTAACCACTAGTATAAATAGCTATGAAGCAGAGAACCTGCAGACTAAGCGAATTTCAAATTGTATAAACTAAATATTTCGAGACCAAGTCATATTCCAAATTTAAATAACCGTATATTTAACTAGTACCTGGATTTGCTGATACTGGAAAGGAAAGAGGGGTTTTCTTTGAAATTTCATTAGTAAATGATAAAAGAAAAGAAACTTCTAAATTTGGTATAAGATATATCAATACACATGCAAACCACAGCGGTTGCTTTTGTTGCCATTGAATTAAACGGAAATTTTTAATGCATGATTATTCTTTCTTACAATAATGCTTTAGTAAAAGAATTGTTTATTTTTCGAGATATACACGATTGCTGCAGTAAAGGTTGCAATAAAAAATATGAAATAGTTTTCTTTTTTAGCCTTTACAACACTCTGTTTCCATGACCTGATCATACCTTTTCGTTAACTCATTCAAGTTTATACTCATTACAAATTACTTAAAAATCGGATGAAATGTCTGGTTTTATCATGTTTATAGGGATGTTATTGAATTGTCTTTTTAACTTCTAGGGACATCAAAATGGAAAAAATAAATCAGTTCCGGGTCTAGGTCTTTCCGTGCTGTCTACGTTAATAGATTTTTCCCTATTGAGAACATCTATAGAAAGTTGGTTTTACTAACAAGTAATTACAAATTGTATCCATTGTACTATTTGGCCATATGTTTGCTAATATAAAGTTTGACATCTTTAAAAATATATTTGTGTAGTATGCTTTATGGTTCTATATAATTTACGTATTTAATATTGTTAATTATGTTTATATAATTTATCTTGTTACCCAATGTATTTAAATAAAACGTTGGTAAATAATATATTATAAAACGAAAAATGAATGTAAGCTGAATATCATGTATTGTATACAACACTGTTGAGTGGTTTAAGTGCATGATGCAACTGACAAGAGCTCTAGCTTCTCAGTAACGATTTATATGACAGAATACCACTCGACGAAACAAACCGACTTCAATCTACTACCTAGTTTGTTAGATAAATTAGGTTCCTATTTAAATTATGATTGTTTAGTTGTAATTAAAATTAATACACATAATGCTAACATTATATGATGAACACTGGTATGTAAGAGTGTAATTAATTATTTTCGAATTTCATTCAAGCTTCATGGTTCGTTTTCTACTATTTTAAATAATTATTCGGCAAAAAAATCCATAGTGATATTATAAAAACTATAAGTTATAAAGTGTTTAAATGTGTGTGTTTTGCAAAACTGTGTAGATTTGTGAGGCTTTACCTAAGAATTTAAAAAGTTATAGTCAAAATTAAAAATTCTGCGTTTATTTTGATAATACCAGATATCTATTGAGTATTTAAATATCTTCGGTATTTTCCCTTCCGAAAATCCTAATGGGTTTATTTACAAACTTTATCAGCTTCAAGTTTCAACAAATAAAGACAAACCGTATGTATGAGCAAACAACCATGATGATTGAATTTGGAATTTTCCTTGTTTTGTTTAGTTTTTCACCATGGATCTTTTGTGTTTACAAAAGATATCCTATGTGTTTACAAAGGGTGGGGCAAGGAAGTTTCCTTACTAAGGACCTTTTTAAGGATACACTGTGAGTAGCGGGGATATGCTGGAGGATCGAGGTTTGGCTTAAATGACGCTGTTGCTTTGGGATTTTCTAATAATAGTACTGTGAGTAGAAGAAATTACTTAGTCGAGTAAGCTGTGTTTTTTTCAGTCTAGACGTATTTTCCAAATATGAGTTTACCGTTGGCGTGCAGCGTGCACTGCGAACTGGTTATCGGGTTGTCTGCAATATAGCTGGTCCATTTTGGTTATGGTGAATGACTTCCGTATATGTGGTGTTGTATTGCGAAGGAGATTTGGGGTTCAAAAAACCGTCTGAACCACTGGAAATGATTGACCTTGTCAGAAGATTTTGCAGTATCTTCGACGTTCTGCTTGTAAGCATGCATCCGAACTGGTGTTGTCTAATAGTACTAGTACTGTCCCTGTATACTGGAATATGTGCTTTTGGAGTAATGCAAACTATAGAGCAGTTCTTGAAAGAACCCTAGATACCTTGTAGGAAGCAATTCACCGTTAAGTTGGCCGCATTCACAACTAATGTTTCAAAGAGTTATGATGAACTTCAGAACCATATTGCAGAAGTGTATTGACAATGAGGGACACCACTTGCAGGATGTGCAGTATACATCCAAGCCACTACTTTACTACCAGAACTTTTCAATTTCAATATAAAGTTTAATTCTAACAGTGTGGGTTGTGTTTTAGTTTACCTTCAAAATTAGGGATACTTCCCTGCCTCACACTGTAAAAGAGTAATTGAATCCCGCATTCAAAGTAATTATTCGTAATAGGTTATAAATAAAGATAAAATTTGTCGAAACCTATCTCCCAATTAAAGGCCAACACTCTAATCCCCCTTTGTCAACCCACTATACACCCAGCTGTGTTGGTTAATGACGTAAGCTTATGGTTCATGGGGTTATTACAGCATGTTTTCCTAGTAGAGGCCCAATGAGAATATTGTCTACTGCGTTTATTTCATGTGCAAATTACATTAACATGTTTTAGGCTCTGAAATTGTATATATTGTGATACAAAAAGGTTTTAATATACATAGCTTTATTTATTATTTGTTGGTAGAATTAAGTACAGACAATCTCGTATACAAAGGTATTACTAAAAAAACACTGTAAAGCTTTCGTAGTTGGTTTATTAATTTTTAGAGTCAATTTTTGTACAAATGAATATCACTTAAGGTCACTTGTTAGAATTATTTTTACGATAGCTTTAAATATCCTCACCAGAATATCAAAAAATCTATTTATCTGTAAATACAGTTTTAATAAAAAATACCCCCACCGCAGCAAACCTGCCGACTAAGCGAATTTCCATTTGTCTGAATTGATTTTCAGTTAAATATATTTTAATAACATTAGGTTTAACGAGTACCTAGGTTTGCTGCTACAAGAAAACTAATAAAGTGTGTTTTTGAGTAAAATATTGATAGCTTAGTACAAAATAAATAAATTTGCCAAGTTTGATCAAAATATATCCATAAACAAGCAAACTATAACATTTGACAATATTCTCCATAAGAATAACATGGGAATTTTAAATTTACATTTTTTTTAATTTTCTCCGTTACTAATAATCGAACAAATATACTTTTTATATACATAATTATTTGTTTTTTTAAGCTCTTTAAAAAGATCTAAAGAGAAATCTGGAAATTTTGTGTTTTGAGGGTCAAAAGTGAGAAAAACCAATTTTTTCCCCATAAAACCCCCCGTAAAGCCCCGTTCTCATGGTCCGATCGTGCTGGTTCGCGAACTCATTCAAGTTTATCCCGCTTTACACCTTTAAACCAAATTTCATCAAAATCGGACAAAAATTACTCAAGTTATTGCGTTCACGGACGTATATATATATATATACTAGCTGTACCCGCGGGCTTCGCCCCGTTTAACTTCATAAGTATTCGCATGGCTCATTCACGCCCCGGTTGAAGTTCGTTCGCTACGCTCACTCACCTTTAGGTTGGAGCTCGTTCGCTGCGCTCACTTGCCTTCAGGTTAGCTCGTTCGCTACGCTAACTCGCCTCCAGGTTGAAGTTCGTTCGCTACGCTCACTCACCTTTTGGTTGGAAATTAGCTGTTGTCATATATTAAAAAAAATTAATAGTGCTGCACCCTGTTGGTAATCCTTTTAACTTTTATGCTATTGAACATCATAGAACAGAACCAACTTGTTTAATTGAAACAGCTGTTAAGATTCATTAATTCCTTTTAAATATGAAAAATCATAAGATTAACATGGGGAACTACAGAGCCACTGGGGCGGAGCCCTAAAGGGTTTTTGAGATAAGAATATGCTTTAATGTTAATCGGGAATGTGAGCTATCATCATGCCAAATTTCAGCCCAATCCGTCCAGTAGTTTATGCGTGATTGAGCAACACACACACAAACACACACACAAACACACACACAAACATACACACAAACTCACAAACTTTCAGATTTATAATATTAGTAAGATAAGATAAGATAAGATATATATATATATAAGTCTATATATATATATATATATAAAAATTTGAACAAATGGTGTTTTTGGTTTCTGGGGACATCAAAATGAAAAAGTAAATCTCTCCCGGGTCTAGGTCTTACCGTGCCACTTACGGTAATAACTACTTCCCTATAGGAAAATTCGCTAAAAATAAAAATACTACCACAAATTTTGGAGGTGTACAAATGTTAGCAATGTGTTAGACCAGCATGGGCTGTTGACAAATTTTAAATGATCAACTATATATACATTGTTGAAAATGTTAACTCTAACGGACAACTCAATCGAAAATAGTAACCGTTTTAAAATTGATTGAATCTGCCATTTTGGTCTGTGAATGGCCACAATGTTTAACTCAGTTGTTCTTTTGAGCTCAAATTTGCGGCATTGTATCATAATAATAAAACCCTTTAATTTGATAAGCATATCGACCTATGCATACGTTATTTATTTTCTTACGACTTTAAGCACGCGCCCCCCTGAGGAGGTAGCGTTACAATTCATGGTTGCAAATACAATACATCTTTGAACGGCCGCAATTTTTGACTCAGTAGTCCGTTTTTAGTTAAAACTTGTGACAATGTATTCTACTAGTAAATGCCTTTAGTTTGATATGCAACTCAATCTATGCTTACATTTAATTGTCATCCTCCTGAGTAGGTAGTCTACCACTGAATAATGGGATTTCAATGCCTAGTAGTTTTGTACCACTTTTTTAAGCTCTTTATTTAATATTTTTGGAAATATTTCAACGCCCTTGGACTGTTTTCCACTTTGTATATAAAACGCGTTCCTTGATTAAATGAAGGGTGTTATTCGGAGATTAATTCATAAGGTAGTTTCATTATGCTATGCTGTGAAAGTTTTTTATAGTATGTTATTAGGAGTCTGTAAATAAACGATTTTAATTTTTGCCTTTTACAAGAAGTCTGTTTGCTAGGTAATATGTTCTATATGATCATATTTTTAATTAAAGCTAAAATGTTTTTCTATTTTATTTATGTTTTGCATGACATACGTTATATCATAAAGGCAAAACTGTGCGAACCATTGTTAAATATGGACAACTAAATGGCAAGCTTATTGTAACCTTCGTGTCCAGTGGTTAGAGTGTTTGTGTCTGACACATGCTTTAGCATCCATATAAGTGACAACATGAATTTTATCAACTCTAACCTTATTGATATATTTTACAATTACTTTCTTTGATATCATACGCGAAACATATTGTTGGGAAAAACTATATCCGAGCAAAAAAAGTATAATATTTAGATTGTCTACACAGTTAACACTAAACTACGATGCATTAGCTGAAAATATAAATTGTCTGTCGATAAATATATTAGATATATTATTATATCTATAATAATATATATATATAAATAAAATATATATATATATATTATAAATTAAATATAATATATAAATATATTATACAAAATATATTAGAAATCTTTATTTTCTAATATATTTTGTTCTAAAATCCAAGTTTACTCGATTAAGGTACCATTCCTTAAAAATCCATTGATGCGGATGCTGTGAACGAAACAAAGGACAATAATATTTTTGTTCGAAGATGTAATAAAATTCAAATAGATTATGTTTCTCTCAATATTTTTTACACTATCATCTGTCTTATGCCTAGTTCTTATAAATTTTCCCATTTAATATCATTATTAAATACTCAAATTTACTTCTTTTTGTATGGTAAAATGTGGTTTTTGAGTCTCAAAATTGCTTAAGTCTAAAGGAAACTTATTTGTATATGTAATCATAACTAATATACAAATGTCATGTAAATCGTAAATACCAACCGCATTTAAATAAACAGTAATTCACATTGGATTATTGGGTTTCAAATATGATTGCACCAATACAATGGCATTCCAATGGGAGTTTGTTGAGCTGGTTTAAAACGAAAATTATTAATAAGCTTACAATAGGGCTTTAATAATTTATTAATAATAAACCATGTGAGGTTTAACAGTAAATTAAGTGATCAATTCATTTTTTTACACTCGATACTTATATATGTATGATAATGATTGCTTAGGTTTTTAACATCTAATCATATGTAGTTTACTGATGCTTGGGAAAATAAATCTTTATAAATTTAATTTATTTTTTGAAGTGAAATTATTAAGTTATTAACCATGTTATAAATATTTTTTTCATAAATAATTTGATGTGTTAGCTGAATATTTCAGCTTATATATTGATTGTTACATGTAACACAACTATGTTGTTTCAATCTACTATAAATTCAGATTTTTTTTCCAATTATTTTATATTAACAAACCTTTTTTCGTTACAGAGACTTAACTCCAAAATTAGTATTTGAATGATACCGAAGATGACAATAGCTATCATAAATATACGTCATCATTTAAATAAGAAATACGATAAAAACAGCGCATGACTGAATTTTATCTAGTCTAAGCTAGGTTAGATGGGAAAAGCATGCTAGAACTACTTTATTATTTAGTAATTGGTGTTCACATGGACCACATATTGTGCGGTCTTGTAAACGGTAAAACAGTTAACCCGAAGGTGATTTAAAAGCTACTGTTTTGACCACTCTGAACCGATCATTACGTTTTGCTATTTAGTCAATAAAACTTTACGTAGCCTTTTATAGTTTTAAAATAAGCAATGGTTATAAATAAATTTTACTCAAACTATGTTACTTTGCAACTATGCCTTCATTGTAAGGAAACTATCGTGTAGTACACAAGACAGTTCCATTGCTTCGTGGTTGGTAGCTCTTGCTAAAATTACACTTAATAATTTATCCCTCTAATGATTCTGTTAATTGGTGTTTTTGTTATTCAACGTACAACAATCGATTCGTGTTAAATTTAAAGGGTGACTTAGACTAAAACATATTATGTTAACGTTATATATAAAAATTTAAAATACATCAATTCAATAGTTGTCTTTGTATGGTGTGAATTCATAACTTTTAGACCAAACATATCATCTATACCCAGGCGTTAGGATGAAGGATTTATATTGAGCAAAAGTCTATGTCGCCCTGGGTGGATCTGTGTTGTGCACTATTTTTGTTTTGATGTGATACTAGTACGATATTTAGTACTATTTGTACGATGTATATTGCAGTTAATTGTTTTGTATAATTTAATATTTATGATTTAGTAAGTAAAATTCAGTATGAGTATATAGTAGCAGTATTTATCAGTTTTAAATAATCGTCGTCATGTAATCCAGCTACTAGGAGGTTACGAATTGTGGATATTTATAGGAATGCACTGTGGATGCGATACCCCTGATGTGGATTAACGTCCGCACGAGTGAGTACTACGACTATCCGCAGTACTATCCTGATAATTAGACCAATTCGTATATACCAAGGCATAAATGTGGTTCGGATTCCACTATAAACTGTAGGTCCCTTAGTTGCCATTAGATGTATGTTTTATTATTTAACAGCTGTTTCTAAGGAACAAGTCGGCCTTAGTCACTAATAAGACTACAAGATCGCGCCACTCATCCTGCAATCATCTCCATTCATACTTGGCTTAAAATACCTACATTGTGTCGCCATTTCAAAGAACAGTATTACCAGTACAATTATTACCTACATTTTTCTATGAGAGATTTGTCAAAGTGAGATTTAGTGGAAATACATCGTAGTTATGATTAATTTGTTAAACAATTTTAGAAACATT
This sequence comes from Macrosteles quadrilineatus, assembly GCF_028750875.1. Classification (NCBI taxonomy): domain Eukaryota; kingdom Metazoa; phylum Arthropoda; class Insecta; order Hemiptera; family Cicadellidae; genus Macrosteles; species Macrosteles quadrilineatus. The sequence goes on from NW_026542597.1 coordinate 799,574, forward strand.
TATGTTATTCTGTAAATGTTTAAATGGCATGAAAAAAGTTTAATGTGCCTTTTCTAGTGTGTCAACAAGGTGTATGTGTTAACGAGTCGCTAAAATAACGTCTAACTGAGTGTTTGCACATTCACTTGCTACGTTGAGTAAACTCTGTGTATACTTAGGTAACTTCTTGGAGGGGTTGTAAACAAATTACATTCAAGTGCTCTGGGAGTGCTTCCGATCAATCGATAAAACGAAAGTAGGATTTATAAACCAGTCGTGTATAACTCTATGCAAGGTATTTTATGATGTAAAATAAGTTACACGAAAAGTATTTACTTAGTATGGTTGCAATTTCATCGAAAAGTATTAAAAGTATTAAAGTATTTACTGATTAGTAATAATCCTCACTGAAATATCTGTTGTATGATGTATAGAGCTCAAATCTGTCCTGGAGTGAAAGCGTATAAATAAAACAGACATTTGAGATCCTGGAGCAATCCATTACACCAATCAAACAATTCCTAGTAACATATGAGCACACTTACACACTCACTTACAAAGATTCATAACGAGAGTGTAGGTCTTGAGTTGGAAAAGCATAACATATTGATATGAGGTATTAAACGTATTTCTAAATGGCTAGGATTTTTTTCATTTTGTGAGTCTAAAAGCCAAAAATAAATTAAATTCCTAACTGTTTAGGAATAGTTGTAAGTAAGCGTTGCAATACAGTTTATTTCTGTATTTTTGAATATCCTCTGTGCACATGTTTTTAAAACAAATTATCTATCCTAGATATGCCATACTATAACGGGAGATAATGAAATATCTAATGTATTTAATAAACGTAATGTTACATGTTGCATTGGTTGGTCTCTACGATATTAGATTTTTACTAAGATATTCCCTTAAAAGTCGCATGTTTATTTGCAAAATATATTAATAACATGAATTATGATGAGTACTTAGGTAAGAAAGTATATGGAAGGACATAAAGTATGTTTTTGAGTAAATTGTCAAAAGAACTAATGAACTCATGAACCTATCAACATGTACCCGGCACAATTAATTCTCAAGTGCTATTGCTGCTCTCAACTCAAAGTATATTAAAATTTTATTAGTGAAACATATAAAAGAGAGAACGATTGAATGTTTGAATATTTATATCTTGGTTTCATGTCATAGTAACTCAGGTGCTCCAATTCATTATCCTCAGATTAACTTTCAGAAGGTTGTACAAAGTTCACTGGTTCACAGTAAATAGTCTCTATATTAATGAGGATAAAACAAAGAGAATGTTGGTGTCCTTAAATAATGAAATGTGTAATGTTGATTGTTCTAATAGTGTAAGTAATTATAGATAGTAAGTTAAAGTGGAAAGACCATATAGGTTTTGTATGTAAAAAGTTGTCTTGAGTAATTTGTTTGTAAAGGACTTTGAAGAGATTTGTGTCTGTTACATAACTTAGGATGGCATACTTTGCTTATTTTGAGTGTATTTTGAGATATGGTCTAATCATTTGGGGAAATGGTATATTCATTAATAGAGTTTTAATTAAGCAGGAAAGAATTATTAGAATATTGGCAAATTAATCAAAGTCAGAACACTGCAGACTTTTGTTTTTACAAACTGGTATTTTAACTGTGATAAATCTGTATATTCTTGAAGTCATTAGAAATTTAAGAAAATATATTGATAGTTTTAGATTTAGATGTGATGTTCATGATTACAATACTAGATTTAGGGACAAATAGATATTAGTAGATGTAGGTTAGCTAAGGCACAAAAATACCATGATTATTTGGCTGTGATTTTATACAATCAATTACCAACTTGCCTAGTCAGTTTAAAGTCTGATAAAATGTTTCTAAACTTTATAAATGGCTACAGGAAAATCCCATATACTCGGTGAAGGAACACTGGTACTATTTACAACAATTACTCAATTAATACTCAATTAACACTCTGAAATGTTTATTAATTGTTTTGTCCTTAAATTATTAATGATTCATGTTTAATAGTCCATAAGCCAATACCACACCGTACCTGACTCTCCATATAATTTCTTATTTTATCTATGTATTTTAAAATTGACAACACCTATTGTATTTTGTAATTACTTAACGGTCAATAAAATGTCTTATTGTCTTATTTCTGTGAAGTGAAACGAGTGTCGGTCCGCGTACAAGAAATACGCAATAGCTGACCAGCAGAGGATAATTCTTATCGTTCCTTATACCCCAATGGTGGCCTCCTTGAGTTAGTCACCTTGTATATACATACACAATTTGAACGAATAGTGTGTTTGGCCTCTGGAGACATTAAAATGAAAACGTATATCGGTCCTAGGTCTTACATGGTCTTACCACCTACGGTAGTAGCTAATTCCCTAAAAGGAAATTCGCTGAAAATCATATTACGTTTATTTTTACAAAGCAATTTTGCTCCGTAGACTTTTATGACATTGCCAAGTATTTATTTATCGAGAAAGATGGGTTACGAATCTTTTAAAAATGAATACCAGGCACTAAATAAATGTTGTTCATAGACCAAACCAATGAAAACCCAAGATTTTATCAGATTATAGAGAGTTAAAACCCCTGCAGGTGTCACATACATTGAATATTCAAGTACCAGGACCTCGTAGGTCCCTTGGGTCCTAAATAATTTATCGGGTAAAGGGTGCAAGGAGCACCATCCATGAATCAATTATTTCTCAATGTCTCATTTTCATTTAATATTTTTTAAATGTGTGTTCGAATTTACTGATTAATTGTAAAGACCTAAAATGTACTCATTTTGTTTTTGACGACAGTATGACTAACCAAAGGGGTTGGTTTACAATAAAAAGCAACTGTTTAGCTTTTTAGCCGAGACAATCATACTGGTTAAGCATCCTTTTTCGTAATTTTTTTCTTTACAGGATTCTTTTAAGTAAACATACAAAAATGTTTTGGATAAAATAAAGTTGAACTATTCTAAGAGCTGTTAAGTAAATACTTTAATTATTTTTGTTGTAGCGTTAATAATTTTGAAAGGTAAAGTATCCTAGTTAGGTTGTAGGTTGTAGGTTGTAAAGTTTAATAGCTTCAGACAAGCTACAACAAAACTGTTGGTGTTCCTAGTACGATAATGCTATTTAAAATTGACGTCTAATGTAAAGTTTCATTTAAGAAAGTAAAACAAAAAACACAGTCGTTGCGGGTAATTAATATACAAACTGGTTTTTTTATACTGGTTTACAAAATAAATTAACTTTATTAATGTACGTTATTATAGTTGTTATGGTCTTACATATTGACATTATGGTGCGAAGGTTACTCCTGGTGGTGGGTATGTCGTATTTGAAGGGGGTAGTTCAGTTGTAGTGCCGTAGCTAGGAGTAGTCACAGAGTACGTAGTTCCAGAGGTGGTGTACAGACAGCGCTGAAGGTTGTAGAGTGTGACGTCTCCCCCGAGCCACAATTTCCTCACTGAGGATCCACCACAGGGGAGATTCGACCCGTTGTAGAAGGAGCTGTATCCCTGCAGAACTCCCACTTTACTATCTATGTCACTGTGTGTATCAGAATGGTACAGGCCAAAGGTATCGTAGACGATGTTGAAGCAGTCTGATATGGTGGAAGGGGCGAAGATGTAACCCTTAGAGAAGCACTCGAGCAGCGCAACGTTTCCAATATAAGGCATACGGAAGTTGAGGTTGACGAAGTCGTTGACGATTTCGTTTATGAGTTCCTTTGTGCTGTTCACTATTGAGATATCGCAAGATAAAGCTTCGTTAGCAGCTGAAAAAAAAAACATATCTTTAATAATGATACAGATTTAATAATGTAAGCTATCTGCACTATTTCTAAAGATGAGATTGAAATATGTAAACCTATGGATTCTGTTTGGAATATGCACTCTTATTATACGTTTCTTTTTCATATTAGGATAGTACTTAGTGTGGTAAATGTAAGTTTGAAATATAATCATTTTTTGGCACCCCAGTGATTTGCACATGAATCACAGTACTGAATCCTATTTTAATTACCAAAGGAATCTTCTATATTTTGGCAAATATACAATGTGAAACTTACTGTTGTTGGCTACCATATCCAACGCTGCCTTGGCTGTGGAAGTGCACTCTAGGTCTCCAGGGTTATCTAGTGCAGTGGCTGTCACTGTGTTGTAGTAGTCACTCAAAAATAGATACGTCATGTTGAGGTAGAAGTTCGACCCACGAGAGTCTATCACATATTGCTCCAATGCCTGCTTCTGTAGCCCGTAGTACTCTTGCATTTCAATCTCCACACCCCAGACCTGGTAGTAATTCTTGTCTTGTGCGGTGCTGATTTGACTTTGTAGAGTGTCATTGTAGCCTTGCCATTGGTTCTGTAAGAAGAATTTGATTAATACCTTTTTGTAATACTAACCTTCATCTCTGGAAAAGATAAATATTTGTTCTAATATGCTAACAACAATTTTTAGAAACTTTTCATTAGGTAGAAAAATATATTTATTCAAGATATTTACCAGTTCAGCAGCATAAGCATCGGGGTCTATAGTTGTCGTAAGCTTTGAACACTCGACCAGCATTTCAAGGAACTTCCACCCTTTGGCAGCTACGTTAGTAGCAACAGTAGTGGCACACTGAACCGCCGTCTGTTGGAAGTACGTCATCGAGGGGCTCGGGAACATGGCGTTCTAAATATATGAAATAAAGGTTTAGTCTAAATTCAGTAGCAAATTACAATTTGTGTAATATTTTAAAAAGTTTAAAAGTCTAAATTCTATTCTGTCAATACCCACAAAAGGTTCTGGAAAGAGGGGTAACAGATTATTACATACATTTAGTGGCAATTAAAATATTTTGAGCAAGATTTTTTTTAAGAAAATTACAGCTATCTCACGCTCCTTTTTACTGAAATAAAAACCTAAATTTTACATCACATTATAAAACACAAGGAGTTAAATAATTGAAATATTATTAGAAGTAGCTTAAAATCTACAAGGATGTTTTCTAAGTTGTTTGTAAATTTAATCACAACTTGAAGATAAGCTTAACAACTTGAAGATAAGCTTAAACACTCAAATCTTATCTTATGAAGAAAGATTCATTAGAAATTAATTATTCACCAGAAAGAAATTAGGATAGTCGATTATCTTTACCAGAATTCCTTACAGAAAAAAATTATAAAAAGTTGTATTAATTTAAAATGAAATTTACATACAATTACACAGTAATTCAACATTATTATTATGGCATTTTTAAATTTTTTGTTGGTTATGTGTATAGGCCTAGTATTTGAAGTCATCTTAGGTAAAAGAAGTCTAAAAGATTAAGGGTGATCAAATTCAGTGAGCTAACAATATTAAGTGGAAAATATGTATGGAGATGGTTTAGTAATATATTTTAAGATATTCAAACCTGGGTGTTGTTGGCAACGGTGCGGTAGTTGCTGTACATAGACTCAATACAAGACTTAAGGCGGCTGATAGAGTCCTTGTTGGGGTAGGTTCTGACACAAGCGTCTATACCCTTGAAAGTTCTTATGTATTGAGCAAAATAAGTTGCATTGGTCTTTCTCCATGATGTAAGCAGTCGATTTAGCTTGGATTGAGCATCGGCAGTGCAGTCAATGTAAGCGTCAACCTCTGTAAATATTTACATTATTTACCATTGGCTTTACAAATTTACTATCTAATGAAATACTAGTACTAAAAATTAAATTATTATAATGTATTATAAATGGTGAAATGTTTGCTTTAGTCACTTTTTAGCCACGATGTTCTGTCTCATCAGTATATAGACTCGTCTGTGTCAGGCTACTGTCCAACATTAATTTACTGCCACTACCTAATTAATATACAAATTGTTTAATTTCACTGACCTGTTGCTATTGCGTCCTCCATGTAGTCAGAGATGCCATTAACACAGCCCTGCGCTTCCGTGTTTTCCATCAGCAGCTGAGCTGTAGCCAGCTCCTGTGCTTGGAAGGCCACCACTTTGCTGAGGCTGTCGTTAAGTCCTGATGCCAAGTCTCTGAACGCATCCTGAGCCGCTTCTAGTGTGAGTAGTTCTTCTTGGAGAGCTCTGCTGGGGAAGAACTGGTGCCAAGCTGAGATGTCTGATTTCTGCCAGTAGATGTAGTCGGTGACATACTCATCGGCAAAGGTTGATTGGAGGACCTAAAATTATGTAATTTTTTTACAATGTTAATAAAATTTAATAAGTTTAATGAGTTTATAACAAGTTTTTGATTTGCGGTTATATATCCTAGCATTTTATCTGTTATGAATACAAATGATAAAAAGTAAATATATATTAACTTAAGGTAGGAAATGATAGATCAGCTTAAACTAGAGCAATAGGCCTATTGCTTACAAAATTAAATATCAGTGTGCAAACATGGTTGCTTTCAAAAAAATATAATTTGCCATCATCTTTTGTAAAATTACTTTGGAATATATGATAATATGGATAATAAACCGAGTTCTTCCTTCGTTTTTTTCAAAAAGAAAAGTAAACTTCCAGTTCAACCATAAAATAGTGGTGCGAAGTCATCATCGGTTCAGACCACTTAAGTAAACTGAGTTAAAGTTTATTTATCTTTTAGGAATGTGGCTCTAAGACAACTATTTGAGTCATAAGGTTTTCATACTGACCCTTTTGGTATAACAAATTATAATTTATATTATTTTGATTTTGGAAATGTGTGATTTTAATACTTTGCATCATATAAAGGAACTTTTGTATGTTTTTAATATTTTAAAATAATAAAAATTTATTAAAAATTATTCAAACGAACATTACTTACCACAGCAGTGAAGACAAGACCAATAAGCTTCGCCATAGTGATGTATGTTCAATGCAGACGACAAATGGATTGTACCATCATTATCTTATTCGGATCAATATATATTTTCAAAGTGGGTTTTATCAGTTATCTTGACGACAATTAGTCTAGAGTAGCATTGAACCACTTCAAACTTTATCTAATCACAATGAAAACCCTTTCCTAAGAATCGCTTGAATGTATACGTGACAAATCACAATTTTAAAGTGGGCTGATGTTTACCACCAAACGATTATACAGATTTTCCTTATTATTTATACTTTTCCTTGTATTACACTTAAAATTACAAACAAACTTAATGAAATCGATTGTAAATTGATTGCCTTAAAGATTTTTGGAAACCCCTTGAACAGAATATAATGTTCCTAGTTCATCTTAACATTCAAATAATAAATAGTATCAACAAACTTTAACTTAGTCAACTTCCTAAATTCAAGATATGCTGAGAAACCCATAGTTATCCGTTAGTGTTTTACCTATTGATATTTTGGGAATAACTTCTCTTTTATTGCATTTATTCTAGTGTTGTGGTAGCTGATAGGTTCGAAGTTTAGTCAAAATGCTTAAATTTATTTCCTGATAAATTTTAGATTCGGTAACATGCTTAAGTTTAATATAGGACAATTGAAGATTCGGTTGAAAATTCGGGTTTTGTGGCCGTTAAAGAACCCAACTATATTTGAAGCTGGATAATTTAACTTTTTTCTATTTGATTTTTTATTTAGAACGAGCTGTTGGTCCGTCCTACGTACGGGAATCGAGTAGTCCATTAAAACTGTATATAGTGTGCCTATTAGTAATTCAAGCATAGTTCAAGCAGTTCAAAATTTATAGTAAAGAAAAAGCTTCTAAGATGAATCAAAACATGTGATCATGATATTGTTATTTTCCCAACCTTTCCTCAAAAAGTCGAGTAGTAAAATCATTTTCATAAGCTCTCTTTGAAGATTCGTGAGCTTCGATTCGTTTACAGCAATGTTTATAGAATCTTACCTTTTTCCTATAATCTATGACAAAATAACATAGTAAATAAACTAACCTCGTAGTTCTATAGAAGTTGTATTAATCAACCAGCTGCTAATTAAAACAAATTATATTTCACTAAAACTAAATAAATATTTTAAAGACTGTTCAAAAAATTAATAAGAACATCTAGTATTTTACTCTGTATATTTAAATAAACTCTCGTCCTCTTACCAAATAAATGAACGTATCAATGAGTATAGCACCACATATAGTATAAATAAGTCAATTTAATGTATGTCATTTTATTTTCATCCAAAAGCTGAATTTGTGTCAAAAACGCTGAATGTTTACAGCTGTTACGTTAATCAAATTGTATTTATACCAAAAGCTAGAGTAGAATGTAATCGTCGGCTGCTAGACTTTTTAAAATTTACAACTTAATTTCTAAAAAATTGAAACCCTAAACTCAAATTATGGCTTCGAAATTCCCTAGATCTCAAAATAATCTTTCTTTTAACACAAAAATCATGAAAATCCTTCAAGAGATTCAGATTCGTGAAATTAAAAAACCCTGTCACGTTTTAATATACATGATTGCCTTTGGCTCTTACCATCCCAGTTTCTGATCAAATCTGGCAACTTGGCCCAAGCCTGTTATTATTAGTACATACCTTGTTAACGGACATTTTAATAACAATAACTAATATTTGCCTACAACTGAACTGCACCGTTGGACCGCCTAACCTATAGACTCATAACTTGCTCAAATTTATTTATCAGGATTTTGTTATAGTTATAACTAACTAGAGGACCCATGCTGTTCCGCAGCGTTAAAATAAATATAATAACCGTGAAATAATAGAATTTATGGTTTTTCATTTAGTCATCTTAATCACTTAAATAAAAGCCGATATTTCACTGAAAGTTCTTAGACCAAAATATATAGGACTGTATAACAATTATGACTGGTGAAATACTTCTTAAGTTGATGTAAAAATTCGAAAATTAATCAAATTGTTTTTAGTCAAGTAATACAGTAGGTAAGTATTCACCGATGCTTGATGTGAAATTTTTGCGTGCATGACTTCCATTTGAGACATTAATCATGAAAATCGGTCGGGTAGAAGAGCCAATCGAACTCGGCAAAGAAAAACCAAATATAGCTCCCATAAGAAATACATGGGGAGCGAATTTCGTGTACGTAGAAGCAGAGTAGGATTATACATAAATATATGCCAATGCTTAATGGCAAATCTGTGCGTGCATACCTTCAATTTGAGACCTCAATTATGAAAATGAGTCGGGTAGAAGAGCCAAACGAACTCGGAAAATAAAAACAATTTTTTTATATATAAGAAGATTTATCAGATGATTGTCCCCATTTAAAGTTGTTACATAAATGTATGAATAAATTATCTTTACGTTAAGGAACGGCCTTATGCAATTGTCTCCAGCAAGTTGTACCAGGTTTCATCCTTTCTTTTACTAAAAATTAATTACCTTTTTAAGAAAGCAAAACTGACCTTGTAATCATTTAATTATTTACTTATCTTTTGTGGGTTTGTGGCATAAGATGTAAAGTTTGTTACTTTAAATTTAACTCACTAAATATATAATAATAAATATTATCCGTGCGAAAAAATTGATTATTTAACGAATATATGTTTACAATATGAATACTATATTTTATTCCTACCTCTATACATTAAACATTTTTTATATATTAACGTTACATGTATTTTATATAAAAGTACACCGATCCTGTTTGTGCCTTTGGTATTGAATATTCAAGTGGTTGGCCACAAAGGTCTCACCAATACTGAATTATTTATAGGCTGATAGCCGGATGAAGAATAGAAAATATTCACTTGCCTAGATTTATAGGGCTTGCAGAGCGTTTGGTTTTGCATTTCGTATTAAACGTTATAATATATTCCCTACTAATGTTTACTCATTTAAGTGATAATTAACTTTTATATTAATAGTAAACTTATGTCCATAACCTCTCTATTTCAATTTAATAATTTATTGCAGATGATAATTGTATTTCATTACGCAGGGTTAATAAAAAGTCTGGAGACCCCTCGCCATTTTTTTTTATGGTTCACAATAAAAGAATAAACTCTGCTATGTTATGAAGTACCTTTTGGGCATAACCGCCACTTCGTGTACAAAATAGGGAATTTTTGGGGAAACTCAAAATTTTTAACTGGTAACTGTAACTGGACTCATCTATTGACCTCATTTTGAAGGTCCTGATAATGGAAAACCAACAAACCAGGGGTCTCTATCTCAACCTAGTAAAAAATAGCAGCCAATTGAAATTCTAAGAAGATAACTTTAACTTATAGCTTTTCACGTCTGGGGACCCAATGTAGAATTTGTAATGGCTTACACTAAAAAAACAGTATACTCTGCACACCTTTATAGCATGTTGTGAAGTACATTTTGAGCCTAATTGCTACTTGGTTCGCAAACCAAAAATGGGGGATTTTAGGTGAAACTCAAAATTTGAAAGTTAAGCCTAACCGAGTGACCCCTCATTTTGAAGGTAAAATATTGGCTCATCTTGACCCAGTAAAATATGGCTGTCTAAATTATTAAATACATGACAATTTCTAAAGTTTTCAATTAAAATGCCTCTAGTTTGCATTGTTAAGTTTCTTTTAACGCGACCTTCAAAATAAGGGGTCACTCGATGGGGCTTAACTTGCAAACTGTCGAGTATCCCCCAAAATCCCCCATTTTCGGTTTGCGAACTAAGCAACAACTAGGCTCAAAATGTACTTCATAACTTGCCATAAAGGTGTGCAGAGTTTAGTTTTTCTAATTTGAGCTGTTACAAAATTTACAGGGGGTCTCCAGACTTGGAAACCTGTAAGTAAAAATTCACTTTTGAGAATTTCAATTGACTGCCATTTTTTACTGGATTCAGATAGAGACCCCTAGTTTGCGTAGTTGGTTTAATTTTATCAGGATTTTATCACTCGATGGGTCTTATTATTTTAAAATTTTTAGTTTCCCCCAAAATTCGCCATTTTGGGGATGTACACAAAGTGGCGGTTATGCCCAAAAAGTTAATAACATGCCATAGATGTGTGCAGAGTTTAGTTTTTCTAGTATGGGCCGTTAAAAAAATTATATGGGTCTTCAGACTTTTTATTAACCCTGTATATGAAGAAATATATATATAGAATACAAATTGTTAAATATGGTGTTATGTATGAAAGAGGATGTTGTTTAAACATTTTTACCACCGAGACTGATGTACGACGTTGTTTACCTGCACTATAGTGTTATATACATTATTATTATTTTTTTATGGCCAGCATTGGACCACTTAAGTCAATATAATGGTCAGGTTCTTTTTAAAATCTGTTTCTTCTTCTTCTCCGCCCAATACTTCTTCATTCTTTCCTACCGTTGTTTTCTATCTTCTTCCGAAACCACTCTTTCTTGTCTCTGATCGTTCGCTCCTATTGGCAGGATGATATTTTTGTCTTTAAGTACTGCAAGCGCCTCTGACTTATTTTCCAAATCTTCTAATGATATTTTCAACCTTCTCATGTCCTCCTTAATCTCTGTAATCCACCTAAAGTCACTCTTGCTATTCCACAACTTGTCAATTATTTTCTTGCTTATTCTATTTTCCGGGGTCCTTAAAAGATGTCCAATGAATGAAATTCTTTTCTTTTTAATTATACTTATCAATGGCTCTATTTCCTTATATACAGTTTTATTTGAGGCCAGTCTCCAAACTCTAACTTTTTGATATTTTTTGTTTATACATGTTCTGATGATTCTTCTTTCTATTTTCAGTATTTTATCTATTGCTACAGTGTTGGTTGTTTTAAATATAGTGTTATACATTATACGACTAAATCTTTGGAAAATGTAGTGAGCGTGCTAGTCTACTGACAGATTGGGACTTTGACGCCCTATCATTTGGTGATATCACTCAAGTATCAAACAAGGAAAATACCAAGTAAATATTAAGGAAATGTGTACATAATATGAAAATACGAAAGTAATCAGAACACCTTAATACGAGAGGGTTTCACATCAAGATTTGTGAGATGTACATTGAAGTGATTATTGGAAATCAGTTGAACGATTTTTTACAAAAGTTTAAAGGCAGATACGTTACAAAAAATGCTTTACAACTATCCCTGTTGTTTCTTGTTTAAGTACTCGTTTAATTTATTGTAAATTAGTTAATAGATTTAGCGAATAAACGTGAAGGTTTTAAAGAAATATTTTAGCGAGAATTCACTTAGGCTAATTCATGATTTTCGCAGGTTTTTCACGGCGGCAGGGGTTATTTTTAGGCTAGAATAGATGTAGTAAATTAACCAAAACCATGTCTTTTACAAAAAAAATAGCTTAAGACTGAGATTTATTATTGTTTACTCTGGCACACCATATTGTTTTTGATAGAAATATATTTATTTGTTAACCGACTTCCCCACTACCAACAAAAGGAGGAGGTTCTCAATTTGTTTTTGACAATTTTTTTTTATTAAATGAATGTGACTGTACATGTTTACATAACACACACACACACACAAGTTTCCATGACTATTTAAAGTATAATTTATAATTTTTTTCGTAAAAAAATAGCATGTTGCTTTACGAAAAAAAATCCAAATAAATAAATAGTCCAGTATGTAATGCGGTAAGAAATACTGGTTTATATGTGTACTAAAAGCTAACTTTAACTTTAATGATTCTAAAATGTTATTAAATGTTATTCTATTTATTTCCATGTTTTGAGTGTAATAAATGGTTTATTTATTTAAGGTAAGCTCTTTCCTCATACGACAATCGTTCTGCTAGTAATTCACTAATTATGTTTATGACACTAACTAGGTTACAAGAAGAGCAATTACTTGATATTTCATGTATTTATGTAAGAAGTTAAAGGAAACTGTTTGCTCAGAGAAACTTTCAGAAAGTAAATAGATGCCACTCAAATACGTGTATAGCTAAATGATTTTTTGGATCTTATATACAAAGAAATTGTAACACGCATTAACAATTTACTTATCAACATACTTATGTATCATTGTAACAACTCATAAACAGTGGAAATAATTAAACAGCAATCATGAATATAAACACATTCAAAAATATCATATTGGCTTGCATGTAAATAAGCTTATAATTTATAATGTAGCCTCATTGTATATTTGAAAAATTAATTAAATGTTTACACCACTATTATTATGAAATAAAGCAAATGTAAGTCAATATTATTTAATTTATTTAATAAGAAAGTTCTTTCCTTATAAAATAGAAAAAATATATACTCATGATGTCCATTGTCCATTCCCAGTATATGGCAGATAATTTGACAACACACAACAGTTTGATGCAATGTGATGTAATTAAACCTTTTTTTAAATTTATTTGTTGATAAAGCATATTTTAAGTGTATGTGCAAATTAAAACATAAAATATATGTTTGAAATAACAGTGTAAGAGTGGCAGGTGAGATACTCTATCCCACTTAGCTCTTCTCCTGCTGATAGATGTATGTAATCAATTATTAAATGCCATTGTAATATTATGTGTTAATATTATACTCGTAGTTGTTTAACGTGTTAAATCAGTATTTTATGCCTAAATTCTATTGGTTACCACCAAGAAGGATTACAGATAATCAGGTTTGTCATCAAAAATGAGTTTCTATTAATTTAATGAATAATACTGGGACAAATTTGTAGGTATTGGAGAATGTAATATGTTTTTTCACAAAAGTGTAAACATGTTGTTCTTATTATAAACATATAAATCATTTGTTTATTGGATCAGTTGCTAAGTCAACTAAATTGACTACTAATTCTAAGGGTTACTTTTTATCGAACATGCTTTATAAAGTTACCAAATCCTCTGTAGGTTTTTTTTATTTTAGTTGGTTTCTTCATAATTTTTTGATAATTGAAAGAATATATTTTAACAAGTAAAGTGTAACCTGTTTGAATTCAAAACATTAATGATACAATAATTAAAACAACTAAACGTTAGTATTTCATTCGACTCTCAATTACTACTACTGTTCTTGAGAGTCTGTATGGTTTTTTAAGCTGACTAGTTTTGATTGAGTATTTCCTGATTAGTGATAATCCTCACTGAGATATCTGTTGTATGATGTATAAAGCTCAAATCTGTCCTAGAGTGACAGCGTATAAATCAAACAGACATTTGAGATCCTGGAGCAATCCATTACACCAATCAAACAATTCCTAGCAACATATAAACACACTTGAAGTCTTACTTACTTACACAGTGTGGTTTATACTAAAACTATTGCAGGCCATAAAAAAGTTATAGGTGGTATTTGTCAAATGACCAATCACAATAATACTGCTTTCTTCTTTTGTGATTTTACATTCTAAGAGCAAGTCGAGGAAGAAGATTATCATTTAAAAAGAAAATTTGAAAAGTTACCGCTGCATTAACTGACTAAGGCTCACAAAACAGTTAGTAAAGCAAAGAAAAGTTATTTAATAGAGGTAAAAATGTTCGGGAAAATAATCCGTAAAAAATACCTTCGTTTTAGCAAACCTGCTGACTTAGTGAATTTCTATTTGCCTTATTCGTCTTTCATTTAAATCTTGAAATTGGAGTTTTATTTTTAGATTTAAATTAGGTTACCTTAAATTTGCATAATGTTAATAATAGTTGACTTATTGGGTACTGGAACCTTAATTCCAAATATTTTTTCGCATAAGACCAATAATAAGTCAATATGTAAAGTATGGGGTCAAATTAACAATAACTTGCAATATCAAAGTCAAAAAGTAAATAAAATTAGTTTATTTTAATGCAATCAAATTTCTTTCTATAAATAACTATATAACTAAATAAACTAAGCGTGTGCACATGAAATCATGGACTAAGACATCCCATCTATATGAATCAGTTGTTGCAAATTTTTTACTAAAAAAGAATGTAGTTGTGTGAATCAGTCACAAATTGCGCTAGTGTCTAAAACTCTATTTTGTGCCTTATTTTTCGTTACTGACATAATTGCTGGGTCACAACAGTTGCTATAGCTCATAATAAGTCCATCCATCAGTTTGACTTGGTAAAAACCATAATGTAATTGGCAGAAATCAGTAATTTAGATCAGTGCAATCTGTAGGTGGCTCACATCAACTAAGACAAATTTGATCAAAAACCTAGCTACAAATTTAACATGTGGATGGAATGTCTAAGAATTACCACTAAAGTAAGTATTTATGGACGCTGTAGAATGATATATCTAATAATATAGACTTTACACCCGTTCTAAGCTTTTAAGAATATCGTTCGGCCTTCAGCCGAGGTGGAAGACTCTATTGCATGAGTTTTAAATATGAAATACAAAACTAAAAGCTTTACAATGCCCATAAATACAAGCAAGTGAATATATCTTCTTGAATAAATCAGCCTATAAATACTTCAGTACGGGTGGGGCCTCTCTGGTCAAACCACGTGAATATTCAATTCAAGAGCCACCAACAGGACCTGTTTACTTTTATATAAAATGTGTTACAACGTTAGTTAAATGAGTTGTAATGTGTAAGTAAAGGAATAAAGTATAATTTTTATTGTACAAATATGTTCGCTTATAGAAATAAATCTGAGGTTTTCGCACAAATTTCTTTTTTTATCCATACCAGTTAAATAAAAACTCAATAAACTACGAAGTCGTTTTGCCTCTTAAAATGGTCTTAAAATGGTCTTAAAATGGTCTTAAAATGGTTAAAATGGTATAATATTTAGTCAAATCAAGAATGAAATCAGTAAAAATTTTGGGATGGACACCATAGTCTATTTCTTACTATAATATATTGCAATTGATTTTTTTTTACTAAGAACGTAGCATAATCAAAACTTTAAAGGGAGTGAGCTATTTACGTTATAACTAGAACGTTGTACTGACGAATAAAACAAAATTTAGTAATTTGGTATTCTGGGAAAGTATTCTGACAAACAACCCTTATCTCTAGTACTTAGGTGACCGATGCAAGCTGATCATTAGGTGAAAATATGTTTGGCAATAGTATAGTTAAGCTTTGGCTGTTATTTTTTCTCTGTTGAGAAATTTATTTCTGTTAAAATTAAAATGATAAACTTCTTTACTGCATATATATTTTTATTTTAAAGTTGTGAACTTAACAATTTTTAAAGGCTTCGATTGTTTTGTGTTGGATTTTAAAATAATACTGTAGATTAAGCTTTACTTAAAACATTATTTACTTAAATAGTTAGCATATTGATGTGATTATCCCCGTAACCGTTGGGCATACAACAACGCTTCAATATACAAATAAATTATTTATTTGTTTAAGCTCTACAAAATGGTTTGGAGATAAATTATGAAATGTTATGCTTTTTGGGTCAAAAATGGGAAAACGCCCAAGGTCGACTGACAACTGGGAAAGGGGTAAGAGTATACAAAACCGATTCTGCAAATGCTTAAAAAATAAATAATTTATTTGTACATCGAAGCTTTGTTGTATGCCCAACAGTTACGCGGATATTAAACAAAATTGTAAATTTAAATTCCCATGTTATTCTTATGGAGAATAAATAAAATGTTGTAGTTTGCTTGTTTATGGACATATTTATACCAAATTTGAAAACTTTGTTTGTTTAATTACGCTACTAAGCTATCGACATTGCAATAAAAAACACATCTCAATATCTTCCCTGTAGCAGCAAACCTAAGTAGTCACTAAAATTAATGTTAATTAAATAGGAAATAAATCTGACAATTTTTAGGGAATATTTTAATATAAATCCAGCCAGGTAAATGAAAAATCACATCAGTCTGCAGGTTTGCTGCGGCGAGGGTATTTGTATTTCATATTAATTACTTTGTAAATAATAATGTACTTGGAAACCATTTTCTAGAAGAAATATAAATCAATTTTAAATATGCAATGTTCAATAATTTCTTAATAAAATAACTTTATTTAAATTACTATAAATAACTTAATATCGGTTCGATTTTCATCACCAGATACTCAATGGTTGCGGAATTTTATACTCTACAATTCCTTTATTCAGTGTTTTTCTGTAGGCTGGACGGTTCTTTGACGTTTTAGTAAAAAGTAAAAAAATAACCCTAAATTTCAAGGTTTTTGTGGTCCCAGGTCAGAAGCTCACCTGGAAAATGGGACAACCTACAAGTCCTTTTACTTCTATACAAAAAAAAAGGATTAAAACGATTTCCAGCTTTCCGAGAATTATTTCCAGGCTAAACCCTATTTTTACTGGCCTAAGATTCAATTGTATGAGAACTTTTTACCAAGTGACACTTTAAACAAATATTCAACTGAAGCATATGTACTAAATATTAGTAGACTAGCTACATTTATGCCTTTTGATAGCTTTTAAAGACCAACTTTTCAAAACTGCAAAACCTCTAAAAAATGTAACAAATGAAAAAATACAAACAAATTAAAAGATAAATCAATATATGATATTAAGACAATATCTTTCAAAGATATCGATCATATATATTATATATTATCATATATATATATCATAATATATCATATTATATATCATATATATTCATAGAAAATGTCGTCTTTCGACTACAAAAAAGTTAATTTTTAAACGTTTAAAAGTAAAGATGACAAGGAGGTTTATGTGTTTAGAATTCTTTAACATTCTAAAAACTCTCAGTTTACAATTAATCGCATTACGTTTACTGTCATATCATTGAAGTATTTGTACAAGGGGCGTTATAAATAACAAGGAAAATCTGTATACTATTATTAAATAAGCATCAATCTACCTTATAAGTGTTCTTCACACTGACATTTTCGAGTGGTACATTTAAGTGATTCATAGAAAAGGATTTTTTCATTATGACAAGATTAAGTTTGAAGTGGTTTAATACTACTCTAGACTAACAGTCATCGATGATAACAGAGAAATCCCACTTTGAGTGTATAAATTGATCTGCATGTGATGCTTATGGTACAATTCATAAGTCGTCTTCATTGAACATACATCACAATGGCGAAGCTTATTGGTCTTGTCTTCACTGCTCTGGTAAGTAAACCTCTTTTAATTAGTTTAAACATATAGGGTTATTTTAATATTTAAAAACGCAAAAAATACCAAAGTTTCTTCAAACTGTATTAATCCCTAAAAATTGAACGTCATATCCACAGGGGCAATACCAAACCAGTAAGGTTGTTAAGGCAAGCCTAGTGTAGCTATCCAGTTGTTTTCATAAAGCCGGTTTCTCGAAACAAAATTTAACTTAAACTTGGTTAGTTTCAAACCGTAGTCAAAACCTAAGATTGCTTCAAGTATATGTTACAAATAAGCCAAAGTTTAACCTGGTTTTATTAATCAACTGTGTTTGAATGCTGATAAATAATTTCGTCATAAATATAGGATATACTTAGACGTCATAGCTATCACATTTTTGATCGATATTTAATTGGTTTTCATCGTTTTCATTTATTGACAACATGAATGAAAAACACAATTGTAGGCTTTTATTAATTTATAAACTACTTGTTTTGCCTTATATGTTGTACCTTGTGTAAGTCTTCCATTCATGGGAAATAAAACATTAGAAAACAAAACAAAAAAGACGAAAACTTTAAGAAATTTGGGTAAATATTTTGTAAAGCACTATTTTGCTACTGATGCTATTTGTATTAGGTTAGTTGTTAAGTAGTAATTTCACTTAGCTCACTGGAGCTATCAGAAAATGTTCTTTAGTGACAAAAATTCAAATATGTAAGCACTAAGTGACTTGGTAAGGTATTACTGCTCAACTCTTCAATGTTTTTTTTTTTATATTTTAATTTGAGCTAAGTATATCCCTGTAGTATAACTATATTAGGGTATCTGTTATGCACTAGAAATCTGTAGAATATTTATTTTATTTTACTTTATTTGCTGTTAAAAGATTTAAGTACTTATCTTTGGACTACAATTAGACTTTTATTCAAAAACAAATTCCATTGCAAAAAATGACAAAGTATCCGCATACACATTGATTAGTGTAAACCTAAAATAACGTAGATAAAACAAATATATTGTTTGCAAAATTTAATTTGGGGTAAAACTATAGTTTAAACTATTTATCTTATTCAAGCATCCACATATGCTTTTATTAATGATTAGCAAAACAGGTATTTCCTTTAAATAAATCAAATTCATTTTTTAAATCTGTGAAACTACGAAAAGCGTTTTTTAAGCAATTAAACAAATAATTATACTACATAGTTTTACTTATATTAACTTTAGTATTATCATTCAAAAGTATGATATTCTATAGTTTGCATAATTATTTATGTAATACAAAATTATATACATTCAATAACTTAAAACGTATAATTCACATATTTTAATTTGTTCCAAGAAGGCCATACATAATAACAAACTGAAAATATCACAAATTAGAGTCATAAACATAAATAAGACCAAGCTTTTGTCAAATAAAATAAATATAACATGCTCAAAAAGATTATTTAGTGTTTTTATGTTCATGTTTGTTACAAAAACAATATGATTATTAAATTTTATTAACATTGTAAAAATACCACATAATTGTAGGTCCTCCAATCAACCGTTGCCGATGAGTATGTCACCGACTACATCTACTGGCAGAAATCAGACATCTCAGCTTGGCACCAGTTCTTCCCCAGCAGAGCTCTCCAAGAAGAACTACTCACACTAGAAGCGGCTCAGGATGCGTTCAGAGACTTGGCATCAGGACTTAACGACAGCCTCAGCAAAGTGGTGGCCTTCCAAGCACAGGAGCTGGCTACAGCTCAGCTGCTGATGGAAGAAACGGACGCGCAGGGCTGTGTTAATGGCATCTCTGACTACATGGAGGACGCAATAGCAACAGGTCAGTGAAATGAAACAATTTGTTAAGTGAACTGGCCGTCACACTCAGTAAATTCAAGAGATTTTTTTTATACAAAATTACAAATAAATGAAAACAGGTCTGCACTGTTTCGTTCATATTGGCTAGTCTCGTGAGTGTTTCATTACCTTTATAAATATTACCTTTATGGGGGTACATCTACTATTTATAACTACCTATATAGTTATCTAACTGCAATCATTGTAACCGTTAAGGTAACGAGGAGTCCAAATATTATATACGTATAGGTGTAGCTTTGTACTCAAAGCTGTAAATAATACAGTGGGTAACAATATAGGGAGGAAAGACTATATAAACTTTGAACCAACTCACATTGGTACTGACAAAATTGACTTTTTAGTGCCAGATCTAGTGTAGCCATTATACACCGATGAAACTGGATATCAATGCTGACAAGAAATTACAAAAAACTTGTCAATAGTGGAATGGAATTACATTATATTTAGTATAAATATTTCATCAGTTAGTACATTTTTAAAGCCCATAGGAAATAATGTAAATATTTACAGAGGTTGACGCTTACATTGACTGCACTGCCGATGCTCAATCTAAGCTAACTCGGCTGCTTACATCATGGAGAAAGACCAATGCAACTTACTTTGCTCAATACATAAGAACTTTCAAGGGTATAGACGCTTGCGTCAGAACCTACCCCAACAAGGACTCTATCACTCGCCTTAAGTCTTGTATTGAATCTATGTACAGCAACTACCGGACTGTTGCCAACAACACCCAGGTTTGATTTACTTCAAATATTATTATCAATCTCCAAACATATTTTACACTTTATATTGTCACTAACTGAATTTGACTACCCTTAATTTATTCAGACATTTTACCCAAGACGACTTCAAACGCATAAACAACTACATAATTTTAAATTCTATACTATAATAATAATGTTGAATTGTATGTTCCTTTCTTTTTTAGTTATAATTACTAATACAGTACTAGTTTTTCTATTAGGAATTCTGATACAGATTAGTTACTATTCTAAATACTTTCAGATTTAATTTTCACGTTTGTCACGACCTTTACTTAAGTTCATATACCTCGATTGCGTAATATAAGATATGAGTATTCAAGCTTATCTTCAAGGTGTGATAAAAATATCAAACGACAGAGAAAACAC
Organism: Macrosteles quadrilineatus; assembly: GCF_028750875.1. Taxonomy (NCBI): domain Eukaryota; kingdom Metazoa; phylum Arthropoda; class Insecta; order Hemiptera; family Cicadellidae; genus Macrosteles; species Macrosteles quadrilineatus. The sequence continues at coordinate 820,408 of NW_026542597.1, forward strand.
CATTGTACATTTCAGCCAGTTCCAATATTATTACGAATGATTGAATTATTGTGTTTTATAATGGCATGTTAACTTAAGGTTTTGTTACAATAAAAAGCGGTGTGATATAGCAGTAATTTCAATCGAAAAAATCAATCTTTAGGGAAAAAGTCAAGCAAATAATAAACCAATTAGTTTTCATTTTAGGTATTTATTGTTAATATTTTCAGATTTCCAGGCCAGAGTCTGGTGTTCTAGGATGTAATTGTGAAACATAAAAATTAAATCACTAAATAATCCACACTGATCTTTTATCACATCTCACTGACCCCAATCAACTGTGGGCATTGACAATGAAATGTTGTCTTGTCAACATTTTAAAATATTAAATTTTTTTTATACCACCAATAATTATGACTAAATTTAATTTCATATATTTAGAACGCCATGTTCCCGAGCCCCTCGATGACGTACTTCCAACAGACGGCGGTTCAGTGTGCCACTACTGCTGCAACTAACGTAGCTGCCAAAGGGTGGAAGTTCCTTGAAATGCTGGTCGAGTGTTCAAAGCTTACAACAACTATTGACTCTGATGCTTATGCCGCAGAACTGGTAAAATTACCTTAAAAATAAACTTTTGTAGTAAGTTAAAAGTGTTCTGAAAATATGTTCAAGCCTATACAATTGCAAACTTATATATATACAGGGTGAGTTTTAATTGTCCCCCCCCCATACTTTTTTCTACATTTTTTCAAATATCAATCCCAGACCACTTTCAAACATTGTTGGGTAGTAAGTACTTCATTTTGACAAGGTGGTCATTTCCGGCCGCCATCTTGTATCCGCCATGTTGGATGCAAAATATTTTTTTCAGATGTAAAGGTGGGGTTGTGACCCATTATTCCGAACTAGATTTTTATTCTGATTACAATGCCACAAACCGTTTTTAAAAATCTTGATTCATTCTAAAGTTATGAGGGCTTTTTAAAACTTTATTTTTAGCCCATTTTAACATTGTGCATCTAAAAACTAAGGCCATAATCTCAAAATAGTGCTAGATAAAGATAAGTATACACTACCAGTCATTGTTGACCTACTTTCACTTGGTTATGGATGATGTATTTTTTTCGGCCGCCATCTTGGATCCGCCATTTTGAAATGTGATAAATTATTTTAAATATGAAGGGGGTGTTGTGACCCATTATTTCGAACTACTTTTTTAAGCTGAACTCAATGCCGCAATTCATTTTTTGTTAACAAGCTTTATTTATGAAATATTGCAATTTTTTTCTTAAAAATGTCAATATTTCAAAATCAAAATATGAAAATGAAAAACAGATCATGGAATTGAGTTTAGCTTAAAAAAGTAGTTCGAAATGATGGGTCACAACACCCCCTTCATATTTAAAATAATTTATCACATTTCAAAATGGCGGATCCAAGATGGCGGCCGAAAAAAATACATCAGCCATAACCAAGTGAAAATAGGTCAACAATGACTGGCAGTGTATACTTATCTTTATCTAGCACTATTTTGAGATTATGGCCTTAGTTTGTAGATGCACAATGTTAAAATGGGCTAAAAATAAAGTTTTAAAAAGCCCTCATAACTTTGGAATGAATCAAGATTTTTAAAAACGGTTTGTGGCACTGTAATCAGAGTAGAAATCTAGTTCGGAATAATGGGTCACAACCCCACCTCTACATTTGAAAAAAATATTTTGCATCCAATATGGCGGATCCAAGATGGCGGCCGGAAATGACCACCTTGTCAAAATGAAGTACTTACCACCCAACAATGTTTGGAAGTGGTCTGGGATTGATATTTGAAAAAATGTAGAAAAAAGTATGGGGGGGGACAATTAAAACTCACCCTGTATATATATATATATATATATATCTCATTTTATTGATGCAAATTAGTAGCCCAAATATGTTATAATCTAAAAATGCATTTTTACAGAACCAATGGCAAGGCTACAATGACACTCTGCAAAGTCAAATAAGCACCGCACAAGACAAGAACTACTACCAGGTCTGGGGTGTGGAGGTTGAAATGCAAGAGTACTACGGGCTACAGAAGCAGGCATTGGAGCAATATGTGATAGGTTCTCGTGGGTTGGACTTTTACCTCAACATGACGTATTTATTTTTGAGCGACTACTACAACACAGTGACAGCCACTGCCTTAGATAACCCTGGAGACCTAGAGTGCACGTCCACAGCCAAGGCAGAGTTAGATACTGTAGCCAACATCAGTAAGTATCAAACTGTCAATTCTCCTATTGTAGAAGATTCCTTTGGAAATTTAAATGATTGATGTCCTTTCCAATGCTATGAAGGATGTGCGTTTCACAAGGATGATGTTGCATTTAAAATTTGTTTCTTTGATATGGTAGAGAAAGTGATGCCGTATTCTGAAAAAGTAAAGCAAAAATATACTATTCACTAACTAAATTTATATATTGACACATGTAGTTAAAATGTCTAAGAAAGTGTGGGAATATCATTCATATATTTGGATATATTTCAGGTGCAAATGAAGCGTTATCTTGCGATATCTCCATAGTCATAAATACGAATGAACTCATTAGCGAAATCGTCGACGACTTCTTCAATCTCAACTACCGTATGCCTTATATTGGAAACGTTGCACTGCTCGAGTGCTTCTCTAAGGGATACATATTCGCCCCTTCCACCATATCCGACTGTTTCAACATCGTCTACGATACCTTTGGCCTGTACCACTCTGATACACGCAGCGACATAAATAGTAAAGTGGGAGTTCTGCAGGGATACAGCTCCTTCTACAACGGGTCAAATCTCCCCTGTGGTGGATCCTCAGTGAGGAAATTGTGGCTCGGGGGAGACGTCACACTCTACAACCTTCATCGCTGTCTGTACACCACCTCTGGAACTACGTACTCTGTGACTACTCCTAGCTACGGCACTACAACTGAACTACCCCCTTCGAATACGACATACCCACCACCAGGTGTAATCTTTGAACCATAAAGTCAATATGTAAGACCTTGATTATGTATTTCATGACACAGTTTTCTTTTTTTATTATATAAACATGTGTTATTGCAGTATGTTATATATTATTTACCACCAACAACCTTGTTTGTGTTTTTTTATTATTTTTAAATAGAGCTTCATATTTGACATTGACTTTAAATAGCACTTTAGTACCATAACCTTAGACTGTTCTGTTGTAGTGTGTCTCAATATGATAAGCCTAGAACCTAACTAGCTTCCGTACTCATCATGTGTACGACAGGTCTGTTTTTCGTTTTTTATATTTTAAATGTTTGTTACCGTGTTACATGTGTATATCAAGTTTGACGACGCCAAATCCGATGGATGTATGTATCTGAGGATGGTATTTTTATGTCGAACCGCTAGTAATATATACGGAAAATACGGAGGTATGACGAGGTAATTGTACAATTATATTATAGTCATCAATTCAGCTCATAGGCTAAATCATGTCTATTGATAAAAATAATCTTTAGAATACTCTAATATGACATTCAACCCGTGTACTAAAAATACACCTGTTGTGCATAATAATATGACTTATTACAAAAATTACAATAAACGCAATATAACAAAAAATCCATCTATCTCATTATCCATTAAAACCATATTTAACAAATTCGATCTAGACTGATCACAAATAGAGTGATTGTGTTTCATGGTAAATTGACTGCATCTTGCTATACAGGGTCAATTATAATTGTCCCCCCCCCCAACTTTTTTCCACATTTTTTCAAATATCAATCCCAGACCACTTCCAAACATTGTTGGGTAGTAAGTACTTAATTTTGACAAGGTGGTCATTACCGGCCGCCATCTTGGATCCGCCATATTGGATGCAAAATATTTTTTTCAAATGTAAAGGTGGGACTGCGACCCATTATTTCGAACAACATTTCTACCCTAATTACAATGCCACAAACCGTTTTTAAAAATCTTGATTCATTCCAAATTATGAGGGGTTTTAAAAACTTTATTTTTAGCCCATTTTAACATTGTGCATTAACAAACTAAGACCATAATCTCAAAATAGTGCTAGATAAAGATTAGTATACACTACCAGTCATTGTCGACCTATTTTCACTTGGTTATGACGGATGTATTTTTTTGGCCGCCTTCTTGGATCCGCCATTTTGAAATGTGATAATTTATTTTAAATATGAAGGGTGTGTTGTGACCCATCATTTCGAACTACTTTTTTAAGCTAAACTCAATGCCGCAATCCACTTTTTGTTATCAAGTTTTATTTATGATATATTGCAAGTTTTTTTTGTTAAAAATGTCAATATTTCAAAATCAAAATATAAAAATGAAAAACGGATCATGGAATTGAGTTCAGCTTAAAAAAGTAATCTGTAATGATGGGTCACAACACCCCCTTCATATTTAAAATAATTTATCAAATTCCAAAATGGCGGATCCAAGATGGCGGCCGAATAAAATACATCTGTCATAACCAAGTGAAAATAGGTCTACAATGACTGGTAGTGTTTACTTATCTTTATCTAGCACTATTTTGAGATTATGGTTTTAGTTTGTAAATACACAATGTTAAAATGGGCTAAAAATAAAGTTTTAAAAAACCCTCATAACTTTGGAATGAATCAAGATTTTTTTAAACGGTTTGCGGCATTGTAATCAGGGTAGAAATGTAAATTGAAATAATGGGTCACAACCCCACGTTTACTTTTGAAAGAAATATGTTGCATCCAATATGGCGGATCCAAGATGGCGGCCGGAAATGGCCACCTTGTCAAAATTAAGTACTTACTACCCAACAATGTTTAGAAGTGGTCTGGGATTGATATTTGAAAAAATGTGGAAAAACGTTGGGGGGGGGACAATTAAAACTCACCCTGTATATAAACTCTATTGTTAATCAATAACTTGGTTGGTATTTGAAAAAAATGCCATCATCCCTAACCCAAACATTCAATCAATTAAAATTAAAACACAGAATGAAAAAGAAAATGAATCGTAGGCAGGCTATGTGAAATAATTAATTAATGTATGTTTGGTTTCCTTTGCACTCTTTACCCGATAAATAATTTAGGACCGAAGGGACTTACGTGGTTCTGACACTTGAATATTCAATGTATGTGACACCTGCAGGGGTTGTAAATCCCTACAAACTGATAAAATCTTGGGTTTGCTATAGTGTTGTCTGAGAATTACATTTACAGATTAAAACAATCAATAAATACTGTCTATAATGTTTGCAATCAATCGAAGATTCCAACTGTTTACAAACTACCTAGGAAATGAATGAACAACCGTTGTTTTTGCCGCAGTATGAAAAAAGCACATTCCCGTCCTTTCCGGTATAAAATAAAAATATTAGTTAAACTAACGTTATAGGGAAAATATTACCTTTTTATGGATATATTTTAGTGAAAACCCAATCAGGCAAACGGGAATTTTTTTAGTCTGCAGGTTTGCTGCAGCCAGAGTATTTTGTATATACGATTACACCCCAAATACATTTAGTTATGAATTACGATGGGGATGTTAAATGGTTATTACTATATTCCAAGCACGTCCGTGACTTCAGGCACTGAATTATTAATAGTCCCGTGAATATAACGTAGTTAATGCGTATTTGCTTCAATACATATTGAGAATCGACATACATTACTTGTTCTTGCATCGGGAGACAGAACAAGTGGGAAAGATCATATGGTTGACAAAAGTTCAGAATGTTGCTTTATTGAGCGGAGCGAGCGAAGCGAGCGTAGCTCTTTGGGATCAACTTCAATGCAACAAATAGAGAAACATCACTCAATAACGACTGAACGCATTTCAGCCAAACTTAACAAAATTACTTAGACTAATAGTGAGATGGTTTTTAAACAAGCAAATTTCAATTAGATAATACTAATGCAATTTAAAACGAACTTAAAATTTCAAATTTTTAACATTAGGCTTATGGGACTAAAGTAGCCATATGACAGTTTTTTGTTTACAAGAAAAATGTAAACAAGAGAATCATAAGGTATTTCTTAACTTTCTAGACTTTTCTTTTAAACGTTTTTAAACCATTCCTATGATTTTAATAAACAAGAAAATGCCGTTAAAACATTTTTTCAAGGCGCGGAATTCACTGAAAATTGAGAAAATATACGGAACTACTTTGTCAATGCGCGGAGCATAAACAAGGAGCGGAGGGATACGGACCGCGGTGGCTACTTTCTTGGGAACCTATTTGTGTTGCCAGCTGATTAGAATTTAGAAACAGCCAATGTTAGAAATCATAATCTAATAAGCGATATATCGAACCGCATCGAAATCGATATTTAATCCGATAATACCTCACAGGTTATACTATGTTGAATTACATCTACGGTGCAGTAAGTTATTACACTTATTAATAAAACGCAGATTGAACACTGATCTAATTTCGGCATGTGGGGAAGGTAGGTCGGGGTTTATGAGTATTCGTGGTTTATGAGTATTAGTGTTTTGAAGTAAGGTTAGATTAGGAAGGTAAAGTGTAGGTTATAGGTAGGTGATCGGGTTGTTTATTTGTGTTGCACCATATAATTTTTATCTTTTGGAATAGTTGGTTAAACGGGGAAACGATTACAAAAATGCTCGCCTTATGGTATTAACAAGCCATCTACAGTATTCTAGCATTGACTTTATATAAAGTCAATGATTCTAGAAAATTACTACATAAAAACCAAATGAAAAGAACATTTGGATTTGGACCTTTGACCATAGCAAAACTAACATGTAATTTATGAAATGTGAAAAGTTGTATATCATTAAATACTATTCTGTAATATTCATAATTGTTCGGCAAATCTTCATTTTAATGGCTCGGCTGAAAATGGAATCTGCATTTTGTGAAACAGTAATTTGGTAACGATTCAGTAATTTCAAATGTTTATAACAGTAGCCTATCCTGTATAAATACTGTTATTTGATTGCCAAGCCACGGGCTATACATACGTCCAGTTACAACGGTAATAATAAGTAAATAAATTAATTACCTAGGCTTATAGAAGTCCACTTTTAACCACGGTATGGATAATTGTCAAGGCTTGTCCAGAAGTATAGGCTACTAATTTCTAATTATATTATCTACATTGTATATTTAAGGCATGTCTTCCCTTCTTATTATTATTCTGTTTTCACTTAAATCAGCTGAATGCGATGTTTACTTATTACTTATGTTTAGGCCTACATTTCAGCCATTTTATGTTGCATGGTTGAATTTAAATGTCAAATTTCCCCTCCTGTTGTTATACTTTAATACTCGTTTTTTTATAGTTACTGTTTTTTTATACTTAAATACTTTAACCGATTGTAAGGGTGAAAAATGTAGCCCAATGTTTTGTTGTTGTAGGCTACAGTTGCATTTGAATGTTAGATTACCTTTCTCTTTTTTATACTTTACTTTTTGGATGTTAATATCAGATTCCAACTACTGTAATATATATTTTCATGGTCAAAACTACCATAATGCACTTCTGGAAGAGGTATCTGAATAACAAGATGTAGTAAAAACAAATTTGAATTATTATAATTTTAATCAATAAAACCAGAATTAGTACATCTATTGACCTTTTTACATTTAATTACTTATACAAATATCAAATCACGTTTGTTCCGCTCAACTGGCTTTCACCTCTCTGAAAGCAACCCTAGTATAAGTGTAGATATAGTATAGGTATAAGATAATAATAATAGTATAGGTAGTTTACTTAACCATTGTAACGGTGACAACTACATTGTTATTGCAACAATCTACTGTACGTTCTGAGTAATTGCAATAATGACCCAAATAAATGTGAAATTGTGTTTGGTTTATCTCTTAAATCAACTCATGAAATCGTATGCTTTGTATTATAATGTAAATAAAACAAAGATTTTGATTAATTTTTGAAAATTCTATTATAAAAATATTGGAATTCTTTCAAGTAAATATCTACTTTTGCTATTTCGCCAACATCAATCATCCTAACTTCACAACTTTATTCTTCTATTTCTTCATTCTTAACTTCTTCGATTCTCTTTTTTATTTAAGCTGTTTCAGTTAAAAACTTATCACTAACACGTTCAAAATTTGTTTACAGATGTATATCAAATATATATTTTCCTCTGTGACGGTTAGGAAGTTATTGACCGTATTTTTTGTGTGTTATTATGGCTAAAAGCCCAAAGCCAAGTTTTGGCTATTGCCGTTAATATTGGCAATCGTGTCGCAACTCTGCTAGCCAGCATCGTTTTGTTGGTTTTGTTGAGTGTCACAAAGTATTGAGTACATCGATTGCTACATCACGTTCGGTTGTTTGGATCGTGGCATGGAATGCATGGCCTGATTGTTTTGCTGACATGAGGTGTCATCATTCTGTGTGACGTGTAGGACCGCCGAACCTGGGGTAGTCAGTCAGAGTCGAGCTCGAGGTGTCGGCGAGCCGCAGTTATTACCTTACCTTTCCCTTCCCTGCGGGTGGGAATATCAGTTTACTTTAATACTTTAAGTTCTCCAACCATTTTCAATGTTAAATAGTTTTATCTAAATTGTCTGAATTTCCAATTGTCAGTAACTTATTAAGAAAGTCATTTTGTTCATTAACACACCGTAATAAATTAAGTATTGAATTCTCTTCTGAAATCGTTCATTGAGTTTCTACCCTTCCCGTGCGTGGTTGCAATACCTCGTCTACAATTAGGATTTGTCAAAATCTGAAAACCAAAGTTAATATTTGAATAGTTTTGTAATATTTCAATTGTGTTTGTCCATCCTTATATTACTTTATAAAGTTACTTTAAGAAGATTGCTCAATAGGCCTAGGTATGAAACTGGTTGATGTTCTTAAAACAACAATTATTTTGTGTCCTACACTGTATATATTTGTTAAACCTAAAATAGACTGTAAAAATTAATTAATTATATCATAAAATAATAACTCAATTAATTTAAGCCCTTTGATTTGTCGTAACTAGATTCAGAAACAAACCCTATTGAAATTAATACGATCATATGTCAAATGTACGTTACACATCAGTTTCCTCGTATAAATTCTAAGTATATAGCAATATCTTGTTGTATTATTTATTTGTGCAATTAAGAGTCATAAAAATTGACCATAATTGATGATTTTGTCGTCATAAGTAATCTTTATTTTTAGTAATTATATATAATTGTATAATTTTAATTATTTATTATTTGTAATAAGTCATAAAATAAAAATGTAATCTTATCAATATTTAAAATGTTTTGAGGTTATTTAAATGTGTAAATGAAAAATATTTATGATACTGTACTGTACTGACATTTTAGCATCATGCTTGAAACTTAAAAAATGTACTTTAATTTTCTTTGATTTATAACGCAAAAAAGGAAAAAAAAACATGAACAAGAGTGTCGGAAAATTTAATTACACGGATCTCCTCTTTGTGTTAATGCTATTAGCGTTACTTTAATCTTTTTCAGAGAAAGTATCGATGTGAACCCAATTAATTAAATCACGAACGGCCGGTTAGATTTTGTCCGTATGAAAATAGATTTATAAGGAAAGCAATTTGTTTTTAATTTTAATTTATTCGGTTTTTGTAAAACCCCATAACTGTTTGTCATTTTAGACTACTAATCAGTACGGTAATCCAATGTCAAAAGAGTATAACAGTATTGTTCAAGTGTGTACAAAGTTTTTTTTGTTCAACAATGGTATAAGCTGATATAGGATGATAACGACTCTAATATATGTGTAATATAATATGATCATCCTATTTTCTTCGTAACATGCATTATAAAAATGCATTACGGCTTATATTCAGAGGAATTACTACGGAACATTACACTGCTTTTATCCAGAAGAAAGAATCGTATTTCACATTTCAGAATACACAATCTTAATAACATCGGAGTTAGATGGAAAGAGAGTAGATGTAAAGGTGTTATACGATTCCTTATTTCGTTTTTTATAATGGATTTTCGCTAATAATTTGTTAATGGAATTCTTACAAAGAAATTCACAAAAGAGGTATTTTCTTATGGTACCAAAAGGTGTAAAATATGATCTTTGACAAGCTATTTGAGATTTGAAACACCATGATGAGTTTTATTCAAAGTAAATTTCAAGGAATACCCTCAATCAAACAAAATATTTTGTACAGATTTTCCTTAAATGTATGTTGTCTTGTATGTAATTTATTTTCATTCATATTGTTTGCGAATAAAATGTTCACTCGATTTTAAAGTTAATTGTAGTTTGATTCCAGTGATTAAACTAACAGATTAAATATTTGGTAAACCATACTGTGCTTATATAAAATTTATGTTCTCACTATAAAATACTGCACAGAGCCAAATCGTTTATCAAACTTTTTATGAAAAAAAAAAAAATATTTTCTTTGAAAATTATCGCTTTGCAAATTTATTTTCCATTCAAAACCATATAAATGTATCTCATTATTTAATGATTAGTTTTAATTAAAGCTTTAGTATTGGTTTAAGTAGTTTGTATGGATAAATCTAAAGGAAATGTATTCATCGAAAGTAGCTTAAGCAAGCATACTGTATTAACTATAAGGATTTTACGTACATAGAGTCCCGCACGAGTTTAATATGTTTCGAACGATAACAAATAAAACAATATGATTTGGTACATAAAACCAACACCTAAAAATCTACTTTCTGAACGAACTGTCAGTTTTCGGTCATATCATAGGGACGTCGTGGAAGGAATCAGAAGGAAATCTTAAACGGAAGCATAGGTCGATATGCACGTTAAATTAAAAGTCTTGAATAGTAAAATACAATACCGCAAATTTGAGCTCGGAAGAACTACCGAGTAAAATGGCAACCATTTGAACATTTTTTAATCTGCAATTTTGAGTTTTTGAACAACTGTAATTTTTACTAAGTTTTCCATTTGGATTTGGGTTTGCGTCATTGTATTTTACTACAGACAAATAGAATAAGATTTTACTAACACAGACTTCTAATTTCATCTGCATATCAACCTATGCTTGTATTTGAGATTTCCATCTGACTCCTTGCGGAGCGACCTAATGATATGTCAGAAAACTGATAGTTAATTCAAAATATTTTTTCTATATATTTTTATAGGTGTTGTGTTGATGTACGAAATCTTATTGATCCATCCGTTATCGTTCAGAACATATTAAACCTATGCGGGACTTAATAAACTCCCTGTATAGTTTAACAATGCTGTTCATAATTCAGCGAATGGCTAATGAATTATTAAACATTCTACTATATCGAACCAATTCAGCGGACACTTACCTTAACTCTTTCGAAGATGAGGGCCCTAGACCACATTAATAAAAGACCTTTGTAAAAACATATAAAAAGACACATCTTAGGTGTTTTTATTTATTTACATACGTCATAAACCTCTTACTAAAAAACTTAAACTATCAATATATAACGAGTTAATTTTGTAGAGTGTGTATCAGTGAAAGGGGGCTGAGCTGTTTAGAGGATACTGGCGATGCCAGTGTGCAGGGGAGGGTGGGATACACCGTGGACGCCGTTGTGTATGTGTCCCAGGGTGCCGGTGACGATCTGGGGGGCGGAGGCGACTTGTTCAATCAGTAGAGGGGTGGGCTGTGGGGCTGGCTGGGGACAATCCACCTCGGGCACGGGGTCCACACAGAACTCAGCGAACACTCGAGCAGGGGCGGCCGTGGCCTCGGAGATGTAGAAGGGCGCTACTGTGACCACAGCGCCGATGGACGGCAATCTTCTCCGCCTCAGCTGGAGTTGGGTGACCGTGTATTTGCCGTGGGATGCGAGCACACGCTGCGACGGTGACGTGGTCAGCTCGTTGTTTCGGCCACAGTCGACGTCCGGAGCGTCCGTCCCCACCGCGTACACGTTACAGTGCCTGCCGAGATAATCAGCCAGCTCTGAGACATAAGACAACTACGTCACTATCGCCTCTGGAAGGCGATCAGTATTGTAACATACTATGTGGGTGCCTAACCTAACCTAACCTAACCTAACCTAACCTAACCTAACCTAACCCGACCTAACCTAACCTAACATAACCTAACCTAATTGGTGGTTATCATTTTTGTTACATCTTGTTTTGAATAATGATTCGTTAAACCTTACAACACTCTTCACCCCCCTTTCCTTATAACAGAGCCTGTCTAATCTTTTGATAAATAAATAGCATTTTTTTTGTTTTATTCCAAATCTGTGCCCAATAAAAAACATAATTTCATTGAGTAATCCAAGAGACAAACAGTTGGCTAAACGCTTTAGTTTGATCCCATTATAATAGAATATCAGATTCTCTAGAATAACGTACACATAAATTGTATTTTACCAAGTGTTACCATCAATTAATTAATTTATGAATTTTTTTGCATAACGTTTTAGTAATAAAATAATCAAATTAAGCCATTCTCTAAGATAACACTACTGTAATTGTTCTACTCCAATCCAATCTAAAATGCAATCTGCCTAAAATAATATACCTTCAATTTATTATTTGTTAATACAATAACAACATATGTTCCCTTGTAGAATTAGTGTAATAATTTGGAAATTTAGTAGGCCTGTTATATACGGTTATAAATTTAAATCCTAAAATGTTATTTATAAATCCAGAATTGGCGTTATTAATAAAAATCCTTTAGGTCTTGAAACATAAATAAACTATCCCTTGAGGAACGTTAAGACTGCTTCAAATAATTGTCTGGAAAATTGGCTTTTTTAGTAAACACATCAACAACATGTAAAGGATTTAGTTAATAAATTATATTCAGGTAGTTCAAATCAAAACAATAAACAATGATTGAGTAATAAGCTGATTAAATTAACCATAAACCTGATGATTTATCATTTAGAGCATTTTTTATTGAATTTAGTTAATAAAGTAGACACATTTTTGTATTGTCCTGAGCGTATTTTCTTACTGGTGTTAACCAATAAAATTCAATTGACATTGATGTTCTCAATACAAACTTTTTGTAATCAATTCAATGTAGATTTTTTTCATGTAACAATCAGGATTTTTTCATTTAACGTAAAATAAGCTGTATTGAATGTGATTGGCAACAACAGATCATTACAACTACTATGAAGACAGCCCTAATAAAGTGTTTATTTGTTTCCCTAAATGTGTGAAAAAGCGAGATCAGAGTGTATCCAATTTAAATAAATTTTCGTCACATAAGATGTATATCTGTGATTGCGAAAATGTTAGTTTTTTCATCAAAGGCTTATCGTTCTTGTAAATCATACCTGGGCAAATTCCAGGATGGTTGAGCTGGGTTCCCAGCTTTCCTCGGCGGCCAAAGAATCGGTCGACGTCGGGATACCTCGGGGACCAGCCGAAGTCGAAGATGACGATGGACCTGGGAGGGAATGCACCGAAGATGGCCTGCCACTCTTCAACGTCTTGGATGGAGGCTTGATAGTTGTCGTCCATGGCGGACTTCTCAGACAGGTCAATGACACAGGCTGCAGCAAGCAAAGGCTGAATACCATTTGATCGTTACAACCGGTATTGGACATGACAAACATATATACAAAGTTAAATACATGTTAGGTTGAAATAGACCTTATTTTCCACCACACTATGATGTTTTTAGCTGTTTTACATACGTTAATTGGTGGCTGAAAGTTACGTTTTGCTGGCCATGCCAGTTGTCATTGCCATTTGGGGACCGAGCAGGGTTTTACATACCTAACGCCGCAAAATCAGCTGCCCACTTATTTTCTTAAAACATTAATTCACATACACAATCAGTATCCATAGCATTGCAATAGCATTTTTTTATTGTCACTGCTGCCTAGCAATTATTTATTATTATTTTTGCTAATTCCTCAAATTATTTCTTCACATAACCTTAAAATTTTACTTGTGTTGACTATCAGTGTGCATTATTACTGGGATGAATAGTGGTAATAGGGTATACCATGGTGAAAAAAGCGTTCGGACCACGGACCGAAACGGTTTCGCAGGTCTCGATCGTTTTAATTTTGAGACGATGAGCCGGTAAAACCTCATTTCGGCCCTGGGTACGAAATATACTATTTCGTATCCAATGTATGTGTTTTGATCATCTTTGTTACTGAATTTGATCAGCTCTTACTTCAGCTAAGGCCGTTAGAAGTTTCGAAGTATTAACATAACTCATTTAATCAATTTTCTGAGTTTTAAAGCGGTAACCATCAAGATAGTATGCTGGCACTATGACTAACCAATACCCAGCTACTTGTATCATTGGTACCTTCCAAACCAATAATGGATAATGATTTATTATTATTGTTTAGCTATTATTAATACAGGGGCATATAATTCCATCTCATGGAGTTTTTCTCGGATTGCAAACTAACAAATTATTATTTAAGTGGTGATCAAAATGATATAAATGACGAGGATTAGATAAAACATTTGTATTAAGTGTATTTTTAGAAATGCCGAATAGTCTTCATTGGTCCCTAGCTATTTGCGTATTTATTTACGTATTATATAGCGTATGTTATTTATGTAGGCCTTCAACAACAGATGGTAAAGATTATTATTTTAGCACTAAGACAATGCAATTGTTGCTTTTTAATGTAACACAATATTTTATTCAATAACTTAAGATCTGTGGACGATAGTTTTCATTACTTGTTTTACTGTTTGGTACAGGTACATTCTCAATTGGTTGAAAATACATTGCTAACTTCACTGATGTGGGCAAATGATTGACCAATAAAAGATTATTGAACATTCATTAAAATTTAAATTAGCAAATAGTTTTTCCAATTTAGATTCATTCTTTTGAAAATAAAATTAGAGTATTTAATTAAAATAAACTGTATTTATTTTAACTTGTTTAAAACTGGTTTAATGAAATAATAATTTTTATTTTATTGATGGTATTCAACTTATTTTACCTGAGTGTAGAACTCCATTTTAAATTTACATGCAGAAATAATGCAGACTAATATCCAAAATATTAGGTTGAAACCGTTATTAGTATAATGAATAACTATCATTTACAATTATAATGTATTTGAGTCGATCATAATTTTATAAGTATTATTTTAATCGTAATTTACTTTCGGAACTATTTAATTAAAATGTATGTATTGCACTGACCACTTCAAAGGAGCCAGAATTGTTTTGACGTGTAGTATTTTCCTTATCATGCTAAACATGTTATGTTTACCACAAAATGAGGGAACGTCAAACATGTCACGTTTCAATAATTAGAATTTGTCAAAGCAATTAATCAGTTGTGTCGTCAACATAATAATCCACTGGAATTTACTTTATTCTCTTAATAATTAATTAAAAACAACATGAATATTATTTCAGGTGTTTGACGGTTTTGACGCTGACCAATATTAAGATAACTTTTATTTAAAACTAACAATTTAGAACTATGTGCACAATGAAAATATGTACAATTTTTAAATAACGCACACTGTGATGTATAAGAATCCATCGCACCGTTCACATTTAATTCCTAAACAGTATTTATGATGCAAAATTAATGTTTATGGGTACCTGTGACTTAATATTTTCATTTCCATCGTAAATTTGGTAATAATTCATCCGATTAAAACCTAATGTACAGTGTCCCTTCGATATTGGTGTAGCAGGACAAAAAACTGTATGTCATGTAGTGTGATCTAAGTTAACCCAGTCATTTGTTTACAATTTGTATTTCTAACATTTTCATAAAATTGCTGGTACTTTTAAGAAAATATTTTATTGCCTTTAAATTGAAATATAATTAGAAACAATAGAGTACTAGTATTATGAACCGTATGAGCAAGCTGGTCTAGTTGTAGAGGACATGAGTCCGGAGCCCGTGGTCCCGGGTACAAGTCCCGCCAATCACCAATGGATTTAATATATGTGATAGGTAAAATTGTTTCGCACTAGAATTTTGCGCCCTATGATGTGATTTCTAAGAAAACAAACCTGTTATAAACCGAAGATTATAATAATAACCGAATATACGCTAACATTTCGTATTGATCTATTTAAAGAGTTAATGACACGATAGCGCTTTCTTTATGTTAGTATCAATAACAATTATTTATGTCCGTTATGCAAGCTCATTTATGTTAAAAGTTGCACATTTCATAATCATGCAATGATTCTAGAAACAGAACGCACCAGCACAAATATGAAAACTAAATGTTGTAGATACATTAACTAAAAAGCTTTAGGCTGTGATGGCTCAAGATAATATTTAATTTAAAGCTGTATTCTATTTTACTTGGTGACAAGAAAATTTATAAAATAACAAAAATTCACAAAATAAAATAAAATAATAATAAATGGATTATATTAAATAATAATCTTGATAAAATAAAATATAAAAAATAATTCATAAAATACAATTAAACAATATTGCTGAGAAAACCCCAATAGTCTATCTATATTTATTATCTTTGGTAACCTTTGAACATATAACAATTTTTTTAATCGAATGTGTATTTTTTTCTAATTTGCAACACCGTTGCAGGAGGATCCGTAATCCTCTTACACGGAGTTGCATTTTTTCATAAGAATGGTCTACACCCAAAAAGTTTTTTATCAAACTTTGTTGACCTTTCTTTTAGATAATTCTAAATAAAAAACTGTTTTACAAATTCACATTAAGGAACACTGCACACTGCTTATTTGGGTTATCCTAAGTATCAAACACATCCTACCTGGCATGAACATCAGCTGATCCTTGCATAGTTCGCCTACTTTGTATCCGTTGTCACAAAACCTTCCAGGAACCTCGACCTTGGTGCCGCCTTCGTCACCCGCGATGTATTTGGCTTCATTGAAGAGGATGTCGGTGATGACGTTCACCAACTCGATGGTGATCTCGAAGGGTAGAAAGTTGGGGTAGTAGTTGGTGCTGAAGGGGCTGAGCCTGTAGGATAGGTCGACCGCGGTGTAGTAACAGTCGTCAGCAGCTGACGCCAGTCCCACTGTTGTTGCTATCAGCAACAGGAACACATGCATGGTTACTTCAACTGACAAACACCGAGTACCGCTATCGATACTTTGCTATATAAATTTTCTTATCGTTCAATTTATAGTGCAGTAAAAAGCTTTAACTATCGCTCTCTTCGGTTTATATAGGAGACTTTATCGCGAAAAGCAAACACTAGCACGTAACGATGGCTACTGACGACTTTGGTTCTGTCGCTGGATGGGAACTGGTAAAAAAACTCTTCCTCGAAAATCGTTATAAGTTTGGATTCTTGTTTATAGCAGAACAACACTGGATATGCTACATTTTCAACAATGTTGACGGAAGGATGTTTCAATGTAGACTGAAAGGAATCTATAACGGAATAATGTTTACATGGAATCATAATTATATCTATAGTGGAGGGGGGTTGATAAGGAAAACTGTAACTGATAATTAATTTGGGATTTTTAGATCAACATACGAGTAATTAAACACGTGATTGGTTTGAAAATAGTTAGTAATAATTGATTAGTTGTAATGCATTGTTGACATATATCCAAATATTATTCCAAATATTTATCTCGCCAAGAAATATTTATGTTTTTTTTTTTTGTTGTTTAGGAATATTGGAAGCTCACAGCCTGGTAGATGGGGTATTGGAAAACTGTTCGATAAAAAAATTAAAATTATGTTTACGTTTCTCAGCTAAATTTCTTTTCTTAGTCCTTAGTTTTTTAGGGTGTCCCGTAACTCTCTGGACACTTGTGTATAGCGTTATTTCTTAGGTCAAGACAAACACATTTCACCATAGGAACATGGGTCTGTGGTGTCTAGTTTACCGACTGTCAGTATTTATGTGTTTTTTACAAAAAAACTAATAACTCCTAAACGGTTTGAGATACAGCTTTAAAATTTTGCTAAAATGTTACTCTTATTAAGACCTATTAACGTTAAAAATTATACTAAAAACCGTTTCAAAATGGTGGCCATTTAAAATATTTGATGCCAAATTTCACGAAAACCGTTAACTTTACAAAAGAATTGCAATGAACATAACAATTTGTACGTTTTATGTTGTTTTCAATGATACCTCATTTGTTAAGATTGGATAAATAATAACAGAGAAACGTGTTGTTTTCTAAACGCATTACCACTTTTCTCTATTTAAACAATGCTAAACAACGTAAAAGGAGTATTTATATTTATGTATATTTATATTTTGTTTGTTCTATAAATTTATTAGTTATAAGAATGCGTTAGGAAAAGCCTATTTACTCTTAAATATTTAGGTAAGGATAAGCTAGTAAAGGATATTTTCGCCAATGTAATTAAACAAATAACGTTGTTGGTACATTGAAAAAGTCAAGTTAAACCTAAGAGGTATATAAATACTTCCTATAATTCGCATTAATATACAGTATTTGACCTTGACGAGCCAGGTTCGGCGGCTGTCGTCACCTAGTTGAGAAACTCAGTCAAACTTGTATTGGTCGTATCTTGTATAACACACAACAAAACTTACAATTTCCTTTGGACCTATGAATTTTGAAGAAACTCAATGTTATTATTGACGATAATTTTAATGGTGGTTTTGACATTTTAGCTTGTTTATAATAAGATTTCTTTAACACCTACAAACAAATTCATCATTTCCCAAGATTAAAATATTGTTATATTAAATATTTATTGTCAAGTATGTATTCATAATGAAACAATTGCCCTGCTTTTTAGGTACAAAAATATTGTTATATTTCATTGCAAAGTTTTCATACAGAGACAGACTCAATTAGGTTAAGTCCAATAGTGCTAAATGCTTTGTTATTGATATTTGGCATTATAGTCACTTTGATCCTTAATAGTTGGCTTGTTTTAGTTGAGAGGAAATTACTGTTGTGTCGAGGAAAATCTAAATGTATGAATTAGGAAAGTAAATCATACTAATTATATAATAAATGTGGAAGTGTGTATTAGTTTGTTTGTTTGAAGTTAAATTACTATAACTTGACTCATTAAGTACTGGTTGGATTGGACTGAAATGTTGATCATTGAAATTATGATAGCATAAATTCCCGATTGAAATACAAGCCTATTCTAATATCAAAAACCCTTTCAGGCTGCACCTTAGTGGCCCTGGAATTTTCCATGTAAACATTATAAGTATTCACACTTACAACTTTGACTAAAAGTGATTACCGAATTTTGTAAGCAGTTTCAACTTTGGTTCTATGGTATTGGATACAACAGCATTAAAATTGGGTCTACCAACAGCGTGCAGCACTATTATACATTTATATTATTTTATTACAACTGCTAATTTGAACTAAGCAGCAACAAAAGACAGTCATACACAATGAGAACTGTCCAAATAGGTTGTTTACAGTTATGTTTATGTCTTAATTCGATGACAATTAAATTTGATGACAATTTTATGACAATTAATAATATAAATTATGGTATTTCTCTAAAAATGATGCAATGGAATACGATGCAACACTACACTATATACAACACAAATGATTTAAAATAAATAGAATAGGCAGAGAGAGTATACAGGGCAGAGAACTAAAATGTAAAGATGAGCTTGCTGGAATGAGTCGTTCTTTCTTTACTCGTATTATAAGCGCCCATACTGCTATGAAAGAACTATACCTTAAAGAAACTGAAGAGTCGCGGCATTTTCAGTTTTAAGATTGTATGTTGTAATATTTTTTTAGCTGCTCATGAAACATATTGTTGTGTGTTGTATAGTTTTCATTTAGTTTTTGATTGTAATTTTATTTCTTTTTAAACTGTGCGTGACGCAAATGATAACTTATTTTCATAAAATAAAACTAGAAAACTTCAAGCATCCAGTTGTGTTACCTGTCTTGATTTAGATTGTAATACTCAATTTCTTATGCTGTATTATGGTTATATCTACGCAGGCGAAGCCGTCGGTACAGGCTAGTAACTCCGTAATGACCAACCCAGTTTAAGAACGGTTGGATATTAACTCATGCAGGCGTTCACTGAAATCAGTACCAAAAAATGATGTTATTACGTAACCCTTTCTTACTCCTACACCGTGAGATTGTAATAAACTAAGGCTGAGCTATTGCATAAACCGAACCTAAATTTAGTCTTTTAATTTAGTCTAAACATGAATGTCAGTCTTTGACGTAAAGAGGATAAATTAAATCCGAGAGGCCCACACGACTTAAAAGGCTGCTAGCTCTCCCCTTGGAACTCAATAGATTGACTTTCGCAGAAAAGGGCTCTATACTCGACATAAAGAAAATTGTATTTTCAAGGAATTCCTATCTTGTCACTATAAGTGTAGGTAGGCTGATCCGTGTATTTTTAGTCATCCTGACTTTAGAATACTGCGTCTTCCAAATATGTATTGTTGACTCAATAAGTAATTGTGCCTAAAATACGTAATGTTGTTTCGAACCTCTTTTTCAGTGAATTTCGTCGTACTTACCAACACAAATATTACATAGAGTTTAGTAGGAGAAATAATTAAATCAAATCCGAATTTCAAATAACATAACATAAAGTACTTGCATATATTTTTTTTTAAATTGTTATAAAAATCATCGGTAGGTATTGTTGGTGAAATTACTAGTATTAATCTTCTGATCAACAATGGCATGTACAAATGCTCAAAAGATGTTTTTCTCCACACTACGACGTTTTTTGTAGTTTTACAAACGTATTGGACGCCAAAAGTTACGTATTGCTGTCCATCGTCATCGTCATTTGAGGAACGAGGAGGTTCTTATATCCCTAGGGCCGAAAACCAGCTTTTGCTTATTTACTTAAAACATTAATGTATATTAAATACACAATCAGTATATGCATTGCAATAGACTTAGTTTATTGTCACCACTATCTAGGCAACTATTTATTGTTATTGTTGCTGATTCCTCAAATGATTCCTTCACATCCTATCCTACTAATATTATAAATAAAAAAGTTTGAATGTATGTATGGATGTATGTTTGTGACAAGTGAACGCGAAAAATACTGGTCGGATTGGGCTGAAATTTGGCATGATGATAGCTCACATTCCCGATTAACATATAGGCATATTCTTATTTTAAAAATCCTTTCGGGCTCCACCCCAGTGGCTCTGGAGTTTCCCATGTTAACCTTATGAGAAATGGAATTATTGAATCTTAACAGCTGTTTCAATTAAACAAGTTGGTTCTGTTCTATGATGTTCAATAGCATTAAAGTTACAAGGATTACCAACAGGGTGCAGCACTATTATTTCTTTTACATTTATGACAACAGCTAATTTGCAACCAAAAGGTGAGTGAGCGTAGCGAACGAACTTCAACCTGGAGGCGAGTTAGCGTAGTGAACGAGCTAACCTGAAGGCAAGTGAGCGCAGCGAACGAGCTCCAACCGTCTGGCAGAAGCTCGAAGGACTCCAGCGGATTAGGACACCCTCACTCACACACACACACACTCTCACCAGCGGCGGCATGGCGGTGGCCCAGTACCTGCCCCTCCTTCCCCCGGCGGCCGGTGACTCACCACTGGATTGCACCAGTAAATAAGATGACAGTGTAACTTTTTAATATTTTTCGTTTCAATTGCAAATATTTGTTTTCACAATAAAATTGTGAGTTTATCAAGCTAAAATTCGACTTGATTCCATGACTTCAAGCTTTCAAAAACACTATTTTTATTTCTAGGTTGTATGAAAAGTGTGTTGCATAATATTTAGTTGTGATGAGTAAGCTTTTGATACGCACTAATCAAAGGTCTTTAAAATAAACTCAAGTTCCTTTAAAAATATCTTTTATTAATCTCTAATACTAATACGCAATAACGTACAGGACTTATAAAAATACAAATGTACAATATATACATACATTAAATTCTTAGTCTGGCTTCTGGCTTAGCAGGTAAAAATGGAAAAAAATGGTTTTAATTAAAAACTTTAAGATATGATAAACAAGTACTATTAGCCTCAAAATATGACATACAAATAAAACGGTAGAAAATATCAATTTATAAATAACTGACACACACACTTAAAAATAATATTGAAACTAATAATAATAATAACAACAAGTGAAACCCAGTTTGGCATATCTTAATCAAATCTTAATCAACGGGAGATAATGTAATATAATATCATACTAATGTTTAATTAATAAAACTATAAATAAAATAATTTAATACCAGGTTACAGCGCAACATTGTATGAATAAATAAACAGGATTTACGTTAATAACTTTTATTTTTCAATTTGTAATGTATTCTTTAAAGAAACAGTATAGGGCCTATTTATAACTGATTGAAAAACTAAACAGGCCTAAACATCATAAACAAATAAGAAAAAAATACAAGTCCGACAGTAAATATATTTAAAGTAAAAAATACATGCCCGACAGTAAACATATTTAAGGTAAAAATATAAGCCCGACAGTAAAAATATTTCAGGTAAAACGTATAAGTTGACAGTAAATCTATTTAAATAAAAAAATACAAGCCTTCCAGCAAACATTTAAAGTAAAAAAAATATGCCCGACGGTAAACATATTTGAATAAAAAAAAAATACAATCCCTACAACATATTTAAAGTAAAAATAAAAATATCCGAAAATACTAATATCCGAGTAAATAGCAAGTCAATATAATAAAATCACAGATGGAACACAATTTTACGCTACTGTATTAGATTAAATAGTTTTTTTATGTATCACATACACATACCTCGCATCACTACCACACCAGGTGTCTAGTCTAAAGGACAAATATCCAGATCTTCATCAGACACGTCATCAATGTCACTTGATCCATCGTCGGAGTCATCTGGACACAAGTTGATGATAAAGTCCTGGATGCTAGAGTCATTCAGCCCCTCACTTGTCCAGTCGGCGTCGATAGATCTCTTGGCGTGGTCCACGTACTTCTTCCACTGTTCTGGCGTGACGGTGCTGATTGATTCCATGAACAGCTTCTGGATGTCACCCAACTTAAAAGTCTTGTTTCTTTCTTTTACGTACCCTTTGAGATACCCCCATACCATCTCTATGGGGTTGTAGTGGCAGTGGTATGGCGGAAGCCGAATCACCGAGTATCCTAATTCGGCCGCCCTTGCATCGATTGCATATTTTGGCTGGGGTGGTTTATGTAGCTTTATAACTTCATAGATTTCCCATTTTCGCAAGTCGGGACTAAACGGTATTTGTTTATCTTGCAGCCATTTCACCATCTCTGCTTTGTTGCTGCTTGTGGTTGTTGCTGCGTTGTTGGCGCTTTGTCTTTTACCCTTGAGTGGTACGGCGCGTTGTCCATTACAATCACACTTCCAGGGGGGATTGCTGGTAGCAAAACTTCAAAGAACCATCCCTCAAAAACGTCGCCATTCATGTCTTCATGGTAGTCGCCCGTCTTTTTGGATTCAAAAATAAGAGGTGGAGCATTTATCCATCCCTTCTGTCCCCCCGCATGGCAAATAATCAAACGTTTACCCTTTCCCAAAGGGGTACTCAGGGTTCCTTTGACTGAATCGTCAGTCCTACCTTTGTCTTTCGTTAAATTTGCATTTATCCAAGTTTCATCCAAGAACACAATGTTTTCAGGATTTATATTGTGAATTTTTCTTAGAAACTGGCATCTCAGGAGTGCAACTGACGGTTTTTCCATCAAACATTTCCTACTATTAAACTTTTTGTATACAAAGCCTATCGCTTTAAGTATTTTAGCTAATGAAAATCTACTGCCATGAAACAGATCAGCATCTTTCAAGGAGACAATAAGTTTTCTAAGTGTCGGTACCTCTTTTCTTTCATAATAAGATAAGATGTGTCGGTGGATAGCTGATTTCTGAAAGTCGTCTAAATTAGAAACATAGCTATTATACGACTTACGACGGGTTTTCCTCGGTGTACGGATGATGGTCCGGCTTTTCTTTGAAACAGGTGTTTCTTCATCTTCGAAGTCATTTGTAGCACTTTCGACTCGGCTTAAAGAGCCACATTCACTTCCGACGTCCTTCGTTACTTCTTTCAGTTCACTATTAATTCGGCGCACAGTCCTGTATGGCACTTTGCAAGCAGCGGCAACCCTTTCAAGAACCTTGTTTAAATCAATAAGAGGTCCAAAATTATTCTTCTCTAAATAAAAATAGTCTATCACAGACGCCACAATAGTTCTAGCTTGAGTATGTAATACTTCTCTTTTAGAAGTCATTATAGAATCACTTGTTTACGAAAAACTAACAGATCCCGCACTTAAAGAACAACTACCCTATCATAACTATTCTATAGGCCTAACTTGCGATGTTTCACTTGGTCACGTTCACGAGCTACTAAATCACAATCGCACAAATCGTTTCTTTCCTCACTAAACTGTGTCATCAGTGACTCACAGGATAGCCAAAGTGCGGGAAGTGGCCATAACGGGTAGATAATGTTATTAGAAAAGACAGCGCTGAGTCATAGGTTAAGCAAATAATATTCCATTTTGCGAACGCAAAGCTACAACCTCCACCGTTAGGGGTTACAGAGCAAACCCTAACTCTAAAGGGATAACTTAATCAAATCTCTATTTAAACATTACTTAAAAAAAAATGAATATTAAGTAGTAAGCAAGTGTGGTCCAATGCGCCGCAAGTAAAAAGGTTTTAACTATCTTAAGTTTTAATACCACAGTCTAATATGGTTTTTATTCTGTAATAGTACTTTAAAAACAGACACAACAATCATTGACCACCTTTTAATTCATGGAAAATTGATCTATAATGCTACCTTAGACCCCGACACGTAAAAGAATCCCTTTGTAAATTTGGACACAAACCTACCGTTTAGTTTAATGAATCTTTTTATTCTAAGTTTTTTAAAGTGCAAGTTGGTTGCCAATTAGGAAATATTAGACCTACAACATTAACTATACATAGCTATACATAGTACCAAAGATTACATATGCTACGCAAAAAGCATATTTTGCGTAGCATATGTAATCTTTGATAGTACTTATCAAAGCTAACTCACATTAATAAAATATCATGCAAAAACCTATACCCCAGAAATCAAAATAGTGTTTTCAAAGCTTAAAGTCGTGGGATCAAGTCGAATTTTAGCTTGTTAAACTCACAACTTTATTGTCAATTCAAATAATTACAATTAAAACAAAAAATGTTAAAAATATTCATTTTCATATTTGTTATGGCCGCAAGCCAGTGGTGAGTCACCTGCCGGGCGGGCAAGGGATGGGGCAGGTATTGAGCAGCCGCTGGTGAGTGCGCGTGCGTGGGCGAGGGGTCGCCTAATCCGCTGGAGTCCTTCGAGCTTCTGCCAGACTATAAAGGTGAGTGAACGTAGCGAACAAACTTCAACCAGGACGTGATTGAGCCATGCGAACGAGATAATCTTGAAAACTAAGAAGTTAAACGGGGCAAAGCCCGCGGGTTACAGCTAGTAACCTTATAGTTTTAATTGTGTTCACTGATAGTGTGCATTATTATTGTGGTGAATAGAGGTAATAGAGTAATAGTGAGGTGAAAAATAGCGTTCGTACCATGGGCCGAAATGTATTTGCTGCTCTCAATTGTTTCAAGTTCTCGACATCGTCTCGAACTTTAAAACCGATCTAGAGCCAGTAAAACCTCATTTTCGGCCCTAGTTACGAAATATACTATTGTATTATGTTTGTCCGTGAAGTAAAATAAGTATGCTAAATAGATGTGGATGATTTTGATACACGACGTTAGTGATAAAATACTTATATGTCTTCCAAAAATATAGATGTTTAGCGCAAAGAGCAACAAAGCTCCAGTGGAACTGTGATGCCACAAAACAAACAAGGAATGTATTATAATGATCTTTATTGGTGTGTACAATTTAACCTTGAAATGACGTTACATGCCTAACGGATAAATTAAGAATAATAATAAGTATAAATTTGCTGAACAAAAAGTATAACTTTGTTCCAAAGCTATTGGGTTTGAAAATAAATATGAAGCCATATAGCCCATTCAAGGACATTTCCTCGTAAGTGAACAGCTATCATATTAAAAACGGCGTGAAAAAGATACAAATGGCTAAGAATACTTTTGTATTATTTTAGTAGTAATAGCCTTAAAAACGCACCGTTATTATTATGTCCAGTAATTTTCCTGCTAAACATCAGCATGAGAGGGACATTGGTATGTCTTTGTTGTAGTGGTGGAATTTCAACTTTCATATTTAATGCGTGTACATTAACACTTTCTTGTGCAGCTATCCCAGTATTAGAGCTGGATAACCTTGTAGAAAGTAAATACCATAGTAATAAAATTGTGTGCAAAACTTTGTATCTTGAATAGTATATTTAAGATGCAACTTCATGCAGTGATAAGCTTGATATGTTCTATACTATGAGAAAGATTATATTGGATTATACAGTCCCGAAGCTTGGCCTCGTTTGATAAAACTTAACCTACGAGTGACATTTTCTGCCATAGTTAAAGAATATGACAGAAGTGATTACTATCATTGTAGTTTGCTAAAACCTCGAGGTTTATTGGAATTGAATTTCAATATAGTTGAAACTATATTTGAAACTATATTGAATTGAGTTTCAATATTCTTCAATATAGTTTTAGATACGAGTAATGCATGTCCTGGGAAAAACCTAAGCTATTTCAAAAAGCCTTGTTCTTACAATTTGATTACACTTAATGGTTAGGGACGAAAGAACAGAGGTATTAGGCCTGCTATTCGGTGATTTTTAAGACAAAGGTAAATCTGATATTATTTGAGTTGTGTTTCTGTATACCTACAATTTTCGTTTAACACTTCGAAACCTAATTTGCAAAAAGTATTGTTTAGTTTAAAAAACCAAACTAAAATTATATTGACCAGCTGTTTTAGCTAGTATAACATATATTTGTTAATAAATTCAGTTTATAGGCCTCTTTACCTTGCCTGTCTACATGGGCAACAGAACGCCCAGCAAAGCAAGAGTTGTGCCAGTTCAGTACAAGGGTGAACTGCACTGATAAGTAATAAGAATAATAATAATAAGAAGAAGAAGAATAAGAAGTAGTGAGAGAATACCAGCATCCGAGCACAAGACATCGCTGCCCAAGACCAAAGACTCTTTATGGGATATCATTGTAGACTATTTCGTCTAATTATTGTTTGCAAAATATTGTACTGCAAAGCAAATGCCGCAGTGTGTTGTTAAAGACATGAATAAATGGATGTTATGTTTGAAGTGAATTGCGTAAATATAAGTTAAATAATTAAATATTTAAGGTTATATTACATTAAATAAAAATTGCATTTAAAGGAGCCATAGTTTTGAGTGGTTGGCTTAGTCAAAAGAGTATTTTATTTTGGTGTTTATAAAGTCTTTGACAATAAACTACTTTAGAACAGGATGCTTTACCTAAGTGATACTATAAGCATTTTATACAACAAGTAGACGTCATTCTAACATGCAATTGTAGCTGGTTTTAATGTGTATTATGTTGGTTATTTTGTGAGAAAATGTCTACATTGGGACCCCTGAGCCCCAAAATCCTTTTTTCGAATTGATTGGTTTGAATTGAATAGAGTTTGTTTACTGATGTATGTGTGTGCCAGCATGTGTGTGTGGATATGTACAGAAGTACTGATGACTACAGCCATAGAGTAAATAAACAGGTGTTCATATTATTTGCTTCAGCTATGGTCCGCTTCATGTATGTACTCATCCTAACTAAGAAGATGCACAGATTTTTTGAAATTTGTATATTTAATTGTGACTTTCCAAATAACATTAACGATGGGATTTTAATAAAAATTGCTCTGACGATTTTGTTCAAAATGTAGTAAACTATTGCCCTTTTCAATTTAAAAAATGTGCAATCACCAATATTTTAAGTACTACAATCGTTGAAGTGTATGCGATTTTACAGATAAAAACTATATTTATCCTTGTACCCATTATAAGGGTTGTTGACATGGTAAATGGTATGTGTCAGTTTGCTTCTTCTGTTTAATGGATACATTGTGCAATATGTTCTTTTAACATA
Source organism: Macrosteles quadrilineatus (assembly GCF_028750875.1). NCBI lineage: Eukaryota > Metazoa > Arthropoda > Insecta > Hemiptera > Cicadellidae > Macrosteles > Macrosteles quadrilineatus. Next base: position 848,339 of record NW_026542597.1, read on the forward strand.
TATGACGGTACCAATACAACGGTAAGGAATTAAATACACGTTTATTACAGCAATAATTACATATAAAACACGTAATGAGCGATTGTAGGACAGTTAATCTATTACTTTACCGGATATAAACAATGAAAACCAATTTACTGTCGAAATATTTTAATACCTAAATGGATTTATTCATATGAACTAAAATATTTGCTTATTTGATTAAATTCATTCAATTCAATTTGGCTAGATAAATTGAAATACATTAGTATAATTAATATGGGCTTACTACCAGATTATATTCCATTCCAATGGTTTTTATTAAAACTTAATTCATTCTACATTAAAAGTAGCCTGAGTTCTGAGCTTGTAATGATAATATTGATAGATACGATATTTATTAGAAGATACAATATTTATAACGACAAATGCAACCTACAAAATAAAAGGTTTTACCTTTTGTTTACAAGCAGACACTTATGTACTTCAATGCTAACATGAGAAATAATAAATTTTCTAAAAGCCGTATAGCCGTATAGGGGTCATCAGGTTAATACTTTTACTTTCTCCTTTAATAGTTACCATACAATATCTACACATCACATTTTACCATACGGTTATTATGGAATTAACGCAAACAAATTAAGTTCAAATAAAAAACAATCATAGGGAAATTTGATTTTAAGACGTAGTTAATCCTTTTAGCGAATTTCCCATATAGGGAATTAGCTATTACCGTAGTACTCATGGTAAGACCTGGACGCGGGACAGATTTTTCTTTCGTTTTGAGGTCCCTAGAGGCCAAAAACACCATCCGTTCAAATTCATATATATATATATATATATATATATATATTAATATATATATGTATATTTATATATATATTAATATATATATGTATATTTATATATATATTAATATATATATGTATATTTATATATATATTAATATATATATGTGTGTGTCCGTTAGCACGATAACTCGAGAAAAAATGATCCGATTTTGATGAAATTTGGTACAAACGTGTAAACCTACGTTTATTCGAACGAGTTCGCGATCCAGCATGATCGGACCATGGGAACGGGGGTTTACGGGGGGTTTTATGGGGTAAAAATAGGTCATAAAATTTAGCAATTTCTTTCCAAACCATTTTGTACAGCTTAAAAAAACAAATAATTTAGTATATTGAAGCGTTACTATGCGCCTAATGGTTACGGAGAAAATTCAAACAAATTTTAAATTTAAAATTCCCATGTTATTCTTATGGAGAATAATTAAACTGTTGTAGTTTGCTTGTTTATGAACATATTTTGATCAAATTTGGAAAACGTTTTTATTTCTTACTAACTATTAACATTTTACAAAAAAACCCTCCCTGATGCAGCAAACCTAAGTACTTATTAAACTAATTCTATTTAAATCGGGAATAAATGTTATATTTTTAAGCAGACATTTCAGTGTAAATCAAATCAGTCAAATGGAAATTCGCTTAGTCTGCAGGTTTGCTGCGGCGGGGGTATTTTTTTCCTTAAGTTATCCGTATTTATCTTACACAGTGCATACATAATATACTTTGATAACATTTCATAGCAGTAAATGTGTAAAACATAGTATTTTGTAATTATTATGACTAGTGTACCTGTTGCTCGATATCGAGCAATTATCAGGTACCGGTATTATACAGAAGTTACTTAAAAACTACACTAATAACGGTCATAATTTTCGATGAGTTTAAAAGACCCGACTAAATACTTATGTAACTAATTGAAATACTCACGCTATTTAATAGCACGTTGAAATAATAAACGCTTCTTGTCAAAATATTTTAGAATTTTTTGGACCCGACCTTATTTTTTTGTGTTTTATACAAATGTTTCCCAACTTAAAGCTATTACCAGTAAACATTTCTTGCATGTATTTATTTGATCTGACTTTAGATAGGTTTACTTTACCACTGTGACAACATGAAGTGTCCATATTCTTCATGGTTTTTTTTTTACTTCCAAAAAGTCGCTTAGCATAAATGCCAAAAATGAATCATCTCCCCAAGTGATTGTGTACCTGGATTCCTTACTGTGAGACCAGGCCTCTCCTCTACTCTTCTCATACGTATACGATTTCCTATTAATTGTCTCATCCACCTGTTTTCAATATTTCTCCTTTAAACTCAAGAAGTTGTCTGTTCTTCCAACAAAACTGATTGACTGTTTAGATTTGTCTATAACCTCCTAAATATTACATACATCAATATTTACTCCCAAAAAGCTGGTGAGTTTTTTAAATACATTTGCCGGTTTTGTTTAAAAATTTGATTTCAATGTAAATCATATGGGGGGAATGCGACCTTTGAGAGCGCCTCGTGCCCTTAAGGGTAAGAGTTTTTCAATTCAACCTTTATGCAAAACTAAGAATTAAGACAAATTATTTTACACCTCAAACGTTAAAATCGATCCAGAAATAACGGAGGAGTTTTGTTCACAAAAAACAGCCCTCACGTATTAACAAAAGAGAAGATAGTTTTGATCTTTAACGAAAAATTATAAATTGAATAACTGGATGCTGGACAACACTTACTACTTAAATTTTGATATTAAATGTATTAAACTTTACAGAAAGTATAATAAGTATAAAGTATAAATCCAAAACAGTATTTTAAAACATTCACGCTGTTACTAGAATACTCACCACTCTCCGTAGTGTTCACTAAGCAAACATCAGAGCGTGATAAAGAACACAAACAATATAAAACTCAATCATGAGCTCGACTCCGGTTCGAACTGCAATGTTCGCAGTGGGTCGTATAGCCCTGGTGGTGTGGGCAGTGGTGTGCCAGTGGGGGTGTGCTGAAGCATGTAGTGATTGTGCCTACACAGGGTCGCTCCTCACCTACTACATCAATGGGATGAACGGACCCTGCTGGCCAGGGTTCACCCCGTTCCTGGTCTTCCCGGAGATCACCGAAGACACTCTCTTCTCTGGGTTCACCGAAGACCGCTACATCTCCGGAGATGAGGTTGCCACCTTCATCGAGGTCGGGGGATGCTACCACCCGGAGGGGAAGTTGATCGGAGATCTTGGACCGGAAGATTTATTCCTCCTGGAGAGTATGTATGAATATTTTATGTAAATTTTGCAATAAAACATAGGTTCAATTTAATTTGTTTCGCTTAGCAAGTTATAATTATAGTGACCAGTGGCGATAAGTAAACAAGGTCATCATGGTTTTTATATATTTTTTAAAAAAACAAAAAACTCGGTTCTTAGTGTTCAGAAAACCAATATCTATCATGGTTCCTAAAATTTAAAACAAAAATGACTATTTTTTGTATCAAGACTTTGATGGTGAATCAATTGTTTGAGTGTTTTGGGTTGGTTTCGGTTTGTTTTATTTAGATTGTGTGCGGTAGTTGTTTATTTTTTGTGCCGAAGCTTTGACTCACATTGCCTATAAAGTACCTATCATTCTTGTACTACTCTACTTCACATGGTCCATATATTATTTCCCCGACGGCTATAGGCCGCAACATGAACCAGATCTTACAGTTGTCGATAGCAAAAAATATTGAAACACTATTCTAAATAAGTACTTAACAACTTTTTAATTCAATAAGACTATTAAGCATTTACTTAATTATTTTATGAATATTAAAGCAAAATTTATGAATTGGTTTATACATTTTAAATTTTTTATGAATTTATTCATTATTTTGAATCAGCCTGCAAAATAATATTATTTTATTGCAATACATTTTAACCTACATATACGTTAACAATTTATTATGAATTAGCTGTTCATTCATATTTTGTATTAAATAAATAAACAAAAATACATAAAACTTAAACTAGCCTAGAACATAATATAAAATTATACATCTCAAAAAGAGGTAGTTCGGTTATATCGGAATTAGTTACATATAATTAATTAGGTACACAATCTAAATCAATCTGATAAGCCTCTGTAGCAAAATCAAAACAAAATTTTAATTAATCTCATTTACTTTCTTTATAAAGGCTATTCGAATAATAGTTACTTGTCATAAGACTACTTTTATGAACTACCGAAAAAGTGTTTGTAGAATGGTTCAGGGTATTAATTATTTATGAAGTTTATAAAAATATATGACACATAAATTTAAAAAAATACATAATAAATTATTTTTACTAGGCTATACTAAAGTAAACAAACTCTTAGCTTCCTGTAACAGAAGTATTATGTGGATATAAAACATAACGATATAGTCGTAGGTAAAAGGTTTTAGCTGTAAGGCCTATATTCTTATTTTACGGCGGAGATTCTCACCGCATCATAAAATATTCCACTAAAATTTACGAGATCTATAATATTTACTAGGAAACGAGGAACACTTAACCGACATTTAGGATTTATGAAACGCTCATATAACATTATTTATGTTTTGTGTAGCATACAATATAGATTCTTAAGTACACTCTCAGTTTTAATGTGATATATAAAACACAAATGTTTGCATAAACGAATTTTTACAATATTAATGATATTTATATCATAGCATACTTAAAATGATAAGTATTGTTCATGTAGAGATACTGCCAAAATCGGTAACGAAGATAACAATACAAAGTAAATGTATATGCCTAATATTTGTCTAAAAACTATCTACTAAAACTGTCTATCGTGTTGTTAAAAGTACTTTACAGAACTAAACATTGTATTTGTGGACAAAATTATAATACTAGAGGGGATCAAATATTTAACTTACTTTTTGAATTGGTCAAAAGTATCTTTTAGTACACCATTTTGAGAAAGAAACCAACATATTGTTATGGTGTTATAATGTAAAAAAATATTATAGGGGATAGGCTTACCATTAGGGGAAAGGATATTGTAAGGAATGAATATCACATGGAATCAATTTTACTTCTTATTTCGAGAAAACAAATTTAGCCTAAATTCCTAACTAACTAAATTTTATATTGTTTTGAGACGTGCATTACGTAAATCAGATTTTTCTTTAAAATCCATACATACACATAAACTATTTTGAAGGCAGCTTAAAATATTCATCAAAAGGTCCTTTTTATACATTCAATACACCTAGATAACTAACTAGTGTTAATTAACTAACTATGTGTGTGTTAATTTAACTAATGATTTATTTTCTACTTTTTTTACTATTATTGAATGCTGTTTTTTAAACATGTTTGTAATAACTCTATTGCTTAAACGCAGTTTCTTTCTTACTTTTATGGAATAATTAAATTAAAAAAATATATTTTACGTGAATTTAAGATATTTTGTTAAAAAAAAATAAGAAGTTTGTATCTAAAACAATAGTATTCAATAGATTTCCTACAGCTTTCAAGTAATATTTTTAAAAGTAACGATGTTGGGTCAGATTATGGCACTTTTTTGTGGTTAAATATGCTAGGTAAACATTACATGTTTATAAATAACACATGTAATGTTAATGTTGTAATATAACATTAGCATGTTATATTACAACCTTTAACATTGCTTTTGCGTTGGTGTTTTAGGTCATGAATGTTGGGTACAATTAACACATCGAAGACTATTTTAACAAAATATTATTTAATAAACATGCTATACACTAGGACAATTATGAACCTCGTGAAAAAATACATTTTGGTACGACGTGATTTAAAATATAATTTGCCAATTAGGAATTCTCACAGTTTAATACTGTTAGGGGTTTAAAGGTCTAATTCAATAATTGAATGAAGTGTTAGGGTTTTAAACAAGCTATGAACAGATCCCTTATAAGATTTAAATTAGACTCGAAATTTATTATGTAATATACAAGCGGGACCTTGTAGTTTTTTTTCTGCACTGCATAAAATAAAATGGCTACCGAAAATAACTATAGAATTGATTGGACTTAAATGTCACGAAATAAAAGCTGCTGTCTCAAATGCAATTTTGATATAAACAGGTAGAAATGCCAATTTCGCTTTATCTCATGGTGCTACACAGCTACTGCACATCATTTACACAATTTTTTATCCTTTAATCAATTCTAGCTGGTGAAAAGAGTTTGTAAACATTTTACACAAATAAATATTATTCATTTTCTGTAATATCAGGGTTTTTATCATAATTTGTTATTGTGCAATAAAATGTTCTAAATACTTTTCAAGTTGTTAAGGACTTTATTTATCGATGTTAAATGCCTAACAGTTTAAAAAAAGAAAATATTGGTTTCCAGAAAAAATACTATGCATTAGGTAAATCAACTCAAAATAATAGAGATGGAGTATCAGACAGCAGTTTGTAAACACTGTTTGATGGTGTTTTGTTTACATTGATGACATTTGTGTCTGCCAATATTAGTGTTGGCAAAATTGTTTCATTAACGAGGAAGTGTAAGTTTTTTTAATATTTTTTATTCTTATTCGTGATATTTATCTAATAAGTAGTGGGTAAAGAGGCCTTATTAATTTTAAAGCTTTTGGCAAAATATACTTTCTTTTGTGATGCCAATATAATATTTTTTTTTTGCAATTGAGTATCGTTGTATCAATTTACCCAAGTATACATTGACTCCAAATATGAGTAGAAGAGCTTAACATTACGCATTTTTAAATCAGCAGGATGTTATAACCTCAAGGCTACCCCTCAATGGTAGCACGAACTTTGTCCTTTTGTAAATCAACGTTGGAGGTTTAACCATGTCATACAATAAATTTAATGCACCATATAATTCCCCCTCATACTCCCTTTCTGTTGCGAAGAAAGGACTAGTTCTATGTACTGTATAAATTAAATCAACATTAATTCATCTTTGATTGACTTAGATCTTTTTATTCAGTGAGGAAAATATTTACTCGGACTACCATCCATGTAGATTATTATACGCATTGGTGTAAGAGTCAACATTGTCTTTATACATGGGAAAATATACTTAAATTATAAATCAATCAAAGCACAAGAAAGCATAGCTATATTATAGTTATTGTTTTGGTCATTTCTTACTATGAATACTGTGATCAAAAGAGTTTATTTATCTTTTAGTAATCCGAAATAAAACAATGTGTATGTATATTTTGTATTGTTTTGCAAGCAATTTGTTACATTTGCAGCCATCCAAATTGACGTAACATGGAAAGCTGCCAAGGACTCGAACTACGAGATTACCAAGGAAGACATAGAGCAGTGGATCTGCGAGTATGGGATGATTCCTCCGCGGTCCTTTGTCATCTTCAACACAGGGTGGTCCTTCAAGCGCGGTAACCGGTACTACGGTCCGGACACCCTGGCTGACATCGGCAAGGTCGATGACCTTCTGACCGACCTATTGGGCACCAACGTCCTGGAAGATATAGAGTACCTCATCCCTGGAGTACTGGAATTCTCTTGGCCTGGATTGTCTGCAGGTTAGCCACATGTTTACTGTTATTCATCAACTACTTAAGTTTCTGATTACTGTCTTTTTGTCATGAAGAAATAAAGAAGGCCTACCTATGAATGTTAAAGTATTCTAAATGTTGTGACCGGAGAAATACTGTATTGAGAAAGCATTCTTATATACCTGTATGTTTTTTGTTGAGGAATTACACAGTTGTTCGTGCTTTGGCTATCAGCATGTTTAATTTCTTTTGTTAAGGGTCCGGTCCATCATAGCATTTAGGTCCTAAATATCCTTTAATTGAAGATAAACACCATTATTAGCTACCAATACTTATTATATTACTATAGCTTTGCAAAATTAAAACAGGAAAGCTATAACTCATGAAAAGCTTTCCTAAATAGCTCCAGTACTTGTTTTTCCCAATCTTACTTTGTTGGCAATTAGAGAATTTGTAAGCATGACTTTTATTTATGTCAAGACGAAAAATGGATACAAATATTATAAAAAACATCATCTGGGATACATAATTGTTCAAAATTAAAAATAAGTTAAGTTTTTACAAGAGTACATTGACAGTTTCAAAAACCTTAAATGCAGAATTCCTGGTTAAGCTAATGCATTGCATTGATAGTTCCATCAATTACATCATTTGCATCAAACAATTTGCGAATATATTTAAAATAATTTTCTTTGAATTTATGGTTGTATTAATGTTTTTAAAATGCATACCAAATATGAACTATGGTTTAATGTGCTTTTTCCTTAACTTTATTTTTGTTCTGTGTATATTTCTATCTATGACATTCGAAATATTTATCTATTATATTTTATATTATATGATATTTTAGTGTTGTAAATAAAAACTACGAATCTGTCACATAATTAATCGACAACCAATGAAAAAAGTAACACCAAGGTCAATCCTTCAATCTATCTCTTTCGTAAATCAATTTCAGCAGAAGTCCAATCAGCAGCCTTTAAACTTTAAGGCGAGCACTAAAACCACTACAGTACTAGCATCTCAGTTTCCCCACCCGCTAACTGATGAGAACCTTTTCTGCGAAGAGTGGGGTATTGTGGGAAAGCCCCTCACGTCGATTTAAGAAAATCTTTAAATTTAAAACCACTTGGTTACCTAGACAATTATTATTAATTTCGTTGGTGATTTTTTATTTGCATGCATATGATTCACCTCTATTATTCTTTGAAACTAATTATAAATATCAAACTTACAAGTAATATTTGATCTCTACTCAATTAAAATCTTTATTTCTAACCTGTCAAGTGCTAATTTGCATCATTTGATCTATTTTAGGACGGCAATAACTTGTAAATACTGGATATTTAAAATTTATTAATGGTTATTCAATCATGGTTATTCAATCAAACTCTGTATGATTGAATAACCAACTATGACTGAGAAGCTTTTACTGAATAAGAGCCTACTTTCTAACAGTACAGTGTTTTGAGTCCATCGATCATTTTTATTTACCTAGTATTTCTCTTTTATATGCTATAGCAATAGCAAGTTTACATTTAAAACTAAAAGATTTATGTATACAGATTTATGTATACAGTAATAAAGATTTATAAACACAAATGTCTCCTTTTCAGAGGCCGCGGAGTTCCTTTACGACCACTTCGACATCAAAGGCATCGGTATAGACACGCCCTCTGTGGACGCTGGGTTCCGCTACAGGTCCTACGTAGGCGACTACCCTGACACCCGAGGTGTGAGGAGGTTCCTAGCCTCCTACGGGCTGTTCTTGGTCCAGAACCTGCTGCTGTTGGACATTCAGCTCCCTGCTAGAGGGGTTTTCACAACTCTAGGAGTGTTCAACATGTGCAAGGCCACCAGAGCACCTGTCAACGTGTATGTAGAGTTTTGCGCTGATTGGACTCCTTCCATGTGCTGTGAGGTGTCTGATTACATTAGTGTTGTGTTGAACAACTACCCCTACCCTTACCGACGCTAATAGATACGGTACTTGAAATTTATTTGGAATGTAACTGATCCTTACCAAATAAACTGATGCGAAATTCACTTTTTTATAGTAAGCATTATACGATACTTTTCCAAATATTGTTGTTAATTTCATAATGTTTTATCATTTTATGTGTTATTATAATGGGAGCTTTAGATAACCAACAGATTGAAAACTTCCATAGAAAAATCAACATACCTAATTATTCTTTAATGAAAATACATACACTTAGATAATACAAATTAATTTGTTCCTAAATTAGAATATTGGTACCTGAAAGGAAAATGGAGAACCACTAACATTTTCTTAATTTAAATGTTGAAAAATAAATTATGTAAGTCATCATTAAAGGTTTATTGTATTATGTAGAGTAAATGTTATATATTTAGAGTATTTTTTGTAAAAAGATTTAATCATTAAACATACCTTTTATGGTTTCACGAATATCTACCACAGTCATATTTAATTTCTTTATTACAAATAAAAAAATGTTACTGTCAATCATAGAAACTGTCTTGACTTTAATGTATGTTTTTGTAAATAAATAGAAAGTTGTATATATTTTTGTAATTTTTTATACAAATGCTGTAAATAATAATGTAAATTATTTCCTACTTTTATAACAACGCTTGAACTTTTGTTTATTTCTACCCCAAAACTTCTCAAATTAGCTTACATTTAAAATGCCTAATCAGCTAAGCATGATTTCAATTAGGTTAATCGTTGGATTTGCAGATATTTATTGACAAAATATTAAACATTTTAACTATCAAAGCAGGTGATATTAATTTGCGAATTTACATGGTTACATTGCACAGTTAGCTAATTTATCGGAGAGGAATAGGAGTTCGTGACGTGATTAGACAAGTTAAGTAGATTTTCTTTTAACTATAATTTCTTTCAATAACAGATTAAAAAAAAAAATAAGAAATAAGTATATTTAAACAAACTATTATCCTTAAAAATTTTTAAGAAAGCAAAAAGTAAAATGTTCATTATTTAATATTAATGATATCATTAGAATCTTGGAAATAATTGTTAACAAATGTATTTCTCTTTATAGATTAATTTTATAGCTAAAATGACTACGTTGTCATTAACTTCTCCTCTGGCATTTTTAGCCTTACTGCACATTTAATGAAGAAAAATACACCAATCCGTTCCAAATTGTGTATCCTAAAGTTATAATGCAATGCGACCTTAAATATAAAACTGTTTAATATAACAATGAAATACTTATATCTTTTGTATTATAATTATATAATAAATGTGGACTTGTGAATATCAAAATGGTTATAATTCAATGGAGAAAGTAGTTGATTTTTCGAAAAAAAAATATAATAATATGATATAAGATATACTACGGGATGATGTACTTTAACACAATCAATCAGTCTAACTATAAATCTATTCTGGGAGCGGAATGAGAGAAAACATGATAAAACGGTAAGAAGTGAAATTAAGCAGATTTTAAGAATTTTAATGTTTCACATTTACAAGCTTATACATTTACTGCTTTTATAAATATTTAATTATTTTGTTTGACACAAGAACTATATTTTCTGTCGTTAATATATATATTTTTTTGCGTAGCCACAAGTTACTTAATATATATGAGGTTAATTTACCTTGGGCCTGATATGTCTTAGCACTAACATTCTCTTTTCATCACAACATATAAAATTACTCAAATGGATTAAGGCATATTTTCCTAACTTTATTGATTTGAGACAATGGAATATAGCAATATGATATTTCACTAAAATTGTCTTCTTTGGTTTGGAGGTGCTGAAGAAGTTGGCCTAGACTCAACCAAAGAAGGGTTGTTACCTGTTATTTATCCTGTGACATAGAGAGTTCAGTAATATTTAGGCTATCAGCGGGTTCCATAATGGTTTATGAAAGAATTCTAAACTGCGAGGTAATTTTGAAAAAGTTTGATTGTGTTGATTATAGTGGCTTTAACAATCTTATATTTGTCCAATTCTGCCATACTTTGCACTTTTTTGACAAATAAGTAAAAGCTACTCGATATATGCTATATCCAGTCATGGTTGAAACTTGGACCATAAGTTGACATTAAGTAATTCTTGTTTTTAGTCAAATAACTGGTCCGGAAACACTAAACACCAATCATTATGCATAAACGTTGTCTTTGTATCTCTTAAATTTACAAAAAGTCTTCTTGATAATAAAACAAATTTAAATTAAAGTGGAATTCCACAAAAAGATCACATTTGCAATGCATATTGCCCTTCGGATGAAGGGGATTGCCATATTCGTATAGCATCAACCTTTAACGTGAAAGTTTGAAAAGTAAATACAGAAATGTTTGTCATTACAGTTTAGGGTGTTATATTTTACGTTGAAGACTATGTGCATAGCTCTAAAGAAAAAAAAATTTTCCTCGGAGCATAACTATGTCCCAGATATCAATGTTCATACAATTAAAAGTTGTAACATCTAACTACTTAAGAGTAATTTGATCGAATAAATTGGTAATGCAACATATATGGTTGATAATATTCTATTTTACACATTATATGGTTCATATCCCACCAAACACAAATGTATTTATGTAACAGTACAACAGCTGACCAGCCGATTTGCAGCTAGTGCTGCCAACGTATTTCGCGCGCATACGACCTTGTCTGCATGTTACGCGCTCAGTATTTCGTGCCTTCACGTTGAAAATCTGGAGTGAGACAAAGTAATTACAGTGAGACAATGTTATAATTGTCTCACTGATGAGCGAATTGGCCACTTTGCTTTCTCAAATTAGCGAGAGAACATGTACATTGTTAGGTAACTGTAGGAAAAATATGTTTCCATACTATATGTCAAAGCCAAAATGAAGAAACAAATAACTAAAATATAAAATGTCATCGTACCTCAAAATAGCGTTTTGACTGTATCCTAATCAATACTTTTTCATCCAGTATTATAAATCATTGCTGTTTTATGTTTGTAGTAATAAGTAATTAAATAATAACAAGGCAATCAGGAATCCTAGGTCTTTACTTGATATTTCATATCGTCTATGTCTGCCATCCCTCAAACCGCTCAAGAAAATCTTGTTGGCATATTTTGATCAGCTCTGTGATAGAAACATAATGCTAAACAAAAGCACCACCTCAAGGCTTGTGTTCGTGGAAGCAACATAATAGATATAAACTAGTGTCATCATGTACGAGAGAAATGACAATATTAGCTAAATCGTTTCCTTATCTAAACGTCAGCTTACCATAACACACCCTAAGGGTTGTCAGTTTTCGGTATTCAGTCCTAGCTTACAGCAAACTTAAAGCTATTGTATGGTATACAGTGTGATACAAACAAAACCGTTATAGCGTTAACTTAACCGACTTAACCTTACATTTAATGGATACAGTGTTGGTCTCTGAAGTATAGCTAGATGTGTAAAAGATTTTATATAACATTTTATCATTAGTATGTTAAAATATCTTATGGTTATTTGCGTAACATAGTACCGAATTGGCTTTTAATCCAATAAATATATATATATAGCTATTTGTGCAATTTTATTATGTTGCTTTGATGTATCAAAAATTAGCTTAAACTAATCTGAACCATTATTGCAGTAATTTGGATTTTGAAGCGTTTGCCATATTGTTATTGGCAATCAGCCGATTTCAATCTATTTTACACATATACGTTCAGGCACACTACGCTTATAAATACATTTAATAATATAAAAAAGGCTAGGTTATACAAAAAGTAAGCACATTGCATAAAATATTGCTTTTTATTGGTTGTTAAAATGAAGTTATAGTTTGTCGCTTGTGTCAACGCCAGTAGCGTAGATTTAAGTCCACTCAAACGATTTTTATGGTAAAGTGGTCATTGCCCATTTAAATTATGTCCTTCCCACATCGATGTCCGAGTCACTATCCACTATGCTAGTAACCCTAACTGAGAACTGAATTTCACGAGAGTAACTAACGAAGCATTAAAGATAACATTAAGGAACAACATTTTAGGAAAAAATTTTTTACTAAGTATTAGGTAGGTAATTGAGGATTAAAGGTTAACACTGTGATTGGAAAATTAATGTTAGGGGAAATTAGAAACGGAGCTTAATTTTTTCATAAAAAAAAAAACTGGACTTAAATAGATATTTTTGTGACAGTGTGTCGATGATGATGTTTGACATTGAGTTACAATAACAACATTGGAAAACTGCGCATCGATTACTGATAGGTATGTTTTCGGGGCAGTGATAATATTGAAGGCTGAGCTTTGAAGAGGACTTGAGGGACTATTTTGGGGACTAAGTGCTCTTAACGACAACGAAAAAAGACCGTTGATGACGTCAAGAACTGAGTGTCCGTGATGGTGACGGCGGTTGAGAATCGGTGACAGAATGAAAGACTCCCCGTCGATGACGATTCCGGGGACTTCAGTGACGATGTGGAGGACTGATCATCGATTAAATTACCAGATACCAATTAGTAATGACAGCGTTGGAAATTTAATTTGGAACTGGTTGACGAGGACGATATTGTGAGCAACGGATGCCTATAGCAAGGTTTTTCATTTAAGATACTTTAGTTTCCTATGCATAATTTGGTATTAAGTTATATTTGAACTTCATTTTAGTGGTAGTATTGTTATGTATTATCTTTGTTAGACGGACTTCTAACTTGTTCAGAAATAAATTATTGGTAGTGATAAATTGTTCTTAAAAAGGGAAATTAAATTAAATATTGGTTTAAGTAGGGTCTACTGCTTAAATAATATATGCATGTCCCGCCACGTTTTATACACTGCATTGGGCATTTCAGCATTGACTTTACGTGTTTTATGGGAACAGCTGCTCAACTGTGAAAACATGGGAACAAACTTTCGAATAGTTTTAAGGTAACTTAATATGTTCTGGTTTACATTCCTACGTTTCTTTAGCATTTCCGTATATCAATCACGAGTTAAATAGATAACTTCGTGGAATTTTGTATGTATTGAATAAAAAAATTGCGATAATTCTAGATACAAGGATTTGTTCTTAGTACTTCTCTTCTGATGCTGGTTTACTTATCACCTTAATTTTTTTGTACACAAACAAATATGAAAAAAAACTCTTGCCCCCTAACAGAAATTTAACGAAGCAGACAAAAAGTAATAAACAATTATCAATTAGTTACATTCTATATTTTGTGTAAGTTGTAGGAAGTAGTTACTACTACAAATATACAGCAACATATTACTTTTCTTCTTAGCTATATAAACGTCATTTAAACTACAAACCATAATCATGCACTGTCTTCTAGTTTTAATGAATGTAACAAACAAACTGCGAGTGTTAAAACAGAAACATATAAGGGAATTGGAAATAAAATACAAGTGAGTGTAATCATAAAGCGCAAATTGTTAGGTTGGGTTATTTGGATAGTAAGTCATAACAACATGTTGTTTAACTACTTTGTTTACAGTATACGTTGGTGCAAAATAACAATGCATGTCTCTTAATACATTCAACAAACGCTTTGTTACCGCTTTGTTACGCTTTGTTTACCGAAGGATAATAAGTTTAAATATTTTTACATGGCAAGAGGTTTTTTTATTTATACTTAACTGCTATACTGTAATACGTTGAATTTTTGAATACATATCTCTTTGATTTTAAATGAATGTGTACCTTCCACAGTTGGCAATACAAAAAAACACGGAACAAAATAAAGACCTTAATTCATGTTCCTTTGGATGTTAAAATTATGGTTGAACTAGTTACCAGATAATTGTCAAGAAAGGTGTCCAAAATACCGAACAACAGAGCTTTTGCACAATCATACAGTGCAAACAAACATTCGTAAAAAAAGTGACTAGCACGAGATTATTGGTTTTAATGCAAACTAAATACAAAACTACTTTGAATGAGGTGTTACTGGTCTTAAAGAAAACATATCCAATCATATTGTATTGTAAAGAACAAATAGATCACAAGACATGTTAGTACACAAACTTTTCAACACTTATATTTTTCCATCTCAAAAGAACTCGGTAACTATGACTTCATTTGCGTCGCACGCGTTCAAATCAACCTGGATACCATAAAATGGTGGAAAGTGGTACAATACGTCAACCAAGAGATGGAGACAGGCGAGTATTGCAGTGCTGATAACGTATGTACCCAAGTGGTCTGATAAGAAGCCAGTTACTCCACTACGATGCGTACGTCTCTCATCGTCTTCCCCAGCTGCCTGACAGACGGGATGACGTTGGTGATAAAACCAAGGTCAGTATTACTTTACATATACACTACTGTCTTATTATAATATTACTTGTTCACCCCGCTACAATGTTAAAACAAACTTTCCTAGCAATAAGTCCGGACAACAGCTGTTTGCCACCTGTTTAATCAAATGGGGTTCCATTACTTCCTACTGTACATAATGAGTTTTTTTTGGACACCAGCTGATTATATTTGACAATGAGTGATTACAAACAAAAACATAACCTCTATTAGAGCTTGCGAGTAGGTATTGTTGGTACTTTAGGTAGTGGAAATATATAGCAGATTTTTACAATTTTTCTTTTTTAGGTAAGTTTAGGCAAGTATGGCGAATGAATTTCAAAAAATGCATTTACCGGATTCGTAGGGCAATCCCACACTCGACTTTGTCTCGCGTGACTTTGGTATATTTTCCGGAATAATACCATAATATACTATAATTCAAGTGAATTATGTATTTTCAATTGAGCTCCTTTCATACACGTGTACTGAATATAGTGCTATGGTTGCAACGAAAGAATCAAATCATACTTAATATTTTGAAATAATTATGAAGTAAGTTTCATATTTTGTATTTGTTGAAAAACAACCTTTTATGATTTAGAAGTAAGTATCTATTGCTCTTTTTTGGAATGTCAAAACATTTTTTCCCTCAAGCATTTAGTTTTTTTTTTCTCTCAATTTTTTCATACAAATAGGTTAAACTAATTTGAAATCAATCTGATGCTTGAAATGAAAATATTTCATTTCAAAATTCATGAACTTTTTCAATGGCGAATGAAGATTTTCTTAAATGAAGATCCATAAAACCCATACGCATTTGATATGTGAAAAGATTTTATTTTTCCCCATAAAATCATACTTATATTGTATTTCATACTTTAAGATTTATCAAATTAACAATAAACTTGCATTCCTTGGATAGTAAATCCATACAAATATTATATTTGGTATGTTACAGCTAAATTGATTTAGCTCTAACATGTGATTTGGTAATTAGTTGATTTATGTTATGATTTGTATTTTGCTAGAGCGAATTTCAAAATTCATTTTTAAACATGTCAACTTTACATTTTAACCTATGATATACTTCCAGACTAACCACCACCATATACTCGTATTTTAACTCACTTATCTTAACTTTTTTTGTTTTAAACTTCGTTATTCTGAATATCATGTGTATACTCTCTTATGGCAGGATATTTTAATTTAATAATTATTAGACTTTATAGCACTAAACGTAATTTATAAAAAGGAAATGGATTAGTATGTTTTACTTTGATATAATGAAATTGTACGCATGAATTATATATTTTCGAAGACCACATTATTTTACTTTAAAATCTGTGTATTATGTAGACGCAACTAAATACCAATGTGTTATTCGAATAAAAACATTATTATGTTTCAGTTTAATTTTTGACTCCTTACTGCAAAGCTGTATAAATAATAATAATTATTAGGCTTAGTAAAAATTGCTTTATATTTGCAGATATATCATATGACAAGAACAGCGCTTAAAAACATGCTTTACTGAGGTAAGATAGTAATTATTATTTGAAAATATATAATAAGAATAATTAGTCAGGTATATATTACAGAAAAATTTCATCTACTAAAAAATACACTACTAATTGATTATTGAAAAACTTTCAACTGTCTAGCTTAATTAAATATTAAACACAACATTCAAAATACATCAATTTATAGAGTATAAGCATCTCCCTTATATCGATATTATACATATTTCATTTTATATTTATGATTTATATTTAATTTTAAAACATGTTAATGATTAACAAGTAATTCATTTTGCTTTAGATCATGCTTGCTTAGTGAATGATAAGTGTCAATTAATGAACGATTGGTGAATAAAATTGAATGAATGGTATAGATGGTACCTTTTAAATTCAAAATATGTTGGCACAAAACGTAAAAATAAACCAGACAAATTTATTTTAAGTACGGGATTACGATTTTAGTTTTAAGGCTATAAATAATACATAAAACGTTTAACAATGATTTCATTTTTAAACCAATAAATCTATTCCAGTGTGTGTTTACAGTTTGTAAACCTTCAAAAACAAACAATTCTCTACATCGCAAAAATTAACTATTATTGAATTTTGATATTTAAACAGTAAAGTATAACATTGTTTTACTATTTTTTTATCATTGTGTATACGTTGTTGGGTTTGTTAATCCCTAATTTTTCTAGGTATATTTACATTGCACTATTTTCGGAGTCTTACCGTACTATTGATATATCGTTTATTACTGTTATATTCAGTAATTGATGCGTTGTTTTCAAAATAATATATACCCTATACCATACGATGTTTATCTTCATTAGGATTTTAATATAAACGATTCCAGTTTATATTTGCATACATTATATTTTCGACCAATTTTTCATGTCTTTTTAGAATTTGGCTAATATTTTGGATAGATATTACATTACCAGAATTCTTAAGTATGCAGATTTGTATTTTTCACAATAAATTACTCTCTACTTGAGAGAAAGGTGGTAGCTCCTCTGAACAGCAAACAATCAAGAATTACAACTGGCCGAGCCTTTGCTTTGCCAATGAAATACTCCGGGGCGTTATCAGAACATAAACGCCAAGCGGAGATAAAATACGTTATTTACGACCGCAATTGAGGGGAGCATAATTCTTTTCTGTGTCAGAGATGCATACGGGAACGATAGAAGACTATGGGAATCATGCGTGCTGTCTTGTTCCTGTCATGTCTTCTGTTTTTGGCAAAATCCGGTGAGGGCGCGACGGACTGTGCCTACTCGTCAGCACTCCTGTCGTACACGTTCTCCCACAGGGCCAGGGTCATCCCTAACTTCGAGCCCTTCATCATCACGCCCGAGGAGGACCTACTGGACATCCTCCTAGATCCTCTCAATATCACCGTTAATCGCTACTTCTCCGCAGATGAAGTCGGTACCCATGTGGATATGCCGGGACGGTTTCACGTGGACGGATACCGCGTTGGGGAGATAGGATTTTGTGACTTCTTCCTGGTGCCGGGTAAGTAGATAAGGATAGTGGATTTGGATCATCGCGAACATATGGTGTTGGATCATAACCCTTAGTCGTGCTTGACTAATGGATGCTAGGGACATTGACCTTGGTGACGGACTTTGATTGGGGTTTGGGGAACTTGGTGTCATTGTGGATTAGCAATGGAGTTTTATGTGATTGAATTTAAAAGGGACGGTGACGTGGACTCAAGATGGCTTCGACTGATGATGTGGCTATTTAAAATTTATATTCGCTTTTCGTAAAACATTTCCTTTTGATTATACAGTACTTTGTAAAGAATTTTATTTTTATTTTTGTAAAATTCGTTATGGATTTAAATATTTATTATGTTTACTTTATCATAAACCTCTATTCGATATGCAGCTTAAAATCGTTTAAGGAACTTAAGCATTTTTTTATGTTTACCTATTAACATTGACTTGCCTGATACAGGAAAGTTTTTTTTTTATTAAACACTATGTTTGAATTTTTTATTAATCTTTTGTCAGCATACATTAGCAAACAAACATTAACAAGCTCTAATTTCAAAAAGGTTTTCCGGGCTACTGTTTTTTTAGTTAATTCGTGATCTGATATTGGAAAATGCGTTATAAATACTACTTTATCTTGCTTTTAAAAAACCCCAGCTGGTCTTGTTTACAACTTTATCACTGCTTACTTGATCTTTATGGGCATGATGTCAAATAGCTCACTTTGATTAACCCGTCTCTTTTAAATAAAAATACATTCGTTTTTTTCTGTTTTAATCAGGTTTTTATACTGCTTTTAGTTGCATAATTTTAATTATTTTATTCATCATCGTTATAGGTACGTGTGTACTTGAGTAATGGAATTCATACAGCACTTATAATTTCGTAAATGCCAAGAAAGCTAAATAACATTATTTGATTAATGTAAATTAAATGGATTTTATAACCCTATAATTTCAGTACTGAAATATATGAATAATTTATTATCAAATTGCCTTTTGATAAATAATAAACCTTCTTGAATTGAGTAACTGTTTAGATAGTTCGATGCGTTTAAGGCCAACAAGGTCCTACCCCTTCATTTTTAGTTTTTTAATATTATTAGTTGATATAAATCTTGTTTATCTTAGTTTATCGTACATTAAAAGATGAAAAAACGGTCACTCATATAATAATCAGTAACGAACTAGTTTAAACATAGGCTAAAATTAGGCGATATAATCCAACATAACCACAATGTTATAAAATATGGTAATAATTAAAATGGTCAAGCTGGTATACTTTTTGAGTTTTTGACTCAGCTTGGTGGGTTAGGCTGCATGCTGCGTTGGTCAATACCATGCATGTTTTGTGTGAGAGTACAATGAAGTACCCTATATTTGAAATTAATTGTTATTTACCTATCGCATTTAATTGTTTTCAATGAT
Organism: Macrosteles quadrilineatus; assembly: GCF_028750875.1. Classification (NCBI taxonomy): domain Eukaryota; kingdom Metazoa; phylum Arthropoda; class Insecta; order Hemiptera; family Cicadellidae; genus Macrosteles; species Macrosteles quadrilineatus. The sequence goes on from NW_026542597.1 coordinate 868,352, forward strand.
TCACTTTTTATATAAAACAATTTTAATAAATAACCAAGCGATGAAAAATCCTTATTCTTTGCGTAAAGATTGATACACATTTGTTCGTCTTAGAGCGAGTTAAATATTAATTTATATTATATTAATTCCGGTATGTTGTTTTCTTGATGTAATTATGGATTTTATTCTTAGTTTGTTACTCATCGATAAATTAAAACTATTCATAATTACAAAAAAATTAGGTATATTTCAAGTATTTTTCTAAGACCATCATCAAAGTGTCTACCTTTTTTCGTGAAGAATGTAGATATTTTTTATGGATTTAAATCCTTTACAGTTTTAATTTAAACTAAACAAGATTTATAAACAACGTATATTTTTATGTTTTAGGATTTCTTTTCTTTTGAGTTCGTAGATAAACAACCTTTAACAAAAGTCCTTGAACAATGTATACTTTACATATTTTTATTCAACCGAAATAAGCAAGCGCACTTTGTGCAAGTCTGCTGTAGGTGTTATGTTTTATCGATATTAGACTCAAAGAATCATTTCAGTTCATATCTGTTGCGTCGTTAAATAAAATTCAAATATCTTTAAAATCCATATCAAATACTACAATATTATTTACATAATTCCAAATTACATTGAGGTGTGTTGTATTTTCAAAATATTAAAAGTTCCCTGGATGAATAATATTTATTAGAGTTGTTACTATTTAACTATTATGTTATATCTTAACATGTTTGACAACCTGAAATTTATCAATAATTTAATAATTGGATTTATTTTACATAAATGGGACTTATCTTTTAACGATTTCTTTTTATCTTAAGATGCATTTTAATTTCATTTAATTTAATAAAATAACAAGATGAAATTCAAAACTAATAAAATATGACGTGCTAAAATATTAACAAATATAATTAGCTGTGCTTAATAAGCATGGCAAAAGTATGGCAAAAGCATGCTTAAGTATGGCAAAGCCTTGGAATCAAAACGACTCTTGTTTAACAGGTTTTATTAAATAATCAATCATTTATGTAAGTGTATTTCTTTCTTATATCAAAGACTTTATAAACGAGGATGATTTAAATAAAAAATATATTTAATTTTGTTTAATACAGTTACATATAACTTAGTCGGTTGAGATAATCAAATTTGTAAAACAATCTTCATAAAATCAAAATAACTAAAAAGTTTCGTAAAAAGGGATTTACCAAAACAACATCAAATCATTGTTAATATTAATAACTTATATTATTATTTAACAAACAAATTAATTAAGATATATTTTTTTCAACAAAAAAAAGTAATCATTGAAATGTTAATCAGCAATTAACATTAACAATTAACAATTAATTAGTCCTGTCCTAATCTTTAACTTTTTTTAGGAAACATTTTATTTTATTGACCCTAAAATAAAAAAAATAATAAAATGTAAAATAATAAATAATAAAATGTAAAATAAAATGTAGAGTCACTAAAAAATATTTTGTTTGGCTCAATAAAAGCTTGTGCTTTTAAATACTAAATACTCTGAATGATAATTTGCTTTAATATTCTTTATAACTATGAGAATTCATCATAAGATGGAAATTTTTTGCATACAAAATACGTTTTAATAATTATGTTATTGCGGGCAGGAACCACATTTTTTGATTTTTTTTATATTCAAACGTATTAAGTTCACTTATTAGTTTGAAAATGTACCATCTTGTAACTACATTTGAAATATATACTTAATTAATTGTATGTGTGACTGAGTGGTTTTAGTGCTCTATCTCCTTAAAATGTCAATATTACTAGTTTAATCTCAAACTAGATCGTTACCAAATCATGATGTAGTTTGTTATTGGGCTGTCAGATCAATGAATAATTTTTCTAATAATACATTGACGTTAGATAGTAACAGGACCATGGTTTGTACAGTTTCCTTACAAAACACAATTAATGCCACAGGCTTGGATACACATTAAAACATTACGAGCAACTGATAAAAAGCAAATGTGTCAGCAGTTTTTAAATATCACAAGACTAAAAAATTCCTTTCATACATTAAATTTTTTAGCCAAAGTAAAAAATGTGTTTCTTGTAACAAAATCATAAAAATTAGTCTAAATTTCACATACAATTTTACAACTAGTGAAAAATACATGTCACTTAAACATTCAGTTTTTCCCAGGTATTAAGATAGACGTGTCGGCCAAGGCGGCCAAAGTACGAGACTATGAAGTGACAGTGGAAGACATTGAAGAATGGATTTGTGAGAACGGACCGCTGCCTGAGAGAGCGATTGTGCTGTTCGACTTCGGCTGGAGTTACCGTTACGACGACGCCAGGAGGTACTTCGGAGATGACTCTCTACTAGATCTTCTGCTGCCGCTACAATACAGCTGGCCTGGAGTGTCTCTCGGTAGGCTGTTAGAAACGCTTTGATTGAGTTTATATATATATATATATATATATATGTATATATATATTATATATATTTTATTATATATATATTATTATTATATATTATATAATATTATTATTATATATATATTTATATTGCATCAATGTATATTGTAGGGTAATGTCGGTTAATTCAAGCCTCCAAATCACTGATCTTAACTGGTTTAGATTTTTTACCTGATGGATTTCTTATCTGATCCAAGATGCTTGAAATGGTACCGGTTTTTTTCACATAACTTCTTCTTCACACGAATAATTTTGCCTTTCATTCTAATGTTGATCCATAGACTATTGGATACTGAAGTTGGACATCTATATGGACCAGCTGTCGCAATTTGTTATGTGAACTACTCTCACTAAACACTTCACATATTACTTCTACTACTTTCTTCTACTACGTTACTTCATATAGCCTAACATAGTTATGTGAACTACTCTCAGAATGCGCTAGTGACTGATATTCTGTTTCCTTCTAAATTTTTTTCTGTGACCAAGTTGAAAAGTGACACAATAAGTCATTCCATCACTTTAACTGAGTAAACACGTTTACTTATTTGACAGAAATTAGTTTGCTTACTATAGATAATAATCTACTTACGTATGGCAGAAGGTGTCACTTATTGTTAATATTATTCATGCTGTACATTTTTCTAGCCTGCCACGGCTCATCTTCAGCAGCATTCTTGTTTGTACAATTTTGTGTTCGTGTTTCTCAGTAGGCCTGCAAATGTCGTCCGGAAAGTTTAATCAAATTGAGCGTACGCTACGCAAACACGTGTAAATAGCACGCTAAAACGTTCTATCTTTATTTCTATATGTGTGTCTGTGTGGTTCCTGTAAATAGTCGAACATCATCTCTAGATGTGAAAAATTATACATACAAGAATGCTGATGAAGATGAGCCGTGGTAGGCTAGAAACATGTACAGCATGAATAATATCAACAACAATTGACACTTGCTGGCATACGTAAGTAGATTTTTTATAGTAAACATATTAAAGGTGTCAATGCTGATCAATTTGATATCAAAGATAGAAATTAGTTACTCAGATCAGCACTATCTGTCGGTGGCTCACATCAACTAGGACGATTTTTATTAAAGACTTTGTGACAACTTTTACATGAAGATGGAAAGTCTAAAGTCATATAATTAGGAAAAGTGATTTCGTAAACGAGTTTAATATTATTATTTTTCAAAGTAGTAAGCCAAAGAAATGATGAATAATTATTTTGCTATCTGTTTTATTCCGATATCGGAACTGTGTTATTCATGTATACAATATTAGTCGTTTTGGTAATTTCGAAACTGAGCCAACTAAGTAATTTAAAACACAACTAAATTATCACTTTAACGCTAATGCTAAAATGATTGATCAGAATTAACTCCATCACAAATATTATTGAGATGCACGACTTTTAATGGAAATGTTTATCCAACAGGAAAGTGGAAATATGTTTGTTTTTATTGCACGAGTTCGTACATGCGAAGTGGAGTGAGAATTCAAGTGAATCGTACCTCTAACGAAATATACACTTTTGCATTGACACATATTGACGATATTCTTTTAAAATAAGTTTACACTACAAATAAAGTCACATGAGATAGAGTTTAATCTAGTCTATTATTTCTCGTATATTTATTTGTATTTTTTTAGTTACAATGTTATAGGTAAGTTTACTAAGCATATGTAGCTGAGTGCAACATAAAAAGTGCTATTTATTAACGCAATAAACATTGTTGCCATTGCAATATTGTAGGCCTAAAGAGAGGGGGATATATCATTTTCATTATTTTTTGTTATGATAAATTTATTTTCCCCTAATGTATGATTTTTGTTTAACAGAATTTTGTTTTGTAGCAAAGCTAAAACTTTTTTTTACTATTGGGTATTTTCAAATTTTTTGATGAAAAATTTAACATTTTAAGGTCCTATCCTAACTGAAAAGCGAAATTCGTTCATTTACCGTGAGTAATTTACACCGAAACACAATTTGCCGGACGAAACTATCACAGAAACGGCATTGACTTATAGCATGTTCAGATGTATTTTTTCTGTCAGATTTATTTTTTTATAGTGAACAGCTGGTTAGTTATCATTTTCTTGAAGAAAATATGTTCTTTCTTTAAGCTCTACGCTGATGTACGTATTATTTTGGAATGAAAATATAAATTTGGATATTCTACCTGAAACAATTTGTACGTGTGAATTGGTATACATTTTTACGGTGTAGACTTAAACAATTGAAGGTAACAAATTAGTAATCATATTAATTGAGACTAGATTGTTTTTCATGCATCTGACATAGCTTGTGTTTGCATTGAAAATATTTCACTGCATGCAATACACATGATGTGAAATCCAATAAATATGATCGCGTCCCACCTAGGATGCATTCCAGTTTGTGATATTTACTGTCCCTCGCGCAACTACCTGGCTAGGTTCGGGCCAGACTTCGTCTATTCATATTCTATCCAACCCCCGACTAGCACCATATTTTTTTCATGAGATGGAATGCTCAAACATGTTCAAAATGAGCAACTATGTCTCACCTCCTAGTGATTACCATAGCATTCTTTGTATTCCGTTTGTTTCAGAGGCTGCGGAGTTCTTGGTGCAATGCGCGAGTAACATTATCGCTGTGGGGGTGGATTCCCCCGGAGTAGACACCGGATACTCTACCAGTCCTGCTGAGGCAATTCCTCCCCTGGAGCCGACGTCTCGGTACCTCACCAGATACGGTCTCTACCTCATCGAGAACCTGCAACTGAGGAGCGTCGAGCTGCCTAACCGTGGCTTCTTCCTCACAGTCGGAGTACAGAACCTGCAGGTGATGACTGCATCACCGGCCTACGTAGTGGCAGAGTACTGCGCTGACGCCACCCCCGAGCTTGTGTGTCCCGCCCCTACCCTGGAGAGCGTGCTCAACGGATTCTACCCCTACCCTGGCCGCGGGCAACGTCCCGGCCTTACCCGCCCCCCGTACCGCGGTTCCCGTCTACCCCACTACCACCGTATCGGCAGAGGATACCGTCCACGATAAAACTCAATAAATTTAGCTTAGTTAAACAACAACTGAATTTATTTTACAACCAGACATCTAAAGCTTTCCGCATTTGAAGGGGTCGATCCAAACGAACAACGAAACTTTTTCAACCCCGAACCTCCTGAGCAACACGGCACGCACGTCCTTCCCCTCTCTTCACTAGCTTAGTTTTTTATATAATTTAGTCCTGGATGACATTGTTGGTGATTGTATACGTTGATTGTACAGATAATATAAGTTTTAGAATAAAATATTGTCACTTAATAATTTCCTGTTTAATTCTTTAGTCTTCCGAGTAGACATTATTGCGAGGGCTCGACCGAACCTGAAGTCGTTTCACGGAAAGACGCTTTAACGCTTTAGAAGACTGGTTTAACATTAATAAAATTATTTTTATTTTCTTAGTATTCGTTTCATCTTATCCTTGTTCTCATACACATTTATAAAAATACTTAACTAAAAAAAAATTAATTAATAACATTAATAACTTTTCTTGCTTTTGACGGTGACATCATATTATAAATGACAAAGCTAATAGGCACACTGTAAACTAAAATGTTTATAATGATATTGCTATTTAGTGATGAGCAATGAAAATAACCCGAACCATGTAACGATGCAAAAAACAAACTTTGTCTATAATCCTTGTGATCTTCTGTTTATTAACAATGGCATGCCTTTTAATATCCCCAACTATCATTTTGTAAAATCGAACTAAAACTATCATATGTTAATTATTTATTTATTATAATATTATATCGTTTAAAATTATATACGTAAATACATAGTAGTTTGGACTGCAGCTAACCTAAAAAAATATTTATTTTCAAGTACCGTAGATAATTATAGACTATGCCACAAACACTGATCATTTTAATACTATGTTTGTATACAAAAATCTTACAATTCATTACTTTTGTTTAACATAATTCGGCTGGTAGTACAAATTAATAAGATATTCGAATTATATTTATAATTATGTATTTCTTAAGTGGGGTGTTTTTTTGGCATTTCGTGTGGTCATTATAAAAAATACCTTTTTTTTAAATACACCCTCCAACCTTACTCGGGATTAATTAAGTCCCTTCGTTCAAGAGATATTTTTAATAAAAAAATTACTTATTGATCCAAACATATGCAACATAACATAAGTTCCCAAAAAAGGATCTGAAAATTTCACTAATAAAACTTGCCGAGTTTTTTATTCTAAACAATAATTTGTATTTTGTATTTTATTCTTTAATGGAAAGCCCATTCTATAACTTACACTAAGAAATACAATATTTTGTATATTTTTACTAATATTTTAGTATCTTTTCTCCCTATCCATGTTTACTCATTTTTTTCTAATTTTGTTGGTAGATTATCGAGTTGGCAGATTTTGATTCATGGAGTTTAATTTTTATCCGACATAACCTTAGTAAAACAAAATCAATTATTTTTTTTACTAAAGCCTACGGATTATTAAGATACAATGTAAATGGTTTAAATACCGGTTATGTTGATAATACAAATTGTTGCATTACAACTAGTTTCAGCTCACAATTATTGAGCCATATTTAGGGTTTTCCAAGGACATTGTCGCTTTTTATGAAGATCGTCAAAATCCATAAATATTTAATTAGATTAATTATATATTCAACAAATTTAAGTCGGTCACATATTTTACGTATTTCTCCACAAATGATTGATATTAATTACGTTCTATTGATTATATTGCTATAAATATTACTGACACAAGGTTTTTAATAAAATTGTAAAAAATGTAAATTTGAATACCTTTTCAATTTATTTGAAATACATTCATTATATTTCAAATATATAAAAAAAAATATTTATGTGAAATATTTGAAAATATAAATGTGGTAATTAATAGCAGTAAGTGAAATAAACAAAAGTATCGGTTATCGAATTCAAACCCGCTGAAAAATCACAAATTGCATATGTATTCTGAGTTTTATCTTTTCGTTACAATCGTGCTTTATTTTTCTTTTAGTAAACCACATGGAGTTATTTTACTATTTACACAAAACTTTATACTTGTATTGATGGATGTTAAGTGATTATAAAAACATTTTTTTATTTTTTTTGTATAAAATCATCCTTTAAGAAGATTAGTAGGGCCTAAATTTAGTTTTCAATAATTTTAGACGTCATCAAAATGTCGTGTAAAAGCAATGGAAATAAATCTATATGACAGTATCGATAAAAATAGAATTAGTACACTTTACATTGCATTCGTGACTAAATATGATTGGCTTTAACGCTAAAAGAGTTTTAAGCTCTTTTGAACTATATCGGATTGTTTGAAATAGGAGGGTAAATCTATCTTGGAATAAAATGATCGCTTGCTGCAAATAAATAAATTGTACCAGAAAATCATCCTACAGCCTACAAGGAATTTAGTTAAGCCTGGAAAAGTTGGAATTATGTTGACATTTAAAATATTTTTAAGTACTACTATTAATTTGTTCACCCACTATATTTGTTAACATAGGTGTTATATTTGTTATGTTATGTTGCATATTTGTTATATTTTTGTTATTGGTTTTGCCTGTAAAAACCAATACACCCTTTCATATCGACGATTATTTTATAGCTATGATCTCATAAACCAGATTATAACTATAGTTACCAACTATATTGATAGTACGGTATGCATTATTAAGTAATACCATAATTATTGCATTTCAAACTTTTCAAGTGGTCAAAATATAAAAAAAAATTTAAAAAAAGGTTTTCACCGTCACTTACTTCAACAGAAGATTGCAGTGTAATGCTAAAATAAGCACGAGAAATGCAGGCAGCTATAAATAAATCTCAAATCTATTTTTTGCTCTTGACAAAATATGATATGCAGAGCTGTTTGGTGGATGACAGCCACAACCGCATCGTGACAAGTTGGTAAATTCACTGACAAGAAAATCTTCCATCACATTTTCTAAATTGAATCCAATTTCATTACAGCTCATCTCATCCCTCTGACAACCTCATCATTCACTCTTCATGCAGTTTATCTCGTCACACATCATTACAAGGATCATTACAATGATATGTCGGTGTTAAAAATATTACTGCCATTGTTCCTAAAACCACACTCGTATTTCTTAGCAGTTTGCAAATTAAATCATCCTACATATGAAGTTAGCCGATGTTGCTATTTCCCTTACAAATATACTATTATTTATTTTAAATATAATATGAATAAATCCTTTAAACATTTTGAATTTATCATCCCTGTCATAAAAATGCATTTCTATATGATAAAAGATGATTTTTACATGCAGATAAAGTAAAAGAAATCGGTGTAACATTGTTAAACTGTAATTTTATATTCTCTCATAATATACATGTTAATGCCGAATTAAAAATACATAATAATTAACACATGTTAATTAAATTTACATAACTAATCGCAATCTTAGCCAATGCATTGCAAAATAAATATATTTAACTTTTTTAGGATAAGAGGTATACGATACGGACTATATGATTATATAATTTAACAGAAAAACTGCATCATTTATAACAAAATTGTTACGAGTAGACCGTGCAAAACTTTTAAATTAGTCCTTTTTCTATAAAAGATTGTTTGATTAAGACAGTTTGTATCTCATGTTTACTTTGATTAAACATTCAACTGAAGGATCAGTTATTTTTTACTTACAATTTAAATTTAATTCCATTATAAAGAAAGTTGGTTGCACCACTGTATCTTTGAAACCAAGCTCTATAAAGAAATAAAACGCTAAAGAGGCGAGGCACTGGATTGAATTACCATTTAGGTTACAGTTCAAATCAAATTATTACCAAGCATTAACACCTCAACTGTAAAAATCTGTCGATAGAAGGCGGAAAATAGATTCTAAAGAGAAGCCACTTATTAAGTATACGGGCTTTATTTTGTTTTAAAGACTAGTTAAAACAGAACTTATTATATCAGTATTACGAATCTTAATTGAGAAATACGGTTGCTGTAACAGGTATAATCTCGTTACGTTATGCAATCTTTGGTTAGGTAACCGTTAAAGTTTGAACCAAATGTATTTTGTTTCTAGGTTCTAAAAAAGCTCTAAATATCGTTTACCTATGATCGTATTTTAAAGTAGGCCTTTCAGTTTAGTTCTTAGAATTGAAAAGTTTCACATAACAGGATAGTTTTGCTCATAAGAATCAAGGGTAACGTACCAATGAGGTTTAAGGATTGAGAGAGAATAAGTAAAATTGTAATGATCCGAACTTCGACTAATCAGCTGTTCAGGCCAATGTAATTGTTAGATGGTGCAATTAGTGTTTGGTACAATGTTTCGTTGCATCACTGTCAGTGGCAATGAGAGGCTATACACGAAAACATAGCCTCTCAGAAGTTATGCGTAGTGAATTTTAGTAATGTGTAAAGTAGTGTACGCCAATTGCGTGAATAGTGTTAACGACACTCGTAGAAGTTTTTAAGGCACTTGCCGAGGCTCGTACCTTAAAGTTTTTACCAGTATCGTTAACACTATCTTAACGCAATCGTTGCGTAAACTACTATAAACAAATCGTGTGGCTAAAGATATAAAAGATATATAAAGATATATTTTAAATGTTATAATCAAATAACTGAGAATTTACAATAAACATTTGAGATGCAAATGTAGCAGTTTTTTAATCAGTTTTAAACTATTACTTAGAAATATTAATTAAGATAATTTTAGTACCAGGATCGATTTTTGAGCAGGGAAAGCCAGTTGCGCTGCTCACGTTTCTACTATTACGTTTTATGATTTTTTTCATGAAGTAAGACATTTCAACAACATGTTTGAACACAAAACTGCTCAAAAAACAGTATAGAGGGAAATGTTTTGGAACATAATTTCTGACTCCGGAGCTTGGTTTAGGAGGTAAACATAGCAAAGTGGGGCGTCTACCCCTATAAAAAAGTAATTTCTGGCCATATATGGCCATATCAAAATTCCATATATGGTTTTATAAAGCCATATATGGGTTTTGATGAGCATATATGGAAGCATATATGGCCAGATGTGGTTGTATCCATATATGGTGGTGTCCATATATGGCCATATATGTAGTATATATATGGAATTATTGTTCATATATGGCCATACATGTTTTCGATATATGAAATAATTGTTCTTATATGGCCATACATGTTTTCTATATATGAAATAATTGTTCATATATGGCCATACATGTTTTCTATATATGAAATAATTGTTCATATATGGCCATACATGTTTTCTATATATGAAATTATTGCCCATATATGGCCATACATGTTTTCTACATATGAAATTATTGTTCATATATGGCCATACATGTTTTTTATATATGAAAATATTGCCCATATATGGCCATAAATATCCTCCATATATGGAATTATGGTCTATATATGGTCATATATGACTCCCAGGTATGAAATTAAATTACTCATATATGGAATAATAATTTTCCATTTATGCTCATCTATAAATGAGTTTTTGACAATAACTGGAATTATTATAAGGGATTGTTGCCACTTTAGGATTATGTAACTCTCAAACTCCCAAACACTTCTTATAATATTAAAAATCTAAAGTTTATCAGTTTGTGTATTTTCTTGTTGCTCTCCAAGCACAAACTACTTAACTGATTGAGTTGATATGTGGTACAGTAAGGGGGCATATAATATAGGCAATTCTCCTTTAAAGTAATTATTAGTAAAGAAATAAAATATCCAGATTTGAACCCTGATGACAAAATCCTGTACATACATCTATTGTACAATTTTATTATAACGCAACAAAATCTTAAAACTGACGTATAATTTTAAAATTGTAAGTGTAGTAGGCCTAAATAAGGAGAATATTATATTAATAATTAATTAATTGTACCTTTGCTATCAAACAGCCTCAAATATCAATGTCACGTAGTTAGGCTATATTAATAATAACATTCTTCAAATGACATAAAATGTCTAAGAAAAATCTTGTTTTACGAGACCAAATACAGCTTCTCTTATTCGTAATGGGTTTTGATCATCCACATGATATGAAGCAATCGTGGTGTAGTGGCTAAGGGGGCAGACTCTCACGCCGGAGTCCCGGGTTCAATTCCCAGTCAGATGCTTAAAAATTTTGTTTTGAAATTTTTGAATTTAAAATTTTTATTATAGTTTTAATTTATAGTTTATACCATTTAAGGTAAAAATATGTTTAATTGTTATTTTTTTATTTATTTATATATTTTTTATTAAAAAATTCCATATATGGAGGATTCCATATATGATCATATATGGAGGATTCCATATATGATCATATCTGGGGGATTCCATATATGATCATATCTGGTTGTATTTGGTCCAAAACCAAATATAACCGGATAAAAAAAATTTTATATGGCCATATATAAACTTTTTCATAAGGGTATCCCTTGTTCTGTGGGGAAGGGGGGGGGGGGGCTTGAAGATACCATTTTGGGTTTTTGCTGAAATCTCGAAAACCATGCGTCCAAGCGGAATTACGGTAATATACTATATGAAAGCTTAATAATTTGCCAGCATGTTTGAAATTCACTATTCTCCGATATCTTGTATGCTTTTCGCCTAACCTAACTCCTAATCTATGCAACATAAAAATAAATGTTAGGCGTAGAGTTGTAGAAAGTCAAAATCCCTTCAATAATATATATGAGTTTACTAGTTTACCTTCTTCCGTTCTGATTTTAAAGCAAATTAACCTTCATAATAAAAAAAAAAAATAAAATTAAAGTTTAAGAAAATTAAAATCTACTTTTTAGCAAGTAATTTGAATTCTTAGGAGAGCTGCTAACTGCTGAATAATTAAATGTATCTATTATTATTATTATTATGTACCTGTCCCAGTCAACTTATTGGTTAAAAAATTCACCATTAAGTAAATAAAGTGAGTACTGGGTGTCTAAAAATAGCACATATACCCATTATAGAAAATATATACTTGTGGGCTGTCTAACCAGCTTCCTCACACTTGATGGTCTAGCTAGACTATTGAAATGAGAAAAAATGTTATTATAACCATGTCTGTGGATAGAAGGAAAACCAATCGTTTCTATAAACTTATTTAGACAAAGTATAAAATATCTTCGTTTTTATTTCGTAACCATCGTTGCAACCCTTAAGCATAATGTTAAAAAATAAGATTAAATGCTAGTTTTAAAATCGTATGTGTCTTATCTAATTGAAAATTGTTTTCTCACTCACGTTTCCATTTTGTTCATAGAAAGAACCCTGATAAATTAGCCTGAAATATTTTTCCTTCAGTCACCCGACAAAGTGTTCTTCTTTGCACTGATTTTAGTACAGAAAGCTGCTAATTGCTGAATTTACTTACTTTGCTGCACAGTTTTTACTTTGTCGCACAGTTTTTACTTTGTTACACAGTTTTGACTTTGTCGCACACCAGTAGGCCTATTACAACCAAACAAAACAAAACTGCTTTTATTCTACTTGTAATCCGTATACGCTTGGAAATAGTTTAGCTACACTTAAGGATATTACGACTACGATCATCTGCTGCAGCGTTTCCCACTTCATTCAATGTTTGGATTTATCCTAACCTATAAACGTGTTGTGTAGTGTTTGAAAGACTAATTATTTATATGATTTATAGTAACTGTAGGGAAAATATCATGCGTAACACGAGTGCTAACTGCCTTTGCTGCACCCGAGAAACTTTCTATACTCGCCGGCTTGTACGTAAACATTTCTCTCGTGTGCACCAAAGTACCACTTCGCCCACTAGTTACACAAATAACTTAAGCCTTTATTGCCTGATGATGTAAGACAGTTTGCAATTAAATCAATCCTAAAGGGGTTTGTTTGTCCGTTTAGTTAATAAACCCTTCAAAAAAAGAAGAAAAAAAAGGAAAAAAACTGTACGCTTTTTAGCTCATCAGTTTTTATTTAACATTTACGCTATGTGCAGTAATGTTCGTTATGATAACTAGAGTTTTCTAGAAATAAAAGCATGACTTAACCGCTACTTACACTAAATACGATTGAGTATAAAAACCTCAAACTATAGTTTGTTTACAGTTTTACCGTGTTCTTCCATCACTTTTTGGCTTAACGTATATTGCACCTAATAAACTGCTCGGTTAATTGTTTGTTTATAATTACTATTATTTTAACTGTTTGTAGCTTTCTTCTATTTATAAGAAATCATTGACAAAAATGCAGCATAATTGTAAAAGAAAAAAAATAGTTTACTGCACATCACCTTAGTACAACTGTAAACCCATTAGCGTGTACTGTATAGTTATCTTTAAGATCTCATTATCTACAACATAAGCGCGTTTCCCCTCCGTATAAAATTTCCCAAGAAATATAAAAGTTAAGGTACCATGAAATTGACAAAAACGCAGAGGATTGATTTTCATCGTCCCAGAAATATGAGGAACAGAAAAAAGTGGCTTACATGACTAAGAGAAAACTGTTGAACATGTCACTTAGAAAGATTGGGTTAATTGAGTAGACGCTGTATTTTAACACCAAATAAACTTACGATTTCAACAAATCATCATTAACCTTCAGGAGCAAAGTTCTGACAGTTACAGTGGTAATAACGCAGTAAAGCTAGTGGATGTTTAAGCCACAAATAGATACTGAAAATGTATACATCATTCCAACATTGACAATGGAAACGCCCGAGGTTTATTTTTATATTTGCATTATTATTAATGTACGTAAATATGAAACAACAGTTTAAAGTCCTGTTCTATATTGGTATCGGTTTTTTAAGACATTATCATTCATTTAACCGGTATATGTAGTAAATTTGTAGCCAATAAGGCAAAATGGTTCAATAATTTAGTTTAAGCATAATATAGATCTTTATCAGTGATTCATTAGAGGCTAACAAATTTGTAGTTTACGCTTTGTCAAAAATTAGGCCTTCGTTTAAGTGCAAAGGTTTCGTGTTTTGGCGTGCCAAAATCAAATATATATCGAAGTTCGCATTAATAAGTATCTTAAATCATTAATATCTAGTAGTCAATTAATTACAAACCATGCATATGCATATTTTTTTAAGTATTTGAGGTTGTTTTTTTTTTAGATAATTTGTTTTAGGCAGGGGTCTTATAGGAATAGGATAGGGCTGATAAATAATTTTCCTTATTCTTCTAACATTAAGTGCACACGGTGGATATCGGGAAAACGGAGGAATATTATTAAATCATAAATCATAAATAAATCATAAATCTTTATTGGTCATTAAATAACAGATGTTACAATAGACCTCGTTAAAAAACTATTAAAAAAAATATTTTTTTCAAAAATTATTTATCAGTTGTTAACAAAAAAGGTGCCTAAAAGGGCCATAGATTCTAGATATTATAACATGGTCTATAACATGGAATCTTCTCTAAATATTACAAAGACAACAAGAAAATAAGGTAATTCTGAGCAATTACTTGGTCAACCCCAATTTTTTTCATACTTTACTACGGTCATCAGGATGTTCTTAGAAAACAAGAAACATATAATTTAAGCCCCGCAAGGCCATCGTACAGGTTGCAGAGCGATAAGAACTTTCAAATTCCAAGCGATAACAGTGGTTTGCGAGAGACACGCGGAAGGCCAGTTGTGACAGTACCGTTATGGCTATGGCTAGTGGTTCCTCCGATAATCCTTTTTTATTGGACGGGTGAAACACGTTACTTAGTTTCACGGTTTTAAGTGAAGATCAGGAAAAGTTAACACTATATTTAAACGATCACAGCGTTTTGCAACGTACCAAAGAGTGTCCACAATGTGGCGGGTCGATGACGTTAAATGAAAAAAAAACACATGTTTAACTGTTGGAATAGAATCGAGTCTACACCGTTTGTTTCGGGCTTTCGGTGAAGTTTACAACGGGCAACCATCGCAACAGAACACCGCAAGGTTAAGTTAGGTTAGGTTAGGTTAATGCATAACCTAACTTAACCTAACCTA
This sequence comes from Macrosteles quadrilineatus, assembly GCF_028750875.1. Taxonomy (NCBI): domain Eukaryota; kingdom Metazoa; phylum Arthropoda; class Insecta; order Hemiptera; family Cicadellidae; genus Macrosteles; species Macrosteles quadrilineatus. The sequence continues at coordinate 883,785 of NW_026542597.1, forward strand.
ACCTAACTTAACCTTGCGGGGCTTAAATTATATGTTTCTTGTTTTCTAAGAACATCCTGATGACCGTAGTAAAGTATGAAAAAAATTGGGGTTGACCAAGTAATTGCTCAGAATTACCGAAAATAAATAGTTAAAATCATTTGAAAAACACAGAACTATATAATGAAACAAAAAGTTAGGTACTTAAACAAAGTAATTGAAAGATTAGGTACCAGATGACTAGGGACTAAGTAAGAACTAGATAACAATTTTGCCATTACAATTGTGTTCTGCAAACAATTCATCCAAACTGTAAAAAGGATGGTCAGCAAGCCAAACCATCAACTTTTGTTTTAGCCGAGTACAAGGAATGTCAAGTATTTCACTGGCAAAACAGTTTACTATTTTTCCTCATATACTAGCAAAACTTTGCTGTACTGTTGTTAGTCTGGTGTAGGGCCTATCCAAAGCAGATCTTCCCCTTATGCAGTATGAGTGAAAATTTTTTCTAGAGCTAAAAAAATGAGGATTTAGTTTTACAAAAATAACACACTCTAATAATTATAAATTTACAGTTGTCAGGTTACCCGTTGCTTCAAAAAGAGGTTTACAATGGTCCCTTAACCCAGAATTGTTCAACAGTCGTACAGCCTTTTTTGAAGCTTTAAAATTATTAGAATGTGGGTGGAGTTACCCCACAGTAACAGACCATAATTTAACAGACTTAAAAAAAAGCAAAATACGCAGATCTAACATACAAAGGAGGAACAAAATCTCTCTGACGTCTAATTAAAAAGAAAATTCTTTAAAATTTTTTACTTAAGTTATATAAATGGGTTGACCAGCTTAAGCCACTATCCAAATCTATCCCTAATAAATCCATACATTAAATTTTAAATTTAATCGATAATAGTAATCAGAAAAGAGAACTATGTACTAACGAGCCGAAAAACTTATATTATTTAGTTATAACTTTACAATTGTTTATTCTACTCTACAAACTGTCTTCAGCTGATGAAATCCGAGGGAACAAAACAATCTTTGTACTGATGTATTGATCTATTGGAAAGTCTCAGCTATACAAATTGAACAACAGAAGAAACAAAACTCAGGAAAGTTTCTGAGAAGAAGCCAAAGAGAAAATAAAAGGTTCGAACGTGGAAATGAAACCCTGCCTGAGGGTTGTATCGGTAAATCAGAGTGTTAAAGTTTATCGGGGCCCACTTCGTGTTGCCCGCTGGCGCTACTGATGCCTCTATCGATTACCCCGACGTAAACTAAGAACTGTTGCACCGTGCTACCTTCTTTCACCTCTCTCTTAAACGATATTTCATCTGTATGTTCCAAAAGGAAGTATTTTATAAAATGGATACCACTTTGTTAGATGCTTTAAGTTTTCATTTTTATGGTTATTTTTACTGTTTATTAATTGTATGATGTAGGCCTATGTTAAGACCTAGATTATAATAAAATTACCAGCTATATGACATTTAGTTTTAATTTCTTTATTGACAAGTGGAAAGTTGTGTGGTTGTAATATTCTAATATTTAAACTCTCTACAATAGTTATTTTTAACTAGTAGGCGAAGTGGCAATTTGCAACACACAAGAGAAATGTTTACTAACGACACGCTGGCGAGTGTGGAAAGGTGTAGCTCGCGTTACACATTATATTTTTCCTACAGTTACTATAAAGCATATAAATATTTATTCTTTCAAACACTGTACAACACGTTTTTTAGGTTAGGTTAAATCCAAACGTTGAACAAAATGGAAAACACTGCACCAGCTGATCGTAGACGTAATATCTTTAAGTGATGCCAACTTATTTTCAAGCGTACACGCATTGCGTGATGAAAGCACGTTGTTTTTTATTGGCTGGAATACTGGTGTGTGGCATAAGTCAAAAAGTGTGCGGCAAAAGTAAGTAAATGCAGCAATTAGCAACTTTCTGTGCTATAATCAGTGAGTGGAAGGCCACTTTGTCAGGTGACTGTAGGAAAAATAATTTTTTATTGATTTTGATTTTAATAAAAAAAAATTATATTGTTAAAAAGCCAAATCTTTCTCAAGTTCTAATGTTTGCCAACTGTTCTAAAGCTTTTCGTTTAATTAAAACTGCCTAGCGATGCTAGTTAAGGGTCCGTGACCTATTAAATTAGTATTAGTTTATTATTTAACTGAACCTGAACCATCTTCAAATTCTTATTCGTTCAACACCTTAGTTCAAGTTTGATTTTAAAAAGGAGCAGGGGATAAGTCAGAGTCATTATTTTTATAATTTTATTAGATATTATTGCTATATCGTAAATTTAAATTAGTCCTTATTACCTCCATCCTATTCTATAATTAATTAGGGAAATTTAAAATGGAGAATCATACATTGGTAAATTTCAATATTGAGCAGGATCGTTTTCAAAATGAATTAAAGAAATTGCCATTTTGATCATTTTAGTGCCACAATGATTCCGCATTTTGTACCTTAAAATAAACTAAAACTTTCAATACCGAAAGACACACATAATACAAAAGAACAATTTTCATATTGAAACACAATAGATTTTTTATTATCAACAATAGTTCATCAAATCAATAACGAAAAAAGAAAGGAAATGAGCACGTATTTCTCTTTTGAGATAATACCCAAGTTAGCCTAATAACTTAAGGCTGTATAAGTTAGCTTAATTTTATTATTATGTTTTATCAGTCATTTGGTCATGACCAGTAAGTATACTTAACTCGAGGACTAAGATAATCATAATGGCGGACTTGTTTAAGAGATATTGGCCGTCAAAAGTTCTGTTTAGAACTCCTAAGGTTTCAGTTCAAGTTTTAATTAAAGTGAATTTTAGAGTTTCTACTTGTCAACTAATTATTTTTAAATTGTTTTTTGTGTTGAAGTTTTCTTATTAATAAATTACACTATCTTACCATTAAATAGATCAAGATGCATTTATAATAACCTCTAACATATGCAGTTTTTCAAATTGGTTACTAATTTTTGGCTTTATGTAAGTCGGGTTTTGCTGAACACAAGAACCCAAATTATATAGCTTTTATGTGTGTAATTGATTAACTGTTTGGCTAAAATATTATCATTAACGATACCCACAAAAAACTTATTTCTTTATTTTGTCATCATTTAAGCTATCTACCCCTGGTTCTCAAGAGTCTTGATTATTTTACCTGTATAAATATATGAAACATTTCAGGAAATTCAAATCTTACTTAAATAGTTTCTTACCTTTTATTTGTTCTTATATAGCTTTATAATTTAATATTCCTAATTATTAATGTATATTCAAATAAGGTGTGCCCAAAATTTGCCAAATAAAATGAAAGAACTGGGTAGAGTTTTTACATCTTTGCACAAAATATAAGAACATTTTAAAGACAAATCGCCTGAATCTGGGAAGCTCATTTTCGCACCGGAGTAAATGAGTGGCTCGTTTACACCAATAGCTTTATTTTTGTCTTAGAACTCGTACCAAACAACTTCCATCATTGTTTTTTATTAGTAATGTACTATTTTTCTCATTGACAACTAGATATAATATGTTTTTAGGTAGATAAAAATGTGGCAATTTATTTCTAACAACCTATTTAAAAAATATACTTATTCTATTAATTTGGAGTGCATAAGTTTTTCTATATTACAAGTTTTACCTGTAGAAGAACGTACAGGTACAATGTCAATAATACCATTACAAAATATTTTTTTTTATTGAGTTGGAATGCTTTTCCTACTAATACATAACTCCACTTTAAAACTACGGTCTACTTGTTATTTGGATGTTTGCAACAAGTAAAAAAGAAATGGAATTTTTGTAATCGAACAATCTACATAGTTCGTTAAATTCAACCATGGACCATTAGACCATTAGGCTACAGGAAAAATAAATACTCAACCCTGATATTAATAACCTACAATGCACCTCAAACCTTCATTGGATCACACAAATTATGCTGTAAAAATATTTTTTATGCGGCACATAGAAACCATTTTTATCCAAGTTTACCCCAATAATTGCATAAATAGTACAGTCTAGAAACGCTCCTACGATCCAGCATCGACTGAGACCGCTACTGTTATCGTCGTGATATCAATACCAATGAATACGTTAAACAAACTACCATAAAGAGCTGTGATAGAGAGTCATATAACTCTGATAACGTCAGCCCAGCTTACCGGAGGAGGCAGAGCGGGTATTTCATGTTGCCAGAATGGGCCATCTTCGCGCCCTTAGTTTTTTGGCATTGATTACCTTAAGCCAGTGTTTTTTGGATCCGTGTTTTTACAACTGTGAGGACAGGTCATATGACTTGACACATCCAATAAATGAGGCTACCCCAGCATACCCGGGGCTCTACTTCCTCGCGTATGATCAGACTCTGGCCTACGAATTTCCGGAGCCCCAATTTTTCTTGGCCTTCAACTACACTGTGTCTGGATTAGGAGGCACATCCATCACTGCTCCATCTGCCTTCTTCCCCAACAGTCGGCAAGTTCATGAGATACCCTTCCAACAGCTCATCAGAGTTGAGGGTAAGTATTGACTTTGACTTTGGCACTTAAATTTAATTATTTTTAGTAATTAATTTGACCGGCCAACTTTAAATATTGGGAAGACTACAGATGGAACTTGTGTCGTTGTCACATACTGATGTTAGGTTAGGACATAGCGATTATGTTTCTACTAAGTTACGGATTCGTGAACAACTCGACTTTACGGATATGCAGTGAAATTTAAGACCTTTTTATTTATATAATAAAATATTTTTTGAAATTAATATTTGACAAACCAATTGAATTTTGAATTTTGGAATTTTCCCATTAGACGTTGGATTAAACAATTGAAAAACTAGATATCGCCTACGTCTATTGCCTTTGAAAATCAATCATGGAAGCTTAGTTCCCAATGACCAAAACTTAAGCTATTTTAACATAAAAAAAAAACTCTTAGCATACTTATTGAATAAATATTGAAAAATTATTCATCATCTAGATGTGATGGGAAAAAAAACAATAGTCTTTGACATCTTATCGATATCGCGACTTAGCGTGTACATGGCGACCTTCAAATCACGATTCAGGTTTACAATTATTAATAATTTATTATCTTTTTTTATTTGAAAGTGAATTTGGAAATTTAATTCGGAGATAGATAAAAAATTTAAACAATTATATCTGGATTTTCTGTACACTTTACTTCCGTTTAGCAGTAGCTCCTTAAAGTTATTATCCTTAAGTGAAAATAGAAGCAAAGATATTCATTATTAAATCGCAATAAAATATGTGCTGATATAAAGAGCACATTATGTGTACGTAATAACCAACAATGTTTACTAGAAGTAAAGAATAGTTATAGAGGATTGCAACCGAAAAAACTTAACTATAATTTAATTGTAGCACAGATTTGCAAGTTTTTTTAATTTTTTTTGCAATTGGCACTAAAAAAATGTATTTTATCGTTTACTCGTGTTGTATGGGAATTCTGTTGTAAACGGAGTATCGTATCTTCATGCTCATTCTCAGTTATCTTTGTATTTCATTCAGTTATTACAATCAAAATATGTAAACATGATATTGTAATATATTTAAGCTATAGTATATTTTTTTACAAAACCCCTTAAAAGCTTTATATCATAGGGATGCGTAAAATGTAACATTGATAGGAAAATTAAAAATGTATTTACATGGTAATATCAGCCACAAACTGTAATTACCTTTGTGGTAATGAGGCTTTAAAAAATATATATTCTATATAGCTACGTCCATTAGTATAGTCAACTTCAGGAAATTTTTACTAAAAGTTACTCAAAGTAGGCCTAACCTAGTAAATAGCATTGCGTTTCAACGGGGTTTTCTGCACTATTCCGTCAACGACACGGGGTTACTATTTTTTATTTATTTATTTATTTGTTTATTCATTCCGACGGCAATCGCCATTTTACAAAATAATACATTGACAAGATTTACATTCAACAAGATAATACAATAGAAAACGTCAATGTATCATTGCAACTACGATGTCTACGCGAGTCTACTACGGTCATAGAAAAAATATATTTAAGACCTTAATATTTTAAAATATAGCCTCATTTTTAATTAATAATGAACGACAATTAGCTAATATATTCGTTGTTATAAAATATTTGTCCTTACACAACTAATTCGCAACGCCTAGTATTTTCTTATTTTTAGATTATTTTAAAATATATATGATCTCATGAACTCTTCTGTCGGAGTAATTAAGGTTTTAATATCAATAAGTCCTTTTAATCTGTAATTTTGTGAGTTTTAGTGGCTTTTTGTACAAAATTTAACCAACATTATTAAACCATATTTGGATGCGTAATATGCAACTCTTATGTAAACTAATTAAATACAATAATTAAGTAACATCAAGCTACACAAATATTAAAATTAAATCGGAAACTATATGTTAATGACCTAATGTTTTGCTGAGTGGATGGTTTAATTGCTCAATCTAATAATAAGAGCTGTTTAGGAAGTGCTATTTGGTTAAGGCTAATGTTAGGTTCGGCATATTATTTCATTTCATTTTTAAGCTGGAATTCTGTTCATTGATATGGATCCACTCTAAGACCCAGATTAGTTTTATATTGAGTCACAAGAAGTTTAAGTGTCTTTTTCCTCTGATAAATAAAGAAAATGCATAGAACACGGAGATTCAAATCATTCAATACAGCGTTCAATATTTAATTTATTTGTTTGTCAACCTTCTATGATATGCCTAATTTTGGACTTAAACATTAGTGTGCTTGGAAAAAGTAAGGTTAGTTTTAACCGTACATGTTGATGATTTCATACATAAATGCTATTATTTACATATTAATATTTTATAATTTAAAATGTGATGCAATTTTACAAGTATTTTGTATAAGGTTTTTTTATATATATTTAATCAGAAGATATGGTTCATTACAAAAATTACTATCCAGTTTTTTTTACATCTTTCTTTTGGACACAATAATCAAAGGTTTCCTAACATCAAATTATTTTTTTTCAATTTCTTTACATCACGATCTTTTGATTAACGGAAATTTGATTAAAAGTATGTTCATATTAATCTGACATTTGTTTTTTGTTATTTGTTTTGTTAAAACTCTACTCTAGGATTAAACCCGTACAAGGAGTTAACTATTCACACCGTGATCGCTGCTGATAAAAAATTGCCTCTATCAAAAGCGAACCAACTTAATCTCGCCAATAACTAATTCAATCCCTTTATCATGAAATACATCGTCCAACCTCATAGAATATTATACTTCAATTTATCTAAATTGCATAATTACAGTCATTGAATAATCTTCCAACTATTGAATTTCACAGAAGTATGATTTACATATCGTTTGGCGGGAAAATTATTTTTAGTAAACTTAATCATTCTCAACAAAAGATTTAGGCTATCCGAATTTAATATGCGTGTAAACAAATTTCGATTGCACTTATAAGTAGCAATTTAATAAAAGTGTAAAGATGTGTCAAGTTTTAAAAATCATAACCATACGTACCATTCATTGGTACTCTCGAATCGGACGATAATGTTAGGTGTGTCACAAAATAATATAATAACGTTATCCATTTTTATAGCTAACTGCTCCATAACATTTGGAGTCGTATAAGGGTTTTAGTAAATTTTAAAACAGTAAAACTAATTTTCAATTTACATAGACATATTTTAATACTATAGGTTGTACCAACTTCTTACAGAAAGATTATAAATAGGCTGTTAAACCTCAAGGAAATAGTTATTTGTGTAATTGATGCGCAAAGTAGTACTTTGTTGCACTTGATAGAAATTTACGCAAGAGCAACCGGCGAGCGCGAAATGTTCCTTGAGTGCAGAAAAGAGACTTTGCGTTCGTGTTATATAGTATATTTGTCCACGAATACTATATAGCATACATAAAGTGTTATTGATTGGGTTAAAGATTTGGGTGAATAATGGGGCCTAGTATGTATATTAAGGTTAACTTTTAATATGCAGTTTCACAAAATAACAATTTCAAACCTAAATGAAATCGTCTCACAAATAAATCTAAATGGAGTTGTTCTACAAATTAGCAAATACAAATCTGAATGAAAATTCACAAACCTATTTAATCAAAATCCGAGTATCATAATTGTTGGTTTGTAATGTTTATATTAACAAACAACAACAGGTTTATAGGTTAAGTCAAGTCGCTGTGTATGTAAGTAGAATGGCCAATAAATACTGCACCAGCTGATCGGTTTAGCAGTGTCGCCAACTTGTTTTCTAGCATACCCGTACAACGTGCCTTATACAAGCAAATGATTTTTTGTTGTTTGGTTTCAATACTGGAACGCGGGAAAGTAAAATGAGTGTGACAAAGTGCAATGAGTGTGGGGAAGTAAGCAAAAGCAGGAATCAGCTACTTTGCGTTCAACAAAGCCTCCAATCAGTGCTATAAAGCCTGCTTGGTCAGGTAATGGTAGGAAAAGATAATGTAAAAAGATAAAACTGTAATATGGTAAGACGAAGTCAACGAAAACTGGTTTTAATCATTATCTCTCCTTATTACACTGGGAATTTTTTAAACTTGATCCACATTTTTTATGATTCAAGATGTATCACAGAATATTTATAACGAGGAATGTTTACTGAAAAAATAATAAGGTTTAAGGTCTTTAAAATTTAATGTAGAATACGTTTGTTCTTATCCAGCAAAGTACACAAGACTAGTGGCAAGGTCACGTTTATGACGAAATACGTTATTTTTTACTAAACTCATCCTCTTGGTTAGTTGTGTAAAGGAATCTCTATTAGGAACTCTTTATGGGTTTAAATTCTCAAATTGTAGTGCCATGAAAGTTGAAATCCCTACTATTTGAAATGTAACCATATGAATAAATAACCTGCTCGAAATTATTAGTTGGGTTCATTTAATTAAGATTAATCGGTCATAGCGGGAATGAATGCGGTAGATTGACACTACTGCGATACAGGATTACTTAACCAAATCAAGCACAAACTAAAAGATTCCTTCTAGGTCACTTCGGGCGTTTACTGATATCAGAGGTACGGATCATAGACCACAAGTTATACTTACTGACAGGAATATTCATTTTACCCGATATGATACTATTACTTCTAGTGGTGTAGTCGTGATACAACAATGTATGATACAATTGTGTATCTATGAAAATAGAATATTCTAATGCGTATTATTGTTTTTAATAGCTTTTTAAGTAAGAAGCAACTTATTGACAATTACATTTCTCGTGGAGATTAAATCCATGTAAAGATTTATTTTTCTTATACTAGTGAAATACGTTAATAATTCCAATACAACAACAATTATTACAGGTAATATAGTATAGAAACTAGGAGGCTAAAATATTGGTAACCAGCAATGCATTCTTATTAGTCTGAATATTTCAGTTTTCAACAATACCAAGTATCTTTTACGATTATCATAATTCTAGATCATTGTCAAGGCAAACCATAATTTATTCCGTTTACTACTTCTGTAACGTACAGTTCGTCAAAATGATTTTCTTTAAAAAACAGTTATAGTGACATTTAAGGAAACATATTAAAGCATCCAATTTCAAAACCACGTATTGCGTAATGTTGGAGATCTGAGCTTGCATATACAATGTAGACAAGTGATCATTTAAACATCATAAACGGTTTTCAAACATTCAACATTTTAAACAGCTCACGAATATTTTACAATTGGTTGCTCTTTACCGAAGCATCTTTCTCATACGTTTATTGTCAACTGCGTTTTAATATATTTTTCGCCAAAAATGTAACTATTCTCTTTTTCTTTTGACCAGTATTGTTTGTATTTTTAATTGATGACTTATAGTGGGAAACAATGTGCAATTTATACTAGAAAATATACAGCTGTAAAAAGTTATTTATTAACTTTTATTTGGTTTATCCTTAATCTTTATTTTGACTTGGAATTCGTCTTAAATTCTAAAGGTGTTAAGTTTATTACAAATAAGGAACATCTTACCCAACCTTTTACGACCAAATTTGTTACTATAATAATATAATTAGATATGCAAATAAAACAAAAATAAAATCATGAGGCCTTTTTTATTGTCAACGAGTGCGGTTCTTTTGTAATTGAACATTCAGTTGATCTCCCCATACCAAACATTACTTAATGTAGCGGTTGGTATCAATACTACGAATAAGAAAATATTTTATATATCTTTTTTATTTAAATAATTTTTTGTTTCGTAGTAGAAGATGTGTTAATTGTGTGAAAATAAGGTAATTATTTTGCAATAGGACTCTACGGTTTTTTACATCGTCTGAATAAAAACACCATAAATCACGTTAGATTTTACTCCGTACAAATAAATTGGCGCAGAAACTACTGTAAAACTAGATGGTTTTTTCTCTTCAAATATATTCAAACAGCTGGTATCTATAAAATATTTAAGATTCCAAACTGTCCCCTATATTATTATATTTCTGGTAATAATATTTTTTTTATGGTGGCCATATTTTTAAGCCAAGTATGAATGGATATGAGTGTAGGATGAGTGAAGCGATCTTTTAATCTTGTTAGTGACTACTAGTTTGTTGTTAATGCCAACATGTTCCTCAGACACAACTGTTAGTTAATAGCCCAACAGCTAATGGAAACTAAGGGACCTACTACAGTTTATAGTGGAATCCGAAACACATTTTTTTACTTGTAACTAACGAATTGGTCTATAATTATCAAGATAGTACTGCGGATAGTCGTAGTATTCACTAGTATGTACGTTAATCCATACCAGGGAGTACCGCACCCACAATGCATGCCTATAATGATCCACAATTGCAACACCAAGAATATTTCACCTTAAGATGAAATAAATAAATAAATAGAGTATGGTATTTCATAAATGAATGCACGAGTAAAAGGAAATTGATGAATATTCGATAAAACTAGTAAAAACATCATATTCAAAACATTTTACTTTATCATATTTTGAAAATGTTTGACAAGGAAGGCCGAAAGGTAGTAGTATTATTACCACTTTATTGTTAATTGTTTTCATTATTGTCTTGTTCATTGTGATATGCCTCTGTACGTCAATGTGTATTTATTGTTTTCTTCAAGGTCTTAAATCTGTTTTTTTTCTTTTCAACGGTAAATTCAAATGACATTCAACTTAAATCATACGTTTTTTTTTAACGGAGATAATATTGTGATATTACAATTCTGAGAAAATTATGCCATTTGAATGAATGATTATATAGTAACTGGAAACCGACGGAGTATTTCTTTGTAAATGTAACTTTGATTTGAATTGTTAAGCCTAAACATGTTTTAACGAGCTTTCTTGCTATGGCACATCTCACAAAATGCTAGGCTGTGGTTTACAGTCATATCGTTTAGAAATTTTTTTTCTACCTATTTTGTACCCTCCCATAACATGATTAAACTTGTACACTAACTTGCCTATGTGACTTATACTGTTTCAACTTTTCACTGTATTTCGATCATCCCTCGTATTATTAGTTTATGATGAGAGAGAGGGAGTGTATATAAACTTCCAGGTAAAATTATACACATAACGCTACAGTTTCCTTATAACCTTCCTCAACAATCAATACATATTATGAGCTGGTCAAGTGAAATTGGCATCATCAATTAAATTATACAACTGAGTAGACTAAAAGCTGATTATGAATGCAAAATTCTAAATCGTCTAGTAGACTAATACCTTAGCTTATATTTTGGGACAAGAATTGGGTGTTGGGATCCAGGTCATTCGATGTACCGTGTCCAAATCTGAACAATCATCAATATTTTTTTTTACTGTAGGTAAAGCCCTCTGTTTTTCTTTTTTTTAACCGTTTACTCATGTATCTAGAAGAGTTTGTATATTATACAGAGAAACGTTCCGATATAAAGTGACCCCCATTTCTCACGTCTAAACAATAATTTACTTCTTAATACTGTATTGGTATTGTCATAAGCTAAATACTGTATTTTCATATTTAGCATCGTCGTGATATGACATTTCTAAGTGATTGGTCCATATACATTGTCAATACAATAATAGGATTTGTGCATGAAACAATAAAAGTGAAACATTTAAAAACTAAAAATAAACAAAACATGCTATGTATTACTAGTTGGTTTTAATTATTAATCGTGAATAGATCAAATCTATTGTCAGCTCATTGAGTAAATTTTCTATTATCTAAGAAACAGAAACGAGAAAGGAGTAGTTTTGGTATCGGTCCGTAACTGAAAAAAAACTAGTTCCATAGCCAAGGTATATTTTTGTGCCTAACTTTAGAACAAAATCTTATAGAAGTAGTTTTGAAACCTATAACTTGTAATCAGTTTTTCCATTATGAAAGGATCACATCTATAATAATATTACTTTTGTAATAAGAAGTAAATCCAAAATAATCATTGACAAAAAAACCACCAACCAGGGATATATAATATTACGGGAACACACCAAGGTGCTTATTTAGAGATAACTGCAATTTTTCTGGCGGAAACTCAAGAATCTGTAAAATAAGTATAGTCAAGCTTAGTCCAGTTTTTAAGCACTACTTAAACTCATGTCGATACTAATTTTACTATCATTCTGATTGCCAGACGATCACGACGATTTTTACCCAGCTACCCAGCCATATATTGCTAGGTGTTTGGAATAGATAAGCACTTGGTTTCTACGAGATCTCTACGCCAATATGTTCAGGGCTTCTTTTTTGCCTGTACATTTCACATGATAATGTTGTTCATTCTTAAAATAGCAGATGACCTATTAATTTCACATCTTTCTTATTTATTAAGACCACATTGGTACTTATTAAAGATTTTTGTAAATTATTGTTCACAAATTATATCTGATTCGTTTTTGTATCATAAGAATAGTGTAAAAAGGTATGTAAACACATAAAAAACATATAATCAGCCTAAAAACACGTAAAACACAAATTCATAATGTGTAAGCCTGTTGTTAGTTTGAATTTTATACTTCCTTCTAGGTTATTTTCTTCTTACTTTTCGTACATTTGTTACTTTTTCTTGTCATATTATTTGCTCGTGGTTCCCTCTATTGAAATAGATTGGTTTTCCTCTTAAGGACAATTTCTTAATTGGAGCTCCTATTGGAATCTAACCCTCGGAGCGTGTAGTACCATAACTATATTTTTCGTGAACCAGGCAAAATATCGGACTTACTACTTTATAAGGATACTTTTGAATTGTGTTACCTTAGTAAATTTTCTAGCAAGATAGCTGCTACATTCTCAATTGTACATTCTCAGTTAAAACAAACTGCTTTTGTGGACGTTTTAAACATGCAATGTTTAGGACTAACGTGTATGAAACTAATAAATTCATCGAATACTGTGACTATCAGCAAAAATCCGAGTTCACTGATAACCCATCCGCAAAGCCTAGCATTAACAGAAGACGTCTTAATCCTTGTTGTTTTTGTCTTAAATCATACCCACTAAAAGGTTATTCTGTATCTTGTCTTATTGCTGATAGCAAATCAAATATGCAGATTTCAGGATCATGCTTCATAAGTCTAATCGAAAATTATCATCGTACCATTTTTTTATTCTTTTACACTACTGTACACTAATGGTGGTGCAATATTTAACAATACTCGTAGTATAAAATGGTTGGTTGACTTTCCTCTTAACCTATTTTGGATACCGGGCTGGCGTAAAACTACTCTGTACGACTACAATTATCTTAGACATTATCAGTTACACGGAATTTATTTTTAAAACAATAATGTAAAAGCTGAGATCTGTGATTTCTGCTGGATCTTGTAAAATCAAAGGTTAAGGACCAACACATATGTATCTCAGTTTATTGTTTAAAAATATGTTTTACACTTATATGGCTTTTCTTCGTTAGCAAACTGTTTCAAAGCTTTTTCAATCATATATGGTATATGGAGAGTGGCAAAAATTTTAAAATTGACAGTTTCAAATTTCGTCTCTTTAACTTTACGTTTGTGAGTTTAAATCTTCAAATAAATATAATTAGAACAAAATATTTCTCATTAAAAATCAAAAAAACCTAACCTATTGTAATTCTAAATTGTATTATGTAGGTAATAACTATGTAATAACAATTGTGTTAGATTAATAACTCGGAAAGGGCTGCTTCTCTGTCCGTGGTTCTTGGCGATAAGGACCTCATATCCTGCAGTATTGTCAAATTGTTTGGTCTTATCCAGGACCAAACAAACATCAACAACCTCTAATATTACAATTACATTGAGGCCATAATTAAAAACAGGTCTTGAATACTTGTCATAGAAAATCTTTCAAAGTTCAGTGATTATTGAGTAACCCTGAATTCATATTATGTACTAGATTTCTCTATCTTTTTTACCTTGTTGCCATCTGGGACTGTGGAAGTATCAGTAATGTTAGAGCTGTTTTCGAATGTCTCATCACAGTTCGTGCAAAACCTCTGTTTAGGAAAACAAAATATTAACATTTCTATTCTTACACATCCCTAATTGTCTTCATTTTGTAGACGGAAACGTGGATCATTTCTGACCACAGCACCAAAAAACACAATACACGCTTCGTATCCGAAACTGTATCAACATTTTTAACACAAGACCATTTTTTAAGACATGGGAATGCAGAGTCAATTTTCACAATGCGCTCCCTGAACTTTGCATGAAGGGACAGGATGCTGTGTGATTTGAGAGGGTAGAAACAGATTTAGCTGAATATCCCTATAACCACTTTGGTAATTTTTTTTACAAGATAGTAAACGAATTAAATATAGAGGATGAATGATTGTACCATCAAAACGTATTAGTATTTAAAAAATTTGAAATTTACGGAATTTTTTACGGAAGTTTTTATTTTTAGAATTGTTGATGCTAGTCTATAATGTAGAAATTTTCTTCACAAATAATTTTTTTTATATTTTATTTGTAAGAAGAAAAAGAGCAAAGAAAGCTTTTTAGGTGTAAAAATATTTAATTTTTATCATGCAATTTGTGCTCATTGTATTGTATATAATAACATTTAAGCGACTTTGTACAAGCTAACATCTACGTTACCTGTAAATAGTTCAGACAGATCGCTATAAACACATTCATTTTTGCATTACAATTGGAAAGTAGACAAGTTAGAAAGAGCTTTTCCCAATCGAAGTTATTTCTTGATAGATCTGCCTTAAGCTTGCTTTTCCACTTAATCCCCGGAGAAATAAAATGTTGATTTATCAGATCAAGATCGAAATCCATTATAAAACTGGCATAGATAGATAAAATTGTTATACCTTACACTTAACGGTTTTGAAGTAGCAATATTGGTGTTATGCTAATATATTGTAATCATCGGCAATTGAAGGGAACGGTAATTTTGTAGATTCCTATATTGTTTCAATAAAATATTTTTCATCACTCTGTATTTGAAAATAGTCCATTTCCATACAGCTGAGATCTGTGAAAATAATGGTCCGCTGACTTTTTCTGACATAAACATTACTTTCGCTACACAAACAATACTTTGCCTGACATCAACAATGTTACAACTAAAATTCCCCGTTAGCTCGAAAGGGTGATGAAATAGTTTTTTCATCGTGATAAAAAGTATCGTTCAATACTCGTCACGAAAGTCCAATTACGTGACTAGTAGTGTAATAGACTATTTTATTTTGTACACAATATTTGGTTTATTTGACAACATTTCAATTTCATACAACAAATATTATAAAAATAGGATTTGACTGTTTGGGGTAAGACTAAAAATCTACTTGATATCATTCTCATACAGTAAAGTGTATATTTGATCGTATATTTTAGTGATATTAATTTTAAATCTCTCGCTTGACCACATTTCGTTTTGCGTTGAATCTAATTTTTATTATATAGTCTAGTATTCAGCTGAAACAAGTTTTCATACAATATGTCCTTTTCTCCTTCGACGGTTTAATTTCGTTACCAAAACATAACGTCGTAACAAAATGCCCTTTAAGCCATACCGTAAGCCTTATTTCAATAATCACAGCGGTATGGATCCCTCCCAATAATCAAAGGGCCCCACACATTTCCCACCCTCTTACGTACAACATCCAAAGTCGACTGTCCGTATCAGTGTACTCAACGATAAGGAAAACTACCGAGAGCTATAATAAATAACGTCGCTTATCAGGCAATATCAACCTGTCGCTTATATATTACTGATAACAGCTGTAAAGGCAGTCCCCACTATTGGTTACCTCCGTCAAGGCGCGTATGTAGCCAACATGGAGATTCTCCATGCTGTTTACTTTTTGACACTGCTCGGCCTCGGTAATTGTATTTTGGACCCGTGTTACTTTTACACCGATGAGTCTACGTTTGACCTTACACACCCCTTCTACGAGGGTATTCCGCCATATCCGGGGTTGGATCCGCAGGCTTTCGACCTCAACCTCGCCTATGAGTATCCGGAACCTCATTTCTTCTTGTCTTACAACTTCTCCGTTTCCGGACTGGCTGGAACCTCGATGACCGCTCCGGCTACTTTCTACCCGTTCAGTAGGCAGATTTCGGAAATACCCTTCAGCCAACTGGTCAGACTTAATGGTAAGCTATAGTTCTGTTATCTTTTAAAGACTTTTGTTAGACTTTTGGGTGTTGAAATAAAGATTTCTAATACTAAAGCTTTTTCAAAATAATTTAACAATATCCATATCTACTTTGGAAGCATTACTAAAATAAATATACCGCTTTTACACATACCATTGCTTAAAATTTAAAGCCTATTTGATTTAATTACAAATATAATTAATTTTAACAGCGGTAAGGCTATTCATTAGGGAATATGACTACCTTAATTGATATACCGGTACATGGAATATGATATTTACTATACAGCTGATATTCATTAAATATTTAAATAAGCGAATTTTAAATCTTGTGAAAATATATTTATGTTGTTTAGAAACAGTCCATCAATTTGTGAGGCATAGTTACGATGGAAGAAAATCCAATTACTTTAATGAAAAACTAATTACACGCTGAAGTATAATAACGTTGTCAAATTAACAAAGCGTCCGACGCAGTCAATAATTCATTAATAATTCAACAATGCTGGTGATTAACATCGGTTTATGAAGAGTTCGTTTTGTCTATGTCGACCCAATTCTTTACTGTCAGCTCATCGACTTAATTCTATTCTTAACCTACAGTATTTCATTTAATTAGAACAATTATCATAAATAATACAAATATTAGTTAGAATACTATTCGAATGTTTATTTAAAACAACTTTAAACATTATGGATAAAGATTTTAAGTTGAATATACAATAATTTGTTGTTACCTAGTTACATTATTTTAATAATAAGGGTAACAAACAGTTTCTACACATTTTACGATACGAGCTGCGTTACTAAATAAAATATAAGATGGAAACTATTGTTTATCAGTAGTTTTTATACATGTTCACGTCTGAATCTATTTATTGAAGGTACCATATAAGTTATATCATTGACTATAAACAGATAGTATAGTCAATGGTTATATAACCTATAGCTACAAAATACTCAATAAGCAAAATTAAATATGAGTTTTTACTGTCCGGAATATTTATAAGAAACCGTATAAAAAAAACTTACTTACAGAGGGCCTTTATAGCCTTTATATAATTTAGGGTATTCACTGCAATACATTTAAGTTGGTTGAAAGATAAACATTTTATGTTCTAAATGTTATTTATTTTTACGCATATTATCCAGAATATTTAAATGAAGGGAGTACTTTTAATTGTTTTTAGTAATGAGGATTGTGTAAATTTAGTGCTACTTTCGACTTGCTTTACATGATATTAGCCTAGGTCCCTTATATTTTTGGGTTTTGTTCATGTTCAATTTTTTTTTTCATTAATTGTTGAAAACTATATATTTTTTAATTGTTTCATGGGAATACTCCGCCACATATAGTACTGTTTTTTTTATTTTTAATAAATAAAATATTTTTTTATGTTTTATGATTGTTTTATATTAGTAAATAGTTAAAAATCATCACAAACATGTTTTACCATACATTAAATGCATTTTTATTAGTTATTAAGAGGATGAACAATAATTTAAGATTAAAAATTGATTACTGATAGGACGGACATATAAAACAACATATAATGTCTACTATTATTTATGTACGCTATAAATAATAACAACTATAATAAAGATAAATATATATATATATATATATATATATACAGTATAAATAAATATTTAAATAAATATAAATAAATAAATAAATATATATATAAATAAATAAATAATATATAAATAATAACAACTATAATTTATGTACTCTTAAAATCATGAACTTCATTTGTATTACACTGTATAGTTAGATTCTCTCAGCTCAACATAATCACTAAACCACAAAAATCGTTTTACTAAGTTCCATTATAAAATTGTTAAAAACGTACAACGGGTTGATTATTAAAATCTAAAAAGAAATTTTTTATAATAAAAGACGAACGATGGTAATTCAATTTTTTAACTCGTGAATTATTTATCGAGTTGGTATAGTATTAGTTGTACTTGTCTTCATACATATTATGATTTTTGTTTATAAGGCTATGCATTTTTTCCGTTCAAATCCCAATATAGTCTTAGATTAAATAAACAACAATATTAAATTCTTACTCTATTTGAATATAATTATTTTTTTCCTCTTGTCTGTTTTTTTTTTTTGTTTCTACTCGTTGAAGTTAATTTAAACGACTGTCAACGATCATTATCTTTCCATAGAAATTACAAGTGAGATTGGTGTGACTATTAAAAGCACATTAAATACAAGATGGTATTCACTTCAGATAACAACGTGCCTACCAGTGTTTAGCAATAACGTTAGCGTTACGCTTGATATGAGCCTGAAGCGAATCCAGTAACGGTTGATCAGGCCTTTGATTAGTGTGTGAGTAAACCAATATTATCTGCCGAAATATTGGTTAAAAACTAAAACTAAGCATTAGGTAGTTAATCATATTAATACATTATTGGGGCAATAGATTACCTTTTCTAAACCCATCAATATCTTTCCAACAATTATTAGATTACCATTTTGATGTGATCCATTGTTTTTACTTTATCGTAATTTAGAATTATGTACAGGGATGTTCATTGCCAGTTGATGCAAATACATTTTGTCGGAATCTAATACACTTGATAATACATGCTATACTGTCAAGTAAAGACACGATATACATTCTTAAGAATGTAACTGTTCTAAAATAAATAGAACTTAATAGATAGGACTTTTAATTGACATGCGGACACGATGTACTATTGTAAGACTTAGTTAACTGTTGGTATTGCTACAACCAGCTGATCTCTAGTTGTTGATTTTTATGTTATGTTATGATTTCTTAGAATAAAAACTTTCTTGTTTCGAATTGATTATTTAATTAAAATAGTTTTAATTAATACATAAATGATGCATTGGACCCACTTAAAGTTGGGCAAAAGGTATTAATACAGAAGAGACCAGACATGAAAGCAGAACCGTGGACGCCTGGCGTAATAGTAACTGTGGATGGGTTGAGAACTTACATTGTAGCAATTGACGGAAGACTATTTAGACGCAATAGAAGATTCATTCGTCCATTTAAAAGTTAGAGAGGGAGATGTTGGTATTGCTATAACCAGCTGATCTCTAGTTGTTGATTTTTATGTTATGTTATGAATTTGGAGAATAAACACTATCTTGTTTAGAAATGATTATTTAATTAAAATACTTTAATTAATAGTTAAAAGAACATTAACATAATATATCATACTTACATCATTTATTAGTCAAAATGAAAGAACATGTTACTCTACACTGTAACTATAGTGTAAAGCTAGAATAGAAAATAAAAATTGTACACTTTATTTTCTATTTTATTAATTATTTTATTTTTTATTATTTTATTTTAATTTTATTTTTTGGCTTCTTTGTCTTTGTTCTCCGTGAAAATACTACAAAGGTCCGCATTTATTATGGAAGGTCTGCCACGGTATCAAAAGTCAAAGGGTATACAAATTAACATTAAGGACAACATGAAATGTCAAACGGTATCTAAGAAGGCTTTGTGCAGGTAGAGTGATCGACATCAGTGACCAAGTGAAGATTAACCCTAACTATGAAGCGACAGTAGACGACATCGTCTGCAACGAGAACGAGTACGGATGCTTCGGTCCCGGCACCGTGGTCATCTTCTACACAGGATGGGCGACCCGTTGGCCCAACCAGGAGCGTGTGTTTGGTCTTGAGGGTGTCCTAGGTCTGGACCTGCTGCCCATTGACTACAACTACCCAGGCATCTCCGAAGGTAAACATTCCAAAACTATTGTATTCATATCACGAATATTTAACTATAAACGTTATATTAGTACGGTATATCATATTTGATTTGTAAAAAAAAAATTGCGTGTAAAGTATATAGTGGTTCATTAAGAATGTGTGAGTATTTTTACATACTAAACAAAGCTTTTCGATGGTTTTGGGTTACAGAAAGTGTTAAACATTTATATTTACATTAATTATGTTGTGAAACTAAATTTGGTATCAATCCCACTTATATAAAATGAGTTATTTATAATATATTTGGTTGGAAAATGTAGATTAGTTCTTCTATTTCATATTCATTATGCATCTTTGAGGGACTTAGTAACATGCCGACACCTTTCTTGGCTAAACAAACATGGTATATTAAGAAACTATGTTCATTCGATTCAATTTTGTTGTTACAATAGGCGATAGCAACAAAGCTAACTGTAATACAATGTAAGTTGTTAAAACTGGTATAGCAAAATATTAAGTTGATTGAAGTCGTCTAATTACCCTACAACCCAGGAAAACTCACAATTGAGTTTTACAGAGCCATCATTGAGCCAAAAGTGATTCTCCTAGAATAATATCTCATATCATTCCAGAGGCGGCTAGGTACCTCGCCAGTCAGCCTAATGTGTACGGAGTGATGATCGACTCTCCTGGGGTGGACTCCGGTGCCGTCCCCATCATCGGTTTCGACATCTACAAGTCCTCTAGGATCCTTGCTAGAGAGAACAAGTACATCGTCCAGAACGTCAACATGGAGTGTACTCTTCCCAACATCAACCTGAAGGTCTACATTCTGCCTCTGTACGTCCTCGGAGGCACCAGCGCCCCTTGCCGCGTGTTTGCACATGTCTGTCAGGATCAATGTCCTGTTCCTGCTCTCCCCCCACCACCACCTCCACCACCCCCACCACCACCACCAATCCCTCCCCCACCACCCCCACCAGCACCCCCACAGCACGTCCACGTCTCCGGTATCCGCAGGCTATAATCTCCACTAATACCATCCTCCCCGGTACAAATCCCACACTCCTGACTCACTCCTGATTCAAATGACTAAGGTGATTCCCTTCGTATATGATAATTAAAAAAACTTAGACAGATATTTTTTTAATTATTGTAAATTTGTTTAATAAATAAATTAGGATAGGTTTTGTTGTGTTTTATTTTATTGTTGATTGTGATGAAGACAAGAAAGGTTTTTAATATTTTTGAGAGTGAGTTTCGTTGTAACTTTACATTCACTGATGGAGTTTTTGTTTGGACTTTATGTTTAAATTTGCTGAAGATTTAAATAATAACTGAAACATTATTCTGCATGGAATTGAGACAGTGTTAAAATTTACAAAATCGTATCTTCGCTGAGTGAAAGGCTGGTTCTTTGTTATTTACAAGCACATTTTTTGTATTTATCTACTAAAATGTATCTAAGTATTTGGTAAACCTGAGAGATTACTTAAGTTCTGTTTCAATGAAACTGTCCACAGGAAAGAAAAACTTTAGCTTAGTCCAGATACGTGAGCAGAAACTCAACATCGTCTCTCCTGGGAGTTGCAGACATGTTCAATTGTCCTTCAGTATTCTCGGTGTGGAAAAACTGAATGGTTAACATTGATACAGACCATTATTCTATTTTATGGTTTTTAAAATGGCACATTCAAAAAAAGTTCCCGATAAGCACATTTTGATTTTCAGACACATGTCCACTTATTATACCTTAAAACACGTGTCTAGCCGAGCAAACTTATAAACTTAAGATTTTGGGTTGAAGCCATAAAAGTCGATTAAGCCTGATAAAATCTAAAAATAGCCTGTTAGTTTACATTTATGATTCATAGATAATAAATCATAGCTGTACGTTAACTTTCACAAAACAAACAAAAAATCCAGCAGAATTGAAGTCAGCGCATTGAAAAAAAATGAATAAGGACTTTGAATTTAAAATGGGATTTGTTTTTTTTTTGTTATTTTTTTTTTAGGCAGACATTGGATCAATGGTTTGTTTTTTTCCTTAAGAAATGTTCCGGTATGGGACATTGGGACACAGGAAATAATAAAGTGAAAGTAATGCATTTAAAACCAATCATGTATAGCTTACAGTGGCCAAGTTGCCTAACTCACCGAAAAACAAAGAATGTTACTTAGATTTTGATGACGATGGAACAGTTGATGTACATTTTGTATCGGAGTAGGACGTTCATGTCTTTAATAATGACCAATACAATCCGTAATAAATCACCGTTTGTTATTTTCCACGATGTAGGGTCACGTAAATTGCGTCCAGGAAGATGATGCTTGAGAAAACCATGCTCATGTCGTGAAAGATGACCTCTACGTTTCCATGTGAGATGATCTGACAAGTAAATCTTTGGATTCTATATAGACAAAAATATCTACTTTTAGGTTTAACTTATTTAATTACACACTGTCATCCAGGGAATTTAAATAATCTGCATACGTGTTATTTGTATGAATTTTCAGGAGTGCATTATTGTGTATATTGAAAAACTTTAATCTTAAAACAGAGGCATCTGCAAAAGTGTCATTAGGCGTCCACAAAACTGAAAACTGTCTAGAGTATTGTTTGAGAATAGACAATTAACAGCTTCAAAAGGGTTCCAGGCTTAAAGGGGATTTATTTATGTGATAACAAGGCGAACATTGACGAGTTTTCTTAAGAAACGCAGTTATCAGATGAGTTTCCTAAAAGCCTCATATGATGTGGTCTCCCACTTCACCGGATTAGTCATAAAATAACCTAGTGAGGCTAATAAAAATTTAAACCAAAAGTGCTGAACCTTATGGAAATATAGCGACGTCGGTCAATTTTAGGGCTGAAATATGGTAAGCCATTTTTAGTAACTAAATTTATCTGTTTCCGTATTTTAAACCTAACAATATTCCAATTATATGACAGTGTACCAGTTTCCCCTATTTGTGTCATATATTTTAATATTAACAATATTGTTTTATTGTAATTTATTTTAACGTTCAAAATATTCATAAAAAAACATTTACAAAAGGAAAGATAGAATTCCCGATGAGCAAAGATTCTAAAGTCCTACATTAACACGGATTTTTATAAGAGTTGATGATAAGCAGTATAACTTGAAACCATACACCAATGCAGTTATCAAAGGTAATTCGTAAGCAGTGTATTTAAATTAAATTATGTAAATTTTTGTATTACTACTTGCCCGTTATTAATTACTTTACAAACGAATGGATTCATTCATAAAAGAAGAAACTACAACCTTAGTTTTATGCAAAATCCGTGGGTGGTAATAATTTAATATATTTTAAGAGCTCGTTTGAGGGAAAAAATCAAACACAACTTTTATTTTGCTTATTAGTTTTGTTTGTTAAAGAATACCATCGAAGTGGAAAAAATAATATATAGCTTTGTGGCTAGCCTTATAGAAACGTACCTGAGTTATACATTCAAAGACATTTATTTGTTTTCAGGGTAAAAATATAACGCTTTCCTAGTCAAACTAGACCATGCATAAGGTTATGTTATTGGCATTATAATAATATCCATAACACGTTTCCAATTTCTTAACAAATATACAAAAAACTACTAACAGTATTATTTTATTGTATTTTGTATAAAAAAAAACATCAAAAAGCCCACAATTCAACAGGCTTTTATCATGTTACTCAAATGATTTTTATCCAATATAAGAAAATTTGCAAGCGATAATGAATTTACTACTATAAGACCACGGCAGTCAAAGATGGTAATGAAATGTCAAATACGATCCCTTAACTTTAACCGCCAATTATAACTTATAGCTCAAACTAGTCAGAGTTGAACTTGACTGATACCAGGTGTTATTGGGATAATTAATGATCATGTAGAGTCTGAACTGAACAGACAGATAGAGTGTTGTAGCGAGGCGTCAGGTTATTGATGGTAGACGATTACGATCGCAGATGTATGACTGATACGTTGCTTAAGCCTAGAGCTAAACATGAATGTTATGAGGCTTTCGTGAACAAACGGTACACATTAGTTATCTATTATGTCTCTGAAGTTCATAAAGTGTTTCGCTTTACAAAAGACAAGCGAGTTGGTTTCTTTCAGTTCTGTTTAAATCTCAGGAGTTTGTCTATTTACTTTTTAGCCTTTTAAAGGCAGATTATATTTGCACCAAGAGACAAAAAGGACATGCAACCTCAATAAAATGCAGAGACCAGTTACACAGTAGGCTAAGGATCTATGAGACAATATTAGTAAATACGTGATCCACTCTAACATATTTATCCAACATTTGTCGGTGGCCGTTGTAAAAACGTTCTTGTAAAAACGTTCTTGTAAAAACCCACAACATTTATGTCTAACCTGTTGTGGTACATTGTCGTAAACATATACTTTTTAGCTAAATTATAAAAATATTTAGTCACAATTATGCTTATATTCCACCATGGTTATACCAAGTTAAGTTCTTAAGTGTATTAATTCAAAAATATTACTAAATTTCGACAATCGAAAGGGTGTTGTTGGATTCCAAATGGTATGTAATATTATATTCTGTTTCATCATAATAACAAATTGACTACTGGGCTTTTTCGTGTGAAAAGGTGAATCATACCAATTAAGCATACCAATTGAGGTTATATATTATACATGTAATATGATGCAGGTGTGGGTGGCTGGCCAAATTATATACGTCATATCAGAGACAGTTGCATGACTGATGTTATGGATTGCTCAAGTCACTCAAAGTTTGATTTATACGCTGTCACTGCAAGATTAACATGAAGCCTATACATTAACCAAACGATCCACGAATATTTGCTAAACTTTTCAAGAATTGATGTGTTACCTTGCCAAGTTACTACAAAAGTGCGGCCACATTATTTAATTACACTACTAGTATGTTTAATAGAATCGATATTTAAACATGACTTATGTATTGTGGATAATAGCAGGTTTTCCAAAGACTATGCATACAAACCTATTAGATATGCATAAATCTTAAACGCTTCAAATCAGACTTAAGGGGCGAATTTAATCTTTTAGCAGCTTAACAAGGGTTGATTATGAGGATTCAGTGATCCTCACTTATCATCCTCTCTTGAAGTCATGGCTTGTAGGATATTTATAGGACCACTGTAAGCTGTGCATCGTCTGCGTAGAGCGAGAGACCGATGGACTATGGATGCCAGGGAAAAGAGGCGAAGCTCTTGATTCTCGTATAAAGAGACAAGAGGTAAAGTCTCAGCGAGGAAACTCAGCGATGATTATTCCATAAATAATGGAATAATCATCAGGAAGCTCACCAGCAGATGCTGGGGTGCTAACCCTAATATCCTCAAAACCACAGCTTTAGCGCTCAGTGTGTCGGCTGCGGAGTACGCTGCACCAGTATGAAATGCATCGTCACATGCAAAAAGGTTGACATTGCAGTCAATGACATGGCTCGGATTGTAACTGGGTGTTTGAAACCAACCCCAGTACACAAACTCTATGCTATAATAGGGATCGCCCCTCCATCAATCCGACGTGATGTCGCTGCCGACGCAGAAAGGACTAAGCAAGAGACAGACGCTCGTCACCCATTACACGGCCACCGACCTGCAGAGCGACGGCTTCGGTCCAGAAAGAGCTTTTTATCACGGACACGAGTCCTGGATGGATCATTCTCAAGCAATCGGGTGGCAAGGTGGGAGGCCACGTTGAATAACCCCCCATACCAGCCAGGAAGGAACTGGCTCCTGGTGGAGGCCTTCATTGCACTGTGTGGAAGACCCTAAATCGAATTAGGGTCGAGGTACCAAAATGCAAGACAAACATGCAGAAATGGGGTCTCTTACCAGACGAAGAAAACATCTTGTGCGCGTGTGGTGCTGTTCAGGATCCTGGCCATCTGCTGACCTGCCCACGCCTAGACCAGTCTTGCACAATAGATGATCTTTTACATGCGAATGACAAAGCCATATCGGTAGCTAATTTTTGGAAAAGCGAAGTCTGATTTCCGGACACGGAAAGTAAGTAAGTATCTCTTGTAAGTAAGTAAGTAAAGATCTTGTACGATCGTTAGGATCCTGTATGAAGATAAGCCCCTTGTGCCACACCCTGTCAAAGGCATCAATCAGGATAGAGATGGCATGGTGCTTCTTTTATATTGCTGCAAAAACGTTGTCCATCACTCAAATAGCTGGAGATTGGTTGAGTGACCCCTCCTGAAGCCATATCGCTCCACCCTGATCGAGTAAAAAAACTTCTAGGGAATCTTGCCAAGATGATTCTTTTGACTCGAAGATCTTGGAGAACACAGTCAGCGTAAAGATTGCCTGTGGTTTTCCGGGAAGAGCGGGTCCTTTTGAGGCTTGGGGATGAGCATCATGTTGCCTCCTTTGAGGAGAACGGGATGTGTGTCAGACAGAGACAAGAGCTCATGAGTGCAACGATGAACACATCAACCCAAGCTGGCAACTTTTTCATCTCAAGGGTACTAAGGATTCCAGGCCAGGAGCCTTTCGGTGGTCGAAGGGCTCTGAAGCGGTGGCTGAATACGGTCAGCCTCGGTGGGCTGCGACGATGAGGTAGTGAGTGCTTCCTGGAGGAGGGACGTTAACTCCTGGAACAAAGGTTCCTGTTCAGGAACCTGTTCAGGAGTCTCGGTCTGAACTGGTGGCGGGCGTTGAAAGTCTGGAAGGTAGTTGACATGGAGGACTCACTTGACCTTCCGAGCTCTCCTCATTCAGCAGAGTGGGGTTCCATGTTCCAGGAGGTAAAATACGACTTGGATGTGGTCTGGTTCATTACCAAAAACACCTCTATGTAGCAACTCAGCAGACGAGAGAGACCGTTCCAGGATGTAAGGAAGGTGACCTTATCTCGGGTAATGATTGGGCTTATCAGGAGCCATGAGCTGGATTATAGGCGAGTCTCGATGAAGTCCCGAACCTTCCGGTTTGACTGAGGTAGGCTCAGTAGTGTGTCCGAGTGGTAAAAAGAGGTCTGGGGTGAGGACCTCGGTTGGTCGGACTCATCGGCTTCCTTTATCGGTGCCTCCGCTGTTGTTAAAACCATCGTGATGAACTTCTCGCTCCACCTGCGGTGTTGATTGCAGTGGTGGTACAGAAGTCTGGGAAGCCTGGGCCGTTTTCAGTGACGTAGGAGCGTTGTGATGTCGTTTGGAATCGGGGTTTGCATTCAGTTGGTCCGCAGCAATGCAAGCAGCCAAAGACTCGTCGGACGTTCTCCCCTGGCCATCAGCAGCTTCGCCTCGGTGGTGTCAAATCTCTTCACCCTAAATTCTCGCTTTACTTAGGCCTCGGGGAATCTAGGTGGTAATTCCTTTGCCACTGTGGATATTTGAAATACTTTGAATACACTGTAAATATTAGATATATTAGAATGTGGATAATCAATTAAATGTAACCCAAATGGTTTGAAACTACAATCCATTTGTTTTTTATCATTCCGCTTTTGTCTATACCAAATATATCAGCTAAATCATTCAATACTCATCAATAGTTGATTCATCTATATTTACACCTCAAAACAAGCGCCTTGGTGTATCTGCATTGTCATATACACTAGTTTGAAACTTAAAATATCTTTTGGTATTAAATCAGCAACAAATGAATGTGTTCGTAGATTTTTATCACGCTAACAATGTCTACAGCTTGTAATGTACACATTTAAGCATGAACATAGTTTTTCAGTGTTAATGAACCTGCAGTAGATTAATTTGTTTGACAATTATACTACCTTCCATTAATCAAGCTCAACCCTGAGTAAAGGATACCGATTACCAACTTTGAAAAGTAAATTAATGAAATTGGCAGGTAAATTTATTAAAGTGTTAGGAAGTTGTCAGCGAGTCTTTTCTAAACTAAATTACAAAGTAAGACGCTCTCAGATGGTGTCCAAGAAGAGAATAATTTAATATTTCAACTTTTCTGTCACTGATGATTTACAACACTTTATTTTATCTGTAGATATGCATTATCCTGTCGAATTAGATCGTTATTAACACAAGTCATTTAATGTGCAGCCAAAATATTATGTCGCTTTTCCAAACCCAAAATAGTGTGAGTATTTGTTTATCAAATACATTTTTAGTGAACTAATAATTGTATGAGTGGTTCATGCGAGAGCGGAAACTTCAGTTTAATAAGAGGAGCTGTAAATGGAAACATTGGCTATGTCCTTTTCCTACCTGGTTACTTCACATATGAATTAATTTAATGTTTACCTAGTGGGATTTCTAAATATATTTTTATGTGCAAGGAGAGAAACACATTTAACGAAACATTTAAATAATCAATGTCGCCAAACTTTTGTCAAACTTTTGTAAGTGGTTAAGGTAACCACTTACTGTAATTCTATGGGTTACCAACATAGGTTTAGGTCATAAGAGTTTTTTTAACATGGCTTTAATGTTAAGTGCAGCAGAATAATATACTTCGTTACAAGTACCAAAAGTGGCATTTTCGGTACGTGATCAAGTTTCATGAGTGTGTAAGTTTTTACTGGAACATCACACTTCACGTGAGATGCAAAGTGCCGGAAAACCACTTTCGCTACAACCTATCAGCGATACTCTTCGTCACGACACAAAAACACCCACATACAGGATAACATACCTCAAAACTATCATAATTCCTAATTAACGCGATTTTAATATAAACATTAAAGTAAATAGGTTTTGCAAAACCAACATAATAACGTGAAAATAAAAATTTACGTTTAAGGTTATTTATAGTGCAAAAAACATGCACTGCTTACTAGCATACTAAAACCACAGCAAACTTGGTTATGGTTATTTATGTCCGCATTTTTTACGACAAAATAGCAGATATTAACGACATAAATAAATTATAAGTGGACACTAGTGTAGTGGGCAAATACGGACCTTAATGACAAGAAGAGAAAGTAGATTTTACCAAGGGAGAGACAACAGGCATCTGATTGTTTTTGGTTGCTCAAAGATGAATATTGGGGAAAATACTATCTTTGATACTATAAAAATTTGCTCATTTTTGTATTTAGTTATGATATTTTTCTATTTGATTTAATATAACATGTTTTGATAAGTAAAAGGAAGTGAGTTGAGTCATATTGTGTGAGTCATAAGTTGTATTGAGTCATAAGTGTTTTCAAGCTAATTACTTACACAAGCCAATTTTTTCTTCATATCCGGGAGTATGTAGATTCACTGGTCAAATTCAATCAGATCCACTGTTCAATTAATAAAATTGAAGGCAAATATTTTGTCTATTCATGAAGTCAGTGTGGAAATGATTTTTATCCACTTCAGGGAGCTATTAAATGGAACTGTGCAGGTTTAAAATGTGCAGGTGGAATTTCCAATTTACTTATTCATAAAATAAAAATACAATTTAAAGGGTCCTTTATAAAGGACCCAACGATTAATTGGTATTGTGCAGCCTATGTTCGTCATAATAGAACATATGATTTTACCAACTTTGCAGATATGTGTTTCCTGAAACTGAATATGGTCGCTGTGTTATCTTTACTGGACCAATTTCTGTTGGGACAGTATATTTAGCACCTTCAATCACCAGAAAGTAAAACATCTACCATATCAAAATTGGCGTGGCCTTAATTTTTCGTGTTTGATAGCAGTTCCGTATTCAACGTCTTCAACTGCATTCACCTAAATATAAAAAAAATCAAAACTAAATGGTCATGTTTATTTTCCTAAATAACTGTCTTTTTATTATTTGTTAACTGGTTGTAATCCCTAATATGCTATGTGTATGGTCAATGGTAATATAGACCTTCAAAAACCACATTGTGGTGTATTTTGCATTGAATTCCAACCAATCTTCACGATCATGTGATAGGGTAGATTACTTTTAAACAAATTTGAATCCAATAAAAGTATTTTACGTAGGGTAATTTTCTTTTAGCCTGAGTATAGCAGCAACTAGTTCTTAAAAGAGAACATTTTATAACTTACGATTAAAACACTAAACAATTGAACTTTTTAATTAACACTTTAGATGTACTGCTTTCTCAAATATTTGTGTATAACTTTTAAAGCAAAAAAATATTCAACCATCAATAGAGGCTTTAAAATATTAATCTTAGCCTAGTGTATGCTTGACTTGAATAATCAATCGTGTATAGACGCGTAGAGTCACATAATATCCTTAAGGTGACACAGTACTCCCTATCCCATCCCATGTTAAAATGACAGTTTTTAGGTACACATAACTTTTACAAATATTAACCTATCAACTTGAAATGATTTTAAAAATTTCATAAAATATTTTGTAATTTTTAACATAAAATATTTTTTTTATTTCAAAGGTATTTGGTTGTCATGGAAGCTGATTCTTATTATTGTTCCTTATCATATGAGGAACACACACACCATTTTTTATTGAAATTGGATTAAAATTGAGGAAGAAAAGTGTACCTGACTAAAAACCACTTGACTTTCGGAAAACGACAAAAGTACCCCCATTACATTATTCCACATTATTTCACATTATTTCACGGGTAGTAGTAGGACCCTTGGGCATGCTTAAGTAAGAGTGTATAAAAGTCGCTGTATAGCAATAATTTTTCTTCCATAATATTTGGTATGTGTGTGTTCAGGAAAGTGTGTTTTACAAAACTAAATAATAATAAATGTTTAAAAAAAGTTAATATTTGACGGCGTACCCTCTGCGTCTTGATTAGTAGTAGGACCTTGGACATGCTAAATTAGGCTGCAATAGTTTATAAAAGTAGTTGAAATTTTTAAAAATAATTTTTTTCTTCCTTAATTTTTATTATCTACGTGTTCAGAAAAGTCTGTTCTACAAAACTAAATAATAATAAAAAAAATTTATATTTGAGTACTGTGTTACCTTTAGTTTTAAAAGATATATGAATCCTTAAACTCATTTAATAGTCGTAAATAAATTGACTAACAAAGAGTGAAACTAAGTATGAAATACTGAAAGCAAAAATGGAAGGGAAGGCAGAGGGAAGGGGTATCTGTGACGTCCAATGATGGATAACTCCAAGTCCTCGTGGACAGCTCAATAATTATGATGAATCACAAACAGCAAAACACACCGAGGGCGACAGAATGACGTACCTTCGTCCATAACTGTGATGGACAAACAAGGTTATCGTTACTTTTAACAACTTTCAATTTTCGTTTTTTGGCAACTTTGACGTGTACATGAGTTTACAATTTTTCATTTTCATTATCATCAAACAGTTAATCCAGTTAATATAGTCAAAATTGTAACCGAATCATATTTCATTTGTCAGCTGTTTACGGTATTGGCCATGGATTTTACTGCACTTTAACAAACAGAAAATAAAAAAAGCTTAGTTACAATTAATGGGACCCAAATTATTAGTTTTAAATTATTTTATTAGGCTTATGACATTTTATAAACTCCCCCCGAAGACCTTGTACATTTTCATGCATCTCCCTCCATATAGATAACGCTTTATATTCACTGGGTTGCCAACGATTGTTTATTAACTTGCCTAATCCCAATTCTTCCATTTCTTTAAACTTGGATATCTCAATTTTATTGCGCCTTCTCACCTGTTTCCCTTCAATAATTGTTTTAAATATCCTGCGAACTCTCTTGTAAGATATAATCGTTGAAAGAGAGGATGATGAAACAAAACTAGAAGAAGTATATGTTGAAGATACTCCACATTTATTTTTAGAAGACCGGTGACTGAGTCTTCTAGATGTTGATTTCTTGGCTACACATCGGTATAGGGAGGGTCTGCCCAACTTTGATGGTATATTACCAACAGAAGGTTCTTCACAAGATGGATTTTTATAAATCTCTTCTACGCCGGGTGAGTTACTGTATCGAAACATGTTTCTTATGTGAGCGTTAGTATAGTCATAACTGGTTTTTCGAGACAACATTGGAGAACTGCTTATGACACTAGTCGTATTTGGGGGCGATTGTTGTTTCACCTTTACGTCAATGCAGGCATTACCATTATTATTATTTATTATTCTGATATTCTTATCCAAAACATTGTTGCTTCTAACATTCTTACACTGACCTTTATCACTCGGTGTCTTGATTGTTGTCGTTCTTCCACCATGATGAAAATGCATATCTGTAAGAAATTCAAGTGTACATATGTCACAGTTAGAAATTTTTCCTTTATGATGTGCTTCAACATTTTGACAACTTGGAATTCTTTTATTCAAGTGGAAAGCACTGTGCAATGTATTTTGTTTAGTTTTATCCAAAAATGCCTGAGGTTTCCCAATACTACATAGACGTAAAACTTGGCAGTTTTGGGGACGATTATCATTCAAAGGATTAGATACTTGAAACAAATTTGTTCTTGCTTTTTCTGTAGTGTTTCGCTTAAACATTTCCTTTGTTATGTTTTCCTTCGTACTTCTACTGCAAGTATTACTTTTTCCTTTGTACGAAAATTCTTTCCAATCACTCAAATTCTCATCGAATCCAAGCACCCGTTTCGATTTTCTTAATTTCTTTTCAAGATCTAAAGTGAATTCTGACTTTCCGAGGCAAGTATTCAAATCTATTAGTGAAAATTGTCTGTTTGTTATTAAAGATTTTCTTACACGTCCATCTCGTGAACTTAACCCTATACATGCCTCATCTTTAATCTTGTTGTTTGGGAGGCTTAGTGATTTTAGATTTATTTCACTTTTCTCAACAGTTACTATTGGTGTTAAAACGCCAGCTTTATCTGATAAATATTTGCATGGCGTATAAGAATTCTGTAAGTAACAACTGTCCCTAAATATCTGTTCGTCATTTTGATTTTCATCGTTTAAAACTTTTCCTTTGCATGATGTGCCTTCATTAAAGTCTTCAGTTTTGCTGTTTATATTATCCTCTACTTTAACAATGCAATCGTTACATGCGACAGGTCTAGGCACAACACGTTGAATCTTTTTTCCATTTAACAGGGTTTCTCTCATACTTCGAGTCATTGGTAGGTAATCCTCTTCAGAAATTCTAACTTGATATTGATTTTTACAGCCTGAAAATGTATAGGTATGCACTAATTATTTTAAAACACAAAATTACATGCAGTATACAAAGCTGTAAACGATTTTTATTAAGTTCTGTGAGAATGAGAATGAGAATAAGAATGAATGAGAATGAGAATTTTATTTGGTCTTTTAAACATGCAGTTACATGCAATCAGAAAATTCATCTATAATAATCATCTGGCAACAAATCAGCTAGGATAACAGTCCCAGTTAGTAAACTGGGTTGACTTAGCTTAAATCACACCATGCACAAAAACAGGCAAATATAATAAATAAATAAATATTTAAATAATGACAACTACAATAGTAGATTAAATAGTGCACAAACTACTCTTATATACTTAAAAAAAAAAACACCATGCACAAACTACTTCAAACTTCAGGCACAGCAAAAGCAATCAAAAGCATCTACTTACAACAGCTGTAGGAATTTCAAAAAATCCTTTTATAGAATACAAAGGATGCGCCAATAACAACTCTAGTATACAATTGTATAGTGTAATTGTATAGTGTAGTTAATTGTATAGTGTACAATTGAAAGAAAGAATTTGAAGATATACTAAGAAATATTTATATTATATCTTCTATTACAATTTCAAAAACTATAAATTTATAAATATTTATTACCAGTAATTTCAAGTAGTTTTTTTGGAACAATTGTTTCTATAACTAAGTGATTGTGTCAGTCCTAAATGTTCGTTGAACTGATCCCTTATTTCAGTGCCTCTTGTCTTATTACTTGTTTTATAAATCTTTTCAGTTCCTTTATTTAGATTATAAACAGTCATCTTACTTTTACTGTACCATTAAAAATAAATGTGTTTTAAATAAAGTCGTAAGTACACGTACATCAAATCTATACACAACTAGCTGTTACCCGAGGGCTTCGCCCCGTTTGACTTTTTAAGTATTAATAAAACTATTGATTGCCGTACCGAGTTGGGTGGCATTTCGAGTGGCTTTTCAAGGTTACTTCAAAGAACAACATGGGACAAAGCTGTCAGTACAAAGACCTAGGAGAGTACTAAAATAAAAGAATACTATCTCCATTAAGCCTGTGGATATTTTGGCGGAAATTTTCAGCTCAATTTGTTTAAGTAGTTGTCACGTTATTGACATCCTCCAAACATTTATTCATACAATATTAGTATCTTTCATCCAAGTCATTGACTTGATCAGCAATGCACTACAGTTAACAGGCTACTCCGTTTCCCAGATATTATATATGGCGAAAACAAATACGATAGGCTACTTTTTATCAAGATTTGGAAGAAAAGTCAATATGTTGATGAATTATGTACTAAAAATACCATATTCGCACAATACCACAACATTTTAGTATTTGACAGTTGTCATTGTGTATCATAGCTTTTTGTTGCTACTCTGTTCAAATTAGCCGTTACAATAAGTTCAAACAAAAAGTTAATAAAGCTGCACCCTGTTGGTAAACCTTGTAACTTTATAATGCTAGTCAACATCATAGCACCAACTTGTTTAATTAAAACAGCTGTTATGATTTATTGACCTATAAGTATAAAAGAGGATGTGTGTATATATATTTGGCAGTGATAAACTCAGACACCGCTGAACCGATTGCCACGAAACTTGGTACATACGTGTATAATTTCATGAAATAGATTTATACACCATCAATTTCGCGATCCGTCCAACCGGATTCGCCCCAGTGGCTCTGGAGTTTCCCATGTTAACCTTATGAGAAATGGAATTAATGAATCTTAACAGCTGTTTCAATTAAACAAGTTGGTTCTGTTCTATGATGTTCAATAGCATTAAAGTTACAAGGATTACCACCAGGATGCAGCACTATTATTTCTTTTACATTTATGACAACAGCTAATTTTCAACCAAAAGGTGAGTGAGCATAGCGAACGAACTTCAACCTGGAGGCTAGTTAGCGTAGTGAACGAGCAAACCTGAAGGCAAGTGAGCGTAGCGAACGAGCTATTCTGAAGGCAAGGGAGCGCAGCGAACGAGCTCCAACCTAAAAGTGAGTGAGCGTAGTGTACGAGCTCCAACCTAAAGGTGAGTGAGCGTAGCGAACGAACTTCAACCAGGACGTGATTGAGCCGAATAGAAAGACCAAAAATATTGTCTACCAACTAGCATTAATAAAAGAGCATTAATAAAGAATCGGTTATCCTTTGTACTATATGTGTTTCATTAGTTGTCGTACGTATTTTAATTTAGTTATAAGCACTTCATATACAATAAGACAATTAAACGTTACGGTACTTAAATTATAAATAGTCAAAGGCAAGACAACGTCTGCCGGGTTCAGCTAGTTTATTGTAAATAAAAAAAAATCATAAGATTATATGGGAAGCCTCCAAAGCCAATTGGGTGGAGCCTAAAGTCACATCAGGGTAAAGACTACTTGGTTTTACTATTTAATGCCTAAAGAACGAGTGTACCGAATTTCAGTCTTCTAGGTAAGTGGTAAGTAGGAGAATTAATGATAAGTGAGTGAGTCAGTAAGTCAGTCAGTCAGTGAGTCAAAAGGTATTGATACATTGTGATTGTAAAGTACAAGTCCATATTTAAATCCACTGTAACACATTACAACTTATTAACTAAATAGATTTAAAAAAATATATATAACTTACCATGGTAAGATTTTTTATTTGTGCCAAAGCGATTTTGTTTGTTTCCCATTTTCAACGCGTCAGCCAGTTTTGATCTACGATTTTAGTTTATTAGTGGTAGTGCAATTACGTTAAAATACAATAGACTCAAAGTACTTATTTTTAATCAAAATACTAAAATAATGTAGCATACCTTATCAGCAAATTGAACATTAAAAGTTCTCTTCAACTTAACTTATATTAACTGTTTTGCATAGTTTTTGTCTATGCTTTATTACGTGTAGTTTGAATTTCATTGTGAAATAAAGCTTTTCTAAAATTGCATTTAGTCAGTCATTACTAATTGGTCAGAGTGCCTTCTCCTATCAACAAAAGTTAGGATTGCAAGATTACATTAAAACATTACTAAATTACACCGCTGACACTTCTGGAGACTCTTTAAGAAAATAAAATGGTAACCACATTGAGCTTTTAAATTATAACTATTTATCAATTGTGTATATGATTTTTGTGCCCTTGATTCTCCTTTTTGGTGTGCTTAAACATTCAATCATTAAAAATAAGTATAGATTCAAGATTTTAATTATTGCCATATTATAATTAATTCTTCATATTTAATAATGTTTTTAAACAATATTACTCTTATATATCTAACTAGGTTATATGACGGTAACAGGCAATCCACCAAAATATCGGCTCGTGTTTTGTTTGGTAGCCTTTGAGTCAAGCTACAGGAATTAAAGGCTGCACTTTACTTTAGGTCCTACACTCATTAGAATGAAAATATCGATCGATATATCGATTAATTGATTGTATCATTCGATATTCATTTGAATGAAAATATCGATTATTTGGTTGCTTTATTCGATATATCGTTTGGTTAGTTAGGTTAGGTTAACCTTACCTAACTAGATATATCGAACTAGATATATCTAAACGATATATCGAATGAAGCAACCAAATAATCGATATTTTCATTCAAATGAATGTAGGACCTAAAGTAAAGTGCAGCCGAATTAAATAATAGTTAGATATGGATAACATGCATAAGGCTAAATATGAATTGTCAAATCATTAATGTAGTTGATCAAAATTATTTACAAAACTTACACTTATTACTTACACACAGACATAAAGAAGACAGATACACATTAAAACGAATTTAAATATGAACTTGAAATTATCCCCAAAAGGCATACATTTGATTTACTAACGATGATTCAAATTAACATAGCAATTTAATTGAAAATGACAACATAAACAATAATATGTTTGTGATGTAATCATATGTTATATATTTGCCAACTGTAGTTAGTTTAAGGTTAGTTTTAAACAGACATTTAGGAATTTATCAATATCTAATCAATTAGTTTCAAAAAACCACCACTGATTTTAGCATTAGTTTCAGTCATTGGTTATTGTTTCATAAAAATACATAAGATTATGTTTTAAATTTGTTTCATTTATAAAATGTTGTTTTAAATTAAAATTAACTATATTTTGCATTAGATCTAGTAGAGTATTAAAATTATGCTAATTTTACTACATCCTGTTCGTGATAGAAATTATTGATCTAGATAGGTTCTAGATTAATAATTTTTAGCACAAACAGGATAAGTGATTTTTATTTTGCTCCCTAGTTTTGACAAGTTAGTTCCATTGGATGTAAATTTAGTGTGAGTATTGTTATTTTAATTAACTAAACATCTGACAAAGGCCCTTTTTTGTAAATAGAAGTTAGGCAAATACAATGGACACATGTGCAGTACATAGTGAATTTCTTTCAGTTTTATTCGCTCATGCTGTTTAAGAAATTTATGAAAATACAGTTAATTTCAATGATACTTATGTGCATTTAATACCGAGTATGGTTAGTAAGAAAAATAAACCTATAATTTTGTTAACGTGGTTAACATGATTTTACGTGAAATCATGATTGCCTGATACCTTTGACCACTATCCAATATCAATGCTAATACTGTGACTGCTTTGATCAATTCCAAGCACTATCATGTACAGTAAAACCTAAATGTCACGCAATTTCAACCAATTGCCACCAATTATTGAAACTCCCATTTCTCTGGGATGAGGTTGGTAAAAAAACTGATAAGTTCCTAAAATATCTATACAGTACGTTCTTCCAATAATGTATTTTAGATTCAACCATCGTAGGCTTATGTTTCATTGTAAAATGTGAAAATTCCTTGTTAATCACTTAATATTAATTTGTTGAATAATTTTCAAAACACTCCTTGTTTTGTTCAAGCAAAATGACAAATAATTGTTTGCCGTAGGAATGTAAGTGGTTCAATCAAATCCACTCAACAATTGAAAATCTAAATGTAAACACAATAAATGTATTTTACCCCACTGTTATTATTTATGTCATGAAAACAAAAGCACAATCAGGAAGCGGAAAGAACGATGGTTCACTCGCTGATGGATGGTTTCGTCCCTCGAGCTTCTGTAGTTATGATCAATCATCCCAGTGATGCACTTTGTACGACTAATGGTCCTGTTCAATCTAATAACTAATAATCCAATATGAATTTGAAATTAACACGATAATATTAAAAGAGGGTCAACCCCATACAGATTTGTGTTATTCTTTGGTGTAAATTATTAAATTGTTTAGGTTAGCGCCCTCTTTTAACATTTAATTTACCCACATAGGTATTAGGCCTATGCATAAGCTGTCGAGTAAATCAAGGAATGAGCATATAGAGGACAAGAAAAAATTGTTGTAGAACTTCCAGTGGTGAAATATGGTGGTGGATTCTCTCCTATGGACCTGATTGATATGTTGACTCTTCAAATATAAAATCACAATTAATCGTAGGATTTGGTAAAATGTGTAAACGTTACTTTTCAGTAATATAGAGAAAAAAAGTATTTTAAATATATTATTTAAAATGAGTTTACTCTTCTTGTAATGGTTTGTATACCATTGAAGTAAATGAGTTTTTGTTTCTTATCAGATTTTTTGTGGCTCATTATTCCTTTAAGCTCATAGAATGTATGTAAATTAATTACATTTAAAAGCTCAAACATACAGAACATATATTTTTCTTGTAAATGAGACCGTAGCAAACTGTTTACGTTAAATGAAACTACCAAATTCTTAACATAGCTGGTAATAGTTCTTTATTTTCATTTCATGGTGTATATTCAACTATGGACGTAAAAGCTAAAGCCTATATCTTGCAATTTAAGTCCAATACATTCTTGAATTAAACCAATATCACCATACCATCGGTGATATTGGTTATTTGTCCAATTAGTTGAAAGTTATTTGTCCCATCAGTTGAAAGATTGACCAATATAACCATTAGTCCCCATAGAAAGATTGAACCAACATGATAATATTTAGAGCAGTGAGCTGTAACAGGATTCAAAGCGTTTTCTTTTGGCGAGCAGATGAAACTGTAGTCTATAGTAGAATCGCTTACCTGGCTGCATTCTCAGACCCTTTGTACAAATTTACACATCAAAGAGGATCACTGCAGCCTGTTGGATTATCCAGTCTTGTAGGGCTTGATGCCTTTTAGCCTTACACAACTCTCGTTTCAGCAGATGCAGTTGCTTGTCTAAATTCATGGCAAATAGATTGTTTGTAGCCAACACGTAGTGGATTTTATAATATTTTTAAATCTATTCCACTTCCGTATTAGGTTACAGTTCCTATACATTTTTGTACTACTTTTTTGGTCTACAACCACGTTTAGGAGGCATTTGAACTAAAAGTAAAACATTTTGATTTAGCATAAAGAAGGAAACATCTGCATAATTACTCATGTGTAAGGAACTAAAACACGTTAACAGAAAATATATATTTAACAATGGAGTAGTAACACGTTGTTAGCATTGTTTAATGCATCATGGTCCATGTCCGATTTCCTACAACTTGGAAACTACTTTTCAACAGTATGTACAGTTCTCGCAGCTAGTCTGGGCGCGCGGCCGCGCTAGGACAGGGGGTGTAGAGGGGAGTGTTTATTGCTCGTTTCCAAAAACATTCGGCCCACACGGCACACTGGGGTTGTTCAGCGCCTCACTGCTGTCTTCATGGCTTTGGCGTGGGGGACGGTTAGTACACAAGGGTCCGCGCGCCCAGACTAGCTGCGTGAACTGTACGCTTTTCATCGTATCCTCGTCACCGAGTATGGACAAGAAATAATTGCCAATTAAAGAGCGCACTCTACAGATACGCTTTGATAGCAGTGTGAGCCTCCTGTTCTATTAACCTAACGTCGTTTATTATCAGACTAGCTGTACCCGCTGGCTTTGCACCGTTTAACTTCGTAAGTGAGCTCGTTCGCATGGCTCAATCACGTCCTGGTTGAAGTTCGTTCGCTGCGCTCACTCACATTTAGGTTGGAGCTCGTTCGCTGCGATCACTTGCCTTCAGGTTAGCTCGTTCACTACGCTAACTCGCCTCCAGGTTAAAGTTCGTTCGCTTCGTTCACTCACCTTTTGGTTGCAAATTAGCTGTTGTCATAAATTAAAAAAATATAATAGTGCTGCGCCCTGTTGGTAATCCTTGTAACTTTAATGCTACTGAACATCATAGACCAGAACAAACTTGTTTAATTGAAACAGCTAATTAAGATTCATTAATTCCTTTTAAATATGAAAAATCATAAGGTTAACATGGGTAACTCCAGATCCACTGGGGCGGAGCCCGAAAGCCCGATCAGAATAAAAACAACTTAGTTTTCATATGTAATGCCCAAAGAATCGGTGTACCGAATTTCAGCCTCCTAGGTAAATGGGAAGTGGGAGAATTAGTGACGAGTGAGTGTGTGAGTGAGTGAGTCAGTGAGTCAGTGAATCAGTGAGTCAGTGAGTCAGTGAATCAGTGAGGGCTTTGCCTTTTATATATATAGATTGCCAAGAAATTAAAATTAAGCAGCTGATTAATTCTAAGAGGTTCAATACGTATCGTCTATTACGATTGTGTTAGTGTACATTATTCTATCAAAATTATACTATTTTTACAGGCGATATAAATGTACATAAATTCAGAACATGCGATTGTTCATAATCGAAGTTTCCAACTGACTTTACAACCGATACTTTTACTACCTAGAAATAAAAAATAAAAAATACTCCTAGTTAGTCGAGAGGCTTTCCAATTTCTAGGGAATAACAATTTTTTCGGCTGTTTTTGCTGAAGTATGACAAAAAAAAAAGTATTAAATTGTTTTATTAATTATAAACTAAACAACGTGTAACCTCTTATAAAATGTTTAAGGGGTTTTAATATTTTATAATGGATGGAAGTAAACTCTCTGTTTAAGTACACAAAATCTCTACTTTATAATGACTTCACGAACACTCAAAAGCCTTTGGGGAAAGCCCTGAGGACTTTTGGCAAAGGGCAATTGGAAGAAGGGGGTGTCTATATAAATAAATACATTATTTTGATAAACCATTGGTAAATATCAGAATATCATTAACGGAGAATTCGTGTTTCATAGGAATTGCCATTGCGTATGAAATATATAGATTTCTTAATCTTATCTCAATTTACCTATGATACATATTTAATCTATAATTAATTAATGCTTTCACAACTGTGACCATAGCCATGTGTCACTTGTATGCTTACTCCTACCCCCCAGCAATGATTTTGTCTCCATAGAACCATCTACAATAAGAAGAATGTGCATTCTTACTTCTTATTGTTTTGTAAGACTTGCTGAGCCAGTCATTACAAAATGCTAAGATTATGCATAGCCCACCCGTCGTAGACGGTTGGTTAAATACGTGTGCTCTTACTTCGAGATGAATGCATTTATGGCACAATCGAGCCATAATGGAATAAATATTTTGATAATAAGAAGTTAAATAGTGAGGATTAGAAAGGAAATCATATATCTAGTATATTGCTAGGAGTTTCAGGGAGTTTTTTTCCTACGATGCAAGGGACTGCTTTTTTACTTTACTTCAAGCTAGACCTAGAGGTTATCACTTATAACTTAGATAAAATTCGTTGGTGATTTGGCTTGATTTGAACCCGAGATCTTAGGGCCCGAAATCCTGCTCTCTACCACCAGACCAGCTCACTCCTCCGAGAGTTAGGGGGATTAAAACGGTAAGTAGCAAATGAGTATAAAATATTTATTTTAAATTGTAATTTAGTTTAGAGTAAAAAGAATATTAATGGTTTATTGGTATGTTAACTTATTTCCAATAAGTTATAGTCTCAATTCAATATGGAATCGAAAAACTAATAGGTAGATTGCACCATTTCATAGTTTGAAAAGTGGTTAATCCTAATCAAGAGACCTATTTTCGCTAAAAACAAGCAATAGCATTTCAGTATAAACTTTAGGGACGTTTCAAGTACCGATGATATCATGAAAGGGGCAAAATCTATCTGAGGCGCAAACAAGGATGAGTTTAGTGAAAGAAAGAATTATAGATTCAAAATTTAGATAATAAGGTAGAGTAATAATACTGTGAATTAATAACAATGTACTCGTATTAGTAAGAATGTAAACGATATTTTTTACACGTTCCCACAAACTTTTAACTATTTTCTATGGATTGTATATCATAAATAGACGGCAAGGAAGTAGGATAGTGTAAACTTTTTTTAATAGCAATATTGGTAAAAATATATCATGCACATAAGCTATTGGCTACATTTAACGTAGGCAAGAACAGAGAGAGAAAGTAGAGAATATGGTACAGTTTCGATGGCAGCAAAATATCAGCGTGCGCGCGTACACTCACTCATGCCAACTTTACTCATATATTTCAATCACTGTGTAGCCAAATTACGCCTTAAGGCATGCTGGTTAATTGAACCATAAAAATCATTCTGATAATTACATAAAGGTAGATGTCTGCTTTACGTTAATAACCCCTCATCTCATTGAAGGTCTTGTGTGTGGATTCACACTTCAAAGAGAATTGCTGCAGCTCCAGGATAGTTCTCTTTGAAGTTTCACAAAACCTCGGGTTAATTAATTTCATTCATCTGAAATCTCATTACATTATATGTTACCTCATTATAAAGAACTGGTTTTGTCGCAAGAACTTATAAATGAAATGTCGTGTTGTGCGTATTTAACAATTTTATCAAGAAGATTTCAGTATAAATAATAATAATAAGTCCGTATCGGCACTTTAATACTTTTCATTGAAATGGCAACCATACCATACAAAGTAGGTATTTTAAGTCAAGCATAAATGGAGATAAGTGTAGGATGACTGGCACGATCTTGTATTCTTGTCAGAGACTTAAGGCCGACATATTCCTTAGACACAGCTGTTAATGTATAGCCCATAGAGCTAATGACAACTAAGGGACCTGCAGTTTGTAGTGGAATCTGACACAAATTTTTCCTTGGTATCAACGAATTAGTCATACAAAAAGAAGAAATAAAGAAAACATTTTTTAAGAATTTACTATTGTTCTTAGTATATAAGAAAGATAGCATGTAACCTTATCTTTCAAACAAAAACAGTTTATCCCGATCTGATACATAGTATCTATACTTATGAAAGGCAATGCCCTCACTGATTCACTGTCTCCCTCATCACTAATTCTCCCTTTTTCCATTTACCTAGGAGGCTGAAATTCGGTACACCGATTCTTTGGGCATTAATAGGAAAACTAAATTCTGATCGGGCCTTCGGGCTCCGCCCCATTGGCTCTGGAGTTTCCCATGTTACCCTTATGAGTACTCATATTTAAATGGAACGAGAGGTCGTCCAGTGGTCGAAACTCGACCAAAAATATGTAATGTACTCACTTCTCTATTTTCACCCCACACTGTAAATAAAACATGTGATTGGAGTTTCTTCCATTTGTTTTGATTTTCTGTTTATATTTCGTTGTTATTTCGTCACCAGCATGGCAACGCATAAAAT
Organism: Macrosteles quadrilineatus; assembly: GCF_028750875.1. Lineage (NCBI taxonomy): Eukaryota > Metazoa > Arthropoda > Insecta > Hemiptera > Cicadellidae > Macrosteles > Macrosteles quadrilineatus. Next base: position 927,581 of record NW_026542597.1, read on the forward strand.
CCATGTAAATTTTTCCAAATTTTTAAACTCATTTTTTGCGCTTATCTTTGAGCCTATTTAAATTTATAAAGGGATTCTGCACACCTACAGGAAAATAGCTTTCTAACGGTATGCGTAGATTTTCCCTACGATGCACACGAGCTGAGAAAAAAGGTTTTAAAGAAACATGCTTGCCTATTAATATATAGATAGATTTTTTGCGCTTATCTTTGAGCCTATTTAAATTTATAAAGGGATTCTGCACACCTACAGGAAAATAGCTTTCTAACGGTATGCGTAGATTTTCCCTACGATGCACACGAGCTGAGAAAAAAGGTTTTAAAGAAACATGCTTGCCTATTAATATATAGATAGATTAAAGAATCTTAACAGCTGGTTCAACTAAACAAGTTGATTCTGTGATATTCAATAGCATTAAATGGTTAATAGGTTTACCAACAGGGTGCAGCACTATTATTTTTTTACATTTACAACAGCTTGCAAACCAAAACGTCATTAAGCCAGGATGTTATTGAGACATGCGAACGAGCTCATCTTTAAAATTAAGAAGTTAAACAGGGCAAAGCCTGCGGGTACAGCTAGTGTAAAATATAGGTATTTTTATATAGCCCTTTCCGCCATTTTTATGACGTCATAACCGGAAAATGCAGTGGGTGCAGACGTGATACTCGAGTTGAAAACCCTTCTTCAGACACATACAACAACATTAAATTGTAGAACTTTCTATATATAACTTGCACGCAGCCCTGGATTTCGGACTAATAGGCGTTTTTGCGCTAAATTAGGTCTTTTTGTCAGATTTATCTAGTTTCTTGAAGTTATCTTTTGAGTAGGCCTTAAAGCATATAAAATATGGTATTTTTGTAAAGCCCGTTTAACGTTCTACAACTAGCTCTATATGTTTTTTTATATATATTTTATGAATAAAACGTTACAGTACAAACAAAAATAACACAAAAATATTTAAAAATTGCCTACGGGTTTTTGCAAAATTACGATAAATGTACTGAACATACAACAAATGTGTAAAAATAAGATAGATAGTATGAAAATTTATCTTTCGAACAAAAAAAAGTTCATCCCGATCCGACAAATAGTTTGCGAAATATATACTTAAAAATCCATCGCCACCATATTGAGGACGTCATAGCCAGAAAACGTGGGGGGTAGGAGGTAAACACCCAGGTTTTTTAAACTCCCTAGACATTTACCTAAAAGGGGTATGGAAGAAGATTGAGTTTACGCAAGTTTGCACACTAAAGTATAGCTTGCTGCTGGACTAAAAATGTTGCAGGCGTTATTTCTAAACGAATAACAGTCAATATTTCGACGACTTAATAGAGTCTAATCAAAGATAAATATAATCAATCACTTCACACCAGTTATCGAAACTATAAACGAACCTAACTCACTCTAAAAACGAAAGCTCGCTCCACTCCAGTTATCCAAACTGAAAACGAACGCTCTTGTTTGTATCATGTATTTACTATGAACAACTGTGATTATTACAAATTATTCAAGTGTTTAAGGAAACATAATGTTTCTTTATAAGAAATACATTGGGATTTTGATGGCCTGTGGGGCAAAGCCCGAGGACTTTTATTACATGAATTGGTAATAAAATAATACAAAAAATACTTAGTTTTGACACATCTTTTGTAAAAATCCGTCAATTATTAACGGAGGATAAGTGTTTCGTTGAAATCGCCTGCACGTATTTTAAATAAGGATTCTCGGGATAGTACTGCGGATCAAACGATCATAACAATTGCATGTACGATTTGTAACCGAATTCCCAACTCCATTGATCAAAGGGTGAAGCCCTTGGAAGCGCAAAATCAATGGTGGGATTCCGGCACAATATTGCTGAGGTGGAGGACCAACAATGACAACACAAGAGCTGGCTGGACACAAATATAATTTATTCATTCTAAAAATATGTATATATAAAAGCAACAATAATAAATAACAATAATAAATTACGATTAATGAATAGGCATTGCCCTAGCCAAGATATAATAATTCAAGCTTTAAAAATATTTAAAAAAAATTTCTTTAATAAAAATACAATTTAATTTAGAATTGAAATTCAAGTTAGGCCTAAAATTGCCATAAAGCGAAAACATTTAAATGTGCTTTCAAAACAAATTAACTTAAGTTAGGTTAGGTGGCCACCTTATAAAATCATTTTAAAACATTTAAAGGGAATTACTTTAGCCCTAGGCCTACATTTAAAATAAATAATTTTTACATTTACAAACATGAAAACATTTACACTATCAACAAATGTGGTCGCCTCGCAAAGACTATAAAATATATTCCAAAAATATATTCCAAGCGGTAAAATAACCGTCAAGGGAGAAAAAAAAGATTTTACCCTTAATCAAGGGGTGTGAAACAGAATTAAAAGAATAGAATTTAAAAATTTGAATGAAAGTTAAAGTTAAATTAAATTTAGAGAATGAAAGCCTAATTAATAAAATTGCAGGTAAAAAGATTACAGGTTTTATTTTATAAGTTAAATGAAAACGTTGATGTGGAGTTAGATTTCTTCAGGTGGATGAGACTCTCCAAAAGGGCTGGACTGACCTGACCGTAAACCTTGTTGAAATCCAGGAAGCAGAAGTAGAAGTAGGGCCGAGTACAGGATGGCCGCTCCCCAGACATGGCAGCACGGCATTATGCCGGAGTGGGCGTAGGCCTAGATGTGTAGGTAATTCCATCAGCAGGTACCGCATTGGCAGTGCGAGGACTGGCAGTGGCCCGGCGCATCAGTCTCAGCGGTGCAGTCCAGGAGAATGCTCATGTTAAGTCAGTCAGCAACTAATGGTGGCAGGCTTCAGGTGGAGTCGCCAACCCTGATACAAAGTATAGATCACTGACCTGGCCTAATTAGGGCTAACATGTCTCAGAGTCCATATATTCAGTTTGCACTAGGCCTGAATAAATCAAAAGGGCGTAAAACATTCTCTTTACCTGCAGTCAGCGACCACATTTTTACAAAAGCTGTTCTAGTGTCTAGCCTAATCAAACATGGTTTTCTAAAGAATAGTAACATGATCTCACATGAATAAAAGTGCATGAATGTGCTTGCTTACTATTCACAAGTTTGAGAACAAATGAAATGGAAATTTAAAAGGTTATTATCTTGGCTAGGCTACTGTAATTGACCAGAGCAAAAATTTAGGCTAGCAAAAGCTACTAGCACAAACAAAAATATAACTAGCCTAGAAACTTTTAATGTAATTGGGTCCAGACCAGCTCACAGTTAAACACAAAAATTACACAAAATGACTCAAAAAATTACACAGAAATGATGTTAACACTTTACTAACTTGGTCTTTTAACCTTAAACATGAAAATTGGCTCAACTTTTAATATCACTTGTACTGAACAAGTTAACTCAACGAGGCATGCACATTGTGTTATCTAGTGGACTCGAAACTCTCAGAAAACAGTACAAAACACATCGAAATGACTCTATAAAACATTTCTGAACAATAGTGAAACAGTGAAAAATGAAACAAAATGAAATAAGCGAGGACTAGGCCTGGCGAATTCAACTTACCCGTGGTATGAAAACTCTACTCGCAGAAATGCTCCATTCCGAGCAGTTGCGAAACGATCTATGAAACTAAAAACTTCAGGGTTCACAAAAGAAAACTCTTCCGGAAGAAAACCCCGTAGCCTTGGAACAATCTCAAACCCAAAGTCTGAGAAACGGGAGCCACAAAATGTCAGCCGATGAACGTCCAGCAGAACGCAGCCAGTAGTACCAACCACACAACAAATTAAACAGTGACGTTGAGCATTGAGCACATACACACGGCACAGATTTCAGCCACCTAACGATTGAACAGTTATCTTTTAATATGACTTTTCTTATTAAATTTAAGTTACATACCCACCCCAGTTCCAAGAATGATTTATTACTGTACATTTTGCAAATATATGTTAGTATAGTTTATGTATAGTTATTATGTATAGTTTTTTGTAGATATTTTGATATGTATAAGGGTTATTAAAAAAAATCCTTTATCTCATCAACATGCGTGTTGCTTTGGTAAAAATAAATAATTCGTTACATAAGCGTGTATGAAGATACACATTTAATAGGTAATTAGATAAGATGGTAATTAAAGGGATTATATATTTATATCATAAAATTATCCCATTATAATGAAGCAACTTATTATATGCCTAATTATATGCATGAGTTGAATAAAAACATAAATATAATACCACCCAACTAGCTGGTGCTCTGAAATGAACGCCGGCGTCAAAAAGTATTGATGTTTCAAGAGGCCATAAAGCCATTTCCGAGTAAAATTCCATCTACCTGTAGGCGAACGAATACATAATGAATTTCATTTTTGTAAGTGCTCGTAGCTCTATAATCACAGTTTTATTTATGGTTCAGAGGCATAGAAACTCATTATTTAAACATTGTTCATATTAATTTGAATTGAATTGTTTAAAAATCTCAATTTACATCGAACGAGTACTTTTTACAGCGAACACAGTATATATGTTACCTTCTAAGCTAAAACCCACATGAGAACCGAAAAGAATGTAAATATTTTTACTTAGCCAGTTAATGTGATAATACTATAATAACATTCATAACGTATTTAATTGCACCTGTGTTTATAAGTTTCATGCACAATCATAACTATAGCTTATCTTGGATCTGTAAGTACTTTAGTAAACACATTTTAAATATATAAAAAATCTTGTCTAAAGATATAGTGCAAAACTCTAATTCAATCCTTCTTTATCAATACTGTGATTGTTTAAGTGACATAAAATATGCAACATTTACATTACAGTTTCTTTTTGTTAGCCAATTTATAAGAGCTTTCCACAGAAATCAGCAATACACACCAGAAAACATCTAGAAGCTTAGTTTAAACTTTTCTTGTCCATTTTTAAGGGCTGGCTACAATATGATATTGGAATTAACATGTACTCTATCTCCAGTCAAGGCCAAATAGTAATAATAAGAATTCTAATTACGTAAAATATAGTTTCTTAAAAGCATTTCCAAACGGCTAATTCCTAAAAAAAAATATTTACAAACTTTTCACAAAAACAGTTCTATATTTCGGCATTAGCCTTCTTCAGGGACAAACGAAACAAAAATAACTGTTTACCACTCTGTATCAGATGGTTTTGGAAATATCAACAACCACATACATATATACATATAATTTATAGAGAAGTAAAAAAGAAAATGTTGATGAGGAAAAAGAATACCATCTCAAATTTATACCAGGGTGGGTTTTTTTTTAGATTTAAGTACTAATTGATAAGCTTGACCAAGCTGTCTTAATTTTCAGTTTGATGATTAAGGGGGTCAGTGTGTCCTATCCTTATCCATGTTAACATATGTTCCTTTTTCTCAAAAACTATTAAAAATAGCTGACTTATGTTTTTTACAATTGAAAGATCTAGTCTTTTTGCACATGTAAAATGTAAAAAATTTATATTTTTGAGTTTTTTTGCACTTTTTATGATAAAAAAAAATATAGTTTAAAAGTTACAAATAAAAAATCTAATATATTTATAAAATGTATATTGTTAGTAATTACAATGTTTTTGTTAATTCAAATTATGTCTCTAGGCAAAATTTATAAGGCAAAAAATATCAAATTGATATCTTTAGTGGTTATTGAGAACAAGGAACATATGTGCTGAAAAAATAACTTTTGTAAAACCGCAAAAAACGGGAGGCACTGTCCACTGAAAAAACAGCTGACATACTCCTAGGAAAGAATTGTGATATTATATTTACGGTAAATAACTTACTTATTGTTGATATCATTGGAAATGGCCATTTCCAGGCTACAAAAGGTAAAAAAAAATTGAAAAAAAGAAGTTTTTTGGTGCATTGACCCCCAAAAAGAGATAAAGACAAGGCAGTTTTCACAATAAAACTGACATAGGTACTCCACAAATACTTGTTCAGATACGTACACATTTTCTATAACCAGGAGTTACACATTTAAGTAGAACAACATTAAGATCAACCCTCTGTATTACTTTGATAATATTTTTGATAATATGCTAATAATTATATTCTAATTCTAGATTATTCTTTATGCAAGCATACGTAATAATTAGAGTTTTTCAATTATTAAACACCACGGAGCTGTAACTACGGAGCTGTCCTATTACTTAGTTCTAAAATATTACTACAATTTACTTAAAGTGCAGTCTAAATTAGAAGCAATGCTAGATCCGGTTAGCAGTTAAATAGCAGTTACTATACCATGATTATAAATATACAATTTTAATACAATATCGAGGTGACTTAAAATACCCTTGGAACTCAAATATACGTTTCCTGTAAAAGAATATTGACTATTAATTACCACTGGCGCATATATTATGAAAATGCTACATAATTTGTTTGAACTTAATTCGGGTACATTTTTTTTATTGTTTGATTATAGCTCTAACGTACTGTTCAGCTTATACCTGATGAATCTAGATAGATTTATATGCCACAAACTAGTATCAAAATTACAACTACAAATGACATTAATTTTGTATAGTTTTATTGAAAAATTACAAATATAAATACATTTTTCAAAAGGGTAGAAAAACATCTTAAATAAAAATCAGAGATTACATTGCAGGTTGAATTCTGCAGAATATTTCCATGTAAATGTAACTTTGATTTGAATTTTTAAGCCTGATTGCGTTTTGAAGAGCTCTATAGCCCCCTGATGTACGTCAAACTATAATTTCACCTTGGTATGCCGAAATAAAATGTATATTTCCGTTAAACATTCGGATTAAAATATATAATTTTATACATGTTGTAATTTTTAACTATTAATCAAAAGCAAATCATGATTAAAAGACTTTTTCTGTGTCCGTAGAATTATTTTCAAAACCAAGTTGGGCTAATTGTAATCATAATTTTACAAAAATTGTTTTGCTGTAAAAATATATACTTGATAAGTCTTGAAGCATTGAAAGAAATAAAACTGGCCTAGTAAATATCTTTTGTATTTATTTGAAAAAAAAAATAAATTTCTCTATGTAATTAGAATAGATAACAGTAGAAATATTAGCTCTAATACAATGAGTAAAACTATCCTTTAAGGTATAAATATATGACATTCTCTAGGAAAGAGCATGAAACAATACAATTAATTATTTTTGGTGTACATTTTCAATTATGTTGCAGTAATATTTATACAGGATACAGCAGTAGCTGGTAATAGCCGAGTTCACACATGCCTCCCCTCCGGTAATTAGTAATTACAATTAGTAATTACAATTAGTTTTTTTTTTTTTTAATGAGTTTTTTTTTTTTTTTTAATGAGTTTTTTTTTTTTTTGTAATGAGTATTTACAATTAGTTTTTTTTTTTGTAATGAGTTTTTTTTTTTTTGTAATGAGTATTTACAATTAGTTTTTTTTTTATGAGTAATGAGTATTTACAATTAGTTTTTTTTTTTTATGAGTAATGAGTATTTACAATTAGTTTTTTTTTATGAGTTATTAAAATTTTTATATGTAATTAAAATTATTTTTTTCGATAATGTGTAATTAAAATTATTTTTTTCGATAATGTGTAATTACCAATTAATACACATGTTGTAGGTGGCAGAGGGTACTCCTACCCCTTCCTTGATTTTTTAAGTGTAATTATTCTTTACATCTTGAGAAATCATCGTGATGTTGCTTCCCACACACTAATCCCAGGCGGGGGGTACTCATCCCCTCCAGTGTTGTGATCTTCTCACAAAGATAGAAAGGGAGCCTCGACAAGCTCTCCCTTCGCCACCCTCACCACATGTTTCAATATGATTTATGACGTCTAGACACGTGGGTGCGTTGGACTCAACAGAGAGGGTTCATCGCAGACACTATTACATCACTGTCTTAGCTAAGCTGAGACAGTATGGAATAGTTCTAATTATTAGTTTGTTTGTTTGTTTGTTTTTTTTTTTATTTTTTTTTTTTTATTTTTTATTAATTTACATTATTGAGGAACCAGGAAGTCAAGCATTTAATATATTATATCTAACTTAATCCTACTAATACTAAAGCTATTGGAGTCCTCGGCTTCTTATCTCCGCGTCCAGGTTTACATATCGCTGCAACGCTATCCTTACCGTGTCCTGCGTGTGAGTGTCGCAATATGTCCGTAATTCCCATTCAAAGGCCACATCAGTCATCGCAGACATCAACTGTGATATACTCATTGTCTTCATTAAGGATTGCTCCCATCGTACTTCAACCTCGATGCAGGCTTCGATTAGAGTCATCTCACCAATATCATTGATGACATTGTCTTCAGCCTCCGCCGAAATAGAAGCATCGATTAACTGTTCATCATTAATATCACTTCCAAAGGACATCGTGATGTTTGCTGGAGTGTAGGACGAGAAATGACGCCAAGATGAGAGATCTCCGCTCTCATCCCCTCCCCCTCATCCCCATCAACCCCCCTCTCATCCCCTTCCTTCCAAATAACAAATCCCAGCCCTATATTAAAACATCATTCTGCTTCCATTACTCGTGTAGTGCGGACGGACTAATCACCAACCCACTTCTACAGTCGATAGGTGCATAGCAGCATCGAGATTTTGGATTAACCTCTCAATCATAAAATGTAAGTACATATCATTATGTATACAGTACTATATATTTATTGTTATGTATTTCATATTTAAACAAATGTAAAAAAGAAGTGACTAGAATTACTCCAGGTAATTAAATTTACTAGGAAGAAAAAGAGATAAATATATAACTTAATATCACACTGGATTAAAAAGTTTGGATTTAATTTATATATATATATATATATATATATATATATATAATGGTAGTAATACTATAAAGTAACAATATTACGAAAATAAATCCAATCTATCGTGAACTTAATATTATACTTGGATTAATAAGTTTAGATTTTAATTAATATAAATAGTTGTAATAGTACTATAAATCAACAATATTACAAAAAGAAATTGACTAAACAGAAGTGCTCTGATCGTAGCAAATAGTGAACGTAGAAAACTAATAAGATCAATTAACTAAAATGTATGAAATTAAAAATATTTCTCTTGGTTGAAAAAAACATTAAAATATTGCATCAAAGGTTTTTAGTATGTATATTAAAAGTATTTATTTATGTTTTCAGATCATGAATAATAACACCGTACGGCGTAGTTTCACTTGTGCCCTCTGCGACAAGGCATTTACGCGGAAGGACAATTTGATGCGACATACTAGAGTCACTCATGGTGGTACAACTGAAGCCTGCTCTACCTGCGGGACAACATTTAGGCGCAACGATGACTTAAAACGTCACATGCTAAGCACACATCGCCAACAGCCACAACAACCGGAGAACCCCGCATTTAGACAGAACATTGCTATTACTACCACAAGTAATCGGCTTGTACCATCATCCAGCGCTCCCGACTTCATCCCAAGACCTGGACCATCGACTGCCCCAGACTACATTCCAAGACCAGGACCATCGACTGCCCCAGACTGTCCGATGATAGCACAACCCACTGTACCTCACCTTATAGGTACGTTTTAAATAATATAATCACCAATAAACTGTACAATCGTTTTAATTAAATATAATTCGATACATAACCTTTAGTATGATAGCAATAGAGTATTGAATTATCTTTGAACTCTATTGTTAAAATACTAGTAGTAATTATATGCTTTATTCATTCATTTTATTTCAATACCAATTATTTCACAGTAAAAATATGAAATATATATTTATCTTTTGTCACTTTCCTTGTAGGCATACTATAACAAATCAATATATCATATTTCATTTTATTTCAAAACCAATACGTTTTACTATTTCACAGTAAAAATATGAAATATATATTTATCTTTTGTCACTTTCCTTGAACAATAACAAAACAATATAGTATATAGTATATAGTATATTCCTTATCATTACACTCTTTTGTTTAAAGTAAAAATATTTTTTTCATTAGGTTTTAGTGTACTTGTTCTTTTCTGCTTACTAGAAACGTCAGCGGGGCCGAGTCATACTCGGTTGTGGTTAATTGGGTTTAATCGTCAAAACAATACCAAAAATAGATATTTTATAATTTACGAAAATAATTTTATTACAAACAATAGACATCCAATCGCTGAAATAACAACAACTATATAACGTAAAAATACTATATGCAATTAAATAAATTGATATAAACTTCTATGATCTTGTTTATGTTTACGAACTACTCACACCGAATTGTTAGGATTAATTTTTTGTTGGTTTGTTTGATATAGGCTACACATGTGACGGTTGCGGGAAAACATTCTCCAGGAAGAATATCTTACGAACACATGCCCGCTTCAGCTGCAGAATTCATAGATCTGAGACAGCACTCAATCAGCCCTCACCCGCCTCACCATCCATCAACCTGTCATCACCTCAGTCGACTAGTGACGAGGATGATACTAATGACCAGGTCGAGATTCCTGACAATTTGGCTCCACAAGGGTTCGAGGAAATTGAGACGGCGTTCAAAGGTCGGCTTAAAACCTATTGTTTATCCGAGCCTGCCGAAAACACCGTATCACTGCTGGAGTTCCTCAATGACATTCGAGATAAGGTAATCACACTCATGCGGACTATATTAAATCACACTCATGCCATTAAGTGTAATATATTTGTAGAATGTGAATTTGTAAATGTTCATGGTGATACATGCAGGCGAGCTTTCAAAACTAAAAATGTACCTTTTTTTCAATCGTCTCACATTGACGAATTAGTGCAAGAGTTTATTCAAAATGTATTACTAGAAAAGGAAACATGTGAAATGAAAGGATCTGGCTGGAGCTTTATCAGGGTTTTGGACATGCAAATCCGTGTAAATGTCTATAGCCCGCTCAAAGGCAGTTCTTTCATTCAACTGCCGCATGATATCACCATTAAAAAAGCAACGGTTAATGTGCTAAACGATGCGGATGAACGTTGTTTTGAATATTCAATACTTTCCAAATATTTTGATAATCATCAACATCAACTAACACCTAACATGTTCACAGCAGAAATTAGAGAAAGAGCAAATTTAAACTTTAATGACTTAATTTTCCCTGTAAGCCTTAACCAAATCCGCACGTTTGAGCGCAATAATCCAGGTGTTAGTGTTAATGTGTATGGTCTGGATAAGAAGAAAAAGAATCATTTCATGGACCCGGACAAACACATTGTCTACCCTCTTCGTGTCGCAGATCGTGAGTTGGTCAATCACTTTGACCTACTCCTTATAACAAATGATGTCACCACCCACTACGTTTGGATCAAGAGCTTTACGAGATTGGTTTCATCCCAGCTGACTCTAAGAGGACATCGCCTTTACATATGTAAGCGCTGTTTTGCACACTTCGATAACCAGCCAACGAAGTTAGGTCTTAGAGGAGAGGAACGTCTTTTGGAGCATCAGCGATATTGTTTTAACAATGCTCCGTTAAGAACTGATCTTGCGGAAGACAAAACAATACATTTTAAAAATTTTGAACGCACTCAACGAAGTCGATTCACCATATACGCTGACTTTGAATGCGCACTCGTACCTCTTGAGCCTGAACAAACAATCGATCCTTCGCCAACTGTTCCACCGCCAGCATGGGATCCCGCATTAGCAAGAGGAGCACGTCGACACCGACCTGGTGAAATGCTCAATGCCAGAAATGTCCATGTACCATATGCATACGCCTATTACATTCGAGATGATAATAGAAATGTAAGTGAAGGTGACACTGATGACAATGACCATACAGCTTTGACGTTCTCCAAATTGCGTCTGTACAGAGGTGAAGACGCCGCCCAGCACTTTATCAAATCGATACGGGATGACGTACAGAAGATTGGCGATATAGTGTATGGGCAACGTCTGCCGAATGACCCTCCACGGTTAACACAGGTGGAAGAGGATTCTTTCCGCGAGCAAACAGTATGCTACATATGCAAGCGAGAATTCACAATACTCGACCCCCGTGTGAAAGATCACCAACATTCTCCTCCCTATACTTACAGAGGAGCAGCTCACCGTTCCTGTAATATCCGCCACAAGGAACAGGACACTATCAACATTTATCTCCACAATTTATCCAATTACGATGCTCACTTTATCATCAGAGAGCTATCCGTTGATAAAGGAAATATAAATGTACTCGCAAATACGGAGGAAAAGTATATCACATTCTCCAAACGATTTAAATATCCGGGAGCAGGTCGGCAAGGTGGTCTCAAACTACAATTTGTTGATTCCTATAGATTAATGTCAAAAGCATTAGGGACATTAGCATCAATCCTGCCGGCCGATAAATTAAAAATTACAAAATCACGCTTCCCCAATCAAGAACAGTTTGATCTGCTTAGGAGGAAAGGGGTATTTCCGTATGAGTACATTTCATCGATGGAGGTGCTCGAAGAAGATGTCCTTCCACCAAAGTGTGTATTTGGAGAAGGAGTGAGTGATGCGGATTACGAGCATGCGCAGCGAGTATGGGAGAAATTTGACTGTACGACCCTCGGACAGTATGCTGATATCTATTTGGCGACTGACGTATTGCTATTAGCAGATGTGTTCGAGGGATTCCGAGAGATGTGTCTAACACATTACGGATTGGACCCAGCGCGTTATTTGACACTACCATCATATGCTTGGGACGTAATGATGTTCAAGACAGATGTTATCCTTGATACCCTACAAGATATTGATATGTATCTGTTTTTTGAGAAGGGTATTCGAGGTGGACTGACCCAATGCGTTACTAGACACGTTGTTGCCAACAATAAGTTTACCAGAATGGAAACAATTGGCAATGACCGAGACGGTCAGAACGCAGCAGCATCAAGTGAATATTGCGATGAAAGAGATGACGATACATTTATAATGTATTATGACGCAAACAACCTTTATGGTTGGGCAATGTCGGAACTGCTCCCTCATTCCGAGTTTGAGTGGTTATCACGTCAGGAATGTGACGACTTGGACATTGGAAGAATTCCAACAGATGGTGAGTATGGATATGTGCTGGAAGTAGATCTAGAATACCCCAGAGATCCAGCACTGCACGATCGACACAGGGATTTACCATTCTGTCCCGAGATATGCAAAGCGCCGATTAACCAACTCCCATACTCGTTGGAGGAAATTATCAATAGTGGAGCAGGAAAATCGAAGAAACTAATGGCCACACTGATGGATAAGAGGGAATATGTAATTCACTATCGCTACCTACAACAAGCTATAGAGAATGGATTACGTGTAACTCGAATCCACAGAGTGATTCGTTTTAAACAGTCGGCATGGTTGAAACCGTACGTGACTATGAATACCGAACTTAGACAGCGTGCTGCAAATAAATTTGAGGTAGAAATGTTTAAACTTATGGTAAACGCTGTCTACGGTATGAGTCTTCAGAATGTGCGCAAACATCAAGATTTAAAGATTGCATCATCCCGCAAAACATATACAAAGTATGTAGCAAAAGCTAATTTCAATGACCGTATTTGGTTAAATGAGAACCTTGCCATACTGAATATGTCAAAAGTGCGGGTAGTACTGAGCAAACCCGTCTACGCGGGGATGTGCATTCTGGACCACAGTAAGAGGTGGATGTATGGTTTCCACTATGACATGGTAGATAGGTATGGAATCGATAGAATATCGATGATTTACATGGACACCGATGGCTGCCATTATTCAATACGTACTAAGAACGTATACCGCGACATGTTAGAACATTTGGACGACTTTGACACCAGTAACTATCCCCGGAACCACATTTGTTACGACGGAGGAAACGCTAGAGTTCTGGGGAAGTTTAAGGACGAAGCTGCCGGTGTGGCCATTAAAATGTTCATTGGTCTGATGTCGAAGCTGTATTGTTTCACGTATAGCATCTTAACGTGTGCGCCTGAAGGAGACAACGGAGATGGTGCCAACTGTATACCGCCGCCTGTGAAGAGAGCAAAAGGGGTAAATAGAGCAGTAGTGAAGCGTGATCTCACCATAGAAGATTATTTGAATTGTCTGTACAATAAAACTACTAAAAGTACAGACAATCAACGTTTTCAAAGCCGTCACCACATTTTATACACTGTTGTGGTGAAGAAGCGCTCAATGGCACCGTTTGACGACAAACGATACGTAATGCCAGAAGATGGTATCAACACGCTACCTTGGGGACACTATGCAATACCACCATTAAGGGTACCACAGATACTTGAGGGACCTTAACTACTGCCACTGACCCTTTAGTGGATACGATACTCTCCAATTGCGCCACAACCTCTGTCCCCATCATAACTGATATATTATTATTGATTAGTAGACCAAGGTCCGCATGAGTGTGATATTAGGTAGAGTTATTTATTGAACAGTCTTCATTAGTATTAGATTTTGAATACAATTCAAATATGTTTGGATGAATAAATTCTTAAATTTTTTCCACTTTAAAGTCATGTGTAAATATTTCTAGTCACTGACTCCTCAAAAGTATGCATATATTTGTAAATAGTATTTTAGTTAATAAACAGATATATTTATTTCACAAATTCTGATTGTAATTATTTTCCTATCATTCATAGTATAATATTAGACTTTGAACAGCATTCATAGACTCTGAACAGAAATATTTTAATAATAAAGGGGAAAAAATCATTTTGTTTTCACATTTAAATAATCAGAGTCTATGCGCTTTAAACTAAAAATATGATAATAATGATGATGAACACAGGTAATAAAGTATAACAACTGAAAATATTGTTTGACAAAAGGAAAAAGTTTATTGGTAATAAAAAAAAAATATATATATTTAAAAATATATATAATTTACAACAGTACAGTGATTAGTTTGTCTTGTGATACATTTGAGTAAAGAGTCTTTTGACGATTCTATCATTACGATCAGTAGTGTGTTCATCAAAGAGTTGAACAAAATCCATCATCTTCATACTGAAGTGTGTGCTGCAATACAGGAAAACCAAACAGTAGTGGGCGCAGACTGAAGACGTATCACCTTGAAGTCGGTATGGATTGTGCAGGTAATGATGAGCGTTGTGTCGCAGGAATGTTTGATATAGTGGTAAGTATGGCGGTTGGCCGTAACTATCAAAATATTCAAGCATCCCTTCTCGATTCAAATAGAAAGCCACCCAGTGAGTCCCACCTTCATTGTGTGGATCAGTGTTTACAATTATTGCAGTGTGTGGTGAGATGCGTCGTGGGATTCTGTCAGCAGCGTAGACTCCGACATTGCGCACAGGAAGTGTGGCTAGATATTTTTCAATCTGTAGCGTGTTCATTCTACAGTATCATAACCAATAGTAGCAGTAGATGCTGTTTTTGTTCTACTGGTAGAGGTGCTAAAACAAGAACAGTAGTAGGATCTCGCATCTCCGCTGGTATCCACACATTCGTCCAAATTTGTTGTCAAATGCAGCCAACCACGTATTGCGACACAGTTGGTGAGCGCACATCGACTGTTTGTAGACTTGTGATTTCGACATCGTAAAACGTTTGTTGACATTAAATTATTGATTGAAGTGATTGATTCGCAACCAATTGCACCGATATCGATTACATTGGTAGTAACAAAGTCCATCACATGATGACGCTTTAAATATTCTTTCTTTTCCAATCCCTTGACATAAACCGTCGGTCTTTTTGATATACAATCAGTCAATTTGTTAAAAAGTTCGTAGTACGCAATATCACCGAACTCCCATCGTAGTCCGTGGCAGTGTTTTGTGAGCCAGTAGCTTTCACGCAGTTTTTCATCTGATAACTCTGATCGATCGTAAGGTGGTTTAGCAATATGATGCATAAGTAGTACGCCGGTGTCGGCTTCCAAGACGCAAACTTCCTTCAGTGTATATTCATTTTGATTGTCCTTGAAACATTGAATGTCCACAATGATGGGTGATGATATATTCAATTTCTTGAATGCTCTGCGTAAACGGTCCATCTCAAACGAATGTTTATTGAAGACTGATCGATTAACCGCCAAAGTCCACAATTACATTGCGCTGTCGATCAATCTCGATAACATTGTCAAACTCGGCATAAACCAAACAGTTGACAGTTTCGGTAAGCGCGTCGTCAAATCCGAGTTCCATTCGAACACTACCGTTACGCACCAGATTCCAATGTGTAGTGTCACTTGCAGATAAATCTGGTGTTAGGTCGAATGCCATCAGAAAGTATCCTTGACCAAAATCTTCCCTACTGATAACAGTGCCGGCATCGCTAAAATGTACACCAGAACCGGAGAACATCGAATGATATGCCATAACATATTTATCCTTTGATTTTTCAAAGTGGGGCTGTAACGGTTTTGATGGAACTTGTTCTCCGTCAACATATAGACAAAAGAAGTTTGTTTTAAAATGTTCGAAGTTGTAGGGATTCTTTTTAAAATCTCCATTGTATGCGGCGTTTGTAACCATTCCCACTATGATGCGTTTCGGCACTTGGCCGAGAAACATATTGTCCAAAGTCTTGTTACGTATTCCAGAGGGTAGTGTGAATGTTTTCAGCTCCACTCGTGTGATTGGATATTTTGCCGTACCAGTCTGGAGTGTTTTACTGTGCGCCAACAGTGCGGTGGGACTTATTTTACATCTTCGAATCCAGAGACTGATATCGACAATATGTACCTTGAATTCACCAGCACTGGCCATAATGGAGAATGCATCTTTTGATCGAATAAATTTAAATCTCAACTCTACGCCATTTAGCATGAACTTATTCTGATTGCAAATATCCACATGCAAATTTCCGAGCATATCAATCTCACGGCTTTTATTAGTTAGTTCCCGTCTCGCTTTGAGCCCTTCATTTTCTTCCGCGCAATCGTTCATGTCAATTCCATCGTCAGTGTACCAAAGACTGCATGTTAGATGTGATTTTCTAGCATCGTATCCATAGTTCATTAACGTTTCAACATACGCTCGATATGCGTATGTGTTGTTTTGGGGAGTAACAAGTTTTTGATTCATAAACATATCAACTTGACTGAATAGTGAGTGTAACCAGTTATTGACCGGCCCAACTGTTTTCGCCTCTTCGTCAGTAGTGACCGCAGTTCCGTTAGATTTAACAATAGACGCGGTCAATTGTATCATTGTTTGTGAAAGGTCAGTGTATTCATCACCATTACCCGGAACTACAAACTCTATTGGCGCATCATCGGTCAATGTGGATATTGGTTTGTACTGGACCCATTTGCCACTTTCAATACTCGTCTGCGTAGGTGGTAAGGAGAATAAATCCAGCTCGGTTTTGACACACTCACATGATTTTTGATGTAGGAACGACATTTTTTTTTTTCCTCCTTCTTTAACTAACTAAAAATATCAATAGACTTCAAATTTTTACTGCGACGAGTACGTTTCTTCGGCAAAGTCACCTTCTTCCTTGGCTCTACTCCTCCTCGTCGTCGTATCCTCCCTACTAGTCTCTTGTGTTTCACTCCTCCAACTCTTCTTCTTCTTCTTGATGTAGACGTCCGCACCCTAAGAAGTTTAGCCAACGACTGTGGTGTAACAGGCTTTCTGCCACGGCCACGCATTGCGCGTTTCGCGTTATTCTTACGCGTTACGCGTCGTTTCCTCGCGCCAATGTCGCCGCCTCCGCCGCCATTAAGCATAATACGTTCTATCTGTTCGTCAGCTTTACGTTTCAACGATCCAGTAAACTCTCTAAGTCGTAAGTTGGCGGCTGATTTTGGATCTGTAATTTTACCACCTGCCAGATCGGTTAGGAATCCAACACTGGATCTTAACGCTTCTTGTCCCACCGATTTTGCTCCGGACTTGATCAGTGGCGCGATAGTGCGAATCATACCGCCCAGAAAACTACCGATTCCATGTCCTCGCTGATATGGTGCACCGTGAAATACTCGATCGATAGCACCGCCAGTCTGTTGTAATTGTTGCCGTCGGTAGTATGCCAAATAGGGATCATTCAGATTGATTATCATTATTGCTGCTGTTGCTGCTGCACTCTCCTAAAATGAAGTTTCACGTACGACGTTCCAAACATGAATGGCAGTTTTTTCCCTGTGTGATCCCTCAAGTCGATTTCCACTGTTTCAAATGTGGATTTCATAACGGGTACATAGTGCGGACTTGTGAATGACACTGAATTGTACGAACCGTACTTGTACGTATCTATATTGATGTTGACTATATTCAATAATGGCGCTGTAGTGTCGCCGATAAATTGTGGCTCTATCAAGTCGCAATACACATAAATGTGCGCTGGAATACCCAATGCGAGGTTTGGTGCTTTAGAACCAATCAATTCGGTAATATTGGGTTTTAATATATTTTTCTCGTCATAATCGAAACCCAACTGCTGTGATAGTTTTTCACTCAGACTCACATTCGATACGTTTTCGTTCATGATCCTGAGTTTAACTCTGTTGATTCTCGTGTCGTATGAAAATTCCATATAATCGTGGATGTCTTCATGTTTGTTTATTGTATTCAATAGATCATCAAGATTCCTATAGTATCCGCCTGTAATTTTAACAGCGAACTGTTCTGTATCACGGATAGTCGATCTCGCTAGTAAACTATCATACTGAAATCGTATTGTTTCGTCATCAACATTGTTTCCATTCACCACAAATGAACAAGGATAGTGAATGTCCACCAAAGCCAACTCCCACTTGCCGTCTAATTGGATGTGTTTGGACAAGTGTGTGGTATAACTGGTCACTGTATTTTGTGGGAAATATTTCATAGAACTATTGCTGGGCAATGTCATAAAAAATTGACTGATACTACTAGACATGCTGTATATCGTGCGCAGCTACCCAAGAGTTAAACTCGTCTCCGTAACCTTCCCACTTCACTAGGTATCGCTTACTGTGTCCTCGACCTTTAGTCTCTATTATTTTATCAATCTTAAACAAGTGATTGTCGGGTAATGTAACTTTTAGTATTTCCTCTTCATAAAACTGTCCATTCAATTCTTCACCATTGAGATCGGTAAGTGTGTACAAAGGTAGTGGCGTAAACACATTCACTCGATGTATCGAAAACACTTCTTTACTCCAGTTTGTCTCGTAGCCTTTGCTAAATCTCCCTTTCTCCCTGGCTATTCGAACTGTATCACCTACTTTTAGTTTTGGTTTCACTCGTCGTGGTATCCTTTTAAACATATGTTTTAATACATTGTAGACGACATGTTTGTCACCACCGTCCACGTCTACAGGGCGTAGTCTATTGCCCAAACTCCTGTGCACACTATTGTTGTACGCATTCACCAATTCATCCAACACATTGATGTAACGATAAGTGTTTTTATGAGTCAAGTATCGCCACATACGAGTCTTCAAGGTCTTATTAACTCTTTCGATCACGCCGCCTTTGATATCAGGATTTTGTGTGGTTACATATTTAATTTTATATTTTTTAAACAATCGTACGGTCTTTCTACCTGTGAATTCACTCCCTTTGTCGGTTTGTAAGCACGTTGGTGTTTTATTTGCTTCTTTGAAAATATCGTCAAAAGCGGTAGCCACCTCAGCACCTTCCTTCTTCTTTAACGGCCTAACATAAAGACGCTTACTAAACACATCAATCACTGACAGTAAGTAGTTAAAACCATCATTGTATTTGCTCAATCCTCGCATATCGTTTAAATCCGCCTGCCATAGTTCATATGGTCGAAACACCATATAAGGATTGCGTTTAAATCGTTTACGGACTGGTTTATGCAAAGTATAAGTGTCTTGTGTTTGTAACCAATCAACTATTTTACGTTTGGAAATATTTTTCTCCCTCGCTCCTCGTACTAACGGAGCTACGCCGCCATACGAGGCAGGATCGTTTGGATTATAATACAACTGTTCCATTGTTTACGGTTCGTACGGTTCCCAATTGTTGAGTGACTGCACAATCGAATCTTGAAGTACCTCTCTTCTCACTGCACGGTGATCAGCGACCTGCCTTTGTGGATACGGAGCGTGACCCACCCGCCTGACATATGCAGACTGTAAACGATCTGGTAATAAATATCTCCTTCGCCCTGTCACTGACAGCGCGGCTGCCCCCCCTCTTGTCCCATCATCAGGCTCATCCATTGTTTCTTCTACCGAGTCATATACTGATTCATCTGTTGCCTCATCAAACGTTAAATAGTCCAACGCTTGTTTGTTATGTATATATTCTTTAGGCACATTCATCAGTTTCAATGCGCTCAATATTTCATTCCATCCTGGCGGTAATGAATGTGCCGCTCGAACTCGTACGATTGCATGTGTCACATCGACTAAATTGGATCCTGGTATTTTGTTACCCTGTATAATCACTTCAAAATTATCATTCCAGCTAATCAAACTGTCGTCGCGTGTTATGAAGCGCAATAAGTTTCGAGCGCTATCCTTATAAGTCTTTGAAAATGTTTCAACAATTTCCTCTATTTGTCCAGGGTAAACACGTCGCTTGTTATGTTCTTGCTGCCCATACTGTCTGTCTCTTTCACCAGCCTCGTTAATCTGATCACCTAGTTTGGTGTTCACAATGGGGATACTAACTGGTTCACGATTACTTGACGCTACGTTTAAAAAACGATGTAACACTTGACTGTACAACTTCCATTTATCACTATCATTGAGTTTTTTATTATTCATTATCTCTTCCATTTCGTCATCCAAACTTTTGTATGAACGTTCAGTTGAAAGTGACTGTTGATTAGCCGGCGATTTTAAACGATCAAATAACTCTTGTGGAACAATGACCATTTTTCGTGCATGCTCCATTGTCGTGTAACTCTGTGTAACTTCACGCACGGTGTCTCAGAATAGAATGACAAATCTTTATATGTATGTAGACGTAGGAGTCACCTGATTAATACAACTTTTAGTTATTTAAAGCTGATTGTACAACTGCTTGCAACACAGTACTTAATAATAATGGGATAATAGTTCCACCTCCTTTTTGTACTAAATATTTGCGTTTTTTATTCCAGCATTCACCTCGTTTTACAATTCGACGAAGAGTAGTCTTGTGTCTTCGCAATTTTTGTTTTATCTTGTCTGATAGAGGAACGTTACCTCGTAACACATTGTAAATACATTCACAAACTGTACGAATAGTACTCAAGTTACACACTTTTAATAGCCCTTTGCGCTCTTTTGGAGTAGCATCTATTAACACTTTGAGAAGCGCTCTGTCCTTCCTCAAGCACGACATGATGATAACTAAATTATTTTGTTTTCCTATTTTGTTTTGGCACATACACAAAATGATTATCATCATCTGGAAATATATTACTCTGTATTCGCATATCGTCAGGTGTTGATTGTTTCAGATCTATCAATAGGTAGCCATGTGGTTTACTTGTTGCATCGGTATACGCATCCTCGATAAACTTTGAGTTTTCTGGATGGATTTGTCTAGCTAAACACTTGATCTGCACCCTATCTCTAGGATTCTTAAAACATACTAAGTAATGCGCATTTAGTGATATGTCTCTCTGGCCACGTCCTTGGTGGAAAATATTTTGAGTTATAAAAAACACACTAATATTCCTATGGTGACAACCTTTTGTAAATAAATCAACCACTATGTTGTTTGTTTCTCGCATCATATCATCTATTACCACAAGTATCGGTTGATTACCGGCAAAGTCTTCCATGTTTGGTAAACCTTCAATGTATTTTATTTTTGAGTTTAATGAATTACCAACTCCTCCTCCACCGCCACTACCATAATGCCAGTATATGCTAGAGAATAATGTGTCACACATTTCTGAAATATTATCAATAAACCTTGAGACAAACACTGATTTACCACTACCTGAAGGCCCCGCCACAATGGCGGAGAATGGGTGTAACCACTTCAAAGTCATACTAACTACTGATACCAATCACTCATTGCTTTAACTATAGTATTACCTTCGGGTATAAGTCAATCATTTTAGTCATGTGTTTATGTTTGCAAATAAATCAAAAATTTATTACTTACAAAAACTATCAAAATCTACATAGGTTATTTTAAGAATATATATACATACATTTTTTTTTATTTACGTCTTGATGTTTTCTTGCTTTACAATATTTACACAAATTCCAACGGAGTGAATGATGCGCCGGGCCTGGGTGAGCGTTTCACCAAGCGAAGGCGATCTCCGAAACCGTTGTTGTAGCGATCGATGTCGGCATTGCTCACCACATCATTGAAGCGTCTCGGCAGATAGACTCTCAGGTAGTAGTCATCTCCCGTCTGGGCCTCAAGGATGACGATGATTGTCTCGCCGAATGGTGTAACCGCTCTCTCCATCATCGTTATTAGGTATGGAACCTCATCAATCAAGTCGGTCAGTCTGGTGTATGTAGGCGAGTTGTTCTTGCAGGTGTTCAATGCAGTCTTCAGGTCCATCGGTGTAGCCGCCTCAGTGGTCATCACGTTGTCCATCTCAGCAATGTTGCTCATAGTGTGTGTGTAGTGGAAGCTGACAGTGCTGGTGCTAGTGGTGTGGTGTTGATGAACTGGAGCAGACTGGCATTTGTCTCAGACAGACTGGGGCTTTTTATTCCGATCAGCGGCCATTTTAGTTGGTGGGAGAGTGGGGAAGGGGGGGATTAATAATGAACGCAGCTGTTTTAACACACGTGCTAACAAATGTCTAGAAAAAAAGAGTTGGTTGTCATATGTGGATAGTTTATGGGCACATGTGTTCATTAATTCCTATAAACATGTCTATTGCTTTTTACGTACCACACGTTTCTTTGGTTTTACATCTAGCTCGTCACTTTTGCATGGTGTAACAGTTTGAGTTAATCCCGTGAGTTTTGGAGCACCAGTTTTTTTATCAACCCACATGTTTTCGATCTTTTCAATTGTTTCATTAACACTCTCTTGCACTGTTTTGTCTTTGTCCAAATATAAACCGCACATGAACTTCATGTCGACACCTTCATACACTTCCATTTTCAATAAAACACTTCCTTTGTTTGCTGGATTTTGCACTGCGTACATATTACCTTTATCCATCCATGATACTATGGGACAATCCGCTGGCGGCTTGGGTACCCATCCTGACTTTTCCATCTTGGTCTTAGCCGGGGAACTCTTCCTTTTCTTCGTACTACTTGTACTGTTTGTGATTGGAGTCTGTTGAACTGCGTTGTCCGTCATACCGTCTATCTCTTGCATAAATGATTGAATGTATTCGTCAATGCTGCAAGAGGGATTCATACTCACACTGTTCGGCTGCTACACTGTGACTGACGTGATATGCAATGAGTTAGGGTTGAGGTGAGCAAGCCACTGCAGGTGTGCCAACAGAATATTTTAATAATTTTTCAAAACATGACTCGTGGTTTAAATTTTGACACTCTCTTATATGTTGTAACCTTAGCAGAATAGGTTTACGTAATAATGTTTCTATCTGTTTTATTCTTAGTTTAAAACGAATACTATCTAAATGTGAGTAGCATCTTCTGTCTTCATAGTCCGCAAAGTAAAATATAGTAACTATTGGACTTGAAAAAAATACACTTTTCTTATAATTTTTCGTCATATGTACGCTATTTTTGTCATTGGTTGATATTAAAGTTTTCCTCGTAGAATGTGACTCTTGCACGTACTATCGCACTTTTAATAAAAAGATTCCAACGTAGATCATTATTGATTCGTTTAGTTTTTTGTAATTTACTCATAGATATATTTATTACCACTCTTGCACTTCCATACATAATTATGTGTGTGTGAAAAATATCACTAGGGGGGGAGGGGGGGGGGATATTGCAGCACTACTCCCACTACTTTCTCAGTTGGAAAGAGTGGGGGGCTCATAGTGCTCTTACAGACACGGTCATTCGACATTCCGTCATCAGGCTAGTAACATGTCTCACTTCCCTAGTGACATATCTGACGAACAGTTAGTTTCTGCTTGTAAGGCCGCAGAAGAAAAATTTACCACGGAGGAATATAAACATTTGGATGACGAGTCGTTGGAATGGACCATACGATGGTCAAACACTTCGAGTCAACCTAGAGATGAGGGTGAAGCTCAGCAACTGGAGATCATCAAGCAAAATCTTCGATATATGAGTGCTGAGCTAGAGCGCAGAAGAAAGCTGGAGCGTGAAGAAAACCGCATGATAATGAAGATGACAGATGAAGAGTTTCTGAGATGGTTGAATAGATAGTTAGTTTAAGATTTTGTAATAAAATATTAAATAAATAGTAATAAAAAATATATTAAATAAATAGTAATAAAAAAAAAACAAACAAAAACAAACAAACATACAAAATAAACTGTTGGTCCACAATCCACAGTGATGCGGAAATAATCTCTCACTAGGAGAGAAGTGGTGTCCCATCGTCCTTCCCTCACCACCTGTTTCAACAGATTAACGATGTCTAGACAGGGTGATTAATGTGTGTGTGGGAAGGAACGATGGGGACACCCCTTCTCTCCTTGTGGTGACTGCCACTATTGCATCACTGTCTTAGCTATGCCAAGACTGTATGGAATAGTTCTAATTATTAGTTTGTTTGTTGTTTTTTGTTGTTTTTTTTTGTTGTTTTTTTTTATATATATATATTTTTTATTATTATTAATTTACAAAACTTAATTCTACTTTAATTACTACTTAAATCTACTCCTCCGTGTCTTCTCTCCGCTGTATAGATGCGATTATTTCTTCCACCATGGGGATAAGGGTTAGTAGGTTACTCAACCTAGCCTCCTCCTCGTCATCCCTAGGTTGAGCTAACCATCCTTCATTTAGTTCGGTTGTTGCCTCCAAATGTATTTGGAGCAACTCCTCCATCGACAGCACATTGATGACGTACTGTTGGTCTTCCCCCTCCTCCTGCTCGACGTTATTATCCTCCAATTCAATCCTCGCTTCGATGACGTCAGCACTCGCGATAACCTCATCATCCGTGATGGATAAATTACGCTCGCCATGCGTCTGCTGAGTCGCCGCGGTCTCCAATTCGGCGTGGTGTCTTGCCACTGCTTCATCAGCGGCAGCGATGAGTTCTTCGTCGGAGAACATGTTGTCTGTGAATGCTTGTAGTGTGGAAGCGCCGTA
Organism: Macrosteles quadrilineatus; assembly: GCF_028750875.1. Classification (NCBI taxonomy): domain Eukaryota; kingdom Metazoa; phylum Arthropoda; class Insecta; order Hemiptera; family Cicadellidae; genus Macrosteles; species Macrosteles quadrilineatus. The sequence goes on from NW_026542597.1 coordinate 952,663, forward strand.
GCTACTCCCCTACACCAGCGCTCCAAGCGGCAGTGTTATGACACACACACACACACACACACACACACACACACACACACACACACATACACAGGGAAGGGGAGGAATATCCTCCCCCAGTTAGTTCCTCCCCCATGTGTCAACAGATTGATGAAGTCTAGACATGGGATTAGTGTGTGTGGGAAGCAACATCACAATGATTTCTCATGATGTAAAGAATAATTACACTTAAAAAATTAAGGAAGGGGGAGAAGTACCCTCTGCCACGTACAACATGTGTATTAATTAGTAATTACACATTGTCGAATAAAAAAAAAAACTAATTGTAATTACTCATTACAAAAGAACAAATTGTAAATACTTATAACAAAAAAAAAAAAAAAACTAATTGTAAATACTCATTAACAAAACAACTAATTGTAAATACTCATTATCCATAAAAAAAAAACTAATTGTAATTACTCATTACCCATAAAAAAAAACTAATTGTAAATACTCATTACAAAAAAAAAAAACTCATTACAAAAAAAAAAACTAATTGTAAATACTCATTACAAAAAAAAAAAAAAACTCATAAAAAAAAAAAAAAACTCATTACAAAAAAAAAACTAATTGTAATTACTAATTATAATTACTAATTACCGGAGGGGAGGCATGTGTGAACTCGGCTATTACCAGCTACTTACAGCTATTGGCCTAGTCATCGACCCATTACGATCTGCGAGCCAAAAAAGTCTATAGATATCGTAATATTTCACCATCCATAATCATATGATCTAAAAACACTGCATCGAGATTTTCTCAGTAGAAGACTTCAGCATGATGCTAAAATCCTGGACAGAATCAGTCAAGTGGTGCGTTAGTAACAACATGGAGGTTAACTCAAAAATATGCTGAAGTGTTTCCTATCAGCAGCTCTTGGCATCTTTCTCCACCTCACATGTTGAACACAAAAAATGAATTTTAAAAAACTACACGAGCCTTATGGGTTGCCATGCTGGTGACGAAATATAAACAGAAGATAGAAATACCCCCGCCGCAGCAAACCTGCAGACTAAGCGAATTTCCATTTGACTGATTTGATTTACACTGAAATGTCTACTTAAAAATATAACATTTATTCCCGATTTAAATAGAATTAGTTTAACAAGTACTTAGGTTTACTGCATCAGGGAGGGCAAAACTGTTTTTTTTTTGTGAAATGTTAATAGTTAGTAAGAAATAAAAACGTTTTCCAAATTTGATCAAAATATGTTCATAAACAAGCAAACTACAACAGTTTACTTATTTTCCATAAGAATAACATGGGAATTTTAAATTTAAAGTTTTTTTTTATTTTCTCCGTAACCATTAGGCGCATAATAACGCTTCAATATACTAAATTATTTGTTTTTTAAAGCTCTACAAAATGGTTTGGAAAGAAATTGCTAAATTTTATGTTTTTTGGGTAAAAAATGGGAAAACCCCATTTTTACCCCATAAAAGCCCCCATAAACCCCCGTTCCCATGGTCCGATCATGCTGGTTCGCGAACTCGTTCGAATAAACGTAGGTTTACACGTTTGTACCAAATTACCAATAGGTCTAATTGAAACAATTAAAATAAAGTTTCATATACTAAGAAGTTGAACATATAATCAACTTTGTGATACAACAAATAATGACTAAATATCAAGTTACATCATCTATTTCAAGGAAAAAAGGGAACTGGATACTTTTCGTTCTATATTGCCTGAAGCACTCATGAACTTAGAGTTGAAGTCACGGTTCAAGACAGCTCGCTTGAGTGAGCTTTCATGTCACAAATCTTTTATCTGTAGAAAATAATCACGGAGTCTTGAGAGGGTATTACCTTGAAGAAGGCAGCAAACACAAATAATTAAACGAAAACAATAAAATTGACAACATCAAAAGGCTTCATAAAATGATCTAGTTATATCGGGGTTTTTCAACGATAAAAGGTTAAAGACACTTATAATAAAGGAAACTTAAAGGTAGATTATTAAATAGATAAAACACCTACGTAGTAATATAATACAATATATTTAATTATAATTTTTGTGTGTGTGTGCTTTATATGCCAATGGATTTTTTTAGTTTTGTAACAAAAGTCTTTAAACCCTGAAGTTACTATCAAACGTCACCTTTTTGTTAGATAGCATAATTATTTCATAGGCCAATGACAAATGACATCTGATCATGGGAACGATTTCGTTTTGATTCGAACCAGAGACATTCAGAGTCTAAGATGAACACCATGAACACTTGGCTTCGTTTTGACTAAGGGAAAGATAACCTGGAATAACTCCCATATTTAAGCTTTTATTAATAAGTCACAGAAATAAGTTTAATTTAATTGTGGGAAACCAATTTACTATGTCAAGGTTGGCTTAAGACCAAATGGGGAAGCCTACAGGCCTTCGCCTCTTCGTTGGAACGGTTGGAATATTAATAAATGATTGGTAAATAAAATTAATAAAACCCTATACAATTTCATTATTTTACGCCATTTTAAAATCTATATATTAATATTATCTTAGATTGATTCTATAGTGTAATATACTAAAGTAAAAAGCAAAATTTGAAAGTGCAAGACTTAAAATCAATATCGTAAGTTTAATCATACAGTCTATGAAAATAGCTATCTAAAATCAAGCTGTGTTCTTATTTCACAAGGTTTATAAGAAAATTGTGTTCCAGCAAAATTAAAAGACATGAATAATTAAAAAAGATTAAAACACAAGAGGGAGAGAATCGCAGCATCCCAGTGAATAATTACATCAGGTGTTCGGTATTCATATTTTTAGAGTATTTAGAAATTAATCATTATGTTAATTAAGTCACTGGTTAATTAATCATGCTAATGTGTATATAAATCACCACATTTATTGTAATATTATTTAGTCTCAGTAACAATTTATTGTAAATAGACTCCCGCTTTCAATATTCAAATGAGATTGCTAAGCCTGCTCGAATTTCCCGCCACAGTAAGGCCTATTTTCCTGTACTACATACCCATGAATCACCTGACGCCGTGTTTGCTTCAATCGCATTTCCTATTGGCCATCGAATTCCTAGACCCCTCTAAACCGCAATTGCATTTTTCAAAGTGTGAAGCCGGCGATCGGCGTCTGTCTGTCCACGGTCGGCGTCCATAACTCACGGTGTATTCCGTTTCTCGTATCTCGGGACATTAATTGCCCATTTTACCTCTCTTAAACGTATTTTTAGGCTATAGATTAATTATATCTGGCCTCCCTCTCCTCTATAGTACATTTAACTATATATACATTTTAATTTCCCCCTTTTGTTTGTGATTAAATTACTTAAATTGTGATCTAGTGCTTTCAGACTCTTCAAACCTCAAGACAGTGTGTGCGCGTCCGTGTATTACTTCTAGACTTTCCGTACGTTTTCACCGTGACTTCCGCGTATTAGTGAGCTCTTTGTGATTATGAACTTGGGTGCGTTGCGTACTCCAAAATTCTACAAAACAGAAGCACTCGGTCTAAGGACTCCGCCATCCGCCATCGCTCCACCATAGACGACGCCGCTGCCATACTCTCCACCTTTGGACAATTGGACTCAAGGTACAACCTTAAAGTTTTGTGTGTGTTTTAATTAGACTCTAAAACTAATCTCATTTGCCCCTCACAAGACATTTTATTCCATCTCGGGACCTCAGTGCCCTTCAAATTGCAGATTCGCCATTTTCTCTAATTTAATTATTTTTCTCTTGAACTATTAATTAGTTCTGGTCCTTCGAGTTATTAATTATTTTCATTTTCACCCATTACGCCCCCAACATTTGGTCCTTCGAGCCGGATTCATTGTCTAAAGTCCTGTGGTAATTAATTTCAGCCAATTTTCATCATCAACCATATTTTTAGCGATCTGCAATTTTCAATTTTCGCCATATTGGTAAAATATCGGCTCGCGTTCGTTCCGTTCGTGGGCGTGGTTTAGCAATCTCTCTCCACTCGCGCGTCTGCGCAGGTCACAATCATGTACAATTTGCTGTTCTCTCTAGTAGTAGACAATTTTTCCCTACTTGGCTTTTTTATCCCGAAAACGGGATTTAGTTGTAGTTGCGGGATTTAGTCGCGTGCAGACGGCAGACACTAGTAGCAGACGCATATCTCACACTCACTGTACAGCGTTTGTTGTTGTTTACATTTTCTCATTTAAGGTGTATTGTGTAATAAGGTTGATTGATATTATTAATAACCAACTATTAGGTTATTATTAGGTATTTACTATTATTCTTTGAATCAATATTGCTCTTTTGAATATCATACTAAATAAACAATAATTTGTCATTGTTATTTAACATTGTTTATGCTTTCTGAATTTTGATTTTAAATGAAGTAAAGTTAAATTAGTTCATCTCTGTAATTTTGGTTGACAAACGTGCGATATTATATTTAAGGTAATTTTATCTTGTCAATTAACATTTTAATAAATAGTTCAAAATAACCGTTTTTACTGGTTCTTATTACTAGTGTTGTACATATAAACAAAACTGTTAGCTAGCGTATTTGTATTGTGATTCATATTTCATTGATGGTTATAATTTTATGTTCCTTTCTCATTTATTAGGGTAATAACTTACTCTTTATGTTGCAATTCTTGTTTACTAAGGATTATTATACACTGTTTCATTAATGAGGCCTACTCTCATTAAACTTATTTAGATCCATTTATTATTTTTGTAAATAACGGTGAACTTTCATGTGACTCATTCATTTGTTCTATCATATCTCTTGTTTTATTGTGCATTATTATTACCGTACTTGAATACTTTCAACTAAGCTCAATTGTTGATTTATAGTTTGAAAATCGAATTAAACCTGCCACACTCATTTTAAAATATTTTATTGCTATTTAACGTGTTGATAACTTAGTGTTTTTCACTATTTGCCTCAATTAAGCTACAAAGTAGGTGGATATATGTTTTAGATATTTATAATATTTTATCTCTATATTATTCAGCGGACAATTAATTACTACATTGTTAAGCTAATACCATTCATAGGCCTAGCTACAAGCCTTTTGTGTACCCATAACTTCCATTTTAGTGTGAATACTTTCAAGTGAACACTTCACAATGCCTCCTAAAGCATCTGATTTTAAGTCCGCAATCTACACCCGTTCTACGGCGCTGATTAAATCACGTTTTGAAAAACTTAAGGCTACAGTAGATGAATTATCAACTCAAATCGACCCTCTAACACCATTACAACTTAAGAAATTATCCGCTTACGCGTTGGAAATAAAAAAGAAACGCAGTGAATTTGAAAATAACCTTCAACGTGCCTTCGTTCTGGAAGATGAAGGGATCGATGATAAGACTCTTTCCAATGATCAAGATGCTATTGAAGACATGTTCTCTCACATTCAAGCTACGATTGAAACTCTGGTTCCCTCAGAACCACCAAAAACCCCTTCCGCGTTCAGTGAATCGTTTTCTGTTTCAGAAACTCATCCAAGCTCACAAGTACGATTACCTAAACTGGACTTACAAAAATTCTCTGGCGATCCATTAACGTGGACAAGTTTTATCAATCTTTTTGACACTGCAATCCACCGTAATGCTTCATTATCCTCTGTTATGAAATTCCAGTACTTACTCTCTGTCTTAAATGGAGAGCCTCTCAATTTAATAAGGAGTTTAAATCTCACCGCTCCTAATTATCTAGTCGCCTATGAATTGTTACGTGACAGATATCACAACAATCGAAGATTGCAATCATTGCATCTTAACCAATTGTTGGACCTGCCAAACATTACGGCAACTTCACTCAAAGGTTTGCGCCAATTTGTAAACCTGTTTACGGAACACACACAAGCTCTTAAGGCATTAAATTGTGACGTTAGTGACAACAACCCCCTATTGTCCGCACTCCTTTTGCGTAAAATGGACCAGGAACTACGTAAAAAACTTGAATCGTTCCGTTCCAGTCAAACCGAAGATCCAGTTACTCATTCATTACCAGAAATTGGTGAAATAATAAAATTTCTTAACCAAGAATGTTCGCAGACAGAAGATGCTAACATACATAACATGTCATCGGCCCACAGAAGCGTTCAACCTTCACCTCACAAAACCATACCAAAAAAGGTGCATTTCCGGTCTGACGTAGGCCTAGCCATGGTAGCTACTTCGAGATCTAATGCTCCCCCCTCTCATAGCTCTCAGACTAAAAATAGTCCTGTCTATAACAAATGTTTTGTTTGTAACAAAAATGATCACAAAGTTTACACTTGTGACGTATTTCAAAATAAATCTCCTCGAGAGCGACACGCCATTGTTAAAAAACATAATCGTTGTTTTTCTTGCTTGGGTGAACATAGCTCCAAAGAATGCCGCTCTCAGTTCACTTGTCGCACATGTAAACAGCGACACCACTCTCTCTTACACCTTGGTGATAATAATCAAACCTCTCAGATGTCTTTTCGACCTCAAGGTCAAAGAACTTCCCCGACCACTTCAGGTCCATCTCACACTCAGACTGGTGATGTTAATTCACAAGCCTCTATCTCCGCCACTGTCGCGGATGTAAGCAATTATTCTGCCCAAAATAACTCATGTACGACTTCGGGTAATTATACTGTATTACTCGGCACCGCCTTGGTCAAGTTGACTTCCCCTCAGGGTATCTCTCATGTGTTTCGTGCTCTACTAGATACTGGCAGTATGTGTGATCTGCTCTCAGAACGCGCTGCGAATCTCCTGAATATAAAACGCCAGTCTTCTCAACTCAAAATATCTGGTCTTTCTCAAATGGCTTCCTGTACTAAAGGGTCAACTTACTTGAATCTTGAAACTCTCTCAGGTCGAGTAATAGCCACTGACCATCAATTCCATATTCTTGATAAGATTTCCGTCGACTTACCTCGCTCCCCTATATCACCGGAAGTGCTAACAAAAATCAAGCCCTATGTTCTAGCTGATCCTACTTTTCACTTGCCTGGTGGCATTGACGTGCTTATAGGTAGTTCTCTGCTACCCCTCCTCTGGACTCATGAAAGTTACTCCCTCGGCACGCACATGCCTCATGTGATAGGTACTCATCTTGGCTTTATTCTGATGGGTAAAGCTCCCTGTGCAACTAACTCGGAACCCGTGTCAGGTTTTGCAATCTCTCTTCTCTCTGTTAGTGATAATTCACTACACTCTTCCCTTCAACGTTTCTGGCAACAGGAGGAACCCCCTCACTTCCAGGTTAAGTCACAGGAAGAGCTTCTTTGTGATGAATACTATAAAAAATCACACTCTCGTGATCAATCAGGTCGTTATGTTGTGCGACTTCCGTTCAAGACGGACCCCTCCATTCTAGGCCAATCTAGGCCCATTGCTGAAAAGCGCTTGTTGTCTATTGAGCAGAAATTTAAAGCTCAACCCCAGTTTTCACACTTGTATAAGACGTTCATGTCTGAATATCAAACTCTCGGCCATATGACAAAACTAGATTTTGTTGAAGACATACACCCACACTACTTCCTACCTCATCATGGGGTACTGAAGGACTCTAGCACGACCAATTTAAGGACAGTGTTTGACGCCAGTAGCAAAACCAGTTCCGGTCACTCCTTAAACGATATTCTTTTGACAGGACGTAAATTACAAACTGACATTTGTGACGTAATTTTGAACTTCCGCTCTCATAAAATTGTGTTTTCATGTGACATTCGGCAAATGTACCGCCAAATACAAGTGCACCCTGACGATCAAAAGTTTCAACTGATTATGTGGCGTGACGACCCTTCAAAGGAAATCTCTACGTTTCAACTTACTACCGTCACCTACGGCATGAACAGCTCCCCCTACCTTGCTATTAAAACTTTAATGCAGTTAGCGGAAGACGAAGGTGATGCCTTCCCTCAGGCTTCTCACTCTCTACGTCATCACACCTACGTGGACGACATTATCACGGGTGCTGACTCCGTTGAGGCTGCTCTTGAACTACAGGACCAACTTATCCAACTTCTTCATCGTGGTGGCTTTGAACTTCGCAAGTGGGCCTCCAACTCCTCTGCTCTTCTAGAAAAATTTCCTTCGGAACATCTAGAGACTCCAAGTTTCCTGCAAGACGCTCAGCTTCCCCAGTACTCCATCCTAGGTCTCCATTGGTCTCCTGAAGAAGACTGTTTCTGTTACGCTTTCAACCCCCCGTCTGAAAAGCTGACTAAGCGCTCCGTGCTCAGCTTTATTGCCAAACTATATGACCCCTGTGGATTTTTGTCCCCATTAATCATGGTAGCAAAATGCTTCATGCAATTACTATGGACTCAAGGTCTTGATTGGGACGACCCTCTCCCTTCTGATCTCGCACATAAGTGGCATGTGTTCACTAGTAACACTAAAGACCACCTCGGTCAAATTAAGATTCCCCGAGCATTTCCGCTCGCTCACTCCTCTGATATCGAGCTTCACGGTTTCTGTGATGCATCGGAATGCGGTTATGCCGCGGTAGTGTATTTCCGGTGTGAATCTAGTGACAAAACAGTCATTGTGAAACAAATATTGTCTAAGACTCGTGTTGCCCCGTTAAAAAAGGTAACTTTACCCCGCTTGGAATTGTGTGCAGCTCACCTCTTATCAAAACTAGTGCATTATTGTGAAAAACAATTTAACTCTCTTACTACGAATACCACTGTATTGTGGAGTGACTCATCTGTAGTTCTTACTTGGCTACAAACCCCTCCATACAGACTAAAGACCTTTGTGGCTAATCGTGTAGCCCAAGTGCAAGAAATCATTCCCAGTTATCAGTGGCGGCACATAAAAGGGACGGAAAACCCCGCTGATTGTGCCTCACGAGGAATTCTAGCCTCATCTCTCATTGACCATCCCTTATGGTGGACTGGCCCACCATGGTTACAGCTCCCTGCGGCCAACTGGCCCCCCTCATGTTTTTCGCCGTCTGAACTCACTCCCACGGACGAAATTAAAGAAACTCCTCTTAGTGTACTTAGTGCAACAGTCGCCCCTTCGGAATGGGACTTATTGTCTAAATATTCATCTTGGTTGAAACTAACCCGTGTGCTAGCTTATGTACTACGATTCATAAACTATTCCAGGTCTAAAAACAAACTCTCTGGACACTTAAAACTCAGTGAATTAAATCTAGCGGAAGTGACAATTTTTAAACTAGTGCAAAAACTCCATTTCAGTGCGGATATTAAATTATTGAACAAAGGCTCAATATGTTCTGCACAATTACAGAAACTCACCCCCTTCCTCGACCCTAATGGTCTCATACGCGTCGGTGGCCGATTGTCACATTGTTCGCTTGCTCATGACATACGTCACCCTATTGTTCTACCCAAGTCTCATACTGTAGTGAATTTGCTTATAGACTTTTACCACCAGGTACACTTGCACTCAGGTCCGCAACTAACTCAATCACTACTCGCCCGAAAAGTGTGGATTCTATCGGCCAGGAGCGTTATCCGCTCGCGCATATTTAAGTGTCTTGTGTGCTTTAAAAATAAACCACGAAACAAAATCCCTCTAATGGGTGATTTACCTGCTCATCGGGTCAATCCTACTCGTCCATTCTCATCTACAGGCGTAGATTACGCCGGACCATTTAGTGTTCGCGTTTGCAGTCTCAAAGCTCTTAGACAGATTAAGGTCTATTTGTGTATTTTTATCTGCATGGCTACCAAAGCTATTCATATAGAGGTAGTCACCGATCTTACCACCTCAGGCTTCATTGCCGCTCTCACACGTTTTGTGTCGAGACGCGGACTCTGTTCCGATCTGTATTCTGACTGCGGAACCAACTTTGTTGGTGCAAACTCGGAATTACGCAAGGTAATCCGTGAAACCATCCTTACACCTGATTCGCAGGACAAAATTGTTCATTTCACCACCCCCAAAGGAATTAACTTCCATTTCAACCCCCCCTCTGCACCTCATCAAGGTGGCTTATGGGAAAGTGCCGTTAAAAGTGCAAAATACCATCTGAAACGGGTAATTGGTGAAACCATTTTAACTTTAACCCAATTTCAAACTTTGTCCATTCAAGTAGAGGCAATGCTAAACTCGCGCCCTCTTACAGCTCTTAGTTCAGACCCTTCCGAAATTTCTGTGCTGACCCCTGGACATTTCCTCATCGGAGCTCCATTTGTTGCCCTGCCGGAACCTCACCTGTCTGAAGTGCCCTTCAATCGTCTTCGTCAGTGGCAGCTTGTCCAGGCTTTTCACCAGCGTATCTGGAGGCGTTGGCAGCTTGAATATCTCCACTCCCTCCAGCAGCGATCCAAGTGGACCACCCCTCATGAGAATTTGAAGACCGGAGACTTGGTGCTCATTCACTCCAATTCACCTCCACTCACCTGGCCTCTTGGACGCATCGTCTCCACTCACCCTGGCGCTGATGGAACAGTTCGAGTCGTCACAGTGAAGACAGCTTCTGGGACTTTCACACGGCCTGTTCACAAGGTCTTCCCTCTGCCATGCAATGAAGACTAAGTCCAAGAAACCTACTCTATGTACATATTAGATTTAAGTGTGGTTTACGTTTGCTCTTGTGTTTTTTAATTAATTGTCTGTTGAAGCTGTAATGCTTCAAGGGGGCCGGAATGTTCGGTATTCATATTTTTAGAGTATTTAGAAATTAATCATTATGTTAATTAAGTCACTGGTTAATTAATCATGCTAATGTGTATATAAATCACCACATTTATTGTAATATTATTTAGTCTCAGTAACAATTTATTGTAAATAGACTCCCGCTTTCAATATTCAAATGAGATTGCTAAGCCTGCTCGAATTTCCCGCCACAGTAAGGCCTATTTTCCTGTACTACATACCCATGAATCACCTGACGCCGTGTTTGCTTCAATCGCATTTCCTATTGGCCATCGAATTCCTAGACCCCTCTAAACCGCAATTGCATTTTTCAAAGTGTGAAGCCGGCGATCGGCGTCTGTCTGTCCACGGTCGGCGTCCATAACTCACGGTGTATTCCGTTTCTCGTATCTCGGGACATTAATTGCCCATTTTACCTCTCTTAAACGTATTTTTAGGCTATAGATTAATTATATCTGGCCTCCCTCTCCTCTATAGTACATTTAACTATATATACATTTTAATTTCCCCCTTTTGTTTGTGATTAAATTACTTAAATTGTGATCTAGTGCTTTCAGACTCTTCAAACCTCAAGACAGTGTGTGCGCGTCCGTGTATTACTTCTAGACTTTCCGTACGTTTTCACCGTGACTTCCGCGTATTAGTGAGCTCTTTGTGATTATGAACTTGGGTGCGTTGCGTACTCCAAAATTCTACAAAACAGAAGCACTCGGTCTAAGGACTCCGCCATCCGCCATCGCTCCACCATAGACGACGCCGCTGCCATACTCTCCACCTTTGGACAATTGGACTCAAGGTACAACCTTAAAGTTTTGTGTGTGTTTTAATTAGACTCTAAAACTAATCTCATTTGCCCCTCACAAGACATTTTATTCCATCTCGGGACCTCAGTGCCCTTCAAATTGCAGATTCGCCATTTTCTCTAATTTAATTATTTTTCTCTTGAACTATTAATTAGTTCTGGTCCTTCGAGTTATTAATTATTTTCATTTTCACCCATTACGCCCCCAACATCAGGTGTTTAATGTTTGAGCCTTTGGCTCAACGAATTTTGCATGAAATTTTACTTAAAGGGACAAGGACTGTAACACATTACATTATTGTCAATATCACATAGAATTTTATTTCACTTTTTTTAAATTAGAATACAAGATTATTAATTGAGTTACAAATCTTATAGTCCTACTATACTACGCCATGGCAAAAATCCTTTTACCTTAATTCCTTAAATGTTGGAAAGAAATATTTTAAAAGTTTTCTACCCGCGTAATAATATGCATATAATATATACATGTATCACGTATACAATTATAAAATGTTCATTACTCCTAAAAGAAAAAAAAATATCTGGGAAACTAGAAAATGTCCACAAAAATGATGACACATAGTATGGAAAATACTTATTAGTACTGATGGATTAATGTATGGAAAACAAACAAACCACCTAAAGTAAATTTCATATAATGCACTCGTTACAACTCCTTAACTTACTCGTAAATAAACCATATGCCAAACGTTTAAGTACGACCCAATCAAATTTCTCAAAACATTTACAATCCTCTAAAGATTTCTTTTTTACTACACATGTGTGTGTAGCTACACACACATTTTAAGCCATAATACTTTCATACTTCAATATATTTTTCTTTGAAATGGCGACCATACATAATAGGTATTTTAAGCCAAGTTTGAATGGAGATGAGTGTAGGATGTGTGGCGCGATCTTGTTGGTGTTAGTGACTAAGGCCGACATATTCCTTAGACACATTTGTTAATTAATAGCCCATACAACTAATGGCAACTAAGGGACCTACAGTTAAGAGTTGAATCCGAACCACATTTTTGCCTTGGTATTTATGAATTGGTATAATTATCAGGATAGTACTGCGGATAATCGTAGAAGGCCTACTCACTAGTGCGGACGTCAATCTACACCAGGGAGTATCGCATTTTACATTTTTGTATGTATTAGTTGTGTGGTGTTTACAAGATTTGCACTTCCCTTGAATCCGTTATGTACATTTAATTTAACTCCTAATGATCTAACAAATATATTAAATTCACATTTGGGGTTTGAACTGTCCTAATAAAACATCATTTAAATAAGCTTTTTATGCTACACACTTTGTAAATATGAGCGTCACATAGCATACATGTGTCACATTACTATTTAAGCCCAAAGCTTCGTAACATTTCATTTCATAAACATAAATTGATTAGCATGTTAGCTACAAAACATGCAGACAAATGTTTGGTTAATAAACACTCGAAGAACGTGTTTCATTAACAATTCAAATACTAATTTAAATCAACTTAAGTTAACAAATGGTTGTATTTTAAACTACTTTACTCTACTTAAATGGGTTTTCTTTCTCAGAAAAACTAAACTAGTTTACATTACAGCGAATTCAGTCGCTATCAAAAAGTAAAGCGACAGAGAACTTTAAAAGAAAAAGGCCAGAACGTTTCCTTTCACAGGAAAACTAAGTTAGTAGCAAACATTCTTCAAATACGACCTTTTGTTCAAAAGGTTATTTAACATTATAATCATTTGTAGGCGTAATATTCAAAAAAATCTATAGATTCAAGTAAGCTTGTTTTATATTTTATTATTGTTAACTTTTTTTACTTAACATTTCTGCCCCAAATATAATTTTCAGTTCTTATTAAGTGACTTAGAAGTAAGAGTAATTCACAGTAATAATTCTTATTAGAATTGCTTTAAAGCAAAATTATTTATAAAAGGAATAGGAGTTTAATTACGGTGTTCTGTATAACGATCATTACGTGAATGATTAGTATACATACTAAATTTCCCCTGGCATGTTCAAAGATAACAAAAACAAAGTTATTGAATATATTTATTTTGTAACTCATTCAATCTTCAAGAGAAATCTTTATCTTTGAATACACTGCAAATGTAAATTTAACTCATTGAATCTACTTACAAACTTAACTAAAACCAAGTGTTTGTTTATTCTGTATAACCATTTACCATACCAACAGCTGTACAGCTGAACCAACTAAGACGACTGTTATTTCAGTAGATTAATTTGGACCGAGCAAACAGTGTTATACAAATTGAATTCCTTAGCAAAATACATGACTTTTATAAGAATGGCTTAACGGTTTTTTTTCACGCACAAACAAAAAATAGTCACACTTGGAAATAGTATTTAATTTAGTTAGTTTTTTTGTAATCTGCATAAATACAAAACCTATAAATTAAATTAATCAATTTCCTTTCGTAGTTGCGGGGGTTAAACGTTTTTAGGAAATGACTTTGATCTGTAAAACTATTCCCCTGCTTTCAGAATATATTTTTAATTAATTGATAATTAAATACATACACACTTCTAGAAACATCAAACATACAGATTAACATTTCAATAAATAAAATAGTATTTAACTAAAAAAATGATAGTTAATGTATTACCAATCCACATCATAATATAAAGAGGACTCTAAAAACCTTTCACGTTATATTATATATTCCATATATATTTAATCGAGAGAATAGTAACTAGAATGCTTAGTTAAAATAGCTCATTTTTGTTTCGGATTATCACTCATAGGCAACAAAGTCAATCAGGTAATGTCCACTTTCTTACATATATTAAATAATTTTTTTCTTAGTTTATTGTGATTTCTTTGAATTTGACAGTTTTCGGGACTTGTAGGTGTTGAAGCAATGTGTGGACGACTCAAGGAAAACATCTCACTTGCTCAAGCTAGAATAAACATTTCAGTGTTCCGTGGCATTTAGCAGTATTTTTTTTAATCTTCCATGTAGGTTATCTTAACATTAGGGGTTTTTTCTGACACAAAAATAATACTTAAATAGTTGTTAATAATTTGAAATGTATTTAGGCTGGGAGCGCTATCGTGGTTTCCAGGTTGAAAGTCAGTGGGGAAAAGACCCTGCGCAGATGGCTGCGCATTTTGAACGGATTATTCATTGTTCATATTTATTTTAACGAGTAATATTTTTCAGGTTTTACAGGCATTGTAGCATGTACATAGTAACCGGCTCGATAGTAATCATGGGATAGACTCACCATTCGTTCATACACAGCATATGCAAAATACGGTGTCGTACTATCATCTGCTCCATTAATACTAAAATCTAATGACATAAAAAATAAATTATCTCCATGAAAAGTTACTATCGAGCAGGTTACTATGTATATGCTACAATGCCTGTAAAACCTGAAAAATATTGCTCGTTAAAATAAATATGAACAATGAATAATCCGTAAACCGCATCACTAGTAAAAACGATGCAAACATTGGTTGTTAGAGAAACAGTCCTAAGTGGCTCTTTAGTCTGGTATGTAAAACAACGGCTTATGTTTTATCACCAATCACTGTGTTAAAACGACCTTCTGCTTTTTAGTAGGACAGGTAATAATATAACTTACTAAACTAATATTCCATAACATTTTTAACGTACCAAGTTTCTATTTATTGTATTTTTGTATCTAATAATACGATCATGAAGAATACTTTACTTTGCTTACTCTTACTCCTGTGGCCATTGGAAACCTAGGTGGTTTTTGGCCTCGCCAACCATGTGCCTCCAAGCTCTTCTATCCTCTGCCAGCTCCAAGTCTGCTCCCATTCCTCTCAAGTCCTTCTTCGCCTCATCAACCCATCGCATTCTTGGTCTACCTAATGGTCTCCTTCCTTGATCATGAAGAATACTATTCTTTAATAATTCTTATTCATACAGACACGATTGCATAACAAAGGAGTAATATTGTGGTTTATTTAAGTAAATATTAACCAACTACAAACTTCTTCCACACTAACTACAATATATTTGACTGCTGGAGTTATACATTTTAACTGTTAAGTAATATTAGTTTAATTTTCTGTTTAACGTTTACAAATAATAACCAGTAACGGAATCATTTCTCACTTTTTGGCTAGTGAAATTGAAAAAATAACAATGCGATTCAGCAGTTTTTTTTATTAATGTATTTGTAGAATTAATGTATTAACGTATTTAATAAATGTAATAGGCTGCTTATGTTAATCACTAATACCCTGCTAATTAGTTTATGTTGTTATGTGCTAACTATTAATGATGCTGATTATAAATTATATTAAGTCACCATCATATCGTATTATTATTATTATTTATTCCTAAAACCATTGTAAATAGAATTTCGCTATTTCTATGATTAATCTGAGATTGCTCAGTCTCTGGTTCGATATCCCACCAGCCGGGAATGTAAATTTTCTGTGTACTACCCATTACTCACCTATAGGTGTGTATACCTCATTTCACACTTTTGGTTGACTGACGTAGCCCCCCTCAGCAAGATTGCACCCCTCAAAAGCAAGATTGCATTTCAAATTGACGCGGTCGACGTGTCCTGCTAGTACCGTGTTGGAGTCCATATCCAACTGTTACGACCAAGTTACTAACCTCTTCTTGGGAGAGTATAAGTGGCCATTTTACCCATCTCTAACTGCATATTTAGGCACTAGGTCCTAGTGTCTGGCTGTTCCCGTCAACATATATGTAGTAGCAGTAATAAAAAAGCCTTTTTGTGTGAATATAATTAAATTGTGATTCAGGCAAAATAGACTCTTCAAACCTCAAGTCAGTGTGTGCGCGTATGGGTATCACCCTCTAGACATTACGTTCGTTTTACCGCGACTCCTACGTTTTAGTGAGCTCGTATTGTGTCCATCAACTTGGGTGTTGCATTCTAAACAGATGCAAGAAAGAAGCACTAAATCTAAGACTCTGCCATCCGACATCACACCTCCATAGATGCCTCCGCATTCCTCTCCACATACTAAAAATTGGATTAAAGGTAGGCCTACCTATTCAAGTTAGATGTGTATATGAATCTATTTAAATATTATCACTTGGCCTTTGCTAGACACTTTGTATAGCCCAGAGGACACCAAGTTTTCAATAAAATTGCAAATTCGCAAACAATCTTTAATTATTTTGTTCTCTTCGTCAATCATTTTTTTCTGGTCCTTCCAGCTATTTACCTCTTAATTTTACCCCTTTATTACCCTAATAGATTTCTTTTAATATACAAATAGAACAACATATATTTATTAATCTAATTGATGAAGGCTTATTGGAACGTATATTTTTTAATAATCTTTATATAATACTTCCCGGTGTATTAAGTAATAGTTTTCTTAGATATATCTTAATTGGCCTACATGTTTCTACTATGAACAAATGGGCAGAGCAAGTTCAAAGACAAATCGCGCCCATTGTATTTATCGATAAAGTTACGTTTGCATGCCAGATCCACAGAAACGGTCTCCAAGGACTGGAAACGATTGCTGCATTTGTCTCCAACGCTTTCAAGAGTTTTTCAAACTTTCAGTTCTAGATGGTAGAAAATGCAGTATTGTAAAAAATAGTTTTGGTATGTTTTTTGGTTATATATCTTGGAAATTGTTATAGATTCAAATATAATTAAAGACCAATATAAATAAATGTGGTTTTCCTTGTTTTATTTTACGTAAATATTGAGATATTGTAATCGTTTATCAAACCTTTTGACACTTACGTTTATCTAAAAAATAATTTTGCGCAAAAAAGTATGATTTAATCATGGGACTCCTTTTAAGTTGAGATTGGCTTATCAATATTCCTACTGAATATATAAGTCTGAACGAGTATTAATATACAAGGGCCTAAGCCACTAGTAGGCTCTATGTTCTGTTTTTTGTAAAGTAGTATCATTGAATATTTCATACTGTTGCATTAATAATCAAAGGTAGTATTAAAATGTAAATGGACTACACTTGTAATAATAAATTGTTATTTTGCTTATTGATTTTAACTTTTCTCTCCAGCTTTCTATGTTTTTTCAAAGACGTATAGTTGGAAACGAGCTGGTATAGAAAAAGGGAAAAGGACCGATCCCCAGGACCGCGGATTCAGGCTCTGCCGATTCCCAATTGGGTTTTTTGTGGATCTTTGTACCCAGAAGATGTGTGTAGCGTATGTCCTAATATAATCTGAACAAAAGAAAAAGGTCGGGGTTTTCAGGAAGATTAAATTTAAATTTATTAAACGTTTATTAGGGTAAGGTAAGCGTGGTACCTGTACCAAATCCTAGTGTTGAGAAGTGAACTTCTGTGCTGGTGAGAGAGTACTCGTGATTTCATTACGTTGGTATCTGAGAGTATAGCTGGGATTTGTCTCTTTTTCGAAGAATTTTGTAATTTTATCGATATAATGTTTTTTTTATCAAACCAAAAGTATACTTAATAGTAACCAATTATTAACACTCCGAGCCTAAATGTGAGAGTAATTTAATAGCTATTATGGACCCGTTTGAGCTAAATGTGGTTTTGTCTTTAATTTCTATCAAATGAATACCAAAGAAATGCCAAAAGATGCAACACGACGTCGATATTACTGTTCTAAACATTGGGTGCTTGCTGTAGATCATATTAAACATTGGGCGCTTGATGCAGATCCTATTAAACATTGGGTGCTTGCTGCAGATCCTATTAAACATTGGGTGCTTGCTGCAGATCCTATTAAACATTGGGTGCTTGCTGCAGATCCTATTAAACATTGGATGCTTGCTGCAGATCCTATTAAACATTGGGTGCTTGCTGTAGATCCTATTAAACATTGGGTGCTTGCTGCAGATCCTATTAAACATTAAGTGCTTGCTGCAGATCCTATTAAACATTGGGTGCTTGCTGCAGATCCTATTAAACATTGGGTGCTTGCTGCAGATCCTATTAAACATTGGGTGCTTGCTGCAGATCCTATTAAACATTGGGTGCTTGCTGTAGATCCTATTAAACATTGGGTGCTTGCTGCAGTTCCTATTAAACATTGGGTGCTTGCTGCAGATCCTATTAAACATTGGGTGCTTGCTGCAGATCCTATTAAACATTGGGTGCTTGCTGCAGATCCTATTAAACATTGGGTGCTTGCTGTAGATCCTATTAAACATTGGGTGCTTGCTGCAGTTCCTATTAAACATTGGATGGGGGGAGCGAGCTGGCGAATTTGTTAGAGCGCGGGACTTCAGTCCCTGAGGTCCCGGGTTCGATCCCCGCAAAGTCACCAATGGATTTAATCTAAGTGATAAAGCCGCAACCCCTAGGTCTAGCCTGAAGTAATGTGAAAAACAATCCCAGGTTCGTGCCTAGCGTCCTAGGATAAAAACAACATTGGGTGCTTGGTGCAGATCCTATTAAACATTAGGGGCTTCCTGCAGATCCTATAAAACTAGCAAAATCTTAATCCCAAACTTGGAGCGATCTCGATTTCCTCAACACTGCAAAAAACGATAGTGTAATCTTTAACTTGTGTTATGGCCAAATATCATAATTACTTCCCTATATCGGCTCACATCATCATTGAAGTTCCATATTATGCATACGTTATTAGATATGTTTTCAAAACATTTTACCTTGACTGTTTAAGTTAAACATAACATATTTGGCAGCTCAATATCTTTACACATAATAGGCACTATATGATGTTGACTGGCACGTTATTATTATTTACTCATTTCATCAAGGAAAATATTAAATGTTAATTAGCATACCACCTTAAAAAGAAGGATGGCTTTAATGTATATTTTTTCGATCGCGTTAAAGCTATGACACAAAGGTGGGTGTTTGAATTGCTTTAATAAAATCTCTCTTTATCAAAAGTCTGTGTGCAAAATCATGCTTCAAAGAGCAGCAGCTTCAGTGTAGGTGAGAGTCTCTTTGAAGTATTACAAAACCTCAAACTGCTCTTTTGTTCGTGCCACTGAATTAATTAACTAGCTAACAAAGCCATTGCCCGGAAAAAAATACTATGGCTCATATAATTATTATGACACTCTTTTCAAATCCATGACATAAATTTTCACATAATTTTCAAACAACTTATTTAAAAAAATACGTTCATAACATTTTACATTAACATTTTGAAAAAATTAGGATTAAGAATCCGAAAAACAGTTTTTACCTTGGGGAGATGCACGCCCAAAAACCTAAAATTTTGAAAAATTTTGTTTTCTGATTGCTTTTATTGGTTAGGATTTTGTGATTAAAAATGATATATAATACATGCAAACTCGAATAAAAAATAATACAGAAATAATTTTTGAAAAAATGTTTTCATGGTCACCTAGCAACCAACAACTACGTATTGTCATACATACTCAATTACTAAAAGCTCGTGGATTTCTGTTGATGCTGTTGGCTAAACTGATGTTTTTCTTCCCTTGGTCTGTCTGTACATGTCACCTGACATATTGAGTGACATTTCTGCTTGTGTTGTTTACAAACAAAGGTTAGTTATGTTATTTGTGGAAGTTGTGTTTTGAAAGTGCAAACGTGAGTTGAGTTTTACTTTGTAAAATGACTAAATCTAAATAAAATGTGGATGAAAAGAGGCTTTAGGGGGAACAAACATGTTAAATTAGGTAGTCTAATAAGGAAAAGAAGCAGGATGATAAGAAAAAATCTCCTGGACACTGAAAAGGAAAAGAAACAGGATTATGAATCTGGAATGTATAAGTCCGCAATTTTTCCTGCGTTTGGAGTGCGTTTTTGTGATTTACCGAAAGTTGACTTTTTAAACATAAAGATCCCATTATCTCAGGAAATAGTAGGCCAAAATGGTTCAAATTTTTACTTTGTATTTAACATCTGTATATACACAACCCCTAGTATATAATTAGTCATCTAGCTCAAAACCAAAAATAATAAAAAAAAATTGTTCAGAAATTAAAGCGGAAATGTTTTTTAATTATATAATTTATTAAAATAATGCCATACCATGGATTAAATTTAATAAAATTACTTGGGTGTCTTTATTGTAGTATACATAATTATGCGAAGAAATTTTAATGTTGTATCTCATTTACTTTCTGAGATAATGGGTCAATTGCATGCATCATTTTAACATTACAGGGATAGGGACGTACATCTCCCCTTAAACTTCTGTACGTCACTGTATGATATATGATATGATATGTTATAATATGATATCTTTTCAAGGTGGTAAATAATTTCCATTATCAAACCAATGACAAGTAGTTTGCTAACTATACTCAAATTGTTAATTGTAAAGTAAATTTAAATTACATTTAAATCCCCAGTTTTTCAACGGAGATAATATTGTGAATTTACAATTCTGAGAATAGTATGTTATTTAAATGAACGATTATAGTAACTGGAAACCGACAGAGTATTTCTATGTAAATGTAACTTTGATTTGAATTGTTAAGCCTGAATACGTTTTGACGAGCTTTCTCACCAAGGCACATCCCTCGAAATTCTACGTTGTGGCTGATGATCCTATCGTTTGTAAAAATAAATATTCGTTTTTATACCTATTTGTTTTTTCTCAATGGTCACTTCTTCAGTAGGTAGAAAGTTATGAAATAATGTAGATCCCTTTAATATGAGTCATTCAAAAATGAAACCGTGAACCACTTACTTTTATACGTTGACAATAAATATAATACTGTAATGGAAATAAATATAAGAACACTCAATAATTTGTACTTTTTCCCGGTGATTAACAAGGCTGTTTATGACATAAAATACCTAAAAGAACCAAAAAAACCTTAATCCACAAGGTTTAAATGTATTGTAGTATTATGACAGAAATTTTAAATTTAGTTGTGTTTTGCATCTTGTCTTGTACAAGGGAATAAAGAGCATATACATAATAACGGTTTACCATACCATACTATGGTTTAACATAGACGTTCCATATTGAACTGTAATTAATTTTTATCACTTGTGTTAACCGTGAAACTTAACAAAAAACAAATTAGTTGAGTTCGAATAAGTAATGCAAATATGTCAACGATAATTAAAGTGTATGAAACAAAACTAGTCATACTGAAAGATTTGTTTTTAATGAATCGACTATTAATATAGTGTATAGATTTATCAAAGTTGTTTTTAAAAGCTAAATTATATTATGAGTGAAAATTCTGTAGAGTATCTTTACTTATTTATAGTTTCATGATTAATTATTTAGAAATTAAATATTTTTTACCCATAAGCCATGCGTACTTGACCTGCTTGTTCCACAAAAGAAACAAATAGGCGGAAGAAGCTCAAAGACAAATTGCAGCCGTTGCATATATCGATAAAGTTACTTTAGCATGTAGAATCCTCAAAAACGATCTGAGGATTGTCCACGATCGTTCTTTTTGTCTCAAACACTTTTTTGAATCTGCCTCCATAAATTTCACTAAGTGTCCCACCATAATAGCAAATGCTGCAACGTACAAATACATTCTTGAGTAAAATATTTTTAAGATTTCGATATTTTTATTTACATGTTCGGTTAAATTTTCCGTATTATTTGTGGTTAACGTGCAATAAATAGTGGTGGTGTATCTTTAAGAGTTACAAAGCTTATACAGCACTACACGTTAATTTTGTATATGTTTAATACATTTTTAAGAATGTATATGACGAAACAATGCCACAATAGGTTTAATTCCAACCATTTTCCTTTTTTGTCTCAAGACATTCCAATAAAGCGTCGATTTTTGATTTCAGCTTTCATTAGAAACCATGTTTTGAACTATTTGAATTGTATCTTTGACTGGAGGTTGTATCAAAAGTCAAAGATTGTATACTGTATAATATAACACGCAAAAACGTCACAGTTAAGTGTAATACGCTTACCATTTTTGTTAACTGTATATGTGCCTATACGTATAATTGTCTCCTCCTAAACTCCTGCAAAATTATATATAGCACTAGCTGGTGCACCCGTGTTTCGCAACGGGAAGAGGTACTATATCACCTAATCCAAACACTTGTAGATAGTATGACATTCATTGTAATTGTCCTACTGTTTACATTAAAATATATCAATAACATAATTTTCATAACTTACAATTATAGAATATTTCTTTGTTTCTATAATTAGTTATATAAATAAACCTACCACATATCTGTGCAAAATATTTTATTTTATTTCTCTGGACTCAGCTGTCTGAAATTGTAAAACATTTAGCATTTCTAACTGTTTGAATTCAAATGTCAACGCAAAGGTAAACAAACATTGTGAACTTTGTCATGCTTCCTTGGAGACCAATTAATATTTACTCTTGAGTACTTCACCTCAAAACCTTGGACATCAAAGGGGCAGAGCCCGAGAGGTACTCAGGAAGGTGAATAGTCCTCTGACATTCCTAGGTATGTGGACAATCTTTGTTCCTAATTTGTGGTTTTTCGGTTTAGTATGTTAGTCGTGGCAGCCGGACGGACAGACAATTTTATAATGGTATTGATAGATATACAGGTCCTATTTGTTTATTGATCCGTATAGAGCAATAAGACTTATTATACTTATACTTATACTTAGTATAGATGTTGATGCCTATAATTATCACAATTTTTCTGTCAATGGATCATTCGTGGTTATTACCATTGACTATATAACACTACACTGCCTGATACTATAACAAGCTTTACCATATTTATAATCATTGTATTTAAAGTATTACCTCTTAAATATATTTTGGCGATATTTATTGTATTGTAATACTTATTTAATTATTATTTAGTTTTTGGAATCGTAAATTGCTGTCAGATTTGTGATTATGCTATCTATGTTTGATCTGTAGCAATATTTTTCTGTTAAATTCTTTTCTGATTTAATTTTTTGTCAGAATTTTAGCGTAACTGCCTCGGTGAAGCAAGATGAATATGTTTGGTATTTGTTATATTCAACATAGCAGCAAAAGTGTTTTGTCGTCTTTTAATTTTGTTTCTAAATTTGCATAGTGTCATGCAAATTGAAACTTGTGTATTTATTGTAAAGATTGTGTTTGCTGTGTGAATAAATAAATAAAACAACAACATAGTGAATTTGAATTCTACAATACATTATTATTAAAATCATTAAACATATTTATAAAATTATTATTTTGTGTAATTCATGTTTAAAATTGGACTTAGTATGGTAGGTCAAAGTTAGGCTGCTATGTAGGTTTTTAAAATAACAGTTGGTGGAGTTGCATTACGAAAATATCTCAATCCCTGGACGATTTTGATAAAATATCACTTTATTATCATTCTACTTATATTTCCAAACGATGAATGTTGCTGAAACTGTACTTAGCCGGAGGAGGACGATTTAGTGGAACTAGAAGTAGTGGAGTTTGCACAGCCTGGGGGAGGTCCTGGTGGGCGAGAGCCGGATGGTGGTGGACCTGAAGGCGGAGGTCCTTGAGGGCAACCACTAGGTGGGGGTCCTGAAGGAGGGCCATCAGGGCGTTGAGGCATGGCACTCACCATTATAGCCAACATACAGGCAACCCCCAGATACATCTGTACAATTGGGAGTGTTTAAATAATTAAAATATATTATATTTAAATATAAATAGTTTATTGCAGATATTTCATATAACAATAAGTAAAACCCAAGATTGTTATCAACACAAAACACCTTCACATAACTGATTATACAAATAAAAACAACATTATAATTTAAAGTAAAATATGAACAAGACAAAAATTAATAGAGACATGCAGCTCAAAAGTAGGTTTCTAGTTTCCACTTTTAAATGCAACCTTAAGCCCCCCACACACTACCAGACCAGACCGTCTGGTCTGGTGTCTGGCACTTGTCTTATCGTGTGTGGGGCTGTCTGCAGACCGATTTTCTCGGACCAGACTGTCTGCGTGTCTGATGGTTGAACCCTCAGACCACAGACGGTCTGAGGTTCCCCCACCACTATTTTTGTCTGGTCTGTGAGTGTGTAGCGCTGTCTGTCAGACGACCGACCATCGTGACAGTCTTCATCCATTTGTTGGAGTTCTCACCACGGTCTCTCAATTACGAATTAGGACCGTCTGGTCTGGGAGTGTGTAGAGCCGTCCAAGACGGTCTGGTTGCAGCCAGACGGTCTGGTCTGGAGGTCTGGTCTGGTAGTGTGTGGGGGGCTTTAAAAGAACACGTGATGATTTTAAACCACCAATTTACCACCATGTTGAATATTATAAGCAATCCATTGAGCTTTTGCTACCTAAATTGCGTATTATTCTAGGAATTGTAAAACAGTTTAGAAAACGAATTAATACATCATTACAGTATTCTCATTGTGTTATTAAACCAAACTTTAAAAATTTTAACCAGAATATATTCTTTTAGAGTGAATCTACAAAAATTTTTAAAAAAATAGAGCACACATGTTGAAGGAGGTTTGATTGCTAAGAGAGAGTGTGTACAACGCTGAATAACCTACAGCAGAAAACCCTACACCAAGCAAATGATTGTTTGCACTTTGCATAAACGCTTACAGCAGACAGCACATCTGGTATTTCAGTAGATTAGCTTTGATTGTGCAAACAGCCTAATAACTGAACTGCGTGGTAAAAAATAGATCCTAAATCAACGATAGAGAATTTATACCGTGTTTACATCCGTGCATAGCAATCGAAACGTTTAAAATCAGGTTTTACTATTAGTTTAATTTTGTTTGAGTTACAATTTTGAAGATAGTTTTTGGTCATTCTCACTAAAGAAATACATTAACGATTAACCTAGGATTAAACTTGTTATACCTTGGTGTAATCCAGTAATCCTAATGGTATATGTATGCTTTTGGATAGTTTGAAACTGGACCCACCCACTCCTGATCATTGTGCTTTTAATAAATCATCCTGGCTAATAAAAAAGCTGATCTTAGTCAGTAACAAGGCTACACAGACCATCACACGCCATTCTACACTCATTCTTCAGTAATATTTGATTTAAATACGCACCTAGGTGGCGTTCTCATCTCAATAATTTGTAATAATTGATAATTGATATCTCTATTGCCTTTGAATGCCAATTTGCGAATTTCAACCTCTATTTTCTATACTTTAAATAATGATGTTGATATATAATCTACTAAATATTCAACGTATTGCATTATACATTTTAAATTTACTTCTCAATATGAGCCACCCTGACTTCTAATAAATATCTGTACATCCCGACCCCTTATACAACAATTTAAAGAGGAAACATCGAAATATAGAAAAAATCCAACAACTTACCCATACACGAGAGGCCATGATGACTGTGTCTGCACATTGGAGTGACCGACATTGTTAAATACGTTCGTATCTGTGTTTGACCTTAGTTGAAGGACTTTCGGAGTCATGGTCATTGTTATGTTTGGTTATTAGCACAAGTAAAATATGCGGGAAATTGCGTTGTGATTACTGTAATCACTGTAGGTGTGATTTTTTTGGCAATCGTCGAGTTTTTTGACATTAACGATTTGTTTCCTTTTAGGACTTAAATTATGGTAACATTAATATTTGTTTTGTTTATGTTAATGATTTAGCGTTATGTTTTAAAGGTATTATTAACATATAATATTATGTTTACAGATATTAGTAAAATAAATATGGATGATCTTTTTAATAGCCGTATGGATATATTACAAACAGATGTAGTTCTCATGGCTAAAATACATTAATATTTTTAGAATTTTATAATTGCCATCACACATATCTAGACCCTAATATATACTGTGCTAGTGTTAGTTTAATAAGGGCTTCATTCATTATTGATGATTTATTTCAATGTAGAAATAATTTTACCAAGTATTTTTACTCATGCACTGGTGTGAGCAATTAAAAAACAAATGACTTGATTAGTCAGAACAAAAGAGTTTGATTTGATGGTATTTTGCACAACGGTTTTATGTCACTTACATGACTTTATTTATAATTCTAAATAAAATTATGATGCATATTAGTTTTAAAGTATTTTCATTGTTTAGTGCCCAAAGGTATGCCACGTTTCATGTTAACAGTTTACTTTTGTAATACAAAATTAAATACATAAAACAGCATTCATAATTTTCTTCCCTTTTAAACATATTTCTAACTATAATTAAACATATCACCTGACATTTCTCGTTACATTAAACAAAACGTGCAAACAGTTTCTCTTAAAACAATACACTGAAGAGAGAAGTTATGAAAACAGCTCCAAGTGGTTCTTTGGGCTAATTTATAAAACAACAGTTTAAATGTTGGAATATCCCCCAGCGTGTTTGTATATCATTTGCCCAGTTTCGTAGAATAGCTAACGATGTTAGTAGGATAAGTCAACATATCCGACGAGTCATCAGATCTACGTTCAAATATTTATACATTTCATTAAGTATACATCATGTTTATATTTTATTTAGTTTGAAATCCATTCAGTTTTCCCTTTTACCTGGAATTGTATGGTTTTTTTTATGAATATCGTTAATACAATGTAGAGCTAAAATAAATGTGTTTATTTCTGAAAAATGAAGTCGTATTAGTCAATATAGCCTTAATACGGTTATTTTGCACTAACTAAATGCTGCTTATTTCAATTAAAAACTGGTATGGTATAAACAACTGTTATCTTTTGTATTTATAAACCTTTCGAATCAGTTGGGTTGATTTGGATTTTATGTGTGAAATTTTGAACTATTTACAGTAAAAAATTGTTGGTCTTGTATGCAAAAATAAATATTGACTGTTATTTTTTATAGCAAGTGATGAAGGAAACATATTACCTGCAAGTAACTGGATTCACCTCCTACATCTTCAATCTCTAACTTAAGCACGAATTGTTGTAAAGGATGTACCAAACGTAATTTTACAGAACAATTTCTCCCTGTGCTTTGGCAGAGATGAGCATAATACAGCTAATATGAGCTCCGTCCTTTGATCTTTTCAGAGAGAAAATCTAACTAAGCATGCTGAGTCTCCTGCCTAACGCACGTTTTTAACTGTAAATATTTCATGAACTGTTAAATAATAATTAACAATGTTATTAAAAATAACTGTGTTATTAAAAATTGTTTAAAAACAAAACATTAGGTAGATAAAGTCTAGTTCCATTAAAAATTCAAATGTGTTACCACTAACCTACGAAAAAAAATAAAACTTATTACTTACAAAAGCAGACAGATCTCTTTTCTAGATTGTTGTAAACAAAACATTAGCTAGATAAGTTCTAGTTCCATTAAAAATTAAAATGTGTTACCACTAACCTACGGAAAAAATATATAAAACCTATTATTTACAAAAGCAGACAGATCACTTTTCTAGATTGTTGTAAACAAAACATTAGCTAAATAAGGTCTAGTTCCATTAAAAATTAAAATGTGTTACCACTAACCTACGGAAAAAATATATAAAACTTATTATTTACAAAAGCAGACAGATCACTTTTCTAGATTGTTGTAAACAAAACATTAGCTATGTAAGGTCTAGTTCCATTAAAAATTAAAATGTGTTACCCCTAACCTACGGAAAAAATATATAAAACTTATTATTTACAAAAGCAGACAGATCTCTTTTCTAGATTGTTGTAAACAAAACAATAGCTAGATAAGGTCTAGTTCCATTAAAAATTCAAATGTGTTACCACTAACCTACGGAAAAAATATATAAAACTTATTATTTGCAAAAGCAGACAGATCTCTTTTCTAGATTGTTGTAAAACCAACCGATACGAGGCTAAGAAAACACTTCACTGGAGATTTCTGCGGCACACCAGCTAAAGTCAACAAAGGAAACTTTGTCCACATTTGTTATCAATGTCTGTTTGTCAACTAGTGGACCACCATTAGAGAAACTTTGTAACAAATCCTTTTCCACAGCATAATGTCCAATATGCATCCTTAGGGTATAAAATAAAAATATTCTTCTAAAAAAGGAATTAAAAATAATATAGTCTATGTCTACTTTATTTATTTTATATTATTTTAATAATTAGTATTATAATGGTAAACTGTTTAAAATAATTGCATTGTTATTTATTAAATGATAACACAGTTTTTACCTAAAATAATCATTAAAATACGAAAGCCAATG
The DNA here is from genome assembly GCF_028750875.1 of Macrosteles quadrilineatus. Taxonomy (NCBI): domain Eukaryota; kingdom Metazoa; phylum Arthropoda; class Insecta; order Hemiptera; family Cicadellidae; genus Macrosteles; species Macrosteles quadrilineatus. The sequence continues at coordinate 981,109 of NW_026542597.1, forward strand.
GTTCAAATACGAGTGAATTTATTTGTAACTTCGGACTCCAATTACCATTAACGTTTGTTGTCTATCTACTATTAAATCCATATAGAAATATTTAGACGTTACATAGAAAAAATATGAGAGTTTGAACTCTATCCTTACAGAGAAACAATTAAAAACAACAAGGTTGAATAAGTAAGATTAAACAAATGGTAATCACAATTTGATCATCATGTGATTAACAGGGGATCTTATTTAATTCAATAAACTACTACTATATACAGTTTTCGTTGAAAAAATATCCTACTTTAGTGGCAAAGGCACATAAAGTGTATCTCAGGTGGCTCGGGGAGTGAACAATTTGTCTCAAACTCTTCCACACAATTCCCAGTTCGATTCTTTTTATTGCCCACTAGGGAAGCTTTCGAAAAGGTATAGGTAGGATATTTGCAGTCTTTAACTGTGACATAAATTTTATATCCAAAAAATAATCTTTATACATATCGATGATTTATCAGGTTACAATTTGAACTTAGAGCCAATAGGATAAAAAAGAAAAAAAATAAGGACTGTTTGGTAAATAGTGTTTGGGTAACATCATAAGCGTAAGAAAGTTATAAAGTATTAATGTAACAAATTTAAGCCTTTTAAAATTTGTAAAAATAAGATATTACTATAAACTGGTATATCTTATGGAAACGTATTTATGAACTCCTATATGTCCACAATAGTAATTTTAAGATGTTTATATTTAAAAACATCGAGTCTTAGTATTATCCTAAAATATTATTCTTGCTTCTTTTAATATATTTTTTTAAGATAAGAAATAACTTTTGTGTTTTTAGAGAAATAGTTCGCACTCATTGGATTTTATTTGAAATTTGAGCTGATGAGGATCTAAACCATCTAAAATTAAGAAACCTATGTCTCCGTATTACTTCTAAACATTTGGTTATTGAGGCAACAACAGACGCACTCATCTGGATATGATCATCATAATTATGTATTATCATTAAGATATAGTATAGTAGTTATCAACGTGTTTGTGGGGTTACAGTAGTCTTATGTAGTCTCTTGGTAGTAAGTTTGAGCAGTTCTGCACTAATGTGGTGACTGGCCGTAGACTATTAAAGCGCAACTGTGGTATTTTGTCTGTTCACAGATTTCAATGACAGTTTAGGCTCTGAATACTGAGAATACTCTGAATTTACTGCTTCCATAACAGTTCTTCGGAAGACACTTTAGAGCGACACTTGATAATGGTTAGAATCTTGAGAAACCTTATAGTGTGAACTCGAACACGCAGATTTATATTTTTGTGATTTGCAAAAATGACGGACTAACTTTTAAAATTTGCACAGCTGTAAATTTGTTGCCATTTGTCATTATGTTTTTCCATTTACTGTTCTGTCATTGACTCCCAGCGGAAAATGCATAAAGATGAAAACTTAATTAATTGTAATAAAAATTATTCTTCGAATATCCAAAAGGTTAAAGAATTATTTCCACTGATTCACCAAAGTGTTAGCTTAAATTCATTTTTATTGCCCAAAATATAAAATATAGTAAAAGGATCTTGGGATAAAAAGTTATACATAATTTTTGTAAGTTGTGTAGGTTTAGAGAAGGGATTCTAAGTTATAAGTTCAGTACGAGCGGCAAATAATATAATAGCATAATAATATTGTATTCTAACTCAACGTGAAATCCGATATTTTGGAGAGGAATATTTGCATCTAAATTGAACATGAGATTTGAATTGTTAACTTGGCTTATGATGGCATCTGTTTCAAAGTGTTTGACTCAGGTTTTATCATAAAAACTTTACGAACAATGTTTAACTATGTTTTAGTACTAATGATATAGGTAAAGAGAGTAGGAGAGGATTATTATTTAGTTAACAATTATAATTATGTCATAATTTAGCAGGACTAAAACTAATTGAATTTCATAAAACTATTCAGTAGGCCTACTGTCATAAGCAATGTTCTTATAAAAACTTACTCAACCTCATAAGAGTAATAAATATGTACTCGTTAATAAATTTAGATCTGGTATGTTGTTGAAAAGGACATATAGTACTCCTAAAACAGCCTCAGTCCGGTAGAACGAAAACTGGTCATCAAAAAGCCACATATTGTTTAAAAAAACTTTGTATGCCAAATATCCTAAAATGACTCAAACAAAACATTGTACCTTCTCAGTGTTAAATATATTACTTTATCAACTTATCATACTTATTTAATGACTTGGTTATTTCTCTGATTTTCCAAAACGAAACTTAATACGTTAAAACATATCAAATACTTTTCGAGTAAAAGAAGAGAATCATAGTATCTCGAACACAAACAAATTTGCAATCAATATGCCTCCAAATGTATAAACATGTTTGAATCAAGTTAAAACTAGTGTTGAAACGTCGAATTTGGTGTAAATCGTTGACAGACAGTAAACAGTATGTGTCAAACTGTGTACTCGGGTAATCACTGTTATTGGACACTGTCAATCAGTAGAAAGCTACTGGTAAATATTGGACTTCAGTTGTAGCCTGTGTGTTGTTTGTGGAACAATGTTGACGAGCCTAACGGTAAGGATATGCACTAGCTTGCTGGAGTTATATAAGTATGGCTTACCGATACGTATTGTCTAGCTTTCCATGAAAAAATGGCTTTTCGAAATTTCCAGTTTTGGCTTGGTTAAGCATTCAAGCCAGAGTTTTCCAATTTTAATCTGGCGCTTATACAAAACGTTGTCTTATTATATTGGTTCTCAAACAGGACGGTTTCAAGACCTAGATGAAGTCTTTATTTCGTTTCATATCATTAAGGGTTGCATTATTCACTACTGTAGTTTACTGAATGTGTGATTTTTGCAGGAAAATTCAATAGAGGGACACAAATTATGAAGTCTGTTTTTAAACCTAAAAAACTGAAATATTATAAAGAAATTTAATCTAAAATGTAGATAACAATTACAAAAATTATAACGTAATGGTGTAAAATATTTAAGACTTAAGCTTAGCTATGATCGGATAGGGCTGACATAGAAAACATCTCATATATCCCTACTAACGAAATGTTTGAAGGTTATGACAAGGTCTAAAGTCTTTGAAATTGTCCACTTTTAATTATTTTATACTTAAAATTTAATGGGATTTATTTTTATCAAAACAAATATATTCACAGTATAAGCTGAAATAATATGACAAACGTGTGTATTTACATTTTTTATAGGAATATAATGTGTAAATTTGACGGCTGCACTTTACTTTAGGTCCTACACTCATTCGAATGAAAATATCGATTGATGTATCGATTAATCGATTGTATTATTCGATATATTGTTTGATTAGTTAGGTAAGGTTAACCTAACCTAACTGACCAAACGATATATCGAATGAAACAATCGAATAATAGATATTTTCATTCGAATGAGTGTAGGACCTAAAGTAAAGTGCAGCCAATTTGGCTACCTATTTTAAAAATCTAATAATTTTAGGTGGTTCTAATGATCCTGCGACCTGCTTGCCATCATCGTAACAATGGCGTCAGTCCTATAGACTGGTCCTCAGAACCTCCAGCCCCTCCTCAGAACGACTTTCTTTTCGAAGAAGAAGAATCTCCCGCTCATAACCGTGAAGATAAGATGCTGTCTTTCCGATCACGTCCTCCAGTAGCGCTGCCAGACAACTCCCTACTTCTACCCAACGGAACCATCGTCTTTCCCAATGAGACCTTACTACTAACCACATTCCCTAAATATACACCTCGAACTTCTCAACAATCGTTTGGAGGTGCCATGTATGGTAACAAATCAAGATCTCCGGACTGCGCTACCAGAAGATCCACTTTGGTACCAATAACAAATGTGACCACATCCACAGTATTGCCAAAGGGTTCTCTGGTTTATCGGAATGGAACCATTGTTACTGGCAATAGCACCGTCATCATGACTGTATTTCAAAACGGGTTTGTACCTGATTGCAATGGTGTTTCGTGCCATCACTTTACCTCAAAGAAGCTTTAGTTATTCGTATTTAATATCGCTTACAAAACTATTTATACTTGTCCTTATTGAAGTAATAAAGGTAAAATGTGCAGAAAAGTTGTTGGTTTCTCACCCCTGCTCTCATATATGATGTGATATTTTGCTATAGGAGACTACATTTAAATAATCTATTTTACAAATTAATAACTTTTCTAGTGTAACACTTTAATCGTAAAGGGAAACTGTTTATATTCATGTTCTGTCTATAAATGTGCAAATAATTTTATAAACGAGGGCACTTTTTTTTAATAGTTTCTCGCCAGTTACTGGCATAATTTGTTAAGAAAATGTGTTTTTAAACTATTTATAATTGTTAAATCCCCCACCACGTGCGATATAAGGTCATTGACACGTTTTTTATTACAAGAAACCAATCCAATTCCTACATATCCATCAATTAATTTATCTAGCTTGAAGGTATGCAGCCCTGGTGCAATAAATAATATGAAATATATAAACAATTTATTTATGTATATAATATGGGAATGGACGAAAAAGACATAATAAAAGAACAATGAAATAAGCCTACCAGCAACATTAAATTTATTATCAAACAATAGCCCACACTCTAATAAAACATTTTCCGCTATTATTTAATCAGTACTACGTAAATTAAAATTATGTGCATGAAGTTTGATACACTAAACTCTGATTGCAGCACAACTATTGCGCCCAGATTCGTAGTAATTTAATGTCCTTGTTTCTGATTACTAGAGAAAAACAAACTGTGGAAAAGACAGAATCTTCTTATTCTAGGCTTTCATGTTGGAACGTGAGCTGAATTTCAGAAAACTGAAACGTTTTCTTGATCCAGGTTAGGAGATCAGCGAAGTTTCGTTTTTGACTTTTGTTTATCTATAACCAAGGGTAACTACAAAACTCATAACTTTGTCAAAAAAATATATATTATTGATAATTTTAGCATGTTTATAAAGTTAATGATAATGTATTGTTGTGGTAAAGGTAATAAGCCATCATAATAGCTGACTACTGAACGATATTACATATTTTTCCGATCCTATACACAAATGTAAACACTATTTTTAAGTTATTTTAGTGATGACGTAGTAATGTTATTGTTGAAATTAAAACAACATCAAGATATTTACATCAAACCAGGGATATTTTGTTTGAACATTAATTTGTTGCATTACAATACACTTTAAAGTTACTTCAACATGAATACAATGGATAAACACTAGTTAGTAAGTTTATCAACAAGGTCGATGTTGTCGATGTATACAAGTTAATGGAGTTGGAAACCCTCTAACAAACGCTAAGTCTCGCCCTAAGTGTAGCTTCTCGTCAAGTGTTCTACGAGGGCAAATGTTGTTTAGGATTTCACATGAACTTGATGTAATAAATTGCAAACATTCCCCTCTATACCTCTTCGTTGCCTGGACTTTAAGTGATCTTGAAGTGATCTTGATTAGTTTAAAGTGGATGTTTAAGTGTTGCCAACGTATATCTAAGCGTACACAGATTACGTGCATAATAAAAGCACGCGGGTTTGTGTTGTTTAGTTGTAATACTGGATGTGCGGTAAAAAAAAGAGTACGGCAAAGGTAAGTAAATGCAGTAATTAGCAATTTTTGTACTATAATCAGTGCAAGGAAGCCAGCTTTTCAGAATAATTAGGTTAGGTTAGTTGAACGAAATTAGAAACAACTGCATTAGCTGATCATATTCGTAGTATCTTTAAGTGTTGCCAATCTAATTTCAAGCGTACACGGATTACGTGCATAGTAAAAAGCACGCTTTTTGTGTTGTTTGATTGGAATACTGGTGTGTGGCAAAAAAAAAGTGTGGCTAAAAAATCGTGCAGCAAAATTAAGTAAATGCTGCAAATAGCAAGCTGCGAAGCCCACTGCTTTGTTTTGCGTTAACATTTATTTAATTTAATCTAAATCATTTACTTAAATTGTGATGACGTTTTTAAAACAATCTTGATTAAAGCAATCTTTTAAATAAGTTCAATCAACTGGTCAATTTTAATTTACTTTTCGTATTTCAAGTTTAAAATATACTAATAATCACTCATAAGTTAAATACGTATTTATTGGTGTTTTTAATTTTTATGTTCACTAATAACGAATCATGCTGGGTATGTAACAAATTGATTTATGGTATTTGAATTTGTTATAATGATCTTGGTAAAATTTGGATTATCCATGTTAGATCTGTTACTATAAAATGTTATGGTAAGAGATAAACTATAACATATACATAACAGATATATATTACGTTACAGATGTTATAGTAACATAAATACATTATATACTTAATAAATTAAGGTATTATATATATATAAAAAAATATATATATATACACATATATATATATATATATATATATAAATCACCATAAATTGTTTTACAGTAACTATAAAACTCCCTATAAAGCTTGTCGACCATCTACACGTATTGTTTTTTAATTTTTTTGAATTTGTACTTAGTTTTATGACATTAATACACACCAAGGATCAATTATTAGTTTTATAAACTAGTGCAAGAGTGACTAACGTGTTGGTGATTGTATTAGTCAATTACGGTGTTAGTCGGTGTTGGCATATTAAAAGTACCAATGCAAAAACCCAGCATTCAATAGGTGTAAAGCACTTGATGCATCACAAAGAGCTGGGCTGAATACAGCGCTGTTTTTGCTTTGGGCCAATCAGGTCCATTAAAGGGTAAATGGAATGAATTCACACTGGAAAAATCAATATCGGTAAATCGTTCGAATGAAATTTTATTAAAAAAATATGCTTTAAGTGTAGTGAATATTTTATAAATCTAATTAAGTTTTCAGATATTTAGAAAATAGTTTAACATTTAGTATTATTAAAAGCTCGACCTTTCTATTAATATGCAACAAAAAAAAATTATTGTAAGTGTTATTGTCGCATCATAAAAGCTCTGCGAAGTATATATAATAATAAACTTTTAGCTATGTATCTTCACTCACTAAACTTAGACGAATATACTTTCTATGTATGTAAAAAGGAAAAATTATTTGAAATATTAATAAAAATATCCACACTCTTTATGGTAGGATAAAATAGTGACCCTTCTATTGAGTAAAATACATGCATCCTACTATTTACTTTACAAGTCCATTATTAAAGATGGTTGTCAAATTGACCAAAAAATATTTAAATATTTTTTTATGCTAATAAAAATTTTCTTTATCTACCAACTTAACTATTTACTTAAAAATCTGTTAATACTGAATTGTATCAACAAGCATAGCTAAAATAGTGCCACATTTTTTTAACCTGAATTATAGGAATATAGATAAATCATTGTCCTTGTTTTCCAATAATAATAATTTTACGCCACACTACACTATTTTGACGAACTTCCCATGCAAGGATTTAGTCCAGAAAACAGCTGTTTGCCGCCAGCCTAACCAAATGGGGTTTCATTGCTTACTACTGTACTGTAATGAGTTTTACCGGACACCAAACAGCTGATTATACTACATTTGGCAATGAGTGTTACTAAATAAAAACATAACCTCTCTTAGAGGTAATGACTAGTAATTGTTAATCCTTTAGTCAGTGGTAATATATAAGGATTTGTACAGATTTAGTAGTATGGTGTAAAATTTCGTACTTCACTCGTCCAAAATGTGTGTACCGGACGCGTATGGTAATCCCGTATTCGACTTCGTCTCGCACGGGAACGACCACACTCTTCCGGTAAACACCTATTTTCAGGACTAGTAACGTAATATACTATTCGTTTTCGGTTTGTGCACAAAAACAAGCATCTACCTTTTTTCCGAACCTAAACGTTTTTTACAAAAATATAAGAAACTAAATAGAAATGTTATTCAACACAATTTTGCTTATTTTAGTATAACAATTATGTAATTTCATGACGCGTCTAGGATGTGACTAACAATACACATCCTGCAACACAACACAGCCTCCGTTCTCCATCACTCTCGACTGTTGACAAATGACCTGTCCATAACAATGACAGTGATGACAAGTTTATGGAGGCTGATGGCGACTTTTGAAGGACCCCGTCCTTGCCAATGTTTTTTTTCGGGCAGTTGAGGAAAGGACAGCAGAAAACTAAGGTGGGCAGAACATGTCGTTGATTAATGTAAGTTTAATATTATTTTACGTTGGTAAAACTGTTACTACTAGATTAGTTCGATGGTCTAAGCTTGAATCGACTTTTACCTGACACGTTTATTGATATGGTCGTTGTAAATAATTTTGGCAACATGATAAAATTCCTAAATATATAAACTTTAATTTCAGTTCTCAATATTGGTTGTAAGAATATTTATAACTAGTTTTATCAACAATGAAAATAAATTTAACTTTTATTTATATTATTTTATTCAAGTATGGTAATGCAAATTCAAATAAATCAATTTTACTCAGAAATAGAAACATTAAATGGACTATTTACAACAAATACTCTGAAATTTCTAGCTACCAATTTGTTTGTATAAGTAGGTTCTAACATACATTGGTATATATTTTTGGTACATTATGGGTTTTTTTAAATGGGCCAAAAGCAACCAGTTTGAATTTTACGAGAATGAGAACAGTTATAAAGATATAAGTTAAAAAAGGTTATTGATGTGAACTTATAAAATTAAATAATTTAAAAAATGATTTTTCTTTCTCAATAAACCATGATTATAATGTTAGGAAAGAGTTAAATCCCAAAGAGATTAAGATATGATAGAACAGTAAAATGTTGATCTTAACACAAACGCGTTTTTAACTGTAAAATCCTAAAGGCTAAAAGTAAATTATCTACAGGTACTGGAAGAGTTACAAACTACCAAACAAGCTATTTTGTGAGATCTTTATCATGCTTTTAGAACATTTTGCAAGAATGGAATGTAGGTTGACTACATCGGATTGAGTGCTTTTACCGTTGTATCACTTGTTCTGATATCCGACACTTACTAAATGCTAACTGCTCTTCAACGTGAAATACACACTCAACACATTAGACGATAAGCTACTTTACAACAGTTACTAACCTTTCCTTTAACAAATTAAGGAAAACGAATCATTTAACCATAGTAAAACGTGTCTACTATTGTTTACAATTGACATGGATTTATGAATTAATTCGTTCTCAATTTTACTTAAATTAATTATCACGTTACAAATAGTCGTGCTCAAGTTATGGTTTTATATATTACACCAAATAATCAACCAATGAAAAAAAATTGTGCCTTATTTGTACATCATTGATGTCATAATTTTAGTTGTTTACCACATTTTTCCGCTTTCACTAAGGCTGCAAACATTTTTTCATACCCTAACGTATTAATATACACCAAGAAGGGTTTATTGTTGGATGGTATCAAAAAACTTTAACCTCAGATTCCTTATTTAAGTTCCTTAGCTGAACATAAGTTTGAATTTTATATTATTCACTCTTTAGCCAAGTATTAGTCAGGTTTCCAATCGTACAATTTGGAATATGAGCAACTCCTTTGACAGTATTCTGTTGCAGGTTACACTGGTGACGTCATGGCTGGTCCTCCTATGCTGTCTCGGCGGCAGTCCTCAGTATTCATACAGAGTCAGGCCGAACTGGTTCCCTTCCTTCTATCCCAGCTGGTACCCCCCACTACCCTACGGGTCCTTCGGTCCCTATGGGGGCTACTGCTGCTTCACCATCAACATCAACATTCCAGGAGGAGTCGTTCCCCAAAACAACACGATTCCTGGAGGACCTTTGGCCCTGCTCCCGAACGGTTCTATGATTCTTCCCGGAGGATCCATTAGATTCCCTAACGCCACAGTTGTGTTGACCCAGTACGCCGCAGGAGTTGTTCCACCCGCAGGACAGATGCCTTCTGGAAGGATCATATACGCCAACAACACCATACTCAACCCTGGAGTAGCTACGTCCTTCCCTGCCCCCGGGGTGCCGTTGATTTCCCCTTTGGAGACAACTGCTTACCCTCCTTTGTTTTTGCCCAATATGACGTTGATTTTCCTTAACGGTACGCTCATTACTCCAGGAAACAGGAGCATTTCGACGATTTTCACTCGAGGCTTTAATCCTAACTGCGGGGGGCTAACTTGTCACTTCTTTGTTCCTACGGGCAAATAGAAGAATATGATAAACTAAGAACTTTTAAAACGTTTTGATTATTTGTTATTCCCTTAAAAATTATTTATTGAAAAAATAAACATGCACATGATTTTTTTGTGATTCCTAATAGCCGTTTAATTTCCATAAATAAAGGTAAAAAATTTTAACAAAACATAATAATTATTTTTTTTTGCAACTCATAAAAAAAATTAAAATAAGTATTGTCTTAAATATACAAATGCTCAATACAGAATAATAAAAAAATAGGTACCAATTAATTTCAAGTATGCAGGAACAGTTTTATATTTTGGTAATGTTCTTGATACGGTAAGTAAATACTTTTAAGGAAAGTATATATGTATATTTTCATGAGACATATTTTAAATGAGTCTCCGATTGGAGGCTCCATTCCACGGTGTCGGTGGACACAGTAATTCCGATGTTAACGGAGGGTGAGTACATTGGAGCTGTTTGTCACAGTGAGTCCAGGGTATTCTACGTGCAAAGGAGTCTTGCCTTGTTATGGAGTGAATCTCATGGGCTAAGGTTACATGTTGAACTGACCTGAAGAGATTTAACAAAAGATTCTGAGTCCAACTGAGTAAAAACTGTTTTAGTAATGAGTCTTACACTACAGTCTGTTCATACTAGTGCGAAAAGGAAGTGTCCTTCCTCTCACTAAGAAAAGAGGCAAACGATGTCCTGAAAGACATAAATATTTAAACTCATTGTCACTGAATCACTAACATCAATATTTGATTTGTTTCTTTTAATCGATACAATAAAAAAAGTAAAAAAAATATTGGCAGTGTAATACAAATATTAACTATTATAATTAAGGAATAAAAACGTATGCATTGCAATGCTCAAAGCAACTGAGATAAATCACAAATACGAAATTATAGCAACGTTCAAGCACACAATGATATATCCTTTGCTTTAGTTACCAATTAAGCAAACTCCATGCAAGTTGAAGATTTACTGGCCAAATTATCGGCTTGCCAAGTTTTAGGCCGAAATACAAACACGATATATTAACTGAGAGTGCTGGACTCAGCTGTGTGGATATTCGGCAAACATTGTGCGACTGCTTTAACTCTCGGTTTACATTAAACTTGCAACTGAAGCTATATCTTCTCCTCTGTTAGTGTTGTAAAATAAATGTTGGAGTTGAATTTTAAATAATATTCGGAATAGAGCGTACCAATTGAAAGACTGCTTTATGAACTAAAACAGAAAGTGAAACAGTAATTTATCAATTTAAAGTGGGTTTAGTTTATTCTTAAAAAGTACCTTGTTAACCATTATGGCTTTTATGGTCACTTTAGATGGGTTTTAGGTGGGGAAAATAATTGTGCCTATAACAACACTCATTTATATGGAATTAAATTACTAATGATTTTACCTCAAAAATTATATTACATATTATTAAGTCTCATACACATTTCGATTGTTGATTAACACCCTATTAGAATTACCAATTTAAAATATATGTATAAAATATCTAGTATATTTTACCTTACCACTAGATCCCTAGAACATCCTATAAATTTTAAAATACCAATCATGTTTAATTTTGAGTACTTTTCTAATTTCATTTGATTTGTAGCTCTTTCTTACATTTCATTAAGATCTCGACTATCATAAAATCAAATGCTATTCGAACGTTTCAAGTTTTATGGGAATAAAGACCCACAACATAGCTTTAGTAAATAAAATAAACTAAAAGTTTAGTAAAACTTTATTTCCTAGAACACTTAGTTAATTATAAACCATAATCTTAGACATAATTCCTAATCCTTACAATAGCTTGTTTCAGTGGGCCTTTTGTGTCCTAGAGAATACATATTATATCCAGGGTCAAAATCCTTATTGTAAAACAGATTAATTAAACAATTTATTGCAAGTAAGGACCATTATAAGACAAAATGTTAAGAAATGTTTGATCTATTTTAAGTAAATAAAATCTGTCTTGAAATTACGAAAATTCCGACAAATATTTACGTCATCCAAGTTGAAAATAAATTCCATTTAGTGATATATTTTAACATTTTTAACCTCTAAAATTTAGCGTTACTCAATACTGTGTTCGTCATGGAGCTATTTTAAAACACAAATAATTATGGTACCAAGAAAAAGTTATTGTTCATAGTACAACGTAGATACAAATGACTAGGTTATCTCAATATTACTAGTAGGCCTTCTACTATATAGTACTTTTTTGTAAGATTTTACAAAAGAAACTATTTCATTGTTTATGAAGTATCATAAAAATTTATAAATGTACAAATAATCTTTAAAAATGCAATACTGAAGTAAAATTATTTATGAAAAAAACAAATAGTACTGTTTTTGATTATATGCAACCTGTATGTTAGGAAACTTCAATATAGGTAACACCTAATGGTTTAAAACCTTAACTAGGTTGCAAACACCGTTAACCTAATTCTAGTGAATACTGAGCCGAAGTTAGTAACATAAACACAAGTAGTCCAACATAGAGTAACCTCTACTGTGACTTGTGACCACTTCGGAATACCAAGTTATGCTCAACTAAGTCAATAAGTGAATACTCCACCCTCTCAACCAATGAATTCTCTTCCACCGATCGAACCAAATTGTGTTACCAAATTAGGTAATACAAATTAAGTACAACGTACGATTTAAGTATTAAGTTTTAACTTGAATTCAATAATTAAAGTTATTCCTATTAAATTTTAACCTTGACTAAAATGTTAAAGTTAGATTTTTCCAATGGGGTACATTTTTTACTAAACATCATAATTCTGGTATGTAATTTTATTTTTTTTTACAAACGGATATTGTAAAAAATAACGAAAAATAAGTATTGTTTCTTTAAAAAATGTTACTCACTGGAATTTTACAAACATAACTAAATTTATAAGTAAAAGTCCGTGTTAATGGCTTCTAACCAATTAAATTCCTTATTAAATTAAAACCTGATACCATTTCATACAAGAATAATTGTATTATAAAACATCATTTTTCTGTTCCCCTAACAACACATTCATTTGTCTGTAGCACTAGTCGAATACCGTTAAAATGGTTACTTGGTCTTCCATGAATTATTCTATTGAATAAAACAATATTTGTTCGATCTGTATATCCCCAATGCGCAATGTTTCTGCAATTCATTGAAGATCAAAGAATAACTATAAGTAAAAATATTTTGTTGTATACAAATGGTTCTTCACATTTTCTTCGCTGTAATCCAAAAGTTGCTAACGTCACAACTATTTTTGACTTTCAAGAAGTCATCTTCAGGCGTAAAAGGATGTCAGATTGCATTGCATTTTTATTACAGTAAAAATTAAAAGGCGAAATATAACCAAACTTTTAAATAATTTAAACGAAACCCTATTTCCTTCGAAGATGTTAATGTATTCATATACAATGTTCATCAAATAATATTTCATTGATTAATTAATTATTATTATTAATACACATTTTAATGTCAATAGAAATGATACATTTTATACTTAAATTGCATTTTTAGATAGTAGATTTAAAAGCATACTAATGCATACTACCTTATCATAAACCTAAATCAAATTAAACTTTATTAAGAAACAAAATGTTCTCATATTTTAGTTGTTTTCTTACGGGAATAATTTTCAAGATAATTTTTATTTATTTCCTTAAAATAGATAATAATTATTCACTTTGAAAACTATTTAAAAGTGTTGGCGTTAATTAATTAATCATTGCAATAGCATATTAATCAACTTTACAATAGTTCTACTTATTATATGCTATTAATTTCAATAGCCTAGTTGCTGAGATTTATGCCAAGAATGCCTATAAACAGAGTTTACTATCATTGCAGCATTGGCTGTACTTAATAAAGGCTAGAATTAAAATTCTATCTTAAGAGTTCAGGTCCTTAAAAAAGCAGATTTTTACAGACGGTGCATTTTGGAGTTTATAATTGGAGTTGAAATACTAATATTCTATACTTAGAAAAAAATCTAAAATAATCAAGCTACTAATCCTACTATCCTACTTCTACTTATATTATAAATGAGAAAGTTTGTATGTATGTATGTTTGGATATTTGTGACAAGTAAACGCGAAAAATACTGGTCAGATTGAGCTGAAATTTAGGGTGATGATAGCTCACATTCCCTATTAAAATATAGGCATATTGTTATATCAAAACTCCTTTCAGGCTTCGTCCCAGTGGTTCTGGAGTTGCCCATGTTAACTTTATTAGTAATCACATTTAAAAGGAATTGAATAATTTTGTAAGCTGATTCGACCAAACAAGACGGTTCTATGATGTTCAACAGAATTACAAATTTATAAGGTTTACCTTCAGGGTGTAGCACTATTATATTATTTGCAATTATGATAAAAGCTAATTAGAACTAAGAAGCATCAAAATGCTGTGATACATAATGAGAACTGTCAAAATAGGATTGTCTACAGTAATGTTTTATGTTTTTAATTTAATACATAATTTGTGATATTGTGTGAATGTTAGATCATTTACTTTTTTATATTTTTTAGGTGCAGTGGTATAACAGAATGGCTATGGTAGGTGTGTAATACTATACGGTATATACTGTACTATATTTTATCTGTGATACTATAGCATACCGTAAATATAAAGAACCAAATTCTCTCAAGCCTTAACTATTGTTATCAAGGCTATTTGCAAACGCAAAGCAAGAGTATGACTGCAATATGTCTAAGGAATATGTCGGCCTTAGTCACTAACAAGACTACAAGATCGTGCCACTCATCCGACAATCATACTTCACTCATATTTGGGTTAAAATACGCACATAGTGGCGTCCCTATCTTAAATAATTGAATTGAAAAATAAGCATTTATGCTTTTACGCCAACCCCGTACGAAGAACGGGTACTCTGCTAGTTTATTATATTTGTTTAAATTTTACCTTCATGTTTAAGTGACGCTAGGATCTCATTTTCTACTATTTTACACATAGCCACTAACATGATTCCTAGCCTAATGGCCCATGATATGCTAGGTCTGTACGTTAAATTGACATAACATAGCTATATGTCTTTCGTTATTCTCAGGTTTTATACTTGATTGATTGACCATAGATACTGAATCCCTACACTCTACTACAAGATCTATTTGCTCTCCGTATATTATTTAATACCGCATATTATTTATCTCCGTATATAATTTACGAAAAAATTTAGTAAAAAGAAAAAAAATCATATCTTTTTTTTTATATGCCGCTATTTATACTTTCAAATCACCTTTGTTAGTTTTGTATGTGTTTTTGAACGAATCTGATTGAATTGTGTTCTTATTATGTGCGAGTATTTGAATATTATTTAATTGAATGAATATTCTCGTGAGCTTAAATAAATGGACTATTATGAATTTGTTTCGCCATATATGACACATCTCTTAAACATATGTGGCTACACTAGGAGTCAAAACTAAGTTTGTTGTCATTCCATTTACAACATTAACAAACATATCATCATAAGGACCACATGAACTTAATCGTTGTTTGTACTAAATTTTGGTTGTTGGCATATAATTCAAGGAAAGTATAATTGTGTCATATTTTGCAAGTGTAATTAAGAGAATTTCAAAACGTTATGTTTTTATTGTCAAACATAATTAATATCCTGGGGCTTTGTTCGCCATAATTAAGTAGGAATTCGGATTTTAATGTTTGTTCACTTTTGCAGTACAACGTAAATGCCACGTGTATAGAACAGTGGTAAATACACAGTCATTTTCATTATTTATTCTGACAAACCGTTGGAATTTGACGACTCATGCGGAATTGTGTTCAGTCCATCGGAGTCGTGCTTCTGTAAACACATGTACAGTATCGGAATGTCCTTCTGCAAACTAGTGAGTATTTCATTTAAATATTATTAGAAACATATAACAATTTATTTTAATAAAGTGCCTTAATATTTAAAATCTGTTATGTAACTTGAAAGATTATTTCAATTTGTTTTCCAGAATAAGTTGGTTTAGTTATTTTTTTTCAGCTAGCATCTTTTATTAAAGTTAGAAGTATAACTGGGACTTTTTATATTTTCATAAAAACCACAAATTAAGTTTTTCCATGATTTTCTCATTCTAATTTTATCTACACTCTGCTAGAATCAATTTGCTTTGTTTGTATTAGTTTCTATCTATCCAATCTACTAATGTAGGTTTAAATTACCTGTTTGATGTCAAAATGATCCTTGACTGTAACATAACGACTACAGCTGTTTCATGCTTTTAAAGTAGCACATCTTAAGGTCGAGAATGTCTTAACGGATATTAGTTCATTCAGAAGATCCAGAGGCCATACTATCATGCTATCCAATCCGTTTAAACTAGTTGACCAACTATCGCAGAGGTGCAGTTTCTTCCAACCCTGGTTTAAATAACTTACAATCATTGTGTTATAACTATACTGTATAGATTATTTGCATTGTGGTTAGCAACAACATTAAAAAATTTACCATTTACCATATAATTGAGAGAAACCGTGTATTCAATGAGGTTAGTCAGTAAAATTGTTGTATGTGATATAGTTGCAAGATTTGTTACAAGGCACGTCCATACTTTGAGAAACATTTTTCTAAGGGTTTGAGTCGTCTTACTTATGACAGTTATTAAAAATTATAAAAAAAACAAAGATAAGCTTGAAAAATATTCATGATATAAAATTCTACTGCCGAATTCACATGTGTTCCATTACTTTTCTTCTCTCTAGTCATTTTCAGTAATAACATAAAAGGAGCTGTAAAAAAAACTTAGTATTTATTTCTTCACCTGGTGTTAGTTTTGCAAGAGATTCTGCAAATCTAGAAGGTTTGGAGTAGTAGTTAGCTTTTGGCGTGGACTTCCATCTATGTGGTAGCAGTTGGTTAGTAAAGGCCCTCTACGTGAAGGTCCCCCAATCATACGGAATTAAATGTAGCCAAAGTTTTCCTAAAACCAACTAACTGACGTTGGACTCTCAAAATTATGCTAACTATAATCTAAAACTTTCCTCTTGTACTCATATGTTGATAAATCCATGAAGGCAACACGCTTATAAATCTGTAAACACAAATTTTACTACGCAATAAATCTCTATCACGTTTTCTCCAAAATGAACAAATATATTTTTATTTCGTAAATTATCAAATCATTGATCATCTGTTGACAATGAATATTGTTATACTCATTTTACTTAAAAAAAAATAAAAAAAAGTAATCATCAGTGATAATATACAAGGGGATCAATCACACTGGTTTACGCTGGTTTGTACAATTTGTACGCTTAGGTTTGTAATTTGAAGTAGTATAAGTAAGGTAAAGACCCTTATTACTATTCAATTTACCTCCTCATAGCTTAAAAAACAGTATGACTCATTTAGATGGACATAGTAATCTGCCGTGTTGCGATATGAATGAAACTGTCTTTGTAGTAACATTATTTGGAATCTATGTGATAAATTTAAAAATTCGCTAAAAAGTAGGCTATGCATATTCAATTTTTGCTAGAGTTTATTATCAATTTACATTTAACAATAACTTACTGTTTCAGGAAATACTACCGGCCTGGTTCCTGTTCGTTGTGGTGGAATCACAGATACAACTTCCGGCGTTGAACCCAGTGTTCTCTACATCCCTAAACGCTCCACGGGTTGTTGCGGTACCAAGAATCGTTGCTGTAACATCAGTCTCCAACAGCCAAAGTACTTCAGCATTAGCTCAAGCACCAGGCGAACCACCACCTTCAGGTGTTCCGGGAGCAGGGAATACACCTCCACGAACTGGTGCTAGCCCTGGTGCTCCTCCTGGTGGTCCAGGTAGTCCTGGTCCAGGAGGTGGAGCACCTCCCGGAACTCCAGGTGCATCACCCACCATCCCTGGAGTTCCAGGAGCTGGACCACCGGGAGCGGGAGGAGGAGCACCAGGAGGGGCACCAGGAGCTCCAGGGGGAGGACCAGGAGCTCCAGGGGGAGGACCGCCGGGAGGAGCACCAGGAGGAACACCAGGAGCTCCAGGGGGAGGACCGCCGGGAGGAGCACCAGGAGGAGCACCAGGAGGAGCACCAGGTGGAGCACCAGGAGCAGGACCGCCAGGAGCTCCAGGGGGAGGATCACCGGGAGGAGCTCCGGGAGGAGCACCAGGGGGGCCAGGAGCACCAGGAGCTGGATCACCAGGAGCTCCAGGGGGAGGAGCACCGGGAGGATCACCGGGAGGAGCACCAGGGGGGCCAGGAGCACCAGGAGCTGGACCACCAGGAGCTGGCCCACCAGGAGCAGCCTCTGCTCCAAGAGCTGTAGGAGGATCCCTTACGGGTCCATCTTCATCATCAACAAACTCTACTGGAATCTCACTAAGTATTGATAACGTTCCAGCTAACGGTGCCAAGCCCAACATCACATTGGTCATATCTAATATATCAAATGGGACTAAAATTAACATAAGCAGCAGCGGAAGGTTGCCTAATACCTCAATGGGATAACGTATCATTATAAATAATAAAAATTATCACCCTACTTTAAATGAATTCACTATTTTGAATATTACTCAGTGCAAGTGTTGTACCTATATTTATGATGAATCATAAATTTTCTAGTTTGATGACATGAAAATGTATTTGTAAAATAATTAATAAAATGTACATGAATCCATAAAGAGTTTTGGGAGTTTAACCAACAATTTACTGAGTAATTTAAGACCAGAAAGAAGTTGGTGGCGTAATAACAACCCAAGATATAAATCTTTTAATAAAAACAAATTTTTAAAAAAGTTTTATTTAATTTTGTGTTTTTACCTCTAATTGCAAAACAGAAAATCTGCTTATGTAGTCTAAGGTACTTGCTTATGTGTTAGTTATATTGATGACAGCACTTCTTGATTACCCATTTTAAATCTATTGCGCATATTTTCGTAAACAATCGTCAACCAAAGAGGGTCAAACACCAAGAAAGTTGTGAATTTTACATGTAGTTAAGTATAACACAAAGGCAGCAAAAATGAAATTGCATACATAGTTAAACTTAGTATTAATTCAGTAATATTACTCGTTGATGGAATATTTTAACATAAAGGACAAACATATTTTACTAATTGATGTTAAAATGAATCAATAGAATACAATTCATAAGTAAAACCTTCCATATAATAAACTAACTTGACTTGGTTAAGTTTAATCAAAACTAAAATATTGAGAATTTTTGAGGGTTTATTAAATAGTGTTTGTTTACAATAAAAGAATATGATATTTGAAAAAAATAAAGTCTTTACCCAAAGATACATCTTCAAAAGTGATTTTCTTAACGTAAAATTAGGCACAACCTGGTATATTTCCAAAAGTGCAAAGAACACATGTTATTGTGTAACCAAAACAAAATTATTCTATAAAAGTAAACTATGCTTTGACACCTTGAAAAGGTCGAGGGTAAGATAAGAATTTTAACTCAGCATCTTAATATTCCCTTTGAAGTTAATTACCAAGGAATCTAGGTTGATTGCATTTACTTTTATAATAAGTTTTCAAATATGCACAAAGTAAAATCTTAAATATAATCAAATGCTGTTCTAAACTACTATACTGTATTTACTACCGGTACTGGAAAAGGCAGAAACAATATCAATATAATGTTGCATTATCTTTATAGAATACAATATTTAAATAATGAATTTTTTTTTGCACCATAGCAAATTATTACAGCTAGCTAACAGCATGTATATAGGTGATAAAATTTACTTTTGAACTAAAGCTTGAGTAAAAAGAAATAATGGGTTATCAAACAGGGTTATCAAAAAGTCCGGGAACTATGTTTTTTTTTTTATTATTTTAGAGTTTATTGAACAAAATTTACACTTAATCATTGTACTTGAACTTATACTTTGTGACGTAATATTCTAGGGGGGGGGGGGTGGTGAACTGGTATTTACAAACTCAGGCTAGGCCTACCCCTAGAACCAGCCACACTCAAATTTCTTTGAGTGTTCAGAAGAAGCCGAGAAAAATCTAGGGATCGATATGAAGTTTTCACGACTTAGACTGATCAATTTATTGAATTTAATTGAAGGCACATAGCTCTAGAAGCGCTCAGGAAACCCTACAGACGCTCAGTTGGAGCTATATCATCCTCACTTTCGTTAAGGTGTTTTGGTAAATTTTGCCTAACTTTTAGATTTAATCTGTAGGGCTGACGAGTATTCTATCCTGGCTATTGCGGTAAAACAACTCGTGTTAAACTTAAACTAATTAACTAAAGGCTCTGGTAAAATAAATGAGATAGCAGCGATAGAATGAACAAAATATAGTGTAAAAGGTTGTAAAAGGAGTAAAATATAGGTCCTTACAGAGTCGTTGGGGCCTAATTAATATATCGAAACGAAAAATTTAGCGTGATATGGTTTGGAATGAATTTTATAATAACATACTTAGTAATTAATTGTTAAAATCTTACCACTCCAGAGACTTGATTCTTTCACCCACCAAAGATGGGGCTTAGAACTCAGACGACGAGTATCAGGGCATCAATAACGTCGAATTACCTAAAATAATTTACTTAAATAACTATAGCCACCGCTAGTCACTGGCTGGTCCAGACTCAAGTCAGTGAATTTTGAGTTATTAAATTTAGATATTTCTAATCGAATTTTGAAGCAAGCGAGAATGAGTGGCAAACGAGTATGCGTATGTTATTTAAACGAAAATAAAATAAGCGTAGACAAATAAGTCAAATAAGTTTAAATAAGTCAATCCTAGACTTTAACAAGGAAAAAATATATCATTATTTTCCAGGTCTCTCCGGAAATAGAAAAACTGATTAACAATGTAATTTCAATAAAAAATAAATACTAAAAATGGCTGTTACAGTGGTTTTGAACTAGTCTGATCATTAAAATTAAATGTTGATTAAAATCGGGGTTATAGGCCTATACTTTACACCAAATATCGCAAAATTATCATGTTAGAAAATTTGATACATTAAAAGATATACATATAACAGACAGCTAAGTAAATTGTATACCATACAACAATATACAACTGGGTCATGTTGGGATTTGGTTGTTTAGCAAAGTAACATTTACTGAACATTTGTGTTACTAAGTACTGTCACAAGTTCTATGACAGACATAAAGCGTGCTACATAACTACGATACAGTGGTTATTTCGAGACCTGTCAAGAAATTCATTTAGTTACAACATTATTTTTTTCTACAATAAGGGGTTACATTTACTCAAACTGAATGTAAAACTCATTTTATTAATAATTTATTACGTCATCGAAAAGTTATCTACAATCAAATCTGTTTACTAGTGAAATAGTTAACTGTTAACAAGAATCTATGTCATATATGTTTTAATTCCAAGGCTTTCTTTATTAAAAAAAATAATTGTAGTAAGAAATGTAATTTTTCCTACAGTTACCTAACAATGTACATGTTCTCTCACTGATTTGAGAAAACAAAGTGGCCAATTCGCTCATTTGTCTCACTCTAATTACTTTGTCTCACTCCAGATTTGCAACGTGAAGGCACGAAATAGTGAGCGCGTAACATGCAGGCAACGTCATATGCGCGCGAAATACGTTGGCAGCACTGGCTGTAAATCAGCTGGTCAGCTGTTGTACTGTTGTATTCGTCACTTCACATGAAATGTTATATTAAAAGTTCACTTCTGTGTAAAAATAGGTTATGTTTCTTCACCAATTTATTTGTTTTATGGTAACTGTAGGAAAAGTATAATGTGCAACTCGAGTTCAAATTACAATTGCCTCACTCGAGAAACCATTCCTCCTCACTCATTTCTCTCGAGTGAGTCAATTGCTCACTTTTCTCACTAGTTGCACAATAGTTATTTGTGCAACTAGAGAGAAAAGTGAGCAATTGACTCACTCGAGAGAAATCCTCACTCACGAGCCGTAGGCGAGTGAGGAATGGTTTCTCGAGTGAGGCAATTGTACTTTGAACTCGAGTTGCACATTATGCTTTTCCTACAGTTACCATAAAACAAATAAATTGGTGAAGAAACATAACCTATTTTGGGAGTGTTGCTGAAGGTCTAAGTCCCGGAAGTTCTAATTAGACCTTCGACACACATTTTGCAGTTTGTACTTGTTGCTGAGGGTCTAATCTGGTAGTATGTCGAAGGTCTAAGTCCCGGAAGGTCTAAGAGTACAGTCAATGCAAAAAACTCATCAACTGATACTGTTTTAGACCTTGCGGGATTAGACCTTGGGCACACAATGTATATTTTGTAAATAAATTATTATAAAATGAGAGTTGCTGAAGGTCTAATTCCCTGAAGGTCTAAGATTCGAGTGCCGGAAGGTCTAAGATTCGAGTCCCTGAAGGTCTAATTCCCTGAAGGTCTAAGATGTGGGCGGGCATTGCGTCGCCAGAGATGAAGGCTACACAAGCAGGCAATAACGCAACAACTTTTAGAGTTGTAATATTCTTAGTGATAGTTTTAATAACTCTCACGTCTTTTTTTTGCTAGCTCGTTATTACAAGTACGATGGAGATATAAAAAAATCCTTATTTATATTATATCATTGATTATTGGATACTTTAATTTTTGTTATAGGCATAGTTGCTGGGCCATAACAGTTGCTATAGCTCAGAACAAACCATTGTGCAATCGGCATAAGTAAGTTAAATAAGTTCGGCAGAAATAAGTTAAAGTTGGTGTTAAAAGAACATCGTTAGTTTCCTTGGTGTTTAGGATTCTGTTTTGTTTATTTCAGCTTATCTTAGCCAATAAATAGTTTCATCCATTGACTTTATACCACAGATGTTAATGACTAATTTCATATATATGTATGACCATTGATTAATCTAATCTTTATATTTGTGCTATAACTTATTTGTTAAGATTAATAATGTCACATGTTTTTAATAATGTTAAAATGATGGGTAAATAAATAGTGATTTAAATGTTGTACAGAAATTGACTATTCTTATTTTGACTATGATAATTGACAATTTAATAACACATATAGTCAATGTTTCATCTTACTAATATTATAAATCTAAAAGTTTGTGAATTTTTGCGTGCGTGCGTAAAGGGTCGGTTCCGAGGCGATCGATGTGATTTTCCACCGTGGGTCCGAGGTCCCCGCTTGTTTCGAGGTCCTGGTGAGGGACCTCGGATCCAAATACAACAGAAAACGTGTTCGTTGCCAGAGAATAATTTTAATATCAATATTAAGTGATTCTGAGCGAGACCTTGGAACCCTAATGGAAAGTTTAAAACTTCTTAGCAGAATTTCCGATAGGAACGTAGCGATAGTTTTTACTTGTACACAGTGTGGCATCTATTTATCTATAATATTAAAACGAAACAGTGTTTTTTTATTTCACGATTCTGAATCAACCACTCGACGGATTTACATGATTTTTGTGTTGAAAGAAAGATAATTTTGAGAACTAGGGAATGTCGAAGCCATAATTTTAGTTTTGGGTCCCAGTTTTTTATAAATTAAGTTTTAATTTTTAAAAAGTCTAGCAGCCGACGCTAAGATTCTAAACTAGCTTTCGGCATAAAATAATTTGCTTAATATAACAGCTGTAAACATTCAGCTTTTGTGTCACAAATTCAGCATTTGGATAAAAATGTAAAGACATACTTAGCGTTGACTTATTTATACTATGTGTAATGCTAATCATTGATACGTTCAATTCTTCTGTAAGAGGATGACAGGATTAATTAAATATACATAGTAAAATACTAGGATGTTCAAAATATTTTTTAAAGCAATCTTTATAATCTTGATTTGTTTTAGAGCAATATAATTTGTTTTAACTAACAGCTGGTTAAATATAAACTATGGAACTATGAGGTTATTTTATTTACTCTTATTTTTTCATTGATTATAGGAAATAAGTCAGATTAGTAGAGATAATTAGACCACAGTTTAAAATAGTTTGGACCAAAATTAATTAAACCACAGTACAAATTGAGGCTCTGTACACGAGCCTAATAAAAAAGGATAAATGCAAATTATTTTACTGCTCGACTTTTCAAGGAAAGAATAGAAAAATAACAATGTTTACATGTTTTATGAAATCGTGTTGAGTTGTGGTTACGTTTGGGGGTGCCTATATCAGCGCCCCCAAACGTGAAAATATCACTTTTATTTAAACTATGAATATATTGTAGTTTAAATTAACTAATATGGGAAATTACGATGTACATTTATTCAATGAGGGTGGGTAATTATCAAGGATAGAACTGATAACGGTATGGATAATAAACATTGACAATTACGTCATTAGCTTTACTAGCGTGTTTACTTTTTATATTCCTGCTACATGTGACCAGTTCTTTTTTTCAAATGAATGTTATTTGAACCAAACAGCTGTTTCAAAACAAATTGTTATTGTTTTTACTTTTCTTTGTTTAGACTTATTTATTTAGTAATTAATGCAGTGAAATTAATACAAAGGATAGGTGTGACGATTAGTTTGATGTTAGGACACCAAAGTTAAATTATGTGTACTGTGAATTTTATTGGATATTATCGTTTTATTTTAGGTCGTTTCTATTCAGACCTACAGGAAATTGTGTATAGTAAGTTAGTTGTATTGTGGCATTGTGGTGATAATAATTATGGAAGAGGCAGGTATGCTATAGAAGGTAGTATCGTTGACTAGGTCTATACACTTCTCAATTGACTATTACCTTTGACTATTGGATACAGAAGTTGTATAAGATAAAGAAGTGTTGTATTAATAGTCAAAGCTATTACTCTCTCCACTGTATGCTACTTATAATCAGTGTGCGTCTGTGCGAATCGGCTGCAAATCTCACTTCAACGTTTTTCACATCGTAAAAATTGCAGATTGCTGTTTTATTGTAAAATTATCGGATTTAAAATGCATAAAAACATATTTGGTCGCACAACATTTGTTTAAAGATGATTTTTCACATTAAAACTGCAAGAAACTTTGTCTTTTTTTAACTAGCTGATCTGAATTGTACACGGTTTTAACTGACTACTGAATTCCCGTACGTAGGACGGGCTAACACCTCGTACTTATTTAATACGCAAGCAGGATTTTTGTGACAATTACTCCTCCGAAACTACTGAACCGATTGACATGTTTTTGGTGTCATTGGAAAGAGGGTAACCTGAAGTTGTGCAGGAAACTTTCATTTTTGGGAAATAATGAGAGGTTGAGGCCCTGAAGCCCTTTAAAGTTTCGTATTTCTCCATAAGATTAACATGGGAAACAAATATTGTTATGAAACTCCAGCTGTTGTCAGAAATTTAAAGTGAAGAGAAGAAAATATGTTAATTGTAAACAGTCAATAAGTTTGCTAATATTAGTTTGCCACAAACATTTACTTACTCGGTTGAAATAAAATAGTTACTATTTGAATTTGGGTTGGCGTAATTATTACAATGGGAAAAAACGAGAGAGCCTGGATAAATTGATATACTAAAAAGAAAACTGAATTAACACTGTGCTGCATTTCTTAGTAATCATTGAAAGAGACGATTTGCAAACTATGGAAACATAGGAAAGTCATAGAACACCACCAAGGGGAAGAAATAGAAATAATGTGTGTTATAAACACTAAAAAACAAAATCAGCTTTCGAAAAATGATAACATATTTACAAGAAATGTTGATTATATCGATCTGTTATCTACATCTTGAGTATTCCATAATCTTTGAGTCGAATCTTTTATAGTCATAAAAAATATGACTGTTTTTCGTTTTAAAATAACACCTGTAATACTTAGCAATTGCTCGATTTCGAGCAACAGGGACACTAGTTAATTATAAAACATGTTGTTGATATTGTATAAAATGTACAGTAAAATTCAAAAATTATATTCTCTACTTGTTAGTCTACTTATAGAGCTAACTGTACCCGTTGGATTGAATGAACAGTGGAGTGAATGAACAGGCAAATAATTTGTAAAATTACTTTTTGGAGTGAACCATCTTGGAGTGAATGAAACATATCGATAATTACAACTCAAGTTGTTGCGTTATTGCCTGCTTGTATAGCCTTCATCTATGGCGACGCAATGCCCGCCCGCATCTTAGACCTTCCGGGACTCGAATCTTAGACCTTCCGGGACTCGAATCTTAGATCTTCCGGGAATCGAATCTTAGACCTTCCGGGACTCGAATCTTAGACCTTCAGGGACTCGAATCTTATACCTTCAGGGAATTAGACCTTCCGGGACTCGAACCTTAGACCTTCCGGGAATTAGACCTTCAGCAACTCTCATTTTATAAACATTTATTTAAAAAAGTAACATTTTGTGCCCAAGGTCTAATCCCGCAAGGTCTAAAACAGTATCAGTGGATAAGTTTTTTGCATTGACTGTACTCTTAGACCTTCCGGGAATTAGACCTTCGACATACTACCAGATTAGACCCTCAGCAACAAGTACAAACTGCAAAATGTGTGTCGAAGGTCTAATTAGACCTTCCGGGAATTAGACCTTCAGCAACTGATCCCCTATTTTTACACAGAAGTGAACTTTTAATATAACATTTAATGTGAAGTGACGAATACAACAGTACAACAGCTGACCAGCTGATTTACAGCCAGTGTTACCAACGTATTTCGCGCGCATACGACGGTGCCTGCATGTTACGCGCTCACTATTTCATGCCTTCACGTTGCAAATCTGGAGTGAGACAAAGTAATTAGAGTGAGACAATGTTAACATTGTCTCACTGATGAGCGAATTGGCCACTTTGCTTTCTCAAATCAGTGAGAGAGCATGTACATTGTTAGGTAACTGTAGGAAAATAACTATTACTTTGCATTTTGTGATCCCAACAACAAGAATAATATCGTTAAAATACACAAACGTATGATCTACATAGCCTGTATAATGATTTACGATAAAAACAATACGGAAAGTAAATAAAAGAAACGACTTATAACACTTAAAACATATATTTAAGCTTATACTTTTACTCGCAAGACGATAAAAAATACAAAAAAGATGGTAAGTGGTGCTCGATTTCGATTGGACACTCCAATCATCATCAGTCCTAATAGGGGAATGACAACAAACTTGAAAGGCGACCCCCTACTTATACCCTATTGGCTACCGGAATCACCGGTCAATACATTTTTATAAGTACAACTGGAGTCAAAATTTACTTGTTCATTATTCGACTTATTTCTATTTTTACATTTTTCCTTATAACTATAAAATTCTTCCCAAGCATTCATTACATATCCGTTCTTACAATTCTTTAAAATACATAGACTATCCTCCGTTTTTCCTATTGCGTGGCCATTTTGTAACAGGTGTTGTGCGACATTTGAATAAAATGGGGGATGAAAAATATAGACGAAATAAAGACCAACCAGTAAAATACAAATGAAAGATATGACAAATTATTATTTTTTGGTTAGCTTAATAATGTAGTAGTTTTGTTATAAATATTTTGTTTTTACTTAAAAGGGCGTAGAAAATTAGCTTTTTCCCCTTAGAACAAAAGCGTAATTCAATTCAAGTGGTTGAACAAGGCTAGTTTTTTGCTCTCTGAAAAGCCAGGGGCAATCTTTTAAACTCTGAGTGTTTTGAAGCCATTCTTCCTTAAGTGTTCTACTTAAATTGAGAATTAGTGTTCAATCAGAGGCTAAATTTAAAGTTAACTCTTGATACCCAATCTAATATTTAAAAAACTCTGCTGATAAACCTATTTGTTTTACTTCTTTCTTGGTTCGGGGCTAGTAGTACTTTTCTGTTTTAGAATTATTAAAACTATCGTTAAAGTTAAAAATGTACAATCTAATCTCATATTAAAATGTTATCAGGCTATTCATTTTATGTACACTGGTTGTTGGTTTATTACGTTTAATTTGCCCTTCTACGTGAGTCTAGTGATAAAAGTGACATAGTACGTGTAAATCAAGGGATGATCATGCATTTTTCACAAATAGTTTTAGATTTTAAATGGATGTACTTGGACAGTAGCTCATCACATCCCAACCTAAGTTTCATTTTTTGCATTGATGAACGAAATCAGTGATTAATTCCCCTGTTAATAACTTCTGCATTATTGTGGATTATCTTAAAATTATATACATTTGTTATGTGTTCACTTACACTCACGTTTCACTTAAAAACACTTTTACACAGTAATATATTCACCGGTTGGAATATTTTTTTTTTAATATTGTCACATCTTCTAAAACATTGCCAGTATGAGTAAAAAGTATATTTAAAAACGGAACATATTCTATCCAATACATTCAAAAAAAATTTCAATTTGTAACATTAAAAATACATTTTAGTAATAATTTAACACTTGTTTGGATTTTAGCCGTTTTGCCACAATTTCATAGCCCCTTCCTAGTTTTGCCGCAACTATTAGCAGAGAGGTGTTTGAGAATAAGTTGATCAAACAGTGAAGGGAAAACATTAACTTAAAATAAAAGAATAGTTTATCTGAAAATGTTAAAACTAATATGTGTTTATCATTTACCTTGTAACCTTGTTCAGTATGTAATATCATTGACTATTGGATACTGAAGGTAATATGCAGATACCCTTATTTGATACCTGACATAATTCCCACGCTTTAACATGTAGCTTGTAAGCCTTAAATTAAACTTAAAAAGACAATCTAAGTTATATATGACATTAAAGGATAGCCACAGGCTAACATATGATGAGAAATATTAAACAGATGTTATGCTCTGTTATAACTTTGCATACAGGTAAATTATACAATTCTCAAATATAATAAGATTTCGATGCCTGAGCAAATGCCGTCTCTACGCCATTTTGAGTTACAATGATTGTTTTGATGTATTGTATATATTTCACATAACACTTTGAATATTATAACTAATGATAGTCAGAAATTATTGTTTTGCAAAATTAATACTTTCAACTTATCATTCGTAAAATAATTTATTTGTTAATTCAATACAAATTGTCAAAGGGTAAAAAAAATAATGGTTGCACTGCAGTTTTTAAATTATTTATTTTATTTTATTTATTTTATTTCCAACGGCAGCAGCCAATTTACAAAGATAAACATGATGGTTGAATACAACAAAATAGGTAAGCAAAATTTGATGATAAATATAAGTTAACAAAGATATAACAGGTTATAAATATCCAAAGCGTAACAACAACAAAAAATAAGATTAACAAACAACAATAAATACTCTAACATAGCAACAACAGAAAATAAAGGTTAACAAACAACAATAAATTAATTACTAGTCTTTCCCAGAAAGAAGAAGAGAGGAGGCCTGCCGACGAACCTGCTGAAGTCCATCGAAAAACAGGTCACACCCAGACGCAACTCGATTTCCCAGGCGAGTAAACCTTGCGAAAGGACTGTTGAAGTCGAAGTTGGTTGAGTGGTATCTTCGACCCAGCAGATCTCGAGATCTTGTGTTTGTAGGCACTCTGAGGTCGATTTCAGCTAGGAGATCTGGACAGTTCATGTGACCATTGACTATCTTCCAGAGAAGAATAACATCAGCCACGTCACGTCGCAGGGCAAGAGGTGACAAGTTCAGATTGCTGGACAGTTCCTCCACAGGCACATCAAGATAGGCAAAACCCAGCCGGACACCAACCAAACGAAGAAAACGCCTTTGTAGAGCCTCCAGTCTCGTCCTATTGCCAACAGTGTAAGGCGACCACACGGGACTTGCATATTCCACTAGCTGTCTCACAAGGGAACAATACAGAGAGCGAAGAGCAGAAGGGTTGTCGATGCCTCTGGAGAATCTTGCTATGAAACCAAGCATCTTGTTTGCTTTGTTACTGATGTGATCTATATGCCCAGAAAATCCCATGTCGCTGGAAAAAATAACGCCTAGGTCTTTTATACACTGGGACCGTGGAATGGATGTACCAGAAATGGAGTATACGTACATGACTGGGGATTTGATGCGGTGATAGGTTATACAAGAGCACTTACTGGGATTTACAGACATGTTATTCCTGACACACCAATCCTCAATTTCAGAAAGGCTATTTTGAATTTCTTGAGAGTCTTCTGGTGTAGACACAGTAGTGAAAATCTTCAGGTCGTCAGCAAATTGTAAGGCCTTTACAGTTAAATTGTCTAGTAGGTCATTGACAAAAACATTGAAGAGGCAAGGTCCCAGCAAAGAACCTTGTGGAACTCCTGAAGAAGGTGAGAACTGAGTGGAAGTGGTAGAACCAATCCTCACGACAAGAGAACGTTTTTGAAGATAACTAGAAATCCATGACAAAAGAGGTTCAGCCACTCCGTAGCCCAGCAACTTAGACACAAGAATTGTATGGTCGACCTTGTCGAAGGCTTTTGCCATATCAATGTAGGCTGCATCAACTTGGTAGTTCTTGCGAAAGGCAGACAAGACATATTCTTGAAAGAGCAGGAGATTAGAGACAGTAGACTTGCCTTTCATAAAGCCATGTTGGGAAGGATGGATTATTTTGGATAGAAAAGGATTCAGTCTATCTACCACGATACTTTCAAAGACTTTGCCAATTGCCGGCAGAATAGTGATTGGACGGTAGTTCCGTATGTCGCTGGGATCATTTGCTTTATGTAAAGGAATGATAAAGCCCGACTTTAAAGAGCTAGGGAAGATTCCTTTGTTAAGTGATTCGTTGAACAACACTGTGAGGGGTTCAGCTAAGAGAGATCGGCAGTGATGAAGCATAGATGGCGGTATATTGTCAATTCCAGCTCCCTTTGTAGTGTCCAGATTCTTAAGCTTGCTGAGAACTTCTTCAGTTGAGGTTGTTATGACACAGAGAGAATCGAAGACGGGATAGCTAAAGCTAGGTGAAACTCGTGACGATGGAGAGTAGACCGAGTTGAAATAACTGGAAAACAGCTGACATATGCTTGTTGTGTCACTGGCTACTTCGTCATCCAAATGCAGACTAGACGGCATGTCAGGAGTATTTCTTTGAGCCTTAACTAGTCCCCAGAAAGCTCGTGGATTAGAAGATATGTTTGATTGAACATTGGATAAATATCGAATGTGGCATTCACGAGACAGCGACCTACAATTATCTCTCAGCCTTGAGAATTCATAATAATGGACAAGATTGAAACTTCTCTTGAAACGTGCATGCGCAGCTTTCTTTTCAATAATGCATTTTTTTAGGTCATCATTAAACCACCTAGGGAAGCGTGAGATACCAAATTTCTTCATCGGACTTGCATTTTTGACGATTTTCTCTAAGGAACTTTCCAAAAGATCAAACTTTTCATCAGTTGAGATCGGCTGGTGAACAAATCCCATATCTGCTTCCTGAAGGGCTATAAAAGCAGCGGGGAGGTCACATTTCCCCAAGTTGTAGCCGCTGTAGCTGTTGTCACAAGTAGAAGGCATATAGCACTCAAGAGTAAGGGACAGAGGAGGGTGATGAATTTCAGGTTTAATCAACCAATCGTTGGCCCTGATAACTTGCACTTCACTATCAGAATGGAAGACCAAGTCCAATGTTACTCCTCTATGGTTTTGAACATGATTTATCTGGAAGAGAGAGTGCAGAGAAGACATGTCACGGAGGTATTCGCAGCAATGTTGAGGAAGGCCAGATACAGGTAAGTTGACATCGAAGTGAGGCAAGTTGAAGTCTCCAAAAATGAGTGTCTTCTTTGGGAAATTTGCCAATTCGACTGTCTCAGTAACCGCATCACAGAATTCACGGTAAACAGAAAGAGGACTTGAAGGAGGAATGTAGACACAAGCCAGAAGAAGATCAAAACCAGGTCCCAATTTCACAAGGGCAAAGACACTTTCAATGTTGAATCCAGAGTATAGTCGCTTAGACATAAGCTTCTTACGAACTGCAAGTAGGGTTCCTCCACCAGAACTTTTGTGACTTGTAGCAGCAGACCTATCACTTCTATGAACAATGAAGTCAGTATCGCCAACGACTTCGGAGTCGGGGATATCAGGAGAGAGATTTGTTTCACATAGTAGAATAACATCATCAAGGCATGCAGATAAATTATTTTTTAACTCGATGAGCTTCGAACGAAGACCATTTACATTTTGGCAGTAAACATTCAGAGAAACATGCTGCTGCTTACCGTTGGAATTTATTCGTTTTTTGGCACAATAGAAGGCGTTCCATTCTTGTATCTAATCGTTAGGGAAGTATCACCGGCATCTTGTTTGGACTTTAAGGTGGCACGAAGAGTCTCCAGATGTCTCTTCTCTCGAGGAGTGCGGTCATGAGAGATTGATATTCCCCGCATGCTAATAGGAACATCATTTTCATTGAAGTTTTTGAAAATATAAATAGCAGCGCCTTCAGACGGCATACAAAGCATAAGAGGACGATTTGTCCTTTTTTTCCCCAATCTAAAATGACGAACATCTGAATACTGAACATTAGACTTCAAATGAACTAGAAAATCCTGGACAAAAACAGCATCCGCAGTTTTTGAGACTGTGTTGGAATCGGGGATGTTATGTACAATAACATTTTTTGCACGTCGATTACGATCATTGCATTCGGATAAGACATCTTCAAAAAGCTGATCACTACCCGCTACCTGTTTATCCTTGATAGTGCTTAATTCCGATTCAACATAGGCCAAACGAGGCTCAAATTCCTGTAATTTGGAGGTCACTAATTCCAGGTCTTGTTTTATAAGTTGTAGTCCTTCTGAGAGTTCTGTTTTAGTGGCAAGGGAGGACAATTTAGAGAGAATGGCATCCAGCTTGGCATCTATTGGGCTTGGCAGCGTCTTTTTACAGTCAGTTCTATGACAATACCATTTTATACTGTTATCGTTGCTAGATCGTTGGTATTCAGATTTAGACATTTTCACACATTCTCTGTGAAACCATCTCTCA
The DNA here is from genome assembly GCF_028750875.1 of Macrosteles quadrilineatus. Taxonomy (NCBI): domain Eukaryota; kingdom Metazoa; phylum Arthropoda; class Insecta; order Hemiptera; family Cicadellidae; genus Macrosteles; species Macrosteles quadrilineatus. The sequence continues at coordinate 1,014,018 of NW_026542597.1, forward strand.
CATTCGGCATCACAGCACAAGCCATCTTCTGTATCTAAGACTTGCTTTACACAAACAGGACAGGAATTAGACATAATTATAGAATGTACTGAATTTTATATCTCAAAAATATGCTTTGTGAAATGCAACAGCGAGAAGGCAGACAGTTCATAAATCAGTTAGCTACTCAGTTCACCACTGGAAGTGTGCTTTTTATATAGTATTTATGTTGCTTAGCAAACCTGATATTCAAAGGGCTGTGGCCAGAGAAAAAAATTGGCGTGAGATGACTGATGAAACGACTTTCCAGATCAGACAGAAATGTTAGTGACGTCACAAGGGATATGGCCAGATATTAGACAGGGATAGTTTATTGAAAAAGTGTAGATTTTGGAAAACACACAGTGGAGTTCACTCACAGGCTTTTGCGAAAAATAGCGAAGTAGAAATGAGATAGTGCAAAACGAGGTAAGTTAAAAAGAAACACTCAAAACTGTAGTGCCCAAACAAGAGTTTCCGCATAGTAAACCACCATCTTGGAAAAAAAGAAAACAAAAAAAAAAGATAGTAGAATAAATAATAGAAATGAAATACGTTTAGTTTGGAAATACTTCAGAGACATTGTTTTACAATGTAACAAACTCCTTAACTATATTTTATAAAAACGTCTATACTTAAAAAAAACTGTAAAAAATGGCAAACAAGAGAGATGTATAAAAATAATAGAGTGAAAACAATAACTAGGATAGGTTAACAATTTTGGAAAAATAAAAAAATAAAATATTAGAATACTTTTTACGTGTAATACTGGTCAAATCAGTTACAGTAAACATCTTTTAGCACTTAACCTACCATAATATGCACAGTGCTCAAGAGATGCCGCAACAAACATTTCTTGAACAGAAGCATTTTGTAAGGTATGTTATAGCAATGTTTTATATCATTGACTAAGTGTCTGCATTTTAAGGTTTAGGCTAATGGCCATACTTTTTGCTGTGAACCCAGCTATTAACGCTATTCTGCTTACTTTTAAATTTTTACCTCTAAAGTAATTAAATTTGTACACAAGATTGCCTTCAGTGCACACAATAAAACGTAGAAAACCCGGGGTAGTACAATACACGACATTACAGTGCTGAAAGAATATTTTAGAATCCGTAAGCTAGATCCGAACGGGAAAAACTAATTTTATTTTCTATTTTTATACAAACTGATGTTTTACTTGGGGCTTTGTCCCTGGCCTTCAACGTTCCGAGAGGAGCTTTGAAAAGTAAATATTGACTGGTCGCTAAGGCAACGGATAAAAACCAAACGACGTTCGTATTAGCTTTATGGTATTCATTTGAACGAATATTGATGTTACCAAGCTGCATAATTTAAACACTTTGTGGAATATTTAAACCCGGAGTACCGTCAATTATAATCCCTCCTGTTAATATTGTTCGTGTCTTTTAATCTGACAAATGTTCAAGTGTTTTTATTGTTTACAAATTGTCAATTATTTAAATCAATCAATTATATAAATGGGGACGCCACTATGTGCGTATTTTAACCCAAATATGAGTGAAGGATGAGTGTAGGATGAATGGCGCGATCTTGTGTTCTGGTTAGTGACTAAGGCCGACGTGTTACTTAGACACAGCTGTTAATTAATAGCCCATTCAGCCAATGGCAACGAAGGGACCAAATTTCTTCCTTACAATCAACGAATTGATCTAATTATCAGTATAGTACTACGGATAGTGGTAGTACTCACTAACGCAGACGTTAATCTACACCAGGGAGCATCGCATATACAGTGCATGCATATAAATATCCACAAATTGTGACCTCCTAGTAGCTGCATAACAGGACGATGCCACCGTCCCAGTCCATTGTATTGTAAAAGAGTAATAGAAATGATTTTAAGCAGATCACTGGCATCATTATGATTGTTTTAATATTTTTAATAGCGTGGTAATAGTGTGTTAACAGCTTAACAATTAAATCTAGTCTCATGGGTTCTCAACAAATTGAAACGATACCAAACAGTTCTAGTTATGTGACGGATATAAAAAGTCGCAAACAAATTGAATTCACCATTGTAACTAAAATGTGACGGAACTACACTGGAGTGTGTCTGACAATTTAGTAAAACAAAATCTCAAACAAAACACAAATTACACAAAAAATCTTACAAATTACAATAATTAGTTATATGTATATAAAGTATATGACACTCAACATCAAATATAAATGTCGCTGGTTTGGTTCTAAGCGAAATAGATTCCAGACTCCGTTTCCATTTTGTAATTTCCCTTTCTAATGCTATATAACAAAATATTAATGTAACAACATGAGATAAACAATCGTCTTAAAGAACCCTAAAAATATCAATTACGAAATTAAGCACAAAATATCACTACAGTATGTGCATTCTTCAATAGAATTTCATGGTACCTATACCATTTTAAGAATTTCTTTGGTATATTATCTAACATTTTCAAAGACCTACTAAAATTATTTTTTTCTATGTGATTCGTTTACATTTGTATTCTAGAGTTCAAGAAAATAAATAAATCCGTGAATCTAGGGTCAAATATAGGCACGTTTTTGAACGAGAGAGATTTGATTGAGTTTGATAAAGGCACTTTGCACTCGAATTATACATAATATTTTATCTTGAACTATTAAAATGTGGCAAATAAAAGGTTTAACTGCAGTAGGTGCAAAGTTTAATGAAACTTAAATTTAATATAATGAAGTAAAAACAAACATAAAATGAAATACTGTTTGGTTTACAAATAATATTCATCTAATATTAGGCCTATTGGTTCACAAAATAACAATATTTGGTACAGTTAGCATTATTGTTTTCATAAATTAATAATAGTTCGTCCACTCAGTAAAAAAAATTAATAGTGACCAGAGTAGTGGGCAAAGTACATGTGCTAATTATAAATGCCAAATATGATATTTTGCAAGTCAATTAATTAGCTGTTTTAGAAACTAATAAGGGTAAGGAAAATATAACTTTTTTTAAATATTTGTTTTTACATCAACCGTTACCTACGTTATGTCAAACTACAAAGTATAGTTCAATAAAAGTAATAAAATTTGTAGGCCTATATAACAGGAACAACATTATTTCCTGAAAACACTTTATAGTCCACCTGATATTATGGATATAAGAGAAAGTATTTCTAAGAAGTTATTTAGAAGGTGCAGTAAATAAGACGGTTTTATATAGACTTCTAAAGAAAATTTGCTTTCGCTTACAACATATGGAACCTCGTACGTATTTCCTCTTTTAGCGCTTCTTTCCGGCCTCTGGGAAAAGCGTTATTCAGATAATGAATGAAGTAGGTTCCAAAAAATCAATTATATTTTTAGTTAATTGAAAAAATAAATATCACTAATTACAGATTACAGTATTGCTGAAAATTTCTGAAATTTCCCTTTAAAATCTACATAACACATGATTGTTTTAAAAACTATGAATAAATTCAAAATCTTTAAGTAGGATACGCGGTCGTTTAAGACAAATCCAAGATGGCGGCATCTAACCTTAGGTATACTAACACCCATGTTGTATAACCTCACTTTAGGTGCACCCACGTGATCTAACCTCACTTTTGTCCACATGGTCGTGCCATTGCTCATGAAACTATGCTATTGTTACCTTTTTGGTGAATTAGATGTGTGTTGGTAAGAAGTCATATGAGGTAACTTATGTTTTGTCTTGTGTTGACCTCTTTCCTGTTGTGTTGTATCTTTTGTCTGTAATTCCTGCGTAATGTATGTCCTCTGTGTCTTGTTACCTAATTGTCATTTCCGATCATAGTCTTTAATTACCGATTACGGTGTGTGATTAGTTGGCCGATTACGGCTTTTGATAAGGCTTACATTTGTACCTATTACAGTCACTGGGTTGGTAGTTATGGCCGGTAGTTACTGTCTGCGACCACCGATTATGTCTTGCACAATTATGGCCTGCGATCGTCGATAACGGCCTTCGATCGTCGATTATGGCCTGTGGTTTTGGTCTGCGAACACTGATTACTGCTCCGTTATAGCCTGCGATCGTCGATAACGGCCTGCGATCGTCGATTACGGCCTGCGATAATCGATTACGGCATGCGATCATTGATTATGGCCTGCGATCATCGATTACGGCCTGTGGTTTTGCAAGCACTGTGGTCTGTTATTACTTCTTATGATATTTTAATACTGATTACGGCCTGTGATTGCTGTTTACGGTTTGTGATTATCGATTACTTCATGTGGTTTTGATTAGCAATTACTGCTCCATTGTGGCCTGTGATTACCGAATGCGGCCTGTGATTACCGAATGCGGCCTGTGATCATTGATTACGGCCTGTGATTTTGGTCTGCGAACTCTGATTACTGCTCTGTTATAGCCTGTGGTTAGTGTTTACGGCCTAACTTGTGGTTTTGATTGGCAATTACTACTCCATTATGGCATGTGATTACCAATTGCAGCCTGCGATCATGGAATACGGCTTGTGGTTTTGGTCTGCAAACACTGATTACTGCTCCGGTATGGCCTGAGGTTAGTGATTACGGCCTAAGATTACTTCCTATGATTTTATAGGCAATTACTGATCTATTATGTCCGGTGATTACCAATTATGATCTGCGATTACCAATTACGGCTTGTGATAAACAATTACGGCCTGTGTTTTTGGTCTATGATTACTGGTTAATGCTCCATTATGGCCTTTGAATACTGATTACGGCCTGTGATTTTGCAAGCACTATGGTCTGTTATTATTAAGGCCTGTGATTAACGTTTATGGCCTGTGATTATCGTTTACGACCTGTGATTACCGTTACGGTCTGTGGTTCTTGATTACGACCAATTATTTCTAACTATGGATGCGTTAACTACTGATAATGGCCTGCGCGACTTGTAATAATGATATGTGATAGCCAATTGCAGTCTCAGACTACGTATTGTGACCCTTGAATACTTGAATAGCTTGGAATTACGGAATATGTCGGCCTTAGTCACTAATAAGACTACAAGATCGCGCCACTCATCATACACTCATCCCCATTCATACTTGGCTTAAAATACCTACTTTGTATGGTTTCCATTTCAAAGAAAAGTATAAAGTAAGTATTACTGATTATGATGTATGATTATGATTATGGCCTGTGTTTAACTACTACTGTCTCCGGTTACTTCTGATTTCTAGTTGTGTTTTACACCTACTACCTCCAAACAAAGACCAACCTAGTATGACTACTTTATGATACTTATCAATTAGAAAAAACTATTTGGCATGTATTACTTTATGATTACATGGGCAGTTATTTTGGGTATCTACAGTGTTATTGGACAATTAGCAACGCATCTGGAAATGTTCAATGCCTTTAGTTACAGTAGATTTAACATATTAGTGGGAATTTACCCTAATTTGTACAGTGGATGGTAAATTCTGGTGTTTTTTTTTATATTGTACAGGTTTGTAAAAACCGAAAGGACTTTTGTTGTTATTTCAAGAAAAAATGCATCACGATGAATTAAAGTTAGCAATATAATCTTAGATTTTGTATGACATCTGAAAATATGATGATTCTACTCAGCTAATAAAGCTATTTTACTCCTGTGGATGTCACATAAATACACTTTGATGTGTTATAGATTAAGAAACTTACTGTTACTTTGAAAATAATTTGTTTACATATCCATTGAGATTAGAAGATATATCACTGGCTAGAATTGAACATATATACCACGGTCTGGAACCGTTATATGTATGTCATATTCTGAAACTGTTAAACATATACTACTCTCTGGAGCGTATACCTTGAAACTGTTATACGTATACCAAATGTCTAGAACTGTTACTTATTTATGGTCTGAAACTGTTGAACGTATAGTATGGAACTATTACATGTATGGTATGAAACTGTTAAACATATACCACTCTCTGGAGTGTATACTTTTAAACTGTTATAGGTATACCAAATGTCTGGAACTGTTATATGGTCTGAAACTGTTACACGTATGGTCTGGAACTGTTACATTTATAACTAGTTCTGGAGCTGTACAATAAATGTAAACGTATGTAATTTTCTGTGAATGTTTCACATCTTATTTATAGAAATTGATGAGCCATAACAGTTACATGTCCTGTTAAGAGGAATATTGTGATTACTAATTTTTCACTCATGTTTGGGTTAACACATAGTGGTGTCACTACCTTATAATTATGATTGATAAAAATTAACTGAAGGCTACTTAATCAGAAAATAACTCATTAACTTTCGGGTTAAGAGAAACCACTATAATGACCAAAAATGTGTAGTTTTCAAATATATGTTGTTATCTTTTTGAGCCTAACTTCGATCGTAAGTCACACATTCTATAGTAGTCTATTGCATAACATCAAAATAAGTTTAGGTGACCCAGTTTCCACACCACGGTAAGCTGTTACGCTAGGCCGTAGGGTCCCAGCGCGTTCTTTTTGTTTACCCAGAGCTTCACCAAGAGTCCTAACCTCTGGGGGTAGGCTGCTCCTACTATTGCAGCCTATGATGAAAATTATTACAGATTTCCTATCTTCCAATTATTTTTGCTCCTTTGACAAATGTAAAGGGTTATTTACTCAGTGAAGCCTTTCAATTAACCCTTTTTGGCACTGACAAAGGATATTTTACTTTCATTTGTTGTCTCTGTCAGCCCGTTCATTTTAAAAGTCATCAGGCCATTTACTAAGCGTACCGTTCATTTTAGCCTACGACATTTTATTTACTAAGAACGACAGAGATTTTCTAGTTTTAGTCCGATTATAGTCCAAGGTAAGAGGGAGATTAGGTGACAAGGAGGATAATGCAATGTTTTACGATTTTTAGGCAACCTCCAGCCCCTGGACTTATGGGTTTTAAGCCTGCCTGTTAGGCGAGTACACATACTTACACAAGGAAGCACCTCGAACCATAATCTGTTTTTTAATAAAGAACATCTCTAATACATCAAATGATCATTTACAAAATTACCACTTACATCGTGATATGAAATGACATTGCCCTATTTTACTTGTAAAGTTGTAGATTCCAAGAACTTTTAGTATTTAAATGCTTCAGCATCCGTCAAAGTTGATAGTCAGTTACAGAAGAAAGTATTAGAACAGTTTTTGTCTGTATAAACTATGTTAACAAATCACAAAAAGCTTCATATTGGATAGGGTTTGAGACTATCCTTTCACTGTGTGAAACCAGGTTAAGCATTATACAGCCGGTCCAGATTACCTGGTTGACACCTTATAATGCCCTCTCCCTTATTTATGAAGCTTATTTACAAATTTACATCTTGAACTTGCTTTAGGTTTGGACATTTGAGAGCTAGCTACTGAGGCTTTCCAAGTGACACTCACCCCTCCACACATGGTTTACGGGCCTTTTCGTCAGCCGCACCAGTGACCTTCATACATGGTTTACAGGCTTTTTAGTCAGCCGTGCCAGTGACCTTCACACATGGTTTACGGGCCTTTTAGTCAGCCGCGCCAGTGACCATCATTCACACATGCACAAGGAGTAGCTCAGGTCCTTTGAGATCTGAACGCCTCAATGTACACTCCCACATACACACCATGGAGTAGCGCCAGATCTGAACGTCTCAATGCTGCTCTCTGTCCTTCCATTAGCCATCAAGGGAGAGAATAGACTCAATTACATATTTACACTTTAGGACATGTCATTTTATACCATTAACTGAATGATTTTTAAGGATGCTTTACTGACACTGTTATTTTTAAGATTTAAGGACATAGAATTTTAAGTACAAAGAAATCTGTATAAATTATTGACTCTAGAAGCTTTACATAGTGACAAGGTTTTTCACTCAGTTCCCAGTTTACTGTACTCTAGGAGCCTTACTATAACCAAACGGTAAGGTTCCATACTCTCCTTCAAACTTTCTTTTAGGACCTGTGATTTTAAATACTTTGCATTCTGTTATGGAAATAATATCTCTTTCTTTGGTTCTTCTTATTCTGTTTTCTTCAATTTCCAACGACAGTTTTACTTCACTCAAAACCATTTCTTTTAATTTGTCAAAGTTAACTGTTTTTGAAGTTTTCATATTGAGAGTGAGACCTTTAATTTTACAAAAAGGAATCAAAGTTTGTTTATTGGTTGACCAGACAAGGTATGCATAGGTTTTTGGACCTCCGGATACAAATTCTTTTATGTATGACCCGGTACCATACTCGGCCAACTCATCGGTCATTTCACCGAGGTAATCTCCCGTGGGAACTCTGTACAAACCACCCTTATATACATATAACACAGAATCAGTATCGTAATATAACACTTGTCCACCCAAGGCATCTAGATGCTCATAGAGCTTCAATCTCGCTTGGGCAGTGGTGTACGCTGCCAACACAACATTTACATTTCTCAATGGCTCGCCAACCTCATCAATGTACTCCCAGCTAACAACAACAACCTCGTCATTGACAATTTGAACTCTATTTACATCTATTTCAGGACTTGAAAACATCTTAAATAGTGTTTTTGGATCCCTAACGATTGTAGCTTTGGTCTGGTTTTCTCGTTGGCCAAATTTTCCCCAAAAAGAGTTCAACATCAGTTTAGCCAACGACCTTAAGCCACCATTCTTTACAATTTTATCTTTTTCTAGTTGGACACCCTCTTTTTTAAAATAGTCGTCAATGTACTTGTTTTTGTCCTTATCAGTTTCACACCAGCCCGGGTACCCAGATGCTTCCTGTTTCATTTTTAGAAATTTATTTATAAAATCAGTAAACAATCCTCCGTTTTCATATGTGGCTACCTTATACTCCCAAAGTTCAAACATTTCTAAGATAATGTAGCCTTTTTCTACTGCTTTACGAATTTCATCCATTGTCCAGGTTCCTGTTATAACTCTTTCCTCTGTTTGGCATACACAATTATTTTGATTTTGAGTTTCTCCACATGTCGCACACAAAACAAACATTAACTTGTCATTCATTTTGGCCGGGAGCACAGGATGGTAAAGATCGCGTGGTGGGAGTACTTTACACTTTAATAGGCCTTCAACATTGAGACCTCTCTGTCTACACTCTCTGTCTCCTACATAGATTGTTGGATGGCCTACAGGGTACTTGCCGTATTTACATACCCAGGGATAGAGAGAGCATACATCAACGTATTCAATGGTTTCCCCTTCAGCGCATTTGTGATACGTTTTGGCGTTGCCTGTCCTACCTCCAAAAAATGCTTGCCGCGGGTTCAGAGGTAAATTGTTGAGGATCGGCAACTTGTCGAGATGTTTCATGTTTTCTGTCTTTTTTAACTTTCTAAACTCACATTCCCACATTTGTACAACGTTATCGCCCAACTTTGCTATTTTAGATTTAGTCCGTTCATATCGCAAATGGAGTGAGTCAGAGGGGTCCTCCTTTAACGCAATATCACGATCATAGGGAAAGCATTTAGGGCATCCGTGCCAGTAGCAGCCTTGAAATTCATAAATATTTTGACCGTCAAACCCATCTACTTTCATTTTATTGATCTTGACCTCTTTTCCACGACCAGCGTGTTCAATTCTAACTCCACGTTTCTCCTCTTCCCAGGATAGCCACTGTAACGCAATAGCCGATTGAGCGTCTGTAAGCCTATACCCGTTCTTTGGGATCAAACCAATTGTATTAGGTTTCAAAAAGTTCCGACGGAAGGCTAAATTGCATGCGCTGGCGATGGTTACAGCTTCAAGAAAAGGGTCAACATTACACTCTTGCAGGAAAATTGAACGAAACTTTAAGCAAGCTTGGGCTAGGATATCGACATCTGATACACAGTACTCGAGGATTTCTTTCTTAAAGTCAAATGTGAAGTAGTTTGCAACCTGATCATTATACCAGTTTTCAAAATCTTTATGTGATTTTTCAAACATAGATTCTGGACAGTAATACTTTTTTTCGGGCATAGGACCCACATAATTTTGATTCTTAAGGGTGTTGAAAAGGTGTGGAAAGTATCCTTTCTTCTTTTCGGGAGGCAAGTCAAAGGCTTTGGGCAGGGCAGCTAGAGGCATAGGGAAGTAACTTAGTGAATCAATAAACCTCACATTGTCAATCTCCATCAATATGACCTTGGTTCCTCTCATCGTAAGATTTGGAGTGAACTTGGTCTCCTCCAGAACATACTTGAGCAAAAACTGGAAATCAAAGCCCTGCCCATTGTGTGCGATGACACATACATCTTTGAATTTTTTACGGACTTGCATCACATAGTTCATGAACTGATCTACCGGGTTAGATTTAAAGATTCTTGTACGGTTTTCACATATTGTGCAACACTTTCCATCAACACACTCATAGCAGAACTGTTGGGACACACACAAATTTACTTTATGGACCTTAGCGTCAGTATTTGAGGGAAGGGACTCATCTTGTCGTGTTTCCAAGTCAAAGAAAATAAACAAAAAGTCTTTGGATTTAGGCTTTCTCGTGTCAGGTTTCATATAGCATTTATGATTTGGGACTTTAAATGAACCACACGGTTTACAAAATATTTCCCCACACTTGTGAGGGGTTGATCGGTCTCGAAGCCAAATCAGTTTTCCACAATCAAGACATTTTTTTACAGATTTACATTTATCAATTTCATGTGCAATTAAACATTCCTGGTTACGATAGGTCATGTTACATTTAGGGCAAACTATTCCCCCATGCTCCTCTACACAGGGAGGTGAAATGGTTTGGCACTGAGAGCAGATGTTTGAACATCGGTGGGCTCCTTTGTGATCATAGGGGACATGACACGCTTCACAAAAATAGACACATGCAAATGCAGCAGTTAAGCTATTTACAACATTATAGTGACCATCGTGAAACAATAAATTAATTTTGAATTTTGCATTTTCTATATTTCCCTCAAAGTAAACATCACGTCCTTTCCTGTCATAGTTGTACACAACAATTTTGTAGTTTGTTAAGAAACTTTGGAATTTTTCAAGTTCTGGAATGCCAGCACCATACTTGGGCATTTCTACTCTAGCACGACGTATGAGCTCTTGTGCTCTATCAGTTTGCCTTTGTCTACGATCTTTACAAATCAGATTATAGTCTGGATCATTTGTTACTTTAGCTATAGCCACCACCAAAGCTCTAGGGAGACACAGATTGTCCTTATTATTAATGACAACAATTCCTTTCCTCGCTTTACACTCCTCGGCAAAAGTATTGTAAAACCCTGGTCTTACTTTTCCAGTTCCCACAGGGAGGTTAATTCGAGTACATTCTACTTTAAATGTGTCGGTAGATTTGATTGTTTCAGAGTTTGACTGTACAATGCCCCCAAAGATTTGCCACAATACGTCCTCATTAATTTCACTAGCAGGACGAAAATTTACATAGCCAGGTTCCTTAGATTTCAAGTTAAGACTTTGTAGAGTAAACCCCAGTTGATCATTTTCAAATGCTTGCTCTTTCATTTCTCTAACGATTTGACCAAAACCTTGTCTTAGCCAGTCAAATTCACTTGTATTAGGGGGAGGATTTGAAAATTTAAATACTGTTTTACTTCCATACAATCTAAATTTATTTACATAGGTCTCATCTTTATGTAAGAATGTCACAGGTTTTACTACATTATCCAAAGTAGCTGTTTTTCCCAACATGTTGCAAGTATTTAAAAAGTAGGTCCAGGAAATAAAGAGTCAACTTACGTATGGTACAAGTAAGCTCCTGACACAACACAAAAGGAACAAGAGCAAAAACACGTCCGTCACGATCAAGCTCCTCAAAGAGAATGAGGAAAAACACAGTATACTGTGTATATACACGCCAGGGGTGACACAGGATGTGTGGCATCTATTCTTAGGGTGAGGTTCCCCCTATGTGGCAGATGGGCTCCCCTTGGCAGGGGATGCATAGGTATGCGCGCGCATCACTTGTGATAGCTACAAATAGTATAATGGAAACAGTTGTTTCAATTTGTTATTTATAACATGATTTTACAGAATATACACAATAATTATTTCCAAAACACTATAAATTGGTAATATTTATTAAATAGTAGTTATTTTAGCTACATACTGTTTTTATTAACGTTGATAGGTCGAACACACAAAATATCAATACATTCATTAGCTTTAGCTTTTAATAGAAATTAACAATCTTAAATATAAAAAATCATTGACTGATGAATAGTGGAAGATAAGCAATTCAGGAACACAGCAATATTAATAGCCACTATAAAACATGGTTCTGATGCTTTTTATCTCCATGTATTGAGCAAAATCTATTTTCATATGCAATACAAGACACTATAAGGTCATCATTCTTGTCAAACTAACATTAGATGAATATTTATATAAAGAGTGGGAAATTTCAATTACTGGTTTTATTTTGTCATAAGGTTTATAATACAGTATTACACTCAATACAAACTCAAGCTTACAGTGACAATACAGGAAATGCTGAGTCACATAATTACGCTGAAATATAAAAGTCTGAGCTCTGTTAGTCACAAATACTGTTGTCAGATTTTTGTGCAACGTTGAAGCTGACATAGGTAGATATGTAACGAAACAGAACAGTGTTACGTGTGTTAGAACCATAAAAGGGAAAATCTGCATAGCTGTTACCAAATTAATGTTTCAAAAGGAATGTTAAATCTATATATATAAAAGGCAAAGCCCTCACTGACTGACTGACTCACTCACTCATCACTAATTCTCCCACTTCCCATTTACCTAGGAGGCTGAAATTTAGTACACCGATTCTTTAGGCATTAAATAGGAAAACTAAGTTGTTTTTATTCTGATCGGACTCTCGGGCTCCGCCCCAGTGGCTCTGGAGTTTCCTATGTTAACCTTATGAGTACTCATATTTAAATTGAATTAATGAATCTTAATAGCTGTTTAAATTAAAACAAATTCGTTCTGTTCTATGATGTTCAATAGCATTTAAGTTACAATGATTACCAACAGGGTGCAGCACTATTATTTTTTATTTTATGACAACAGCTAATTTGCAACAAAAATGTGAGTGAGCGTAGCGAACGAGCTAACCTGAAGGCAAGTGAGCGCAGCGAACGTGCTCACACCTAAAGGTGAGTGAGCGTAGCGAACGAACTTCAACCAGGACGTGATTGAGCCAAGCGAACAAGCTCACTTATGAAGTTGACGGCCCTCGGGTACAGCTAGTCACCTATAAATCACTTTTCATGACTCTGTATTCAAAAATAGCCCATTTCCAGCTGATATCTTCGAAAATCTTAATTTACATACACCAAAAACAGTGATCAGCTGACTATTCCTGAGACATATAATTACTTTTGCTATATAAACATTTTCTTTCACTACACAAACAATACTTTGCCCGACAAAGTTACAATCAGCTGAATTTTATTGTAAAGCCGTTTTATATTTAGATAAGTAAAATGAATGGATTACGAAATATTATATATTTTTTAAAGTTCGATGAAGTAGTTTTTTATTTCATCGTGATAAAAAGTATCGTTCAATACTCATCACAAAAGTCCCATTTCGAGGCGAGATAGTGTTTTACATGCGAAATAGAAGTGAAGTTGCCCGACATACTTTCCAGTTTTTATTATGAGCCGGTCGAAGTTATGACTTGACTTTTTACATTATTTTTCTGTATAGTAACAGTTATTAGGGAATGAATCCATTCTTATACAGCTAAGCTAATTAGATATATGGATCTACTAAAGTCAAGGGAGAAATTTATCATTTAAAAAATTAATTGCCTCTCTACCAAAACGTTTGAACAATATCTCAGGAACAAAATCGGAGTCTATTGTTCTTATTGCAGCTATTAAGGATAGCTATATGTTACAAAGATAAATAGATAGAACAGTTTGTTATGGCATAACCAAACATTTAAACATGTCATCTGTCGTGATTTTATCTCTTTTTATCAAAATCTGTTGAGAATCGGGTGAGTGCACAGGTTTGCTTCAATTTCACCCTGTATTTATTTTTGACAAAAACCATCACTATTTAACTTTAGATTAGCTAGTGGTAACAGCAAGAGGTTTAGAATAGGATATTTGCAACGTGTTTATGAAGTTACAGGTTTTATTCGAACCAGCTGATGTATCCGTGCTTTGCAAGAGGGGAAAAATAATAGTGCTGTAATCTGTTGGTAAGCCTTTTAACTTTTGATTCTTTTTAAATATTCTTTTCAAAATCCCTGACATATGTACCTTTAAGACGGTTCCTGGGCTAAGACTTGAAGGTCATCACAGAACTGATGGACTCCATGACATTCTACATGTATGTTTCGTAGCCATCGGTCCAGCGGTGTCTGAGTTTATCACTGCCAAATAAACAATCCAACTTCCCCTACCCCTTTACTATAGGTTGTGGACAGTTTATCATTTTCTTGCACCACACATAGTTAATCCAACAAGGTAGGTTCAAATTACTAAAATTGATAAAGATATTTTACCTAAATACAACAAAAATATTTTGAAGAAAGATCACTAACCTATTTGTGATACAATCTATGTGAAATTAGCCAATGTAACGATTTATATCTAATTCATCTACACTATAAAATCTGATTGGTACTAAGTGAGTGCTAACAATTATTATATTGCAGTTATTTAGTATTCCTTTTTTTTGCCTAGGTACCTAATTGTAAAATTTATATTTTCATTGCCTTAATTTATACATCTCAAGGTTAACTATACAACATAGCTTTGGGATCATCTTTTGTGCTTTCCTAACATTTACACATCTCTACATTTTATACTCTTCCATCGTATTCAGGTTGTAATTGACGTTAATTGTATGATCTAGTTGATGAGGGCACAATACCTTAGCTTTTATCCACGCTTTAGCGTCCACAATTAAAGTACATAACTGGATATTGAATATTCAAGACCTATGGTAAATTGGTGTAATCCTGAGTAAAAAACATAACACATTACACAAACTCCCAATAGGTTATACTTGATATCGATACTGAGTATCACCATTTACCCGATAAAAATTGTTTTCCAAATTATAGTTTTCAGTGTATTTTCAGTTACTTTCTTGCGTTTCTGCTCGGAAAATTTGTCTTATAACACCATTAACCAAATTTAGTAGGATTTCTAAACAAACTCATGCGTTTAAATAACCTAATTTTGGTAACATTAACTACATGAGAGCAGCTATCAAGAATATGAACAGTGTTATTCAATGTAAAGGTGTAGTCTTAATGCAAGATGTATCAGAATATAGTAAAAAGTGCTATTCGGGTATTATCAAACAACGTATTGCAATTAATTTAGGGAAATTAAATAATTGTTTTGGAGCTAGCATCTTAATAGCAAGTAGGTACCTAATTTACCTAAAACCATACATATGCATTTAGCATTCTTTTTACATAATCGAAGCAAGAGATAACCACATAAAATTAGAGAAATGTACTTTAAAATGTTATTGAAAACATTTATTTATTAGCCAAATATCAACTGATCCCAACGCTACTCCTTGTGTCATCATACAACCCATGCGATCCAAAAATAGCACCGAGAAGGGTTACGACTTCCTTAGTTGAGGGGGGTATGCAATTATAAACGAGCCGCCAATCCTCGCACGTGTCTCAAAACTCCACCTTCTGCCATTCATCTCCCCTTCTGTTTTTCTGTGGAGGATGATGCAATACAAACACACAGGATGTTACATGCTGTAAAGTCAACGTGATTACGGTCATAGTTGCTGATGACTTTAAAAGATTCGACTCAAAGATTATGGAAATACTCAAGATGTACATAACAGATCAATGGGTAATCAACATTTCTTGTAAATATCTTATAATTTTTCAAAAGCTGATCTTGTTTTTTAGTGTTTTCTACAAACAGCCTTACTCATAGCTACATTAGGTTGTCCATAATAACGATTATAAATTCTAAAACAATATTTCTATTTCTACTCCCTGGTGGTGTTTTATGACTTTCCTATGTCTCCATAGTTGGCAAATCAGCTCTTTCAAGGATTACTAAGAAATGCAGCACAGTGTAAATTCAGGTTTCTTTTTTTTTTTTGTATATCAAGTTATCCAGGCTCTCTCGCTTTTTTCCATTGTAATATTTACGCTGACCAAAATTCAAATAGTAAATATTTCATTTCAACCAAGTCAGTAAAATGTTTGTAGCAAACTGTTAAATTATCAAATTTATTGACTGTTTACAATTAACATATGTTCTTAGTCACATTAATTTCTGACAACAGCAGAAGTTTCATAACAATGTTTGTTTCCCATATTAATCTTATGGAGAAGTACGAAACTTTAAAGGTTCCCAGGGTTTCACTCTCTAATTATTTCCTTAAAAAGAAAGTTTCCTACACAACCTTATGTTAAACTCTTTCCAATGACACCAAAAACATGCTAGTCGTAATTTCGGAGGAGTAATTGTCACACAAAAAAACCTGCTTTTGTATTAAATAAGTATAGATGACACTCCATAACACAGTTTATCGCTTAGATACTCTTCGCACTACTTCGCAACTCTTCATACAACCCTTATCTCGTCGTAGGTGAATCAGACACAGAGGTGAATAAGAGGCGAGTCTCCATTGTAGGTGTGAAACAAATACACAGGCCACTGTTTTCCAAAATTGAATACGCTGTGGTTATTAAACAAGTAGCTTTAGAGACAACTTTCAGCGAATAAACATTTTCTTAAATGTAAATTTACATTCCAAAATCAAATATTATCGAAATACAAGATGTAACATAAGAAATTTTAAACCTAGCCATCCAATAGTGTCTGAGGATGGGGACACAGTTAAGTTGTTCACCCAGTATACAACACAACTACACACATAGGATGCACAGGAATTTAGTTTCAGCAGAAAATATTATGTTATAGCTAAAAAATCAACGAGGATAAGAATTTAAAAATCATGATCGTTTTAAAAGATCACATTTTAGGAGTAAAATTTGCACTTGTTGCAATCTATACAGGTTTTCGAGTTATACGCGTTTTTGTAACGTGTCTAACACTTTGGCCCAGTAACCATTCAGCTTGTATCAGTAGGAATTGTTGAATTATACAAAGACAAAAATAATGATTTTTTACAGCTCTCAAAGCCCTCTTAAAATAGCTTGAAAGAGCTATCACCAATACACGGACACGGTGCAACTGCGCAGGTGATTAAGAAATTAGTAAGCGGATTAATTTTGGGTTTTGTCGGTCGTACTGCACATGTGTCAGCCCATTATGCACAGTTGAACGGTTTTTGCCCCTTGTGTCTCAGAAGACCTTTTAGTCAGTATGGGTTAACGATGAAAAGTTATTGTGTGTTACAACATTTACATAAGTGATATTTTTTATTATATTTTTTAAAGAACGCAACTTTTTGCCTAGATTTTGCTAATGTGAACATGATTTAAAAAATCTGGATCAATAAATGACTTTGTCTCCACAACCCTGTGCTAGTGTATACGGTTGGGAATGAAAATTATATGGGTTAGGTTAGGTTATAGAAATAGTATACCTCCGAGGAAGACAGTTTCATGTTGTAAATGGCAAGGACCACAAAGATTTTACTTATTTAATGGCCTGCGTTACAACAAATCTCTATCCCTATATCCCATATCCTTATTTTGATACGAGTAATGTTTGCACAGACAACGATAAAAAACTGCTGAAAAAAACGTCTTCAACGATTGAAAATATTCGTTGTTTGGACCTCATTGTTGGGTGACAGTGAGTATTGTGGGTAGTTTATTGCCGACATTTCCCATCACAATGGAAAAACTCTATGCTTACATTAAAGATGATCTTTTTACTCCTTGTGGACCGTCCCCTGGAGGAGAGGAAAATTGATAATTGCTTAAAAAGGTAGGTTTTTATGATAAATTTCTAGATACAAAACTGAACCACCGTATCTATGTTTGTTAAAAATACTAAGCTGCCCCAGGACTTTTAAACACACTGTATGTTATATTACAGTATGTATCGAAGAGATAAATTTTTTATTTTACTGAAAGGGTACATATATTACCAATAAATATAGTACAACGTAATATGCATTACAGTAGTAAAAAAATCTGATCGATAGACTTAACGGGACTGGAGGAATCAGAAGTTATACATTAGTCACCATTTCAGTATGCAAAGTCAGATGTGGTACGCCAAGGTATGAGTAACTCAGCTCAGCAAAGATCATTACCCCTCATTTTTCGATTTCCCATTTACATAACCACTCAGTACTCAGTTAGGTTTGACAGTTACTAGCAACAAATAGATTCTATTCTATGTTGAGTCAACGTTATAACAGGCTAGTTGTTTTTGAAGGAACCTAAACAGCACCAAGAGAAGCCTTCTTCCAAAGAACATCAATGACGACAAAGTTCACATTGCACTCAAATGTACGGAAATCAAGACTGTTGCTCATGTAGTGAACACGCTGTTACATTTGCTCCTAGCAGTAGCTTAATACTTGAAAACAGTTTACCAGCAATTTAGCCGAAAACTTGTATGCACAGTTTGTAGACTACCCTTGAGCCACATGTGCAGCACAAACAATTAGTTCGGGTAATCTCTGAATTCTGGGAACGACATGCGCAATTCAACATCACCCCCAATACACAACTCTCGGTTCGGTTAGTATAGGGGGCAATGACTGAGTTAGCTTAAAACAGTACTAGTACACAGGCCTATAGCAAAGCAGCCGCCAAATGCCATATCAAATGGACTATGGAGCAACACTTCTGACGTTGGTACAATCAATCATTTGGCAGAACTA
Source organism: Macrosteles quadrilineatus (assembly GCF_028750875.1). Lineage (NCBI taxonomy): Eukaryota > Metazoa > Arthropoda > Insecta > Hemiptera > Cicadellidae > Macrosteles > Macrosteles quadrilineatus. The sequence continues at coordinate 1,032,730 of NW_026542597.1, forward strand.
GTTCAGGAAAAACAGTCAGGTTAAAAAAAGATCAAGTACTTAATTGCTGTTATTACACAGTCGTGTCAGAAAATGTTTCACACTCTAGGAATCACCCATAAAAAGCTCAGCATCTAGTCCATAAGCCTGTAAAGCACAATGTTCTGGATTGCAAGAGACTTTGTGTAAAAACCAAGCAATGACAATACAAGGCAAGACAGTACAAAATCTCCTAGATATGTACGGGTTGTCACATTAGTAACATGTGAGGTATGCAAACTATAGCATATCTAGAGCATAAATCAGCCCCTCCCCATCAATCTAAAAACTTGGAAATACCTGTACATATATTGGAATTCATCTGAGTCGTAGGCTCTTGTTTTGAAAAATAGTAAGTATTTACATCTAGGTATAATTCTTAATGAATAATACTCATATTCGTGCCCAAGTTGAGGCAAAATATTTACATAATTCTGAATAAAGATACATAATCCATGTATATTGTATATGTGACGTCAAGTGCCCTGCATTAATAACATAGAAACAAAATTTGAGGTTAGCTTTGAAGTTGGCGTATTACAGTAAATTTAACATAAGGGCCACCATCACTTTAGTGTAACACAAGAATATATCTCAAGTATATATAATTTAGAGATATCCATCTTATGGTTTTAGCGAATTTCCCATACAATAAGCTATTACCATATGTCTCATGGTAAAAGACTTGGACCCGGGACGGATTTATGTTTTTCATTTTGATGTCCCTAGAGGCCAAAACGATAACTCAAGCAAAAATGATCCGATTTCAATGAAATCTGTATAACGTGTAAACCTACGTTTATTCAAACGAGTTTGCAAACCAGCATGATCTAACCCTGGAAACAGGTTTTTACGGGGAAATTTATGGGGTAAAATTGGGTTTTCTTGTTTTTGACCCTCAAAACATAGAATGTAATGATTTCTCTCTAGATCATTTTGAAGAGCATAAAAAACCAAATAATTGATTACGGTAAAGTATTTTTGTATGGTTATTGGTTACGGAGAAAATTGTAAATTTAAAACCCCATGTTATTCATATGGAGAATATTGAAATGTTGTAGTTTACTTGGCAAATTTATTTATTTTATACTAAGCTATTGATATTGTAGCAGCAATCCTGGGTACTCGTTAAATCTAATGTCATTTCAAAGATTAAATTGAAAATCATTCAGAGAAATGGGAACTGGCTTAGTCGGCAGGTTTGCTGAGGCAGGGGTATTTATAAAAATATAATTTTAGTTTAATAATGTAGTGGATTTTTCAAAGCTACACCCTATGTATCTAAGAAAAAGATAAATTTGAAAAAGATAATTAGATTTGTAGCTATCAAACACAAAGACACAAAACGTGCAAAACACACTCCTCAACCCTACGGAAGTGACGTATAACCCCTCAGTGGGGCTCTGAGCTATAAATATCATCTTGCCACTGTCTGTTTATAACCCGACTAATTGTTGACGATTGCATCACAGTTGACACCTCTTGAGACTCTCATTCAACTCTTGAGGTCATGTAGTTCTGTACCAACATATCACCACCCACCCTTACGATCAAAATATATGTTTTTAATCATAAACATGGCAAAAGTGCCAACGTGATAAGACGCTTCTAAAAATAGAAATTACCCCTTGAATTAATTAAAAATTATTTTATAAAAGATGTAGAGAGTTGTTTTGTTCTATAAAAATCAAAGAAACTCCATAAATTCTGCATTTTCACATTCCCAAAGAGACAACATAATACTTTTTCTTATCATCCCTATTATAAGACTATGGCCCCACAATGTTCTTGACACTGGCTTACTCTTTTAATTACCAGAAAGTGGCACACATGTAACAGTACCATACTATATATATAACAGTTCCAGATCGCTGTATGATGTGTAACAGTATAAAACAGCTTTTTCAACAGTTCCAGACAAAAGTTGAAAAAATTCAAGACAATAGAATACTAAACTAACATGTAAAATACCATTAGTTTGTTAAATGTTGTTATGATGATTGGTTAAAAATCTAGTTTTCACTAAAATTTCAAGTTATTTAGAAATTATATTGCTAACTTCAAATTATCAGGATGCATTTCTTCCTGAAAAGACAGCAAAAGTCCTTACGGTTTTTACAAACCTGTACAATATAAAAAAAAAACACCAGAATTTACCATCCACTGTACAAATTAGGGTAAATTCACACTAATATGTTAAATCTACTGTAACTAAAGGCATTGAACATTTCCAGATGCGTTGCTAATTGTCCAATAACACTGTAGATACCCAAAATAACTGCCCATGTAATCATAAAGTAATACATGCCAAATAGTTTTTTCTAATTGATAAGTATCATAAAGTAGTCATACTAGGTTGGTCTTTGTTTGGAGGTAGTAGGTGTAAAACACAACTAGAAATCAGAAGTAACCGGAGACAGTAGTAGTTAAACACAGGCCATAATCATAATCATACATCATAATCAGTAATACTTACTTTATACTTTTCTTTGAAATAGAAACCATACAAAGTAGGTATTTTAAGCCAAGTATGAATGGGGATGAGTGTATGATGAGTGGCGCGATCTTGTAGTCTTATTAGTGACTAGCCGACATATTCCGTAATTCCAAGCTATTCAAGTATTCAAGGGTCACAATACGTAGTCTGAGACTGCAATTGGCTATCACATATCATTATTACAAGTCGCGCAGGCCATTATCAGTAGTTAACGCATCCATAGTTAGAAATAATTGGTCGTAATCAAGAACCACAGACCGTAACGGTAATCACAGGTCGTAAACGATAATCACAGGCCATAAACGTTAATCACAGGCCTTAATAATAACAGACCATAGTGCTTGCAAAATCACAGGCCGTAATCAGTATTCAAAGGCCATAATGGAGCATTAACCAGTAATCATAGACCAAAAACACAGGCCGTAATTGTTTATCACAAGCCGTAATTGGTAATCGCAGATCATAATTGGTAATCACCGGACATAATAGATCAGTAATTGCCTATAAAATCATAGGAAGTAATCTTAGGCCGTAATCACTAACCTCAGGCCATACCGGAGCAGTAATCAGTGTTTGCAGACCAAAACCACAAGCCGTATTCCATGATCGCAGGCTGCAATTGGTAATCACATGCCATAATGGAGTAGTAATTGCCAATCAAAACCACAAGTTAGGCCGTAAACACTAACCACAGGCTATAACAGAGCAGTAATCAGAGTTCGCAGACCAAAATCACAGGCCGTAATCAATGATCACAGGCCGCATTCGGTAATCACAGGCCGCATTCGGTAATCACAGGCCACAATGGAGCAGTAATTGCTAATCAAAACCACAGGAAGTAATCGATAATCACAAACCGTAAACAGCAATCACAGGCCGTAATCAGTATTAAAATATCATAAGAAGTAATAACAGACCACAGTGCTTGCAAAACCACAGGCCGTAATCGATGATCGCAGGCCATAATCAATGATCGCATGCCGTAATCGATTATCGCAGGCCGTAATCGACGATCGCAGGCCGTTATCGACGATCGCAGGCTATAACGGAGCAGTAATCAGTGTTCGCAGACCAAAACCACAGGCCATAATCGACGATCGAAGGCCGTTATCGACGATCGCAGGCCATAATTGTGCAAGACATAATCGGTGGTCGCAGACAGTAACTACCGGCCATAACTACCAACCCAGTGACTGTAATAGGTACAAATGTAAGCCTTATCAAAAGCCGTAATCGGCCAACTAATCACACACCGTAATCGGTAATTAAAGACTATGATCGGAAATGACAATTAGGTAACAAGACACAGAGGACATACATTACGCAGGAATTACAGACAAAAGATACAACACAACAGGAAAGAGGTCAACACAAGACAAAACATAAGTTACCTCATATGACTTCTTACCAACACACATCTAATTCACCAAAAAGGTAACAATAGCATAGTTTCATGAGCAATGGCACGACCATGTGGACAAAAGTGAGGTTAGATCACGTGGGTGCACCTAAAGTGAGGTTATACAACATGGGTGTTAGTATACCTAAGGTTAGATGCCGCCATCTTGGATTTGTCTCAAACGACCGCGTATCCTACTTCTTTACCTTAAGAATTTATGAATCTTTCATTTATAATGTTCTAAATTTATTCATACTTCGGTTAATATTTTTTTTTTCTTCACAAGTACAAAGTCAGATAAGCGAAACAATTTAACAAATTATAAAACAGGCCTACAAAAGAACATTTTAAAATCCCTAGTGGTTATGTACGACTATACTTTATTTGCCATTGATTATTGAAATGTATAATAAAAAAAGCAAAACACATTATCATTCCTTTGTTAAACACAAGGTTAAAAACTTATATTTACATCCATTGTCATTAAATACCGGTAGTGGAAGCAATGAATAATATTCATACTCTAGATTTGGAAATTAACTATTTGTGAAAATAATTAAACACACTAAAAACTAGTTGAAATTTTGTGACTAGAATAATTTTTTTAGGTAAAGAACATTTGTTTTCGTTGACCAAACAAACATACAGCTGGCAAGAGGCACCTGGAGGTGGTCAGGAAGTTGTACGTGAGATAAGTCATGTTTTGGCCTCTGTTTCGTAAGAGTTATTTACACCACGTGACTTTAGAGTCATATCAAAGCTATCTAGATTGATTCTGGAACTATTTTCGATTTGGATAGGCACATCACTCCAATTACATTCTAACATAAATACAAGTAGGTTAAATTTTACATTATAAGTACAACGAAAGGAGTAATCTCAGGTTTAACGTAATTCCCATGTTTAGATATTCAAAAGAAAAGGTTCTCGCAGAGAGTTTCTAGTAACATGTCTATAAAGTAACCCAATATTCCTTCTAAAAAGCCTAATCAAATATACTAAGTACTCCCTGAAAACAAATCACACGGTCAAACTATATTTAAACTAAATAAAACAATATTTATATATATTACTATTAATAAATTTAATTTATTCCTTAGAAACTAAAATAAGGAGATGTAAGTAAAGGTTAAATATGCAAACAAAACTCCGAACCTGGGTTTCAAAGTAACAGCTATTTTGTACGTTTTATCATGAAAGATAAAAGCTTACTAGGCCGGGGATGACAACTCACTCACGGCCATGTAGCTTAAATACTGAATTAGCTAGTTTTAAAACATTCAATATAACTTAAACGGTATTCAATTTTTCCTAACCAAATATTATTGGTAACATCATTATTCATATCGTTGTTGTTGCCTAGTAATATATCAAATAAAATCAAAATAATCACCTCAATATCAATTGCTAAGGTATATCAATGACTGTCTGTTGGATTTGTTATTACATTGTATTACTTATTTTCCATATTGTAGAAAACATAGTACCTAGCAAGCTGCCTTTAGACCCCTCCATAAACGATTTTAATTTGGCACAGTTTGACGATTCGTAGTAGACCTAGTAAATTCGTAATTAATCCAAACTCCTTTGCTGGCAAAATATCTTTGCTGATCTGTTATCTTACATGGCTCTGAGAAATCTCGTCAAGTTAACAAAGTAATTCTAAAATGTAAACTGATAAATCACACTGTGGCTAAGGTTTTAATAAATGTATATTTTTGTTGAGACTAACGTGCATTCCTGACCCATTAGGTTGTTTCAAGCCCCATTAATACAATGCAAGTCAGGTAAAAAACACGTTGTGTTTTACTATTCGTTGTGGAGAATGATAACAATAATCTTTTGAATACATATTAGTTAAATACTTCTTAAGTATTTAGTACTTTTAAGTGGTTGGTGAACCATCTTGAAATTCCAATTCGAAATAAAAAGGTTGCTTCAAAAGGGAAGACAACCGTGAAGTAAACCTAGGTAAAATTGTTTTAATTATAATCTAATTTATAATAAATATATAGACGATATAGATCCATCGTGCTATTCGTGTGTCAACTACTGAAGTCATAACAAGCACATAAGTGGATGTCAAATAAACAACATAAAGTAAAATCTAACGTCATCTGTGGATATCGATTAGTCACTCTCGTAAAGAATGTGATATGTTTGTTAATGTCAGAAATGATAAGCTAGGTTGTGTAAAGAAGCCTACTTTTGTGAATTGTGTTGTGTTTTTTATTCGGATTCAATTAATAACTATGCATTTGTCTTATCAGTGTTCATGTTCCAATGTAATTTTTGTCTGTAAAATAACCCTGTTATGAAAGATAAATAACTACCCAGAAAACATGTGTTTACTCCGGGGTATAGTGGACTGGAGTAGTGATAGAGTATAAAGCTGTGGTTCCCAATTCCCGGGCTCAAATCAGACAAAAAAAATTATAGGGATGAGATAGTGTGTCATATATGAATATATAATTATATATGAACTCTCTAGCCAGAAGTAATGTGTAAAATCAATCTGGTCTAGACCCCGGTAGCTTGAGAAGATGAAATAAGACAAACTGTCACTATACAGACTGTCCCAAAAGTCCCGGACCGGTTTAATATATTCAAAACGACAACAGATAAATCAATAAGATTTTGGTACTTCAACACCACACCTAAAAATCTACTTTTTTAAGGGACTATCAATTTTCTGTCATATCATGGGGACGTCCCGCAAGGAGTCAGAAGGAAATCTTAAATAGAAGCATAGGTTGACATGCATATCAAATTAAAGACCTTTACTACAAGCAGTGTATTATAATGGCTGTTTTTCCCATTATTTAGATGTAAGAACTGGTGTCCCACAGGGCTCAATTATGGGTCCTGTATTTTTTATTATATATGTGAATGACCTATCTGTTGCTGTTAATAATGACCATGTTAATTCTTTTTTGTTTGCTGATGATTTGGCTGTTCAAATTCAATGTAATGATGTCTTATTTGCAAAAAATGTTCTAATCAAGGTTAATGATACTGTTAAGGACTGGTCAGCTGCAAATTCACTTTGTCTTAATGAACAGAAAACTCAAAACTTGGAATTTTGTTTGAGGCCATACGCCCATGAGAGTATTAATTCTGTTAAGTTTTTAGGAATTCTTCTTCAAAGCAATGTAAAATGGGATAAACATATCACAATGTTATGTAGCAAATTATCTAAGGGAACTTTTATGTTGATTAGGCTAAGATCGTTTGTGTCAACTGATATTCCCATTACAGTTTACTATGCCTACCTTCATAGTTATATATCATATGGAATTATTGTATGGGGCAATGTCACCAATGTTAAGGAATTGCTAATTGAACAAAAGCGTGCTATTAAAGTCATAGCAAATGTTGACATGAGGACTCACAGTAAGCCATTGTTTAGGAAATTCAACATACTCACTGTACCTGCAATGTATATTTTAGAATGTCTGATGTTTATTAAAAGAAATTTACATACTATACCTACAAATAAAAATGTTCATAACTATTTCACTAGAAACTGTAACTCACTTAGAATTTCCCAGTGTAATTTAAAAATTGCTCTGAATTGTTTTGTTGAAATGGGAAAACAACTGTATAATTCTCTACCCTCTCATTATAAATGTTTAGAATTTAACTGTTTTAAGAGGAACGTTAAGCACCTTTTGATTAGTATTAGTCCATATGACATAAATGAGTTTTTCCTTTATGTTAATGACCATGTATAGTATTACTAAAAATGTCTGTGATTATCTGTGGACTGTTTTATAGTTATATTTATTGTAACTAGTTGACACTGCTATGCATTGTAAAATGTTCTGGCAATAAAGATTTGATTTGATTTGATTTGATTTTACTAGTAGATTACAATGCCGTAAATTCAAGCTCAAAAGAATGCCTGAGTAAAAAATGGCAGCCGTTCAAAGATTTCTTGAACCTGCCATTTTTAATCTTTGAACGACTGCCATTTTTTACTCAGGCGTTCTTTTGAGCTTGAATTTACGGCATTGTAATCTACTAGTGAAGACCTTTAATTTGATGTGCATATCGACCTATGCTTACGTTAACAATTTTTTTCCCGATTCCTAGGGCTGTGCCCCCAAATGCAAATTAAATGAATCTTTGAACCACTGTCATTCTTGACTTGGTTGTCCGTTTGAGTTCAAATTTGCGGCATTATATTTTGCTAGTAAATACCTTTAATTTGATGTACATGTCAACCTATGCTTCTATTTAAGATTTCCTTCTGACTCCTTGCGGGACGTCCCCATGATGTGACAGAAAATTGATATTTCCTTAAAAAAGTAGATTTTTAGGTGTGGTGTTGAAGTACCAAATCTTATTGATTTATCTGTTGTCGTTTTGAAAATATTAAACCGGTCCGGGACTTTTGGGACAGTCTGTATATTATAGTATATTGATGTGCAATATCGGCTTTGATGAACCATTGAAGAAACCACTTTGCAGAAACCATAAACCCCAACTCTGTATTTAGACACAGACTAAATAGATTATCATCAAAGAGTAGAGTTTGCAGACAGTTTTTAAGACCAGGGGTGATCAGTTGGCCTATTCTTTACTACAAAAGCGAGGATGTCTTACTTGCTTTGATGTATTCCACTAAAAATCATGAAATGATTTATTTTTGTAAAGAAATACAACCGACTTCAAATGTTCTAAAAAGAATGAAATAATTTCAATAAAGTAAACTTGGTTGGTAATGGGGAAGTCGGTAAAAAATGAAAAAAATATGTCTTTTGATATAGTCCTACGTGATATTTGTCAGTTAATTAATTAAAACAAAGATAGACACAAAACATACTCAGCAGAATTTTCATTTTCAATGGGTTCAGAAAAAGATTTATGTATGCCATTGGCCCTGGCTAAAAAACCATAAATGTTTATTTCTCGATTTTGGAGCTTAAGTTAAATTTTACATAAATCAATAGATTTAAGGATATTATTTGGCACATCTAATTGAATCTGAAAATAGTATGAATGTTTGCTGCATTTGGAGGTGGGTGTACAATCTAAAAACCTTGTTCTACGACCGTTGATAGTCATAACAATTATATATAAAACTTGTATTTTTTGTATTTTGAACAATTAAGTATACATTTGTTAGTGAACAAGTGAGTTTCAGACGGTATCAAATAATAACGGTCACGAAAGCACGCTAATACTGTATTTAATTTCAAGCAAAACATGTACACATCTCTAAACACATCATGGCTAATGGGGTTTATGTTAGTATAAACCTTCTTTTAACTACCTAAAATCCAAACGACTTAAATTCATCCCAGTTGTTTTAGGTTATTTTACATTATTTTTAAACCTGTATAAATTATTAACTACTGGCAGTTGGTTTCTTTCTCAGCAATGCTATTCTAGGAAAAACCAAGTAACCTGTCTCGATCATTTAACTTTCAGCAAATAAATAATTTTATGTGTAATTAAGATTGCACACTGTAATTAAGAGTCCTGACTAGTGCTGCTATCCAACGATCACTTTGGTCATTACTGAAACTAACTAAGCTGAGAACCATGCACGTAGAAATGTTGTCGACGCTTACCACAACGTCAGCGCATTCCGTGTCTGGCACACATCCGGTGCTGCGAAATTGTCCAGAAAATTCATCACGTCTATAAGTGAGGACGATTTGTTAGGTTTATTAAAGGAAGACAAGTATGAAATGCATAAGGGAATTTAATTAGGAAAAAAATTAGCCACTTTTAAACACAGCAATGCTTAATATTTTGTTTAGTTCTTTATTTTGTTTGTGTGTGTTTATTTTGATGTTTATTTAAGCCGGAGGATTTTTAAAGTTTAAGATAGATATAAGGGGACAAATTGTAGACAATTTCCATACTTAATATTATAGCATAACATAGTCTCACAGAGTATATTCTATTGCACACCTTATAAGAACCTCGAACAGATAATTTCATCAAAAGGAAGTTCTACAGTTCGAGTTTTATAAGTGGTAACATCAAGGTAACAATGTTACAGCAAGGATGAAGTGATATTAAACATACAGTTTTATTAAAACTTTAAAATAAATTGTCGAGTAAAAACAACTATGTTTGAACCATTTTTTTTATTGTTAAAAAGTAAGTCTAAATTGTGCTACTTTTAGTGAAATTCGCTATAGGTAAGAAGCTGTTATCGAAGGTGGCACGGTTGACCGATGTGCTTTTTCATCTTGTCCCTCTAGAGGCAAAAATACTATTCGTTAATTTTGTTTATATAACTTGAGTATTTTTTTCTGATTATGATGATATTAAGCTTGAAGGTGTGAGGATGAACTTGGATGAGCTCGCGAACCAGCATGATTGGAGTATAAGAAGGGAGGGTTATTAGGGATTTATGGGCTAAAAATCGGGGTTTCTAATTTTTGCTCCTCAAAACTTAAACTTTTCCATGTTCTTTTAAACCTTTTTCAAGTGCGTAAAAAACAAATATCTTAAAGTATTTCAATGTTTATTGATTATCAATTTAAAATTCCTATGAAATTCTTATGTATAATAAGTAATCCGATGTAGTTTGCTTGTTTATGGATATTTTGATCATTTTTTGCAAACTCTTTACTTTATACTAAGCAATTAATGTTGTTCTAAAAACGACATTTAATTACCCTTCCTATAGCAGCACAACTTTGTAGTTGTAAGCCTAATTTTATTTAATTCGATTAAATTGAAAATACAATGAGGTAATTGGAAGTCACTTTAGTATGCAGGTTTGCTGAGGCAGGGCTATTCATTAAAAAGATCATTTATAAAATATTGGTTGTAGAGTATTGCATTTTTATGCATAAATAAAATTCTTGCTCTATTGTATGTATTTGCAAAAAAATACGCAATTTAAATACTAATAAGAAGATAACATATTTTAAGGTTAGTAAGGTTCGTATAAAAATGCAAATAGTCATATTCATTAGATACCCTACTTTTATGACTCGTCAGTTTTATTTCTCAAACCTAACTTAAACAATATAATAACAGCATTCAAAACTACAATCCTCCTAAGGGGAAGAAGAGGAAGAGATTGTTATGTTGAGACACTTCAACTCCTCTCACACTCCATTATCTCAAGTGCTACACTGAAGATAATGTTAGATAAGGGTTGTAGTATCAGTATCAAACCTAGTGTTTCCTTATTCAATTGTTGAAAAATCAGCAGGGTAGTCAAATATGTTTAGTCATTTTATTGTTTGTTTGCCCTTTTGGACGGTGATCTTTTAGTATATATTCTAGCATAAAATCAATTTTCGTTTAATTGAAGTTGAGCCCTGAATACAACTAAAAATTTAAAATTAGTCATTGGTTAATAACTTATATAAATAAATTTTCTGAAAAATATCTTGTATCCTTAACTGCATTAAACATTCTTCGGCCAAACGTCGGTTTACCCTTATAATTCTGTAAAGCACGTTGACCAAATAATTACAAGTGAAAGTGCAAGACGAAAGTTAATCTATATAGAATTCTAATTCAACACGTGTCACTCTGTGTGCATTTGTTAGTATGTTCTTTATCTTTTTTTTATTTTCAAGATGTTGGTGGCTTCTTTTAACCTCGCATTTGCCCGTTCACATTGACTATTGGCCCGTGCGTTGTACGTATCCAAAAAGGGTGAGCCGGTGCAGTACGAAAATGAAAAAAATGTTTGTGGCACTGACCAGTATCTGAACCACGACATCGCTGCCTTGGGACCGAAGTCCGTGACACTACTGACTGAGCCACCGACTCACCTAAATGTTAGTATGTGTTGTCTGTATTTTTTTTCTATTCCATGATTTGGTATTCAAAGGTTAAATGGACGTTTGTCGCAAAGAGATAAATTAGACCAGTTTGTATTGTACTTAATTTGTTATCATATTTTTTAACTCTGAACAAAGATTACTTTACCTGATTTATGGTGTTGTTGGTAAATTTGATTAGTTTCTAGCCTAAGCCATTGCTTTGTTAAAGCATAAACTTCCTATATCGTTGTAATATGATTAGCTAGACAATTTAATAGTAAAATTTACTATTTAACTTATTGACTTATTACAAATATGCTGTTCATTACTCTTAAGCTGAACCCGGGGTAGCGTTACTAAGTTTGGTTTCCCGAACAAACAAGATTATTAAATTTATTGAAATTATTAAATTTGAAAATGTTTTGAATAGAAAGTTTTAAACGGGAAAGTGCAAAAGACAAATAATAACCAAATTTTAATAATTGGTCACGCAATGTGGATATTTAAAGGCATACACTTGCCATTGGTTTTGAATTAACGTTCTGAGGGGAAATGGTAAACACCCTGGTCTTGTTACTATCTAACTTCAATCTTTTTGTTACATGATTGGTTGATAGTACAATGCCAAATGGAATCTGGGTCTGGCAAAGATCTTGATTAAAATTGAACCAGCAACCTTCAGATATGAAAGCAAGGACTCGGCTACCCAGACCATTTCCAGTGCAATTGGACATTATAAAGGATTAAGGGATACCTAACATTCCTTATAACCTTTAAGATTTCTAAGCTAAGAGGCCTGTAATCCAACTACTAGGAGGTCATGTATTGTGGATATTTATAGGCATGCACTGTGGATGCGATGCTCCCTGGTGTGGATTAATGTCCGTGCTAGTGAAAACCACGGCTATCCGCAGTAGTATTGTTACAAAATTGTTTTTCTCGTCTTTTTAAAATCATATTTATTACACTGCATGATCTTTGCAAATATAAACAAAGTCTTTCATAATTGCTCGTCTATTCAGAATCTGTTACTTATTTAAGGTAATATTTAATTTTGAACACGCCTGATTTCCTTGTTATTTATGATTAGTACATAGGGTGACCGCCATTGTTATTGTTTTTGCTATTAGTTATTGTTGTTAATTACTATATAACTATTATTTGTTTTTTTTTTCAATGTCTAAGTGTCAAAATGTTATTTTAGCCATCTTGAACTGCACATTGCATTACTATTATATTGATATAGATAAAGTTTGTAAACAAATAGCACCACATCAAACAAGATGTAATGTTCGTTAAAATAAAATAAAAATCCTGATAATTAGACTAAATCGTTAATTTGTACAAGGAAAAAATTTTGTCCAGATTCCACAATAAAACTGTTGGTCCCTTAGTTGCCATTAGCTGTTTGGGCTTTAAGTAACAGCTGTGTCTAAGGAACATCTCAGTCTTAGTCAAAGGCTACACAAGACAAGACTACAAGATTGTTCCACTCATCCTTCAATCATATTTGAGTTTAAATATGCACATAGGGGCATCCCCATCTTAAATAATTGATATAGGCAATTGATTGATAATTGAAACTAAGTTTTGTGTTAACAACAACCGTTCATTTCGTTACATTTCTAATAGGGACTGGGTTAGTTGAGTATTCAAATAATACATTATCACAATAATACAGAAAAACAATGTGTCAAATACTTGTGACCATTATTATGTATAAATCCTACTGATTGAAATCAATGTACATAATTATATATATATTAGAGCATTGAGTGTGAGTGAATTTGAACGTCTCTGAAACGCTCCGCAGGTCTTTGAATTTGAGGAGAATCTTCTGACTTGTGCAAGGAGCTGCATAGTGCATAGTTATGCAGTTTCAGTATAACAGTATAGATGTTTGACGTAGAAAGTGACGTTTCTATCATAATTATGTTGTTTTTCATGATTGTATGGGCCTTGGTTATGGTGTTATTGTATTGCTTTCTCTGTGAGTAACTCCCTAATTTGAGTAACAAGTATTATTTTTACTGTAATATTTTAACCAATATATTACATTAAAACCCAAAATTTCTAATATTGAATGGATCACTCATTTAGGATTTTACTTAATGAAAGTAAAAGTTTTGAAAGTATAAATATTTATCACCTTAATAATACTATCGTGCAAACTTAGTTAACAGTCCCTTTGTTTTACTTTGCTTTATAAGTATACTTCTTTTTGTAACATAAAAATGCACATTATTTAGGAATTTAAAAGACCTAAAGGCCTACTCCCACTAAATAAACTCTTAAAGCATGTGTGTAGGTATTATTTAGAGTGTGTCATAATTTTATTTTCACTCACAGGAAGAATGTAAAAAAATCATAAAATTGTAAAAATGAAATGGGTCAATTTTACTTGGGTGTGTATTTAGACCGTATTACAACCAGGGATATATATCCACAGGGTATTTTACTAAGATTACCCTGGTTTTTAGAAGGGAATAGTAACTCTATTTGTTTTAATAGACCTAGCCCTATCCTAGATGGCTAAAGAGATATTTAGGCAATAACTTCTGTAGCTTGCCAACTGTTATCATTAACATCAAGATGTTTGATAATTTAGGAAGGAGAATCATGGATAGAGGTTGGAAAACATAATTTTTCGTAAACCTCTAATTATCACCGCGTGAGCCTTATTAGTGGCATCAACAGGTATCTGCAATCATAACATCTCTGACGGTTAGGTATGCAGGCGACATCCTAGCAGAAGTAAACAGGACTTGGTTTTTTGTATGGTCTGATTATTCATCACTACAGACTAGGACAGTTTGGATCCGAATTCCTTTCTACATGGTTAAATACAGTTTAGATAGCGTTTTGAAGTTAGAGTCTTGGATTTTTCAGTTTTTTGGTCTACTTGCTAACTAAGAGATTAAATAAAAGAGGTTTAACTTCGTTTTGTTCGTTTTGTGAAGGAGTTTAGTACTTTCTTTTACTGTTACATATCCCACTGTGCAACTGTTCAATTTCCATTTAAAATTTACTTCCTTTTGTTCTCAAAGGTGCTCCGTACCTGCAAACAACTAGTAATGTTCTTCGTGAAAATTTCTCATTTGGACAGTGAAGGTTGTGAATTTCGTTTTGACATGAAGAGTGGGCCTGGACACCCAATTTCGTCGTAACTACTACAACATTTGAATATAACTTTTGTTGAAAACTGGCAAAACTATTTTTTTTTTTTTTTTTTACTTTTGGGACATTTTATACAATTTTTGAATTTTTATTTCTATTTTTTGTGCCTGGATTTCTTTCCATGACTACCCCAGTCGGTCGCTTGTGGTGCAGGATTATGTGGTGCTTTTTTCATTCTAAGTAATATCGAGAGATTATTTTTTCTCTGGCAATCTCCAATTATACCTTATACTCTGTCGGACCTAGGCTAGGTCTGTCTAACCATTTCTGGTTCATACGTGTAATTCTGAAGGTAAGAAGGATCTTTTTAGCGAATTTCCCTATAGGGAAGTAGCTATTACCGTAGGTGGCACGGTAAGACCTAGACCCGGGACCGATTTACTTTTTCATTTTGATGTCCCCAGAGGCCAAAAACACCATTCGTTCAAATTTTTATATATGTATATATATATATAGACTTATATATATATATATATATACGTCCGTGAACGCGATAACTTGAGTAATTTTTGTCCGATTTTGATGAAATTTGGTTTAAAGGTGTAAAGCGGGATAAACTTGAATGAGTTCGCGAACCAGCACGATCGGACCATGGGAACGGGGCTTTACGGGGGGTTTTACGGGGTAAAAATTGGTTTTTCTCACTTTTGACCCTCAAAATACAAAATTTCCCGATTTCTCTTTAGACCTTTTTAAAGAGCTTCAAAAAACAAATAATTTAGTATACAAAAGTATTTTGTTCGATTATTAGTAACGGAGAAAATTCAAAAAATTGTAAATTTAAAATTCCCATGTTATTCTTATGGAGAATATTGTCAAATGTTGTAGTTTGCTTGTTTATGGATAAATTTTGATCAAACTTGGCAAATTTATTTAATTTGTACTAAGCTATCAATATTTTCCTCAAAAACACACTTTATTAGTTTCCTTGTAGCAGCAAACCTAGGTACTTGTTAAACCTAATGTTATTAAAATATATTTAACTGAAAATCAATTCAGACAAATGGAAATTCGCTTAGTCGGCAGGTTTGCTGCGGCGGGGGTATTTTATTTTGGAGTTGTTTTAACCCCATAGAATCAAGACAAAATTATAGGTCACCAAACCCATTTTCTAAGGATGCCGCAACTAGTGACATTTTTCTTTTGTCCTGAGTTTTGGTAAAATAAGACTACTAAATAAATATAAGACCATCAAAATCACTGTAGAACTCAGACATATCCCATCAAGCGCACTTGTGCAACTCCTAGGACTTTCTTGATTACTCAGGTTGCGTAATTTCTTGCACTTTTTTATTTTTCTTAGAGTAAATTTTTTTACAAAGTTTAAATGCTAGATTACACACTTCAAGGCTTAGGTTGTGATACTCTTGTAAAAATATATTAGGTTGCTACACTTACCTTACTTTGTTGTAACACTTTGGATTACGTTTCTATAGTTTAAACTTAATTAAAAACATTCCTTACATCGGAATTCCAAAATTCAACTTTATATTAATGTTAATTACAATGCATACGCATTTAATTAAATAAAATTAGGAAAAAGCATTATATTTAGTCTTTTAGTTATGTCATATGTTTACAGGTCACGAGTTGAGGCAGTTTTTTCGCCGGAGACGTATTCAGTCGTGGTTTTATTTCAGACCTCTTCACTCGCGGCGAGGCTAACAACCAAAAAAAAAATAATAAAAAAAATAAAAGAAACGGGGTTAAAAGCAGCAACCCTGAGGAAAACAGCTAAACAGCTTCCATGGTGCCTGCATGAGCTAAAACTTAACGTACAATCTGTCATCAACCAATGTTGTGTTTTAAAATTGGTAGTTATATTGTTGAAACATAAAAATCTAAGATTGTGATTTCTATAAAGTGTTGATTATACTTGTTATTTCTAAGGCAATTTTGTTGACTCCCTTAAACTCGCTATGACCTGACACTATGATTTAAAGACTAAGTTATTCATTCACATTGACAAAGTTGTTTGAATATTTTTAGACACTATTTAACATATTTTAAAAATTTCCAATAATTCAGCTTAGTGTAAATCTAAATTCTGTTGTATTTTTAATCTGTAATCTGTTAATATCTGTGTTAATAGGTGTTCGGTTCGATTTCGGAATACTTCAGTTGGGTATTTTTTTTACCAGAAGCATTTTTTATTTAAAAAGTGAATTAGTTACGGTATCACAAACATTTTAAAAGTTACTTATTTTTTATACAATATAATATACTGTATAGTGTAGGCCTACATTACAAAGAACATATTTTTATAAAAACTGTTTATTCGGTATTTCGTCACCCAAATGTTAAAGCCTATTTAAAGTAGAAACCCTAATATCTTTTTTTTATTGATAATTTTAAACCATTATTTTCTACATCCCAAAAATCTCCTATGGATTTAAATATTATTCACAAAGTATAACTTAGATTCCGTAATAACAATTCAACAGTATTTTATATATTTTACGAAATGTAACCTTGTTCAATTAAAAAAGGATTGTAGTTTTTTGTTTGGATTAATAATTAAAAACTACAAAAATACACAGCGGACTCAGCTCAGTTTAACCTGTTTCGTACACGCCTTTTAAACATCGTTAGAAGTAAAATTTTTAGTGCTCTGTATAGAAATCGACACGTACTGATCATAACTAGCAAAGTTTGCTTAAGCAATGTGCTTTACACAATTTATTATAAAGATTGAACATTTTGTTGATACTGTATGAACAAAATTCCAATAATTCAATATTATTTTATATAATCAGCCGGTGTGAATATATAGCTACATATATATACTTAACTACTTGATCCAAGGTGCATTTTGTTTACTTTTTATAAAATTAGAGTAACGGTAAAAGGTTCAGTGGAAAGGAGTTTAAAAACTCTATAAAATCCGAGTTTAACCCCATTTATTGACCCTGAACCATATTTTTTTGGGATAGCCTACAGTACCTAATTTTACTTTTAAATCTAGGAAATAAAATCACGAACTAACATAAAAATTACAGTCGTAAAAGACCATTAGTATGCGTTAACTAACTTTAAATTAAAACAAAACACCTGCATCATAAAGGTTTATTTCTCGCACTATCCGTAGTGAGTAAAATACTCATAAAAAATTTTTTTTGAAACAATTATCCTTTAAATTGATTGCACACATTCTCTTAATATAACAAATATCGCCGTTATAAACTGGATTTTATATGGCTTACTAACTTCTTGTTATGGTCCAATGTTGTAGGGATATAAACTACAAATCCTTTAAAACGTATTTTTCAAGTGCATGAGCATTTTTCCTTATTGAAGTTGTGATTGGTTTTTGACATTGTAATCGATGCTTCCAGTCAGAAGTGTTCCACTTAACGAGTATTCTGTGAAAAAAGGTTAGTTTGTTACGTTGAAGGGTCCATATAGAGCTAAAAAGACAGGAATTTCCACAGCCGCAGTAATAAAAAGCCGAGTTTAATTCCAATATTGTTATCAGTTTCCTGGTGACTTTTGTGTCTACAAATTGGCTACGAATTAATTGTTTCTACATACAACGTAATTCTGTTTTAACTCGTAATTTAGTATGTTAAAATGATTGTGTATTGGTGAGTTTTAAAGCTATCATAAAATAATATATTTTTTATCACTAGGGCCAAAAGTGACTCTTTTCGATTCGACCTCAAGCTATACGATCGAGGTGAAGCCTAGGTCTGAACATAAAAGAGGGTTGAAAAGACACTTTTCCCCTGAGGTAGTACGAACCTGCTTTGAACTATATTTTTGTCATATTGCACCATTATTTAAACAAAGTATGTTACAACACTAAAAATTTTAATTTACAGTAACCTCAGACAACTACTTCTAACTTGTTTTTAATTTAATTTGTTAATTGAAGAAAGAGCCTGTTTGGTAAGTGATTCAATTGTTTCGTCGATTGTGTTAGTGTACATTATATTATCTATATGTCAGCTATTTACAATAAGGCAACAATAAACTATAATTGATACATACTTCCGTTACATGCGATTGTTTACAATCGAAATTTACAACTGAAATGACATCAGCTGATTTTTACTCCCTAGGGGCTAAAAACGATTTTTCCTCCCTAAAGAGTAAAAATGCCACTTTAGACCGGTGACGCATGCATGAAAAAACGGCTGTTTTTGCTGCAGAATACTGGAAAAAGATTTGTATCACGGCATTTATTTATGTTCTTACATAAATACATTGAAATATTTCAAATGTGTATTCTTAACTAGTATCAAATAAAATATTTTCTTACCATACAATTTTTAAGGGGTTTTAAACTTATACTTTAAGTTGAAATTTGGCTTGTTGGAAAATATTTTGTGGATTTTACCCAGGCCACACTAACAGGCCATCCTGCAGTGCGGGCAGCACAACACTACGTGAAAGTAGTGGAAAGTTGTACTAAAATCTTATTGTTAAAATTTGACTAACAGCCAGCTTATTTTATTTATTTTATATGGGATATGGCAGTAATCTATCCACTAGTGTGATGTCATGGACCTTGCAGCATGGCATGTTTTTCTAGTGGGGCATGGATTTCACTCACCTTTTTCGCTGATGTCAAGGACTCATCAGTTACGATGGAAACACGCCCAAAATCGTCCCACATTTGAAGACTGGCTTTTCAATTGATTCCAAAACCATCCTGCTTCCTTAGGGTTAGCAGTCATTAATTTTTAAACCACGCATGGGTACTTTTATGGTTTCTGTTTGTAAAACGTGGATTGTCTAACTCTAAGAATACATTTTTATCCAAGTGTCAATCAGCCCAAAGTTTTATATATTTTTTTTATTTATACATGAGATACTTTACTTACATAAATGTCCTCTTTTGTTGATTCGGAAGCATTTAGTTTCAATCTTTAAGTTTATACAAACACCTCAAAAAAATTATATATTCATATACATGAAGACAACGATTAAACTTTAATGAGTCTTAATCCCGTCTTACTACAAAATGTAGCCCACTAAATAATAGTAGACTTAAATTTTAAGTGACTTTGAACATTTCATAGAGTCTATGATTAAATTTATCCCTGTTTTAATTTTTTTTTTTTTTTTTGTAACAAATGTCAAGTATTACAACTATAGTTTACTGGAAATAATGTGCTTTTGATAAAGTTCAACAGAATGACAACACTAACTCAACATTGACAACAGTCACAACATTGATCCTAAACAGCACTTAATATTCTTGAATCGTCCCAAGTTGGCAGGTGCCAACTTCGTCAACTCACTCTTCAGTATCAACTCTTAGGACTGTTGACTTGTAGTAACACTGTTATTGTTACAAGTTTGGGATTGATTTTGAACTTACCAGAAAGCACTATTGTAAAATATATTAAAATATACTAAAGCACTCAGGATGAAAAAAATAATGTTTTAATATACAATTATTTATAAAAAAACATGCCTTAAACTTTAGAATAACTAATTGGTCACATTTAAACAGTCAGCAAAACATGAAATACAATTTAAACTCAGGCTATGAGGAGTTGATATTTTATTCAAGTTTAAACGGTAATATTAAAGCATAATCCTCAAGAACATCTCTTCAAATGTGTATAGCCCGATATCATGTGAGTACCTCGTGATCGAGGTACTGGTGGAAAATCGTTAGAATATTCTGAGAGCAGTCTTTGTTCCATGGTAGTTCTCGAAATCTTCTTGTAAAATATATATTCAATCTACTACAATAGTAAGCATATTGTAGTTGACTTTGTTTATTTAAGCAGTAGTTATGATTCTTGTACACTGTATAAATTCCTTCGTTATGTATTGTAATCAACATATCCAAGGATATAAATATAAAAATGTTTGGAAGACCTATCTGAAACTTATTTGGAAGTAAATTTAAGGCCCCTTTTGAAGAGTCAGAGTATTATGGTGCAGCAAACAATACTGTTTTAAGAACTTTTTCTCTTTCGGAGATGTAAGAAATTCTAATAACATGAAATTACAGGTGAATTCAGCAAACACCACATCTTGTTACAGTTGATACTAACTTTGGAAAATGAAGTTATGACACAAACAAATAAATGTACATTCATCAAAAACTAAATGTAAACCACTAAATGTTCATATTCATTCTAATGCATAATTTTATGTCAAAACTTAAGTTTTCAAAAACATTTTACTGTTTTTTTCTGGAAATGATGTACTTTTTTAAATGTCTTCATTTCATCCGACTTCTGTAAATTATAAAACTGGCTTACGTTTCATTCAATATCATTGTCAAAAGAAAAAAAATTAAATTATATTAGTTAAATTAAATCAGAATTTAATTAATTTAGTTAAATTAGTTAATTAGTTTAATTAATTAAATTATTATTGTATTGAAATTGTATACTATTGTTTCAAAAAACTACTTTTTTTATTTCTGTTTTGGTCTCAAATTCAAATCAAAGTGCCTCCTCTCTGAACCTGGTTAGTCAAATTCTGGCAGGACACAAATATTGTGTCCTGGTCAGATTAAAAATACACCGACAGCACCGTTGTGATCATTAGAATCTTAATAAAAGCTCGACCTAAACATTTTTTCGAAAGGTGGGTACGTTTATAGCTCAACTTGTAATAATTCAACTATTGGGCTTAAGTTGAACAAATAAGATCACATCGCATAGGAAATGTACTAATATTAAATTTAATGCACATTGCGTGTTATTGTTTTCTCTTGTGTTCGTATTTGTTCATTCTAAGTTATAGTTGTATCTACAAAGTGAAAGTATAGGTAAATGTCATCTTGGATCTGATGAAAGCTACTAACAAGACCTTTGCAATCTGCACGAGACACACACCATTGACAATCAATAGTCGACGGCTCTCTATGTTTCATTTGTTTACTGAAATTTTGATTTAGCCTCTTAACTAATAAATAAAATAAATAGAAATTTAAATTCCAGAATATTCTTGGGTACATTTAAAGTTGATTTACCTTTGCCGCAATAACATCCATATAATTTTCTTCACATAAGAGCCTAAGTACTCCTCGAAGAATAAATGTGCATTCTTTGGGCCATCACCAGCATCCTTCAGACGTGATGTCCAGAGGCTGCTCTACTGACACCTCTCCGCTCTCTATCAGTGTTGGTTATTTGGTGGTGCCTCTAAAGGGCCACATGCTTGGTGCCGGGAAGTGCTGATTCGTGTCAAGTGATGGGATTTGTGCTCTTGGAGTTCCTTGGTGGTGCCTTTAGAGGGCCACACGCTCAACAGTGTTAAGTGATGAAATGTCTTGTCAGCATTCTATCAAATAGTTTTTCTCCCTCCAGATCCATCCTTTTGTTACATAGTTTTGTTTTTATGTTACGTTAGCTTTTTCACAGTTTATTATATTGTTATCTACTGCCATAGTCTATTATTGTTATGTATAGTAAATTTATTAATGTTAATTATTTACAATGTTGTCATTTTGATGAATACTGATTTTATTGATGTTAATTATTCACACTTATTGTTATTGTAGTTAATTATTTACACTGTTTCTTGTTATTTTTATTGATGTTTATATTTCACACTTTGCTTGTTATTGTTATTGATGTTAATCATTTACTCTGTTTCTTGTTATTGTTACTTTTTTCACAATGTTGTAACTGTTGCAATTTTACTCAAACTGTCCACCACCACCACCAAACTTCTTACTCATTTATTAAAGTTTTCTATTGTATATTATCTTGTTGCATGTAAATCTTGTCTAATGTATTATTTTGTAAAATGGCGATTGCTGTCGGAATGAATAAATAAATTTGCGTTGAGTATTACAACCCATTTGTAGCAACTAATTTAGTTTAATCTTTCCGATGTTGTACAGATCGATATGAGGCCTATGGTGTCAATTTCCCAATTCGTTTAGATAATAGTGAACCAGCATAAATAAATGTTGGTGGGTCATCAGTAAAACTGTATCATGATCAATTTTTATAACATACTAACTTCAACAGATCTGGATGATTTTCAAGTTACATTGAATAAAGTGAACATACCAACCTATATATATATGGTATATATATATATATTATATATATATAGTATATATAGATATGGTATATATATATATATGGCGTATTTATGGTACCATACCAGATATCAGCATCCAACGAAGTGGTCGTGTGTAGTGGTCGGCGTTCGCCGCCAAGAGCCTTGAGGACCACAGCCGTGCACTATCTTTTTTATCCTAATTTTACTTAAAATAAATTCTACAGCCTTTTTTAGAATGTTACGTATTTTCAATTTTATTTTCCCTACTTTTCCTATTTTACTTAATTTTACAAACCGGTTTATTATATAGACAACTAAACAGGCCTAGGTGGATGGACCTATTTTTATTGGAAGTTTATGTAAGAACTAGTGCCTGAGCACTTGACGGGAATATTGTAGACATACCCTTAAAAATAAGTGACACTTTATGAAGGATCACTTTTAATTTAGAATTAAAATTAAAGTAATTAGTTAATTTAGCCACATAACATATAGGCCTGATTGGTTAGGGCCTATTCACTTTTGTTCAAAGTCTAGTCAACAATTTATTTTCATTATTTTTGCATTGTATCCATTTGAATCAAAAACTCCTTTCAATAGCCGTAGTTTTCGACTCACCTGTTTGTTTAAATTTCTCTACATGGATAAAAAAAGGTCTATTATATAAAAGCTTATTATATTTTAGCCAAAGATACGTTATTAAAATTAATATAACAGCAGGATGTTTGAATATTTAAATAAATGCTCTTGGTTTGTCTGTGACATAAAAAATACATAAGTGAAACTATTTATCCCGTCTCAAAATAACAATACATTTTTAATCAGCAACTTGAAAATGCAATCTTCTTTGATGATGGCAGTCTGTATATAACATATTTGTCATTTTACACGTATTATTCGAGGAGGGTCCAGTCTCCACATCACTGGCGGATCACACGTACATTCACTCTGAAGTGGGTAACCGCAATGCAATATAAGGTGAAGAAGATAGATCCCAACTCTATAACGTCTTCTTCTAGTCCTCCACCTCATCTTTTGCTCTATAAACATATGAACAAATGTCTATATGTCTATGTTGAAATAAAAAAGAACCAATGTTTAAAATACTTACCATATTTTGTATTCAGTTTATTTACCAGAAATCTGAATACAAGTTAGACTTTGTTATATTTATATTTGCCTATTTTATTTTTTTTTATTTTTTTTTATATTTGCCTCCAGGATTGATTTATTGACATAAAATGAGGTTACTAACCTGTCGTCAATCAGTCCTATATTGTCGTGGATGACTATATTTTCGGGGTTAAAACCCCATTTTCAAATCTTCAAACATATTCTCTTGCACAATCCGTTGTCAAAATAACTTCACACATACACATACAAAAACATTTATAATTACAAAATCATGTACATGCACGTGAGGCCGGCCAACGACAAAACCAGAGTCGACAGGTTAGTAACCTCATTTTATGTCGAAAAGTTAGGCGTATTTGATAAAAAATCAACTTGAAAAAATGTCAATGTGTTAAGTAGGTTTTGTTACAGTATATTAAAGTGAGTATACTTATAAAACCTTGATATAAATGTGACCTGTGTTAAATATTTTTTAGTGTATATCATTTAGTATTTAATATTATTTTGTAAACGTATTGTAAAATAAGCCACTTCCTAGTATAACCAACACACATTATGTAATTTCAAGGAATCCTTAATTGCCTGTTTCCGATTTGTTCAATTAATTAATTTAATCCCTATCAACTAATCTAATACGCTTCACATACTCATAAACAAATTCAAACCGCACAGTGACAATTACAAAAAGAAAGAAGATAGGCTTATTGACTTCGTGATATCAATTTTAGGCTATATAATATTTATAAACAATACTATTGCATGATATAGTTTACAACTAATCGAAATAACTACTCACTGAAAGAGTAGTAAATTCCAATCACAGCGAGGCCAAGTACAAATCAAGGATCAACACAATCCAGAAGAGATCTTCTTCCACGCTGAACATCTTGACAATGTTACAGACAATGTACTACTGAGCACTATCTACTGTCTACGTCATGTGGTTCTTCTCCAGTCCAACGGCTTACGAAACGAGACAGAGACGTGTGCATTGAAATATGCTCAATGCTATGTGAGGTAACGTGCGTTGATGTTAGTGTGTATTATAAAATTGATTTTCTCAAAATAACTACATAGTTTGACGTCTAATTATTTTTTTTTTTTTGTATTTTATTAATGATTTTAAAATCTTTACATATTTGGTTTTATCTATGTTAATATGATAAATCTGAAAGTATTAACCCGCATTAATAATTTCTAGGTTATCAAACAATAACTAAAAAAAATCGCTTGGTGTAATAAACCAAATGAAAAAAATCTACCTATCCTGTGCTTTCATACTAAAACTATTTTTTTTTTAATAAACTCTTAGATTTAATCCAGCACTCTTCTTCTAGAGCTTACTTTGTATAAGAGGTTGCGCCAATAATCCTCTTCATGCTTAATATTAAAGGACAGGGATCATTCTGAATTTACATACTTAAGTTACTTTTATTAACTCAAAATTTTAACCTAGCATCCTTTGTATAGCATACTTCAGGTTAGATTTTTACTCTCTTGCCTAGCAAAAAGAAATCAGGGACGCAATTTTCAATGGTAAGAAATATCTGCAATTTTGACACCTGATAAATGTCGGCATTCTTTACAAGCCTAAACAAAATGAACAAATGCGTTCTCAACAAATCAACCATACCTACTAACTCTAACCTAATTTTGAAACATAAAATTAAATCATTGTACGCATCAAGTGCCACTTTCATTTCTGACATAACAATATAAGAGCTGATAAATCTCCTATGACCAACGCTCAGATACATTTTATATGACATTGACATTCGGTACTCATTTTGATTCTATATGCCTTTGTATTACCTAGTTTGACGAATCTTTTTCTTCTGTTCATCAGCTCCTAGACTCTCTTTATGAAGTATGTTCATTTTTTTAGTTTAACGTATTACAACAATAATATTAACAAGCAGACAATAATATTAACAAGGAAAAACTTAGGCTACAGTGAAACAGTTAATATTTTCACTATCAGGAAATATTTGCACTGTTATTTTAGTGTTGAAGTATGGTTTTGGGTAGGCCTAATATTAAAATCATTATGTAGGTCATTGTTAAAAAGCATGCCAATTCCATGAGCATTGTGTGAAGCGTGACCTTAATGTTGTCACGCTAAGATAATGATTTGCAAAATGTTACGCTACAATAAGTATCCAATTGGTTTATCTAATTTTTGATAATCAAACAGAAGTAGTATTCCCGTTAAAACACGTAGCATTTGATCAGAAATCAAAAAATATTATACGAAAAAAAATTTTGAAATAACGATTTTGTCAGAAAATATGGCTCAATGTGGTTCAACTAGACTAACTTGACCTTATTTTGTCTCATTTTACAACTAACTATGGTGATTCAAAAAAAAGGAATGCCCATAAAACCATATCTTGGAGTTTGGCTGTTTACTTGCAAGACACTCTGTATCATATATGATTTCTAACCAGCTCGAAATTTCTCTGGACAGTGGAGGCTATCTATTGTATTTTAAGCATTATAGCCTATGTTATCTGTACCCAAGACTGTGATGATTTTGAAAAGTGTGTAGGGATTTTTCTCCTAAACTGCCTACAAAGTTTTAAAATGTTTGTGTTGCAGCGTGTTGTGTGTCGACAAATGTTACAAAACGACAAACGTCAAAACTTGAATTTGCTCTGGAAGCTATCTATCCTTAAGCATTATAGCCTATATTATCTGTAGGCATACACAAGAGTGTGATGACTTTAAGTGTCAAGGGTTTTTCTCCTAAACTAGGCTAGGCTACCTAAATTTTTGTGTGAATAGGCCTAAGTAATTTCAATTAAACAAAGCCAAAACAAAAACGAAATATCCAGGAAATATTTGTTAATGGAAACTCCAATCAAGGGCTGCAAAAGATTCTTCAAGGTTAAAACTACTCATTATCCAATCCTAAAGTGTCTTTTGTATAGATAAAATAAATACTTAACTCTTGATTTGATGTCAATTAATATTTTCATTAATTATGCCATATACACCATAACGGTGTTGTTATTAGGAAAATTTGTTCTATGAAAGCGTGTAACATAAGGTATTTTAAATTAAAGCTTAAATTTATTATTATTTATTCTTTAATGTTTAGTTTCACGAGCAAAGCTTGGTCCCCAGGTACTATGATTTCTAACCAACAACGAGTAGGGTTCATATGACAGCTGTTTTGCCTAAAATGTTTGCCAAGAAGAGGAGGAATGTAAGATGAATTTCAATTATACGAGTGCTCCAGGAGTGTGTTTCCAAATATTTTTTACATACTAAATGATTCGATAGTAACCAAACCAATTTACCTAGTGTTTTACATATACTATACTTTTGGAATTTGAATTAATGAAAAGAAAAACTACTGCAACCCATCAACATTTCAAACTACTTAATTTTAAAATGATTGTATGTTAGGTTGATACAAATCTCCTGTAATTGAAATAATTTATTTTGAAAAGATTCAATTTTCTACTGATGAAATAATTTGTTTGTAAAGTATGTAATTGATCATCGTCTTTCTTAATATTATTGTAAAATATGACGATGCCATACGTATGTTTTGTATGTTTTACGGCAATAAATGATTTGATTTGATTTGATATAAATTGAGGGAGTTAAGTCACGGAGAAATCAAGGATGAAAAACCATTTATACTACCCTAAACAAATTGAAAATGTGTTACAAAATTGTATAAAGTAGTCACATTGTAGCACACATTGTAGTACATTGTGGTTGTTGTTGTTGCATGTAATTGTTGAATTCTTGCATGAGATGTTTTAAGAACATGCGATTCACCTCCATCAGGGTAGCTGCTGTCATGTACCTTATTGCTGAGGTTAGTAGCACCTCAGTGAAATGAGCTAGATCCCAGTTTTCTAACAAATCATCCATCTCATCATCTGATCTAGAAAGAAAAAAAGAATATTTTTGAATTATTAGTTACTATATTGGACTCAGTTCCAAAGAGAACACGAACAGTAGAATAGAAACAGTACGAGGCTTAAACAAATTACGTCACTGGCCAAAATCTTATACTTACAATATTAACATTAGGATTTGGGTGTTTTTCATGGCTGCATCATAAATAATACGAACCACTGACGTAATATGTTTATATTTATGGTCCATACTGCATATGCTCTAGTATTTGTGGCAGGGAACCTGCACCATACTGTAGATTTATTTGATATATAAATTGTATCAAATAAATCATTGAATTTTTCTACTGATTATAGCTATTTAATGCCATACATCTAAAAAAAAAAAAAACTTTACATGATTAAAAACTAAAATGAATTAGCCTAGCCCAACCTAATAGCAACAGCGCACTGTAGAATAATGGCGGATTATCTTATTCTTCAAATAAACCCGTTACAGAAAATGATTATTTGCATAAATGTTTATCTATATATTAATAGGCAACCATTTTTGTTTGAAACCTTTTTTCTCAGCCCGTGTGCATTGCAGGAAAAATCTACGCATACTGTTAGAAATATATTTTCCTGTAGACGTGCAGAATCCCTTTTAACATTTAAATAGACTCAAATATAAGCACAAAAAAAGAATTTGAAATGAAAAAATTACATGGGCTTTATGGGTTTCCATGCTGGTAACGAAATAACAACGAAATATAAACAGAAAATCCAAACAAATGGAAGAAATTACAATCACATGTTTTATTTACATCGTGTGTGAAAATAGATAAGCAGGTACCTATTAATTACAACTAGACAATCCGTCCCTATGTTAAAGTTGTTGCCAAATTAATTTTGTCGTCGTCGGTTTGAGCCACCAATAGATTGCACTGATTTCTACACACGAAATCGATTTTTTTTCGTGTTCGATAGATACACGATGTTTTTACCAGCCAAACTCATAACAGTTGCTATAGCTCATAATAAGCTTATGGAATGGCTTATTAGGAACTATAGCAACTGTTATGACCAATTCACTCTGTCAGCAAAATAAAGGTATAAAATACAATTTTAGACACGCATTCGTGACAGGCTCACACAACTCAACATGTTTATTGATTAAAAAATAGCGACAGCTGGCCCATATAGATGAGATGTCTACTTCAGTATCCAATAGTCAATGCGTAGTAATTATATATTTTTGGTCGAGTTTTCGACCACTGGGCGACCACTAGTATCAATTAAAATACTGAAATCTATATTTGTTTTTAATAAGATTTTTATTATTGAGAAGTCGTAGTTTTCTATAACCCACAATAGTTTCCATCCACAATAGTTTTATAAGCAATAGCAGTATAAATACAGGGTGTTTTAAAAGTATGACGGGATTTTAAAAATTAAAATTTAAAGGAATGTTCTATTGATTTTTTGTTATAATACAACATGATATTTATACAAGGTGTTCATAAAACACGTTTCAGGAATTCGGGATATAAATCATCATACAAAAAGAAAACCGTATACGTGAAGGTATGTCCAAAAATGGATATTTTACCCAGATAACCACCATTTAGTATATTATACATAAAATTATTTTTTAAAGTTTGTCAACAGAACGTTATGGTACTTGTTTTGTATGTTATAGTCACACAGACCTATCTTAAGATAAAAAATAAGTTGGTACATTTAGAAATTAAAAAATTGCGGCTGTTTTAATTGGTATGACTTAAATTACATACAAAAAATAGCTCATTTTATGAAAATATATCACGAACAAGTTTGAAAAATAATTAATATTAATCAATATCTCCTATTAAATGGCACCAAAATCAAAAGTAACGAATGATGAATAACAGAAATATAAAGTATTTGGTTGTAAAATAAGGCTAAGTTAGTCAGATTGCACCTCATTTTGCCTTCATTTACAACTAAATCCCGTAATATTTCAGTTATTTGTCGTTCGATGTTTTTCTCAACATAGATTATAACTATAATAAACATAATTAGTTTCATAAAGATCAGTTGAAAGGTTATAAAGAGAAACATTTGTACGTATAAAAAACTAAATGCCAGATTATCGGGTAAATATACATTTCCCGACATACCTTTACGTAACATTTCTTTCTTTTCGTACAAAGATCCATATCCCAAGGTCCTGAAAAGATTTTTTAAGGACACTCTGTAAATATGATCAAGTAAATTTAAAAATAAATACCTAGAAACTTAACAAGACACTTACGAGAAGTACACCACATTCACAGCCAAGCAAAGGATAATATTAAAGGCCATGACAATCCAGCCAAGAGTTTCTTCTTCTATGTACCACATCTTGACAATAACACAGCCACTGAAGAACTGAACTGAGTGATATTCGGCCACGTCAAGTGTGTTCATCTCAACGACGTACGGAACGAAACAGAGACGTTAGGGTGGACTCATGCTCAATGCTGTTCTAGGTATATTAACCACTCACGATGTTGTATATTGTTATAAATGTATATTGATTCTTTACATTACTAATTTGACATCGTTAATGATTATTTTTTCATAATTGAATAATGACTATTCCATTGTAATAGCACGACTAGAAACTATGTAACTATGTAGGTAAATATGCACTTCCCATCTCATATGGTGGTATATGAGATGGGAAGTGCATATTTACCTACATAGTTAATAGAAAAAAGTGCACTAAAATGATTGTTATACTTATGGATCAAAACGTGTTGTAATATGTTTCATATTGCCTCAATGTTTTTATGTTCTTTGTACTTTTTAATGCCATACATTTATTTCAATTTTAGTGATTTCTGCCATATATTTATTTCAATTTTAGTGATTTCTGATTGTCTTGTCTAAATTCCATTGCAAATACAGTTCTTTTATTCGTAATAGTGTGACTTTATTTTCTACATGTTTTGTGTTTGATATCGAGACTACAGAACACTCACTAGAATAGCTGTTTTTGATTTGTTTTAGGTTTTAAAATTCTCTGTTCATGTTTGTGTTTAAGCGTCAAATTTTTTAAATAATGTGGTTGACTAACCAACGTTAAAGTTATATATTAGATGCATGAGGTCTTAACTGCTAAGAGTTATTTGTAGTTTTTTCCAAATATAAATATTTCCTTAAGGCATCACCCATGTGTAGAGTGACCGGCAATAGTATACCTAGTTCTAGTTTAAACTAGTTTACAGATTCTCCATCATACCTGAACCACTGTGTAAAGCAAACTTATTGTCAAAGAGGATCTTTTGGTTTGGTTTAGTAATTATTTGAAATCTTTAAGCTGTCACTAAATCCAATAAAGTGTTAGAAGTACTTGCCAAATACTGTGTTTTAAGATCCGTTGACCTAAGTGGCATTATAAAACCTATTGTTTCTCTGTCTTAGCTAATAAGGATTTCTTTTTTCGATCTGATCTTGAAGCATGCAATGGAGTAAACCCAATATTTAGCCACCCTTTAGAGTTTTAGGCCCATATAAAATGTACTACATATTTAAGTAGTACATTTTATAATTTAATTAATTTAATTTAACAGTTTTAATAGTAACCCAACATTAGGTATAAAATCGTTGGTATTTGTTATATGTAGGTGTTTCTACATAAAATTATATGTTAAACACACAAATGAATGTTACGAGACTTTATCACAGTTAAAACAAATTACGGTTTCCATTACAATAACCTAAACTGTGAGTAAATATGACCAGTAAAGACTAAAAATGAAAAGGCTTCTTTAATAATACAAAGGCGTTTGGAATGGAGTTATCACGGAGGATCAAATAAATATAGGAATTCAACTTATAGTATTCATTGCAGACTAAGCAGTTCTTATTCGGGCGAAAGAGGAAGATATGTAGTAACTTATTACTAAAGAAGATTATCACGGAATATTTTTATGTTTTTTAACAAGATTTTATTCTTTTATAGCAGGTTTTATAAACATCCAATTCAACAAAAATCACGACAGCACGAGTCATCAAAAAAGAAAATGAAACAAGGCAATTGTGCATGAAAAATTAAATCGTAACGAAAATCAATGTATTGGGTACTGTTTGCAGTTTAAATATTGGTTGCATAAAAGTGTTATGAATTTTAATATAATTAATATTAAATGAAATCTACAATGGGGATATACAGAATGTTAGAAGATACTCCTTTCTTTACTGAAAGAGTGACTTTTCGGTAAGGAACAACTTTTACATCAAAACTCACTCAAACGTATAACTTGGGAATGTGAATTCATCTCGAAGACGTATGTTTTAGCACTTGCAAACTCGTAAGTCTGTTTGAAACAATATTAGTCTGTGCGGTTTTTTGTTGTTCTTGGTTTTTATGACTTTCATATTACCCAAGTAGTTAAAACTACAGATTTTCTTATATAAGAAAGGCAAGGATATCTAGCCAATAATACCACTCATAAATAAAATAGTGCAAGTAACTAAGACGGTTTATTTTATTTTTTTAATCAGGTATGAAAAGTGTAAAACAATACTATAGGACATAAAATAACATTTACTCATAATTTTAGTAACATTTTTACCTTATATGCTAAACGAATTAGTAGACATTGCAACTTTTACACTTTAAAACGTTAAAAGAAAATAAATGATAAACTGATAAAAGATTCTGGTGATCAAAGTTGATTTAAAGGTTTTTTATTTCGATAAAACAAGTTGAAATAAATCGTTAAAGTGACGATGCTATTTTTATAAGCTGAATACACTTTTAAATTTTTTATCAAGGTGGTAACAAACAGTATTTTAATAATTTAAAATTTACAGTGCATTTATAAGGTCTAAGGTAATTAGATTATTCATTTTATGGAGTTTTTTTACAAAATGACCGGTAGTAATCAGCTTAAAATTCGCAAGTATATACATTGAAAGCATTTATACTTCTGGTAATGTACTTTTACCTATCTTACCTGCAAACTGACTAAAGAACGAATATTAACAGACAAATATAACTTTCTGCAAACTTGAAATGTTTCAATGAAATATTGTATGCGGAATGGTGGTCAGCTAGCAGTAAAAGATTTATGCTAAAAAGTCGCCTATCCTCGTCACAAGTCTTTTCTGTCACATACGGCTACCTTAGTTTTAAAATGGTGCACAATGTTGGATGTGTTAGAATAGGCTAGTGGCAATTGAAAAAAATATCTTCACTTGGCAAGTAATGGGAGTTTGCTATGGTTCTCAGGGAGCAGGGTTGGACTAAATAATAAACCTAAGTTATTAATGACTGATAAGTATTCAATGATCAACGCTCAGTTGCATTTCTAGATGCCTTTGATATTTGTTATTGATTGCATTCTAAATGCATTTGCATTATACGATTTAATTAATTGTATTCTCATGATATCCGAGACCCCTGTCAAGTATGATGTTTTACTCATAGTTAGGTTTGCTAAAAGACTAAGATAATCAGACGACAGTCCAAGCCAGTACTAAACAAATAAAAACAATCGTAGATGATTTTAAATAAAGCCAGACAATCTCTTCACTTTTATTGAATAGAGACAACAAATTACTAGAGAGGTTCCAATGGACATGTTTTTGTAATGAATAATCACTTTTATATTTAATTTCCTATCAAAGGTCCTAAATTCTTCAGATATTTAATTGCCGAATGTAATCTCAGAGTATATAAAATTATTTAACATAAAACAATAGAATAATAGGCTAAACGTTTTCAAGCAAAACTGTATAAATAGCACATTGTTGACATATAATAAATATGGAAGCTATACAACAAGAGTGCAATTATGCTGAAAGAGATATCATACACATATTATGATGTATTTGTAAAATACAGTACTATACTTCCAGATTTCCTGTTCAGCTTGATTAATACTGTTTAATTCTGAAAAACGTTGTCCAATTAACCCTAATCATTGGGTAGCACATTAAAAATAACGAGCTGTTACCTAATCACCACAATTTCATTAATTGGGTGGATTTTCCACCTCTACTTTTGATTTTAAACGATTATAAATTTATAAAGAGTCACGTTTTCCAAACTTTTCCTGTAAGTTTAATGACATACATGAAAACGTTGCGACCAATATTTGTATACTTTAAAGACATAGTTTTAAGAACAAAAAAAAAACATGATCTATTATATAAATACTTATTCCCATTTAGTTTAGAATTTAATAATAGATCATAGTTGTATATAAAAAAATAGTACCTGAAATGTTCAAATGAACAAATCTTACCGGCAAACTTTGCATCTTAAATTTCAAAAAAGCTGAAATAATTAATATTGGTGTGAAACTTAACGTTGCTCTTGTTTTTATGCTTAGTAACAAAATTCAAGAATCTTATCAATCTTATTAGCTTAAGTCATTGGTAGTATTGATTTGAAAGTTTTCAGTAGGTAAAGCTAT
Organism: Macrosteles quadrilineatus; assembly: GCF_028750875.1. Taxonomy (NCBI): domain Eukaryota; kingdom Metazoa; phylum Arthropoda; class Insecta; order Hemiptera; family Cicadellidae; genus Macrosteles; species Macrosteles quadrilineatus. The sequence goes on from NW_026542597.1 coordinate 1,066,995, forward strand.
GGCATTTAATGAGCAAACTGTAATTTATGGTACTTAGAAGTATCTATTTAACTATTTAATAATAATTTAATTTGGCATAGTTAAATCAAAACTATTGCTAATGAGTACAGATTTGTTTAAAGATCTTATACACTTTGTTTAGTCGTAGAATAGCTTTGTTAGTACTACAAGTACTAAATGGTTTGTTTAGTACAAGTGCTTAGCGATTATGCACGACGATAATGCTAAATTACAATCTGTGTCCTGAGACGATATACAGACAAAAAATACAAATAAAACCAATATACATGCCTATATATATCGCATAGCATGGATCATTGTGTGAGTCCAAACGTCTTTGACACAATCCATTGGTCGTTGAGTGTTGAATCATATGACGTGGACGTTGGAAGGGTGCTCAGCTGCGTATTATCAGTGTGCGTTGAGTACGTGCAGTATAGTAAACACTAGACATGGAGATCGACGCAGAACAGGACTTCCTTATCTGTAGCGTCGTTATCTTCTTCATTGTTGTGGTTTTCTTGAGATGCTTTATCAGTGAGTAACCCCTTAGTGGCTAGAAATTTATTATTTTTAACCTATGTTCTTATATAACGACAAATCCTGCATCATTTGATTACATTAAAACTCAATCTCTGATTGCTACTTACAAAATGATTAGGGCTATGATGTAGTCAATTTGTAAAATACAGTACTATACTTCCAGATTTACGATTCGATAATATCATACGTAATTTGACAATGCCTATTCCTATGTACAACTTGGTCAATTACGATAAAAATTCTTATTCTTATTCTTATTCTTACTATGATGGGATTTTATCATGCGAGCAATACATGGGAAATTGGGGGCCTTTGGATTGGATGAGTAAATATCCTGATTGAATTCAAAGTTTTTTTTTTTTAATATCTAGTTGCACAAACAATAGTACATCTTGATTAGGACAACCTTAAAATGTTTCATATAATGAACGTATTTTTTGCTAATGATCATTAAAATATATATGATTTCTCATTACCAAAAACATTTTTTATTTAAATTGTCAACTGTTTTTTACAATAATAAAAAAGTGTTCAAAAAGTCTGACTCAAATGGTGTATAAAAGTAAATTCATATTTCCACAATTAAGTTTTAAATTTTATGACAAGGCATGGCCATTATAAATGTAGTATTGAATTACGTTTGGTATCAAGTGGCATAAAAGTACACTTTATGGTTATGAACAATTTACTCGCTACCCACAACGGGCTATTTTGGAATTTGGTATTTGGTATTAGAGCTTTAAAGGTCTTAAAGAAAATAGCATCTAAAAAGTACAGTTGTCTATCTCGAACCAGTACGACATGGTGGTCATTTGAAAACCCATCAAATAATGTTATAACTTGATTAGGAGGGTTTCCCCACAGGCAATGGCAAACTAAAAGTACTAATTTTTATTGGGTTTCAATAGTCAATATTCTTTGATAAAGGCCGTTAAATTGAGGTGGCACTCAAGACTGAATAGATATTTGCATTTGGTGTCCCATGTAAAACGTTGATTGAAACGAAAAGTGAAATTGTATGCTATGCTCCTATAAAAGTGTTCAGTCTCTAGCTTTTCTGGAATAAAATTTTAAAATTCCATGCTTTCGCTTATCGTTTAAGTTTATATTATGATCGTCCAAGCAAAAGAAAATTCGAGAACTCGTTTTATGGCTTTATTTTGTAGTGTTAGGTGTGCAAAGTAACATACTAAAAGGTACAAACAATCGGTGCAAGAGAAACCCCCATAAAATTGCGATTTAAAAATCGCGGCTTTCCCAACATTGGAAAATTGTTGAGAAAAATATCACATGCATTGTTATGCAGATTTTTCGAGAAATTGACTTGGGACCACCCCGATATTTATTGGGTCACAAGCACTTCATTTCGATTGGCTACGCGTTTTTGGCCGCCATTTTGGATCCGTCATATTGGATATAGATAGATTTTTTTAACGTTATGATAGTGTTGTGACTTATTTTTACACTGATTACAATGCTGAAATCCGTTTTTAAATATCTTTTTCCATCTAGAAGATATATAAAAACGAAAACTCTTTCCCATAAGTTTTTATGGACGTTTCGTACTTTATATTCAATTTTTTTTCTTATATCTCCAGTTCTTATTAACGTTCGCAATTCGTTCTAGCTTCAAAATAGTCAGTAATGTAAGGGCTACCATTTGAGCTATTGACCATTAAATTCAGACGAGTTAGAGACGAGCTAAGGACATTAACACGATATTACATTTAGCTTTTCAGAAATCTATTTTTATTAAAAGATTTATATCTCGGGTTGTCACTATGTCAGCAAGTTCTTTATGGTCGCAAATTACTCAGTAAATGTTTGTCTTTAATTTTATTATTCATTATACTTATAGATTAAACAAAATCTGACAAATTTAAAATGGGTCATAAACCATTCTTTAGTTACAGGCATATATCCACAATTCTAAAAAGTTCCTGAAACTCTTACAGTCTTAAATAATTCGTCAAGGTATTGACTTCTATTTTAGCTATCGATTACTTATTGGAAGTTATTTGGAATTGCGGGTATATGTCTTTAACTAAAGAACATCTTTTTAATAAAAATTAATTAATTTTTAATAAATTTCCATGGCTCATTTTAAAATTGTCAGATATTATTTAGGGATTAATAAAGTTAAAGCAAAAAAAAAAAAAATACTGAGCAATTTGAGACCAGAAAGAACTTGGTGACTTATTAACAACTCGAGATATAACTCTTTTAATAACAACTGATTTCTAAAAAGATAAATATAATATTGTGTTGGGGTTCGTAGCTGGTCTCTAGCTCGTCCGTTTTTAATGATCAATAGCACAAATGAAAGTCCTCACAACACTGAATATTTTAAGGTTAAAACGAACTGCAAGCGTTAATAGGAACTTGAGATATAAGACAAATATTTTTTTTTTTATTGTCAAAGTAAGAAACATAAAAATTAAATATAAGGGGGAGAGTTTTCTTTTAAATATTTCTTCTAAATGAAAAAATATAAAAAAACGAAATTTTGTATTGAAATGAGCGTGAAAATCTAGTTTATAATTATGTGTCACAACATAATCGTTGAAGTACTAACCGCCCAAAATATATCGGTAGCGGTCCGAAGTCAATATCTAAAATAAAGCATAAAAATGCATGTTGCATCTTTTTTTTCAAAATCAGTCCAATGTTAGGAAAATCCACCAGTTTCAACAGTGATTTTGGGGGTCTTCCCATAGACCAATTTTTGACAGCTTTTAGTATGTCATTCTAAATAACTTCTTGAAAAGCGTTGTACGTGTTATTTACGTAACGTAAATATAAAAAAAAACCTTTCATAACACTTAAAACATATATTTACTTTTATACTGTTACTCACAAGACACTTATTGGGTCTGATGATGATTGGAGTGTCTAATCAAAATCGATTACCACTTACCATCTTTATGTAAATTTACCGTCTTGTGAGTAATAATATAAGAGTAAATACATGTTTTAAGGGTCATAAGACGTTTATTTTATTTACTTTTCGTATGTCATTCTGCACACCTAACACTACAAAATAAAACCATAAAACGTTTACTTGAAATTGTTTAAGGTCATATCCCACATTTCTATGAATATTAAGTTAATGTCTATATATACTTGATATATTTATAGGGAGAAGAGAAAGAGCTCGGACATATCGACGGTTCCGTAAACCGCCTTCAACTCTACAACTCCAAAACCAAAAACGTTGAGTTCATCAAGGTGGACCAGTTCGGCAACTACAACCCTAACAACGTCATCAACATCAATGACCAGGTCGGCGGTGACAATATCATATAGAATGTAATAACAATTCGCCCGCCACAGGAAACCTACACAAGATTTGTCGATTTGTATGTTTAGAATTGCAGTAAAATAATTTTTTTGAATGTCTAAGATTTATTCCCTATTTGAACTACTTTAAGTGTAAAGTATGGAAATATGGAAAGTAAAGTGTTTTCGTAAACTCTTTATAGAATAGTATTAATACACACTTCCCAAATCATTTCTTTATACATCAAAGAGCAACAGATTACTTTTATCCATTACATACATTCGAAACTTCAAATGTACAGTTTTTTTCTCTATTATATAATCAAATAACAACACAAATATGGATTTATGCTATTCTGTTTCAAGTCATCATTAGTTTTTAATCCCTACAGAACGGTTGTACTGATAACTACTGTATTCATTTTTATGTTTAGAGGGCCTAAGGCTGAGATTAGTAATAAAAAAAACTTGAAACCCCAATTTATACCCATTTTTATGACCCGATATTGGTGGTCTGCAAATTCATTCAATTGTGTTTAGCCTAACACTTCCGTGGCAAATTAAATACAAATTCGACTACAATTATTGCTAGTTCATTCGGGTACTCGTATTTTGGGTACTTAGGACTTTTAATGTGTATGTTTATCAGTAAAGAAACTATCAACCTTTGCCAAAGTATGATTACATTCTTCAATGTTGAGTAAGTTGCTCTTTTTTGTAATTTGACGTCTGATCAAAAATATTTTTAATAGCTTTCCTGACCAAACTTGATTACGTAATATCTACTTAGACCCAATAAATGACACATTTTTAAATGGTCTATTCGGTATTACTCCTTCAGAAAAATTAAAGTGACAAAACAGCTATCTGTACAAGTTTTAAAGATGTTTGTATATATTTTACATAAATTGTTAAGTTAAAAAAGTGGAGGCGACCAGTAATGAAAAAATATCATTTAACCAACTAATACACTTTTCCAATGGGTAGTAAAATATATAATTAATTGTTAAGCGTTTTTATAATCGTCAAGAATTGTGGTATTAATCAAAGGTAAATAACCACAGTATTTAAACAAAAATATTATGAAAAATGTAACACAAGGGATTGGTTGTACCAATTAATGGCCAAATCTGTATAACTTGTTTGCCTAACAATCTAATCCAAACGTTTCTTTGCCATAAACTGCAATAATCAAAGGTAAGTAATGATTTTTTTTAATAAGGAAGGAATTTGAAGGTGTCGTTCCCTGTTGGTATCTGTAACTTCCGGAAATCAAAACTGCGATACCAAACTGGTGTTTCTTGCGCATTGCTGTCAATGAAGCCAAATATTAATTAGAGTTGCTGACTGTCGAGAGAAGTGGTGACAGTAGGATGTAGAAGACATGAGGTGGAAAGGTTTGTCCAAGATATCGTCTGCATGAGAAAATGAAAAAATATTGACTACATTCTAGGTAGGTGAAGGAACAAATTCACTTTGTATGTTGTGGTTATGCAGTTTTATGACTAATTGGACCTTACCAAAAGGGAAGCTTTTTCTTTTACGTATCCAGGGAAAGATATTAATTTAAATACAAGTTCATTCCAGTAGCAAAATTGTAACCAAATGTATATATTATTAAACAGCATTTTGAAGGTTTTGTTAATTGGATTTTGAAACTAGATTTAGCTAAAAGCAAATAAGTTCGATCTACCATACTAACATGCATAAATAAGGACTAGTGTAACTGTAGTCAACCAGCTCATAACCCCGTATTGAAACGATATTTCCTTTAAAGTGAACATTATTGACTAAAGAATTACTTTAGAAATGTTTCTATTGTCAATGATGATTTTCTATTTTTAACCAACGATAGACTATTCCCATGATCTCTCTAACGTGCATTACATCGCCTTTACTTACGTTGTACGCCTTTAAGTGACGCCATTGTAGATTGACAGAAGAAAAAAATTATGATCAGCTAGTAATATTCATTTGCATTTAAAATAATAGTATATTAGTATTAAGGAGGCAAATAAATAAAAATTCGTGTAATGGTAAATTAATTTAATAAATACCTTGTAGGCTTTTGTTTCCTCAAATAATTTCACATAAGTTCTCACCGGAAAAATGAAGTATCGTTTCACAACTGAGCAAAGATTTCTACACGCATTTTTCACTTCACTACATTACCGAGGATACCATGTACTACCCGATCTTCATTTATTATTCGTATGATATCGAGACTCAATATGTACAAATTTTGCTGCCCTCACTGGCGTCGTTCTTGATGAGGACAATGGACAAGACGAACGTAGTCACGGCACTAAACTTCTGTTCTGTCGTTACTTCCCCCTATCTGGGAAGTACCTTAACACTAGGCTCTGGTTATATGTAAGTAATATTTTTATTAAAAGATAAACAAGATATGTAAGTGCAAAGTATATAGTGTTTTACTGTTAAAAGAGTCTACAGAGGGTTAGGTAAAAGTATGACATCCCCTATTCTTTTTAATGGGCTACTCCAGAAAACTAAACTCTGTGCGCCTCTATATGGCATAAAAGTGCACTTTTTTTATCAAATTTGCGTCAAAACCCAAACTAGGTTGTTTTGGGGGCAACTCAAAATTTTAAACGTAATGCCCCATAAAGAAACAATTCATTTTAAGGGCTTTTAGTTTAAAAATATATCAGCGAAAACTAGAGGTCTCTAGCTCAAACCATTAAAGATTGGCGGTCATTTTTTATTCTTCATCAGCCTGACCCCATGAAAGGATATACACCAATATACCCTATTTACGTTTTTATGGGCTGTACAACTTACAAAAAGTTTACAAGTGGAGTTTAAGTTTTTGTTTAACTAAACTCAAGCACAGATTTTTCAAAAAGACTTAGAAATTTAGTTTGTTAGAGCTTTTTTAGTACTAAATGGTTTGTTTAGTACAAGTGCTTAGCGATTATGCACGACGATAATGCTAAATGACAATCTGTGTCCTGAGACAATATACAGACAAAAGATTACAAATTGAAACCAATACGCCCAATTTACTTTTTTTATTTTATATCTATGCATACCTATATACATCTCTTAGCATAGATCACTGTGTGAGTCCAAACGTCTTTGACACATTCCGTAGGTCGTTGAGTGTTGAATCGATGCATTGATGCAACGATGCAACCAATATATGTTTACAATAAAAACATAATTTTGAGAAGAAAAAATACATAATCTATTATCTAAATATTTATGCCCATTTAGTGTAGAATTTCATACTAGATCATAGTTTTATATGAAAAATATAGAAAATGTTGAATGTAACTGAAACTTTCTTATAAACAAATCTTACTTGCAGCCTTTGCATCTTAGATTTCAAACGTTTTTTATTACAAGTTGCAGTTTTGCTCGATTTCGAGCAACAGGTTATCTAGTATAATTTAATTTGGCATAGTTAAATTAACACTATTGCTGATGAGCACAGATTTGTTTAAAGATCTTATAAACTTTTTAGTCCCGGGAGAGCTTTGTTAGTACTACAAGTACTAAATGGTTTGTTTAGTACAAGTGCTTAGCAATTATGCACGACGATAATGCTGAAGTATGTAATACTAAATGACAATCTGTGTCTTGAGACAATATACAGACAAAAAAATACAAATTGAAACCAATAAACATGCTTATATACATCTCATAGCATGGATCACTGTGTGAGTCCAAACGTCTTTGACACATTCCATATGTCGTTGAGTGTTGAATTGATGCATTGATGCAACGATGCAACCAATATATGTTTACAATAAAGACAAATTTTGAGAACAAAAAATACATAATCTATTATCTAAATACTTATGCCCATTTAGTGTAGAATTTCATACTAGATCATAGGTGTATATGAAAAATATAGAAAGTGTTCAATGTAACTGAAAGTTTCTTATAAACAAATCCTACTTGCAGCCTTTGTATCTTAGATTTCAAACGGCTGAAATAATTAATATTGGTGTGAAACTCACATTATTCTTGATTTTTGCTCAGTAACAATATTCAAGAATCTTATCAATCTTATTAGCTTATTTCAGTCATTAATAGCATTGATTTGAAATTTTGCAGTAGAAGGTATAGCTTTATCTATTATAAGCGAACTGCAATCGGTGGTACCTAGAGGTATTTATCTATGTTTTATAATTTAATTTTGCATAGTTAAATTAACACTATTGCTGATGAGCACAGATTTGTTTAAAGATCTTATACACTTTGTTTAGTCGCGGGAGAGCTTTGTTAGTACTACAAGTATTAAAGTGCTTAGCGATAATGCACGACGATAATTCTCTAGTACTAAATGACAATCTGTGTCCTTAGACGATATACAGACAAAAATACAAATTGATACCAATATACATGTCTATATACATCGCACAGCATTGATCATTGTGTGGGTCCAAACGTCTTTGACACATCCCATAGGTCGTTGAGTGTTGAATTGATGCATTGATGCAACGATGCAACCAGTATATGTTTACAATAAAGACATAATTTTTAAAACAAAAAATACATAATCTATTATCTAATAGCGATAATGCACAACGATAATGCTGTAGGACTAAAACTAAATAACAATATTAGTCCCGGGACGATATACAGACAAAAATACAAATTGATACCAATATACATGCTTATATACATCGTATAGCATGGATCACTATGTGAGTCCAAACGTCTTTGACACATGCCGTAGGTCGTTGAGTGTTGATTTATACGACGTGGACGTTGGGAGGGTGTTCAGTTGCGTATTGTCTGTGCAGTACAAACACTAGACATGGAGTTCAACGCAGAACAGGTCTTCCTTATCTGGATCATCGTTCTCTGCTTCATTGCTATGGTTCTCATATGGTGCATTATCAGTAAGTAACCCCTTAGTGACTAGAACGTTGTTATTTAGAAGCTGTGTTCTTATAACGACAAATCCTGCATCTTTTGATCAAATTAAAATGCAATCTCATTACTATTTAAAATTAAAATGATTATGTTGCACGTAAGAATGTCTAATTTAAAAGAAATAAAATGTCAAAAAGTAAGTATTAAACATTTACGTTTCTTCAATATCGTACGCTGATGGGATGTTATCATGTGAGCAAGAAATTGGGCCCTTTTTTGATTGGATGAGTAAATAACCTGATTATATTCCATGTTAAAAAAAAAATCCAGTCCCACAAAAACTAGTACATCTTAATACAGACAACCTTAAAATGGTTTATACAGGGTGGGGCAATGAAAGCGCCCCAATTTATAAACAGTACAAACTCAATAATATTCACCCTATAGATATAAATAACACACCAAAACACAGCTTACCTTTTGCCATTTTAACTTAACAAAGTCATTTTTCCATTTCTTGAGAACGAAATCCTACAAGTGACTTCATTGCCCTATTTGACATTCCTTTTTAGCCACTTGAAACTCCATCAATTACTCCTCCAGCACTTCTTCAGGAATCACTTTAGTTTTTGGACTATCCTTGGCTTCGGTTCAAGCAAATCTGTGGTGTGACTTTGAAAAACCTAGAACGTCAAGTAGCTTATTAGAACAACCCCCCCCCCCCTCCCAAAAAATTAGCCAACGTAAAGCTTTCAACAACAAAAGCTTCCTGGCAAATCTCTTCGGACTTTGAGTTACTGGGACTCATATTCTTTTAACATTTGCTGGTGTACAAAGAGTTTTGCGGCACCCACCGATTATTTTTTGTTTGTTTAAGCGATTGTCCTAAATAATTTTACCCAGTTCAACATTGTTTTCCAATCTGGAACAGCAACATGTTGACCAAGGATGGAATACGGTCCAAACAATCTCTGGGTTTTTGCACAAAAACCACTATTTTATAAATAGGTTTCCACATCAAAATATCAGTGTTAATAGCCTCAGGCATAATATTTACTAAAATGGCATAGTTTAATTGATGTTTTAAGCACAGCTGATCATTCATTGTTGCAACAATTAACATGTGACAGGTAAAACAAATTGTAGCGTTCTCATTGCCTCACCCTGTATAATGAACTTATTTATTTCTATTTATCTATATCTATGAAAGAGGAACTATGTATGTATATACAGGGTGACTAAAAAGTCTGGAAACGGTTAATATCTTTTTAACTAAAACCGTTAGAAAATTCAAGCCTTTCACGTCTACTTATATGTATGGAAACTACTTTTTGCAAGTATTACCATTTTTAGACCTCCAACAGGGGACGACCCGTGATGAGGCCCGTGGGGTAGCTGGAATTTTATCCCCCTGGAATTTTACCCCCTGGACAAAGCTGACGTCACTATGACGTAGAAACCTGAGTGGCCAAAAGTTTGTTCGCGGCCGGAATTTCACTCCCGCGGATTTGGAAGTCTAATGAAAATAGTCAGAGCGTGATTAATTAGATTAGCGATAAACCCGGAATTTTACCCCCTGTCCATATAACTACCGTTTAGACAACTGAAGATGTACAGGCCGGATTTTTAACCTCGGATTTTTACCCCGGAATTTTACCCCGGAATTTTACCCCCCGGAATTTTACCCCCGGATTTTTACCCCCGGATTTTTATCCTCCGGAATTTTACCCCCTGGCCGATTTTAGAAATTGAATGGTTGATTTATTTCTGTTTTTAATTAATTGTAAACATTTCATTATTTAGTAGCCTTTCTTTATTTATTTATTGTATAATCTCAACTAAATAAAGAGAATTCGCTGTTTAACTTTGATGTTCGAGATTTGCGTTTGGGGCCAACTGTTGGTTAATAAGTATGCAAAATAAAGTGAGTATCTCGTTTAAATGATAATTGGGTGAACATTTCTTCGTAAATAAACAATAAGGCATATTTTGTTATTGTTACAATACAAACGAAAAACATTGTTTTGCCATGGTTGTATAATAAATCTTCAAATAAATCTTCGAATCAATTACCATTCTGATGTTTGTTTATACGTCATATTAATCAACAGTTGGCTTCAAAGATCGAATCCACATACTCGAATCTCAAAATTAAAATCAAAAACCTGTTCGATTAGTTGATGTTACAAATAAATTAAGATAGGCTACTTAATAATAAAATGTTTACTATTAAATTGAAACAGAATGAAGATAATTAATCATTCTCACTATTTTTTATATCTGGCAAGGGGGTAAAATTCCGGGGGTAAAAATCCGGGGGTAATAATCCGGGGGTTAAATCCGGGGGTAAAAATCCAGGGGTAAAATTCCGGGGATAAAAATCCGGGCCATACACTCTAGGTTTTTATAATTTGATGGGTACTTTCCTGTTAAAGGGAACATTCATTATTATCGATGGTTTTTTTTCCCGATGTATCAATATTAACAAATTGAAACATATCAGCTGACAACTACGATAAATATTGTTCAGTATCAACAAACAAGAATAAAATGAAACTGTAAAAAAAATAACCTAACATAACTAACCAAACTTGCTGTAACATTTAAAAATTCCGTGTTTAACTTGCCTTTCTGTTATCAAACGGTCAGCTTATAACAGTTTCATTTCTTAATCCATATAATAGACTGTTTTAGCCTAAACAAGATCAGTAGTTAGTTGTTGTCAATTTGTAATGGATCGGAAAACAAAAATATCGATATATCGAAAAAATCATCGATAATAATGAATGTTCCCTTTAACAGGAAAGTACCATTTGATGTGTTCTGATAAAATTCACAACCGTGAAAATATATGTTTAATTCCGCGTTTAATCCATTGAGTTGATGTAACTAAACTCAAAAGTTCGCGGCCGGAATTTTACCCCCTGTTTGTGACGTCACGTTTGCCCAGGGGGATAAAAATCCGCTACCCCTAGGTATGTAGCTTATGGACTCCGAAACCACTCGACGATTGTAATGAAAATTTTAGGCATTTTTATGGGCACTTTTCTGTTAAAGGGAACATTCATTATTATCGATGATTTTTAATCGATATATCGATATTTTTCTTTCCCTTTACGATCCATTACAAATTGACAACTATCTTGTTTAAGCTAAAATCAAGTCTATTTATGGATTAAACCTGTTCTAAGCTAACCTAACATAACCAACCAAACTTGCTGTACTATTTTAAAAATTCCGTTTGATTACGGCATGTGGGGAATATTAAACGGAATTTTTAAATGTTACAGCAAGTTTGGTTAGTTTTGTTTGGTTGGTTTGGAACGGTTTCATTTCAATATTTTTTGTTATACTGAACAATATTTATTTATTGTAGTTGTCAGCTGATAGGTTTCAATTCGTTAATATCGATCGATATATCGATTGGAAATCATCGATAATAATGAATGTTCCCTTTAACAGGAAAGTACCTTTTTATGATTTTTCACTACCAAAAACTTTTTTATTGAAACTTGTCAACGGGTTTTACAATGAAAAGAAATGTTCCCAATGTCATATTCAAGCGCTGATTAGAATAAAAAGTAAATTTGAATTAATTGTATGGATAAAGTCTTTCGTTTCGCGATTAATAATAATTAGTTTCGTGATTAATAATCATAATTAGTAGCAAATGTAATTATTTATTATTTTATTTAACATTTGGCAACCCCCAAAAACTGTCCCCAATACATTTATTTACATCAGCTTCTAATAAAATCAGGATTAGGGTAGGAAGGTCTGAGACACCCTCTTTACTTTTTAATAAATTACACACAATTGGTAACAACATTTTCCTTGGTACTCCTAATGGGCAATTTTGGAATTTGGTTTTGGTGTGAGTTTTAAAGACGTCAATTAAAGAAGATTAACAACGAAAAGTAGAGATATCCATCTCAAACTAGTGGGACATTGTGGTCAATTGCACATTCATTGCATGATTTTATAACTTGATCAGGAAAATTTCCTCATGTCTTATTAGCCCCAGTTTAGTAGTTTGTTATTACAAACTAAAATTGGCGTCATTTCGTACAGGGTTTTCATTAAAACTTCTAGTTTTCACTAATATGCTTCAAAGACTATTCGAATGATGTGACAATCAACGGATATTTGCATTACATTCTTTTGAGCTAACCGGTAACCAAAACCATCCAATGTTAGGGTCAAATGCAAAATAATTACAGTCAAAAGTTAAGTTGTATGCCATGGACCTATAATTTAAATTAATAATATAAATTAAATTTTTATAGAGAGAAGAGAAAGAGCTCTGCGACTTCGATTAATCGACGGTGCGTTTTACCGCATGTTCTACAACGTCAAAACCAAAAATGTTGAGCTCATTGAGGTGGACCAGTTTGGAAACTTCAAACCCAACGTCAACATCCAAGTCCAGGTCAACGGTGAAAATATCGTATAGACTGTAATCAAAATACCCCAGTCACAGGAAACATACACAAGATTTGTCGATTTGTATGTTTGGAATTTGAGTAAAAGATGTCTTTGAACATGTGAGATTTATTCCCTATTTAAATATAACATTAGGTTTACTGCTTTGGAAAGCAAGTTTTTTTTTTTTTTTTTTTTTTTTTGTAAATCTTTTATAGTATAGTATTATACAAACCTGCCGATTTTTTTCACACACATCCAAAATTAAGTAAACTACAAAGTATACTTTTCTTCATTTTTATTACATTTAATCTCACAACAACACCTATAAAATATGGATTTATGCTGGATCAATGTTGATAAAACTCAAAAATATTTTTCACAACTGGAAACAACATTATCTCGATCAGATTTATTTGCTAAACATCAATTAATATCTGCTTAGATAATAAATGAATAAATGACACATTTCTTAAATCCTTTATTCAATATTATTTCCTAATTTTGATACACATGTTTTTAGGATATTCAAAACTTGTTTACATAAATTGTTCAATGGGAAAGATAGAGGTGACTAGGAATGATATATAAGATCATTTAACCAATTACACTTTTCCATTTAAATACTAAATTAATATTTGATTTGTTAACCGTGTTTATAAACGATAAAAACTGTGATGTTGACCAAAAGTCAATAACCACAATATCATTCACAAACGTATAAAAAAATAAAACAAGGGATTGATTTTAGCAATTATTTTTTGACCAAATCTATATAGCGTTTTTAAATAAATTGTCTGATCCCAAAGTTCCTGGACATAAACTGCCATTATCAAAGGTAGGTAATTATTTAAAAACAAGGCAGGAATTTAAAGTTGTGGGTCTCTGCAGCATCCGCAAGATATTCTATGTTGTGTAACCAAACTGCATGGCCGTCACGAGGCTAAATATTAATTAGAATTGCTGATAGTGGAGACAAGTGACGACAGAAGGAGGTGGATGCAGAGGACATGAGGTGGCATGGTTTGTCCGAGGTATATTCTGCATAAACATTTTCCATTGACTATATTATAGGACTTAGTATGTGGTTATGCACTATTATGAAGTTTCATGGCTAATTGAACCTTAAAAAAAGGATTTTTTTATTTACCTATTCAGTAAAAAATAGTAATGTAAACGCAAGCTCAATTTCAACCATACGTATGTTTTAGTAAACATCAAAAGTTTTGCAACTTGAAGACATGGTTTAGCTACAAGAATAAGTGATGTGTTTTATTTACTTTTTACACTGGAATCAGTTTTTTGTTTTGTAAGAAACTCATCAAGGGAATTCTATATCTACACCTGTCTTTATCAAGGCAAAGAAAAAAGAACCGAAATCATATCACAGCTTTTAACGAAAACAAAGATTAGTATGAACTATAAATAATTAGGCAATTCAGCTGTCACTTCTGACTTTGCGAATCAATTTTAACAGCTAGTATTCTAATCTGTGTGTATTTTACTCAAAGTTATGAATGTAAAATAATATGTATCCATCATATTGCAAAAAACATATAATAATAATAAATGTGTTACGAAAGCTTCCAGTTCTCTGTAATGTACTTAAACAAGTTTAAGCTGATTACTACTGGTGATGCGGAGAAAGGTTCTGTAAAACGTATTCTCTCTTTACCTTAAAACTTTTGTTAAATAAAATGGAAAGTTTATATAGCCAAAACGTTATTTAATTTTATTTTGCTGTAATTGTTAGCTCAAATAACGTTTACCGTTGTTAAATAACGTTGTTTAATATACGTTTACGTGTTCACATTGGGTAAGCGAAAAAAATGTAGTACGAGTTCGATTTATTTCCATTTTACTATTTATTACATAATTGTCACCATATTAAATCCTTAAACAGACTCTTAAACAGTAATTTTGTTCAAGGAATAATACTTGTGTCAAGAAACCCTTAGACTACTTTATTTTCCAACATACTTTTAAGTTTGTATCTGTTAAATACATCTCTACTGAAAACTAGAGTCAAATCTTTAACTTATCCGTTTAAGTTAGTTTAAATGTAGGTACAGTTAAAGTTATACATTCAAAATATTCACTATTCTGTAAAAATAAGTATTTGAGGAATCTTAAAACAACTGTAAAGCCTCCTCATTAAGAACCTTACTGTTATACACAAACTTCAAGTACAGCTTTAACTTTATTAGGGGAGGACCCTGCTCAAAGCTATAAGTAGCATTCAATGAGTAGACATATTAGGCTTTTATAAAATTAATATTGTAATATATGACATTGATGTTAAAGATGGGTAAAAAACTGGAACACAATGAAGTGAGATAATGTTAATCCAATCCAACGAAGAAACTATTTATACAGAAAAAATATAAAAAAGTAATTCATTTAATAATTTATGTAAAGTGCTTGATTACTCAGCTAATAAAGTAAAGTGAAATGTTCCTTTACCGTAGCATATCCAAACAATTGCCAATAATATTTTAAAGCTGGTCTTTTGGCTGGAAACAGCTGATTTGAGACTGCTAATTAAAAATTGGTTTAAAATAGAATCGTCATTGATTATTATTCTTTAATCCTGTGTAAAATTTATAGATTGGTATTCAACGTTAACTTAATTGGATTATGAAACCTCAAAAAACCTTCGTCAAACTATCAGCTTAATGAAAATAAAAAATAATACAATTGCATTAGTTTTTAAAGAGTTAACTGAGTAAAATCTCAGCTTGTAGGTATAGAAAAACAATATTTGTTTTTATTAAGTCAATTCATTAAAACATTTTATAAAACAACAAAATAATAAACATAAAACATTTTGATCAGTTACAAAATCAAAGAATATATGCCGACTTCATTTCAACATCCGAACAAAAATTAGTAACAGATACTAATTATTATTTAGATAGTTCTGTTTTACTATCCATTTATTGAAATAAAGATATTCTAATGTTTTGTAGTGTATTTTTAGATATATTTCAAATAACGCATAAGCTATGTTAAGTATGCAAACTACTAAGTTTAGTATATGCAGTGATAACAGTTTCCGCAGTCCTAACACAATACATGGATTGTCCATTGTCACCAAACATTGTGCCAAACTTGTTTACTGGACATTCAACAGTAATCAACAATAATTACTCTCCCTTCTGCAAGATTTCTGATTATTAAAGCAGACTGATACGTCATATAGATATAAATTTGTGATTGAAAATGTTTAAAAAGATGATTCCGGTGTAAAATTGAAACTATGGACAGTCCATCGCAAAAATACAACATCTTTAGCGTAGTTATTTTGATAATTTAACTACCAGTTTAATGATAAACAAAAATAGTTTTCAGCAACATTGTTTTTTACAAAAAGAAAAAAATACAAATCCCAAACTGTTTTTTTTAGATCAAAACAGTATTAAAAAGGAGAGCTTGGAAATAAATAAATATAGACTAAAAGTTTTTCATACATTCATTCATTGAATCCGATTATAGGTAAAACCAAGACTGTTGGTAACTGATACCCATAATCCTCTTAGTGGCCAAATGTAAAGTTGTGATACTTTTTGGCAAACATTAAATTTGGTTTTACGATTTAAAACCCCCATTTGTTTGTGGTTCAGTTTTAGTACGATAGTAGGTTGTGATTCAAAAAGCTGAACCGCCTTTTAACTTGGTGTTTTAAAAATGTTTAATGTGTAAATTCTAATCCACGTTAATTTAAAGTTCCGTGTGTTCAAAACAGAATCTCTTTTGGTTTAAATGTTGTGTTACCTTCATCTATCCTAAAACTGTTAAGCTATTGTACTCTTTAAGTTTTAAAGAGAACGATAAAAATCGTAGTATTTTTCCTATCTTACGCCAATTTTTCATTTCATAGTACCATTAATGATAGGCCAATGACAGATAGGCATCTGAGTAACGACGTTTCTTGTAATGGAACTAGTGGTGACCTTCCAATTTGGAGGCTAGTACAATAACCATTTGGCTACTCAAAAATTGATGATTTTAAGTAAAATAAATTGAAATTTTTGAAGAATAACTTCATATTGTGAGTATATATATATATGTATATATATATATATATATTATGATACAAAAATAAACGTACCTTGTTTCTCATTTGTTTTATTCAACATTAATCACAAGATAGAAAAAAAACTAAATACATATTTTAAACAGCTTTTCTTAGAGACACCGATTCGTAAATTGCATATTATGTTGACCATTACTAAAGAAATACGCGAATTGTGTTTGATAGCAAAACGGGAGTGCCGATGGAGACCTGTGGGGGTGCGTGCGTTTGAAGGGACTTGACCTGGTCTCCATCGGCACTCCCGTTTTGCTACCACTGTAGCATCAAAGTTCTTTATAAATATGCTAGTTTTGAAGATGGACTGCAGGTTTGTAAACATATAATTAAAAGAGTAATTTAGTAATTTACTAAATTACTTAATTTACTAATTTATTTACTAAATATTAGTGCAATGCTTATCGGCACCTATATATTTTATAAGTAGGCTTTCTACAAACAAGCCTACACATGGCCTTTACATGTAGTGTTATATGTAAATACAATCAGTGTTATTATAATTTACCAGCAATACTCCATTTTTACATTAAGAAGTCTTACCTGTGACAACATGACTCATGCAATAGAAATACATAGCAATAGACAAGATGATATAATTTATTTCAATATACTCAAACACATCAAATTAATTGAAACGATAAATACTCGACACTGAATTCTATCTGACACATTTTGAAATTTCTATCTTACCTAAAGATCTTACCTAAAAGCCAAGTCTGAAGGGCAGTGTTCAGGAAAACAGACAACTAGATACTTAAGAGCACTCGTATAAATGAAATGCATCATGCATTCTTTCTCCCCTGGCTGTGATAAAATCAGATTTGGAAATTTTATTTTGACCTACACTGAGAACAGAAAAACCTTAACATAAATTCTTTGGTGCTGTAGTTAACTTAAAAGTATTATACAGTATATGCTACGAAATGTATCTTACATTATAGCTGTTGAGTCATTACCTGAAACACCTTTTACATACTCTCATCTATACTTTGGCTGAAATCCATGCTAAAAACGATTGCGGGGATCTTAATAACATAAACAAATTTCTGTAAACACTTCTTAAATCTTGTGGAGTTAGGTATTTTATTCGCTTAATTGTGTGTATAAATATAATCTTTTCGTCTACGCCTGATAAATTTTAAGTTTTATAATTGTAAAGGTTTTCATTTTCAAATTAAAATTAATTGTTATGAACCCATAAAATTTCTTTGAAGAAAACAAATAATATGTAGCCTATATTGCTGTAATCAGCCTATAATATCAACAAAAGCATTAGCTGGATGTAACACCTCTTATATTTGAAATGATTTGATTAAATCAACAGCTTCCCTTGTGTGATTCATTTTGAACGTTTAAAAATTAATTGTGGCAAATTGCACGCAATTTTGGCCCCGGAACAAAAAAGGAATACCGATGATTACCAAATTTGTTTATATCAAAACCATTCAAATACTCATTTGTCTCAATTTACAGTACATAAACTATCTTTACTTTAGGGACACTATAGTAAAAAGCCAATCTTACTTAGGGTTTGTGCTTATTCGTTTTAACTTTTCATATGAACCATTTGCTAAAAACTTCGTTTTCACATTTTTAAATTGCACCTGAAAATGTAAGATGAACACACAGCTAACCGTAAATTCTGCAAGTGTGTTAATAAATAAATGTGTCAAAGGTATGGTGTTTTATGAAAATTGTAATGGGAATATGACTGCAGGTTCTATAATAAGAGCTAGGTGTACTTGTAGGTTTCTATTTTGTATATACCTGAAAATCACTATGCTTCTTTTCTACGTTACCCATACTACTTTGTCGAGGATCCTTATTGGCAAGCCTGAGACGATTTGGTTGATGCTATAGTCACTAAGACGAAGTAGTATATGGATATTGATGAAACGGGGGACAGAAGTCTACACTAGATATTTTACTAGAATAATTTAAATACGAAATCTATATTCAAATTAACTTTTTTTATATTACATGATTTGCCTTAGTAATACATTTTTTGACTGTCAATTAGTAGTAATACTTCAGTATAACGTATTGGTAATCAAACAAATGTCCTACCAAATAAATCTGCCATATTCCATAGTATTTATAATGAAATATAGTTTTCTTATTTTCTGAGGCCTCGAAAGAAGTTTTACACAAGATGATGTTAGGTAAGAGCACCAACATGTTGTAAGTTACAAAGACAAATTAGCAGTCAAGTTTAGCTCTCTCTGGCCACTAACACGTAAATCTCCCCAGAACAACATTGCCTTTGTTCTAAACATGTTACAAAGCTAATGCCTTGCTCTCAAAGAACCTTGTTTACATTATTAGCTTTAAAACTCGCAAAATGATTATCAAAATGTTCCGAGGATCTTGAACTTTGGGCGTCTTTATACTTCGTTTAAAAGTCTTTTGTGTAATAAATAACATAATTTTTGAAACCAGAGGTTTCGTAAATACCTTTTTTGTTTGCTTTTGACACATTAAACTTGATGATTGATTCTTGTCTCTAAAACTACGTAAAACTACGGGTTCACGTTAATTGAGTAACCCAATACAAAAACCAGTCATATATTTGTTTATATATATTTCAATATTGAACAAGATAGTGAAACAGAGATATATATTTGTTGCTTACCTTGTACCTTTGTGAGGTGATAGCTTATGAAAAAATACCTTTAGCAAACGAAATACCTAACTAACATTTACCAGCACGTAAATGTTAATAGTGTATTCATCATTTATATAAATATTTTAAAATAAAACTGTAATTAGTAATACATTTTTGAAGTGGGAACAATAATATTATAAATTAGATGGGTGGTATAGTCAATAACCAAAGTGTTAACTATCAAAATATATGTAAGGAATCTTATAAAACCGGGTGTTTCAAATATTGATCACTAAGTGAATTCCTTGTGGTGTTCACGTTTTGATATTGAGCAAAGCTGAGCAACAACAAATCATCTTCGGCGAAGAATGTGAACGACATGTCATCGTCCACTAGGATGGCCAGATTCCTTTAAGTTAACTGCAGCCTGTTGAAAACCAAATCAACCCTCAGAGATTATACATTGCAATTCCTTAGCCAAAGGCTAGCTAATTACTTGATGATCAGTTAAAACACTGAAATATATAAACGATAACATTTGGCATAGAATTTGTACTTATTATAATGGTTTTATGTTGAAAATATAAATATTTCAAACAGGTTTTGGCAATATTAGTTACGAGAGTTCATTGTATTACTCATTTAAAGTTTGTTGATAGTATATTAATCTCAGTTTGCACTAATACAAAGAGATAAGCCGTTTATTAAAACGTGTAATTTAAACCGCTTTACATTACGAATAGCTGGTACAAATAAAATTCCGTTAAGGTATTTATTTAATTTTAATAAACTGTGGGTATATGGAACAAATATTACTACACAAATTCAGACCTCGAAAATCTATAGTAAGGCTGTTAATTCCAAATTTAAAATAAAATATATCGTACTATAAATTTATTGAAAACCATAGGAAATAGCAAACTTGTATAATATGCGTATAATATTATATAAGAGTTTCAATTGGCATATCGGATTCTTCCAAAATAGTGTTATAATTCAAAGTATTAATAGTTGCAAGCTGTTAATTTCGGGTGTTGATTTTTATGTTTATTTTTTCATCAGCTTTTCTTCGCATTTCAAAGTGTCACTGTGGCAATTTTATTAATTTTTTTTAAGATTTGAAGATTTGTCTCTCGCTTCACGTAACGCAAATACACCGAAACACTGAGGGGAATTTAAAGCACAGCGTGGCCACAAGAAACGTATTACTTTATGATACGTAAGGTAATATAACCTACTATTATCAATGCTTGTTTTGGGCAGCATCCTATTGAACAGTATTCAAAACTATTTTCTGTTTATATAGACCAAATCATCTGAAATAGTCACAATTAAAAGTATTTTTTCAAAATATTGTTATCTTTGATCATTTATTAATTCCGTGTTTAACAGTTTACTAATAAACTGTATTTAAACACTTGAGGCAGTAAAATAATAACAATAATATGACAAATCTCTAAAGTAATTAACTAAATTGTAATCATAATTTAAATTGCAAATTTAAGACTTGCTTGTTAAAAGGCTTGTAATTATTAAAAAAATGTCCTGTTAGTTAATTAAATCTCTTTTATTGAGTCCTTAAAACTCTAAACGAATATTTTAACCATTGTATAAAGTGTATTTGCCATTAGACTGTTTTATTTAGAAGTTAACTAACAATTACTAAATCCGTATAAAAAACTTCACATTATTTTCTGAGTACCAATTAGTGGCTAAATATATCATATAACTTGTATATTGTTTTCAAGTTGTTTGGTTAAAATTTATCTTGTACTAATGACAGAACAAGTATATTCTTTCTGTTAGCATCGAGTAAATTACGTAAAATTTAGAATTTTTTTCAAAACTTTTGAAACTAAAACCCGAGCTAAATTAAATTTTCATATGTGAAAAATATTGTAACAAGCTAAAACAAACCTTAACTCATTTAAATGCCTACACAATTAAACTTTTTTTCATAAATAAAGCACCTAACAACTACAATTTAGCAAGAGGAAAACTCTAACTTTGAGGAAATGTCGAGTTGTGAAATGTTTCCCTCCATTACACTCTGCAGCAGTTCAGACGTCCGTCAGTTTGCGAGGGAAATCTCCGAACAATTGCATCCTGTCAGTAGAGTACCCACGAATGATTATTACATTTGCAAACCAAAACTACTAAAATCACATTTAGTGTCTATTGGTGAAACTATTTACACTATTTGTTAAGTATTTAAAAATTAATTGTTATAAAAATGCAGTGTAATTTATAAAAAATATAATAAAGGTTATCTAAGCTTTACTTACTTTAACTGGTTTGAAGTTATAAACCCAAAACTTTGAATTGATATTGTACACATTTTAAACAGATTTCCAAACCTAATACTTTTAACCAGCTAATTGTATTAATTACGGAATCTAATAACACTTATTTACAGGTCTCATTCCATAGAGATGAGCAGGAATACGTTTTGGAGAAGAAAGGTTTATTACAATTAAAATAAATTCAAACTTCCACATTTCAGACAAATATTATAATTTCTTGACCAGCATTGTACAAATTAAATAAATTTACGGAAAGTAAATAAAAATACGCCTAATAGAACTTGTTAACGAAATGTCCAATTGAAATCGATCACCAATCTTTTATATATATTGGCCGTATTGTGAGTTAATATTGTAACTATAAATATATGTTTTAAGTGTTATTAGACGTATTTTTTTTATTTTCCACGAATATAACGGATTAAACTGGACGTGTCAAATGTGGTACACGCTTACCTCCAGTTTTGTTTGTAAGTCTGTATAAAATGTAAAACTTATCACTTCTATTACATAGAGACTTCTTCAGGATATGACGTCACATCCCTTCTTCCAAGAAAACACACTCAATGTCTGCTACTGAATAACTTCTCCAGTGTTGTACCTCATGTGTCTGTATTACGTATCTGTACACTTTAAATGTTGAAGATAAATTAGATGTATTAGATTAATAAGATTATATGATAGTTAGATAAGTACAGGAATAGTGCTTATTAAAATAACCTAAAAAACAAGCACTATTAAAAATCATTATAAACTATTACTATTACTACTGTGGTATTTATCTTATTATTATTATTACATTACTTTTAAATTTAAATTTAGAAAGATATTAAAATTAATTATAACCATTTATAGGACAAATTGGTGTCAAAATGTACATATATGTAAAACTAAACTCTCTCTTTTCTGTCTGAGAAGTATAAGACCTTTACCAAATTTTATATATTTGGTATTGAAGGCAAAGAGTTAAAACTGAATTCCCAAAAAAAAAACACATTTAAACAAAAATTTGACCAAAAACACACGCTCATATATCTATGGTACATCTATGGTTATAACAAGTAAAATCTATGGTACCATACATCAATGATTTTTTTTTTTATATATGGATTTGTTTCGCTTTGTCAATCGAATCATTTTATTAATAGATAATCCTTAATTTTAACTATTCATCTATTCAGAAAATAAGCACAATTTTCATCAAAAACATAATTTATAAAAGAAAAACAAATTGCATTTAAGAAATTTGACCTTATTTTGAACTAATTTTGAATATAAAATGATGAGAAAGGTTTATAATAACACACATTTACTTTTGGCTTTAAAATATTACTGAATATAATATGTTTATGTTTAGGTAAACAGAATTACCACATTTTGCTAATGAGAATGGTAACAGCAACACAGATCGTTGTAAAACAGACATGATAGAGTTATGAAAAGTTCATAAATGTAAACAAATATAGATGTAACACATTCTATACGATGTTTAGCCTAATATGAACTCAGCATTTGGCTCTTTCACCATCATATTCATACTGCCACAAAATGAAAGCTACTCTATAAAATGTGTGGATCATAGTTTGTATATTTTCTTTAGCCAAAATGTGTGCTTCTATCCGGATAGAAGTTTAGTGAAGGAATTAGTGAAGTTAATTTAGGCGTATTTCTTTCATTGGTCAACTACACAATTCACGTTTAATTCACGTTTTTGGGGAACGGTCCAAACCCAGGTCTTGTATAAATGTCGGTCTTTTTGTTATTACGAATCATTAAATGGTAGCCTACTAACAAATGTCATGTGGTTCTAGTAATGATCTCAGTTTGAATTGAACCAGCGACCTTCAGATTTTGAGGCAAGTATTCTAACCACTCCGGCTACCCAGACAATTAAGGAAAATAGTAGTACGTTTAAAAAGTAGGATATAAGTAAGTAGCTATCCTAGACTTAGATTTTAAAATGGTCAACTTTGTAGTATTGCAGTATTTATGGCTATGAACGTATTAATTTATCAATCGAGCCCTACCTCTGTAGCTCACTTGCATTTTTGTCAATTCTTAACATTCGTCACTAGTATGCAAGAGTCGTACGACCAGTAGAACTAACTGTTATGAGCCAATTTACTAGAATAAACCCAAAGTGTTTGTATAACAACAAACAAAACTTATGGTGTAAATAACGAATGTTATGTTTTATTCTTAAGTTACGATAGATATTAATAATTTTGATTGTAGTAGTGCTATAGGTGGATAATTAAAGTGATAGTCTAAAATATTATATTCAGACTTCTATGCAGATATGATCATGTAGTCTATGATAACTCTAGGCTAACTTTGTGGGCTACCGAGTCAAGTTTGTTGAGTCAATATTGTTTCGTAGACTGATGCGAGCTGAGTTTGGGATACACCACTTAGTATGCAATTAGAACAAGAAATATAAAACTCAAATGTCTGTTTGTTATATAAAGAATATTGAAAGGAAGCTTAAAAACCAAATGTATTAATTCTTCCAAGATTAATCCCAGTGACTTAATGCATTAAGGGAATCAAGTTATCTTAACAATATGTGTAGATGGAACTAGACATAAATCTTTTTAAATGAGTAAAGTCTGAATAACTTTGAATACTGCAAATATACATTCCATTTATGTGAAACAAATAGACCATTTTCATTGGATACTGCAAGTATTTAATCTCATTTACGAGGAACAGATGTAGCATTGACTTTGGAAAAGTATTGGATAAATATGCTAGCTTCGCTCAATAATTGTATGAAGATAACTGCATCGTACACCTAGTAGATATGATTTGACCATGGGGCTGCAAGCCTTGAAACTATAGTAATATTTAGAAAACGACTAGGATTTATGACGTGAAAAAGTATTTAACCTATTTATTAGTATAGATTTTAAGTATTAAAATACTCGAAGGATAGTCTACACAAAATTCACAAACTATAGAAACTTAGAAAATAAAATTAGATATGAAAATGTAGTAAAAGAGAGAAAGAACATTTTGTAACCATCACATTCAGTCAGAATCCTGAATAAAGAAAAATAACTAATAATGTATAGTATTTATTTAAACCAATAAAGAAAAATCTAACTGTAAGAAAACTTTTTTTAATGAAATTTATCCGCTTAACGGATAAATTCAAATTCTCTTTTGCAGTCTACGTTGGACTTCTTATAAGGAATTAGGACTGTAGGTCTGTAGTGATGTTATAAATGTTTTTTTCGGTTGCGTGAAAAAATACTAACCTCAGTTAAACCCTGTAAGATTGCACTTTTTAAGAAATTCTCAATATGCATTATAAACCAACGTACGAGTTTTAACTAATATGGCGAATTCGTTATCCGTGACTTATCTTAGTAAATGTTTATAAAACACGACACAAAACAAATCCCCTGACTTTCGTTATTACTTGATTATCAAAATATGAGTCAGCGTCGTAATCACAACTTGCAGAGTATCAAGAAGTTATCAGCTGAGAAGAATGTGAAGGCTATGACGTCATCCACCAGATTTAGTCGATGGTTGTCAAGGTAATACGTCTGCTTTTAAGCTACGATATTTTGTATTAACCAGGTTTTACATTCATAACCTTCAAAAGGTCATAAGTTCATACAAAGTAACAACATTTTGGGTTCGTGGTGATAATCATACAAGTAATTGTACAACGTAAGTAACTTTTTAATTGCGTATGTATGAAAATACCAAGTACATTGTTCATGATATAACACAAATGTTTATAGTAGCCTAATATCTTAATTAAAACAAACTAATCAACAAAAACAAACAACCGGATTTCCATCTTTGTCCTTTTT
The DNA here is from genome assembly GCF_028750875.1 of Macrosteles quadrilineatus. Lineage (NCBI taxonomy): Eukaryota > Metazoa > Arthropoda > Insecta > Hemiptera > Cicadellidae > Macrosteles > Macrosteles quadrilineatus. Next base: position 1,092,915 of record NW_026542597.1, read on the forward strand.
CATATGTTACAACTTTTTCTTTTGTGAGTAATTTTTCCTTTTTCAACTTATGATAAATAGTACAGTATTTTAAGTGTTATGAAAGAATTAGCTCTAGATAAAATTAAGAACAGTCTGTTTTCTGAAATATGATAAAAACTCAACACTTTTGAAAGCGAAGGTTTTAACGAATTCTCCCTCGCCACCATAATTAGGTGGTACAAGAGTTTTAATGAACTGTTTCGCAACTTTAGAGTAGGAATCGCTGTTAAACTTTTCAATTAAAAAATGTCCAATATTTCATTTTAATGTCAAAATATATGAAGATGTGTAATATTTTCCCACTATAACACGTATTAAAATTAACTTCTTATGCTGGGAACCCTGTTTCATTTTTTGCTTACTATAATAAGATATGCCATCGTCCTGTATTATTTTAATACCCTTTTTAGCAACCTATGTCAACTAAAGTATTTCTAAACAACTCTATGAAACAAGAACATGTATACAAAAATATGTAAAAATTTTCTAGTAATAAACTGAAGGCAATCCAAAATCTAGCATTAGTATCATAGTCTTTCTTAAACTCAAAAACTGTTTTTAGGGTAATTGCACCAGTAACTCACTACCCCTAGTCAATGACCGTTTAGTATAAAAACATATGAAGCATTTTGTTTTGCCTAGTCTATCAAAAACGGTCTTAAAGGTTACTTTAGAGCCTGATTTCAAAAAGGCTGTCACTGGTTCAAAGAACGTGTTAATCATCATTTTGGGACAAAAACAAAACCAAGAGTTCTAACCAGTTCATCTTAAGACATTACCTATATAAATGATGTCCACTATATAAATGACTTTTGTAAATGACTATAAATGATAATCGTATCTGAGATAAAGCTGGATAACAAGATGATGTTACGTAAGAGCAACCCAATGTTGTAAGTTACAAAGACAAATTAGCAGTAAGGTTCACCTCTCTCTGGCCGCTAACACGTTACTCTCCTCAGAAAACTTTGCTTTTGTTCTAAACATGTTACTAAGCTAATGTTTTGCTTTCAAAGAAACTTCGTTTTCGTTGTTAGCTTTTTTATAAGAAATCAAAGATTTGTAAAGCTCCTATCTATTGTAATACAAAATAATGTAATTTATAACAAAAAATTTAAAATAAATAACTCGCTTTTAAGGGGTTCATCTGATCATCTAGACTTATTAAATTAATTATAACACCTCGATACATTCATATTTTTAATATACTGTCTTAAGGAGTTGCAGTTTTTATCTCATTAGGAAATCATTGATTTGGTTACTAACGTAATACTTTTATGGGTCACCGGAATTTTATCCCCTGGAGTTTTACACCCTGTTCAAAGCTGACGTCACTATGACGTAGTAGCCTGAGTGCTTTATTCGTTCGTGGGTGGAATTTTACCCCCGCGCATTTGAGTGTCTAACGAAAATAGACAGAGCGTGATAAATTGGATTAACAATAAAACCCGGTATTTTATCCCCTGTCCATATAACTAGCGTTTAAGCAACTGTAGATGTACGGCCCGAATTTTACCCCCGGAATTTTACCCGATGGTCAGATAAAAAATTAGTCACATCAATTAATTTTCTGATTTAAGTTTTTTGATTTAATGGTAAATATTTGTAATCTCAACTATAAGTAAATGGGTTTCGCTGTTTAATTTAGATATTCGAGTTTTGGGATTCGACTTTTGGGACCGACCGTTAGTAAACAAACAGATTAGCCCATTTGAATGATAATTAGGTGAACATTTACTAACATTTTATCATACAACCATGGAAAAACAATTTTTTGGGAAGAAATTTAATAATTCTTACTAATTTCTATATATAGCCAGGGAGTTCGAAAAATCCGGGGTAAAAATCCGGAGGGTTAAATTCCGGGGGAAAATCCGGTCCGTACATTTAGAACTGACCTCATAAAGGGGGTTAAAGTCTGGGGGTAAAAATCCATCCCGTACACTATAGGTTTCATAATTTGGTGTGTTCTGATTAAATTCACAGCCGTGAAAATATACGTTTAATTCCACCTTCAATTCATTGAACTGATGTTGTGCAACTCAAAAGTTCGCATTCGGTATTTTGCCCCCTGGTTTGTGACGTCAGTTTTGCTCAGGGGGTAAAATTCTAGGGGAATAAAGTAAAGATTAGCAAGGGTAAGATTGCTCTACGAAACAAGTTTTGTAAAAATGAATTCTGTACAGTTGAAAACGTTTTCCATAACTTGTTGTGTAATCTATCAAATAAAATTGGTTAGAATATGATAGTAATATTGTAAAAGTACTTAATTCTATTTGTATTTCAACTATTTGTATTTTGTATTTCAATATAAATAAACAAATAATTTGATCATTTTCCTATCTCGGAATTGATACAGCAAAATATAAGAGCTATTTATGATTCTCTCATATTATACACAACTTTAGTTATTTATGTCAATATTCATTTTAAAGAAATAAAATATTTTTTTACATCAAGTTCAATCAATATTAGCCCCAAGAAAACAATATTCCACCAGATAATTCATATCATTGCCAAATAAAAATCCACGCAATTTACAAATTTGAAACAAATTCATCAAAATGAGCGTGCCACTCCACAAAGCACATACTGAAAATCGGTCTCGCCACTCCTAGGGTTAAATTATACTAGTTACACAGCCAAAGTAGTCTTAACAAAATGCATATAAGCCACGTCATATGTGAATAGTCACTTTTCATATTGCTCAACAATAAGTCGAAACAGCTGATCTGACTTGTTGGAAATAAGTATCAACCTAGACGCAGTATCGACACTATTTGTCGATAAGGGCAGAACGTCAAGAAAATATCAACACAGATGTGGAGGCCATGACGTCATCTTCATTGTCTAGCAACAATCTACCTAGCAACTGCCGCAACTGCAGCCTGATTATAGATGTACATGGTAGGTATGAGGCTATCGTAAGACCCTCTACCTCATAAACCCCTGGTCATAATAAAAAAGTCATAAACAAAACTGGTCTAAGAATGTATATGCAACGTACGATATTTCTGTTTTAAATATCGATTAGAACTTTTGCGTTTCCATGGTGTACAGTGGTTAGTGCAAAAGTATTAATTTAAACGCTCATGCATAGACTTATTTTTTAATGATTATTTTGAAAATTATCAGTAACATCTCCATATAGGCTAATGCTGTTCTAAACTTAGAAAATTATGAAAACACAACCAATCAATTCAGCTGGTCAACAAAGATGAAAAATCTATAAATATGTTTAACTAAAAGACCACTCGCTCTTCGTATGGGGTTAACTTATTTGTATTGTGCCTATTGTACGGAAGAAGAACATGGGGAAGATAGATTCTTCATATTTACTGCATGACATCTAATATGCAGTGTAAAATTATTTTTTATTTGATATGACTTTTGATGTAATAAAGAAATCCATAAGACTGATATGCAAATGGGATACTGTAATAAACATCCATCCCATCTATTAGGGTTAGCGACAAGTTACTGTAAAATATTATTTATTCAAAAGCAAATGGACACGCTATTAGATTAAACTTCTACCTTTGTTTTAAAACAAAAGTCGACTGCAAAAAAATAGTTTGATAATGTTCTTTTTGGCTTAGTTCAAGCAGTGACTAAAACACATGCTAAGTTTTATTAAAATTTTAAAAAGCTAGGTTAAAATACAAGTATGAGTTTAAATAAGAGTAAATAATTTGCCAATACCATTAACTACTAAAGCGTAACCACATAAGAGACAGAGATGGTGGGAAGCTAGGTGTAGACCCCTTACTAGTTGAAGTACAAAAAGTCAATCGTAGTGGGAGAATAGTAAAAACATGTCCATCTATATAATTAAAAACCACCATAATTAAATTAAAACCACCATAATGTGTCCTAGTAATCTAAAAGAATGATAACAAAATTGTAGGACATATGACATAGTTCTCTTGAATTTTAAAACAAGCACAATACACTCTTGAAGAAATAAGAGTCAAGAATATTAACTTTTTACAAAACATTTCTTGATTTTATTTGAGAGACTTAAAAAGTTGGTATGATATTACTAAGAAGTAAAGTGAGGATATTACTAAAAGAAAATTAAAAAGCGGGAACATCTGATATTTTTAACTACACAACAGTATTATTTAACGTATTTTTAAACTTTCAGTTTCTTTACTCGGAGAGTGAGTTTTCGATAAGAAACAACTTTTACATCAAAACTCACTCAAATGGATAACTTCGGAATGTGCATCCGTCTCGAAGACGTATGTTTTAACACTTACAAACTTTAACGTCTGGTTGAAACCATGAGCGTGTTTCTTGTCATTTCAGTTTTTTTTTTATTTTTTATATATATTACTATAAGATTTAGTGTGTTCAGTGTTTTGTTGATTTGTATTATTATCAATGTAGCTGAAAGCTACTGGTCCTTTTTCTTACATGTCATTCAAGCATTCAACATGTTTAAGGCGAAAGATTTAAGGCGAAACATGTAGTGAGTTGGCTTACAACTCACTACTAAGTTGGTTGACAACTTATTGAACTGTTGACGTAAGGAGTAGGCTACCTATAAATAGTCTAATTAAACACTTCAGGAGCTATACAATGAATTTACATTCTAAATGTTTACTGATGACCATTTATATTTAAATAGCTAGTAAAATTACCTACTACATTCGACTTGAGCATAAATACCTTACTTGGAAATACTTATGATATGAAAGGAAAATGTATCCAAACCATGGATTTATAGTTGACAGTAGGCCTAAATAATAAAATAATATTCAAAAGAAAAAATATTCACTTATCAAATTAAATGAATCTTATATTTTATTATATTAATGCAAATATGTAATTCTAGTTATAGAATTTGGAATTTTCAAAGCCAAACTACTATAAGCAGAATAATTATTTAGTAATTAGAGATTTTGTAAATTTTGCTTATTTAGTTCAAAATTAGGATAAGCAATTTGGTCAAGTGATTTTACAAGAATTATTGTTACTAAAATATTTACACTTTCAAGGTTTATATAAATGGCAAGCAGAATGAGTATTTTATAGATTCAATATGTATTTTTTTATTAAAACATACAATGTAAGGTGATGCGATGATACATTTCATAAAACTTTTCTCGCATAAGCAGTAGTAATCAGCTTAAACTTTGTAAGTACATAAGGTATCGGAGAGAACGTAAAGTGTTACTAGCACTTATTTGCTTATCGTAATACATTTCTGTTTGTCGTGCCAATACTTTCATTAGGAAAGATAAATGACAACGTACTGTATGAAAATGAATGAATTATAACTTGCGCAAATAGGTGGTCAGCCATGTGTAAATCTTACGCTAGGAAGTAGTAAAAGCTGTAGGTCCCTTAGTCACCATTGGCTTTTGGGGTGTTAACAGTCCTGTCTAAGAAACATTGCGGCCTTAGTCAGTAACAAGACTACAGATCACGCCACTCATTTTACACTCATCATCTTTAATAATCTGCATAAAATAGCTACCTTCATAAGGCTACAATTTCAGTTAAAAATATTAAGTACGGTTTCATTCTAGACTAATCATCTTTTAAACTCCTTTAAAACAACTTTGGTCAAAATGATAACCCTAAACCACTATACTGTTTTACCTGAAACTCTGAAAACGGAGTCAATAAGGATGAAGCAATACCACAGAAAACCCAAAAACCTTATAAACACACTTTTATTAGATTATACACGGTGAATAAAAAGTCATGACCCCCCATCTCAATAATTAGTTAGGTTAAGACATTAGTACACCATTTAATCAATGGATTTAGCTTTAGGTAAAATTAAGTTTGTTTTTTGGAACATAAAAAAACTGTTTTGAATTGATAGTTTTAATTAATTCTTCCTAACCATCATTATTAGGTAATACAAGTGTTTTAATGAACTGTTACACTACGTTAAAGTAAGAACTGTTGTGTAACTTTTAGCTTCTATTACATACAATAATTCATTCTGATGTTTAGTAATTTCCACTCTGATAGTGTTTTAATGTAACATTCTTTTTAGTGTAATATTTTGATTTGTTCTTTGTAATGAATCAGGAGAACATAAGACAAATGTTAAGTTTTATGTATTGAAAATTGTATGATTTAAAGGGATTTAATTATGTTTAAATGTATTTTTGGTTCGGTACAGTAATTATTCAAAACTAAAAGAATGGAATGTATTTTGCGATTGGTCATTGAATACCAAAGGGAAATGACTTATATGTATATTTGCCTACAATGTTTTCTTAGACAACCTGTACTATTGCTACATTAATCATAATGTTCAATAATTACGTTGAGGATTACAACAGGTTATGTTTATACAACATATAACTAACTTTTTATTATTTATATTCAACTCTGATTATTACCTATAGGTTTTTTGTATATTCATGAGGTTGTTTTTATATAAAGATTATAATTTAAAATACTTTAAAGTCCACTTTTTAAACACAAGTAATTTCATATTTTCATTCATAAGCGTAATACTACAACTACACTAAGCTTCAAGGATTGGGACGATTCAAACAACATCCTTACGCTATTTCTGCTGAAATTCTCTTTGAAATGGTAATTCTCAAACAGGCTTAAAATGAGTCACGAATTTTACGCTTGAGAACAACTTATTGTTAAACCTACTTTTATGTTTTAAAATTTTCCAAACAAGCTTTGGTATCATCTTTGAGCTTAATATTTTATGTTTATTTTATGCTCTGTAGATTGTTTTGAGTAAAGTGTATGTACTAGAAAATTAATCTAAATACTTTTTATAGTTTTTATGGAATTTCCTAAATTTAAACGTTTTTGTCGCTGTCAATTCTAGATGATACTATAACCTTCTGTAATTTGAAAAAAATGTATTAGTTTGTAGAGTTAAACTCAAAATTTTTATCTGAATATCCTATTTTCATCTAAGATCTTATAAACTGTTTTAAACCAGATAATTTTATGTAAGAGCACCACAATTTTGCAGACTACAAAGACAAATTAGCAATAAAGTTTAGCTCTCTCTGGCCACTAACACTGGCATCTTCTCAGAACAACATTGCCTTTGTTCTTAAAATGTTACAAAGCTAATGTCTTGCTCTCAAAGAACCTTGTTTACATTATTAACCTCACATCAAGGGATTATTAAAATAATCATTCGGAAATTAAATTACTTTGCTATTTTTTTCTTAGTTAAAAAATCTTTAGTGTGGATAAATAACAAGAATTTGAAGAAAGACAATTTCAGAGTACATTTGTGTTGTGTCTTAAACGCATTAAAGTTTATTACATAGTTTCTTCCCACTTAATTGCGATAAAAATGTTCAAAATTATTAATGGTAATGATAAATATAAAAAATACTTTAAAATCTGTATCATTGCTTTTTTACCATAAACATTTTTCTACCAGAACAATTATAAACGTAAACATATTTTTCCCTTGGTTTAGCTTTTTGTCATATTAGTTCTCTAACAGTGTCAGTGGTATTTTTCCCAAGAAAAATTGTGCTGTCAAATTATTATTCCTGAGTTACTGCTACATATATAAAAAAAATATATTTGCTTCATGTCTCTTGGTTAAAAAATAATAATTTAAAAATGAAACTAGTAAAATCTTATGCAATAATCAAATTTAAAAACGAAATATATACAAAGAATATGTGTTAAATTTAAACACAAAAGAAAAGATTTAGGCAACCAACAGAATTTTGTTTTTATTGCGATATCTTAACATAGCCCAGAAATAAATCTTATATTTAAAGAGTTGCGGAAATATCTGCAGTTAACTATCAGATTATGAAGCAGTATAAAATAATATAAAAAATATTAAGTTGAATTAATTGTTTATGATATTCTGGTAATTTTGTCAATCTTTCATCGACTAAATGAGTTTTAATTTCCATCATGCAGTTCCAAAAGTATCAATAATGTTACGTGTTTCGGCCGGATCCGCTTGATATTTTCTTTGGTTATTAAATACGAAAACACATTTAACAGATGCCACATACAGGCACGATATATATAACTTTTGTATCGAAATAGGCCTATCATGGAAACATATTAATAATTGCCAGTACACAAGCAGAAACACACTCAGGTCAGTTATACAGTATAATTCTTATTTCGACCGATGCTCTTATTAAAATTAAAACATATTTTTGTATTAAATCATAAATTGAGTATTTGATATTGGTGCATAGTCGATATGTTATCAAGATATCAACACATAACGACCTTAGTTATCGTTTGAAATGAAATGAAATGAAATGCTGAAATGCTTTATTTTCCATTAGGCATGAAATGCAATAGGCATCGTCAGAACAAATAACAATATACAATTTTCATAAAAATTAAAACTAAAATGCAAAAATCACACAGCAAACAAAACCAAAAACAAACCATGCACAAAACTACTGTCAAAACAAAACAATCTGTTTAAGTCTCCATTTTTATACAGGATGGACAAATGTTACCACAACTGAGGATGCTAAGTGACAGCAGTGTGAATGTTGAGCTCAGCGCGTCCTACAGACAATTACAGAACACTTAGTGGCTTCGAGGGACTTAAGATCCTCTAAGGATTATCTCAAGTTTTAATACATATGAAGTAATGTTAATGCATTTATATCAACGTAAGGTTTCTATAATAAATAGAGTCCTTCGGGAATTAAAATCGATCTAACAATTATTATTGGAATTTACTACGACATGGTCCTTTTAACTCCAAAACAATTTACATACAAACTGCAATAAATGTTGTTTACATTCCAATAGGAGAAAGTAAGTTTGCTAAAACCGTTTATTAATGTGTTTCTATCAGAGCTGAGACAAAATTTTCTTCCGGAGCAGAAAAAGTTTATGATTATTTAGGCATATATAACAGACAACATATCTTGGAAATAATAATATCCATTTAATCATGTTGCTGTTCACGATTAACTTAGTTTAAAATAAACAGGTATGTTCGAAATGTAAATCATATTGAACCGACTATTACAACGACACTACTTCAGGATATGACGTCACATCCTGTCTTCCAGGAAAGCACACTCAATGTCTGCTCAAATAACTGCAGTATTGTACCTCGTGTGTCTGTATTACTCTAAACTCTGATTTTATTTTTAATTATTATTATTTATTTGAGTAGCAAAGTTAATGCAAATCCAATAGCATACTGATTCTTATTACTTAAAACTTATTATCAACGCTATTGAGAGGTAAATTTTAAAATGTGTAATGTTTTAAACTATTTGTGTGAGTTGACGTTTGAAATTTATACACAAAATTTGTAAAATCTAAATATATCTATAGCATGGCATACATATAAGATTTGCTACTTAGTAATACACTTGTCTGAAAATGTTTGAATATATTAACTCCAAGTTATTATTCATTTGAAGGATGATATGTTACAAGGCTTCAAAATCTAAATTGCAAAAAAAATTTAGCTTAATCCACTACCCATAAATTGTACAAATGTTAAACTTAAAGTGTCAATATTACATATTGTCTTTCGAAACGAGCTGGAAAAACTCAATTATTTAAAAACTTTAACTGAATTTTGTTAAATTTTTTGTTCACATTTACTTCATAACAAAACATATTTCAGTGTAAAATAAAGCCATTTATATATCAGTATATCATAGAAAAGTATTAACAATATCCCTAATAGAATAATAAAAACAGCTCAACCAAGGGCCTAGAAATAAAAATTTTAAAAGAGTAAAATTTTTAGTTGCTAAGAACTCGTAGTGGTAAAAAAAGATAAAGTAAGAAAGTCGTGATAACAGGGCTTGCTAGTGTTCTTAGAATGCTCGGAATAGAGAGCAAGTTAAACAACTCCATTCTCTTTGTGTATTTAAAAAATTACTTGGCTTCTGATAGACCTGAAAGTTTCATCCGTTTTATTTTACTTTAGCAATTAAAACCATGACCTACTATTCTTAACTTTTTAAACAATACTAATTGGAAAATTTATTTACGAAATGTACCGATATGAATTTTGACATATTTCAATATGAGACATATCTGGTGTTTAAAAGGTTTTTATGGTGAAATATAAAAGTCAGAAACAATTGCAATGTTTTTAAATCATATTTCATCGGAAATATTAATATCGATCATGTTTGTCCCAAATTACCCTTCTATAATTTATAAGTAAAATCATTCAATTATTTGGATTCGACATAAATGTTTCCCAAGTTAATAAATAAAATTAGAATGTTGTGTATATTTGATCAAGGTTTTTTCATATGACAATTTGCCTTTTATTAGCTAAACACACAAAAAACCAGGAATACAAATATTGTACTAAACATAAATAAAATTTACACAGGTTCCTGTGAAATTAGTTCTGGCTAAAAGGATGTCAATAAAATTTTAAATAACAAGCTGATGCCGTTAGCATACACGTATAGTTTATACCATCAATCATGATACAAAATTATTTACATATGAGACGTTAACTTACTACGACTCGAGTAAGCATATGGATCGTAATAGTTTTAGAAAATCTATATCGTATTAGTTTATGCAAATAGCTCAGTAAATGACGATTGTTATTAACGAATGCGTCAATAAGTTTACACGCTAAAGGTGTGAACTAATATACAGTAACTACAATAAAGTTTGTGTGCGCAAACTTTGTTTATACCTAAACTTTGACTCTTTGATCTTAAACAGCTAAGGAAGTTACAGCGTGAAGCTAAACTTTGTTTATACCTAAACTTTGACTCTTTGATCTTAAACAGCTAAGGAAGTTACGGCGTGAAGCTAAACTTTGTTTATACCTAAACTTTGACTCTTTGATCTTAAACAGCTAAGGAAGTTACAGCGTGAAGCTAAACTTTGTTTATACCTAAACTTTGACTCTTTGATCTTAAACAGCTAAGGAAGTTACGGCGTGAAGCTAAACTTTGTTTATACCTAAACTTTGACTCTTTGATCTTAAACAGCTAAGGAAGTTACAGCGTGAAGCTAAACTTTGTTTATACCTAAACTTTGACTCTTTGATCTTAAACAGCTAAGGAAGTTACAGCGTGAAGCTAAACTTTGTTTATACCTAAACTTTGACTCTTTGATCTTAAACAGCTAAGGAAGTTACAGCGTGAAGCTAAACTTTGTTCCTGTGCTTGCTAATCACTTTTGAGAACTCTCCAAGATGAGAAATGCCTTCCCCTAACTTGAGGTAGTAAATTTGGTAAGAGTATAATCAAAAATATGAGTACTATTAATGAATTGAACAGTTAAGATTTCAAGTGGAGTCTAAAGCCATTAACTTATATCTTATTAATATAAACGTTAAATATTCGGCCACAGCAACTGATCACAATGTTATTTTCTGTATGAAACGGAGCAAAGAAGTATGAAATAAAACAACCTAATTACAGTCCTCAGACCTTCTAGTCGGTTGACAGCAAATACTCAATAGAGAGACAAATATAAACTATATTATACGATACTATGTCTAGTTAAAACAATTCACGATTACTTATACTATGGATATTTTATGAATAAAAAATAGGCGTTGCTTATTACAAAGTTAGTGTTATTCGGTAATTGCCTATTATACCTGAAAAGTTAAACATCTCAAGTAGTTTATAATGAAATTATATTACCTGTAAACATTTCTAGTCAATTGCTTTCGTTTATTTTTTTAGGGGTATTAATTTTTAATAGGTCGGTCTCATTGTATTAATTGTTACTCAACCTCAACGATTTAAGAAGCATAATTTTGTCATATGAATTAAACTTTTGATTGAACACAATGCAAGGTACTTTCCTGTTGAAGGGTACATTCATTACTATCGGTTATTTCTTTTCGAATATCGATATTTTATTTTTCCATCCGATCTATTGATAGTAAAAAGTTGAAACATATCAGCTGACAACTTCAATAAGGATAAATAAATACTGTTCAGTATTAACAAACAATTAAAAAAAGTTATATTGAAATTAATCTATTTTAAACTAACCTAACCAACCAAACTTGCTGTAATATTTCAAAACTCCGTTTGATAGCCTATTCCCCATATGCCTTTTCTGTAATCAAACGTAATTTTGAAACGGTAACTTAGCCCACAGCAAGTTTTGTTGGTTTCGGTTATGTTAGGTTAGTTAAGAATAGTTTCATTTCCTAATCCAGATATAGGCTATTATTTTGCCTAAACAAGGTTAGTTCTTAATTTGTATTTAAAAATGTGTTTGAAGATATTAAAATAATGGAATACGGACTGTTTTGTTAAACAAAAATATCGATATGTCGAAAATAAATCATCGATATAAATGTTTTCTTTAACAGGAAAATACCCAATGCAATTAAAATCAAGATAAATTTAAAGTAGAAAAACCTGTATCCCAATATAATATCTTTTTACCATTATGAGGTAATTCCAAAATGAACTAAAACAAACTAAAAGTGTTCGTTGCCGTCAAGAATATAAAGTTTCAAGATCTCAGCTTAATAAGTTTCTAATACTAAATTATTCAACATGATCTTAGCATGCTAAAGATGTCTGCATTGAACGGAGAGTGATATCGAGGACTGGATACAAATGCATCTGGAATATTGCGGATTGTTGATCTATTTTACCGACTTGTTTATAGGTTTTTATTTGATTAATTTTGTGTCTAGGAAATTGTAAGTATAGCCATGTTTTGCATTGAATACATACAAAAATCAATAAAAATAAAACAAATAGTGCTCTGAATCAAAAACGTGTAACGTTAAATTGTGTAAGTTACAAAAGTGTAAATTACAAAATGCTAGTGGGTGTATTTTTATAGTTGTCAGTCAAGTACACATCACCCGATATTTTCAACTGTAAAAAGGGGGTTTCAACTGTAAACCTTTATAACATTTAAAATATTATCTTTCAATATTTCGTTACCATACTAGTGAGACTTATGAGTTTACCATTTACATTTTATAGATTAACATTTATTCGTTGCAATAAATATGATCTAAAAGAGAATATAAATAAAGATCGCATTAATGAGTCATACATAATGTTTTGCGACAATGATTTGGTACAATGAAACAATCATTTGGACTCTGAAAAAAAGTGAGCAAATATAGAAAACATGGCCGTCTACTATATTATTGACTTATATCATACTTTACATGTTATGTGGCCGCTGAGGCAAGGTTTGTTTAAGCAGTGTTACATCATGGATAATTATGTTAGGAATTAAGGTAAGTCTATTTCGTTAATATAAAAATTTAAAAAAATATGAACCGATGGAATTTATTTGATTAAATTACCTTATAGAAGTAATTTGGTGAAGGTTTATATAATAAAAGTAAATATACTTACGATATTCCAAGAGCGTTCGTCAAGAGGTTGAGAAAGTTGCTTCGTCTGAGACACCTGGGGTTCTCATATATATATATATATATATATATATATCTGGGTTCTCTGGGGTGTGCTTTATGTGATTCTCGTCTCTCTGTAACATGAAACGTCGAGCTTGACTCAGTCTAGTGGACTTAGGAGTTGCGCTTGAAAAGAAACTACAGTAGTTAACAAAAGCTTGACTTTGAGTTGTATTTGTAACATGAAGGGGGGGGGGGGTTTGTAAATAGTTGATGTAAATAGTTGAAACCTAACTTACAAATCATTAAAAGAGTAATATATTGGTTTTATAAGCTTTTAGTTCTGCACTAAACAGTGCTGCCCTGGATACTTTATGATAGTTAATAAGGTTTAAGTGGTCATAAGTAGATTAGAGTCATCCAGCTGAAAAGTCTATTTTATAAATTTAACTTATAATAGTTAAATTTAATGCTTGTAAATGATTCTGTATTCGTCATGAATCAAAATTGCGTTGACTTATACTAGTTATTATATTTTTAACTTAATTCGATGAAAGAAACATGTTTTCATAAAAGTGCTTTAAATTTCAAAAGAAGCTTTTCTGTTCCTGATTATAATTTCATGAAGAGGCAAGGTGGTAACAAGGCCATAAATTTAATCATTTTAAATTTACCAATATTATATTCAATTCCCTACCTTTTACTATAATTTTTTTTTGTAATATAATATATTTAAATAAGAAGTTCCCATATAAATATTCGTTTTTGGCTCAAGCTCATGTAGTATATTTGTTATGCGCAACGCTCACTTATTGCAATTACAAGCATAAATTTAAGTATCCTTTAAAGTATATTGAATGTGTCCTTTAAGAATTTTGAAATTTGCACATTTCAATTTTATCAATAATAGTTCAGTTTAGACATGTTAACCTTTATGGCGATGCGTTAGTTAACCTGGTTTGGGCTTGTATATCTGGTTTTAGAATGATTATGAAGCATGTAGATTAAATAAATCGTAAAAGTACAGTTTAAAAATATCGAGCAAACATTATTCAAATATATTGGAACTACCTATTGGATTAAAAAAAATACAGTAATAGTCATTCGATGAATTATTCTAACAAAATGTGCAATTAAAAGAAATAATTATCTCCAAATTATTGTATAAATAATTCTGGATGTTAATTCTAGAATTTTCAATCAAGAATGTTCAAGTTGGAAAGCTTCTAAATTTTAAAGTTACCAAAAAGGGCGTCTACAAGTTGGCGATCACACTTGAGAAACAAAATGTGGGCAAAGTTTCATCGTGTACTTTAAGCTAAGTTTCTAAGGCTATTTTAGGTCCTCATTTACTGCTTTATTTAGCGGTTAATAAATTATATTTATTAAACTGTTATAATTTAAGTAGTGTACACAAATTCTAAAGATCTTTATTTCAGAATTAAAAAACAATAGGTTAGACAAAATAATATTTTTATTTTTAATATAAGGCATATAATTCTTTCAGTAACTATACGTAAAAAAAATATTCTAGGCAATCAAATAAAAATAGTAACTTCTTAATGTTACTATAAAAAAACAACACTATATAAATCTGCAGAATAAAATACAGGTGTTATATACATACACCTGTCATCTCATTTTATCTTTTGGTCAATTAATTAACTGGGTTCGATTAGCTTTTATCTTCAAATAGTTTTTTATGTATTCCAACTGAACAGAAAACTAAATGATTTTTTTCCAGAATGGCAGTTTAATTTGAAGTGTGGTGATATGCTTGAAAAAAGGCTCAAGCAAGAGCTCCAGCAGTTCTCTTTGTGGTATTAATTTACGCAGAGTCCTTAAAACGAGGAGTATTATTTTTTGGTTGAGAACGTCTCCAAGTCGTGCCTTTTCATTTCAATATTTATTAATAAAAAAACACTTTGCAATCATACGTACTTTATTAGATTTTAACAAAATGATGCACATTTTCGGTTGGGAAATTCAAATGAGTCAATAAGTTAAAGGATTAATAAGGTCAATAGACATAGTCAAGTGAAAGTGTCTGTTTATACAACTACACATTTGTATAAACTGTATTTTAAATGTAATAAGCTTCCAAACGTCATATATGCAAAGGAGGTTACAAACTTTTTGTGTTGATATGCCCTACCAATAATACTACAAGTATATGTAAATTATTTATCTGTATCATTGCTTATGCAAGGGATCTATTATTTGTTCAGCGGTATATTTTTAAGCTAAATTCAACGAAATTATTTATATTACAACACATTTATCTTTCATATCCCTATCACTATAATAGTTTGACAAAGTAATTTGTATTTCAACAACCGTTTCTCTATTTCTCTAACTAACTCTAACTCTAACTATTTCTCTAATATTCTCTAACTACAGTATGTTAATGGTGGTTGTTCTTGAACAACAATAACAAAATAAAAATTTAAAATATTTGTTTGTAGTTTATTAACTACCATTGACAAAAGAATAAAAATATTTTGGTTTCGGTAATTTTTAAATATTATGATTAAAGTTTTATAAAAATACTACCTTATACAACATGAAATATTTCAACTCCATCTAAAACTCCATAACGGTATGCAGAGATAAAGCTGGATAACAAGATGATGTTGTAAGAGCAACATGATGTTGCAAGTTACAAAGACAAATTAGCAGTAAAGTTCACCTCTCTCTGGCCGCTAACACGAGAATCTTCTCAGAACAACTTTCCCTTTGTTCTAAACATGCTACAAAGCTAATGCTTCGTTACCAAAGAAAACGTGTTTACTCTATTACTTAACCAAAACGCAGAAAGCTTGTTATGGTTTCAAAGTACTCTCGGATTGGCTTTCCTAGACGCGGGATTGGTTTTCACATTACTTCAGGCTATACCTAGGAGTTGCAGCATTATCACTTAGATAAAATCTATTGGTGATTTGGCAGGATTGAAGCCCAGGACGTCTGGGACTGAAGTCCCGCGCTCTAACCACTACACCAACTCGCTCCCCTCGGGTATTAATTCAGATGATCGTTTTATCAATTTATATTTTTCATGTAGTAATCACTAACACTTTGTTTTAAACCCAAGTGCTACTATGTCTTGAAGCTTATTCCTATGTTTCTGGAGATTTGCATGTAAATGAGAGTGTTAAGCTTTAAACACTTCTTGGCTCCATTTTGTGTACCCGTGCTCCTCAATCTTTTGAAAGAAAGTCCTTTAAATTTATGTAGTTCAAGGCTATTTAAATAAATGTTCAACATACAGGTTTATCAATGAGTTTAATGAATTTTTCATATTTTTTCATAATTATCTGATACAGTTTTTAAATAGATATTTCACAAATTACACGCTTAAAATTAGTTTCATCAACTAAAGAATTTTAGAATAAACATTGTTGCTACTATGTTTTTCACGTTATAATTATTGTTCTAAATTTTAAAATACTTATCTGAACTCTTCGTTTAAAATTATTTTTTTTTTATCATGAGTTTATATGACCTATAAAACTAATGAGGACAATTTCCTTCACGGTTAATAACAAAACACCAATTGTAGTTGGGCGTTGAAACTAATCTTTACTTTTAACTAGTATTTAAGTAAAACTTTCCGCAATATCTGTCTGGTAATGTAATTTGAACTATAACGATGAGATTTAGTTTTTGTATGGAAATGTAGCTTTCACTAGACCACTTAGCAGATTATTTGTACCCTATAGCGACAATTCTCGATTCTCGTGTATTTGGATTTTATAAATTAATACATGATAAAATATATGTCCACTGTTTTGTAGCCTTTAGTTGTTTAATATTTTTATGTGTATTAGAAAAAGACGTTAATTATTTGTTTATAAAATTGTTCACTTCATTAGGTTTGATTTTCTTAGTAATATTGTACAGAGGGCCTCTGAAAAAAATAGAGTTGTCCAAACCAGTTAATTCTACCAAAATCTACTATTAATATTATAAAAGTTAAAATGTATCGTATATATATGAAAAGGCATTCTTGATCAAACAATAGGAACAAAAAGGTTAATCACATTTTCGTGTAAATATATAAGAAAATTTAATCTTTTTCAAATAAATATCCCTTGTAAGTAAAAAAACGCAATTGATTAGTATAATATCAAACTTTTATGTTTTACTTTTCTTAGATTTCAATTATAATTAGTAAAACTAAAATGTTTCGACCTGAATTTCAATAATAATTAAATAAAATGATAATTTTGATAGCGTATTATAAAAGTTAAATATGCATTTTCAAAAGATACTCCAAGTATTGACAGTGAGATAAATAATATCGCAATGAAACTACAGGAACGTGGTTTGTATGTGATGTACCGCTCGGGCTATTAGCCCGAGAGATGATTGAGCCCCTCTCCACCTACCTTGAGGGTAAAACTGGGGATGCAGAATACTACCCCCAAAAAATCAACCCCCAAGTGAACAGTGACGTCAAGACATTTGCTAACTAGCCAATTTGGGGACCGTGTCCTCGACTGTAAAAATACCCCCCTAGCAAAATTAGATGCTATACAATTGTAATTTTAATTCGAGTAATTCAGTTTGATAGCAGAAAAGGCACGTGGATGTAAAACTTCAACTTTGGAGGGTACTTTTACTCCTTGCTCCCCCAACAAACTTAAAACCTCTTGCACTCCTGGGTTCAGGCCCATCAGGCCAATTTATAAAAACGGTCCTAACAGAGTTGATGACAACAGATTAAATATTGATATATTTTACGTTTGATGGTCTCTGTAAACGGCTTGGGTATCAGAAAAAAAACACAAACTGGCGATACATATCATTAATAATTGATAAGTAATAAGGCATATTAGTAACTGCCATTAACTACTTAATACTCTAACAATTTCAAACACTAACTATTGTGTTAATGTTATGTACTATCCCTGTGAGGTAAATAAATTTACTTATCAAATCTTTGAAGCTTAAACTATTGTTGAACAAGTATTTTTCACCTACGTTAATGCATAAATAGGTATAAAAACTTCCTATGTGAGTTTAAGTTATTTGAAATGTATATTTATTGCACAATTTAAGTGTTTTATTTGAAGTTTTAAGGATAAAAATCTTAAATCATAATAAACCCAAGCTACACACCATGTTTTACATCTGCGTAAGCAAACTTATTTCATAAACACTGTGAAGTTGAAATGTCTAAACGGAAATTAACACTTTCAAAGTTTAAATGTTTATGAGAAAACTTACTTACTTCTCAGCCTTAAAGTTTTACCGTATCCTACTGATACCTAATAACGTACGACGTTTTAAAATGTTATTATTAAGTATCTTATAAGTGCATTATCAAATATATAAACACCCTATCCAAGTGAAAACTTTATAATTATTATTGCAAATTGTCACACCACGTAAACAAACTAAAAAAATAGTTTTTACTTAACAGAGTTCAAGGTTGGACTTATAATATTGATGACATAAAGTACTCTTTTAGTTCCTCAGCCGAAGGTATTATAATTTTTCTTTGGAATGAATTAATCGTAAGCATACGAGTTTACAAGTCAAACTTAAACTACTAAGTAATTACTATTTCTATTGTAGCTTCTGCTTTCAAACATTTTACATCACTATTTTGTATGTTATGATGCTTACAAATACAAAATTTATGCACTGAACTAATTTTTTATGGAGCATTTTATAGCGGAAGAAAGGTTTATGTAACAAACCTATTGAGGCAGGACCCCCTCACTTTACCATAGCTTACATGAAGTATCTGAGTACTGAACTTATCATAGGGAAATAAGGAGTATAAAGAAAACCTTCATCTTGGTAATATGTCTCATGCTCTTTTAAGAATTGTGCCTGGGAAATTGGGGTGGACTCGTTTCGTTTATTTTAACAGCTACAAATCTAAATTTTTAAAAAAGTACAATTATATTGAAACTTATTATTGTAGACTTTCAATGTGTTTCAGCAAAAGAGTATAATGATAGAAATACATTTAAAAAGGGGTCGTTTTAAATTTGCACAAACATCCAATTAATATTGGTTATTTCCGGAAGGAGGTTTACTGAAATAACCGATATCACCAATAAATTTGTACAGTAATTGTTGTACTCTTATATGACAGGTCATTATTAAATTTATCAAATGTACATGGATCCCATTTATATACGCAACAGCAGTTATGTACAGAGAATTAGTTGGCTTTAAGGTAAGCAGCTCAGCTCTTGTGAGTATAGAGTTCTGGAGTAGACGTTTGAAGAACACTTGTATGTTTTTGGTAATTAGTTAATCCCTAACTTACATAATAGCCACTCAACAACACTTCAGCATTCAGTCCATTTAATTGAACATGATACTTTTATATGCGTTATTTTGCGTATCAAAATATAATAGCTGAAATACAAAATTAATTTCATACCCTAAGAGATTGTTTAGGGTTAAATATTTATTATAAACACCAACTTTTTCTTTTGTGTAGGATATCATATATTTCAATCTTCATATTTTGCTTATGTTAAAACGAATCAATGAAGGCTGGTATATTAAGGTAACAAAATGGAATCACTAACACATGCGCATAAATTACATATTATACGTAAATATAAAATTCAGATACTGTCGATCGAAATGATTTCGTCTTCATATACAGGGTAATTATAAATGATGGACCCATTTTTAATGCTTTAAAATTTTTTTTACTATTAAACTTACCGCTATAAAAACACATCGAACGAAAAAGCAACTCAAAGAGTTTATGCCTTCCAAAGACACATCATTTAACAAATTCGATCCAGCAGAACTGTAGATTTAATTGTAAAGAGCTTTAATTGTAAAGTTAAAAAGTAATCTCCAACTTTTTTTAACACTAGAAATTTGGAGGTTACTTGACGTTTTGCAAATAACTTTTAAATGGTGAGGAAATCGACCAAAGTGGAAGGTAATATTCCGAAAGAGAATAAAATTTCCTACAATCTACTATTATGCATATCTTGAAAATACTCAATAAATGTAGCCTAAATTTGCCTTAAAATAAAAAAGTGTGAAATTTAATGTTTGCTATGTTTATTGTCTACATTGAAGACGGGGATTTTAATTTTTTTTTTCATTTAGAGGCAATTTTCGGTACCTTTCTTGAGTATTTTCAAAAAATGCATAATAGTAGATTGTAGGAAATTTTATTCTCTTTCGGAATATTACCATCCACTTTGGTCGATTTCCTCACCATTTAAAAGTTATTTGCAAAAACGTCAAGTAACCTCCAAATTTCTAGTGGTAAAAAAAGTTGGAGATTACTTTTTAACTTTGTACAATTAAATCTTCAGTTCTGCTGGATCGATTTTGTTAAATGATGTGTCTTTGGAAGGCGTAAACTCTTGAGTAGCTTTTTCGTTTGATGTGTATTTTATAGCGGTAAGTTTAATAGTTTAAAAGTTATAAAGCGTTAAAACTGGGACATTCATTTTGAATAACCCTGTACTTAATTATTTATCTTACAAAGTAGATTATTTGAACAGGTAACTGTGTTGTTCTTTATAATATCAATGATATTTTGCTTTGTTCATAGCATGGTTCATAGCTTAAAGGTTTTACATCAATATGTATATCAATTGTTTCTCAATGTGAACATAAAAGTACAAAACAGACACACACTGCAAGACATTTTCAGAACTTTATTAATTGTGTATGTTATTTCAGCAGATTTTAAGGTATAGCACCTCTAAAGGCTGCAGTTCCTTTGTGTTTGTTCTATTATTTAAGCAAATTTAGCCTAAAGTTTTTACGCTGTCTTCTAAATAAACTATATCTAAGCTGAAAAAATTAAATGTTAAGTTAGTTTGTGATAAGATTTTAAAACGAGGTATTATGAACCTGTAGTTAGTATGTATGTATGTATGTATGTAGTATGTATGTAGTTAGTAACCTGTATAACCGTTACCGTGTTTTTCTCTTTTAGTTTACAGTATGAAAATAGATTTTACATTAAATAGCGAGACTACAAAACACTGTACCTAGTACACCTATCTATTACCATTATCATTTTGATTATGAAACTGTTGTTTCTTAATATTTCAAACGAGAATGTTATCCTATAACAAACGATACATGTTACCTACTTCTTTTGTATGATAGTTTACAAATTTGTAAAAAGTTTAATAAATAACGGCGCCATTTTCTGAGACATTTATCAATGCTCAACATTTTTAAAAGAACGCCGTAAAGTGGTATCCAAAAAATAATTCCGGAATTATAAACTATCGTCGATTGGTGACTATTCTACATAACTAAACAAGTTTAACGTAACATTTAAGTTTAAACAACCTAGTTTATTTTCCCGTGTAGCAAAGGAGGAAACGTTAACCTTGGCAAGCAAAAAACAGGTATATGGTGGCAGGTTGTCGTTGGGACACCCTGACGCCAGTCGCCAACAATACAAAGATGTCGTTCACAGGGTGTAAACCTGTTTGATAAATTAAATTAAATTTAAATTCATCCGATGATAAAGCATAAAGTCGTTGGTTTAAGCTGTTTCGTGACTCGGAAAGTGTTTTGAAAGGACTTTCACCTGACCGGTGAAAACCTGGTTATGCCGAAGTCAAAGAGATCCGACAATCATGCATTAGAAGCCTGAAAAACTCTATTCTCTAACGAAGTCTTCATTTCAAAATACCTAATTCAACACTCTACGATGTTATTTTTAAAGGTTTGATGATGTTAGAGTCTTAGTGCCTACATTTTTAAAGACACGCAGATTGCTCTAAGCGTACAAACTTTGCCAGTGTTATGGTCATATGGAATTGCAAAAATCCGAATTCCAATTATATTATCCGAATGTTATCAACATATGAAAAAAACAAATTTTCTTTTTCCTTCAATGAAACGTGTAAATCGCTTAAATATCATCAACAAAACCAAGCAATGGCTGTTCAAAATCTCGGCATTCTTTTTCAGATACCCTTTATTGCCACTATTAAGGTTTTAATAAACCAATGTTGAATTCAATTAGTAATTTAAATTTAAATATATTAGTTATCAACAACCATTTTTGTTTCTTTAATATTTTATGCAATTTGATTAAGAGTATCGTTTTCTCTATTTATGTACTAACCTTGACACACCATAAAGCCTCATCCAATAAGTAGTATAGATTATATTTTTACAAACGTTAGTATAATAAAACTATTACGTCATTACATCATAGTAGCTTTAGTATGCAGTTCATGATAAAGTCTCAGCATGTTAAGGTCTTGTTGAATAATTCAATTTGATAACTTATTATGCTAAAGTCATAAAACTTTACATATAATCTGAAACAGAGATCGTTTTATGTTATGTCGTCTATAATACTATAAACTAACGTATATTTATCTTATATATGACATATTCGTACTTATCTTTGATGAAATTTAACAAATCACATTGCCCTTTGGATTGAGTAATTAGTTTATGGCGATTTCAACAATTTCCAACCTAAAACACGGATATTAAAATAATTACCTTGAGCAAAATGCGTTATGTGTAAATAACTTTAAATTTATACAAACGACCGGTTTTTATACAAGCCGTTTTAATAATCCTGATTATTACAGAGTTGGCATAGTATTTCAACCAATCAGTTGTTGGTTTTAATCTGGTTTCAAAGACAACGACTAGATAACTTTTACGGTCAAACAGAAACATCGATAAGCATAGCATTTATAATGATTCTAGATGGCAAAAGGTTTGGGAAAAGTAGTTTTTTTTTTATAAATACTTGTTATTCAGAAATCAAAGTAGATTTGAAAGTTTATGTAAATTTTAACTTTACAATTTCAAGTACTGAGGTTGTTCTAATTATTTGCATCGCACGTCAATATGCAGCAAACCCTACACAATTAAATTAGAATGTCATACATACACAATATTATGAATATATTGGTCACATCTGGGAAAAAATGCATAGTATTACGTATACTTAGTCTTAGCCTTTTAAACCATTAACTGTTTTTACTTTGAAGCTGTTAAAAAATGGTACTAGTCTACAAGATTGTTTTTGATTTCTATTACTTTATCGAAAGATCATTACATATCATAAAAAAACCATAAGTATGTCAAAATACTTTAAACATATACATTGAATTTGTACCCACTGATAGTTAAACAGGACATTGTAGTGTCCCCAATTTATACTCATACTTCTTATTTTCCAAAACGATTGTTTTAAAATAGTTTTGCACCATATGACGTTGCAAAAATTATTTGACGTTTAAACATTAAATTAACTTCAAATAGTTTCATTTCCACAAACCACGTGACAGGTACAGTTCTAACTGATTTCTATAGAACTAACTTTTATGAGATAATATTAGTTGTAGTTTGTAGAATATTCATGGCTATATGATCGTAATCACCTGTATAGGGAAGGAAAACTTTCTCGAAAATACAGTACACGTTCTTTTACACCTATTAAGGCACACACTTCTCTAAAATTCCTTATTTTCGCGTGATCCCTACTGTAAACAAAAGCCTGGAGTAAGCCACTCTAAAATGAAGCTCAATTTTGTTTAACCTTTTGTTTACTCAATTACATTACCAGAGTCTACAAGAATGGAGATTCAACAGCTTTTATTTAAGCCCTTAAGCTTCTCAGAGGCATCAGATTTATATGGGAAAAACTACATAATATCTGATTAAGCTAAACAAAAATACTATTTGACCCAAGAATGAATGAATATTGTATTAAGCTAAATTTTATATGAGCTTTCTAACAATTAAAATTAAACACCTCAAATGGGTATCGCTTCTATGTATAGCAATATAAATGTATAACACAACACATATAAATTAACTAACGTAGTCTATTTGCCAAACTTATTTTAAGTTATCTATTAGCACATAACAATATTTTTTAATGTAGATATTTGAATATAACAAGTCATTAAATTTTTTAGGTATAAAGTTTTTCATTTAGTTTCAGTCCTGAAAAAAACTAACAAAAACAAGAAAATTACTATTTAATGGTTTACATTGTTGGAATATATAACAGTCATTAATATTTTTTTAGTGTATGATTGAAAAATATACCAATCTACTTTCAGCCAAAATAAACGCTCCAAAATTTCCAAGTGCTGATGTATCATTTTTATAACCACACATTATCACATTTTAACACTTAAGCATTATCTAAATTAAAAAAATCACAACTTAAAGAACATTTTTTATTACAATGTAAACGTTTGTAACGTATTTTTTGCAAATAATATTTCAATAATCATTTGACAATACGCTGATTTCTTTTAGTATTTTACATGTTACTCTCTATAAGATATCGTGAAAATCTATCTGAAACTTTATAGACTACGTTAATTACAAAATCATGACAACTATAAAAGTAGCAAGTTTAGTTTTGAATATTTCAGCCGGTAAATAAACAATGTTTAATATCAATAAATTAGATTAAATATATCGGGTATTAAGGTAGTTTCAGTTTAAAAATAAACATCACACGAGAGTTATCAATAGTCAATAATCGGAAGAGCCAGTTTCTGTGGCGTGGTGATAGCAAATCCGCTTACTCACATTACCAACTTCAAAATATTACAAAATATTAAATGCTCAATCACGGACTCTGAATTTATTTCATAAGGGGATATTCCGATATTCATATATGTATTTATATATGAATTAGTCTACCAATTAATATATATGGAATAGTTTTAATAGTTCAAGCTAATAGTTTGATTATAGTATAGATTGCTGGCCTTTTGTATATTGCTGGTATATTGTAAATGAGTCCTTCAACTGGGTAAAAAAAATAATTTCACCAAACTAAGCTGTAAAATTAGGTTTTTCAAATAAAAGTTACTGTTGGATTTGTACAGGGTGAGTCAGTGAAACGGACTATTTTCTTATAACGTTAGTGA
Source organism: Macrosteles quadrilineatus (assembly GCF_028750875.1). NCBI lineage: Eukaryota > Metazoa > Arthropoda > Insecta > Hemiptera > Cicadellidae > Macrosteles > Macrosteles quadrilineatus. Next base: position 1,118,118 of record NW_026542597.1, read on the forward strand.
ATAGAGGGGAAGGAAAGGGGCCAAGTAAGTTACCCTGCGTTCCCAACCTCTGGAAGTTTAGTTGCCATACTTAGTTGCCATACCATCAGCAAAATATGCAAGATGGCCCGGAGCTAATTCTCAGCCTATGGATGAGCGTTGAGGCTCATTTTCACTTAACGGGATGTCAATAAGCAAATTTTTGATATTGGTCGGTCCACAAGCACTTCATGAATGGCCAGTTCACTCTAATAAAGCTACGGTTTGGTGTGTCGTTTCGTCCCTTGACATGAAATGGGGATATTGCCTGAACCCCTTGATCCTCTGTCCTCCGCTCCTGTTTTTTTGTGGCTTGACTAAAAGTTTAAGGAGTTGACTCTGATATTATTTTCAAGACTTGATGCTTGTTTTGTTGGTTCAACACAAACTTCCACTCATTTACTACGTTTTTTAATGAATTAATCGATCGTATGATGTTTGACCTTTTTTTAATACTTACCGAAAAATGGCCCGTTTCACTGACTCACCCTGTACTTGCGTCATTAGTCGGGTATAAATTACGGCATTATTTTCTTTCACGTACTATCCATGTTGAAGCACGGGTTTTGTAGCTAATAATATAATACATTTTAAAAGTAAGTAAGAATGTGTTTTTTTTATACGATCCCTCAAAATTTAAGAATATTAAAAATTTAAGTAAAATAGCAAATCTATATTTTACTTAATCAAAGGACAGATAAAACATAAATCGTCCGTTTATATGTGTAAATCATAATCCTAAACAGCATTAGCATTGCGATGGGTAAATACATTCCCAGTTTGATTTTATACATTGATTTATTTAATTCTATTCATTACAAATATAACTAAATACAATATGTGTGAAAATGCAGATTAAAAATATTTCTCTATGTTCTAAAATGAGTTTACCTTTTTTATAACTGTTGTAAAAGTAATTAAAATTCCGATTATTCTTATCTTCTCAATAATACATTAGAATTCTAAATACTTTGTATGATGTCTGTCAATCTATAACCTGGTCATTGTAAACAATTTCAAGTTTTTTTTTTATTTATTCAAAATGTTTTTCTACTTAAAACCTGTTAAAAAGCTGTACTAGTCTATTGTTTATTTTTAATTATATTTTTTTCAAAAAAATCTTTATAAAAATCGGTAAGTATTTCAAAATACTTTATGAAAATTTACTTTGAACATATTTATGATGTCTAGTATTGCAGTAAAAGTTGCAAAAATAATTCATATAGAAGCGTAACAGACACGGTTTGCACGAAACGTAGCTGAAGAGTATTTCAAGCTTAACAATTTACATCTTGGCTCTCATTTATATGCAAATCTCCAAGAATATAGAATAGAGCCAAAGATATAGCTGGGCTTCTGTTTTAGAACAGAACACTTGTGTTAAGGAGTAACCCTGCGTGTAAATCATAAACAATAGGAAGGATTATGTTTATAACACCCATAACGTTTATATCCAATAGTTGGATATAATTAACACCTATAGTATTTAGTATGGACATAATCATTCCGCATATTATGTTGATGTTTACATTAAATATGATTAGACTTTTATAGTTTAAGTATTGTGTTACTAAAAGGTCTAAAGTCTATACTTCTTGCCTACTGAACTCTATGTAAAGTGTTTTACATCATATTATTGTACTACTAATAGCGCAGTAAATAGAGACAGCGCTAGGTTGAGGAACACTCTAGTGAAAACGCATAATATACCAGTTAGGATGACAAAATGTAGTTCGAATACGCATTACTTAGTTTTCGTATCACCCAATTGGGAACGCGTTTGATTAACTGATGAAAGCATTTGAAACCACTTTATTATATCAAAATTGTGTATATCAATATACATGTATGGATATTTTAATATGTGGATGTTATGACACTGTATAACGTTGCTATTATAGAGCTAGGACTGTCAATATTAAACAGTTATGCTACTTAAAAGAGTGAAACTATTTCTATAGAGTTCGTTTCTGTTTACAAGAATACACTTTAGGTCAATTTACATTCCTATCAATTATTATGAGAAAGACATGTGTTTTGAAGTAATAAATGACGTTTTCGGTTTAAGAGGGAGAATCTATTATAATTATGCTACACACCATAAAGCTTTCTATAGACTTTCATTAATTTAGGCCTACAAAATTCCTTTGGCTATTAAGTTAGCCCACATTGAACTCAAAGTCATTTCTTTCTAATAAAGATAATTCCTAATTTGTGTTTTATTTCTGTGTAATAAGGTAAGTCTTATTATAAATATTATAATATATGAATTATTTTAAGAATAAATAGATTTTGGTAAGTTACAATATAAAATTTATTAATGAAATACAAGATAAGTTATTGGTGGAATTAGCTACAGGGTAAGTTAACAATGGTAAATTTTCAAAATGGTGGGGGTTCCAAAGTGGATGAAAAGATTCTCTAGGCTTAGGCCTATATTGGGTTGGTTTCTTCTTAAGTACTAATTAATATTCAAATAGATGACCTCTTAATCTCAGGGAGGGGTGGTCGTGCCGGTTCGAATGATATATTAGGCTTCTTTAAAATGTAGATAATTTAATTTAGTTATTATTCTGAAATACTAGGTTCTGATGCTTAATAATGTTAAATGTCCAAAGAAAGATTCCAAATGGTTTCACTGAATTTTATGAAATAAAATAGAATTTGAAGATTAAATTTTGAATAAAAGTTCAATTTGAAATATATATATCTTGATGAGTTAGGTTAATTGGGCCTAGTAGGCCATGCTGATTAAATGTCCAATGAAGATTAAATTTGTCCTTAGTTAAATAAGATGGATGATGGTTACCAAATTTGGAGTGTCTGTCTTCTTATAAATTGGTACTCTTCAATGCACTTGTCCAATACTTTTGGACGATAAGAAATTTTAAATATAGGTTTTACTTTGGGATTATAATTTTTAGTTTAAATCAAACACAATTTCCAATAGAATGATGTTCACACTGTGAAGAGTTGGCAGGATCTGGGGAGAGGCAATGGTAGAAGCTCAGGAAGTCCATGTCCATTGTTGCAATGATGCACAGCTGGTTAATTTACATAAATGACACTTGCCACAGTAATTTTGATTTTCTTTGGATAATTTTGAAAAATAATACTATATTTAAGATGTTATTACTATATTGCAATTTTCTTACAATTATATATTATTCTAAACAAATGATTATTGTTGGTTTTTGATGAGTACAGGATAGGTATGGAGAGAATTTGCATAAATATTATATTGTAACATAAAATAGGATGATGTTTCTGTGAGGTGATGGGATATTATATAACATTGAACAAAATTGGATAAAATAACACATTAACAAGGGGAACAAATTAAATAACTGATAACACATTATCAGGGGCATTAACAGACATTATGAGAGAAAATATACAAAACAAAAGAGAAATTAATGTTAATGATGAATGAATGACATGTAATATTACAATTAATACTGTATATAGTAGGGGGATTCTCTGTTAAATCCATTTTAACATTGGCTACTACTTAACCAATTTTAACGATTGAGGTGCCATTTAAAGCTAATGACCTAGCACTCCTTCGAATGATTATTGGAAACAAAATTCCTCTAGGGCTTTGCCTCCTTCAGGTTCAATTTATTTCCAAAGTCCGTCTTTAAAGATCCAGTTATGCTGACCACCTTATTATTATTTTTTTTTTTTACTGTAAAAATATCAATTGTAATTATTTGATAATTTAGTTGACTCATAGTTGAGTCATATTGTTAACACGAGACTAAACAGATTATGATGTATTATAAAAAGGCTACTTCTTTGACAGCTGTGGCCTGATTGATGTAGGTAAATCACCCTTTTTAGTGTGGATCTAAAATTTAAAAAACTATTGAAATTTAGTAGTTCTATTCCCATAATAACTACTGTTCTAGTTGGGTAATTATGTGTGGGTAATTGCACTGGATTAATTTTGCCTCGGAAACAAGCTGTTGACTCTTATTTAATTGCGCAATTAGGAGCAAGGGTCACCTTATAACACTTAATACTACCATTGACTATATGTAGCCAATGATACAGTACTACACTTAGTTTCTTTGAAATTTTATTTTTACAAGAACATGAAAACGATGCACACATATTTAAGGATAAATTCGGTTCTTCATTTAATCCATTTTCATATGAAAAAATGCATTATGCTTGGTAGAAACCATTCAGAGTGTGTTCTTACTTTATTGACAAATTGTTATGGCATTTACTCACCTTTTGCCGTTTTAGTATATCAAGGCCTACCACGAAAAACACAAATAATGCACACACAATCTACCTAAGACTTTTCATTTGACGAATCATGTGATTTGAAATAAATATACCACTGGAATAAATTATGAAAATATTTTGTCTCGCACTCGAGTCTAACGCCTAACCACAACTACAGGAACTGTTGTTTATGTAGGAGGGTAGGGACGAGGCAGTCTGTTTACCGTTGATAATCCACTAGTATCCCAGACCTTATCTCTGAGTTGCTATATCCTGCCTTTTACTACTAAATATTTAGTTATAGGGATATAGTATCCACCGTGCTATAGTCTCAATAGCAGCTCGTCTTCGATAGCTATGAACAAAGACTGCAGTTTTACGTAACTTCCCAAATTCTTAGAAGATAATTGTACAGAATTTCCATTCAATTGTTTAGTTAGTTTTACTATCATACAATAACATAGTTTAGTCCCATCTACGTTTAGCTCTCACTTCTTTATGATTTCCTTTATTAAAGCTTAAACTTGATTGGACATTCAAGGAATTAAGAAAGGGTAGATTGAGGTTTTTGTAGAATTTTGCTTATATACAAAACTTGTTTTGTGGCGATTTAGTTATAATATAATTTTCATATTGTACTTAAAGATCGAAACCTATCCAATGCATTTTTTACGCATAAATGCATAAAAGAGAGTCAAGAGAGTTTTTTTTCTTTACTTTTAGTAAAGTACAAATATTTAGTAGAAAATACCCGCGTTGCAGCAAACCTGTAAGCTAAGCAAATGTAATTAGTCTGATTATATCAATATGTCTAATGAGTACTTTTGTTTTCTACTTCAGGGATGGCAGTTATATATGTTATTTTGTGAAATGTCAGCTTAGTATTAAATAGTAAGATTTTTAGTCGTTATTTGAATAGGTAGTCTTCGTACCCAAGCAAAAAAATCATGGGAACTGCATTCAACACTTGAATATCTTATGAATGTCGTTTAAAAATGTATGAATGATTTTTGTTTATTTTAGAGCTCTACACGATGGCTGTAATGAAAATAGGCAATATTTATTTCTAAAGGATATGATTTTTTTTAGAATTTCTGACACTCCGAGCCTATTATCTGACCTTGCTGGTCCTTTTACTAATCAATGTATTATTATTGGACTTTTATTAATCAAGTTAGCTTTACCTATGGTAATAGATTATTCCTAAAAGTTCATTGAGAGTTCAAAAATTGACACTACGAATAACTAAAAGGGTGTATTTAGTTCGTCTCATTCCTAATGAGTTCGGAGATAAGGGATATGTAGACTGTTTTTGTGGAAAGATATCTGTCCCAGCCAATGTTTACAGCTATCTTCATAACACAAGATAGTGACCATCTTTATGGCACAAGATGTGGATATAAACTAGTCAGACGTGTAAACTATAAACATTCTCAGCATTCTATTATTTATTAGGACACCCAAAGAGTTTGCACTCCAATAGTTGAGAAGATTGATAATTCACTGGGAAGCCGTGATCTGTAGTACTCGCCTTTAAATCTGAAGGATTCCAAAATATAATAGTAGCAATATTTTTGATAACACGAACTTATTTTAACACACCGTTGTCCAAATATTCTGTTAAACATAAAATTGCACAGACAACCGTAGTTATTATACAAAAAAAACCTATAACAAGACCATAAGAGACTTTTTAAACACTCCTTTCTTCAAACACTAATAATTAAAATTGTAATGAGACAAAACAGTTATTAAAGAGCAAGCTAGTCCCCCGGGTAGTTTGATCTTGTCTTTACTTTAAGAAACCTAATTTAAATGCAGTGTCTTGAAAACTAATTTTTTATGTAAAAGGAGTTGACTATTTGTTCGTTTCCTAGTCTACAAAGAATACATTATTTTAATTGCTTATGGATAGCAGTTAGTAATTAATTAAATTTAATTAATTTTAAAAATTTTAATTTAACTGTTTTTCAGTAAAAGCTATTTGTAAATTCATTTTACGATTGGATTGGTTTGACTGGTTTGGTAACAATATGTATCGGAAAGTGAATTAAGAATCTTTAAAACGTCATAGAAACATTCTTAAAACATTTCTTTTAAAAGCTAAGTAAAAAATATGTGTTGTTAAAGAAGTTATCTTTACGCAAGTCAGAAAAATATAAATATTGTAGGTAGAGAAATCTCTGAGCACAGGTAAGGTTTAACATGTTCACGTTCAAAATTGTCTTACATTGAAATGATAATGTAAGCAAATATTTTTGCAACATATTTTAACATGTGGTCCGTTACTAAGAGTTGAATAATTTTCTCATAACAATTTACCTGTTGAAGTTTTGATTTCCATTTAACAATTTCAACTTCAAAGTGTTTATTTGGGATTGCCGATATAAAACACGTTGTGTTTAACCTTGACCTTGTGAAACATCTCATCCCCCTTTCCGAAACATGCAGAATTGAATAATAAAATGTGTTTCTAATACAATTTCTCAAAGCCAATAATTTGATTTTTTTTATATAACTAACAAGGCTAACGTTAAATAAAGTTTACCAGCAACCTAACACGTTCTTTCTCCCATTCGCTAATCAAAACCCCATATAATGGGTAAGCAGTGAGATTAATTCTGATATTTCGTAGGTTAAAATCACGAAAACTCCAAACACGTGCAAACAAAATTTTCACAGCATTTGGGGTTTTACGATTTCTGTACAGTTAAAAAAAATCTAAATATATTACATTGTTTTCAAAAGCACTCGAGAAGTTTTGTAAACATTTTTTCCACTATTTTATAAGGGAAAATCGATATTTCAAAAATGTGTAACACACTCACATACATCATTTCAAAACCCACTATTACTATAGACATCTTTAACATTTAAATATTTCGAAGTCATTTATCGTGTTAAAAATATTAACATCCCCTTCTACCTCTAGGTTGCAAAAAGTTAATTAAAACTCTTGTATCACCTAATTATGCAAGGCAGAAGTTATTAAAACTGTCACTACGAAACTGTTGTCGATGTTTTCCTATATTCCCTCATTTATCTATGCACTTTTTTATTCATTTCACAAACAGATAATACATTTCTTAAACGTAACACAATTAGTTTTGACACATGATCAAGGCAAACACAATTGAAACAATAATGTTTCTTATTGTACTTAAGAACCAACTATCTTAATAGCTAAGTTTGACACACAATAAAATTTTTGTATGACAATAAGCAATACGATAAGTAAAACATGGTTACATCATTAATACTGTTGTTTTGTAGTAATTTTACACAAAACGGATGTCCTACATGAACGATGAAACAACCGGTTACGTGTTTACAATTAATTAATACAATTATTATCAGATTTAGTTGAACGCCGATTGCTTTGCTTTGATGTATAAGCTTTGAATTGATATAAATCCAGTTTTAGTCAGAATTTAAGTTCAAAAGCATACGAACTACCGTGATAACAGTTGACCATTCCTATTCAATGATGTAATCACTATCACACCCTTCTATGCTGATAATCTATATTTATAAAAGGCAAATCTTATACAGTATATATAAAAGGTAAAGCCCTCACTGACTCACTCACTCATCACTAATTCTCTTACTTCCCATTTACCTAGGAGGCTGAAATTTGGTACACTAATTCTTTAGGCATTAAATAGGAAAACTAAGCTGTTTTTATTCTGATCGGACTCTCGGGCTCCGCCCCAGTGGCTCTGGAGTTTCCCATGTTAATCTTATGAGTAATCATATTTAAATGGAATTAATGAATCTTAACAGCTGTTTCAATTAAACAAGTTGGTTCTGTTCTATGATGTTCAATAGCATTAAAGTTACAAGGATTACCAACAGGGTGCAGCACTATTATTTATTTTACATTTATGACAACAGCTAATTTGCAATCAAAAGGTGAGTGAGCGTAGCGAACGAACTTCAACCTGGAGCCAAGTTAGCGTAGCGAACGAGCTAACCTGAAGGCAAGTGAGCGCAGCGAACGAGCTCCAACCTAAACTTCAACCAGGACGTGATTGAGCCATGCGAACGAGCTCACTTATGAAGTTAAACGGGGCAAAGCCCGCGGGTACAGCTAGTGTTATAATACACTGCAAGTGTTATTGCGATGCTGTGTCATAAATTGGTAATCACAGCATTGTTTCAAAGATAGTGTTGTTTTATATATGGTTTACGGGATATACAAGTAATGCCAATAAGCTTTTAATTACATATTTATCATGACAGTTTTGTTTAATAAATTATTGCCTTAATCTTCATTTATTTTGCAGTAATAACCAGACCTACGGGTTTTAATCTAAGATATATTTGTTATTAATTACCTTCCCAGAGCTACTAACTAACCTTGTTTTCGAGACTAGCAAGTTTGTCTTTAAATCTGTTGGTTTTTTTTTATATCATGTAAAACTTTTTTTAATTAGTCAGTTAAAAAATATATTTAAAAAAATAATTTATCATTTCATTATGAAATATATACATGGTGTTTCCAAATTGTCTAAACAAATTTTGTGGGCTTGTTCCTTGGGCTAAGACAAACATAAAAGGCCATATAAGTATGGGTCTAAAATGCTTAGATTTCTGTTTGTGATTTTTAAGAATTATTTTGGGCATTTTCAAGATTAAAAATTTGAAATTAGTATAAATCTCAAGCTGTTTTAATATGGCAGTCATTTAAAATCTTTATTGCCAAATTTCACGAAAACCGTAAACATTAGGAAAATCGTTTTTAAATTCAAAAAGATTGGAAATTTAAATACAACTGAAATAAGACCTCGTTTGTTAAAATCGGATGATAAACAACCAAGTTAACAGTTTTTTTCTACATTCAGTTACGCAATTTAATAGGACTACCATTACTGATCTGTAATATAACAAATAATTAACAATTTTGAAGCCCTATTAAATTGCGTAACCGAATGTAGAAAAAAAAAGTTATAACTGTTGTTTATCAACGATTTTACCAATGTTTCATTTGATTTGGATTTCACATCGCTATCTTTTTGATCCAAAAACAATTTTCTTATTCAAAGCAAACATTGTAAGCTCTTTTTAACTTCAAAGCCATACATTTATACAAATTTTAATGACATTTTATGTTTGTCCAAGGAACAAGTCCACAAAATATGTCCAGACTATTTGTAAACACCCTGTATAAACTATAATAGTACTGTTAGCCACTGAAAAAATCAAAATATTAACTTTGCTTATTCAAAAACCTCAAAGCAAAATGTATCTTATTTAAAATGATAAATGTTTATGAAAAATAATTTTAACTTAAAAATTAACATATCAATCCTTGCAACATAAGGGTCTGTAATTTCATTACGAGTCACTGTTGTCTAAAGAACATCGTCTCCTAAACACCTAAAAGATAAGTGCTCTCTAGTGATCGAAATCATTTATTCGTATAATTTAATAATTTATTAATTTTAATGTTTTTGTATGTCAAACCATGAGGATAGTAATTTATTTCTTAACACTACAGAATGATACTAATTTTATCGACGGTAAAATATCTCAGTGGATGTAAAGTACAAGGCCTAACAATAAATGTTCACAACCGTATAATCTCACGCTTCGTTTTAAGGTCTGTCTGCAAATTAACACTTCAAAGAGAATTGGTTCAGCTCTTGCTTTGCCTCCTTTCAAGCTACGCAGCCCTTGCACTCATACTGAATCTGTCATTCTAGGATGAGTGTGAAATTCTCAGTTAAGTTAGTATAAATGTAAGGTTATTGATGATTGGACATATGAATGGATGACTCTTGCAAGATAGGTTAGTATTAAGGAACATAGACATTTTTCGGGGCGAATTTTGAATTGGTTGTAGTATTTTTTATCATTTCTGGAGTGATCCAATTTACCTGATGTTACTTTATTACGCTAAAAAATTTCATAAACTATTTTATAGGGTGTAGCATTCTATCCATAACATTTATTTTACTCAGGAAATATATACTCTGCCTCAATATTTGTTCGTTATAATTTATTACATGAAGATGTGTTGTATCTAGAATAAAAATTAATTACGCCTCAAAACTTAAAACTATATCCATATCCTATAGATCACACAATCTTAGATCTCTTAGTTGTTGAGGTGCATAAATAGATGCGATGGATTGAAGCTCAGGAAAAGTTTTAATAAATAGCAAGATGTAAGAATAGATTTACCTCTTGTCAGTCATAATATAAATTGACCAACAACTTTTTAACATACAGTTAAAGTTATGAATGTAAACTTTTTCAGACCGTGTATACAAGTTCTTAACAATTTTATAATCGAAGTTACACTAATGACTTTATGGCAACCAGTAATAATGGATATAAATAACCAAACCTTTTCTGGAGAGTCAGTAAAGAGTCAACAATAAAACTTTGCCAACATTCTGTCTCAAAAGTCAGATTGATAACTTCTACTTGCCATTCTTATTTGGGTATTCTTAGTTTAGATACTTTGATCTGAAATATTCCTGGAACAAACTTCTAGTTTGGTCTTTACTTATAAACTAAATAAGCGATTTAGTTTCTTCTTCTGTGAAATTGTGTGTTGTTGAATAACCACAAGTAGTTATGTTTCTTTAGTCCATTCAATAATGATGTTGAGATTCCAAGTTATTTTTAAAGGTGCCAAAGTAAATTATTATAACAATTAATAATATGTATATTGCCATTAAAATTAAATTAAACATATCTACAACCTACTTTAATTATCCTGGTCTAAAATATTTATAAGTAATCTTGCCATTATAGATAACTTATTTGATTCTAATAAAACAAGAATAACTTGTTTTATTAAATAACTAGTTTCAAATACTAGTGTTAACAATGCCCAGTTACTATATTACCAACAATACTCCAAATATCTAAACACCTATAAAGGAGAAACAGGTGATACAGTATGAGTTAGGTTAAATGTATGGAATAATGTTTATTAAAAATCATAACTATGTTGCTGTATTTAACTAGTTATAAAACACAATAGACCATAAAATAAAGAATACTATTTATATAGAAATGGCATTTTAATTCAGATATTTCTAGGAACAGTTTAATTTTGTTCCTGTATACGCTTTATTATGGTTAAAAACATATCCATGTGTATGCTTTACATGCATACAGAATCAAGCTTAACAAAAATTGAAACTTCCACAGATGTATATTTATATGAAAACTCAAATTAAATTCTAATTGCTCCATACATACGTCAAATTACTCCGGTAATTCATGTGCAGTTATTCAGCAATCCTTATGAAAAACTAGGATTGTAATATATTTTATTTTTCTAAGGTATATTTTTAAAGTCCACCAGACGGAGTCAAGCTCAATGTTAAGAGTTTCATAGAGACGAGAATCACATAAAGCACACCTCAGGTGTTCCAGACGAAGCTCTTTTCTCAACCTCTTGACAAACCCTCTACACATATATCATTTTATATTTTAAAAACAATATAAACTACTTTAAAAAATAAGAACAACAAAGAGCACAAAAGAAAAGGGCATACAGTATCTTAATTATTAACGACTGACATTGTTCTTTTAGTTTGAGTCAGTATACGTTAACGCCGTATTAGAAAGTGGTTACCCTCAATATAAATTATTCAAAAGTATGAAATTATTTTTTGAACAATACCAAAACAAAATAGAAGAATCTTAACGATATGTCTTAATAATCTTATAATTGAACCTTAGAAGGATCATAGACTAGAGTATAACGTTGCCTGCATATATAACTAGACTTTTATCATAATCTATACAGTTTTTTTGTTTTATTATTTCTAGTGAACAAATATAAGACATTGGCATTTTATCATCCATCTTAAGAGACAACAAATCATAATTCGACTGAGATTTACTATTCATATTGACTAGTGGTCGTCCAGTGGTCGAAAACTCGACCAAAAATGTGTAATTACATGCATTGACTATTGGATACTGAAGTAGACAGCCTATCTATATGGACCAGCTGTCGCCATTTTGTATTTAAAAACATGTAGTTGTGTGAACCAGTCACAGAATTTTTCTAAAACTAAATATCAACCTTATATTTTGTTGCTGATGAAGTAGATGGGTCATAAGAGTTGCTATAGCTCATAATAAGGCATTCCAAAAGTTTGACTTTATAAAAAGCATCGTGTATTCGACAGAAATTATTGATTTTGATCAGAGCAATCTGTTGGTGGCTCACATCAACTACGACACATTTAATTTTAAAACAAGGGACAATATGTAATGTCTAGTTGTAAGTCAAAAGTACAGGCTTGTCTATTTTCACCCAACGCTGTAAATAAAACATGTGATTGTAATTTCTTACATTCGTTTTGATTTTATATTTCCTTGTTATTTCGTCACCAGCATGGCAACCCATAAAGCCCATGCTATTTTTTTTCGAATTCATTTTTTGTGCTAATTCGAGCCCATTTTAATTTTTAAAGGACTTCTGCAGTCTGCACATCTACAGGAAAATATATTTCTAACAGTATGCGTAGATTTCCCCAACGATGCACACGAGCTGAGAAAAAAGTTTTTAAAGAAACACGTCTGCCTATTAATGTATAGATTATGCTACAAGTAAGGCATGTTATTAAACGATTTTTGACATTGAAGTAGGTCTAACATTTAAGTAGGCATGATAACAAATAGGACTAAAGTGGTTTCATATCATTAGTACTGTAGTATCCGTAATTATAAATACTACAATACATCACGGTAGGCCCACACTCGTCAAAATTGGAGTTGATGATACTTAACTCGATGTTACAATATTTTAAACGTATTAATATTGACTTGATTTTTTTATCCTTAATGCGGTTGTATAGACCATATAATAATAGCGTTTTGTTTATTAAAAATCAAATCAAATCCATTTATTGCCATCAACATTATAAATACGTGTATATGTATAGCAACGTCATACAATTTCATCACAGTATATCCATTAACCTACTTAATATGTTCAACAAATTCTTTGACCTTATACACACATAAATCACACAAAATCTTTCTAATAGTAAATTTAAATTGTCGTACTTCAAGACATTTAATGTGAGCAGGTAACATATTGTACAATCTTTTGCCAAATTTACTAAAGTTATTGATTGTGGTAATAAAATTACATTGGCTTGGACGGAGAAAAGTGTTTTGTCTGGTAAAATGGTTATGAACTGAATCATTTGTAGGGATATCTCTAATATTATTTTTAATATACAGTAAACAATCTAAAATGTACAGAGAAGTGACAGTTAAAATTCCAAGTTTCTTGAATAATGGCTTACAATGTGTTTCACTGTCAACATTGAATATTGCCCTAACAGCTTTCTTTTGTAACAGTTTCAGCTTTTTAATACTACTAGAATGGCCCCACACAACAATACTATAAGACAAATGTCTTTGTGTAATTTTTACTTAGCCTCTGGTACTACAAAAGCATACATGAAGAAGTATTTAGGTAGAAAGAATGTATATAAAAAATTATACAAAATAGGGTATATTCATCATTTATGGCGAGTATTCATTTGTAGCAGTTTTGATGCAACAAATGAAAACAGCCAAACACCGAGTTTGTTTAAGGCTACAAATTCTATGAAATGCCTTATGTTCCAATGTTTATTTTCTTTTATCATGTATGGCTCACAACGAGCTGTGTTGTTGGCAATTTTATATTTTCAACACAGATTTCACATTCTTTGCATGTTGTTAAAAATTATTATTCACAAGAAATGTTGAAGATTTTAGTGAATTCGATTTCTAGTTTGTAATATTGGTTTGTAGCCAACATCATTTTGAAAATAAAATGTGCAAAAATATATTTTGTCAGATAACAACTCAACACAATTCTGTTGGTGATTTTTAATGATTTTTAAATGTTTCGTAATTTTTTTAAGGATATACCAACAGCTAATTATTAAATAAAAGCTATAAAAAATTAAATAGTATACAACACCCTATCACTATGAATTATTGTTTAGTTGACTTGTCCAGTACGCAATTAAGATACAAATAGATTCCGTATTCCAAAAACAGATAAGTTTTCTTAAAAACACAGTTAATGTGTGAAATTAAAAATTCAATCTACAAACATAGATATAAACTAGTAAAACTATATTGTTACAGCTATACTAAACACAGACTAACTTTATAAATTAGAGTAGGATACAAACCATAAGTCACGTCACACAAGATTAAGGGTTTTGCCATCCCAGAAACTGTGTTACAAGCTGAAAATCCTCCGAAACCAAGCAATGTGATTGGGTGAACAAATGTTTAACAGAAGTAAGCTCCAGTTTAGAGTGGCTTACTTCAAGCTTGTATGTGCAGTAGGGATCCCACAGAAGATGGAGAAAATCTGACCCTTGATGAGGTATAAACGCGTTTTTACTGTATTTCCTAGTACTATCCCTTGAAGAAAAATATATTTGTCTTATATTCGCATCCTAGGACGCTAGACTCTACCCGAAAACCGTGTTCACATAATTTTATGAGAGGCATAGAAGGTCGCGGCATTTTTATTTAGATAAGATTTTTAGTAGTATAGTGGTCTCCATCCTCGCCTATCAAAGTAAAAATTAAGACGTACATTCTTATATAGACCAGGGAGTAAGCTTGTCTAGTGGTAGTGACTTGGGGTTCATCCGCAACGTCTGTGGTTCAAATCCTGCCGTTCTCAAATAATTAAGTCATGACCCTCAGGGCCTGGCCAGAAGTAACTTTTGAATCGGATCAAGGATAGAGCCTGGAGTATACTAGAATGTAAAGGTTATGAAATGAGTTATTAAGACCTAAATTTTATTGAGGTTGACGGTTTAGACTTTAGGTTTGAATACACATAATCTGTAGTTTAAATTCATGTTTAATACTGAGAACGTTTAGCTTGCATTTTAAAACCTAGTCATAAACTTTCTTTTAATTTCTTTTCGTTTGTTTTCTTTCCTAAATATTCTAGAAAGTAACATGTTTTACTTACACAAGTTAGGGTCCTCCGTTCATATAGTACCCTCAGCCATATATAAAGTTTTTTTTTTTCAACAAGCATTTATTTTTAAATCTAATAAATGTGATCGAAATTACATTCATAGTTTTCTTATACAACAACACACTACTTTGGAATATTTACACTTACAATGGAGTCTGTTGAATTTTATTTTATGACTTATATAATATTCTTTAAGTTTTTAGATCAAACCGTGCCCTTTAGTTCTAGTATTATTTCTACAGAATATAATTGGCTATAATACTATGTGTTGGCTGCCTTTGGAATACAAATCTACATTATTACAAAATATGGAATACGAGACGCACTTTATAAAAGAGTATTAAATTCATTAACCAATACCCATTTGTATGCACAATAATTACAAACTATTATACTTCATTTGAACAGTAATCCAAACTGAAAATACAATTTACATTGAAATCAAATAAATATAAATTGTTATTCTGCGTTAGATTAATTGCTTTATAAATTAGTATAATGTACACTTCAAAAAAGAAAACTACAAAATCTGGGAATTTGAGTGCTGTGAAAATTGGATTGTTAAAACATAGAACTAGGAACTGTTTTATTTAAACTTAGGGCCTATTAGTAATCACTTGAATAAAAAAAAATATGTTGACTATGATTTTCTGTGTACAAATCAATGAAACTAAACATGTTTTGTATATATTAAAGGCCTCTCAAAGATTTTTGAATTTTATCTTGTATGAGTTGTATTTTACCTGAATAGGACTATAGATTAGTGGGCACTTACCATCCTCACACGCAAAAAAAGTACTTATATTTTTTTTAATACTACAATTTTGACACATAAATAAGTTCTAGTGTATGGTTGATAAAGAGTTATTGAGATAACAAAAATAATAATTTGAGATCTTTTTTAAATGCCAACAATGTTATATCCTGTCTTCTTAGAAAGAGGTCAACCCTCGGTAAGTTTATATTTAAGTACTTGGAGTTGCAAGAATATTGCTCGCAGCGCTTAGTGAAGAGGGATTTTAAAAGTCCTTGAACAACTTAAACTAAAGACTGTTTCTGTTCTGTGGTTAGAAGGGTATTTTAGTTATTATTAAGTATTTATAATCAACCAAACCTAATTATACATCCAATAGTATTGTGAAAGAATTTAATTTCTGAATTAATTGACTCATTAACAAGAAATATCTGCACTCATAAGGAGCGCGATTTGTATTATTAGAAGTTCTGCAGTAAATCTTTGACTTAAAAATATATAGACTATGAACAGAATTATTTTACTTGGTTAATCATCGTTGGCATAGCTCATATGTATGTGTATACAGTACAGGGACCTCTGCATCATAATTGACAACTTAAATGGAAAATCATAGTTTTGGAGGAATCTGTAATTTGGAGGAATAGTTTACAGTTTACCAAATATATGTTTATCCTGTTTTTTTAGGGTTCTCGATGTAATTTAAATAAACATGAAATGTGACTATCTGAATCAATAAAAAGAGCATCTTATTTTCGTTATTAAATAATCTCGTTAGTTTTTTTTTTTTCAAGCAAGTTCTAAAAATGTAATTCTAAAGGGTAGTGTATATTATACAAGTATATACACTAAAATATTTTTGTATAAGGAACACAGCTTACCTTGACTCGGTTTTGATTTATAATGTGATTGTCTGATTATGAACCTTTTATTAATCAAATACAAAATTCACACTTCTATGTAAAATGTTGGAAAGAATGAATGTAAGCCATACCTTTGCAGATGCATACATTAATATCCAGTCCTCAATATCACTTTTCATCCGATGCAGAAGTCCTTAGCATACTAATATTATGAATAATTCAGAAACAGAAACTTACTAAGCTAGGATCTTGAAACTTGATACACGGACCTCTGGCTTATGGGTCCAGAAAACTTCGCATTCCAGGTGGAAGCAAAGGACTTTCAGTCTAATTTGATCTAAAATCAACGAGATAAAAAATTACCACATATTGAACAAACAAGTGAAAAGTCAATACACGGCTAAAAAAGATTAATCTTAAGTAATTTGTCAGGTAGCTGAAACAGTTATAGGCAAGTACAGTAGGTTTAATGGTAAAACCTGGGCCCGGGACCGATTTACTTTTTAATTTTAATGTACCCAGAGGTATTGTTAAATATAATGGTATTTAAATAAATTTAATTGACAACCCAATAGGGAAAATGGAAATTCACTTCTACAGGTTTGCTGTGGCAGGGGTGATTAAATTTTTATATTGGTTCCATAAGTACGTCCGGTTCGAACAACTACTGTCTATAATGTAGGCATACTATTTGTATACTACGACTATACTCACCCTACACCCGAATGCAAAATATTAAGTGCTGAATTGTATAATGTTTTAGGTTAGAATACTCTTTTTGTTTGACTTCCAGCATAAAGCTGTTACATCTATTATGATTGGGGTAATATTTTATATCTTTTAATTTTGTCTTGACAAAATGATTAAATTAATGACAGATTTAATTAATATTAAAGTTTTGTTATGCAAACATTTTGACTTATGTAGTTTCCTTTTTGAGTAAGTATGATTGCATTTAAAAAGACCCATTCAAGCTTTAAGTATGCTTTAAGTATGCTTTGTTTGTGTATGCTTTAAGTTTTAAAGCTCTATTTTTTTCTTTGAATCATTTACTCAATAGGCATAAAAATACGTGATTCACCTTGTTATAGTCGGTAAGTAAAATACTGCAATGAAATACGTAACAATCCACTATGGTTATTTTATCAATAACCGGTTGCGTAAAGCAACCCTAGATATTTCGTTTCAGAAATGAAATTCTATTCAAATTCAATTCCAGACTGCTTCGATTCCATTTAATGCATTGACCAGATCCCATTTGTCATTGGGCCATGAATTAATGATGATATCAAACAAAAATGTCGACGTTAGTAACAGGACCAGGGTTTGGACCGTTCCCCTTCAAATCGTAAAAAATGCCACTGGCGTAAAAACACACAAAATAAAATAAAAACTGTATAAGAATTGAGGTTCAGACTATTAAATTAATCAGAAATACAACAGATGATCTAATCTGCAACAAGTAGTTAAGAATGGACGTACGATTTAAACTGTGTTTTCCTATTACGTTAGTCCAATTTAATTATGCAATTTAATGATCTTTAAAGAGTTCTTGTTTTCCAAAACCTCAGCATTTGATTGTATTGAAGAATTGATCAGTGAGTGTGTTCACGTAGGACGCCATTTTCAATTATCCTCAAAGCACTGTGCCAATGAGTAGTGCTCCTTAAATTACTCCTTTAGTAAAATCTTGATCTTTTCTATGTCTTCAATACTTTTGATACCAAGTTTTTTTTAGGAACTTGAATAAAGAATGTTTAGCCTAAGAACAAGAATAATAAGAATAAGAATGAATTAATTTTTTTAAGAGCAATATTACAAAATATTGCAAAAGCCTAAATTATAAAAAGATATATACTGATGTGTTTTCATTTGTATAAGAAGACGAAGAAAACAATAGATTAACTTCCTAGAAACTAATTGAACTAAACATTAATTTCCAACTATCACATATCATACAAGATCTAAGAACAACATAAAATCACCATCTAGAAATTATACAGCAGTTATCTTATCTTAATAAACAAATATCTTAGTCTCATGCTGTAAAATTTAAAGCAGAAGAATAATAATGTAAACTTTGTAAAAGGTGCAGTATTTCACCGGAGAAATTATTAAAGAAACATAACTCATGTAAATGTATGTAATACATTTATGTATGTAAATAATATAACTCATAAATGATGTAAAATGTTTACCTTAGGAGATAACTTCACTCTCGCTTATTTAAAACTCAGCTGCAGAAACCTTGTAACGACGCGTAATCCTCACTAAGCTCTGCAACAAGTTTGTAGGATTACAATTGAATAAGAAGAAGATAATTTGGATTAATTTCAGAATATTTTAATGCTATGTGTGCTTCAAAATTACAATGAATTAAAGCGACTTAAAAATTGATTGCGTTTTAGCATGTAACATAATAGTAGTTTCGTACACTACTTTACCTACGACGGTGTTTTAATTACTAAAAATCACTACTCATAACTTCTAAGAGAGGTTATGTTTTGTTTATAACCTCTAATTGCTACTGACATTGATGCAACGGAACATTGTATCAAATACTAATTGCACCAATCAACAATTAAATTGGCCTGAACAGCTGATTGTTTGAATTTCGAATCATTACAATTTTGCTTCTCCTCTCTCAAACCTTGAACCTCATTGGTCCGTTACCCGTGTTGTTATGAGTAAAACTATGCTGTTATGAATGTAAACAATGCTGTTATGAGATACTTTTCAATTCTAAAAACTGTACTGAAACGGCTATTTTAAAAAACGGTCGTAGGTAAAACATATAATCAAATCATCAATCTAATCTTCAATTATTTTCAACAACATATTATAGTTTTTTTTCTAGGATTAGTGGTTTACTAGAGGATAATAAATACTACTAATTTATTCCTTACAAAACATTACATGAAAACTATGTTAAAATAAAGAATTATTTTCCTTCATCAGCATAAAATTGGGTAATGCAAGAGTTTTAATGAACCGTTTAGCAACTTTGAGCAGAAATGGCTGTTGAAGTTTTTAATTAGGAATAATTTCATGTGTTATTGCAGTTTTTAGTAACTCACTAGTTACTAATGGTTTAAACTTAGTTGTTTTAGAACTAGCCTAGTTTTTGTTTGAAACTCATTTAATGCTAAAGTCATGTGTGTTAACACATCACCTAATGCTACATTTGATTTATTCAAACCATTTTTGAACACCACCAGTGGAAAAAGCCTTGAGAGAGTGTCAGATCAGGAGTATAACATAAGTCATGCACAGGTATATAAAGAACAGTTTTGAAATCTGTATGACCCAGGCAATCCATTAAATAGTTAGGTAATGTTAAAAAGATATACATGGAAAATTTTTTACATATTTAAGTATATCAACTTATATTACTTTGTATAACTATTATACACAAAGGGGGTTTCACTGCAACATACTTTTTTCACCTGCCCTATTTAACAAATCTTTACGATTGATGTGTCGTTTTAAGGGTTTTGAGCTAGCAGATGGAAAACTAGCCTTGAAGATGACTTTCTTTAGGAATTCACTCCCCTAGGGCTTGATTGATTTTTATACTCAAACTGGTTCACATGCCAATTTTAATATAGAATAGGGGATATTTTAATTGAACAACTAATCAGAGTCAGATTGTAAACAAAAGACGAAACAAAATATGACAATATATTTTAAATTTTTCACTTTTATTGATAATATTGTAACCAACTGAGATAGGAAAATAACATCTTTATAGTATAAAACCTCAACCAACTAATTCTATTTTGTAAAATTAATAGTAGTATTACTAATAACTGTCTTAAGTGAACACAAGCTTTGAAAGGCAAAGCCGTCATTCGTTTTTCCTCGGACACAAGTTAAACTCTATCAAAATGCAGGTAAACAATTGCCTAATTTGGTAGTTATAAGAGTGTATAGCATGGTATATCAATGCGGTATTTAACCATATTATTGTAAAATACAGTGTACTTACAAATCTCGAACTATATACAATCTTCTGTCCTTATTTTTCACAAAAACTCTGCGGTTGATGAGGCTTGAATTGTGGTTTATTTACTTGTATTGCCACGTTTCAGAGGTATATGAGGTATATGAATAGGTTGTTAAAGTTAAACATTATATGTTCTAACACTTTTTTATTTATCAACTTTTTCTAAATAGGTCTATGCAATTTAAAATAACTGCTAGAAGGTAACTAATTTATATTCGATAAATGTTAAATAAATGTAGTGAGTAATTAGTTAAAAGTAGTATTTTGAAATTGTGGTTACTTGAATGACAGGCTGAAATTGTTCGGAGATTTCCCGCGTAAACGGAACGACGTCTGGGTCTAAACTCCCCGAGTGTAATGGAGGGAAAAATTACACGACTCGTCATTTTTATAAGTTTAAGGTTTGCCTATAACTAGAACTGTGGCTGATGAGTTTTTTACTTGGATATAATGATTTAATCCTTTGCCCAACGAACAACCAGTTTGATGATTATACAAATTAGGAAAATGTTTGCATATTATAATAGTTTTAACAAATCAATAATATTTATCTATGCATCTAAATGGTTATTATGTATTTGTAAATATATACTGCAGCAAATGTATGTAAGAAGGTGTCTACCTCTTACGTCTAGGTGAGAACAATTTTATACCTATACTTATGATTTGTTTTATTTTTAGTGATCCACAACCTATAGTAGTACGTCTTTAGCTTCACCAAAGTATTAGTATTTGCAAGTGGCAGCCAACATACGTTGTTATTTTAACTATGAAAAAAAGAAAATACAAAATTATAATTTGGGTTACATGAATAAATTTACTGAAGCCTAAAGAAAAATTGCCAAAAGTGAATTTAATAACCGATTGTATACGTTGAGGTAAAATCTAAATCCTTAAAATGGCTAGTATTTAAATAATAGTTTAAATAATAGACATTTAAATAATAATACAAATAAAATATTAAAGTTAAATAAAACATTATTTGTCTATATTATAAGTAAATGAATTGTTTATCATTTAACCTACCGACTATGCCACGTGTATAAAAAAATATTGTGTTCATTTTTACCTAAAATATAACTAAACTCTTAATCCTCAATATAACATGAGATTGGCTAAATATGTTTCTGCAGCGTTACAATGAATTGTTTACTCAAGAAACATTACTTAAATTTGTCTGCAGAATGCCTAACAAAAAACAAATCTCTATCTGCAGTATAAGGTGTAAGCAGAAACCTTCTCAAGACGATTATCCTCGGTAAAATTTACAAAGAGTTGTAGGATTACAGTAGAGACTTTGTCCAAGGAACATAAAATTTGTTTGTAAACAAAGGGTGTTTAACCTAAGAACTTAATGTCTTTTTTGTAAATAAAGTAGGCAAAGACACCAAGTAAATTCTACAGAAATGTTTAGGCTTAAATCGGAGTATTCATTAAATAAACATAACTCCTGTAGATAAATAAGGAGTTTTTACTTTAAGAGATAAAAACGTTCTCTTTGTTTTAAAACATTCCTTTAAAACCTTGTAATAACACCTAATGCTTACTAAGCTCTGAAACAATCTTGTAGGATTAAATTTAAGGGTTTATTTGAGAAACATTATAGAAAATATCAGAGTTTACAGTAAATGCTACTTATTTGTATATCAACATATTCCTGTGTTTAGTAATTTACTGCCACTAACAGTTCGAACTACATCAGAATATTTTACTAATTTGAAATATTTTTTATATTTTTATTGAAAGGAATACTTCACACACCTCATACAATTTTATGGTTTAATGTCAATCAAGTTTGTGCGTGTAAATAAGTAAACATGGATAAATCAGTATAAACAATTTCTTGAAATTGTGTGAATTTGTTACTTATCTTAAAGGTTTTATTTATTTATTTATTTATTTATCCATATACGGTAAACACCATTTTACATTGTACATACATTGGAATTTTTTACAGATGGCCAAAAAAAGATGACTTAATAATGCATGCGTGTGACCATTACAGCTTTCACAGTCATATCAAAGCTTTACTGATACTTAAACGAGGTCTACTAAAAACGAATCCAAAACTTTAAAAATCACCCTTATTTTCTAATAAGTGCCATAGGATACTATGGGCATAGGCAAGATAGGATATTTATTTTGCAGTTTAATACGTCTAGTGGCATCCATCCCATTTTATTTCCATTCATTCCGCATCTGTAATGTGTTTGTTTTATCTTAAAACCAACATGACTACTTGGCAACCCTTAAGACCCATGTTACATTTTTATATTTTAAATGTTATTATATAAATAGATTTTTCTTTGCCACAAGACTGGTCTAGGACTAATTTTTGAAGCAAAGCTAACTATGTTTCAAGGTTTATGGTGGATATTCTGCATTATAATTGACAATATTTCTCCTATTATATATAGCATTGATACAGGGTGGGTTAATCAGTACACTTGTGGTACAGTCGTGGGCAGAAGTTAAACAATAGCTCCAGGCTAGACAGAGCTACCAACCTAATGTGGTAATGTGGTATACATTGTGTGGTAAGCCATTGATTGATGATTCATTAGTTTCAAGGAAAATTACTGCATGCATTCAATTTTAACTTAGTTTTTCTCATCAGATTGACTGTACTTTAATATTTTGTGAAAGCCTAGTGAGGCAGAATAATTTTAGTTAAAATATAGTACATTAATAAACTTCAAGGTAGTATTTTATAATTTGTAACTATTTCATTTACAAAATTCGTTATGCGCCTACTTACTTATAAATTAGTTGTGCACGATTATTGACCTAAAGTTTGATTTATAGTTTATTTATTTCAGACGTAGAGTAACAATCATCGTATTCGTTGGTTATACAGAGTGTCCCGGAACTCTCTACCAATATTTTAGGGCATTGCTCCTGGGTAAGAAACATACCTAAATATCATATTTAAATTGTCCGGAAGTCCTTAGTTACTCACACAGCCGCCATTTTGTTTTTTTCAATTATTAATTTTGTCTAAAGAATGGTAAAACTTACGAAATTGAAACTTTGCACAGACATTTATGACAACTAGACAAATCTACCAAAAGATTCTGACGATTTTTCCAAATCAGAAAACTAAATGGCGGCCATTTAAAATTTTGTTTATTAAATAACTTGAAAACCGTTGATTTTACGAATATTTTACAAGAATAACTTTTTTAATACAAATCGATTGACACCTCAGTTTTTAAGCTTGGACGAGTATCAACTGAGATATTGCGATTTTAGTGATACGTGACCTCTGAAGGTTAGTTGGAGCGCAAGCTGAAAGCGGTCACGTATCACTAAAATCACCATATCTCAGTTAATACTCGTCCAATCTTTAAAATCGATTTGTATTAAAATTGCCTTAAAAAGGTTATTCTCGTAAAATTTTCGTAAAATCGACGTTTTTCGAGTTATTTAAGAAACAACATTTTAAATGGCCGCCATTTTGTTTCATGAATTGGAAAAATCTTCATGATTTTTTGGTAGCTTTGTCTAGTTGTCATAAATGTTTGTGCAAAGTTTCAATTTCGTAAGTTTAACCGTTCTTTAGAAAACAATTAATAACTGAAAAAAACAAATTGGTGGCTGTGCGAGTAACTAGAACTTCCGGACAATTTAAATATGATATTTAGGTATGTTTATTACCCAGGAGCAATGCCCTAAAATATTGGTAGGGAGTTCCGGGACACCCTGTATATTTTGATTAATATACCGTAATATGTTAATCAAAATATACTATATTATATTATAATATAGTCAACAGATACTACCGTTAATTAATGTGCATGTTCAACCACTGTTAGTATTCACACAATACTCAAACACTTAGTCTGCTATTCGTGGTGTGAAATTGCATTAGGAACTATCAATTACAAATGTTGGTCGTATTTTATTAAAGTTTGATGCAAGCTAATTAATTCTCAGATTACCTAATTATGGAGGGATGGTTGATTAAAACCGTCACTTTGGATACAATTATCAGATGTTGAACAGCGTTATTTCATTAAAGCATGGTTCGTTAATTAAACTATGTTGCTGTTTGGTTAGTTTTAACGAAATTGCTGAATTTGTAAATCTATTGGATCATATTATTTGACAAGTATTTATGAGGTATCCTACTTGTATGTTTCTTTATGGTACATTGAACAAAATCAACTTCCAAGTAACATTTATATAGTTTTTATAATTATATTAAATAGTTCTAAATACTAATTGAGCGCATTATTCTGACAATTCCATGTATTTTAATATTAAAATTAGGTGCGTTTGAGTGTGAATAGTGAATAGTTCAGTTGAATGTTCGCAAGTAAATAGCAACTATATTTTGGATTAGAAGTCTACTAGTTGGTCAACAAATTACGCAATCTTCAGACTGTAGGACTGATTACAATTTGTTTAGATTGCTGGTCACAAAATATATATTACACACCCTACAAAATCTAGCTTCAACAAAGTCTTGGTTATCGTTTCGGTAAAACTGTTCCTATTCCTCTATAGAGTAATAACAACTCCTAAGTCACATGTCATGAGAACTAAACAACGATAATCCAGGTGTTAAGTTATTGGTGATTAGATTGGTTAATTGGGTTTGGCATTAAAATCGTTCATCATGTCACTTAAGGGTGCGCTCTACCCCTGACGCACAACCGAATGCAAGGGTTAGCAAAATTACTGTTTTCACCTGCTACATTGAAGGTAGATTCAAAGTTAAGGTCTCATATTAAAGAGGATGACATTTTCTATAGTTCTGCGTTTCATTATATCATTTACTTTTAATACACACCTTATAAACTTGATTTGTAGGACGGACAAGAAAAAAGGTCTTTTCAACTAGCCATAACATAATGAAAAAACGTTATTTAAAAAACGCAGAACTATAGATTGGTATTTGCACTACTATAAGCCGTTTAGAGTGCGTAGCTATCATTATTGGTTAATTCGAAAACAGTAGTCTTGGAAACCTCTGCAAGCGCTTCTCGCGGCACTGTCCAATGGTGCAACATAGCTACTGAAGCCCGAGCTGAGATTTCCGAGCTGAGGTAGAGCGCACCCTAACAGTGTTCTTACTAACACTAAACATTTTTACCATCATAAATGTACTGTAATACTTTTCAACACAAACACAAACTGTGTTATTTCGTATATATACAATTTAAATAATACGTTTCGGGGGAAAATGCTTTACAGGTTATGACAATGCACACTGTGCATACCCAATATTATTTAATTACTTTCAATTTAAAAGCAAGTACAATACAGGGTGAGTTTCTACTAAGTGCGTTAATTTTTACCAACTATTCTACTCACTAAAAGGAACAAAAAAATGCCAGAAATAATTTTCTAACCCCACCCGTTAAGCTGTAGTGACCGATTTTGTGTATTTTTTAAATTACCTGTAGTAGCATTACTAAAACTATCATAGAAGCCAAACCAAAACAATTACAGCATTATACCTTACACCAATGAAAAGAACGTTAAATTTCCCATAGAACCATTGCAACAACTTTAACATATAACCCTATTTACCCCGCTTTAAAACTCACAAAACATAGACAATGAAGTTTGCTAATAACTTCTTTACAACTTTAAAGTGCCGTTTCACCTATTAACATTAATGTAATGTTTTGTCAAATTGCTTAAAAAACTTTCTCATTTTATAACCTTTAAAATGATGTAACCAACTGCATTCACATTTCGAAAAATTAGGTCAAAACTGCGTCAAGGTCAGAACTTTGGTAATCTAAACAGGGATCCAAATTTAATATCTGTTATTTTCTTTTTACCTGTTGTTAATCAACTGACACGATCAGCTGGGGTTTAAACTTTATTCACAAAACCATATGATTTTGATTGTTGCATTATAACCTTTAAATTATTAACTATTTTCTTATTTTATAATTTTGTGACAAATCTACAGACTCAGTAAAAAAAAATCTAGTTTTAATACAATTTAACAAATAAACAGGGAGGGACATTTAAAAAAATAATTGTGTAGGGTCTAGTTTCTGGATTTTCAATCACAATAAATTTTCAAAATGTCCACCATTTGCTCGTATACACGTGCGGATTCTTTTCCGAAAATTTCTCACTGTTGCATTCAGATTTATCTCCTCTTGAAGAAGGACGGAAGCTCTGAGAATTCAATTTCTTTGCTCATCCACTGTTTGAACTGGTGTTCGGTAAACCTCCTGTTTGAGGTAACCCCGTACATAGTAGTCCATGGGAGTTAGGTCTGGTGACCGTGGTGGCCAAGCAATTGTTCCTCCCCTTCCAATCCACATTGGGAAAGTATTTCCAAGGTAAGTTCGTACACCATTATCAAAGTGGGGAGGTGCACCATCCGCTTGGTAGACAATTCGCTGACGCACATCCAACGGGACGTCTTCAATGAGCCTTGGTAGAGTATCAGTAAGGAAGTTGAGATACTGACGGCCATTTAATGAAGGCGGAAGATCAATGTAAGGGCCGATTAACTGGTTTCCAATAAGTCCAGCCCATACATTCACTTTAAACCTCGTTTGGTTTCGACACTGGTGAATCACGTGTGGGTTTTCTGTGGCATAGTGATGTTCATTATGGATGTTGTAAACGCCATCCCGAGTAAACGTAGATTCATCTGCCCACAATATCGTCTTCAGAAAGTCACCCTGATCAAGTCGGCTAACAGAGCGACAAAACTGAAGTCTCTGTAGACCGTCTCTAGGTTCAAGAGTCTGAACTCGTGTGAAATGGTAGGGATGCAGCTTTTCCTTTCTTAGTAACTTGGAGACGTAAGTTTGAGAAACGCCTAACTCACGAGAAACTGCCCTTGTGCTTGTCCGTAGATCGTCCTCAAACCGCCTCAACACAGCTTCTTCAACACCCACATCTTGTATCACGTTCCCAACTGAACGATGTTTGGTGGGAAATTTACCATTTTCACGCAAACTCCTATGAACACTGATGAATGTTCGTTCATTCGGAAGTCGCCTATTAGGAAACCGACGACTGTATTGACGCCGGCTCTCAGCTGCATTTTGAGAACAGAATCCATAAACTAAAATAATGTCAAGATATTCTTCGTTCGTGAACACTGACATAGCACTTAATTAAACTATTTCCCAAGTATGTTCATAAAATAGTGAATAATTTGAATGTTTACAATGCAACAATTAAAACCAGCTGGTTTTGTGAACAAAATTTTATAAACACAGCTGATCACATATCAGTTGATTAACAACAGGTAAAAAGAAAATAATAGATACTGTATTAAATTTGGATCCCTGTTTGCTTTACCAAAGTTCTGACCTTGACGCAGTTTTGACCTAATTTTTCAAAATGTGAATGCAGTAATAACCTTGTTGATTACATCATTTTAAAGGTTATAAAATGAGAAAGTTTTTTAAGCAATTTGACAAAACATTACATTAATGTTAATAGGTGAAACGGCACTTTAAAGTTGTTAAGAAGTTATTTGCAAACTTCATTGTTTATGTTGTGTGAGTTTTAACGCGGGGTAAATAGGGTTGTATGTTAAAGTTGTTGCAATGGTTCTATGGGAAATTTAACGTTCTTTTCATTGGTGTAAGGTATAATGCTGTAACTGTTTTGGTTTGGCTTCTATGATAGTTTTAGTAATGCTACTACAGGTAATTTAAAAAATACACAAAATCGGTCACTACAGCTTAACGGGTGGGGTTAGAAAATTATTTCTGGCATTTTTTTGTTCCTTTTAGTGAGTAGAATAGTTGGTAAAAATTAACGCACTTAGTAGAAACTCACCCTGTATAAACATTAAGGATCACGCATATGACAATTGTTGTATTCACACTATAAATAGATGTAGCAACCACATGAACAAAATATTAAGTACTTGTATCTCATATCATTCTATGCAAAACCGCAGATATAAAACTAATATCCAAGTATAATCCCCCTCATAAAAACTAACAAAATAATAAATATTCGTCAGTAATATGCAATCAATTTACAGTAATGACTTACACATACATTGATCATTGATCATTGATACATTGAATGTATGTTTGTTTTTATATCAACCTATAATACAAAAATAAGTAATTGACAATAACATAAAGTGTAATCAAAATAACTCATTTTTACAAGTGAGTAAAGCATTTTTAATTCTCTTTCTTTCTTGTAAATAAGCCTGTTTGATAAGGAGCATTTTAATGAGGTTTCTTAAAGCTAAAACAAGGATGAAACAAAACTGTCTCCCCTTAAGCACTGAAAATGAATTATTTCTAGAGCGGAGGGGATTATCTTACTGTTCAGCAGTTGTTTCGTCTTGTTATAATATAAATGAACAGTATTTATACCTCAAATATAACTTTAAAAGATTTTATTTATATTTCGCAGGCTACTGTAATCGTATTTGCATGTTTAAATTATTTGTCGTGTACCATATATAGCAACAAAGGGATTTCTTTATGACTATTACTGGAATTTGTAAAAGATAAAAATAAGTTTCACTTCTTTTTCATGAAAAAAATTTCATGGATTTTTCATGCAAAAAAGTGATGTAATAAGCAGAATTATTTTTGTATTGATTTCAATTTAAAAAGAGCCTAGCAAGCTAGACTAAGGAAGTTTTAGTAAAACGTAAGCTGTATCAATCAATCAATCAATCCAAATATCTTTATTTCATAATATGCAAACACTATATGTACATGAAATAGAGTCATAAGAACTAAAACTAAGTGAGTTGGTTATTCAAAAAATACCAATTGCCCTTATCAAAATATAAGGTTAAATTGCATTCTAAATTATTAAGAGGAAGAGTCAAAATCACAAGAGTCAAAAACAAAACTCCCCGATAGAAAAGAAAGCTGAATTAGAAATGCTTTTGCCAAATTTAAAATCTGTTTGTATTATTTATTTCTTTTTTGATATTTTTTGGCAAAAGGTAAAAATTTTGTTTCCTTTATAGGTGATTTTTTTTAAAGCTCTAATTTATGATATTCAACCAATCGATGGGATCTTGTATTATAGCTATGGACAGTATTACCAAATGTTAGTTTATTGTTAGATACTACAAATTTTATTGTTTCAAAAATAAAGAGGCTGTAAACAGTAAATATTTGTTTAATTTGGAAAAATCATTTTTAACTACATCAGATTTTTACTTGTATTTTCTTTACTTGTAACCATTACTACAAGAACTACGAGAATGGCTGAAATAAAAAGTTATTTAAGACATTTTCTTCAGTTTCATGACCTTGTTATTAGTACTCTTTAAGGTTCTTTGCTAATTATGAAAGTTACGTAGGAACTATGCTTATTGTGTCTATGTTACACTAATAATATTTTCCCATATAATAGTCATGTTCCTATAGCTGATATAAAATTACCAGTAACGGATAAGAAAAAGCAGTTGCAATTAAAACCAGAACATCCGTTGAATGAACTTGTAAATTCACTTAAAATTAAATTTAATTCCAATGGGCCACTTATCTATTTGATCGGTTTTTATTTTATTTATAATTACTTTGATAATTGTCTCAGCCGAAATTGGAAATTGGAAGCTCTGAATTTTTAAATATAAAGCCCCATCAAGTGAGACCTCATTTCAAAGGCAATCAGTTACAAAGAATATCGGTGAAAACTATATATCCCTATCTCAACCCATTCAAAATGGTGTCAATTTCAGTTTTCATCAACCTCATATTCAACATAAAAATACATTATAATATCCAATATTACCATTTTATCAGGTTGTGCCAGGAAAGCTTATCCCTTTATAAGACAAACAGTGTACTTTTTAGTTGGTATCACAATTTCCCTTGGGAACCCAAAATAAAGCATATTGGGGGCAGCTCAAAATTGTAAATGTAATGCCTGAAAACTAAAAACTGCCACCATTTTGTACTGGGTTGAAGTAAAGACCTCTGGTTTTCGCCAACATTCTTTTTAACTAAAGACCTTCAAAATTTCTTTACATGGTGTCACTTGATGGGGTTTAATATTTAAACATTTTGAGCTGTCACCAAAATAACCCATTTTGGAGTCCCGGGCAAAATCGTCATACTGATCAAAAAGTTGTTTATACTTTCTTGTTACAATAGTTTAGTTTCCCCGGATACAACCCATAAAAACGATAATAGGGGATATTGGTGTATATTTTTGCATGGGCTCTCTCAGGCTGATGAAAGTAAAAAATGGCCGCCATTCTGTAATAGGTTAAGATAGAGACCTCTGGTGTTCAAAATTTTTCACTAATGGTCTTTAAAATTATGTGCCACTTGATAGGAGTTGCTATTTAAAATTGTTAAGTTACCCTCAACCCCTATCTACGGGTGGGGGGTTAAATTTCAAAATACTCCCAAAAGTTCGTTACATTACCCTAGTAACGTGTATCGTTAAATATGTAGCCGTTTAAAAATTAACCGGGGGGGGGACTATTATAGGACACCCGATTTATCTAACTACTATTATCTAAACTAAGTTGTGCCTACAAACAATGTGTTTTCTTGCGCTGCTCATTTCAAAGTTGATACATTGCTATGTGTTCTGAACCGTTTGAGTCACACGTGACTTGCGGCAGCAGTAGAACAACTTTGAATCGCACAAAGTTGTTGTTGTCTGAGACAACTGTTGATTACAGTCGCGACAACTCATATGTGCTCTAACTACACTACACTACAGTGGGTTCCCTCTTTGTATTATCATTACACTGAGTGAATTCTTGATTAGCATTCTTGGCGCTATTATACAACTATACTAAAATGTTCCTTCAAACTGGTTTATGTATCAAATCTTATAATAAAAACATAAAGGGCTAGTAAAATATGAATCCTGTTTCATGGCAATGTATCTCAAAAGAGAGATATAAACATTACACCATTAAAAAGAGGACATTTCCAAGTTTTTTGGCCATGGTTCCGTAAACAGCTGTTAAAATTATCGCAATAATAGGCAGCCATTTTGTTTTACCACCAATTTATAGTAAGATGGCTACGACATAAGATTATTCATGTGAGTGAGTTTGCAAATCTGAGTCTACTAGTGCAGTGGGCTTTTCGCATCGAATTCGGTATTCAACCACCGACTAGAAAGAGCATAACTCGTTTGTTTAGGCAATTTTAAGAAATTAGTGACAGAATGGGAGCTGTCTCGTATGTAAGACGAATTCGCCTATCTCAAATTTTTTCCCTGCAGCACAGGGGTGACGCATTGATAATTTTTAATCAGGGTAAATAAATCTCTTTCTAAAGGTTTCTTTTTCGTTTTCAATTCATTATTTTCGATATACAACGTCCCAAAATGGGTCCATATTTTTGAATAGCCCTGTATTTTGTAACGTAATAAGTAAGTAACTTTACATTAAATGTATTATTCCAATCGTAGACATAGCTATGAAAGTAGATACATTATTTTCTGAGTCAACAAAAAGAACTTAAAGAGCTCAGTACAACGATAAAATCTTGGAGGATAACAAGCTAAACATTCTGCATTTACATAATATTGAACTTATATTTCTTGAATAAACCCTCCGTAATCCTCCGCCCTTCTTACGGGGCTTATCGAGGACTGGATAGTGCAACAGTGTTTTGTACCTCTGATTTATATTAAACACTGATATAGACTACTATCTTTGTAAGTAAAATATCTTGCATTTACATTTCAAATTTAAATTTCTTACTTTCCTTTATAATTCTACAGAATATAATAGGTGTTAGAGAAGGTTAGGCAAGGTTTCCTCCTCTTATGGTAAAAAGAGTAAACTATCTTCTAAGGTTACTATTGTACATGTTTTGGCGAATTTATCATATAGGGAATAAGCTATTACCGAAGGTCTCATGGTGCCATTTCGATGAAATTGGGTACAAATGTGTAAACCTACGTTTTCTTTCGAACGGGTTCGTGAACCTGCGTTATCGGACGACGGGAACCGGGGTTTATGGCGGGTTTTATGGGTTAATGGGGGTTTTCTATTTTTTGATCCTGTAAACACAAGACGTTGTATTTTCTTTCTACGCCTTTATGTAGAGCTTAAAAAAACTGATAATTTAGTATTCTGAAGATGTAGCATTTTTTTATATGCCTAATGGTTACGTAAGAATTAAGAAAAAATTTTAATATAAAATTCCTAAGTTATCCTTATGGAGAATAAATAAACTGGTGTAGTTTTATTTTATAGACATGTATTTTATAACAACTGGCCTATTTGTTCGTGTCATACTATTAACATTTTAATAAAACATACACTTTATTACCTTTTCGTGACATTGAACCTAATCACTCATTAAAACTAAAATCATTATTTAAAGTTTTTTAAAGGGTAAGTACATATGACAATTTAAAGGAAATATTTCATGAAAATCCAGCCACTTATTTGGAAATTCACTTTGTCTGCAGGTTTGCTGCGGCGGGGTGTTTTGTATGTAAAATCCGTCCTGCAGAGTTTACTAGGAATTACAACAACGTTACTTTTGTTACGTTGTAGAGGGTTTAACTTACTTCTAAGGTTAACTATACTAGATTTAAGTACAAATTATCATTTTTGTATTTAAAATCCGTTTAATCCTACTCCACTTCTGTAGGGTTTATTAGGGGTTGTACTTTGTGACAAGGTTTCCGTTGCTTTATGTACGCTTTATGTTGTTTTATGTCTTTTAAAGTTAAAAGTTTTTTTTTACAAAAATTAAAAAAAATTTATTGAAGTGTCTGTTTAATCATGCGCGCTTCCAATTGTATTTATAGGTTGTGGGATTTTCACGTTTGCCTTTTATTATAAATTTTGACGCAATTTCCTTGGGGTAAAACTTCAATCAATATAAAATTACTAACGATGGGTTTATAACTACCATTTTCTCACGAGTCAAAATCTGTTTTAACTTTCACTCTTGAAATAAACATATTTATTTATTAAAATACAATAATACGGTTAGGTTTGTCCAACCTAAAAATGAGCGTATAGTTAGTATTGTAATTTTTCAGAACATCCATTTCAAAAGCTCTCTAAGATTTCTTACTGCGATAATATTGATTTAGGATTGACAAATGTGTAAAAATACTAAAATACAGTGTATCATTTGACACATTAACTAAAACTTCGTTACATTGGTCATTGTCTTTATACAACACCTTAGTTATTTTGAAACCAAAGGGTGAAAACTAACAGTTCTAGCTCTACAAGATATTGTATTAGTTTTTTGTTTTTATTTCGTTAAGCTATTTCATAGCTAATAAAATTACACTTTTAAATTCATATTTAAAGTGATGTAAATTTAATGTTCACATGATATTTCTTTGTCGAATTTTCCATTGCATTCCCAGATTGAAATTAATATTGTCATTAAAACCAATCGCAATACTTAGCTTATAAACAATTTAAAAACATTTTGCCAACCACAAAGTTGCGATGCGAAAACCTCGAAACTTGAGGAAATGCTAGGCTGTTAAACATTTCCTCTCCATTACACACAGCAATAGACCCAGACGTTGCTCATTTTACGCCAGAAATCTCCAAGCAATTTTGAGAGTTTTATTGATTTTAAGAAAGTTCTTACTAAAATGTTTTAGATCGAATTACCAAAATAAAAGGCGTTAATAACTCATGATAATCGTAGGTTAGTTATTTAGAGTATGCGACAAAGTATATTAATTAAAATGTATCCATTGTGGTACGCAAAATAATATTTCATTCAAAATGTTTAGGTTATAATATTTAGGGATTTTTATATGAAAACTACTATCAGGTATCAGGTAATTTTTATATGATATAAAATATATAAATTATTAATACAAATTATTAAAATATAAAT
Source organism: Macrosteles quadrilineatus (assembly GCF_028750875.1). Lineage (NCBI taxonomy): Eukaryota > Metazoa > Arthropoda > Insecta > Hemiptera > Cicadellidae > Macrosteles > Macrosteles quadrilineatus. Next base: position 1,152,757 of record NW_026542597.1, read on the forward strand.
ATTATAAATAAATATACCCCCGCCGCAGCAAACCTGCAGACTAAGCGAATTTCAACTTGTCTGATTACATTTTTACTAAAATATTTCCATAAATAAGACATAGGCCTATTATTCCCTATTTAAATAACATTAGGTTTAACAAGTGCTTAGGTTTGCTGCTACAGGGAAGGTAAAAAGTGTTTTTTGACCATACATCAATAGTATAGGATGAAATAAATAAATTTGCCAAATATTATCAATATATACCCATAAACAAGTAAACTACAACAATTTTCATTTTCTCCATAAGAATAACATGGGAATTTTTAATTACACTATTTTTGAATTTTCTCAGTGACCGTTAGGCATACAACAGCGCTTCAATATACTAAATTATTTCTTTTTTTAAGCTCTACAAAATGTTTTAGAAAGAAATCGCAAAATTTTTTGTTTTTAGGTTCAAAAATAGGAAAAACCCATTTTTACCCCATAAAACCACCCATAATCCCCCATTCCCATTGTCCGATTATGCTGGATCGCGAACTCGTTCGAATGAACATAGGTTTACACGTTTGTACCAAATTTCATCAAAATCGGATCATTTTTGCTCGAGTTATCGCGCTAACGGACACATATATATATAAATATATATATAAATATATATATAAATATATATATAAATATATATATATATATATGAATTTGAACGGATGGTGTTTTTGGCCTCTAGGGACCTCAAAATGAAAAATTAGATCGGTCTCGGGTCCAGGTCTTACCATGAGTACTACGGTAATAGCTTATTCCCTATATGGGAAATTCGCTAATAAATTGAAATATATATAAATTATATATTATTATTGTGTTTGAAGAACACATAGAGGCACGTCTATTCACTCTCAGCATATTAAAAGTCAAATCAATCGGTTTAATAATTTTTTCAATCATAATACTAAATTGCTAGATTTATGGTTAAGATTTAATTATAATACGATATACAGATGGACGGAAAGGTAGTTCGAAACATGGAAGGAGTATGAATAGATTTATATATTTAACATAAGACATATTGTAAACTCTTCAAAACAATTAGTTTGACAAGTCACAACTCTACAGAATCCTTATAACTCAACTTTTCAATGAGATATTTGTTGAAAACTTTAAATTATATTTTACTACTAGTCACGAAAATGATTCAGTGCAAAACGCTGTCCCAAAAAGAGCTTTTGTCACAAGTGGGGAACTTTCCTGTGTGTTAGCCTGTGTGGAGTTTGCTATTTATTGGAATAAAGAAACAAATTTATGGTCATGTTTGGAAAACCAAGATCTTTACAAAAACAAGATCTTACTTCCATTGTTTTATAAGTAAAATGTTTAGGAGGGATAAATTATTGATGGGGCTAAAATTAATAATTTCGTTTTTGGGACTGGAACTCATATGGTTCATTCATTTTTACTCTCGGCTGGTCAATCTATTTTATGGCTTAGGAAAGAAATTATTAAATATCATAAATACCTATGAATAAACACGATTTCATAAATGCTGAATGTTAAAAAGATTTAGTAACTAATTGGTAAATGTCTAAGTGGCCAAGATATTTTTATTATCACATGAGATGATTAGGACATTTGTATAATGTACAAAATAGAGAGTAAAATACAGTATTAACAGTATTACTATTTACAGTGTTAATGATTGTAAATATATTTTAAGATTGGACTTAGATTTAAATTTAAGATTAGAGTTTAAGATGATCAAATGGTTACATTAACTTCATAGTGTAACCATGGGGGATGCGGAATACTATCCCCCGGAAAATAAACCCCCCAGGTGAAACGTGACGTCACAAAATCTTCCAACTAACCAATATGGAAGCCGTGTCCGCGACTGGAATACTACCCCCCCCCCCCAGACAAATCATGCTATGTAATTTTAATTTTAATTCGAGTAATTCCGTTGGATAATAGAAAAGGCATGTGGTGAATATAAAACAGATTTTCGAAATATTACAGCAAGTTTGGTTGGTTAGGTTAGGTTAGATTAGAACTGTTTGACAAATAAATTTGAGTGTCCGCGACTGGAAAACTGCCCCCCCCCCCCCGGTTGGGGGGGGGTAGTCTTCCGGGGGGCCGTCTTCCGGCGACCCTAACCACGTATAAACACGTACAATCCCTCTGGTTGTGGTTAGGTTAGTGTAAACATTGCCAAACCACATGTAAATGGTTTCATTAGATGGTATATAGTAATGTATTGTGCCTTACAATCCATGCAAATTCCCCTTGCTTGTTTTTCATCCATTATTTTATTACATCGGTATCCTTTATTTACTCATTTTAAAATCTAAGTACTACCAGGATTTATCAACTATTGTATAATTGAGGCCGTTTTAATCTTTTATGGTGCATTTACTAGACAAAGAATCTGGGATTGCGTGTACTCTGCTTAGTAACCAATGAGACTATTTTTAGGGTATGAGAACCCATATAAATGTGATTTTTATCAAAGGGCAATAGAATAAAATGTCCTACATAAAATTTTAATAATAGTAGTTTTTATACTGAAAATTATAATATTAAACATATAAAAAAAAGATAAAGCATTAAGAATTCCCAGAAAAACCACGAAAGAGATGAATGGAGAAGATTAGGAAGGTTTCAGGAGATCTAAGGAGAAATTGCTGCCATTGTAGCACCTGCGTTGTCATTATTGTGAGGGTTTTCATCATTTATTTTAATTTAACATTTTTATTTTACCCAAACAATCAACAACATAACTATATCTGTTTCGCATATTCCTTTTTCAAACTATCAATGCAATTTTAAATGTCTTGGCTCTCTTTAATAAACTGTATTTGCAGAAAATGTAAGCAACTGACACATATGTTGGAAAATCACTTATAGTTAGTCGATAGATTATGAATTAAAAGCAGCGATGGCCTGTGTTGGCATCACACTTCTTAAAAATAAAAGAATAGTTCGTTCTTGTACTTAACTGGCTCACCTCTTCTTTTCCTGATACAATCCGTCATTAATGTTCTATGCTCTGTGGTCCCATACAAAGGTTTGAGTAAACGGAGAAATTCGAGGTTAAAAGATGCTACAGTAGTTATCCAAAAGTAAAAGGTAGCTAAACTAGCTGTATTCAAACGTTTTCATGGCTGGTAACCTAATTGTAATAGATTTTTTTTTACATTAGGATTTTAAATATTGTGCTATTGAACAAGATTCTTTCATTCTTACGAAAAAACCATATACACTCAAAATTACAAGTCTTTTACTTGTAGGTTTGAGTGTATATGGTTTTTCGAAAGAATGAATTGAACTATTTCAATTTGGCTACTTGCAGGACTTTCTGCTGTAAACTATTGTTTTCTTTTATTGAAGCTTTTTATTTATTGATGACATAACAAAACGGTACTGTCATACTTTAAATAACTTAAAAAAGTTGAAACGTAATTCACACATTTATTAACAGACCCGGTTGAATACAGGCAGGTTGTAAAAAACTATTTGCGGCTGGTCCATATAGATTGGACTTGTAAACAACACATTTTCTCAAGTTCATATAAACAACAAGCTCATAAAATCCAATTAAAAAAATATATATATATATTAGGAAGTTTAGTCAGAAACACGCCCTTAGTGTCACCGTTGTGATCTTCGTAAGTAGTTTTTTTTAATGGTTACTATGAAAACTTAGATATAGTGTTGGTAAATCTCACACTATCATTTTGACAGTATCATATAGGTAAAAGTAAAAGTATTATATAGGCCTATGTTTGGCAGACTGACCATGAGGCTCGTAGACGAATGCTCCCAACGTTATCAAAATGATGACGACTGCGTCTCTGTGCAGACGGCTAGAAGGAAACGCATATTTGCGATAAAAGTTCCACGAAAACGTGAGGTGATAATAAGTAGTTCACCAAACAGTTGCTTTATAAGCATTGTATAAAGGTAACTTTGTTAAAATTGTAAAGTTTTCATGAAGTTTCTCATACTTATACAATTATTTGTTTTTATGTGCTGTAGTATAATAACACAGTTATAGTTGTGTTATAAGCCTTAATCCCCTCATAAAAGCAGGCTCAGTTTGGCTTAACAAATGTTTACACTTCCTGTGCAGTATACTCAGTAGTAATAAGAACTTTACGCTTGAACACAAACCAAATTATAGATCACATTTTATTGTATTTTGAGTTCAAGTAAAGGTACAGCTAAGTGTATTTTAGTGCTAAAATGCATACTTGCAAATAACTTTCTTGTAATTTGTACATTCGTACACACAAAAAGAGCTTAAGTCGAATAGACTTAGCTAGTAGGCTGAAAGGTGTTGTTCTTTCATAAAGTAAGACACAGGTACACCAAAGTTAAGATTTTGCAATGGATTTAAGTCACAAAAACAAAGATTGCATAAATAAATTACAAATAAAATAAAACATAGAAAATGAATACATATTTGCATTCAACACCTTTGGTAAAACACCGGGAAAGTCTTGAACAGTAATATTGAACAAATTTAGCTTTAATAAACAATGTATTTAAATGTACGGTATAAACTTTACATTGGCATATTTAATAATATATTTCTCGATAGTTGTTGTTCAACTCAACTGTCTATAATGCTGGAGGAGTCAGCACGAATGTGTATTTCAAATAAACCTTGTGTCTACGATGCCTTCTTTCCCAATGCCACAACAGGTACATGATCAAGATCAGAGCCAACACTGAAACGAAAATATCTCGTTATCATCCAACAATAATTTAATAATTTTTTTTCCAATAGTGAGCGTATATTAGAAGAGATTTTAGCATTTTTTAAAACTCCACATCTCGTAAAATACAAATAAAAACCAAATACATTCAGGAAAGATACTTTTATACAAGTGATGGATTAGTGTAAAATCAATATTTTAAAGGCAGTAAATGAAATAGTGTTTCTATAGACACTTCTAAAATGTAATAAGATACAAAAAAAAAATGCTTTTACAATATAATGCTAAAGCTGTTACTCATGTTAGGGTGTATCATTAAATATAACAATTTTAAAGTGTTTATATAAATCATAATTAACAGCACTTAATCCTGAAATACGCATAAAAAACATTAGTTAAAAAGTAACAAACCCCTAATAGAAATATAAAAATATAAATATTTTATGAAACAACAATATTTATAATTTCAATAAGTAGTAAGAAGTATAGATAAATTGCAGCACATCTCACAAGGAGTTAGTTTTAACAAGTTGAAAATACGACCAAGATCAATTAAGCAGAAAAATCACATTTTGGTAAATTTTAAATTTAAATTTATTGGGACACTCACTCAAATAACTACTTAACTACTTAATAACTACTAAGTTAAAATATTCAAAAATTTACCCGACCATAAATAACTTACTGCAGTCACAATATTCTTTAAACAATACATTAGCAATTGACGAACGGATTGGATTATAAAATGGACGTAGAACACGCATCAGTAAAGATTAACCATTTACATTAAATTAAAACCAATAGCTTAAAATGAAACTCATTCCAAACACAGTATTTACTGTAGTTTGTCCCAGGTATATTTGTCCAGTATATTATGAGATTCATAAGACATATAAATACCCCCGCCGCAGCAAACCTGCAGACTAAGCGAATTTCCATTTGACTGATTGGATTTACACTGAAATGTCTACTTAAAAATATAACATTAATTCCCTATTTAAATAGAATTAGTTTAACATATACATAGGTTTGCTGCATCAAGGAGGGTAAAACTTTTTTTTGTAAAATAATAATAGTTAGTAAGAAATAAAAACATTTTCCAAATTTGATCAAAATATGTTCATAAACAAGCAAACTACAACAGTTTACTTATTCTCCATAAGAATAACATAGGAATTTTAAATTTACAATTTTTTGGAATTTTCTCCGTAACCATTACGCGCATAATAACGCTTCAATATACTAAATTATTTGTTTTTTTAAGCTCTACAAAGTGGTTTGGAAAGGAATTGCTAAATTTTTATGTTTTTTGGGTCAAAAATGGGAAAACCCTATTTTTATCCCATAAAACCCCCCGTTCCCATGGTCCGATCAAGCTGGATCGCGAACTCGTTCGAATAAACGTAGGTTTACACGTTTGTACAAAATTTCATCAAAATCGGATCATTTTTGCTCGAGCTATCGTGCTAACGGACACATATATATATATATATGAATATATAAATATATAAACTTATAAATATATAAATGTATATATATATATGAATTTGAACGGATGGTGTTTTTGGCCTCTAGGGACCTCAAAATGAAAAAAATCGGTCCCGCGTCCAGGTCTTACCATGAGTACTACGGTAATAGCTTATTCCCTATATGGGAAATTCGCTAAAAACCCGTCAGTGTAAATGTTCAGTACCGTTAACAAAAATGATTTCAAAATAAATTCATCTATTTTAGTTTGAAAAACTGAGGTTTTACTCCCTAAAATTGAGTTTATTTCATATGTAAAAAATCGTAGTACAGTGGAACCTCGATAACAAGACTCTCACGGGGATTATTATCAATCCCCTCTTAATCAAGATTATTATCAATCAAGATTATTAACAATCAAGACTTGTTATCAATTTTGACTTCTTATCGAGGTTTCAAATAACATGTGATTAGAAGTAAAATACATAATAGAGGAATCTAAAATGACTCCTTATTATCAATTAACTTGTTACTGAGGGTCTTGTTATCGAGTTTCACTGTTTATGATACATTTTTTCTCAACAGCATAGATATAGTGCAACATAAATTGGTTATATAACCGTGACAAACACATAAACTTACTATAGATAATAAAGGTGATTTCTGACGTGTCAAAATGAGGGTCGAGTTCTTCAACGATATCCATTCGTTTGCAAGCGACCTATCAAACTGTAGGATCACCGAGTCAGTTGACCAACTCAGCATGCACTACTGAACGAAACTTACCTGTACTCAATGACTCATGACCCCCACCATTGCTTTATTGGGAAGTGCATGAAGTTATATGTTGTATTTCCTATCATAAAAATACAAATGAAAATTGTAAAACTTATGTTTAAACTAAGTAATAGTGCATATTAAAACTAAATGAATATCTATTAATACTTATACCTAATGCATTAAGGGGTTCCTCAGTAACATCCCTTTTCCAGCCATACTTGAAAGATTTTTACGATTGAGGTGACATTTGAAAGCTTATGATCTAGCGGTGTGCGAATGGTGACTAAAACCATAATACTCTTTAGTTATTCACCCCTATCGTTATTATTATTTCTAGAGTTTGCTTTCAACGATTCAATGATGCTGGCCAACTGTCTATGACGGTTTAAATGTTAGTTGTAATTTAACAGCCGATCTTTCAGTTGGATGTTAACCACAGTCAGATTATAAACAAGAAAAAACAGTTTATGAAAACGTATTTAAAATAGCCTACATATTTATACTTTCAACCTGATTGAGATAAGTAAATTACTCTTTGTGGTGTGTTATTCTCCCATTAACCGTCTCTAACAAACATTATAAAAAGGAAAGGGGTATTGCATTATTTGTTTTGGGAACAAATCACGAACGCTATCAAAATGCTCAATTCAAAATTATAACTATAGGCCTAGTTGAATCGCTCATATAACTAACCCAGGACTACATTATTCTCTCTCTTTATTCCGGCATAATAGCTTTTTAAGCTCATTATAAAACAGCACTGGGTCATCCCAGATTTCAGAAGCTCATAATTCTAAACCACGACAGTGTTATCTGTATCTTAACACTAACCAACGGTCGCATCTGATTTTATCAAGAACATTTAGTTAGACTATGTATTATGATCATTTATTATACTCGTCACAGAAATATCTTATATTTATCACATTTTTGCTTGTTATTAAAATAAGCCTTCAAATAATCTGTGTTCTTGTGGTCGTAAATTGGATTGTGTAGTTTAATCGAATTAAATGTAATGTAATAATAATGAAAGGCTAACCAAGTTAACAATGTTAAATCTAGATTGTGGAGACAAGCCAACCATATGCCAACCTATTCGATGATATATAATATTACATTATATACATCCATTCTGTTGGTTTATAAAACTACTCCTAATATTCACCTAAACTGAATTGATTATTCTAACCTATATATCAAAGTCTTAAATGAGTGTATTCTTTCATTGGGTTTATATTATAATGCTGTATTGGAAATATTATAGATTTTAAGGTTATTTATGTGTACTTTTGTCTTTAAGTGTATTATATTCATACTCAAGTATTGTGTAACAGTTACAAAATATTGAAAGACTTTGTGTCATCAATAGACCCTCCGCAACAATAAATTGTTCTAGCTCTGACTTTTCTTTAGGAAAAGCGAAATAATCAACGAAATAATCCCTAAAACCCAGACGTAAAATGAAAGAGATGAATGGAGGATTTTAGGGATTGGAGGAGAAATTGCTACGTCTCTGCACACCTGAGTGTCATTTGGGGGATATTAAAAATATCCTTTCACTCGTGGAGGGCTTAGTGTTATTTTATCTGGGAATGTCAAGCAATATGCCATTTAAGTTGACGTAAATATGCACGGAATATTATCACAAATGTAGTTTAGAAGAATATAATTGATTAAATGGCGAAGTTTTTCACTAACCTTTTATACACCTTTAATGTTTATATTTTCATATAATATCTACATTTTATCCGGTTTTGTACTTCCATAAATATATTTAGTATAACACGTTTATCCTCATTTTTTAGGGAACAATACATTTATGAAATATTACTTAAAATTTGAATACTTAATAAACACGTTTACATTCTCCGGATATATAAAAAGAAAGTTAGAGAATTTGATTGATTATTTTAATAACATTACCTCATATCAAATGTTTTTCTGGAAGCTGATGGTCCAGCAAAATATTAAATGGTGAATGTTTGTTTGAACAACAATGCATGGAAATATAAACCACACAATAGAATCCTGCCAACCAAACCACAATAAAGTAACGCCTACAGCTTGTTTATATTATGGCTCAATTCCGTTACCTTTATTAAAATAACAGGTTTCTTGTTGGGTGCAAAATGCTTATTTATTATCTAAATTCACGCGTAAAAATCCTATTGCTTGTTCCCAAGACTATGTTGTTTTAAAGATTATGATGATTACAAAACATGATTACTACTGATTAAACTTGTGTGGGTGCAGTGGATGCACTGACTCCAATGCTGATTTAACTAACGTCATAATATGAAAATCGTCAGTTTGAACATTATGCCAAAAAAACTTTCAATATAACAAGAATTAACCAAAATATCATTTATAATTAAGAAATCTTTTTTTTTATTACCACTCGATCTCACTATTTATTTTGGCCACTTCGTAAAACCACTAATTCTAATGTCTAACTTAGTAATACCATTGACTTTATATCTGTGGTAATACCCTACAAAATTATAATTGAAACTTATATATTTAAGACTTTTTTGCTATTGGCTTACCTCCGTTAGTAGTCCAATGACAACATTTCAATAATAAAAAGCTGCCATATTTCATTGTAATGCAGCATCATCAGAGCTTGCAGACCGTCAAAACTTAATAATTTGACATAGTACAATATACACACGTGCTGCAAGCAATGATGATGTTGTATTGCAACTACAGTAAACATGTCGGCTTTCGCTTATTGAAAAGTTTATATAATTTTAAGTCATATCTAAGTAGTCCAGGGGCTATAAAAATTAATATTATTATTTATTTAAGGGTTATGACTTCTTTTATTCCATGCACCGAAAGCCCAAAACGTGTTATCTTTTGTACAATATTACAATTGACAAAAATATATTTGTACAATTGAAGTATAGCACACGTTTGGTTTTAAGTAACATTACAAGCAATTTTATTACTGTAACATTACTGTATGGTATATTAAATAACTACACTATTCAATTCCAAGTCGCATACTTCGTTGTTAAACGTATAGTTTGGATCATATGGTAAGTTTTATGATTTAAAATTAAATAGTATAGTAATTGGTTCTACGGGAAATGTGCAAAAATAATAAAAGAATATTCTTAGGACGAATTAAAGGGTTTTCAAAAAGAAAGGGGCGCAGAAAAATAATTCTTCTAATTGTTGGTATAAATTTTATAATTTGAGTTTCGACACTGATCAAAAATAAACATATCTTATAGTGACGGTTCACAATTTAGAAAAGGAATATAAGAGGCAGTGACGCGTCTAGGAACACTTCCGCTCCATTACATCGTCAGTGCTGCCATCTGTCACCACGAGATGAAACTGTATTGCCAACTTAATAAAACTTCTTAAGTACAAAAATACCAACACTTACATTACGAACAATGTGGTATTTTTCAAGAACTGATTTGATTTATTAAAATTCTAGAAACACATAAATAGTGGAAGCAGTTTATATTCACATAGCCACAAGAGCCTTTTACCATAGACAAAAAGAGTGAAATATTCTTTTTGTCTATGCTTTTACAAACTTATCTCGTTATTGGTAAGTTATAATCTCAAAGTTTTTCCTCCAACGAAAAGCAATAAATATATTAAAACAATTAGTTGTGATTCGGCAAAAAACATATTTCAATGTATTATAAATTTAAGTCAAACTTCACGCTTGTAGTCAAGGTGCATTCTCCTCCAACCCATAATCTGATTGCTTTTGCGTGCGATCAACTTTAAACTTTGTACAATAGATCCCAATGCTCCCAGAAATTTCAACAGAATCATTCTAAGTTGTAAAGGAACAATCCACATATGATATGAGTGAGTATGCCTATGTAACTACCGGTACTGATGTATGAAAAATATGTTGTATTTAAAATACAATGTTTCAGGTCATAAGTTTTAAATTAAATTATGTATCAAATTATATAACAACAAGAGGTTCTACTCGTGAATTCATGGGTGAACAGTAGCCACCATTAAATTAATTTAATCAACTTTGACTTTATATTTCATTTAAAGGGCCCAAGTTCGAGAAATTGTCATCTGAAAGGATGTTAAAAGCAGTGGAACCTTCATACCTTACGTCCTAAGGTTGGCCGAGGTTGTACCTGAACACGCAGCTCTCTTTCACGACGTCTTTAATACTTTACTTTAATACTTTTCAATAAAATTGCGAACTGTTAAAGATCGGTGACAACCTCTTGGAACGAACTAACATACATGGTTTGTTAATATTATATTTCTCGTGTTTGGAACACCTTTAATCACTCACTTGTACCAAACAGCTAGAAATAGCTTCACTGTCCATTCGCCGCACTTCTTTTAAGAACATAAAAGTAAATAATTAAGTAAGTAAACAAAAAAGTAAACAAACAAACTATATTGTTAATTGCATTGGCCAGCTGTTGTGCACTAAATTAATCGAATAATAACTTCCAAAACATGTAAGGCGTAGCTCTTTGGACGTAGCCCTTTGGAAATCATCCTGTGGGGCAAAGCCCTTAGGGGGTTCGTCCATATCAATACTTTTCGGCAAATCTACACACTCTAAGCTTCATTTTGATGTGCCATATGCCTACATTTTCATTTGGTAAATGGCCTTAACCGTTTACATAAAATTTGATTGGATCACTTTAATAATATGATAGATAGTCGATTAAATTATATCTATTTGAGTTATAACTATTTAAATTATACCTAAACAGTGAAGCGATAAAAATTACAAATAAAAATTCAATGGTAGTTGTTATGGAAAAAATAATATTGCTATGTTAAGATTACATCTATTGTTGATTTAATGCCAATTTGTCAAATCCTCCTAAAATAACAGTTCTACATAAATATTCGGGTGTAGTATGATATTCTACTTAAATTACATCTTACAAGTTAACATTTTATCAATACTCGTAGCTTTATTACTAGTTTACAGAGCTCCACTAAGGGCATCAAATATTATCAAAATCTTTTGCATCAAATAATAAAATTTAAAATTATGTATGGAAATCATTAATTGCTGTCAAAGTGCATAACGAAGTTCATGCTTCACTATAAAAACGTAGTGATGTTCATCCGGAATTTTAAATAATAATGGATTTAAGTTACTAATTTAAGTGTAAATGGCTGACGATGAGCTTTTCCTAGTGTATAAGCGTACTCAAGTTGACTTTTTGTAGCTCTGCACAACAGAACTCAACACTCCAACAGGTTTAAGATGGGCGTGAATTTTATGATAAAATTAAATAAAATTAGATACGATTTAAGTATAAAACTACGTATCAAGTTAAGAAACAAACTCCTCAATGATTTTAAATATCTTTTCAAATAACCTTTAAGTAAGTATTTTGGTATTTTGCTATTATGGTTTTAAACTTTAAAAGTTAGGTGCTTAAAGAACGAGTTTCCTTAAACATTTCTTTCTAACTGGGAGATCTTATAGGCATAAATATTAATGGAAAGACTGAAAGTTATTACTAACTTTATGTGCTAGAATGTATTAAATATGCTGTTGTATCTTAGTGTATACTGTATATTATTTTAATCAAAATATATTCTTCCTCTCAATATAGACAATAGTAAAGCTAAGAATTCTTCTGAATCACAAAACTATTTTAACGTAAAGAGGTTCTAGGACATCGTTACGTCGTCAAAGAACAAAATAGGTACAAATGCAACTGCTAATGTTTGATATTTAGGCCTTTGCAAGTCAACGGTTGGTAGGAGTGGAAACAGCTGATTCGTTGGTCCAGTGTTAACGTACTCCACTGGTACAGTGTTTAGTGGTCCAGTGTTCAGTGTGTTCCTTGGACTTCAGTAGTTCAGTGTTCCTTGGACTCCAGTAGTTCAGTGTTCAGTTTCGGCCAGTCAGTGCTCGGTGCTCTTGGCAGTGTCAACTAAAGTAGGGTACTCTCCAGTCAGCATGTGGTTAGAAGGCTTACTGTATGATCACGGCAATCTTAGTATCGAAGGAATTATAATCATAGGGATTTTTATTGGATCAATTTTCATGTGGAGTAAGTATTGTAAACATATTTATATTTTAGGTGTAGGCCTAAGGGGGCGTTAGGTAACAATTAAATCTCTTTGAATTGCATTCAGTAATAAATAGAGTTTAAATAGTAAACTATTATAAAAACCAACTTAATGGAGTTAATATTTAGTAATTCTTTTTTTATGCCCGAATTTTTATTTTAAAATGGCAATCGAGTAAAGAATCATGATAATTTATGGAGGGTTAGAGATTATTAAATAAAATAACGGTTACATGTAATGAGCAGGTATTTGAGCTTAATAGGTACCTAGCTTAAAACTACTTCTAAATTGTATATTAGCCGTGTAATTGTAAACCTTTAACACTTTTTTTTATTTATTAACCTAAATAACTTGACTCTAACTACAACAGTCACAAATAATTCTAGTGTATTACTAATCAAGACAAATAAAGGGTGGCACGCGAAACAAAATATTTTAATAATTACTTCAACAAATGAGTTTCAACAATAGATTATGATTAAAACAGACCTATTAGTTTAATAGGTCATAGTACCATTAACTTTGAATGCTGAGAGAGAAACTTTTTTTAAATGTGTGGCTTACCATCCGTTTTTCATATTTTGATTTTGAAATATTGAAATAAAAAAATGCAATATTTCATCAAGAAAACTTGATAACGAAAAATGGATTGCGGAATTGAGTTTAGCTTAAAAAAGTAATTCGAAATGATGGGTCACAACACCCCCTTCATTTAAAAAATAATTTATCACATTTAAAAATGGCGGATCCAAGATGGCGGCCGAAGAAAATACATCAGTCCTAGCCAAGTGAAAATAGGTCAACAATGTCTGGTAGTGTATACTCATCTTTATCTTGCACTATTTTGAGATTATGGTCTTAGTTTGTAAATGCACAATGTTAAAATTGGCTAAAAATAAAGTTATAAAAAGAACTCATAACTTTGGAATGGATCAAGATTTTTTAGAATAAGTTTGTGGCATTGTTATCAGGGTAAAAATTTTGTACGAAATAATGGGTCACAAACCCACCTTTACATTTGAACAAACAATATTTTGCAACCAATATGGCGAATCCAAGATGGCGGCCGGAAATGACCACCTTGTCAAAATGAAGTACGTACTATCCAACAATGTTTAGAAGTGGTCTGGGATTGATATTTGAACAATTGTAGAGAAATCCTAGGGGGAAGGCACTTTATAACCACCCTGTATGTAATATTTTATTTATTTTGTAACCTAGAATATTTTTTTCTATTTTTAAAACCATAATTTCTTTAGTTTACCCAATAACCTATATCATAACCCTTCATGAACCCCTAGCAAAACCCTGGAATCGTCTGCTCATATTCTAGCTGTCACGAAATCAACATTTATAAAGACTACGAATGACATGTTTCCAAACACAGCACTATATGAGCATGAGGCAGTAAACACGTTCTGATAGCAGTGAACAATGGGGTTCCAGTTCAGCTGTGGGACTTGTATAAGTCATCAGACGTCGTTCTTTATTAGTGTATTCGTCATAAATCTTCATACCTTATATTGGTCGGTTTTGTCCAGTTTTGAACAAAGACGTGATTTATATGATTCATACAGCTTCAGTGTTGCACTGTTTCTGAACAATGTATATTTTATACAGTATATTGTTGTATTTCTGATGGCATTACTACCGCATTGAACAGGACCCAAAGCTGCTTATTTCAACCAATAAGTGAAGGATGGGGTGAAATGTTTTGTGCAGTTTTTTATCCAAGATAAGATTTTTTCTTAAATTGTAGGACGGATTGGTTTTAGTTTATGGTTATTACAGAAGATAGTTGCACCCACCAGTGGTTTAGGAAAAACTCGATAATAGTTATGCTTATTTGGATTAGGCTATATTTGGTATATTTATTCGCAACTAGCTGTTTGGAAAACTCAAAACTAATAAGAAGCAAGGGGTTTCTGGGAAATGTAAACAAACAATTATAGATAAAAACTAATGGACAGATGACGCATATTGAATATCTGAACTGTGAACACTGAACAACCGTTTAATTAAGCTCCGTGTTCAGAGGAGAGTAATAGTAATTTCGTGTGATTTTTTTTTTAAAGGCAAAAACTTAATATATTTTAAAAGATGATATGGTAGTAACAAATTAAACAAGTACAAGCTGCTATACCCGTGCTTTGCAACGGAAAGAAAATGTGACCTAGAGAGCTATTAAAGTAATTCTGATGTGTGTTTTAAAATACGGCAACTCTATGATTTAGTTTGAAAATATAAACTGATTTAAAAGAGTAAACCTACTTTCTTTCAAACTCCTACTTTTTATGTTAATAGATCCAAAAGAATATGACAACATACCTTAGTGTAACAATAGCATCAATTGCTTCATATTGATGCTTCACGAATGACATGTTTTACCATAATTCTTCAACTTTAGTCAAGCCTCTTTACATGTAGCTTACTATAAATTACAAAATAAAACTTTGAGCAATACTTTACAAAACGTATACAACCTTTCTTTAAAACCAAACATAATCCTCCTAAATCTTCATAAAGCATCACAAACATCTTTTTCCAGTAAATAAACAAACACAAACACCAGTTCATTAATTGTACTGACCAGCTGTTTCATTAACTAAATTAAATCAAATCATGTAAACTGTGGAAGCATGCCAGGCGTAGCCCTTTGGAAATCAGCCTGTGGGACAGAGCCCTTAGGAAATTCGTCCATATCAATACTTTTCGGCAAATCTACAAACTCTAAGCTTCATTTTGATGTGACATTTGCCTATATTTTTATTTGGTAAATGGCCTTAACCGTTTACATAAAATTTGATTGTATCACTTTAATAATACAAATAGATGGTGTAATTTTTTCTAATCCAAAATGGCCACCGCTAGGTACCATTTTAGAGTTTTCCAGAATATCTCTAAAACTATCAACTTTTTGGATACTATACTTATAATAAATTTGCAAATTAAAGAAGACTAGTGCACCTGTTGCTCGAATTCGAACAATTGCAAAGGATTACAGGCGTTATTTCAAACGATAACAGTCATAATTTCCAATGACTTAAAGAGTCAACTCAAAGATAATGTAGGCCTAATCAATCGCTCCACTTCAGTTCTCGAAAATAAAAACGAACTCACTCTGAAAACGAACGCTCTTGTGTGTATCATGTGTTTACCATGAACAGCTGTAATTAATAAAAAATTGTCGTGTGATTAAGTAGGTAAACAAATTATTTTACTTCATAAGAAATACATTGGGATTTTGATGGCTTTTGGGGCAAAGCCCGAGGACCTTTATTACAGGAATTGGTGAAAGGAGGCGTCTACTTAAAAAAATATTTAATTTTGACATATTTTAAAAATTCGTCCATTATTACCAGAGGAGTATTTTTTTGTAGAAATTACCTTCACTTATTATATTTAAGGATAACATTTCCTATAAGAATAGTATATGAAGTAAAACACTTGTACTTATTCATGAAACTGTAATGTTTATGTTCATGAAACAATACTAGGTAAAGCAAAGTTGAATGAAACCCATTATTTTTATAAATTTGTCATCAAGTTTTTAGTTTTATAAGTCAATGTCAGATCCCTCTAGTTAGATCTCCAGTTTCATATTTACTTGTTTCATAGTTTATTTTTTGTTTGTTGAACTTTTTGTAGGATTTAGTGTAATTGTAAGTGACCTTTATGTTGTTCTGTTGGAAGTAGAATAATAGCGAATGTACCAGAGTATGACCACTGACCAGTCCTGTGCACATGTGCAGGCAGAAGGAGACAAATGCTAATGTAAATTCTATGAAAGCCGGAAAGCATTTTAAAACATCGCATTTTAAAACATCGTACTTGCACTATTTTCAAATAAGGACAATCTGTGAAACATCAATCTTTTCGTAGGGATTTCATGATTATTTCGTGACAAGATTTGAACTAACATAAACAATTTTATTTTTGTTCTTGATACAGTAAGTTGTTTAATATCAAAAGTTAAAGCTGTACGGTACTGAATTACGAACTAAAATGTATGGTGGCAAAACAATAATTGTTTATTTATTAATTGTTAAATTTATTAATTATAAATTGTTATTTAAATAAAATTTAATATATTGGCACTGATGGATGTATACAGTATTCTAAACCAATTGAAAAAATTGTTTGACACCTTTTGTAGTAAAAATAAATAATCAACAAATATCTAATTGAACGGTAAATGACGTACAGTATTCTTAAAATTGCACGTTTGTTTACATAAGGCTAAAAAAATCATGGAAAATTACAACCATTTACTAGAAAAAAGGCCCCCTCCACAAAAAAGGTAAAAAGGTTGATATAAAAAATTATCGTCCTATTTCCCTTGTTTCAACCTTTTCGAAGATATTTGATAAGATTTTTCTTTCTAGACTGATATCTTTTATTGATAAACACAATATTCTTTCCCCGAATCAATTTGGCTTCACAAAAAATAGAAGTAACTTACAGTCGATGCCATTCACTTTCTAGTCTCATCTTTGACTTAATCCCTTGATTCAGGAAAGGCTGCAGCTGGAATCTTCTTCGATCTTAGCAAAGCCTTCGATACGGTAGATCACGGCTTCTTATTAGACAAACTTTGCTCACTCGGGATAAGAGGTGTGGTTCACTCCTGGATAGAATCTTATCTGACCGGCAGAACTCAGGCAGTTCAAATTCCTTTCATTGATGACAACAACTGTTCAAAGTCTGCATTTTCACCTCCCCTGGCAATCACTGCAGGGGTTCCTCAGGGCTCGGTGCTTGGTCCGTTCTTATTCATCCTTTTTATTAATGACCTGCCAAGTTCTGTGCCTGAGTCTGAGGGTAGGGTATGTTTGTTTGCTGATGACACCTCATTGTCGTTGTCTGCAACATGCATGCGCGACCTCAGAAGGAAAGCGATTGGTCAGATCAACTCAATATTACATTGGTTTAACTGCAATAGCTTGTTTGTAAACAGTGCAAAAACACAAATGATCAAATTTCATATCAGAAACAAAGAAAACACAACACCCCTGTCAATTTCCATAGACAACAATCATTTCATTCCGTCCTGTTCAGAAACTAAGTTCCATTGCGTTCACATCGACAGCCAGTTGAAATTCACACCCCACTTAGATTATGTCCGTCATAAATTGAGTTCTAGTATATTCTTATTAAGAAATTTGGCAACATTCTTGGACTGTAAAGTTCTAGTGGTGGCTTACTACGGACTGGTTTTTCCTTGCCTTTCATATGCAGTCGCAGTTTGGGGACATGAGTGTGTAAATTCTAAAAGAGTTTATAAACTACAAAAGAAAGCCATCAGAACAGTTTTTAAGAAGCGACGTAGATTTTCCTGTAAAACACTTTTTGCTAACTATAAAATTCTTACTTTTCCGTCAATCTATATCTTAAAATGTCTCGTATTTGTTAAGAAAAATATCAACCTTTTTCAAAATCAGTCTCGCCCTATCTCCTATGGTTTGAGAAGCCGGTCCGATTTGGACATTCCAAAGCACAAAACTGTGTTTTTTGAAAATCATTTATTTTACAATGGCATTCAACTGTTCAATGCACTGCCCGCTCCCCTGAGGATGGAAAATAGTGTGGACAAATTTGGCAAAGCAGGGGTTAAGAGCCTTCTTTTGTCACGCTGTTGTTACAGTGTAGAAGACTTCTTAAGAAATCAATGATTTTTAGTTTTTAGATTTTATTTATAAGAAATATTTTTTTTATTTGTAAGAGAAATTTTGTTGACGCTATTATGCAGTTGTAACGACTGTCAAATAAATAAAGATATTTGACTTTGAGTTTAGAACGAGCATTAAATTTCACATCAAAATTTTAATGCTCAAAATCCAAGTGTTCATTTTATATCAGTACTATATTGTATTGAATAAATGATTATGCAGGTAATGAATGGTTCATTAAGTAATGAGAGGAATTGATGAGTATCCTAGAAACCAGACTAATTTATTCATGCTATGGTAATATAATTGACTGTAGATAATAAAGTGCTATTAGCAATATTAATCCTAGTTGGTTTCTACATATGCCATAGATATCTTGTTTGTTGCATAACCTGATGTATTATGTGTTATATTTCTAGCAGCTCATACAGAACTGTTAATTTAAAACTTTGATCAATATAATTTTTTTTTTTTCTAGTATGTTGGAAGTGCATCTTGCTCATTGATGAACGGCAAAACGACAGAAGAAATTCAGTGGATAGAGCTTCGCCTGAGCAAATACCTTTGGTAGAGGTGCATTCGGAAAGGGGCAATTCGATACAAGAAACACCAGCAGTGACCACTCTACCTTCATCTTCAGCGCGTGGAACTTCAGTGGATATAGCCTCTCCAGAACACTTACCGTTGGTAGAGGTGCATTCGGAAAAGGGCAATTCAATACAAGAAACACCAGCAGTGACCACTCTACCTTCATCTTCAGCGCGTGGAACTTCAGTGGATATAGCTTCTCCAGAGCAATTACCTTTGGCAGAGGTGCTTTCGGGAATGGGCAATTCAATACAAGAAACACCATCAGTGACCACGCTACCTTCAACTTCAGCGCGTGGAACTTCGGTGGATAGAGCAACAACAGAGCAAAAAACTTTGGTAGAGGTGCATTCGAAAAGGGGCAATTCAATACAAGAAACACCAGCAGTGACCACTCTACATTCAACTTCAGTGCGTGGAACTTCAGTGGATGGAGCTTCTTCAGAGCATACACTTATGGAAGAGGTAAATGTGGAGGAAGGAAATTCCGGACAAGAAATACCAGTAAATGGAACTGTGCAAGAAATTGTGTTGCATGGAACCGTAATGCAAGGAACTTCATTTCAAGGTACTTTGTTGCAAGAGACTATATTGCAAGGGATGTTTTTGGAAGCAACTTTATTCCAAGTAAACTTAATACAAGGAAATATCATCCAAGGGACTTTTTTACAAGGCATTTTCACACCGGGAGCAGTGTTTCAAGGGACATTTTTTCAAGAAAACAGAATGGGAGCTTTTTTGCATGGATCGGTATTACATGGGACGTTAGTTGAAGGGCTTTCATTGCACGGAACTCTACTGCACGGAAACTTATTTCAAGGAACATTATTGGACAGAATTAGGGTACGAGGGACTGTATTGGGAAACAGTTTAAGGGAAGTAACTTTAAGACCGGACACTTCATTTCAAGGAACTTTACTACCAGGAACTTTGCTACAAGGGAACTTTGTGCAAATTTGTTTATCACATGGAACCGTTATGCAAGAAAATACGAGACAAGAACCGTTTATACCGGGAACTGACTTCCGAAGGGCTTTATTTGAAGAGTATTCAATGGAAGGTAATTCATCTGAAGAAAATTCATATGGGACAGCTTCAGAGAGTGAAGAGAACCCATAATGGCAAACTTAGAGGAAAGAATTTTATTCAAAGAAGGTGATGGCCTTAGTGAATGAACATTGTCCAGATAAAATCTAAGGGCGCTAGCCTTAGGACAAGGTACTTCGTCAGGAGATAAAGGAACTTAAGTGTGGACAGAAAGAGTTTCTCAGTGTTTTTGTAGGGTCACTTGAGAAATATTGAGTTTTTAACTTGATGGTTACAGGTACAGGTAACATTCTTTGATTTGTATTTTATTATTATTATCATAGATTTTTATTCACCTATGTCAGTTGAACTAGGGAGAGCTTACATCACTTAAATCCAGCCAAACTGTATTTTTACAGTTTAATTTAAGTTGTTTATTTGTATAGTGCTTAAGAAATACTAGGTGCTTTAACTTTATTGTCCTGAGGACCTGCGTGTATTTTAAGGTAGCCTATATCAGGTCGATTTGATAGGTAGGTTTATTAAAGTAATTAAATTATAAAGTGGATTTTTGTCACAGAAACTGAATATGTTATAAGCTATTTTTGTAGTTTTATAAAACTTTATAAAAGTAATGAAATTTCTTGGTATAAAAACACCAGCCTACAAAACCACCATCATGAGTCAATTAGTTTTAGTTTAATAATTAACTAATAATTTTTCATTGATCTCTGATATCTGATGAACTAACCATCAGTCTTAACACACACACTATTATAAAATTAATGTTTGAAATAGAAAACCTCAATGCAGTATTTGAATGTTATATTCTCAAATTATTATCCAAGGAAAATTATTTATAAGGTCATTAATTACTTTTTTGTATGGTTGGTAAATAAAGTAAGCCTAAATTGCTGGGCAATAAAACCAGTAAAAGCAGGTATTAAGTTAAGGGTAATTTTTGTTTCTCATTCCTACAATATTTGTTGCTAATATAACAAACATTAGACATAAGGTTTTTTTTTAATAACTAGACTATGTATGTATATTGATTGTACTCTAGAATATATCAATCAATAATTAATATTACTTTATTATATTTTTTACTTATTTTAGTTACCTTTAGATCCCTCTAGTTAGATCTCCAGTTGTAAACAATGTAGTTGATCAGCAGAGTGTAATATTAAGGACTGGGTAAATTAAAGCCAGATTGGAGATAAAAAAATAAAAAAATTCCTTTTTCTGAAATGGTGACTGTGGAAGTGTATGTTAGGTTGGGTTTTTTTACTTTGGGAATAACTTTAATTTAGAGAAGAGAAATTGGAATACCTTTTTATTTACTTAAATAAAAAATATTAAGCTCCAACTAATAAGGATGAGTAATTTGTCTAAACAAAGAATGTCAAATTTTAAATATGCTACTTTGTTAATATCAAATGTTAAATTTACACTTAGAATGTAACAATTCTTAGCAACACCATTAATTGTTAAGCGGTGGTTTAGCTGTAAAATTAATTGTAAGTTAAAATTGGATCCTTAGTTAAGATTCAATCCCAGTTTATCTTTTAAGCAGAACTTCCAAACTCAAACCGAGCAAGAGATAATTATAAAGTTTTCTTCAGACAAAGCGTGAAGAGTTTCTTTGAGTAATTGAAGCTGTCAATTTGAATTTGTAAATAAAACTCGTTTGGAACATTCCAATTAAATATCGCAGGGATGGTTTTCTTAAATTTTAACTTAACTTGCATCAAATTAACGATTGTTTCTATTTTAGGAACTCATTTTTTTCAGGCTTATGTTTCTTATTTAAAATTTAACTCTCATAGCCCTTGTTAATTAAACTGCATACCTACGTAATTTTACAGTAAGTAGCCTAAATGGTGATCCAATTCCAGTTTCACATTTTTGATAAAAAAAAAACACAATCCATTTTTGTGTAGACCAGTGTTTAGAGTTTTAACTAAGAGTAATTTAACAGAAATATAAAACATTTTTCCATCCATTCGGAGGTGCGACATCAGCGTGTGATATTCCTCATACAGTTCTCTCTCTTTATTAATAGTGTGTACCCACGTCTTCTTACATATTTCAACCTCGGCCAAGGCAAACAGAAACAAAGCATCTTCATCAGATGACTTGATGAGCGACAAATGATGAGAAGGTAAGTACAACTGACCACAACACTGTCACCTTACCAACTGAGTTTGAGTTCACCGCAAAACTTCTTGCTTTGTATTTGCGCCACCTAAAATCCCGCAAGAATAGTTCCCGTCACTACATTTCTAGGAGCTAGAAAATTTGAGTTGCTCCCATGTTTGGTGAGCACAGGCTTTTAGTGCTACAGGTTGATTGGTTGGCTGAGACTGTGGGGTTGTCACATGCTGCAGTCTTTGTATTAGATATTCTATGGTAATTGTTATAAAATCCACCATATCATGGACATTGTTATTTGAAAACAACTCTATATTTTAGCTAAATTAAATGGTAGTGTCTAAATCAGAAACCAGAAAATATGCTGATTTTTAGTGAGGAAACACTTACCAGAAGCGTAATGTGTTTTACGCCACACTACACTGTTTTAACAAACTTCCCAAGCAAGGAGAATTTAGTCCAGAAAACAGCTGTTTGCCACCAGCTTAATCAAATGGGGATTCATTACGTACTACTGTACTGTAATGAGATTTTACTGCACACCAACCAGCTGATTATATTTGGCAATGAGTTATTATAAATAAAAACATAACCTCTTAGAGGATATGAGTAGTGGAACGATCACACTCGTCCAGTAAACACATATTTTCAGGACTAGTAACGTAATATACTATTACGTTTATTGTTTACGTATTATTATGCCAAATTTTAGGCTAGGTAAATTTCAGCAGGAATAAGTATTTAGCAGAAATAGCTTGATAATTAAGAAACGAGCAATCTTTTTAATACAATTGTACAATTTTACCTATGAAAACCTAAAATTCCACCAAAATACTATTGATGAGCATTGGAACTTCTAAACTAGGTCGTCTTCTAGACTAGAATATCAAAGTATACATTCAATGTAAAACAAATATATTCATATTATTCATTCTGATAGCCCCTGGACTACGAATAATGACTTATATAGGCTTACCTCCGTCAGTAGTCCAAAATTGTGTCTTTTTCAACTAATGTTGTTCAAAGCTTACATGTTTCGTTGCACTGCAACATCGTCAGAGCTTTTTGTCAAAAACATCAAATGATTTATACATGGGCCCAGTCTACCTACAACCGCTGCCGTGCCGTGTCGATAGCGCTATCGTGTTATTACGTGTTTAAATGTTTCAAGTTCCGTGTTTTGTTTTATGTATAAATCATTTGATGTTTTTGACAAAAAGCTCTGACGATGTTGCAGTGCAACGAAACATGTAAGCTTTGAACAACATTAGTTGAAAAAGACACAATTTTGGACTACTGACGGAGGTAAGCCTATATAAGACAAATATATTACTTATTGCTTATAAATCCTGTAGTTTACTATATCCTTTTTTTATATTTTATTTTACAGCATAATCTATTTCTATAAATAAAATACGCTTGTTTTATATTTCAAAAGTTTGGTCTGAAAAATAAAACGCTCCAGATCAAGTATAGTTTTTAATTTATTCACGACATTTACAAATACTGTACAAAATTGCTTAGCTTATTACAAAAACTATAATAACTCTACATAAAATCTCTTTTCTACCTCCTGAGAACATATAAAAAACATATTTCTTATGGAAATATTGGTAATCTTGATAATATGACAGTTTCATTTTCAAAAGTTAAACAGGACAATCCCCTAAAAATTAACTCTTTTAATAACTGCCAAAAAAATTAAATTAAAAGGATTGTTACAGAACAGAGAGTTATTGTTAGGCCATTCCTTAGATATTCCAACATATCATCAATGAAAAAAACCCTATAAGAAGCTAAATGCTTATAGAGAATAGACAGACTCGGAAGCCGCACTACTCTAACTCTCTCTCTCTCTCTAAGCCGATTCATTGTCTCACTCAGTCAGCTGACTTAGCAGCGCGGTCGTGATAGTAGCGCCTTCGCTACCTTGCGGCTGCCATGGGAACTATCCGAAATTCAAATATTCCCAAACTAAATTTTTAACATAGGCATTGCGCTTCTTATAGAGGTTTGTATTCATTGATATCAGTGATCACCCACTATCAACTATTGAGATCTTGTTGTGTTTAGCAGGGCCTTTGTAATAGCATTTTAAGTTGATTGTTTACATTTTTGCTAAAATGTATAAACATAAACCATACATAAGTTTAATTATAAGTCCAATGATAACAGCGTTACACCTTAAAGGCCCTTACACATCAAAGGTTACTGCCTATAAGTCAAGACAAGCTTGTTTGCAATGGGCAATAAGAAAATTGTTTCACGTTGTATTTAGCAATTGTTCACGGATTCTTATGAACCGAATAATTGAGATTCAATCGAGGTTTTGTGTTTCAGTTTTTTGCTAGGACAGAAAAATTTGTGATCGTAAAATCTGTCCTAAACTTTGAGTTTCAAATATTGAATCCACGTTTACAAAATACATATAAGGTAGCCTACTATAAGCATCTATTATCACTATTATTTAATTTATTTTAAATCACTTATGGACTGAAAAAATCCACTTTCAAAACTGTTCCAAAATTTGGGACAGTTTACTGCTAACTCAGCAAAATTAGTGATTATCTCCAGCCATCATGAAAATGTCCAAGATCGTCTTCTGCAGTCATATCAATAACTGTATTGATTTCCTGTGATAGAGGCAACATCTTTAATTATTGCAACATCCATGAAGATTTACCGATCGCTGCCATGTTTGTGATTGTTTCCAACAATTGTTGTGACTTCCACAAGCCTAGCAACGTTGTGAACTCATGATCATCATCCTCAATCATCATTTTCTTACTTGACACAATTACACAAAATTATTGGCATATTATATTGGCGATCATTTAAGATATAACATTTTTCAGGCCATAAAAAATAGGAGCAAAATTCACAGATTTTTCCTGGTCATCCAAATTGAAGTACAATTTCCAGGTTAGCTGGACACTCTGTTACAAGTCAAAAGAACGAGAGGAATAATGCTTATGAAGTAAGGGCCTTGCAGTAAATGGCCAAAATTTTAACAAATGTTGACTTTCTAACCTAAGTGGAGTTGTCTCTTCTTCTTTTTGGAGTGAAGGTAGATTTTGCATCTTCAAGAGAGTTTCTCTTCCTTTTCGGTGCCTCACTTCGGGCCCGAGTGTGCAGCTTGTCTACATTGACTGGGTCCTTGCGCCACGGAACTCCTTCGCCCATTGCTTCCACCATCAGCTGTAGAGGGAAAAATGCTATTATTAGCATCATAAAAATAAGAATCAGTCACTGAGAGGGAATAAAAAAAAAAAATTTAAACTGTAATCTAAATCTAAACCAATTTTTATTTAACACTTGTAAAATAGTAAAAATTACAATTAAAACAGTAATAAAACAACTACAGTATTGAATATCCATAAAATAATACATCTTAATAGTATCCAATCTTTACCAGTTATTTCCATTTTTCACTATGGAACAACACCAAGTATGCAAAAGACAAATTGAGCAAAAGCTTAGTAGGCAGCAAAAAAATGGGTATTTATCCAGTTGTTTACCCAAAGCTATTGGCAAATGGTCACAGTTTTTTGACAATTTGTACTAGGTGTGATGGGTCTGTAGTATAAATAGACTAAATTAAATTTACAACTACAACAACTCCTACAACTGTTTCTTTTGGCCTTCTGAGCCATTCTAATGTCTAAATGAATCTAGTTGTTCTGCTTCAAACTGAACCTTTCTGCAGCTCAAGAAATAACAAATACAGAAGTAGGGAAATTAGATTAGTGAACTTAGTTCAGAGGTCCCACAGAGCATACTCAATGTTCGAATCATGTCACATTCTACTTCTACAAGATGTTAGATGGATTCATCAAACTGTAAGAGGGCAGACAGCGTTACTGTCACCAAGCCTGAAACACTTGAAAATGTTCTCTGAAATGACCCTGTTCAGTTAAAAGTGCAACAGCCAGCCTTATACTTTTTTTTTAGAGTGAGCACTTTAATTTTTTTTCATAGTTTTTCAGGGTAGGCTATGCTTCTTTGATGAAAAAAGATCAGTGTACATACTGTAGTAATTATTTCAATTATGAAGAGTCGATAAGGTTGAAAGTTATTGACTGCAGCCACAATGTCAGAGGAATCCTGCCTAAGTACAGAAGTACTCCAACTACCAAAAATTCATTCACCCAGATAGCCAATTATTTGGATAACCACTAGGAGACAAAAATAAATAATAAACTCTTCCAAAAATCTAGTTCATTGCAGTGTTTTGCAGGATTTTTTAGGAATCCATTTCATATTTCAATGTGTGTAGAATATGTTCATAACGCAGCGACTATAATTGATGCCTAGTGCCACTGCAATGTATATTTTTTCTTAAAAAATCCAATTATAAGCTAATTTTTTATTATCTGGACGCGGTCCTAATGAGTAATGATGCCGATAACTGGAATTCAACTGATTTTTAAATCAATGTAGATTAGTGGACAAGATACCTCAATGTGTTGCAAACACTCGTTCTGCATGATGCTGGCCATCTCATACACGAGGGACTCGCTGTTGTTGTACATGATGGCGTTTTGGAACATCAGCAGCAAGTCTCGTTGGAACTCCACAGTAGTGCGCAAGTCTCCAACCTCTATTCTCTTCTTGATAGTGAACAAGTCTACCGGCCTACACACAAAAATATGTGTTAAATCGTGAAGGGTTGGTATTTCCAAGTTAGAATGGGAAATAAGGGTTTTCTTTCAATGTCCTAACACAAGGCAATCATATTTTTTGTAACAAAATCTAACAAACTAAACTGTCAAGGTTTAACTTTTGTGGTTGAATTCAAGGCGCTTGTTCTATAATGACAGATTATTCTACAGGCCAAAAAGCACATGTTAGCTTATTTTAACCATTACATTTTCATCCAGATACAAGGAATAGGGCTATGGGGCTGTGTATGGAAATATTTAACATATCAGTTTGAACATCAGGTTAATAGCTTTTCATATGAACAAAACATTATTGTAACATTGTATGGAACAGAACACAACATAAATTTAGCATTAAGGAAATCATTCATAAGGTGGTACAATGTTTAAAAACTATGTTATAATCTTATATTTGGCACCATCAAAAAGGTCATTGATACAATGAGGGCACGGAACCGGTTGTCTAACTCTCTACTTGAAATTCCGTCCCATAGACTAAGTAAATGTGCCAGTAACCATTCAATCATGAGCTTAAAGTTATTCAATGTATTGCACTCTGAGTCAAGAGCGTTGCCTGAGTTGGTTTTTAAAGATAGGCTATACAACTGGCTTGTTGAACAACCTTTTTATGTGATTAAAGAGTTTTTGATGTAAAAGTTGTTAAGTTTTGATGTTTAGTTTATCTAGTAGCCTATATTCTCCACCCAGCTTACAGCCTTCTTTTTACTTTTAAATTTTTACCTGTTATTGTCTGTGATATTAGCTTACTAATCTAGTCTGACTGGGTTACTGTGTAACCCTATTTTACCATAATATATGACTATGTCTATTGCAAGATTGTTTTGCTTAAGCCCACATAGCACAGAATATTTATTTGATATCAAATAAACGTTCAATATATCAAACTATGTCAAATCAAAAATTTGATATTTATTTGATATTAATTTAATGTTCAAAATGTCAAAGTCAAACAATGTCAAACTTTGAATATTTATTGTATCTTCAAAATATCAAAGTCAAATAACATCAAATTTAGAATATTATCTGAATATTCTAAATGTTAAAACTTTGATTTTCTCTTTAAAAATATCCAAATATACTAAAGTTTTAAAAATTGTTAGATTTAACTTTTCAAATTTTTTATAGTAAAGAATAATTAGTCCCCAGCCTACAGTTTGTAACATGGAGGTTGGAGGTCAATTATCTCAAAATAATTAATAATAGGAAGGAACACTGAACACTGTAATTTTTAATTAATTGATGATGGATTTTGACTTTTCGCGGGGGGCGGCGGGGAGTTGTTGCAACATCTGATATTTTTCTGAATGTCTTACTACACATTTCAAGAAGATTGAATAGGAAACACAGCTTTTTTAAAAGTTTTGTTTATTAATAAAAAATTCAAACTCTTAAAGATTGGCCTTATAATTTTATTTTTACTAGTAAATTAAACCAAACGTAAATTTAATTTTTTTAAGTGTAATATAACTCTAAAAATATGTTAAGTATCTTGTTTGAGCTTGACTTGGCCAATTCATACGAAAGGTTCAGTTCAGAGAGGAAGACTGACTGAAGACCAAACACCAACTCACCAACAATTCTAACCTAACTCGGCAAACAAAACATTACAAATTACAAAATCCGTCGCGCGACCAGTGGTGGCCAGTTTACTCACTGTGTTGATTTATTTATTAACCAACAAATTGCCCATTTTGAGGGAAAGTACACATTTATGTAAAATGTACCTATGCCAACTAACTTGTTGAGTAGGCTACAAAAGTAGTGAAAATAAACTATGGAAGGAACAAGACAATCAAGAAGAACAAGACATAACCTCAAATAAGTTAATTTAAGTGTTTTGATCTTTTGTTTAGTGTGTGTCACTGTTAGGAGTTGTTTGTGACTGGGTATTGGGCATTGGCATAACATACACCGAACATCTTTTCACGTTTTGATCCTTGGAGCATGTAAGTATAAAAGTATACGTAGTAACATAGACATATTTTAGGCCTTGGCCTTACCTAGACCTAAGTTACTGTCCAAATTAAATTGGCCAACTTATCATTCCTAATGCCTTAAGTATAAATAAATAAATCTGAAACCTCAAAATAGGCAATCTGTTTTAGAGGAAGTATTTTTCTGCATACAAATTAGGCCTAGGCTTAAGCTACTAAGTTAGGCGGCTTGCTTAGTTCTTACTGAACCAGTAGTTTATTTAGCTTAGGGCAACTTTCGGATTAAAATAGTGTTCAATATATAGGCTAGAGGTAGGACTAACTTACTGGTTTACAAGGCAAATGGAATACCATACTGTGTTGTAATACCTTGTTAATTTTGAAATATTACTAAGTTATGTGGGTTATATTTTTACGTCGGTCACTAACTTAAGTTTAGGTAAATTTACCATCAAGAATAAGTTAACTTAATTTAGGCTAGCCTAGGCCTAACTTATTCTACCTCAACCAGGTTACAATTACCGGTAGGCCTATTATAAAAGAAATAGCCTCAGAGCCTATTTGAAATCCCTTTTCATTTTAAACTGAATTGGGGTACACTTCCGTATCTGTTGTCAAAAACAACTAAATGAATATATAACGATCGATATTTTCATTCGGTTGTTTTTGACAACAGATACGAAAGTCTACCCCTGTATTGTCTCTTAGTCTTTTGTATTTTTAGTTGTTGGCTGCTTCCTTTACCAACCAAAGATTAGGCGTAACTAATTTTGATACATATTTAGGCCAGAGAAAGGTATGCATGAATTTAACTAAAAGTAGTTTTCTCCCCATTGTTTCAGTTGATAACTCTGCAGCTTTGGTGGAAGTTATTATTTGGTAGCAGTGAATAATTTACCAACTCTCCCGAGTGACAAAGTGGCTGTCTAGCAGCCTGTAGCCTAGGCTGGGAAGGAGGGATAAATTTTTCTTTTGCAATCCGCATCTGAAGCCAGCTATCTTGCGTAAGTTTTTTTTTTTGTTTATTTACAATCGGGTCATTCCATGCCCATTCATCCAGGTCATGTCACCCATGATCTCAGATTTGGCTGAAATTTTTTTTATTTGTTCATTTGACCATTTTAATAAGATATACCAAGTTTTATAAAATTATCTTGAATAGTTTTTGAGTTATGAATTTTTGAAATTTTGCAAAATACGCTTATAACAGCGCTTCCGAGGCGAAAAGGTTCGGTGACGTTCTTATATAAAAAAATCCATAACTTCTACAATATTTAACATAAAGCAATAGTTTTTTTCACCAAAATGTTCAGAGAAATCAGAGGATTATAGAAAAAATACATTTGGTTGGTTATTTCTTCACATTTATATGTAATGCATTGCTAAATTTAAATTTTGAGTTATTTTTTAATTTACAAACAAAAAATCTTTAAAAGCGATTATTGACCAAAGGCATAGCAGTAACCAAAGCAATTTTTTTTTTAAATTAACCCTAAAGATATAAACTAAAGTAATCTGGAATAAAATTAATGGTTTTTTACCAGCTAATATTTTTTTTTATTCATATAAGTTACAATATGGGTTATGGCGAAGAAATCCTATGAAATCGATAACTTGACTTTGCTATCCAAGTTTAAAACCTCTAATATTCATCCAATTGCAAACAACATCTTTTAATTAAATTACAATGACTTGTCAATAGTCAATACTTAAAATGTATGCACTAACCCTTAGATATTAAATGTGAAAACATGTGTTTTAACTGTAACCGGTACCGTATACTAGGCTGTACATAAAATTAAAGCTGCAGTAAATGATAGGCTATACCAATTATGTACTTACAAAGAAATGTATTTATTATTTATACAAGGGCTTATTTGATTAGAACATTTTTGTGATAATCATAAAGGTCTTTAACAGTAGAGGAGTTACCTTAGTTTTGGATATGGGTGCGTGTGAGCCTCAACATTTTCTTACAATGCAAGTCAGCAGCTTGAACTTCCTTTTCAGGAAAATAATACATCCTCCCTGAGCCTTTAAAGTTGTAGGTGGATTGACACTTGAAATTATGTTGCATAGGCCAGTA
Source organism: Macrosteles quadrilineatus (assembly GCF_028750875.1). Taxonomy (NCBI): domain Eukaryota; kingdom Metazoa; phylum Arthropoda; class Insecta; order Hemiptera; family Cicadellidae; genus Macrosteles; species Macrosteles quadrilineatus. Next base: position 1,183,879 of record NW_026542597.1, read on the forward strand.
AAACAATTTTGCTGGTCCGTATGTAGAAATTTAACTTTAATATCACACTCAATGTCTTTTTTTTCTCATGACTAATCCGAAACACCAATTGTCATCATAAATGCAAAATGTAGTCAACCAAGCTATTGTCCTGTTAGATTTCAGCAAAAACAATTCCTTTGTAATCTTACTAATATAAATGTGAATGTTTGTGTCTTTGTTTGTTTGTTTATGTGTTTGAAGTTCAATCACGCATAAACCACTGGACGGATTGGGCTGAAATTTGGCATGATGATAGCTTACATTCCCGATTAACTATAGGCATATTCTTCGCTCAACCAAACTGGAGCGGAGCCCGAAAGGATTTTTGAGGTAAGAATATGCCTATATGTTAATCGGGAATGTAAGCTATCATCATGCCAAATTTCAGCCCAATCCGTCCAGTGGTTTATGCGTGATTGAACTTCAAACACACAAACAAAGACACAAACTTTCACATTTATATTAGTAAGATTACATAGGAATTGTTTTTGCTGAAATCTAACAGGACAATAGCTTGGTTGACTACATTGTGCATTTATGATGACAATTGGTGTTTCGGATTAGTCATGAGAAAAAAAAAGACATTGAGTATATTAACGTTAAATTTCTACATCCCCACGGACCAGCAAAATCATTTTACTGGCCTATGCAACATAATTTCAAGTGTCAATCCACCTACAACTAAAGGCTCAAGGAGGATGTATTATTTTCCTGAAAAGGAAGTTCAAGCTGCTGACTTGCATTGTAAGAAAATGTTGAGGCTCACACGCACCCATATCCAAAACTAAGGTAACTCCTCTACTGTTAAAGGCCTTTATGATTATCACAAAAATGTTCTAATCCAATAAGCCCTTGTATAAATAATAAATACATTTCTTTGTAAGTACAATTGGTATAGCCCATCATTTACTGCAGCTTTAATTTTATGTACAGCCTAGTATACGGTACCGGTAACAGTTAAAAACACATGTTTTCACAATTAATATCTAAGGGTTAGTGCATACATTTTAAGTATTGACTATTGACAAGTCATTGTAATTTAATTAAAATATGTTGTTTGCAATTGGATGAATATTATAGGTTTTAAACTTGGATAGCAAAGTCAAGTTATCGATTTCATAGGATTTCTTCGCCATAACCCATATTGTAACTTATATGAATAAAAAAAATATTAGCTGGTAAAAAACCATTAATTTTATTCCAGATTACTTTAGTTTATATCTTTAGGGTTAATTAAAAAAAAAAAATGCTTTGGTTACTGCTATGCCTTTGGTCAATAATCGCTTTTAAAGATTTTTTGTTTGTAAATTAAAAAATAACTCAAAATTTAAATTTAGCAATGCATTACATATAAATGTGAAGAAACGACTAGCCAAATGTATTTTTTCTATAATCCTCTGATTTTTCTGAACATTTTGGTGAAAAAACTATTGCTTTATGTTAAATATTGTAGAAGTTATGGATTTTTTTATATAAGAACGTCACCGAACCTTTTCGCCTCGGAAGCGCCGTTATAAGTGTATTTAGCAAAATTTCAAAAATTCATAACTCAAAAACTATTTAAGATAATTTTTTAAAACTTGGTGTATCTTATTAAAATGGTCAAATGAACAAATAAAAAAAAATTCAGCCAAATCTGAGGTCATGGGTGACATTTTATTTTTTTATTGGATGATTTGAAATGGAATGACCCAATCAGACATTAATAATAGGTAGACTTACATATATTTCAATTAGGTTTTCTCAAAGTTAAAATAAGTTATACCTACAGTAGGTAGCCTATTACAAAGTTTCAATCTTAGGTGTTTTTATTTCAATTTTTCTGTTTGATTCGCCATAAAATTTCTTGCTGTGACCTTGTATTTTGTGATGTTGGGGATTTTTAAGTATTTCTTTTTTGCCATAACGGATACAGATCCGCAGAGAACCTGCGATACATTATCGGATGAATAACATTATATATCAATAATTATCCGATTCAGTACATCGTTCCCTATGTTTTTTCATTATGTAAACATCAATTTGAGTTATGATTTGCAGATTTGGTGATCTGGTTTTGCAATATTAATATCGAATCGGATATATACCGTCCGATAATATATCGCAGGTTCTCTTAGGAACTGTAGGTAAGTTAGGCCCTACTGCCAAAACACAACCTAATTCATGATAGGTACCTTTTGGATATTAACGTAGCCTAAGGTTCATCACACAGTTAAGAGAGCTTCTCTTTTTTGTGACCCACTTATATAGGAAGTCTTTGATTTACACTATATAAATATTCCGGCAGTGCTAACTTATGTAAAAGAAAACTGTACCGGTATTAGGCTAGTTGAATTTTTTTAAACGCACACATAGGCCTATACACACACACAACTACATCCGACCGTTGCACTCATTTCAGTCAGTGCTCACCTCAATATTTGTCCGTTTAAGTGACTGAGGATTACTTTTACCACTACCTAGGTCAAAATTTTCAATTTTCAGATTTAGATTTACCTAGCTTTAATAAGGCTACTCAAAAGAAGCAGACCATCAAAATATAAAATTGATTTCACTAACAATTTAATATGTGTACCTAGTTGTAGGCTATCCTGGGTGTTTTATCAGGAAAATGAAAATATACAAATTCTAGTGCTAATACTAATCTCTTATTATACAGAGGCAGTGCCGGTACGCAAGAACACTAGGAGATCGTGGTGTAATGGAAATATATGTTGTTGCTACTATAATCAAGAATTGGCTTCGCCCAGCAAAGTTTAGGATTGATGCAAGGTAAATTTATTGTGTTATTTATAATTTAGGTTAAAGAAAAGATTGCTTATCTAATTACCTAGTATAGAACTTAAATTTTATTATAATTAACAGAGTAGGCTTACATCTAACTACTATGATGTTTTCTTTTCCAATTGTGAATTTTCAGTGACAGGCTATGCAAATGAGCAAAACTTAATTTGCGGTTTTATCCATCTCTTTTTTCTTTATTGTCAAGAACTCAATGCCTTATCGACAAATTTAATTATAAAGTACAGATATAGTAAAAAATAGGTCTTAAAAGTGTCTAACCAAGGGGTCTCCAACCTACAGCCTGCGGGCTACATCCGGCCCTCGTGCAGTTTTATTCCAGCCAGCAGAAAGCCAGCGTACGTTTTTGAAAATTAATATTTTTTATAGCAAACACCAATGATATTCTCCCACAATGGCGTAAACACGTGTGGTCAGGTGGTCTCAGCTATACCGTGATCATCTCCCGTGATCTCGCCAAGACTCATGAGCATATTATACTGCAGTCTCGACAGTGCCGTGATTGTCTTTTGCAATCCCAGCAACACCCGTCATTGTTGTCCCTGTGTCCAAGTTGGCAGGCTAACGTATTAAAATAGGAACATAGTAAATGTCTCTCACTTGCTAATTTTTTCTCAGTAGGCCTAGGGAATATTAGCAGTAGTCAAGTAGCAGCAGATTAATTTAAAAATATATATTTTAAATTGATCCTAATTGGCAGAACTACAAATTGAAATCTTAAACTAGCTAACATTTTAAGTGTCAAATTATATAGCCTATTCTCACAAAAAAATCATTGCACTTTTTGTCAAAGATTTAGCTTAGAATGCGATTACTTCTTAACTGCACATCTTTCGTTAGAATTAGAGGCATTTATAATTTTATTTTATTAACAGAACTATATTTTAGATTATTAAAAAATGGAAACTGATGTAGTTTACTTTTTTATGGATAGATTTTGATAAAATTTGGCAAACTTATTTACTTTATCCTATACTATTGACGTATGCTCAAAAAAAACTTTTTACCTTCTCCATAGCAGCAAACCTAAGCTCTTGTTAAATCTAATCTTCATTCGATTTTTATCTTGTATATTTTTATATTATCAGCAAGTTAGGTTAGCTTATGACAGTTTAATTTTACAATAGAATGCCCTCATTTTGTCCGTAGTAAACCTTAATTCGATTTTTTCACTATCAGCAAGTTTGGTTAATTAGGTTAGGTTAGGACAGTTTAATTTTATAATAGAATGCTCTCATTTTGTCCGTATCACAAAAAGCCTTTACCTTGTGACAAACGACAACTACAATCGCATCGATTGTTGTGATTCGATAGAGTAACAAACAATTAACGTTAGTCACTAAATCGGTGGCGTTTTTAGACGAAAAGTGCTCACCGAGGAAAAAAAGGTTGGAGACCCCTTGTCTAACATATTATATTTTATCTATAGCTGTCTTAGAAAATAACTCTGTTGAACCTCTTTTACAGGAACAAGAGAAAAATCAAGAAGGCAATTTGGGAGATGAAGAAGACCAGAATTTATTTTTTTTGTAAATTGTACATATCTTTTTATATTTGTGTTTAAATAATTTTTAATTAAACTTATTTGATCATACAAACAACATTTTTTCTATAAAATGTTTTCCTTGAATGCAATTTTGTTTTAAACCAATTTGTTTTGTGATATTTTTATTAATTGGATTATTGAAAATTTACTCCTCTTGTCAAAATAGCATATTTTTAAATACACTTTGAATCCAACCAAATTAACATTTAAGGATATTTTTGATGATAGAGATGAAAGAATGGTCAATTTAAAATGTTTTGTCAAATAAGAAATATATATAACTTATATATATATATATATTTACATTTTTGGGTAACCCAAGAACTCTAACAAACTAGCCTACCTATAACTTCAAAATAATAAGTGAAATCAAGGTAAGAACAGTGGACTGAACTGCTATTGTTTTAATCACCATGAAATTTTAAATGCAACCTCATTCTTCTAAACATATTTTACCAATACATAAGACATTTATTTTATATTCAATTTAATATTTATTTAATGTCAAATTAAGCGAGGTTGAACCTAAATTGACCATTTATTTGATATAAAATGAATGTTCGCGAATATCAATTTAATATTCGAATGTCAAAAATGTTATATCAATATTTATCACTATCATATTTAAAATGTGAATGTAAATTCAATCATATTCTCTTTATCATATTTTACCAAAAAATTTATGAATGTCAAATTTTACATTTATTAGATATTCAAATTGAATATTCATTTGACGTAAAATTGAGTGACGTTTGAACCTAAATTGAACGTTTATTTGATATCAAATGAATGTTCGCGAATATCAATTTGATATTCAAATATCAAAAATTTGATAGCTATTTGATATCAAATAAATATTCGGTGCTATGTGGGAGGACAATAAAGGATTTCTGATTTATTTAATATGCAGCTGGTACCTGTGAACCACAGTATCGTAGGCAGGTGCCTGTTCATTGGTGATAGGCTTCAGGAACATGGAGGCGTACTTGTGAGTTGCCAGCCGGTTGTATACCAACATGATGGACTTCTTCCAAGCGCGATTATCTTTGCTGTCCTCCCTGTAAGATGGGGGTGCTAGATTAGATTGGGTAGTTTCGTTTCACACTTACAATTTTATTACTCAGCAATATAAATTTGCTTAGGCCTACACTGTAAAAGTTTTACAAGAATAAAAACAAATTACATAGGCTAATGTTAAACATACATTAAGCAAGGACTAAGTTGCCACAACAAACTTCAACACTAATTGGAATTTGATGCATCGAGTGAAACTAGGCTTAAAAAATACATAGACTTAGAAGGTAGAATTGTTGCTTTAATAAAAAAGGTCCAGCTATTCATGACATGGTTCATAATTAATTAATTGTAATACACAGGCTTATGAGTCGGCAGGAGTCAATAATTTGCATTGTTGTTGACCGTAAGCCGGACTAAATAGTGGTTGTCCTAGCACCAAACAGCATAACATGCGTTCACGTTGAATCATATTAATCATGCACCGTAAGCTTGATTACCAAGCAGAAAATTGTATGTAATTCTTAAATATATTTTCCATGTGAATTGCTTTCTGGATTTTAAAAACTTTTGTTTTAGAGGTTGAAAAATATTACAGTTTAAGTCAATATATTTATGTAGTTTGGCAAAATAATAACAAATAAAATTAAAAAGTAGATAGCAAATCACATCTGCAGTTTCAATAGCTTTAAAATTAGATATTTTGCAACTTTTTATCTTAATAAACAATGCCGTAATATGCTTCAACCATTAACATTGTCGTTATGGGCGGAAAATCCAAGATGGCCAGCGGTCCTGCCGACTCTTAACAAGTATAGGCCTATTTGATAAAAACTCAAGGAACAGATTTCATTTAAGTATTTTTGATGTATAATAAACTGCTTTTACAGATTTTTTGCAGCAACAGTGATACGTACTCTAGTTTTCCAGGGCATTTATGACTAAGTAGCCTACATATTTCTGAACACGTTGGCTAATCCTGAACTTATAATTTTACTGAAGTAGAATCTTTAGCTTATTACCGTACCACATCCATATATTATAAAACTTTAAAACCCAAGTGCTAGTCCACTGTAAAATTGTTACAGTGTATGATCAACTTGTATTATTCACAATAACGTTACCCGCATTCATTTCCATTTTATCTATAGGCTGGAAACTGTTTTTTCCCATGTTAATTGAACATTCTGGAACCGGGTAGAGCATTACTAGGCTAAAAAAATTAAAAACTGTTTCCTTTGCAAAACGGAACAGTTAGATACAATGAGTATACTACATACAGCAACTGAGGAGCAGGGCTGCTAGGTTTAGAATCAGAACACACACTTCCACTGATGAGGCGCTTCTTACTGGGTCTCTTGCCTGCGTCTTCCTCCTCCACACAAGGAGAGGCAGGCTTGGACTCCTGCACAAGACAGGATACAATGAGAAAATAACACAGTGAAATATCAAGTCTAACTAGTAGGGACTTACTGTAAACAGAATGGGTAAAGACAAAACAAAATTGCTTAAACATTACTGTAGGCCTACTATTTTTGTTCAGAATTAAGTATAACTTTTAGGTAATTTAGTAGTGTAATTAATTGCTTGGTACTAACTAATTGACTTTCGACTGTAAAATTGTTAGTTTTGAATTGACGCTTTGTTAATTCTCCAATGTTTTTGAAATGTGCTAATGGTGTTTTGTTTGTGTTAACACAAGTAAATATATCGCTGACCTTGTTTTCATTGATTCTAGATGCAGCAATTTTTTGCAAACAATTTGATTGCCATATTTTGTGTATCAAATCTCAAATTCAAATTTTGTTCATGAACTGTTAAATATTGGTATCAGTATTGACACTTAGGGATTGATTCATAGTAGGTTTACCAATGTCCAAGAACCAGTGATATCAACAATCTACCAATTCCTAATTGTAATCATAGTTCATTTCAGTAGGCTTATGATATCAGTTTGCAGACTTTGCTTACGTCTATTTGAAAAAGGAGTTTGCAAATTAAACAAGGAATATATTTTTAACCTTCTTACCAACTTACAAAACTTCTTTACTGAACCGAAGTCTGTATTTTATTCTCTGTATATTTCCCAATCACACAGATAGCCAAAATCAAGGAAAATGAAGTATCAATTCAGATCAGTTGGAACCAAAAATCAACTACCTAACTAGTATTTGAAATCAACCCCTAGATCTAAATAATTAATATGTGTTTGATAAAGCCCACATTATTCTATCATAGAATGTGTTCTAGAGTATAATCTAACCTAACATTTATCTTTTTTGTTTCTAGCCAAGTTTTAGGGTACTTACAATAATTTTTGCAGTCATTTGGTAGGATGTGGAAGGGCTGTCTTTTGAATGTTTATCTTCTTCAGTTTTCACTTCAACCTCACTTTCATATTTACTTGAAAATAACAAAACATTTTCAGTATAAAAGATATAAATTTACAACTTACACTAAAGCAGACTACAGGGAAACAATTTGTTGGTATTTGAATCAGTGTTGCTTATTTCTGTCGAATTACGATAGCTGTAACAAAAATCTTCTAAAATTTCTATCAGGTTGTTTTCATGCGGTCTACTTAGGTTATTTTTATATTATTTTTGTATCAGTCAGTGTAATGTTTTCATTAAAATAATTCATTATTATTATGCTACTACTAACACAAACTTGATGCAGTTTAAAACCTTGCTCCAGTTAATATATGCAAGAAAAGTGTAAACCCTTTAACTTGGGCTATGTAGGAAAAGTGTAAACCCTTTAACTTAGGTGAAAGTAGTGACAATTTCTACTTCAACCAAGTGAAACAGTTTTAGAAGCTGGATTTGTCAACAGATTGACAGCTCGAACAGGCCGTTTGATTCCAGGAGCCTCTATAGAAAGGGTTTGTTTCAACAAGCACCTCCGTCTTTAGAGGATCCTGGAATTTAACAAGACCCTCCGTCTTGTTAAACTTACCAAGCCTCACAGCCTGTTGTCATTACAGACATAAGCCCCGTTCACACGGGGCGAGTTTAAAAGCTACACACCGGCTTTTTTACACGCAGCTAGTAAAATAGCTCAGTGTGAACGACGAACTCGCTCAAAAGCTGCTTGTAAAAAGCTCTGGAAAAAGTTGACGCTGCCGCTACTTTACACGCCAACTCGCCAGCTTTTGAGCGAGTAGGCGTGTAAAGTAGTCCAGTGTGAACACAGTTGCTTGTGCTTGTGCGCATGTTATTCAAAGATGTCGGAGGATTTGGTTCAAGCTAGCTACTGAGCGTGTGGAAAAAGCATCGTGTGAACGACTACAAGCGCACTCGCCAACGTCTTTCTACACCTCTGCGAGTTGGCAAGTGGACAAGCTCCGTGTGAACGAATACTAGCACACTCGCCGGCTTCTAACACGCTGGCGAGTAGCTTGTAAACTCGCCCGGTGTGAACGAGGCTATAGCTGGTGAAATGGCTAAGCTGATAAGACGGTGGCTTAAAAGTTGCAGCTTCATAATGGTCATTTTTATACAAAACTACTGATGTTTACCTGGTGACAGGTGTAGAAATGGCATTACACTCTTCCAAGACCGGAGTGCTGCTGGTACTGGAGATGGTGGATTCTTTCACATCCGTCACCTCCATCCTGTGACTGCTGCTGACTGAAAACAAAACTAAAGATTTAAAATCTATACTAGGTCAAGTCCAGCATGCGATTCTCAGGTCCTCACAAGAATACTAATGGTTTAAACAGTAAAACAACTGGGGTAGGATTGTGTAAACAGGAAAACATTTGTTGAGCAATACTTAAGGAAATAAAAGATATAATTCACGTACAATTCCTTATAGGGGAAGATGTTGTTTATGTCCTAAAGCCAGATTTAAGCTACTAACACACAAAACCAAATGGCTGTCGGCTAAAATCATCCCCAAAAAGTGCTCCCCAAGGAAATGTTAAACTTAATGCACTTTTGAAAGAGCCAGATCTACTCTGGAAGAAAACACCAATTTTAAATTCTTAATTCAGATATCTAAGAACTTTTTTTTTAATTGGACCTAACGACCTAACCAGATAATCATCTGCTATGAAAAGTAGGCTTCCACAACACAATACCAGGAAAATCAGTAACATTTTTGTCTAAATAAATGAATAAAAGAATTAACAAATTAATGAATGAATAAGGCTAGATAACCATAGTACGAATTTTACCTGGTATGTTCATATTTCTTAATGATTCTTGCAAACGCCTAAAGAAATAAATCAATAAAAATCTCCACAAAAACCAAGTGATAATCAATCAAACAAAACAGGCAAAATTACAATTTAATATTATTTACATGGCAAACAACCAAACACAGTGTGTAGCACCTAGAGGACATTATGTAACTCGCACGTGGACGTTGTGCAACACAAAACAGCTGAGCTAGCTGTCTCCCTACTCTGAATCACCAGTCCTGAATCAGAATATTACAAGGAACTGGCAGCTTTTGTGTAGTAGAAGCTGACAAGCTAGTTCATGCTAGCTGAACTATACAAGATTGTATAGCACTTACAACTTCTGACAGTAAAACAAATGTAAATAAATTTAAGTTTTGACATACTGAGATGATTTTTGGTAAAATAAATTAGATGTCCATATTGGCCTAACGTGATCAATGAAACCTGAACTCTACAAACTCTGGAAAGGAAATTTATAGAACAGCCTCAATTTAGAGAGATATTACTTAAAAGTTCATAAAGACCGCCATTTTGAATTTTTTTACGTTATAGATTAATTGCCATTACTTTTTTATTTACTAACCAATTCTCACATATCAAAGTGTTATTACACTTGACCATGAATTTTATTTTTTAAATCTGCTACTGTGTATAATTTTTATTTAGAGACTCGCTATCAATTTTAGGACATTTTAAAAGACTGCCATTTCAAAGTTTATAAAGTTAGATAAAAATATTCGTGGAGACATTTAATTACAAAGACTCTACCGTGAATATCAAGTATCATACGAATATCACCAACATGCTTTGAATCTTTTATGACAGATTATGGATAAGTTAGGCCAGAATGTAAAAAAATTACTGGAAATCCTTAACTTATTTAGGTATATTTAGGGGGTAATTGGGCCCTGTAGTGATGTGTCAAAACCGAATCTCAAGTCTCAAAACAATCAAAAATTAAGGAAAAGTTTCGGTTTCGAGATTCGATTACCAAGTTTCGAGATTCAAAAGTTTAGAAATTGAAGATTTTGGCAGTTTTATCTTTGAAACTGCTGAAATTTTTTTGTGCCATTGTTATTGTTTTTAACACTGTTTCCAAACAAGCTGGTAGCAACAGAGCAAACATCACCATTAACAGTAATAAAACAAGTAAATTTTATCCTGATCTTCAAAAGGTATCTTAAATACTATAGCCTAACTGGGTACAATTCAGTTCCACATCAATATTTACTAAACACAAAGAAATATTGACCACTAAGGCCCGATTTCACCAAACTTTTAAACCACCGTTAAGCCTTGCTCTAACTGCAGTTAGCTCTTAACTGACGAAATCGGATTTCAACACTCGCCGTTAGCGCTAGTTTAGACTAAACCGTCGTTAGATAATTAACTGCCCAATTTTGACCGGTTAACTTCTTTAATCTTCCGTTAAGTAAATATCAGCTGGCTTTAAGTTTAAAGTTTATATGGAAAGGCGAAATGGTAGAAGAGAATACGGTACGAATTAGCTTTTGAAAGTAAGTGATGTCAATGAAGAAAAGCCTATGTTGTTCGTCTAACTAAGGTGGATAAGAGAAAGGGTTAATTATTTGATTTTAATAACAAAGATGAAATTGATTTTATTATTAGATATGAACTATCAAAACGTTTAGCCTTTATCTTTAGGAAATGAATACAAACTACTGTAGTGGTTTGTGTTTAGGCTATCCGACATAGTGCATTGCTATAGGTTATCCCACAAGGCTTTTAGTTAAGGCGTATATCTGTGATCAGCGACCGCATTGAACTGTTTGGCGATCAAGAGCCGTACTCTTACATCCCGGATAAAAAGAGTGTCCCGGCTCTTCTACCAACATTATCACATTTATTATTTCATTGAACGAAAAAATAGGCTCCCTTTCCTTCTCCCGGCTTTGGGTAACCCTAACCAACGTTCAAACAATTGTTTTGCGTTCGGTCAGACGTAAGTAAACCAAAATCTAAACCTAAATTGTCATTATTCTGCTAGTATTTTATAGAAAATAATTATTTTGGTGTTATCTTCATTGTGTCTCGTTCTTCTAATTCTTTTGACTCCAGTTTTTTTCACTACTTTAAATGTACCAAACTGGTTAGTGAACAAACAGAATATTGAACATCCCTGTAAAAAGTTGGATTGATGAGTCTTGACTCGACCGCAAAACTCAACCAATTTGTTCCTCGAATATGTTTGATCAACATTGCTTTGCCTTTATTTACTTATGGTATTTATTCTTGCTTTCTGTTGTTATTTTGCTCATAATCTATTGTATTCCTGTAAGCGTGCTGTCTCCAGTTTTGTTTTCACTACCTCATAAACACTGATTTATTTTCTAGGTTATGTTTACTTGCTCCCGTAACAGCCCGGTATTATGACAGTTCACTGCCACTGCCACCTGGATTTTACTCTAAACTCTCGTTTATAAAACCAGCGTTAGTTTTGACGCGTTTTCGTTGGTGAAACCAGATTTCCTTAACTGTGGTTTAAATCATCGGTTAGTTTTAACCGAAGTTTAACTAAACCATCGTTAGCCAGAATTTGGTGAAATCGGGCCTAAATGTTCTAATTAATCTAATATTCATGTTTATGTTGGTGTTAGATATTAATGTTTTTTTTTTATGGAAAATTATGTTGTATTGGGTTTTAAGATTATCAGTCACATTCACATATTTATGTTATGTCTTGGTCGATCTCTTTCAGTTTTGATTGCATACAACATTTTATGATTATGTGTATTTTTCGCGTTTAGGTTTTGAGATTCTAGATTCGGGATTCGATTTTTAAAGTTTTGGTTTCGGTTTTGAGATTTGAAATTTCTGGTTTTGACCATCACTAGGGCCCTGTATAGTCAGCCACAAATGTTTGAGACACCCTGTAGGCCTATACAGAATATCAAGGCTAGATACTAACCTGTATTGTCTAGATCAGACACTAGAACCTCCACCTCATGTACTGTAGTGTCTACTTCTTCCTCCACCACCACAGCCCCTCCTAGACTAACCATCTCGCCTCCCACTTCCAGCACGGCCCCTCCAGGCTACAGAGACAATTATCAGGTTTACAGCAATAACCAATAAATAAATAATCAAATATTGATGTTGTGGCACAAACTATTAATAATCAACCCATATTGAATATGTTTAAAAGTGCTATCGGTACTGAAAATTGAGAATCAATCTTTCAGGTATCAGTATCGGTATCGAGAATCGATAAATTTTTATATCGACACATCACTAGTCAAAAACTATATTTTTCCCCTTTATTATTTTACCATTGATTATTTTTATTATTTTTTTTTATATTTACTGTGATAGTTGATATGATATCAAAGATGCTGGGGTTAATGGAAAATTGTCCTTTCAGTTTAGTTTGAATATTTAGAATTCAATATTCATCACAAATCAATAATTGATATCAGCACACTATAGTAGATAAAATAAATTACATTCATTTTTATTCAAAATTTGGCTACAACCCATTACATTCTCGTCCTATCTATAATCCATGACTACGCCCACTAGTTGTATGCCTCTTACTATTGAATGCCTGCCTAGACGACTGGGCACATTTCCTATCTCTAGATTGAAAATCCTAGAGTAAGGTAGACTCACTGTTTTTGGCGATCCCTTCACTTCTGGCGTCTTGGATTCTTCCTCCATGGAGTTGTCGGGAGTGGAATACAGCAGCTGAACCACGTAGTTGTTCTTGGGAGTCTCCGGTCCGATGATGAAGTTGTCCACCTCTGCCTCTGTCTCTTTGATCTCTCCATTGTCACTGGCTCCGTCCAACGATTCCTACAGATCAAACAAACAAAGTAAATAGTCAGTGGCTACATGTTTAAAAATACAGATTAAATCAATGATTGACTCAAGAAACTAACATAATCAAGTGTGCCTGTATGGAAGAGGAGCTGTTAAAGGCAATAGGACAAAGCCCTATGAATGAAATGTGTGGGCCTACAAAGGGCTTGTACTAATGTTACAGTGTGTAAATTATAATTCTGATAGTTTGCCCAAAAAAAATCAATTGAACAAGATTTGGTTTGGATAAAAAAAACTGCGAATGTCATGTCCTTTTTTGAATGATTTATCACTGAAAAAAATAATTGTTGACATACAATTCAATGTTTTAGACTAGAGTTAAAGTTTAGTTATAGAATAAAATCTAAAATGTTCAACAGAACAAAACCCATATCTAAATCAAGAGACAGTAAAATATTGGGCAAGATTCTACTATATCAGTCATGTAAAATTAATGCCATGCAAAAAATAATAGCATCCTTCAATAAAAGGCCGCACCCAAAAATGTGGCAACTCAGCATTCACCGGCCTACTAGTCACAATTATAAAAACATTAAAAATATTTAAACATTAGCATAACGCAGATGTTCCACAAGAATTTTTCCTAAGGCCAGGACTGCGGTGTCGCCACTTTTGTCTTGCCCTGGCCTTGTGAGGGGTTAAAATAACTTATTGTACATTCTTAATCAACAATTATTTTGTACAGTATAGTTATGTGAACACTTGCTAATAGTGATGATTAGCAATATCACTCCTGTTCTTATATCACTTATCATCCATTGCTTGTGAACAAAGAAGGGATGGATGGATATTTTAGGACCCCGATAAATATTGGCAATGGCACCACAAATGTGGAACATTTTACAATTGGTTTGTGACCGCAAGACAAAGTGTCAATGATCCCGTGGCAGTTAGACATGACGATGTTGATGATGACAACCCCCCCCCCCCCCCCAACCGCAACATAACCCTGGAGATGTTCACGATGATGTCACAATCAAGGATTATAGTGATGATGACATGTTGATTGGTACACATTACATTATAATTACTAATGCTAGTCCTGCTTTTCTACATATTTCTGTCATTTCATACATTAAGGAGCGAGACCTATGTCTGTATAAATTCAAATTGTAGCTTCCTTCTCTTGTACGTTTAAATTAATTGAGCCCATCCTTTGAATCTTAAGTCCCCTTTCTGTAAGCCCACTCTGCAAACCCCTCTTATAGGCCTAATTATCCGCCTTACATTTATGGTCTCAAGCTAGAAAATGTGGTTCTAAAACTTACAGCAGCCTCGGAATCGTCTTTGTTTTGTATGTCTGAAGATGTAACCTCTTCTAAGTGTTCACCAGAAGTGTCATGACTCACAGATATTACCTAAAACATCACATTTACTTCAATTACATTAAATCACAAAAATAAATGGCATCGTTTTTGTTCAAACACCATAATTGTTCAATGTGTTGTTTTTGTTCTGTGCACACTAGGTGATAGTGTTTATTTCTCCACTGATAAATAATATTCCATTTACTAGTACAAGTTTTAACTTCTTAATAACATAAGCGTTTTTAAGACACGCTCTGTAGACCTGGTAATATGTATAAAAGACATAACATTAGGCTCTCACTTTGATTAAGTTTCATTCAGACTTTGGAAATTTTTGATGGCCAATTGTGTATGACACACAAACTAGAAAATGGGAACATTATTGTCCATAAACAAACAAACAAATCACAGCCTGTACACAGACTTATAATCCTATTGTAAAATCTAAAAGTTTTTATGTGTGTTATGGTTATACTTTCACTTTGAGCGCTTGTGTTGATGAAAAGATGTTTCACTGGTTATAGGGCAGATTTTACGATTTGTGCTTTCAGTTTGGTTGTAAAGAACAGCTACTGATTATATAAATTCAAATGCAGTGTTGGACTGCAAACACCACCCGTCCCATTTCCGCTGCCTCACGGGGTTGACTCCCCTTGTATTTTGTACTTGAGCGCCTTTATATGGCTCGCTAGGACAGTTGATGCAACCCGCATGATGGGACATAATGTTTTTGAGTTGACATAGGTACTAGTAGCAATCGGCCAAGTGCCAGCTTAGATGTCACGAGCTATACACTAGTGGTAAACAGAACCACTCAATCTACATCAACCGGATAAAACTAACTTTGAAACAATCTTTAGCTTATCATTAAGGAAGATAAACCAATATAGAAGTATTTTTAAACATGTGCCAAGGCAAACAATACTGACCCCACCACCAGCCACGATCATGTTGACTGTCTGACTGTCCAGTTCAGTGATGGACTGTTGCTCCTCCATGGTGTCAGAGTCTTGTAAGTTGGTCAATGACGACTGTTCCTGCTCTCCGTCCTGTCCGTCCTGCTCCTAGTCAAACACAGAAACATTGAATGTTATAGAACTCTACAATACTGCTGATCCCACCATCAGCCACTATCATATTGACCAACTGACTGTCCAGGTCAGTGATGGAATGTTGCTCCCCCATAGTGTCAGAGTTGTGTAGGTTGGTCATTGACGACTGCTCCTGGTCAATGCTCCTGAGGCAAATACAGTACTGTATATATGGGTGCATATTCATAGATGATGACGAAAAATTACTGTAACGCCCCAGGGATAACGCTGCGGTGTTGATGCTGGGTGGGGGAGATGAAATTAGCTTGGATAATCGGAGTTCTACCGCAAAAAAATCACGATTGCCGATCCGGACTAACGGGAGTTCGGACAAGGCCAATTCGGATGAACGAGAGTCTACTGTATCTTGTGGACTGTCTGACTACCCAGTTCAGTAATGGATTGTTGCTCCTCCATATTGTCAGAGTCTTGTTGGTTGGTCAAAGACTTCTGCTCCTGATCTCCGTCCTGCTCCTGGTCAAACACAGAAACATTCAAGGTTGTAGAACTGTACAATACTGACCCCTACAATCATGTCGACTGTCTGACTGTCCAGCTCCGTGACGGACTGCTGCTCCTCCATGGTGTCAGCGTCTTGTAGGTTGGTCAATGACTTCTGCTCCTGCTCTCCATCCTGCTCCTGGTCAAACACAGAAACATTCAAGGTTGTAGAACTGTAAAATACTGACCCCTACAATCATGTCGACTGTCTGACTCTCCAGCTCCGTGATGGACTGCTGCTCCTCCATGGTGTCAGCGTCTTGTAGGTTGGTCAATGACTTCTGCTCCTGCTCTCCATCCTGCTCCTGGTCAAACACAGAAACATTCAAGGTTGTAGAACTGTACAATACTGACCCCTACAATCATGTCGACTGTCTGACTGTCCAGCTCCGTGATGGACTGCTGCTCCTCCATGGTGTCAGGGTCTTGTAGGTTGGTCAATGACTTCTGCTCCTGCTCTCCATCCTGCTCCTGGTCAAACAAAGAAAAATTTCATGTTTTTAAACTTTACAAAACTGTTCCCACTTAATGAAAGGTTACAGATAATGAATACAGTTTTTTATGAATAAACTTAACTCTGCAGGAATAATTGTTCTGGGTTTTATCAAATGCTTGTGAGATTCCTATTTTTAATACATTTTATTTTAGTTGAATTAATTAAAAGCCAAAATACATTGCTCACCATATTGGGATGAAATTTGCAAACACCACTTATTTCAAATAAATTATGAAATTAGAACCAAGAAATAATCCAGAGTTAGAGTAACAAGAGCTTACAGTACGTCCAAAGTGCGCGCTGATTCAGATTCAGATTTTCGGCGCAGGAATGGCACTTGCATTTAAATCGAAGTGTTCATAGTGGCCGCCGGTTTCCGAGCCGGCGAGCAGGCACCTGCTTACCGGAATGAATTCTTCATTCTGGTTTCAGATTCCGATTCAGATTTTGCTTGTACGCATGCTATTTGAAAAAATAAATTCTAGTTTTTATAGTAAAGTATTTAATTTTTTCATCCTTACTTTTAGGGTTACCACTAACAACTCTGCACGAAAATTGTTCTTTTTTTGTCTAGGTAACAAAAGTTTCTTACAATACGATGTCCAAATTTAACAACAAGTTTCTGTGGTTTTGGGCTCCATTCAACGCAATATAGAAAGAAGCTCTATCAATTCTAGATATGGAAAAAGATATATATAATATCATGAACACCATTTTTCTCTGACTGTAACTTCACAACAGTTTAAGACGTTGTAATTTTACACCTCAATTCCTCATCAGACAATTTCATAACAACGACCAACATGCTTCTTTGGTAACCAAGTCAGTAGCGGCGGGGTATTTTCTGCTTCCACTGTGGCCACCAACAAAATATCTGACTTAGATTAACCACGCGCCGAAAATCTGAATCTGATTCTGAATCTGAATCTGCCTGCACTCTCGAACGTACCGTTGGCCAATCCACCTTGTAATACCAAGTTTTTAATCGCTAATTTATAACAATGAACTCTACATAAAATATTCCATTTGTTGGTAAAAATTTGTTCCACACAGTATAAGGACTAAAATATAATTGGTATATCTGTATCAAGATCAAGTTAGTTTTCCCACCCCTTCTTTGCAACAAGATATGACTATAGAATACATATATATTACTCCTCTGCGATGTCCATATAAAAAAAATAAAAAACTTATAGTTCGGCCGCTTAGAAAACGACCTGCACGCTAATGCTAAACCAATGCTGGAGGAGGTCGCTTTCTAAGCGGCCGAACTATAGTTTTTAGTTTCAATGATATCATCATAAATAAATGGACTGGATTAACAGAAAATTTCATTGGATTGTTATGAACTTTCTATATCAAAGTGATAAATTTAGTTAGATCAAGGGTCTTCTTCACCCCTACGAAAACAATAAAAACCTGCCTTGGATTATGACCCTTGCTCCAGATGGAATGTGTAAAGACATAATGTTAAAACTTTTTCCCCTTGAAGATTAATGTTGGTTCTAGGGCCCTCATACATGATAATATACAAGAAAATCAATAGTATAAGAAGTACAGAAAAAAACGTAAATTGGGTCACTTTTAAACACTGTTAAACTAATTATTTTCTTTTTCAATTTTTTGAGGTAAAAGAGCTCTAGTATAACTATTCAACTACATTGATGCCAAATTACAATAAAACATCTGTTGAAAAACGACGAAATGGGGGACGAAATTAACATGGTTTGTCGGAAGCTACTGCGCTACTAGCCTTTTACAAAACTTGGCTCAGGCAGCAGATTAATTAATTACTAACGTGTCAGGCATCCAGTTCAGATCGTGGCAATGTCACCCGATACCGTGTGTGCGACAGGCCTGTTCGTTGTGTCTTCGTTAGTAATTGTAAAATGTTATTCGTGTTCGTGTTATGTGTTTCAACTATGACGACGCTACTTCAGCTGAATGTTCAACGTCTGACGATGGCATTATAATGCCGAAACGGCCGTAACTCAAGTTACAACAGATTGAGCTGTAGACGAAGGTAAATACCTATTTTTAATTAACGTGTCAATTTGAATTTTATAGTCGTGGTGTTTACAATGTTTTCAGAAAGGCGCGCATAATGACCCCACGCAACCCGTCTGTCCTCAACACCTTACCCCCCAAGGCCATAATCCCCAAAACGCAACTACACCGAGGGTGATGAAGACTCTTAAGTGTCTGCTAAGATTGTATGATAAAATTTCCTCGATTTTACTGTAAGGATAAAGGACACTACCTATTGCTTTTGCTGCAACCTTAGGAGACTTCATGAGCAAACTCAAGAGATAATTTAAATTACTTTACACTTTATTAGTATAATGTAGTTAAAAAACTTATAGTTTTTATATCAATTCTTTCCAAAGCAAGAATATTTTAACCAACCTGAAGTAAACAGGTTTGGCCCAACAGGCCCCCAATAAATAATCAACCAACCTCATTCTCAGTTCTAGCCACTTCCACAGAGGGTTTATCTCCATCTGTTGTCATCTCTACTTCCACCTCTTGCATATGTATACCTGAAAAACATCAAATATGGTTTAAGTTTGTGCAAACAAGTAGAAATTGGGATGGATGAGTGTCTATTTAAGAACCCGATGTATTTAGAGAATCTACATGAATACTCTGTATTAATAAAACTACGGGTGCGTGAGGGATCATATATTTTTAAGCGAGAATTTCAGAATGGCAGAATCAAAGCGCAATCTTTAATCTAACAAGAAACAATAAACAAAAATTAATTAGGGTTAAACAGCAGATGATAAAAGAGTTTCTTTTAAGGCCAACCAAAAAAGTTAGTTCCGGTTATATAAAAAAAAAAAAACTGTGTTTTTTTGTTCTTGCAAATTTTGACATTTAAGTGAATACGGGGGACAGAATAGGGTACTGGGGCAAAATTAGAATTATTGGTTATAATTGATTAATTATATGTATTTATAGTCAATGGTGGAATCGATCACATTTGATTATAAGCCGGACATTATAATCTCGGGATGTAATAGATAAATAATATTAAATACTTTATTTAGTAGATGTTCAAGGGTATAGTTTACATTTTAAACACAACTTATTTGATACAGAAAATATTTTATTTAAACTATGATGTAGAGGTTTTAAAACATAGGCCTGAATGAAAATTGATTTAATATGTCCAAGTTGTACTGTGAAAAGATTTGATTTAATTTGCAGTGTTAACCTTTAGGATAGTGGGTACCTTGATACATTATAAAGATGAAAATGCTAAGCATTGAATAGCACACCAGCTCTGCAGTAGCCTATCTTTTGTGCAGTGTCCTTGATTATTTGAATTTCAATGGTAATTTTGTTATGTATAATTATATAAATATAATATTCTTATAGTTTCACTCGTCTTGTTTTAGATAGATAATATAAATAAATATCAATCCACTTTCAGGTAATTTCAATCCATTTGGCTGAAATAAATGAATTTTAGCGAATTTCCCTATAGGGAAGTAGCTATTACCGTAGGTCTCATGGTAAGACCTAGGCCCGGGACCGATTTACTTTTTCATTTTGATGTCCCCAGAGGCCAAAAACACCATTCGTTCAAATTTTTATATATCTATATATAGATATATATATATATATATATATATGCACGATAACTTGAGTAATTTTTGTCTGATTTTGATAAAATTTGGTTTGAAGGTGTAAGGCGGGATAAACTCGAACGAGTTCGCGAACCAGCATGATCGGACTATGGGAACGGGGGTTTACGGGGGTTTTATGGGGTAAAAATGGGTTTTTCCCATTTTTGACCAAAAAAAAATAAAATTTTGCAAAATCTTTTCAAACCATTTTGTAGAGCTTAAAAAAACAAATAATTTAGTATATTGAAGTGTTACTATGCGCCTAATGGTTACGGAGAAAATTCCAAAAAAATTTAAATTTTAAATTCCCATGTTATTCTTATGGAGAATGAGTAAACTGTTGTAGTTTGCTTGTTTATAAACATTTTTTGATCAAATTTGGAAAATGTTTTTATTTCTTACTAACTATTAACATTTTACAAAAAAAAAGTTTTACCCTCCCTGATGCAGCAAACCTAAGTACCTGTTAAAATAATTCTATTTAAATAGGAAATAAATGTTAAATTTTTAAGTAGACATTTTAGTGTAAATCCAATCAGACATATGGAAATTCGCTTAGTCTGCAGGTTTGCTGCGGCGGGGGTATTATAGCCTATTTTTAATTGAAAATGTTTTTAAAACTTATGTCATTTTTGGCTTGATAAAAAAAGTTATTACTGTACTTTTATCTTTATAATAATATATAGGCTATATGTATGAGCTAATGTTTATCTTCTTTTGCAAGCGTAAATGTAGGGACAGTAAAAGATAAAAATATAAATTTTGTAAACATTGAACTCCTAAAGGTAGGCCTATACAAAATCATGTCCCACTCTAGTACCAAATATAAATCCATTTAAACTTGCTCATCCAATGCAATGAAGTAACTTTTTGTCAATTTAATTTGAGAATGACGTTTTTATTAAAAAATTGCTTCTGTTTTATTCCAAGCAAACTAGATTAAATTACCGGACATATCTGGCTCTTCCATTTCCACGTTGTTTTCTTCCTTTTCCTCAGGAATTTCTTCTTTTATCTCTCCTAGGCTAATGCTGCTACTGTCCACTTCCTCCACTACCTCAGTGGATGATATTTCTACTGTAGAAACCGGTTCAGGCTGCATTGCAGGGATTGAATCTTCTTCAATTGGTTCTGAAACCATAATCCCATTCAAATTATCCATAACAAGACTTGTTTATTTTAAAACTCTTAAATAATTTGTTTTCATACAGTCACCTGACAAAGTGGCCTTCCTTGCAGTGATTATAGCACAGAAAGTTCATAATTGCTACATTTACTTACTTTTGCCACACTCTTTTTACTTTTGCTGCACTTTTTCTTCCACACTCTAGTATTCCAACCAAACAACAAAATGGTGTGTTTATTAGGCAGGTGTGTGTAAGCTTGAAAATAAGTTGGCATCACTTAAAGGATACTGTATTACGACTATGATCAGATAGTGCAGTGTTTCCCAATTCGTTCAATGTTTGGATTTAACTTAACATAAAACCGTGTTCTACATATTTATATGATTTATAGTAACTGTAGGAAAAGTGCAATGTGTAACACAGGTGCAAACTGCCTTTGCTACTCTCGAGAAACTTTCCACACTGGCCTACGGATTGTGCGTAAACATGTCTCTCATGTGCAGCAAAGTGCCACTTCGCCCACTAGTTACACAAATAACTATTGCAAACCATTTCAGGCTATAAAAATGAAGAAGAAGAAACATCCATTAGATTTTTTCTAAGATTGAAATTTTACAATGTAAGGGTCACATATTTGAGCTTCTCAACGGAAAGATGTACTATTCCGCCTAATCCAAACACTTGTTAAGTAGATTGAATTTATAAAGAAAAAGCCACCAAATTTTTACAAAAAAAGTATGACTTGCATTGTAAATGTCCTACTCTTTTGCATTAAAATATATCAATAACATAATTTTCTTAACTTACGGTTATAGAATCTTTCTTTATTTCCACAATCAATGACATAAATAAACCTACGACATAGTTTTTTAAAATATTTTATTTTATTTGTTTGGATCAGCTATCTGAAATTGTGAAATAAGCATTTAGCAGTTCTGACTGTTTACATTGAAATTTCAACGAAAAGGTAAACAAAGAGATTGTGAATTTTCTCGTGATTCCATGGAGACCAATTAATATTTACTTTGAGAACCTCACCTCAAAACTTTGGACATCCAAGGGACGGAGTCCGAGAGGAACTCAGGAAAGTGAATAGTCCTATGACATTCCTAGGTATGTGGACGATCTTTGTGCTTAATTTGGGGTGTAATGGTTTACTATTTTAGTCGTGGCAGCCGGACAGACAGACACCACCTAAATTTTATAATAGTATATGGATAGTTTAGATAGATATGACTTGTGAAGAAAGTTTGGATCGCCAGAATTTAATCCCCCTGGAATTTTACCCCCTTGGCTAAAGCAGATGTCACTATGACATAGTAACCTGAGCGCTCTAAAGTTTGTTCATGGGCGGAATTTTATCCCCGCAGATTTGGGAGTCTAATGAAAATAGACAGAGCGTGATAAATTAGATTAGCAATAAAAACCAGAATTTTCCCCCTGTCCATATAGGGTAACTAGCATTTAGGCAACTGTAGATATACAGCTCAGATTCCCCCCCCCCCCCCGGATTTTTACCCCCGGAATTTTATCCCCTGTGCTGATATAGAAATTAGTGGATAATATATTTTTTTTATTTTAGTTTTGATTGATTTTGACCATTTTTGTATAAAATAGCCTTAGATCTTAATTTATTTGTAACCTCAACCAAGTAAACAGGTTTCGCTGTTTAGTTCTGATATTCGAGTTTCGGAATTCAACTTTTTGGGCAAACTGTTAGTTAATATGTATGTAAACAAACTGAGTAGCCTAATCAAATGATAATAGGGTAAATATTTCTTAAGCGATTTATTATACAGCCGTGGAAAAACAATTTATTTCATTTCCGTTGTACTATGTCTTGCCTTCTAAAGACATTGCACAATTTATTTTTATTTCTTCATACAAAAACCATGGGTTTCCTTACAGTAGTCAACACAACAATTGGTTGAATACTTCGTACCGGATGCCTACAACTACATTTTACAACAGGTCTTTCGATGATCATTTTTAGTCCTAACTATCAATAGCTCATGGTTTGTGCCTGAAGAAATAATGAGGCATATTTTGTTATTGTTAAAACACAAACGAGGGAAATTGTTTTTCCTAGGTCGTTAAACAAATGCATATTTTGTTATTGTTAAAACACAAACGAGGGAAATTGTTTTTCCTAGGTCGTTAAACAAATGTTCAAAACAATTATTATTCATATGGGCTACTCAGTTTGTTTGGATACATATTGACCAACAGTTGGCCCCAAAAGTCAAATCCTGAAGCTCGAATCTCTAAATTAAAATGCAAAACCTCTTTCATTAGTTGAGGTTACAAAGATAGGCTACCTACTTAATAATAAAATGTTTACCAATAAATTAAAACTGAAAGAAGAAAATTAATTATTTTCACTAATTTCTATATCTGGCCAGGCGGTAAAATTCTGGGGGTAAAAATCCGGGCCATACATTTTGAGCTGACCTCATGAAGGGCGCAAAATTCCAGCCCGTACAGTCTCGGTTTTATAATTTGATGTGTTCTGATTAAATTCACAACGGTGAAAGTATACATTTAATTCTACCTGTAATATATTGATCTGATGTTGTGCAACTCAAAAGTTCACGGCCGGAACTATACCCCCTGGTTTGTGATGTCAGTTTTGCTTAGGGTAAAATTCTAGGGGGATAAATTCCGCTACACCAAAAGTATTTGATCTATAAGTTTACTAGTATTAATTAGTTTATTGTTTGGCAACATTTGGCTAGAAATATACAGGGTGATTGATATAAGTGTGCCAGCCGTTTTATTCGAAAACTATAAGAGATATCAAAAAAAGTTAAATGATAAGTGCCATGGATTTTCTATTTGAAAAATTTTAGTCAAGTCAAAAAAATTATTTTAGCCGCCATTTTTCCAATATGGCCGCCAATGTTGATTTTTCTTATAGAACACCTTGTATTTTATGATGTATTCTGGTAGAAAAAGGAATTTTAAGACGATTTTCTGCTTGTGATTTTTTTCATAAACCTAACCGTTTCAAAGATAATAATGGTTAAAGTTTTGAAATTTCTGCATGAGAAAGAGGTTCGATAAAGGCCTAAGCAAGCATGCCAGCTGTTTTGTTCGAAAACCATTCAAAATTTCACAACTTAAACCATTATTGTCTTTGAAACGGTTAGGTTTATGAAAAAAATTACAAGAATAAAATCGTCTTAAAATTACATTTTCTACCGGAATACATCATAAAATACAGGGTGTTCCATAAGAAAAATCAAAGTTGGCGGCCATATTGGAAAAATGGTGGCCAAAATAATTTTTTTGACTTGACTAAAATTTTCTTAATAAAAAATCCAAGGCACTTACCATTTAACTTTTTTTGATATCACTTATGGTTTTCGAATAAAACGGCTGGCACACTTATATCAATCACTCTGTATATAAAGTGTACATTTGATTAAAAACTCAAATTTTGTTTATCTTCTATACTGTACACTGACTTGGGCTAAAGCCTTTAATGAAGTGAAGAATGTGCACTGAACAATTAAACCTAACTCACATAACCCTTAATTCTTTGTTTAAAAGGCTTGGTTGATTTTCTTTTCGATGGGGAGAACAGGTTTGACTGTACAGTGGGAGAGTCTTCTCACCAATTAGATACACACAGAAAAATGTAATTAGTGTATGTAAATATAAATGTATTTCCTATTAAGAAGACCCACTGACTGTATACGTAAGCCTGGTGCTCCTTTCAAAAGTTAAATCAAAATCAATCATATTGCAGTCATTTTTCTAAACAATTTGTAATTATTATGTACAATGACACAGACAAAATTTACCACACATTTGAAATAATGAATATAAATTCAGAACAACATAATTGAGTTTGATAGTGTCACAAAGCCTGATATTATCAAAATGAATCATAACAATAATAAGGGAAATAAAGTGTGAACTAAATAGTATATTTCGTGCCTAGGGCCGAAAATGAGGTTTTGCCGGCTCGAGATAGTTTTTAAGTTTGAGACGAAGTCGAGAACTTAAATCGATCGAGAGCTGCAAAACCATTTCGGTCCGTGGTACGAACGCTATTTTTCACCACACTAAAGGCCTACCGTATTACCACTATTCACCACTATAATAATGCACACTGATAGTCAACACAACTACAACTTTAAGGTTAAGATAAGAAATAATTTGAGGAATCTGCAAAAATAAAAATAAATAGTAGCTAGGCAACGGTGTCAATATCACAATTTTATTGCAATGCTATGGATTTTTATTGTGTATTTAAAATGCATTCATGTTTTAAGTACCGTAAGTAAAGCGGACAGCTGATTTTGTGCCCCGGCCTGTAAAAACCTGCTCAGTCCCCAAATTACGATGACAGCTGGCATGGCCAGCAAAACTAACTTTCAGCCACCAATTAACTACATACAGCCAAAAACATAATAGTGTGGTGAAAACATATGTAGGGCCTGTTGGAAAATTGAACAACAATTAATTTTTCCTACAGTCACCCGACAAAGTTGGCTTCCTTGTACTGTTTATAGTACAGAAAGCTGCTAATTGCTGCATATTTATACTTTGCCGTACGGTTTATACTTTGCCGCACATCAGGATTCCAACGAAACAACACAAAACAGCGTGGTTCTATTATGCACGTAATCCGTGTACGCTTGGAAATAGGTTGGCAACACTTAAAGATAATAATACTATGAGCAGCTGATTGACTATTATAACTACGATTTAACCTGTCATTTCGTGTTTATAGTTTCGGTATTTCTGAACTTTCTGGACTTTTCTTTTAAACGTTTTTAAAAAATTCCTACGATCTTAATAAACAATAAAATACCTTTAAAGCATTTTTTTAGGCGCGGAAACCACTTCAAATTACAAAAACATACGGAACTATATTCTCAAAACGCGGAGCACATTTCTTGCCGAGGAAAAATAGCGGAGTGATACGGACCGCGGGTACTACTTTCTCTAAGGCACCATTTGTGTTGCCAGCTGAACCTAAAAATGTGTCGTATAGTGTTTGAAAGACTAATTATTTATATGCTTTATAGTGACTGTAGGAAAAATATAATGTGTAACAGGAGTGAAAAAGGCCTTTGCTGCACTCGAGATCATTCCGAGTAAACATTGAATGCTCGTAAACATTGCTCTCGTGTGCAGCAAAGTGCCACTTTCACCACTAGTTACACAAATAACTATTGTATCTTCAACTACATGCACCTGTGTGCATGGAGGTTTCTAAAAACAGTCCAAAGGAAAAATTACTGCAAATTATGCTAGTCACTTTTACACCTTTTATAAAATTCAAAAAATTCCCTGTTACCTAACTAATTCTATGGGAATACTCTCTATAGATATTTCTTCCTTATGGAACAGCTTAAGGCAACGTGATTTAATGTTAATTATGTCTGGTTATAAAACAAGCATAAGTTGTTTTTGTGATTTTGATAATATTTTCAGATTTTTTTATTTAACCAATTTGAAAGATATTCTAGCGAAATAAAACTATATTTAAAATCAATGATTGTCCAATGTTTTACGTATTACGACCAACAGAATGAAACACAAATCTTAAAATCCACCCTGAAATAAGAGTAGAACATTTTAGTCGGTACTAGTGCTCACTTCAAAAACATAAAAACAAGCTTCATGTTTTACAAAAGGATGAGAAGTTACTGTACCATTTAACGTACCAGTGCTAAATCTTCTTGATGGATTAAATTTAAATATCACTTACCATAAAGCCTAAACTTATCAACAACTAATTAATTGGGTATAGAAAGACTGGTCAGCCAAACAATCAAGATAGTCAAGTTTGTTCACTTTCACATTCCATCTGCATGTTTGAGGCAGGATCAGATTTGTTTGTTTGCTTTTCAGTCTCAATATTGCCATTGGCTTCTAGTAATTTCCCTGGGATTAGTGAAAGTTCCATAAATTTAAATTTAAAATTGTTTGTGTTTATTCTCATGGATAATTAATAACCTAACTATTGTAGTTTGTTTCACAAATTATATTTCCGTTATCAATAATTTACACTGTGTATGTCTAATGTTTGTTGATGTTTTTAATGTTTTTACAATTTAATTTAATGCAGGCAACTCTCAATCTGTGATATTGATTATATCTACTGTGATTGATATTATTCTATGTTATTATTTAAACCTCTAACTGGCAATGGGTGAACTTGAACTATGTAGTGGAAAGGCATTTTTGGTGATTTTGCAGTCATATTTTTGAAAATGTATATAAACTAAACCAATATGCACTATGTTAACTAGTTGTGTTAAATGTAGGCTGAATTGACTCCCCTACATGAATAAATATGGTTATAAACGCAAATATAAATAAATAAATATTTTATACTGTTTTATATGAAATGCTGCTGCGCCTTTTTCATGTCGCGATCAAATCGTTTGTTCACATGACGAAATGTTCGATAAACGCTCTATCTACTATCTATTATTTTAGGGTTATTTTTTTTTATTTGTACTTTATGTACTTTCTTGCTATATAACCAGGGGTTGAGCTATTGTATGATGAGATTGTTTTCTTTGGTTAACACGTTCGCTACCCAGCGACGCACATTTGCGTCGGTCCGGTCACTCCTACAGACCAAAAGGAATGATCATGACGTTGCTTACAGACCAAGTGATATAGGAATAACATTGCCGACAGACCAAAAGAGAAATATAGTTTAAATGGACTAATTGACTTCATATTAACCTTAAGTGAATTAGTAAGCAATAAATATTGTTTTTATTTATCGTTTTGAGCAAATTTTAAAACGCCGCATATATGCGTCGGTCAGTCTATTTATAGAAATCCAGTTAAAAAGATTACATTTTCGTTTCAATAGACCAGGCGACGCACGTAAGCGTCGTTGTAAATTTGGTTGTTTCAAGCTTTTACACAAACAAATAAAGAAACTCCACTAAACACTAGCCAAAACTGCAATGGTTATAACGTTTACATCTGTTCTGTGATGTCGGGGAATACACAATGTAAACAACAATGTTGCCTACTGCTGTGTGACGTAACCAATCGTCATATCCACAGACCAAGCGACGCACATTTGCGGCAGATATCCCTCTAGACCGATACGATAAAATCAGGGCTTTCAAATAGACCGTTGCTAAGAAATATGCTGATTATTAACATTGAACACCGACGCAACTGTGCGTCGTTAGTCTATTTCAATGTGACCAGCTGACGCAAATATGCGTCGGTGGTCTATTGTGAGAAACGAGTCGACGCACAATTGCGTCACTGGTCTATGAGAACGTAAATTCCATATAATTGAGGTAGCGAACGTGTTAAACGAGGTATAAAATAACTGAAATAGGATTGTTTTCAGCTGATCCATAAGAATAAAAAATATGGCTTACGTTGAATCCTTGTAATAACGTTATAACTATTGACTGTATCACCTACTGACGTACTGTGCGATGTTCATGTTTGTGGGATTGAAATTTGAAGCCGTTGCGGCAGCAGCAATGGGGTGCTTTGTTGCAGGAATGGTCTGAGGCCTGGATAGCCAGTTTATTTTCAGTCCCGCAAACGTGAGCTCAATACTATTTCAATATATAACATTGCTACAGTGTTTAAGACGGCATTTAAGGCTAGAACCAAGTAGATAAAAAAAACTTGCAATAATAAATTTGTATTGTCAAAATGGTGTTCAAGCACTTAACATTTAGACCTGATTTAGTATTTGGTACTTTGGTATTAGGACCGACCACACCAATAAATCGACTTCCAAATAAGATTTTAATTATCTTTAATAAAAAATTTTCCTAACCTAAGCTAAAAATCCAGTGAAGTTGTTTCAGTAAGTACAAGGTGAGTAGAAGTATGCCGTATTGCCGCACTATATATTCTTATGACATGCAATGGTTATATAGACCTGGTCTTTATACTTAACATACGGTACCTGAGACAAGGTAATTTTGCACTACGTTCATCACACTGTGTATGATGCCAAATAGACAACAACCCTGAACCGTAAGTAGATTATTATGAAACCAGAATTGCCTAGCCCGATTCATACACACTGAACCTATTTATCAAAATAGGCTATGTAACTATATGAAAAAAAAAAAATTACATATAAAAAATTTAGTCCTATTTCACTTTCTTGTCCAAACATTAATCTTTGGTTGGTTTGTTCGTTGTTTCACTAACAAATTTTGAAATTTAATAAAGAGATCACAAAATGTAAAATTAAATCCACCAAGAGATCAGAGATCATAGATGGATCTCTTGGCTACGCCCACACAACTTTTTTGAGGAAGTGTATGTAAGTATTCATATTCTTTACTATTAAGTTAGCCTACCTCACAAACAATAACAAGTTTGTAAAAAAAAACTAATTTTATTATAAAAAAACACACACAGATAAAAAATATTTTTTTCTAACATATCATTTTACAAAAACATCAAAATAAGTTCTTCATGATACATGATTTTTCATGTTTTATGAGAATTCTATCACTTTTCAATAAAGTCAGTTGACCCACATACTGAAACAGATTTTAGAACAACATACATTTATCCTCAATTAGATGATCAATTAGTCTTACATATTGTATCTATAATAGACCAACCTTGTTCTTGTAGAAAAAAGTCTTCAGCAAACGATTTCTTTAACAGTCGAAAGTCAAAAATCGTCTTGGGTGGAAAGATTGTACCTTTTATCTATATGTTAAACTTTGCATTGCATATTACATTTTGTGAACAATGATTCTTTGGTTATGTTTCTGAACTACAATTGAAGGTCATGTCACACTGACATCCGCCGCTACCACCGAGAGACGTTAGCGAGCAGACGTTTTACAACGAGCCAATCCACAATGAAATTATCGCACCCATGTAGGAGTTTTAAGGTAGGAGGGGTCAAGCTCATATCGGCGATCACAGCGCTGTCGCTTAAAATCTTGGCCACTGGTAGTAAGTAGTGAACAAGGATAAAAAGATGTCGTCCGATGTACATTTTGGTGCAACCACTATTTCCAACGAAATAGTGTTCCGTGGGTGGACAACAATTCTAGTAGTGAGCGATTTTTCTCGTCCACCGCGGTAGCGAGCTCGGTGTGTCATGACCTTAAGGTAGCTGAAGTTACAAAGCTCAACCTAGAGTTTAAGAATAGACAGCACTATCAATCTAAGTATCATCTAGAACTACATGATACAATGATCCAACGCCAGAGACACATTGTAACAAATTGATACCAGCTGATTTTACAACCTCAATCCAATTTCAGTTGTCGTTTACAGTTGTAGCTTTAGAATCACTCTTTCACTAGAATATGTCTGTACCAGAAAATGGCCTTGACTTACTGTGTCTCAATTAAAATGTTCAATTTTTCATTGTAATAGGTACCTATTACTATTACATGATTACATTCTTTAACGAGATAAACTGTTGACAAAACCAAGTGTGTTCTTTAAACTCAGAAATAGTATCTTGTTAAGACGGATTTGTATTCAGATGGCATTTTAAGGCTTAGAATACAAGTACCTTTTTTAACAGGTGAGCTGAAGAGCACTGTTGGTTCAATCTGTTTTGCCGGGGACTCCAGAAGTCTTGAGAGCGTAGGTGAATCTGCAACAGAATTTTAAATAAAAAAATGCTAAATGCAGTAGGCTACTCTATCTCCCATTTTTTCTTTTATAAGATAAAATGATAGCTGTAGGCCTTGATCACTTGTTAAATAACATTTGTAAAATCGCTTTACTTCACTATTGCCTTTCAAGATTGAATTGAATATTTTTTATGTTTCTTGTAGCAGTAAACTAAGTATTAATCACTTGGTGTGCACATTTTCTACTACCTGAATATTTCTTTACCTAAGAATTTATTTGTCATTTTAATAAGATTATTCTAAAATAAATTTTACTCTTTACCTGATGTAGTAGAGTATGACGGAGGCGGGGGAGGAGGGTTGAGGAGGTGTTGTATAGAGCCACCCCTATAACTACTGGGACTCTGCAGGAGGCTCGTCAGTAGTGGTGAAGTCGCCACTTTAGTCTCCTGCAACAGATTATATGCTATCAACAAAACGTGCCCAGATTAGGATAACCAAATGTCCCAGGGAACCAGGATCGTTCTATTTTTTTTCCTCATCACACATGGTCTCTAGGGCCGCTAAAAGTCCCAGGAGTGTATTACAAATTTATGGAAGTATATACAAGTATTATAGGGGGAAAGGCCTATAACTAATTTATTTGCTACCTGGGCACATTCAGCCCAGGGTGGAACCAATATAGTTGTCCCCGGTGTTTTTTGAGAAATGATTTGGCCACCTTAGACAAGATGTAAAAGTAGCATGTATCTGTTCCAAACCCATATGGCTACCATGCAAAATGTGTCTGGGACTTGTTTCGTTGTAGTGTATAGTGTAGGCCTATATAGAAATTAACTAATGTTTAGTACTTTGAAAACTATGTCACCTGAGGTTCTGAATGTGGAGTAACTCGTCCTCCCTCCAGACGACTTCTTTCTTCATGTTGACGTAGGATTGATCCTCTTGTAGCTTCCTTTTCCTTCTCTCTGTACAAATTGTCAAAAATAATAACTTTAAACAAATTTTATAACATATTAAAGTATTATATGCACATCTACAAAATGGCATAATGTAAAGTAGGCCTGTCAACAATAATTAACATTTTATTTTAATTAGGCCTAAGTTACCATCTTCACTCCTGGAAAGTTTTGCACTTGCGGTATCTAAACCAAACAATTTCTACTTCTATTCTCTATTTCAACAACTTAATTCAGTATACGGTATTTTAAGGTCAAGTGATAATAAGAGTTATACAATAACTTATCAGAGTAAAGATCGAGCTTTGATTCTGCTATACTTTAGTCTGCAAATACAAATGCTTCAAGCAAACACATTAAATCGCTCGACTCATTGAGTTTTCTTGAAAAGCTTGAGTTGAGCCAAGAAATGAAACACTCACTCGCTCGGAAAACCACTTGAGTACTCGCACACCCCAAATGTTTATCCTAACTAAAATAGCCTAGCTCCAATCAAATATTTAAAGAACAACCTTTTGGCCGAAAATGTGTACCGGTACATCAGCTTTATGAATTTTATCTTGGTCAACATGTAAAAGCTAGCCTATTTTTGAAAAAGTAACTTATCGAACAAAAAACCTACTCTTCAATTTCCAGCTCAAACTCATCAAGTCTGTCATCAGCTTGTCCACTTTCAATGTCTTCTATTTCTTTCAAGAGACGCAAATAGGCCTTTCTGTCTTCTTCGATCAGTCTGTTCACTTCTTCTTGCCGTTCTGTGAAAAGACATTATTTTTTTTCAATTAATAGGAACTAAATTTAAATACAGGGTGTATATAACGTCTTGCACAGGCTTAATATTTTCTTAACGACAACAGATAAATCAATAAGATTTGGTACATCAACACCACACCTAAAAATGGACTTTTTTAAGGAGCTATCAATTTTCTGTTATATCATGGGGATGACCCGCAAGGAGTCAGAATGAAATCTTAAATGAACTCAAACAGACAACCAAGTCAAAAATGACAGTGGTTCAAAGATTCATTGAATTTGCTATGCTTATATACGTGACCTCCTCAGGGGGGCAGCCACTAGGAATCTGAAGAAAATCTTAAACGTAACGTAAGCATAGGCCTATTTCGATATGCACATCAATTTAAAGGTATTTGTTATTAGTAGCCTAGATTACAATGCCATGAATTTGCGCTCAAAAGAGAAGAAGAACATCTGAGTAAAAAATGGCAGCCATTCAAAGATTCAAAATGACAGAAACAAGAACTCTTTGAATGGTTGTTATTTTTGACTCGGTTGTCCGTTTGAGTTCAAATTTGTGGCATTGTATTTTGCTATTTTTTGTATTTTTCATTCGATGTACAAATCAACCTATGCTCCTATTTAAGATTTCATTCTGACTCCTTGCTGGACGTCCCCATGATATGACAGAAAACTTTGTGTTGTGTTGTTGATGTAAACTAAATCTTATTGATTTATCTTTTGTCGTTTAGAAAATATTAAGCCTGTGTGGGACTTTACACCCTGTATACTCTCCTTTACATTAAGATAACAACTATTTCAAACTAAAAGATGGAAAGTAGAATACCTATTTCTATGTATCGTAAAACATCTAGGCCTTACCGTATAACAGGTATACAGGCCATGGATATACAGTATGACTCAATGCTAACCTGTTAGATTTGATCCAGGCAATTATTAATAAGTTTTTAAGTTGCTGATAGAGAATATTATCATGTAGGCTACCAAATAAATATCAAATATAACTGAAGACATTCTTCAATCGTACCTAATCAGTAATCAGGTATTATCAGTTTAAGTAAAAATAAAGCCAGACCTAACGATTTATGTTTATGTTTTTTTTTTTGTCTTCCGTCCAAATGTAGGAAAATAATTTTGCTTTTACAAGTAATTTTGTAGTTGGAACATTTTAAGAATTAGGCCTAGTGTGAAGGTGGAGTTCTCGTTGCTACTAGCCCAGATCAAATTTGCAGGCACGTTTAACCATCTTAGTAAAAAATGTTGTTTTTTTTTTTATTAATTTGTTATTATTGCATCATTCAATTTACCAGTATCAATCTGTCATCATTGCCTTATCAATTATTAATTTGTTGCCTTAATACAGTAGAGTCCCGCAAACTCACCGTAATGTGGACTGGAAGGGTGACGGGTTTGTGAAATGCCGGGTTATCAGGAACTAGGGTTAAAAATAAGAACAATACAATTTTTAAGCTTTTTAACTGCCTTTTTTATTTATGTTTATAGTACAAGTCAGTATTAAGTCATCAGATATAGTACAAGAAATCCTTGGTATGAGTTGCGAATGATTTGGCTTGAGTCCATTTTTAACTCGGATCCAAAAAATCACTAATTTTCTGAGCCAAGTGATGGCTGAGTTATCCAGACTGCCGGGTTATCGAGAGCCGAGATTGCGGGACTCTACTGTAACATTATTCTAACTTACTTGTGTTTGTTGTTATTTAGGGTGGGGCAATGAGAACGCCACAATTTGTTTTAGCTGTCACATGTTAATTGTTGCAACAACGAATGATCAGCTGTGCTTAAAACATCAAATAAACTATGCCATTTTAGTAAATATTATGCCCGAGGCTATTAACACTGAGATTTTGATGTGCAAACCTATTTTTAAAATAGTGGTTCTTGTGCAAAAACCCAGAGATTGTTTGGGCCACATTCCATCCTTGGTCAACATGGCACTGTTCCAGATTGGAAAACAATGGTGAACTGGGTAAAATTATTTAGGATAAACGCTTAAACCTTAAAAATAATCGGTGGGTGCCGCAAAACTCTTTGTACACCAGCAAATTTTGAAAGAGTGTGAGTCGCAGTAACTCAAAGTCCAAAGAGATTTGCCAGGAAGCTGTTATTGTTGAAAGCTTTACGTTGGCTCCTATTTTTGGAAAGGGGGGGGGGGGTTTCTAATAAGCTACTTGAAGTTCGAAGTTTTTCAATGTCACCCCACAGATTTGCTTGAACCGAAGCTAAGAATTGTCCAAAATCTAAAGTGATTCCTGAAGAAATGCTGGGTATTTGATGGAGTTTTCAAGTGCCTAATGTTAAGTAGGACAAGGACGTCACTTGCTTGCAGGATTTCGCTCTCAAGAAATGGAAAAATGACTTTGTTAAGTTAAAATGGCAAAAGATAAGCTGTGTTTTGATGTGCTATTTATATCCATAGGGTGAATATTATTGAGTTTGTACTGCTTATAAATTGGGGCGCTTTCATTGCCCCACCCTGTATGTACCAGTATGCATTCGGTTACCAAATAATATATTTTGCTACTCCAATATTAAAATGTTGCATTGCCTTGAATGAATAAACAAATAAAGAAACCCAACTTGCCACAAAACATATTCCAGTTCAAACCTATAAAGTCAACATGCACGACAATCGCACCTTGTAGAAGTTTCCTGACGATGCTCTCGCTTGGTGTGTCGATCGTCTCCACGCCCTTCTCACTTCTCTTCTTGCGCTTGGTCGTGCCCACATTGTTGAGGAGAGCCTCGTACTGGAGAGCACACTGCTTCTGAGAGTACCACTCGGAAGGCCGATCCGGCTCACCAAACACCCGCAACACTCTGCTCACCGACATCCTACGGTACCACACCCATACATTACCATTACTTTGACAAACTTTCAAATGTACTATCATAATTAGCAGGGAACTATATTACATCAACACACTAGGTTGCAAACCTATATTCCTCGTGACCCCAACTGTTTGAATACCGTACTTGTTGAATGTTGAAAAAGCAGGTTCATAAGTAAAATTTAAAAAAACTTCTCTGCTAATAACATCACAGAAATATACTTCTTTAGAGCTAAATCTTTGTAAAAATATGTAGGTAGGTAATCCAGTAAGTAGGCCTAAAAATAGATAAGCTCAAGGAAAATTAAATAAGTTAAAATCCAACAAGCAAAGGCAATACCTGGTTAATTAGGAATGTTAGGCGTGATCAAAACCAGAGATTGTGATAGTCCTTTATTTATCTGTATACCTATTTAAAATCCTGTTTAAATCTAGTTTTCATTAAAGATCCTCTTTTTTTGCATAATCCGTTTTTTTATAACAGACTTTTTCTTATTGGTGGCACCAGGATGCAAACTCATGATGTCGCTATCTCTGATATTTGTAGTCTATCACTCTAAATGTACTACCAACAAATTACCATAAATACTTAGAATTGACCGTCTTATTTTAATTAATCAGACCTAGGCCTAAAGGATGTGTGGCTGCTAGATTTTTGTAACTATCAACTAAACTTAGGTTATGGTTACCCAACTTACTTTTGGATCAATCCGTAGGCCTAGTATTATTTAAATGCAATGTGCTGCTAACATTTGAGTGCATTTCTGGGTCAGTAGACTTACAGTAGGCCTAAGTTAAAAGGAAAAAGCAAAAGAGGGAATTATTGATACATACCAATTCTGGTCTCCACTCCGTAACACAGCAGAAGCTAAACAGAGCTTTTCTTTCGTAGACCATGGCTCTAGAATCACAGTGCCTCTTTTCATCTTAACTGAAAAACAAAATAAATTAAATTATTGTTGGGGTAAACTTTGGTTACCATTACCAGACCGTATTTGCTAGCAGTGTTACACGCTGTTTCACAGTCTCATCGCATATGACCTGGTTGTGTGGGGCCATACACCAGTGACGCAGGCAATAATACTACAGAAGGTGTTGAGGACAATATAACATATCATGTAACATCATATAACGTATGTATTTGCTGTAAAATGGTGTAACCATTGAGAGGAAATAAATAAATAAATAACATTTTCTGACCACAAGGCACACTGTCGTCCCATCTTCCTGGAGTCAGGCGTGTTGACAGTTTACAGCCAGTATGTCCTCAACATCTTGACCCTACTGAAAATAAATATCTAGGCTAAGTTTACCATTTTGTAGTTATAGACAATTTACATAGCCACCATACCCGCCGCGCCTGTGACATTGATTTACCGAGATGTCGCCTCGCCTGCTCACTGAAGAGTTATCCTCGGTCTGCGATAAAGCTAGTTAATTCCTTGCGGGTTCATGTGCGCCCCCTAGACCTGAATGACTTTAAGACAGCCCTGTGTGACAGGCTGGTTAACACGTTGACTGCGGCTACTGCTATAGCAGTGCGGCACTGGCATTGCTCGGGGCCTACTGTTTTCTCAGTAGGGTTGCCACCTTAGGTCGGAAAAAAATCGGGACATTGTCCTCCTCCCTCCCGGATTAACATAGGCTTAAATACGGACATAAGGAAACAAAATCGGGAATGTCCCGGCAGAATCCGGACGGGTGGCAACCCTGGTCTGAGCCCAGCACTCAGCCGGCGACAATGTGATTGTTGCCAGGCTGTACCTTAGAATAGCCTACGAGCTTTATTTTGGTGTAGGTTGGTACTAAACATTCCCGTAAAATCCAATCTGGCAATGCTTTTGTCCCGTTTTTGGGCATATTCTCTATTCGAGCCATTAGGCCTATTACAAAGACTCTGGTTGTTCATCCAGGCAGTTCTGCTACCTTTGGGTGTTTCAGTGAACTACGTCCACTTTCGGGGTAACACAGAATGTACAATAACCATTGCTCTTTTGTGATTCGTCTAACTGGGATATTTTTATGCCAATAGCGACTGCTGATTCAGTAGCGCGCCAAGGCTCCGCCCGGGACTCGCCTCAGTTTAGGAGCGCCTGTGTAAAGGTTTTTAGCAATCAACATGTTAACCCTCCGAGTGTTATGTGTCAAAAAATCTACACATAACACACTTTGTGTAGGTAGTGTTTTGTGTCGATTTTTCGACTCACAAACACTGTTTACGGCGAAGGCTCTATGACTGACAAAATCGGATGGAACTGGATCGAGTTAGGTATCGTTTTATTTGGCAGATTCTAAGCTTTCTCCCGAGGTCTGTCTCTAAGCGCTTTTTTTTCTCGAGCCGATCATAATTGTAGCAGACAGCTGACGTGCGTATTTGTAAACAGCTTGGTTAACCTCGCACAGATGACTGATGTGTTTTATTACATTTATCATTGTTTTAGTGTTAAAAATCAAAAGTAGTGATAGGCCTATACGTGGTGCATTATAAGAAGATTTAAGTGATTTTGAAGGGCTGGTTGATGATCCTGAAGAAGTAACTTAAGTTAGGTAGTGATATTGATGTAAATTATCAGCCAGATTCCTAGCTATGGTTAGGCTATGCATTCTTAGCTAAACGCTATGTACTGAAATCTGTTTTTTGCCCATAACTTATTTATTTGCAAATCTACTTCCTTATATTGTTATCCTACCGTATTTGTAATCCTTATAAAATTATTTAGGACAAAGTGGCTATTTTCAAATATTTATAGGCCTAAGTTATAATTTATACAATTTCATTGAGCGCGATCTTATTTTTTTTTCTTTTAACTGTCCAAAATATTTTTTTTTTACCTAAAATTTTTTTTTGAAACAAATCTTCTTTAACTTAAGTTATGTTTTATGTATACTTAATATTGAAGCCCGTGATTTTCCAAACAAAATGGTATATAGAACAGTATAATTAACATTGTTTTTAAGCTTCTCAGATCCGTTTTAATAAAACCTTGCAAATGCGCAAAAAATAGGCAAACATTAAGGCCAAAACTAGGGACACTCGGAGGGTTAATAGGCATCTTTGCAGCCTCGAGAAATAGGCAAAGGCCTACCATTAGGCCTATAGTTACCATTCTGTTTTCCACACATAGCTTAACTAAGTTAATGTTTAATCATGTCCAATATAGCCTAGGCTAGGCAACACACATATAGGACAACAACATAATATAGGCCATACACCTACCGAGCTTTAAGCTACATCAAGTTAGTTTTATACTCTTGAGATGGAGAAAAAACATGGAAAATAGGCATATTTAATTCAACCAAATAGTCCCCATTCTCCACGATCAAAGAGTTGAGCTTCAGGCCTTTTATAACCTAGAAATAATCAAATGGTTAGCCTAAGCGTACAACAATAGACCGGTGACACTAAAATACCTGGGCCTAACTTACAACAGTAGTTCTTTGAAAAAAAAATAATTTACTCACCAATTGCTTATCGTTAAAAACTAGGCCTAGATGTTATGATGAATAATATAACCAAAAACTAAAGTATTTATTTACTTCACAGACGATTAATCACATAAATATTTATTATTTATTAAGGAAAAGCAAGAAGAGAAGAGAGGGGTAAACAAACACGCAGCTGCAGCTCTTTTTCTTTATTTACTAATCGAACTTCTTCTTCCCTAGTTCCCTGGTTGATGCCAGTTGATGCTTGGCCTAGGTCGACGCACTTTTTACCATGAAGCTGTTTGATTTTGTTGTTTTCACGTTGTTGAGAAGGTCCTATAGCTTCGAATATATTATAGCTCCGAAAGGAGATTTAATCAATCCAATGTGTGAACTTCTTAAATTAATAGTTGTTCCTAATAATTTCAATTCCTATAGCACCATGGTGGAAGTAAAATACATAGGTGTGTTATTCCCGTCAGGTGTGCTAACGTACGGTAACTAAGATTGCAAACACCATTTTACCATTTTAGAAAAATTATAAAAACAATAACAATCAAATCAAAACAAAAATATACTTATATGGCAATACATAGCCGATTTCCTGTATGCAATATAATCTGGGTGACGTCAGCAAATGACGGGAATAATAACACATATGTATTTTCCTTCCACCATGCTCTAGCCCCAAATACTAAATTGAAATGTTGCATTTGGACTGATAAAGTATAACATCAGCTACCGAAGATACTTGGTGAAGTATTTAGTATTTTAAAAGCTGCACAGCTGTATTTTGAATCTCATAACATCTATTTAGATCCGAAAGAAACAAAATAATCCGGGTCCAAATGAATGAGTGATATGAGCTCATTGTTACAGTTAATGATGTGGGGCTATATATATCAAAAGGCAGGACCTCAGATCTGGATACCAGATCTGTATTGAGTCCAGGGGCCCTATTTTTGAAATGGTTGACAGTTGAGTCAATCGTCAGCACTCAACTCAACCAACAACATGATTTGGTTATTTTTCAAACCCAACAGTTGGGAAGCGAGTTGGGAATCACTAGTTGAGAGACTCGTGGTGGAAATGTAGAGCATACGACCGTCAAAAATTCAGATGACGTCATTTTGAACCAATCACAATGCAGAGTTCTTGCGGACTTCGATTTACCTCTTCTTACTCTAAAATCTGGCAGTTAATCTCAATCTGCCAAATTTCTAGACACTGAGGTAAACTGTCAACTCCGTTCTTGAGAGATTGAGGTTATGTCTTGCTTAATCTTAGTGATTGCAAAGTACCTTAACTTAAGTAATAAACTAAAGTAAACTAAATAAAGTAATAAACTTAAGTATAAAAAATAAAATTTACTATGGATGTTTGTTTTAGGGTGTAGCTAATTATAAGTTTAGGCATAGGCTGCACTTTACTTTAGGTCCTACACTCATCCTAAATACATTATTATTTGCTTTCTTCGTCTCTATTTCGGAACATATCACCTTATTTTAGTTTCCTTCATCGGTTTGTTTTATGTTATTTTTAATTGTTTTTTATTTAGGTTAAAGCGGCTATTTGCCATTGCACTGGAAGCATATCGTAACTTAAATTAATTTGATCACTTTATTAGGTGAATGGTATTGAAACAAACTATGATATTGTTTCTCTATACCACAATCTTTAATACCTTAAATCATAGGTCTAATAACAATAATTATCTTATAATAAGTTCAATTAGTATGCCTAGTCTATTTCAAACATTCCAACAAGAATAAAACCCTTGATTAAATAGTCTAGTATTGACACAGTAAATAAAATTAAAATGCGATTATTCTACAGAAAACAATCGCATAATTGGGTGCTAATACATTGACAACAAATACATAACCTCTAAAATCGCAATTAGTAAATTAAAGCAATAACAAAACAATATGGCGTCGTCTCAAAAAGAGTAATTTTTTGCCGAAAGAGAGGAAGAAGAAAGTGCAGTCAACCTCCACTCAACAGCTCGATAGGTGTTGAGTAGTTTTGGTTGTATAAGTCCACCGTCAACCGTTTCAAAAATACGAAACGATTGGAAATAGAATGACTCGACACTCAACTCAACAGTCAACCATTTCAAAAATAGGGCCCCAGATCTGGCATCCCAGATTGGAAAACTTGTCAAACAAGTTTTGACTAAGTGTACTTAATTGTAAACTGGAGTAATATTGTGTAAAAATTGTTTCAAACTTGTATCAAAACAATTTTAATACAGTTTTGTGACTGGTTTTTAAATTGTTTAAACTTGTATCAAACATTTTTTAAACTTGTATACAAATATTGTTTTAGTACAACATTTAACCAACCGTATTAATACAATTAAACTTATGTAGTAGTCTCTCAATCATTACTTGAAACGGTTTTCAGTTTTAGTTCAGCCTCAGTGATTTGTGCCCTGTACTTTTGGTATTTTTTGCAACAAAACGATTCTGATTTTTGAATTTTTTACCAATCAAGTTCACTGAAATGTGAATGGTTTTAAGCCATAATCCAAATATACGTTACTTACTGTGAATTTTTCGTTTCCTTTTTTGCATAAAACCATAGTTTAACTGGTACTGTGTTTGCGACCACCGTTTTGACAAAAATTTTGCCTATTTCAGTACTCTTTACGTGTGAGAATTTTCTTGGATCAACACTTGATGTCGGTACTGACTTATACAAAAGGACGTTTCAAATCCTAATTCCGTTTAAGTATTTTTAGGTTAAGTTAAACTAATCAATGTTTACGCCTAATGGCCGTATCGGGTTTTCACCTATAATTCCACTTTATTTATGGGGATGTATTTTCAGTATTTTAGCGACAGAATAGTAATTGAAATAAAAACATCAATAATCATTCCAAGTTCTAATACTAAGCCTTACAAACGAAAACTTAGCTTTAGAAAGCCTGATGAATATTCACATTGTGTGACTGTCAAAGCTTATCCTGTCTTCTGATACACTGTGGTGGATTTAACTCAATACCTATTATTGTGAAAACCCATCAAGCACATATCAATTTCGCTGAGTAAAAAACATTCATATCCCTGTATATTTTCGTGTTTCCAAGATTCTTCATTTTCCACTACCCATTACCATTAGTTTTGGTTTTAGTTACCCTTTTGATAATTTAAAAATGATTTTAATTAAATGACAAAGCTTAAGTTAAGATTAGGTTTGCTTTGTAAAGTTTCCCGTTATAATTACTGCAATTCTCTATGGGGAATGAATTGATGATGGCACGAAGATAAAGAGGGCATATTAATATATATGAATGCAGAACGAGGTAATCTTGGAGTGCTTTTTGCTAAAGCTACGTAGGGGTGTAGGAGGGGTCGTATGAAATGGAGGGGGGATTTGCGCTCCTGGCCTTGGGGGATGGCTACAACTGATAAGGATATTTTGATATATAAACTTTTTTTTTTATTTGGACTCTTTTTAGGACTTTACACACGTAAAGACATGGAATAATTTGAAAAGTTAAACTAATTTTATTGCTTGGTTTAAAAAAAGATTTTTTTCCATTTTATATCACATTTGTCTAGCTTATTTGTAACTACAAATCCTATATTGCATCAATCTAAATCTTCCGTTTGAGAGTTCATGTCGATTTTATGACCTCTAAACAATGTTCTACTTTTAAATTTACTCAGTGCTGCGGATCATACACACACCGTCGCTCCTTGAAAACACGTAAATGATTTGTTTCACACCATTAGGCCCAACAGTAGACATTTGTGTATTCTTTTCCACATGCTACGGCAAACAATTTCTGCAGCCAAGATAACGGGTAGTAGCTGGTGACGAAGTAACTTTCGAGAGCTTTTAGGCTAATTTAACGACAGCAGTATATAGTGTGGACGGGGGCGTGATGGGCCTATCTGGTTTGATAACTCCTGAGAGAGGTTTAGTCTGCGATGCGACGGTTACTGTCGCATAATATACATTGTGTGTTTTATCCATCCATCTAACTGCACGTAATTGATTAACATTTATCTTGGCAAGACCATAGGCTAGATAAATTAACTAGCAACCTTCGCTCCTACCTATTTACGATGATTTTTCCGTTTGAAATTTTCTCGGTATTAATTTTATATTTCTAAATGTTTGTGTTGAATCGGCGTTTGATCTTATTTTCTACTAGTATGTTTGCAGTATTTATGTTTTAATACGCCGTTCTTATTCTACCGCATTTAAAGATGTGGTTAGCAACGTAATGTAAGGCTATTATACAAAAACACATAGATTCATGACGATA
The DNA here is from genome assembly GCF_028750875.1 of Macrosteles quadrilineatus. Lineage (NCBI taxonomy): Eukaryota > Metazoa > Arthropoda > Insecta > Hemiptera > Cicadellidae > Macrosteles > Macrosteles quadrilineatus. Next base: position 1,227,286 of record NW_026542597.1, read on the forward strand.
AATTTTCTTGTTTAGAAAAACTATTCTTTTATGAAAACACTGCATGCGATGGACGGTCGGTGATTGTACCCAAGTGAAGGGTAGTACATTCTTTTTTTCGAAGTGAAATGAGTGATATAATACTCATTTTATAGCGTTTATATTTTTGACTTTATAAACTACTAGCAACCGTCCTATGTACGATTTCACAGGGTTTTCGTAACTTTATTTTGGTACCAGCCAAACCAATCCTAAAACAACCCTAATCCTAATCATTATTTATAGATAATTATAACATTTCAACCTGTATCTATAGTGATAGTTGTATAACGAACAAAGCCCAATATACTAACGACATAGTACTTTGCCAGGTATAAAATAAGCATAAAATATGGAAAGTCCTTAAGATGTTTTGACGATCTAAATATTGATTCAGTTTTTAGTAATAGGTAATAGACCCACAGTAAAAGGTGAAACGTTAGTTTTCAAGATCCTAACGGAGTTTGACGTTACTTTATTCTTGTAGAACACATTCGTTCCAGGGTCTGCACCAAAGGGATTTTAAACTCATCCCTCGTGAGTTAGATATACACCCTTGAGTATCTGTATTCTAACTTGGCGGCACTTCCCTACCCCACACCCTTATCAGCTTATCACCCGCCCCTGAGCATTCCCCTCCTCTACCCTCCCACCATTAACAGCTTTGACCCTGTGTTGACCTGATGACTGAAACTTTGAACTTGAACGTAAAACTGTATTTTAGGAATAGTTCTCCCTAGACAATACACGCATCGTCATCTTTTTGAGGAAACTTCGGAAGTAATTATATTAAATTGGTATAATTTAAATTTACAAAATTATAGCGATTTCGTTACTTTGGTATTATACTGACCACACCAATAAATTGACTTCCAAATAAGATTTTAATTGGTTTTAATAACAAAATCTTCCTACATTCTCTCGCTAACCTAACCTAACCTAATCTCACCTAACCTAAAACATAGTCCACCCTTGGGCTAGGTTAGTTTAGCTTATAGTTATTAGGTGTGGTCAGTACGATACCAAAGTACCATAATTTCTAATACTGTATTATATAAATATTCATATTAACATCCTACCTCGTGCTTAATGTTATGTCTAGGGCAATAGGTTGACCAATGAGTCATCCAAAACTATTGTGAATCTCAATAAGAAGTAAACCTTGATAAAAACCTTGGTCTCATTTCATAGTCCCCGTGACAGTCTTTTTATTGATGTTTGACTGATGATGGAAAGCACATGCTTTCCAGTAATCTATTTATTTTTCAAATTTATTGAAACAGTTACTACTGGTACTAAAAGAGTTCATACATTTTTACTTTGTTAGAAAGTTTCAGACAATTTAAATCGGGGGTTTATGTGTATGTTCAATATGTTTATATTTATTTGGGAGAATATTTGTTAGTTAATATCCATACAAAAAAAATATCATTCTGAATTTTTCCCCATAAAGACAACATTATTGGAGGTTATTTCTTCTATTTTTTTGCATTATTTAATGACCCATCATTACAAACTGAATTTCTGCGGATTACAATTTTTTATGATGCCGTCCAATACTAATAGGACACTGTGAGTTGTAAATTATGACAGACTTTTTTGCTTCGTGATTGATAATTTCAATTTTATTTTACCTTCCAGTAAAATTAAGTGTTGAAAAATGCATTAACAATGAGTAAGTTAGTTGCAATGAGATAGTGTGAATAAGGTAAAACTTGAATAAAAATAGTTTTATATGTCGATAAATACAAAACCCCTCTCAGCAAAAACATAAAGAGGGGTTAGGATATTATGTTAAGGAGTCTGAAAAGATATAATAAAAGTAAAATCATGATCAATAAAATAATAAAATATCAATAAATAAAAATAATAAGTAAATAATTTAAGTAAGTAATAAATAATTTTATTATAATAAATAATATAATAAAATAATAAGATAAAAGGTCAAATCGGTGCCAAAGGTAACAGTTTTCTCTTAATGTAAACTCAACTTAAAAGGTGAACAGGTTTGATATGTATAATCTCCAACCTACAATTTATAGGTATAAATGAGACTTAAAATTCTTTTGACTACTGACTAGTTTTGGAGAAGTGTGCTTTAAAAACAGTTCTAACGCAATTAATCAAAAACTTTAAACAGCTAGATTTTAGATACGAAGCCACCAAGTGTGATTTTTAAGCTAAAAATCATATTTGTTTCTCAATAATATAAAAAAAGGATTTATGATACCAATCAATATTAATGGCTCCTGGGAAGTGCATGTTTGGTTGAGTAAAACAGAATTGACTAACCAAAGACTAACAAGTGTAAAAGTCGTGGGTTTCTGGTGTACAGCTAGTTCCAGAAAACAACTAACGAGAAAAGTTTTAGAATGAATACTTTAATGTTTGATAACGTTCAGCAAGTTTCGCAGTCACAAAGATTAAACCAAACACAATAACAATGCATTAAAACGACTCGAGTTATAAATGTTTACAATTTGTGGTGAAATGGCTATTATACACGTAAACCATTCGAAATAAAGGTAGAGTCAATCCAGAATAGTTCCTACATGAAATATCTTGTATCGAATATATTTATCCAACGATACATCTCGGTAATAACCGAACGTGGTACAAAATGGTACCAATTTACAAACCGTATGATATTAATATACATGCATATATGGCTACATGGCTTGTAGGTCAATCAATCAATATTATTTTGACTCTAATTGGGCTATTTATTGCATCACTTCTTTCTTATAAATTACTTGCTCTTTTATAAATTGGAGTGCATAGCACGGTAAAACTTGTAGTGGGACTTTACTTATATTTGAAAAAAAAACCATACAACACTTTTAAGAGGGTGATGTTAATTTTATTATTTACTGTTTGATGTGATTAGAATCTTGATATTTTGAGATAAAAATTTACCTAACATTATTTTAGATGTTCTATGGAATTTAATGTTACCTGGGTTTTAAGAACAGTTTCGGAACTAAAATTGAACATGAATGCTAATTTCATCTGAAATTATCATTTTAAACAACATATCTACATTCAATTTAATTTCATGTTAACAAGATGGAAATTTGTCTTGAGCACAAATTAAATCGCTCACATATATTTTTTTATAGGTAAAAACCTTTGAAAAATCTATTGTCGGAAAAAAATAAAGAATTAGTTTCACTTTCAGTTACCTGCTATCATAAGATTTAATCCCATACTCAAATTCGCAAACAAAATTTTTATCACAAAATACAATATGTTTAAATCGTGTATTTTTGTAGGGCTAAAGACGGTTCTTTGATATTGAAGTAGATCTCCAGAGAGGGCGGATCGGAAAGGTCAAAGTTTGTTAGACAAAGGCAATAATTTACCTTCGAGTACAAACTCAAGAGCATTTAAAACCTATTGGTTCTTCTTCTCCCTATTCTGTACAAAGGAATTGTTTAAACACTATGTATATTATAACCGAAATTCATTTGTTCAAAATCAATGATATCAAGCTAACCTGACTGTCAGGAAGACAGTTTACTACCTACAGTAGACTTGAGGTCACCTCTTACTATCTAAAACATTTAGGTTTAAGATTTATAATTACCAATATTATTATAAAATAATAATAAAATTACCCGTCATTATACCCAACACGAGTATTACCCTACCTATCTTTAATCAAATGATGATGTGTTCACTTCTCTGTTTTAAAACGATGAAACGTGTCACTCATTATAAACAACATTAATTTCGTGCAAACTCGATCATCATTTGACGTACATAAAATAATGTTCCAAAATAATTTAATCCATCATTTCATGAAAATAACAAATAAATTGACCTGCACCGTTTTAAAATTCAATTGCAGTAACATTTCAATACTGCCACTCTTCATAATCAATAAGTCACATTAATTATGCAATACAATCACAATAGTCAGTCAAATACAGCACATCTGACAGTCATTGTTTACAATATTGTTATTCAGTAGAGTGTTAATACTTTTTGAGTCAACCTAATAGTGTAAATTACCATAGATAAAACATACTCCCTTAGATATTACCAATTTGGTTTCCAGATAAAGATACATTGATATGTTTCTTTCAAACCTCAAACATGGAAGTAATGTTCTTCCCCCACCCAACAGCTGATAAAGGTGGGAGCATTTGTTTGGCTTAACAAAAGCTTCAATGATTTACACTAGCCCTTCTTGCCTCTTATCTTGTTAACACTTCTGCTGATGTACTTTGCTCTGCTCTTGGTTCTTCTTCAGTTTGATCAAGAGTGTTAATAATTTTTATTTAAGTGCAATGCAAATTTTTCCAAGCCAAATTATTATCTATCGAATATTTTTAGGATCCTACGAACAGAGAAATGTTTTAAATTAGTTTTGCAATATTTTTACCTTTGACATAATAATTTTAAAATAGGCCTAATAAATTTACCAATGTTCCAAACATAAAAAAATATTTTGCAAACATGCCTGTTAATTTACGTACATATTTAATCTTGATACGTTTAACGGTAATAAAAAAATAAATTTTTGTAAAAAAAATTAGTCTAGTTTTAACTGACATTTAAAATCACTTTTGAGTATTGATGGACCAGACACAATTTATTTACAAAATTATTAATGTATTATTTTTATATGATTTGTAACTAAAAAACAATGTAATGAACAAATAAATGAAAAAATACAGATTTCGTCCATTCATGGAATGTTATGTAGCTTTGCTTTAACACGAATTTAGAATTTAGAATTAAGAAAAATATATTCAAATTAAAGAAAACTGATGAAATATGCAGGCATAAACTATGCTAATTTTATTTAGATTTCGCTTTGTTGTATCTAAAATATAAATTTCATGAGTCTTTTTGAGGACAGGTAATTTATGAGTTATATATGTAATTTATGAGTCTATAAATTTATGTACTTTAAAATTATTTATGAAGGCATCTTTCTAGAATTTGTTTGGAGACAGGTAAAAAATATATTTCAAGTATATATAAAACATAAGTATGTAAGTAAGAATATTAATAACATAATGAATATACTACATAATGGCTACATAATGAACACCAAGATCTAAAATTAATCTTTCCTGGACACAAAAAAAAATCTTTAAAAGCAAATTGGTTTAGTGCATTGGCAATAAAAAGGGTTGTTTTTATTTTAAAAGTCTTTAGTATGTTTATTTTTGTTTCACTTAATACCAAATTTTTCTTTCAATGCATTAAATTGTAGCTTTTACAATAGTTCCAATTTTACAATTTAAATAACGAAGATGAATTGGCATTATTTTGCATTTATTATTATTCATAATTTAAATTAATTATGTATCTCAGACGACAAAAGAGGTTTTGTATTGAGTTTTAAAATATTTGCGTACGCCTTCAAGTGATTTAAGATTTGATATGTAATGGTATATCACGTCTTAACCAAATCCATTGAAATCAACCCAAGAACCCTATCTCGAAGTGTAATATAAAAAGCTATAAATGAGACGTTTTTAATACAAAAGATTTATCTAAATCAATGGAGAACTAGGACTATGAAACTTAATCAGCTAACAGTACAAAATATTGATAGTTTATTTTCTGTTGATAACACTCTCTCACTTTAAAAAATGTTAAGCAATTTATACAATCCAAAAGAATTAATCCAAAATGAAGTGTGGTGGCATAACGAAATTAAATACGCCCAAGAGAAGAGCAATCCACAAACAAACCATAAAGAGTAAGCAGCGAAGAGGAAGAAAGAAGAGCGCAGTGAAGGTGGCCCACGTGGAGAGCTACGGGGAGGAAGAAAGAAGAGCGCAGTGAAGGTGGCCCACGTGGAGAGCTACGGGGAGGAAGAAAGAAGAGCGCAGTGAAGGTGGCCCACGTGGAGAGCTACGGGGAGGAAGAAAGAAGAGCGCAGTGAAGGTGGCCCACGTGGAGAGCTACGGGGAGGAAGAAAGAAGACGGCAGCGACGGTGGCCCACGTGAAGAGCTACGGGGAGGAAGAAAGAAGACGGCAGTGACGGTGGCCCACGTGAAGAGCTACGGGGAGGAAGAAAGAAGACGGTAGTGATGGTGGCCCACGTGGAGAGCTACGGGAGGAAGAAAGAAGGCGGCAGCGACGGTGGCCCATGTGGAGAGCTACGGGAGGAAGAAAGAAGGTGGCAGCGACGGTGGCCCACGTGGAGAGCTACGGGGAGGAAGAAAGAAGGTGGCAGCGACGGTGGCCCACGTGGAGAGCTACGGGGAGGAAGAAAGAAGGTGGCAGCGACGGTGGCCCACGTGGAGAGCTACGGGAGGAAGAAAGAAGGCGGCAGCGACGGTGGCCCATGTGGAGAGCTACGGGAGGAAGAAAGAATGTGGCAGCGACGGTGGCCCACGTGGAGAGCTACGGGGATGAAGAAAGAAGACGGCAGCGACGGTGGCCCACGTGGAGAGCTACGGGAGGAAGAAAGAAGGCGGCAGCGACGGTGGCCCATGTGGAGAGCTACGGGAGGAAGAAAGAATGTGGCAGCGACGGTGGCCCACGTGGAGAGCTACGGGGATGAAGAAAGAAGACGGCAGCGACGGTGGCCCACGTGGGGGGATACAAGGAGGAAGACACAAGGCGGCAGTGTAAGATGGGGTTGCGAAGTGTTTTGGTACTGTTAGATAGTTGTAAAATATATGCCACTACTCACTAGTATTACTCTTTTTATTTTATTGGGTCTGTAAAGGTTTGGAGTATGATTACAAACCCATAAAAATCATTGACAATCAAATAGATTGACAATTAACAGGGCAGATAAAATTAAAGCCCAGTTGAATTGTAATCATTTAACCTGATAAAATATACAATTACCGACAGTGTGTTTGCATGCGTTTAACCATGGAGGGGATCAAACTGGTCTAGGGATAGATCAAAGGCCTTTGTTCCCGAGGTCCTGGGTCCAAATCCCACCAATCACCAGTGGATTTTTATCCAACTGATAATGCCGCAACCCTAAGTCCTAGTCCAAAATACTGTGGTCAAAGGGTTCCGACCTATGACTTAAGAGGAAATCGTGGGGGGGAGGGGGTTAATAAATACCACCCATGAACTGATCGAAATTTCAAATCGAATTATGTTCTCGGGCCAGGATTCTAGATAAGGCTAAATTAATCCATGGAGGTTGCTCGTTAATATGTCATTCATTGTATTTTCGTTTGGAGACTTTTGTCTACAGTTAGTAATATGCTTATATTAAAACCTATGGTTATATTAAAACTTATTAACTTATGGTTATCTTACAACCCTTTAAATTAGCAAGAGTCGTTGTTACCCTTAACTCTATGGTGAACTTAAACGGTAGCTTTTCCAAGCAATTCCAATCTTGAAACACATAAGCAGATGCTATCTTTGCATTATGTTAGATTTTATAACAGTTTAAGAAAAATTGTATATAGTGAAAGCTGGAATAAAATACAATAGTACAAAAATATCACGTTTATTTCACTGATCGCAGTGGTGATCAGAGTGAGAAATAAAATACATTAGAATCATTAGTTTTATCATTTGTATTTTTGTAATTTATCAATGATATACATGTTTTATCAATTTGTATTCATGCTGCATTGTTAAAGCTTTGTAGAGGCTTTAAGGACATTATAGTACTGTGTCTGACAACACATATACAAAACAATACAATATATCACATATCACATAAATTTCACAACAAATAAACTGTAGCATCGTATGTATTGGCTCGTAGTTATTATAATAATTATTTTTTTTTAACGCTCTGTCTTACACGTGCTTCACAACGAGAAGAGGACGCGAAAGAGTATAACTCTTTTTTATCTACATTAAATGTAGTAACAGAAGTATTATTCATTTAAGAAACATCACCTTATTTTACCACTTAATGTACTGAAATTATTTTCTTTTAATTCAGATAGTAGTTTTAAATTTTCTAGACAACAAAGTACAGTGTATAAGATGAATTTATTTACATTTTAAAATACTGTAACTGTATGATTTAATTTAAAAAGATAAGAGAAGATAAGAGGGTCTTATAAGTAAACTTTTAAGACTTTACTTATATTTGAGGTCAATAGATCCAAAATCGTTCAACAACATACCGTAGTGTAGTAGTAAAATCAATCACTTGATAATAAAGTTTGATAAAAGATATCTTCACAGTTTTAAATAAAATGATAAGCATATTTCCTTAGCTAAAAAATATAATAAAAGTAACCTAAAGAAAAGTGGAAACACTTAAATTTCCTAGTTGTAGGAAAAAGTTTGAAATAGTTTTTAAACATGTTTAGTAATCAAATACAATAACGTAATGGGGTTTCAAAACAAAAGCTGGCTGGTAAAAGAGTTAGTATTCAACTCAGGTTACTTCCGTTAGCCTTTTCACCGGAATGTAACAATCCCGAGAGTTCGCCTGGAGGATGCTTACCAAGTTTGCTGACTGAAAAATATTCATCAAGACATACTGGAACTATGTAACTGTTCTATAGATTTACTAGCCAAGCGGTGATCAATTATTATTAAAGAAGTTAACAATTTAATATTATTTATAATATTTAATATGTATTTTATATTTGTCAGGTAACTAATAGTGTCTATATAAACAATAATCAGTGAACAAGAAATGTTTTATTTTTATATATTATATTCAAGGTGTCTATCTACACCCTTGGCATTTTCAACATATTGTAAGGAAACTGCAGAATCTTACTTCAACGTCAGATAGCATTATTAATTTGTGGCCAATACTAATAACAAATGGAGTCTGTGTCAATAATCTAGCATACGAACGACTTTCAGATTTGTATATGATCAATATAACCTTTCGGATAACTAGACAGGAATTGAATTACATAACAATCAACAACCTACCAATATTGATGTGTGTATTAATTGGTTGGCCAGAAGTGTTGTTATACACATTGTATTAGATCTTTACTTCGCCAATACATCAGGGTTTCAACAATGACTGAAGAATGAGTGTTTAATGAGTAAGGTGATATCTTGATAGTACTGACTAAGATCAGGTAATAATCGGCCAACAAGCAATGTTCAATTTCGTATAAATCAGGCACCCGTGTTAATTTTCATTTATGGATATTGCAAGTTAATTTGTAAACAAGTTTAGATAGTCCATTAGATTATCTCAATCTTTAATGTAGCATAAAACAATATAGCTTATGAATAAAGAGTTTCTAAGTCAGTTTTATCTCTATCCCAGGAGCGCTTACAGTTTTTATCAATGTTTATAGTCCTTGGTCGTTTCAATGTTAAATATTTTTTATATATAAATTTGTAATATTTTAATATATTTTTAAATATACTATTCTTACAGTATAGCAGTATAGTACCTCATTATCATTCTTAGGTAAGTTCAAATTTAGCCAAGCATTTTTGTTTTAGTTTAGAAATAACCACAACTTTATGCAGCGAATAGTAGGATTTAGTTCTCAAATTATGAAGAAGTAGAAAGAATAGTAAAATTCCTGATTGGTTAACAGTACGTTACTTAACATCAAAGTTCGATGCACAAAGTTTCTTTAAATAGTTAACTGAACCTTTTTTATTCTTCATTTCAAAAACGGACGCTACATTGTAACATTTACCCTTATTTTATATTTAATTATATATTTGTCGAACCCAGACCTATGATAAAAATTTCCTATTTACAGTATGTTACGCTCAAAAGTTAAAAGTCAGAGTTGGCACAATTTTAGGACAAGTTAAACGCACATTGTAAGCTATGCTTAATAAAGTAGATTTCAGAATCAAACTTGACAAAGACATTCTTAAAAGCAGTAAATTAAGCAGCAAAAACTATGAAAACTAAAAGATTGATGTGTCATTGTCATTAAGGGTTTTTGAATAAAATATTATAATATCTTAACGGGCACGTTATAAACCAGTTGTTTTTCTTATTCTAAAATACAATAAATATATCTTTGAAAACAGAATAACACTATTCCTATAAGATGTTAAAACAGTAAATAAAGGAAAATTACATGCCTGAAAAGTTTTTGATTTTAAACATTTGTTCAAAAGCATTTTTATCTGCAAGTCTATTCAGGTCCGTAGAGCGTGTCACATCACTGGTCTCCAAATTAATTAAATGCTAGTGCTGAATGAGATCTCTAGCTAGTACTACGTCGTGCTAACTAATACTGACATATACGTATACAGGGTGTCTCACGAGAGGTGTCTCAAATTGATTACGGAAAAACGGCTTAACGTACAAGGATGAAATAAAATTATTTCCCGCTAAATCGACCCCAAGGAATAACGTAAAAATATTTTTAACTTTTTCCCAATTAAGGGTGTGCCAAAAACTGAGGGTCACTAGTTCGAATCTCGGAATTTTCAAATGTAAACATATGTCATGTTATACATCATTTTAAAGGTATTTGATAGACAAACATTTTGGTGAAAACAGAAATAAGTTATCTTTTCCCGTTTCAAAAAATGGCGGCAGTTTTTTTGGAAAAAATCTATATTTCTTTAATCCTCTGTGTTTCCTATACCAATGCGTTTATCCCTTCTTCGGTTGAATTTTCTTATTCGTTATGAAATTAGCTTTACTTTGATATGCTACAAGTAACGGTTTTTTGAAATTATAAAAATTCCAAAAAAATTTATTTTTAAAAATTTGCAAATGCTCATTTTTCAAAAATTTCAAATAGCAACATATGTCAAGTGGCACATCATTTTATAGGTTTTTTAATTCCTAACAACTTTGTAATTTACACTTACTTCGTATCTCTTTTAGTTTTTGCGTAAATAACAAAAAACCTAATTTTCCTATATCAAATGCATGTATTTTGGGTTTGACGTGGTTTAACACTTCATCAAATTGGGCCTTTAGTCTTTTTTTGTACGTAGAGCCGTTTTTCCGTAATCAATTTAAGACACCTCTCGTGAGACACCCTGTATAGGTTCGTTTTAATTTCTACAATAAAAAAGGCAAAGTTTGTACCGTCACTAGCCTGTCAGGTGTTTGAAACTAATATTTATATTTTATTAAAATACAGAAATCTACTTTATAATATTCCGTGTTTTAATCAAGAATTGGAAAAGTAGATTATATTTATAACCATAATTCCTCAGTCAATTGACTAATATAATAGTGTGGAACAACATAGAGTTTAGTTTCATAACTAACTTTCATCGGCTAAAGCGTTTTTTATAATACAGTATTTTTTTTAAACTTACTTAATGAGACATACAACTACTGTAATCCATGTGATTTTAAGAATGACGATCAAACAAATCCACACGATTTTGTAAAACCATATTATAGGTATTTTAGAAGAAAATCCCATAATAATCCAACACGAGATAATCTATTTATCAGTTCATATTATTATTATCATTTGAGATGAGGACGCCAGTTAATTGCGTATTTTAACCCAAATATGAGTGAAGTATGAGTGCACAATAGAGTGTGGTGCCTTGTGTAGCTTTGTTACTGACTTAGACCAGCTATTTCATTATTCAGGGCCAGATATTAAAGGGCAGATCAAGGACAGATGGGTCCAGTTTCGAACCATTAAAAAGCTACACACTTTTTCCCAGGATCGAACCAGCGACCTTTTGATTACAAGGCGAGCATTATAACCACTGAGGTACCCACCTATATTACAGGTTGATGTATATTAAAGTACGAATATAACAAAGCAGACTGAATATTGAATTAGCATAGCAGACTCTCTCGCTGCATCCTGAGCTACGATATTCTTGTTTTGTTCTGCAACAAAAATTATTATTTAACTAGAATAATAATTGAGCTTGGATAAAATATTAGATTTAGGTATACCGTCTTGATGATACATTCTGGAACAATGTTTTCTTCCACTACTTCTTATAGTAGCCATTTATTAATAGTGCTCTTATAAATGGAGTATCTAAAGTACGCTGTATAGTACTGTATATCTATAAAACTCTACAGTAAATTCCACAGTTATTTCCCAAATAACTTGAACTGACAATATAAGATGAATTTCAATCAAAGTGAATATTACAAATTAGTCGAAAGATCTATCTTTGTGAGAAAATGTGTGATGAGGTGTGAGAATGCAATAAGTATGACAGTTAACTTGTTTAATTTCCTTCACTTTTCAATAAATTACATAAGTGTCGGGTTGAGAAGCACACAGCTTTGAAATCGGTAAAACGTAATGTATAGTTTACTGCAATTATTTTAAGAGATGGATTAACCTCTTCATTACTTTCCTACATTTACCTTCGTTATAAAAAAAAATCTGGAAAATACAGATTTTAAACCCAATACAACAAGTAGAACTGCAAATAGGGTAGATTTTCAGTAAATGTGACACCTGTATCTATGTTTATACATGGTTTCGAATCCTAACTCTTGATAAATGTTCGGAGACACGCCTCGCTGTGGGAAGTCTATTAAGGTCTGATATTAGAACTTTGGTCGTAAACGATCCCTAGGGACGTCTCACCTCCCACACCCTGCAATGACGTCATTGGTCAGGTATCGTTTTTACTTTCTCCCCCTATACCATAGTATATGGAGAAAGTATTGTTTTCGTCAAAATTTTCGAGTTTGAGTGTTGAGTGGATATATTCGTTTTGGGTCCCCCTAGACCCAAAAAAGTGGTTTTCGAAGTGATGTCTCTGTGTGTGTGTGTGTCTGTGTGTGTGTCTGTGTGACTGGATGTGTACAGAGCTAGGGACCACACCTGTGGTCCGATTTTGGTGAAATTTGGTATGTAGGTAATCCATGGTATCTCCAGGTGTTTTTTTTTCTTTTTTTTTTTTTGAAATTTTTATTTTTAATGGGGATTTTCCCATAAAAACCGGAAAAATAGGATTTTCTCAAAAAAGGCCCCAAACGATTTTGATAAAAGTTTAGTATGTTGTAGCCCTTTAAATTTTAAACAAAATGGTACAAATCCCATTTCTGTAAAAATTACAATTTTGATTGCTTTTTTCATTTTTTAGAAATTTAGATTTTTATTGGGGATTTTCCCATAAAACCCCATAAAAGAAGGGGAAAATAGGATTTTCCAAAAAATAGCCCTAACGATTTCGATAAAAATTTAGTACCTATGTTAAAGTCCTTTTAATTCTGAAAAAAAATTGTACAAATCCCATTTCCGTATATTTACTCTCACCGCTTACACATGATAAATGTTGTTGACAAACTTATGGGAGAAAGTATGTGTCAGAATGCTGATACCGTTTATTTAAGATGGAATCGTAACTTTCCTGTTAAAATCATCAATTGTAGTGACCGAAAAGGAATTTGATTTTGAGACAGCTTATTTACTTTTACTCGTTACTGTATTTAATTTTACTCGTTGGTTAGTGTTAAAAAGCATTTATGTAGCATACTCTGTGTAACTACTAGGTGTGCCCCACTAATTTATCCCGGAGGGTCCAGGATTCCCTTAGGGTTATTGTTGTTGTTGCCGTTGCAGTGGTGGTAGTTGTTGTTAACATGTTCCCTAAACTTCAGGCTCACATTAGATAGGTGGAATTTGGTGTGTTAAATCTGTATAATCTAAGACGTATCCTGTTAAAAACATCACACGATTTAAGAAAAAATTATATTTCTAATCGATAGAATATTTCGGTTGGTTTTATTTTACGTATAGACATTTATTTTTGGGTGTCAAACATTAACACTTTTAATAAGTTACTAAATCTAAATTTCTTTAGGACATTCTCTTATAACATTATCGTGACATTTCTGCCCATATAACGTTTAGATGTAATAAATAAATAATCTTAATGTGTCAGTTTTGAGCTTATTTTTTAAATCATGGTAAAAGAAACCGTTCTGATTTCAATTTAATAAGAAGCAACCTTTTTACCCTATGTACAATGATGGGTTTTGATGAATATGTTTTTGAATGCTTAACAAATGAGCTAAACAAGAACCAAATTAGCATAAGGAACGGGTATTCTGCCGTGGTCTATATTAAAAGTGGCGTATTTCTTGTTTGTATAAATTTGCTTACTCCGGAAAACTGTAGATCTTAAATACAACTGTTTGCACAAAGAATAACGAATTAATCGTCTCAAGAATATGTCTTAACGCTAATTATTGCACAGTGTTAATTGTTGTTTGGTAAATACGTTTGTGACAAGGATGCGTAGAGTATAACATTTTTTTCTCTTATTTGAATAGTTTACAAATTATTGGTTGTAAAATATATTGATAAAGATAGAACAGATAAGACTATTAATGCTTTTTAAGGCCTACAAAATAAAAATAAAATTGTTGTTGTTGTTGTTAAAAAGTTTTATTTGGGTTGGGATAACTCACTTTACTCTGCTGATCAAGTACAATGTAAATTCTATTGATCGAGTTTTTTTTATACATTTTTAATAACATCTTTTGAGAATATGTTAAGTAAAATAAAACACAGTGACTAACACCATCGTTTTTAACTGTAGCACAGAATGAATTATCCTCTTGTGCACTATATGTAGTTATAGTCCAGTCAATAAAGGGATTGTAGAGGACATGGAGAGGGGGAAATTTTTTTCTGCAGGAATGTGTTCGGGGTAGTTAGAAGATAAAAATACCAAAAGTCCCCGCCCCTGGCCCTACTGCTTCAGCGGGGGGAGGGGGGGGAAAGACCCCATTTTTTAGTTTTTTACTTCTACACTGAAAACCGTGCATCGTACGGAATAAATGTAAATTATAATAAGAAAGATGATGAAATTTTCTACAAGAATGGTCATATTCATTTCTTCCGTATATGCATTGGTTTAAAAGATATTCTCAAAATAATATAAAAAATTCTCAAATAAATTGATTTTTCACGCGTTTTTTGTCAAATAAGTTTATATAATCCATTAGCCTGTTGTTATTTCACATTAATCAGGATAGAAAACAGGGTTTTGAATACTAACCTATATAATATAATATATCAATCGTATATATTGTATTAAAAATAGTCTATATAAATTTAAATAAGTTATGCATATTTGTCATGGAAACAAGTAATTTTGGCATAATTATTACACTAAAAATTAAAAAGATTATGTTTGTAGCTATATTTGTCCAGGTTTATTTATATCAATTACCGAAACCAAGACTTAATACTATTGTTCATGGTCTCTCCATAATCCAATTCTTGTTCATTAGACTCAATATCTGCTATCGATGTGAGAGTACAGTGTATACATTCGTCATCATCCTCATTTATCAGAATTGGCATTCTATTTAAACGGTCCCCTTAGCAGTTCTGGCATAACGGCCAACGAGGAACATTTAATGGACATTTCGTTGCATGTACATCTTTCATTGCTACAATCTTCAGTATATTTGCAAAAAACAAGCCCAAAATTTATTGTGGGTTATGTGGTTCATTGGTTAAAACTGGGAATAGATTACCTTTTTTGCGCTCCCAATCCCACATTTCTGAGGGTAGTTGGTTTTCCAAACAGAGTTGTCATTTGATTAAATGATACAAATGATGAAATGTCATATATTTCTAAACTGACAGCAATGTTTGAAAATCACCCACTCTTCCCTGAAACTCAAGACATCATGTCAATAACATCTGGGGTTGTAGGAGATGAATCCCTTAACTGTTACGATGCTGTATACAATGTAAATGCTACGTAGTCTGCGAGTAATTAATCAAATTGTAATCATTTGCAAACAACAAGCTGTCACGGGAAAATATGGCTCTACCTTTGTCCTCTGTGAGTTCAACCATCGATATCAATGATTAAAACGTTGCAGCAAAACCTTAAATTCTGTTTCAAAGGGTTTGTATAAGTTAAAAAAGTTATCAAGATTTAAAGGATTGTTAACGATTTGAACTTGCTCCATTTCCCTTTATTTAATGAGAGTGGTATGAGTAAAGACCAAAAATGCCTGCACTGTTCAAGTTCTTTGGAACCAACCAACAACAGTTTTAACGACTTTTAATTTGGTTATCGATGGGGTATTTCTCACGCATAAGGTTATATGGCAAAGGGGATCTTCAGTGTCTGCGATATGTGATGGATACGTGAGGTACGTGGAAACATATTACCTTGCAAGGTAATGCATTGTTGTTTTTGACGGATATAGCAATTCAGAATACAGCACGACGATGGCAGACCAAATTGAAAAAGTCAGTAGCAGTGGCGGTCCCAGGATTTAATTTCCAGGGGGGGGGCCTCCGGTGGTTAACCCCCCCCCCGGAGAAAATGTGGAATTTAAAGCACAATAACATATTTTTATATGCATTTGAGCTCTAGATCTGCATTTGAATATCTTCAAGCTAATAGTATTATGTTAGCTAATAAAATATTTCGGAGAGGATATATACCTCCCCCCCCAAGGGACCGCCACTGGTCAGTAGATATTCATTCGATCAGAGACACTGAAATCATAGTACAGTTAATCCCCTAAGCAAGTTTTTTGCAAATGTACTAGAGATTATAACAGTGCCAGATGTGCAATTTGTGCATGCAAGAAAATGTCCAATAATTGTTCTCCGTTATGCCAGAACTGCTAAGGGAACTTTTTACATGAAATGCCCATTCTGATGAATGAGGAAGATGAAGAATATACAGGACACCGAATTCTCACTTCAGTAGATATAATAGGACAAAGATACCCCACTTTCGGCGTTTTAGAGGCACTTTTAGGGCACTTTTTATAGGGGAAAAATGAGAAAAATGAGTGGCTCATTTTTTTGGCCACTTTTTTAAAGACCCAGCTCTTGACCTATACACCCCTATATAAATTTTCTATTTTTTTAATACTAAAAATCACGTCTGGAATATGGCTCATTTTTTGGCCACTTTTTTAAAAGACCTGGATCTTGTCCAATACAAGCCTATATAAATGTTCAAACTCCATTAAAATTTCAAATCCACATCTATTCACAAGTATATTCTCAAAATCATGTGAGGTCTGTGCGCGAACTCGGGTGCGCTCTATGGCTATGTGTAAACTATGCCCGACTCAAATGAATGACTGTGAGTGTAACCTAATGACCCCAATCAAAACCAATTGTCAACATTCTCTGCCTGTCTGGTGCCAGTCTGTCTGGGGCAGGTTTAGACAATTACCAAATATGTTTGATTGATTGACCTCAATTATTCAATTGTTCAATTTCAGTTTGTTCAATTTCCATTCCAATTAATTCTAAATTAATTTAGACAATTTTGTGGTATATAAGGGGGGCATTCTACGGAATCATCACTCACTCTTCCACCTGGATCTTCTTGTTATGGTAAGTCTTTGACATCTAAGCTAGACTATTGTAATATGTTGTCGCGTGTCGGGTCATGGGATCAATTGGTGATGTAACTGATGCTTGTACTCATACTCTGTATTTCTTTTAACTTAGGAGTGTAGCTAATTTCCCGAGTCCATTTTTAAAAACATAGCCGAATTCTGTCACTAAGGAACTTGTAAAAAATGTATATAAGTCTATTTTCAAACACTTAGAGTATTTTTTAATATGTACTAAGGGACTTAAAATGTACATACAAGTTATTATTTAAAAACTTAGCCAAATTCACTCATGGGGGGACTTTGAGTCAAAAGTGTGCACAAGTTATTATTTAAAAACTTAGCCGAATTATACTCATGGGGGGGACTTTGAGTCAAAAGTGTGCACAAGTTATTATTTAAAAACTTAGCCGAATTATACTCATGGGGGGGACTTTGAGTCAAACGTTTGCACAAGTTATTATTTAAAAACTTAGCCGAATTATACTCATGGGGGGGACTTTGAGTCAAAAGTGTGCACAAGTTATTATTTAAAAACTTAGCCGAATTATACTCATGGGGGGGACTTTGAGTCAAACGTTTGCACAAGTTATTATTTAAAAACTTAGCCAAACTTCACGCACCGGGGGACTTTGAGTCAAAAGTGTGTACAAGTTATTATTTAAAAACTTAGCCTAATTATACTCACTATATAATTTTGT
The DNA here is from genome assembly GCF_028750875.1 of Macrosteles quadrilineatus. Lineage (NCBI taxonomy): Eukaryota > Metazoa > Arthropoda > Insecta > Hemiptera > Cicadellidae > Macrosteles > Macrosteles quadrilineatus. The sequence continues at coordinate 1,245,197 of NW_026542597.1, forward strand.
CATAGGTAACATAGTCTTCTCTATAACTAACACTCACTCTGTATATATGTAGACTCAGCATTCTCAATTGCTAAAAAGTATTTTTATTTCAGATTTTGGATATAGTTTTGATTTAGAAAATTACAATTGCCAAATCTTATTGTATGAAATTGTTTTGAATATTAAAATTTAAAATTCTGATTTAAATTATTATTTCCCATTAATTGAAATTGTCTAAAATGTAATTTCCACCAATTGTTTTTTTTAGTTACATGCCAACTGTGTGCTGCTTCTCTATCCAAAAAAGTAACTTATTTTGTTATTACTATTTTTAAGTGAGTCAAAAGTGTGTACAAGTTATTTTTTCAAAACTTAGCCGAATCCCAATCACTGGGGACTTTGAGTCAAAAGTGTATATAAGTTATTTTTTTAAAACTTAGCCGAATCTCAATCATTGGGGACTTTGAGTCAAAAGTGTGTACAAGTTATTTTTTTTTAAACTTCCGAATCTCAATCACTGGGGACTTTGAGTCAAAAATATATACAAGTTATTTTTTTAAAACTTAGCCGAATCTCAATCACTGGGGACTTTGAGTTAAAAGTGTGTACAAGTTATTTTTGTAGACTTAGCCGAATCCCAATCACTGGGGACTTTGAGTCAAAAATATATACAAGTTATTTTTTTAAAACTTAGCCGAATCTCAATCACTGGGGACTTTGAGTCAAAAATATATACAAGTTATTTTTTTAAAACTTGGCCGAATCCCAGTCACTGGGGACTTTGAGTCAAAAATATATACAAGTTATTTTTTTAAAACTTAGCTAAATCTCAATCACTGGGGACTTTGAGTCAAAAATATATACAAGTTATTTTTTCAAAACTTAGCCGAATCTCAATCTCTATATAATTTTTTCATAGGTAGTCTTCTCTATATAACTAACACTAACTCTGTATAAATGTAGATTTAGCATTCTGCTAAAAAGAGTTTTTATTTAAGATTTGGAATTTAGTTTTGATTTAGAAAATTTTTAATTGCCAAATATTATTGTATAAAATTGTTTTGAATATTAAAATTTAGAATTATGATTTGAATTATTACTTCTCATTAATTTAAATTGTAAAAATGTAATTTCAACTATATAGAAGATGCCAACCTACTTTTTAATTTCATATATAAAAATGAAGACCACATGTCAACATTGTTTTGCATCGCTCTCCAAAAAAAGCAACCTTATTCGCCATTACAAATTGATACATCAAATGAAGGTATGTAAACTATGTGATTTAATCTGTGATAGTAACATAGCTCTAAAATCTCATATATTACAAACTCATAAGACTTGTAATTTCTGTAAAAGAAATGTTGTTGGTCATTTTAAAAGACACGTAAATTCTTGTAACAAATGTCCATATACAATGATTAAATTTGTTGGTGAATCGATTAAAACTGAACTTAAAAGTACTCTTCAGTCTTGTCCTCTACCAATAAAATGGACTTTAGTAAGGAGAATCAAATTTATAAAATATACAATAGATCAAAATGGAAAATTAGTTAATGAGAAAGAATGTATTGCAGATTTCAGAAGCCTTACTATCCTAACCATTGAGAAGAGAGATTTAAAGCCTCAAATTGAAAATGCTCTTTTAAAGATTGATGCTTCCATGCACAAATATCAAGCGGAAGGTAGTGGATGGATATATGACCACACTAAATATTGGCAGTTGCACGTTTACAAGTATAAGCCCCTAACTCCAACGTCATATATCCCCACACCAAAAAGTATTCAATCAAAACATGCAGTTTTAAATATAAAGAATTCTGACAATAAATGCTTCCTTTGGTCAATTTTAGCAGCTTTACATCCAAGGAATGCTAAAAATGCTGAAAGGGTATCGAAATATGCACCCTATGTAGGTCAGTTGAACATGACAAATATAAAATATCCCGTAAAAATATCTGACATAGATCAATTTGAAAGAAAGAATAATATAAGTGTTAATGTATTTGGAGTTGAAGACCGAAAATTTTTATACCCATTAAGAAGAACCAAACTGAATAGTAATACTCATATAGATCTATTATTATTACAACAAGGTCGTAAATCACATTACTGTTTAATTCGTGATTTTGATAGGTTAATGCTACGGTCTACAAAACAAGACCACAAGAAGTATTTTTGCAAGTTTTGTTTACAACATTTTTACACCAAAGATAAATTGGAATGTCATATAACATATTGTAAGAACTTTGATGCACAAAGAGTGGAAATGTCTAAACAAGATACATTACAATTTAAAAATTATAAATATCAACTTAAAGCCCCATTTGTAATTTATGCAGATTTTGAATGTTTTATAAACTCTAACAACCATACTCCATCTGGATTTGCATTTGTCGTAGTAAAAGATTCTAAGATTATTTCTGAAGAGTTATATAGTGGCGAAAATGTTATGGATGTGTTTTTCGAAAGATTATTTGAGACTTATGATTTTATTAAAAGTCAAATGGCAATATATATTCCTCTTGTAATGACTACTGAGCAAGAGGCATCTTTCCAAAACTCAACACATTGTCATATTTGTGAAAAGCCTCTATATTTTGATAGGGTACGAGAACATTGTCATTCAAATGGCCAATACCGTGGAGCTGCCCACAATGATTGTAATTTAAACTATAAAGTAACAAAGAAAATACCAGTATTCTTCCATAACTTGAAAAATTACGATGGACATTTAATAATGCAACACTTGGGAAAATATAATCGTAAATTAAATTGCATAGCCAAAGATATGGAAAAGTACATTTCATTCTCTGTTGATGATTTAGTATTTTTAGATTCCTATAACTTTCTGTCCCTTCCATTATACAAATTAGCTTCCAATTTAAATACATTTAGATTTATAGACAATCCACTACTACAACGCAAAGGCGTATTTCCCTATGAATATATGACAGGACCAGATAAGTTTGCAGAGTCTCTACCTCCAATTGAAAAATTTTACAGTACTTTAACTAAAGAACATATCTCTCCCATTGAATATGAACATGCAAAACATATCTGGACCCATTTTAATATACATAATTTACAAGAATATCATGATTTATATCTTAAAACAGATGTATTGCTACTGGCTGATGTGTTTGAGACATTTAGAGACCTGTGTTTAAAGGATTACAAACTTGACCCCGTACATATGTATTCACTTCCAGGACTAACATGGGAAGCTTGTCTTAGAATGACTGGTATAAAATTACAATTATTTCAAGATATTGACATGCATTTGTTCATAGAAAGTGCAATCAGAGGAGGAGTCAGTATGATTTCTACACGTTACGCTAAAGCCAATAATAGATATATGGGCAAACATTATGATCCCAATCAAGAAAGTGTGTATTTAATATATTTAGATTGTAACTCGCTATACTCCACAGCTATGTGTGAGACACTACCCGTGGATGGATTTTGTTGGACGAATGAGATAGACTACAAAAACAATCAAAATGATGAGTTTGGATACATTTTAGAAGTTGATTTAAAATATGATAAAAGCTTACATGATTTACATAATGACTATCCATTAGCACCTGAGAAAATGAATGGCAAATTAATACCTAATTTAAATGACAAAACTAAATATATTTTACATTATAAAGCATTACAAAAATATGAAGAATTGGGTTTGGTTGCTACAAAATACTATAGAATTTTAAAATTTAGACAGTCTAAATGGCTTGCGCCCTATATTAATTTTAATATTGAAAAACGCAAATGTGCTAAAAATGATTTTGAAAAAGACTTTTACAAATTGTTAAATAATAGTCTCTTTGGTCGAACAATTATGAACCAACGCAAGTTTCGTGATATATATCTCAAGGATGAGTCACTATTAACTAAATATGTCACTAATCCAAGGTTCGACTGTAGCAAAAAGTTCGATAACAATTTACATGCTATACATTTAAATAAATTAGTTGTAAAGTTTAATAAGCCGATATATTTAGGAATGACCATTTTGGATATCAGTAAAGTAATAATGTATGATTTCCACTATAATTATATGTCAAAATTTAAGAACAAAAGATTTCTTATGACAGATACAGATTCTTTAATGTATTCTATAGTTACAGAGGACTTTTACAAGGAAATAGAAAGTGACTTGCACTTTTTTGATACCTCTGGATATAGTAAAGACCATTTCTTATACTCTGATAAAAATAAAAAAGTCACAGGCAAGTTCAAAGACGAATTAGATGGTCATATTATGTATGAATATTGTGGTTTAAGACCAAAGTTATATTCTTATATTCCTCTAAAATGGTTATATGAAGAAGACAAGCAAGCTTTAGAGGTGAAGAAAGCTAAAGGAGCTGATGGTGCTACAGTTAAACATCTCCTCAGACATCAACATTATTTAAACTGTCTTGCAACTGGGCAAGATTATTATGAGAATGTGACAAGAATTAAATCTACAAATCATCATCTTCAAACCTTAACCATGAACAAGAAAGTACTATCGTTTGACGATGACAAGGGGTTTATTCTGGAAGATGGCATCAATACTCTTGCGCTTGGTCATTATAAAATTGATCAAACATAAATCTATATTTGCCATTATTCTTTGACCTTTCTTTGTCTATTACAAAAAAGCCATATTTAGTTTTATCCCAACATTGATGACAGAGATTTCTAAATTGGTTAAATGAAAAGTCATTACCAACATGATTGTTATATACATGTTTTAAATTTAAATCATCTTGTTTAAATAATATTAGGAAATTTACATTATCACGTAAATGTTTATGTACTTTGCTGTAAGATTGACACAAGTAAAAACAGTTAATATTTTTATGTCGACCCATTGAAAAAAATTGTGTAATATTTTGACTATTTATGTCATCAAATACAACAACTGACTGTGATTTTACATCATTTGGTGTGATTTCACAGTCAGTAAACGTGTGTAATTTCACTTCGTCACACAAACTAAATATTTCAATTATTTTTTTATATTTTTCTTGTTCTAAAGATTTAGATATTAAATATAAGTTTGTAAATTTTAATCCTTCCTTTTTCACAATTAAATTGTAAATTACAACCGTCTTCCCACTTCCACTTGGACCACAAATAACACATCGAATATTGGTAGGAAATAGACCCAACTTCTTTGGTATATTTTCCTTAGTATGTACTATTTTAAATTTATGTTTTTGTTGAATAAAAGACATTTTTTATATAATAAAAATGGTGAAAAATAATAAGAAAACATGTAAAAAGGGCAAAGGTTTATTCTTAAAGCCTTACAGGGGTCGAGGGTTATTGAATACTCTTATAAATAATCTTCCATTTCCACTTCACATACCATCATATCGGTACTGTGGACCTGGAACGAATATACGTCAAAATTTAGCCAAAAATGTACCTCCAAAAAATAAGCTAGACTCTTATTGTAAAGAGCATGACATATTCTACATGAATAATCCTGATACCGCTGCTCGGAACAAAGCAGACATGAGATTAGCAGACTTAGCTTGGACTAGAGTAACGGCAAATGACGCAAATCTTGCTGAAAGAGCTGCAGCTTATGCGGTGACAAATTTGATGAAGGCAAAAGCAAAAATGGGAATGGGATTAAAATTTAATAAAAAAGATGGACAACTACCAGCTGTTAGAGGCCGCAAAAGACGTGCCTCACTTCCGGGGGGTGTACCTAAAAAACGAGCTAAAAAATCTAACACCAAAAGTAAAAGAGTGCGGAATAGTTAATTTAGACAGTTCATCTGGCACACATTGGACAGCATATCGTAAAAATAAAGATATTGTAATTTATTTTGACCCATTTGGAATCCAACCTCCAAAAGAAGTAATTAAATATTTTGAGGGACATAAAATATTCTATACAACCGATCAAATACAAGATTTAAATAGTTCTATTTGTGGAATTTTATGTTTATCATTCATAAAAAATTTTTGTTTATAAAAATGGATTCATTTACTATAACATTTTCGGGTACAGAGCCAGAGCTAAAGTCAGTGTTCTTTCCTCCCATAGAATTAAATGATGATTATGTAATTGGATTAGTAGATTTTCAAAGTTATAATTCTATATTTAATGTAAAAAAACCACTTAATACTTTAACATATTACAAAGTAGAGAAAAAAACATTACCAAAGGGAGAGATCTTAGTTGATGATTTAAACCAGTTATTAGATGGTAAACTTAAAGTTATAATACATAAGAATGGAGAAGCATTAATTAATACTAAAGTCAAACTTTTATTCAAAGGGCTTATTCTAAAATTAAATCAACTTAAAGGCAACAAATTAACCATTAAAGAAGGTGATGATGTTTTCTATTATGACCACAAAGCTCCAGTTACAATAGAAATTTCTGAAGGAACATATGAGGTGGTTGAGCTTGCAAAGGAAATTCAAAAGCAAATCCCAGACTTTTTCCTTACAGCTAATAATAAAACTATGAAAGCGACATTACTTTCTAGCCACGTGTTTGATTTTACAAAACCATGTTTAGGGTCTGTTTTATTGGGATTTAAAGGTGTTTCTACTCCTGGTGTTCAGTTTGAATCTACAAATAAAATAAACATTAATAATGTAAATGTGATTAGAGTAAAATGTAATATTGCAAACGGGTCCTATTTAAACGGAAACAAATCACACACCATACATAGCTTTTATCCAGAAGCTCCTCCTGGCTACAAAATTATTGAAGTTCCAAGAAATATTATATATTTTCCTGTAAATAAGAGAAGTTTAGATGTTGTCAGTATTACATTTGCCGATCAGCATGACAAGGCAATTGACTTTAATGGAGAAGAAACTACAATTACTTGTCATATAAAAAAGATATGAGAATTTATAAGAATTTATCTATAAGTGTACAAAATGCTAGGTTCCTACGATCAATAGGACTAAAGTTAAAATTTTCTATTAATAAAAATGGAAGATTTTCTAGACGTTACAGGGAAATCCCAATTCGACGATAGTGTGGTTAAAATTACAAATCACTCCTATGTTCCCCACAACACTTTGGCAATAAATAATTCCGATGAAATTCGAATATGTATTAATAATCAAGATTTGCTAACTCTCCCGTGTAGGAGTTATCTGTATATTAAGGGAGAAATTGAAAATCATGATAAAGGTCATTTTATAAATAATGCATTTGCATTCTTATTTGATGAAATTAGATATGAAGTCGCAGGTAAAGAAATAGACATTGTAAGAAACCCAGGAATTTCTAGTCTTATGAAAATATTGAGCTCTTACAATAAAACTACTAAATTGTCAAATGTGGCATTTGATTCTGACACAAATTTAAAAGAGTTCCATAAAAGTGGCAAGTTTAGTACTTGTTTGCCATTAGAACTGTTAATGGGTGTATTTGAGGATTTTAATAAGGTATTAGTAAATGTCAAACAAGAATTGGTGTTAAAAAGATCCAAAAATGATTTGAATTGTATATTAACAACCACTAGTGCTCCAGCCAGTGGTACTGCTGATATGATTCCTAAAATTACACTTAACTCAATTCAATGGGTGATGCCACATGTAATACCATCAGATGGGGAGAAGTTACAATTACAAAAGATGTTACTGCAAAATAAAAATTTGCAAATTGCATTTAGAAGCTTAGAGTTGCATGAACTTCCATCATATCCCAATACCACAAGACATACATGGTCAGTAAAGACATCTTCAAGTTTGGAGAAGCCTAGGTATATTATATTTGGTTTCCAAACAGCTAGGGATAATAGTGCACGAAAAAGAACTGATGAATTTGATCACTGTAAGTTAAAAAATCTCAAAGTATTTCTAAACTCTGAATATTATCCTTATAGTGATTTAAATCTCGACTTTGAAAATGGAGATGTCTCTAAAGCTTATGAGATGTTTATGAGGTTTAGAGAGACTTACTATAATACTATCCCAGATCCTATGATTAGTAGGGCTGAGTTTATGAAGAAATATCCACTAATTGTAATAGACTGTTCTAGACAGAACGAAACAGTGAAGGAAGGAATTGTTGATATTAAATTAGAGATTGAAACTGCAGAAAATGTGCCAGCAAATACATCTGCATATTGTTTGATAATACATGATAAAGTGTTTGAGTACAATCCTTTGTCAAATGAGATAAATAAAATGTAAATAAAAGATGAAAAACATTCAACAAGAATTGGTTGACTCTGCAAATCAAATACGAGAGAAATATAGAGCTTTAAAACGTGGCAAGTTTCTAGAGGCTGAAGAGAGGTTCCAAACATTCCAACCTTTAATAGAGCCATTACAAGAATTAAAAAAAATCGCCAAAACAGAGAGGCCTCGAATGGAGATTCTCCCAATGACTCCATCTAGAATACCAATAATACCAAGATTACAACCATTACAACAATCTACTCCACAGAAATTAGATTTTGGTCTTTTAGCATCAGACTATTTAGGAAATTACCTCAGTAAAAGTAGTATGACAGACACTACATATGGTATTAGACGAGAAGCAAATAAATTTTTTATTGGAAATAAGGAAGTTGATATTGCCAATGATGATGTTACAATTGCAAATAAAACCTACAAGGGGACAAAAGGTTTGTGGCAATTGTTAACTTTAAAAGAACCTGAGGATTATACTCCGACTGATTTGCAAAATTATAAAGAAATTTTGGAAGCTACAAATGGACATTTAAAGAGTTACAAAGATGGTGCACCAATTTCAAGTAATAGACATGCTAAATATCTTAATATAATTAAACCTCTTTTTAAATCTGTTGGTGAAGGTTTGAGACAAGTGACTGGTAAGAAAATAGACTATATTTATTGGGATGATCCTAATGAGCTTGTAGATAGGTTAAGACTTCTTTGGCTAAGTCGCCAAGCCGGTAACTCAGGAGTGGATAATGAAATAGATTCCATTATTGAGGAATTGAGAGAAAGTGGAATTATTTATTAAATAAAAATATGTTTATAGATAAATTTTATCGTTTATATAATCCATATAATAAGCCTGCAGAACCCAGGGCTAGTAGTGAACCTACTTTAAATTTACAAGACGATAGTTGGAATGGTTTAAACCGTAAACTTGGTAATGTTAAAGATGGGGAGTTTGTAGATGATGTATCAACTTTGGGACAGACATTAACTAGAAAAGGTGATGTCTTCTTACAAGGTAAAACTAAATATGAGTTTTTAGAATCCAAGAATAAAAATTGGAATGCTAAAAAACGGAAAATTACTAATGTGGAAAAGGGTGAAAGTTTAGATGATGTGCCCACTTTACAACAGACTTTAATACGAACAGCTGGTGGTACATTTGTACAAGACAATAATAATTATGAATTTTTAGAATCAGAGAATGGTATTTGGAATGCTAAGAAACGGAAAATTACTAATGTGGAAAAGGGTGAAAGTTTAGATGATGTGCCCACTTTACAACAGACTTTAATACGAAAAGAAGATGGTAAATTTGTACAAGACAATAATAATTATGAATTTTTAGAATCAGAGAATGGTGTTTGGAATGCGAAGAAACAGAAAATTAGTAATTTGATGGAAGGTACAGATAGTAAAGATGCTGTGAATGTTTCACAAGTTCCAAAAATGGAAGCAGGCTATTGGAGTTTTAATAGTAAAAGGTTAGTACGTGTTAAACCTGCCATTGATGACACTGACTGTGTTATAAAAGAACAGACTATAACTTTTGATAAAAAAGAAAAATGTTGGGATGCCAAAAAACAATTCATAAGAAATCTACCAGAGGGGGAACATTTGGATTATATTTGTCTAATGTCACAATCTATGCATTATGATGGATCAAAATTTGTATATGGAGAAAAAAAATTTAATTTGATGGAATATAATCCTGATTTATTAGTTGCTGACCCCACATCTTTGAGTGGATTTAAGTATATAGATAATAGACCATATATACCAGAAAACTATGTATTTAAAAGAATGGAAGATAATCTATTGATTGGGGCTAATGGTGATGTATTTAGAGTTACAGGAAAGGATGATGTTATAAAAAATGAATGAAATTGCATACGAACTTCATAAACCTGCAAGAAAGAATTTCATTAGAAGGTCTTTTAAAGTATTAGGTATAAATGAAACCGTACAAATAGATTTAATTGATATGCAAAACTATGCTAGAGAAAATTCTGGCAATAAATATATTTTAACTTTAATAGATACATTTTCTAAAAAAGCTTATGCTGCTCCACTAAAGAATAAGACAGGGTTAGTGGTTACAGAAGCCATTAAAACCATTCTACCAAAGGGGGTTAAAAACATTCAATCTGACAATGGAAAAGAATTTTTTAATCAATATTTTAGCAAACTAATGAAAAAATTAAATATTAATCACTATCACACATTTTCTACAACTAAGGCTGCAATTGTGGAGAGGTTTCAGAGAACTTTAAAGAATTGGTTATATAGGGAATTTAGTGCTCAGGGGAGTTATAAATGGTTGGATTTACTTCCAAAGTTAATTCGAAAATATAATAATAAAGTGCATAGATCTATAGGAATGAAGCCTAACCAAGTAAATGTTAAGAATAGTAAATATGTACATGAGAGGTTGACTTCTAAAGTAGAGCAAGTTAAAAAGCCAAGATATAAGGTAGGTGATAGCGTAAGGATTTCCAAGTATAAACATGTTTTTAGTAAAGGTTATACTCCAAATTGGACAGGGGAACTATTTACAATAGCAGAAGTTAAGAATACAAAGCCTGTGACTTATATCTTGAAAGATGAAAATGGCAATATAATCAGGGGAGGCTTCTATACAGAGGAGTTGTTAAAGACCAAGTATAAGGACATGTATTTGGTAGAGAAGATAATTAGGAAAAAAGGTGATTCATTGTATGTCAAATGGCTTGGGTTCCCAAGTAGCCAGAACTCATGGATTTCCACTAAGGATGTCCAAGGGAGCACGTCATAAGCCAGGAGCATGCCCGAGTTCACGCACAAACCTCACATAATTTTGAAAATATACATGGGAATGGATGTGGATTTGAAATTTTAATGGAGTTTGAACATTTATATAGGCTTGTATTGGACAAGATCCAGGTCTTTTAAAAAAGTGGCCAAAAAATGAGCCATATTCCAGACGTGATTTTTAGTATTAAAAAAATAGAAAATTTATATAGGGGTGTATAGGTCAAGAGCTGGGTCTTTAAAAAAGTGGCCAAAAAAATGAGCCACTCATTTTTCTCATTTTTCCCCTATAAAAAGTGCCCTAAAAGTGCCTCTAAAACGCCAAAAGTGAGGTATCTTTGTCCTATTATATCTACTCACTTCGATAGCCAATATTGAGTCTAATCAACAAAAATTGAATGACGGAGATGTCCTAGATGGTGGTTTTCAGTTCCAGATGGCACCAGTTTTTGGGACAGAAGTCGGACCCTCTCGTCCCAAGTGAGCCAGACCATGAACAATAGTATTAAGTCTTGGTTTCGGTAATTGTTATTAATAAACCTGGACAAATATAGCTACAAACATAATCTTTTTAATTTTTAGTGTAATAATTATGCCAAAATTACTTGTTTCCATGACAAATATACATAACTTATTTAAATTCATATAGACTATTTTTAATACAATATATACGATTGATATATTATATTATATAGGTTAGTGTTCAAAAACCTGTTTTCTATCCTGATTGATGTGAAACAACAACAGGCTAATGGATTATATAAACTTATTTGACAAATAACGCGTGAAAAATCAATTTATTTGAGAATATTTATATTATTTTGAGAATATCTTTTAAACCAATGCATATACGGAAGAAATGAATATGACCATTCTTGTAGAGAATTTTATCATCTTTCTTTTTATAATTTACATTTTTTCCGTACGATGCACGGTTTTCAGTTTAGAAGTAAAAAACTAAAAAATGGGGTCTTTCCCCCCTCCCCCCGCTGAAGCAGCAGGGCCAGGGGCGGGGACTTTTGGTATTTTTATCTTCTAACTACCCCGAACACATTCCCGCAGAAAAAAAATTTCCCCCTCTCCATGTCCTCTACACCCCCCTTTTGAGCATTCATTGACTGGACTATTAGTTGTTGATAAGTTTGTAATTAAGTTTGATAATTAGTTGTTGATTTATATGAAACCTTCAACACCTCAGTAAAAAATAAGATGAACATTTTTACCAAATAAAAAACATGGAAGCTTTCGAAGATGGACATTGGACATTGGAAGGTTCTTTAGAAAGATTTCGAGGTGAACAAAATAACAAAATATAGTTGCAAAAATAGAAAAAATAATTTGCAAAGTTTTGAAAACAAATAAAAATGAATGAAAGCACCCAATTTTAAATGTCATTTGTATGAACTCGCGCTGATTTTGTTATAGTTGGCAATTTTCCTGGAGACGAAACGGTTATCACTTTTACAAAAGAATTATTCAGTTTAAGTAATTAAAATGTCACGTAAAGTATGTAAGCCTATATCAGAGACCAATCTCTTAAAAATTCAAGTTGTAAAAGTTAGTTTGAAATAGATTCCTGAAAAAGGTCCCGGTAACATGAAATAAAATTAACGAATTAGGTTAGCAAAAGCTGGCTGGCGAAAGAGTTTTAACTCCGGTTCACCATTCAACTCAGGTTTCTCGTCAGCCTTTTCACCGGAATGTAACAATCGTGAGAGTACCGCCTCGGGCAAGCATTGCAAGTTCACTGACCGAAAAAAGTTAAAATTTTATTTAAAATATGATTGATTTCATGGGGAGAATAGGTTTTCGTGGACCAAATGTAAAAAAAATGTATTGTTGACTCAAATTATGTTGCATGTTTTAATAATATTTTTCTTATACACCCCTTAAGCTACATTTCAAAAAACACTACATTTTAAAAAACTACATTATATGACTACATTACATAACAAAATTAAGAATAATCTTTTGGTGTACACATACCCAAAAACAAAGTAAATACGTTGTTTGGTTTCGTTTATAAATGTTTAAAGCCAAAAACTCAGTTTAACATTTGTTGTGCCTTAGCTCACTAAGAAGCGTTGGTTGGACTTGTGTATACAGGGAAATTAATTTATTCACTAATTCCTCAATTGCTATGCAATTTATAATTACCCTGTGTAGAAATCAGCCAACTAGAGGTATTTTTTATACGATATGAAATAGTTAGCTGTAGGGTTTTTTGTTTTGTAAGGCAACAGACCTAACTCTGGGCGTGCTCCTACTTTACAAGTTGGCCTTTTGCTAGAAAGCATAAACTAATAATGCCTCATTGACTAATTAAATCTGAGTCGAGAATGGGTCTTGCATGTAACTAGCTGGGTAATAATCAAACCGGTGACCTCTAGATTCGAAGGCCTATATAGGCCTATTATTGTTGCAGCCAGTAGTGTTGATACCTATATAAATTGGTTACCCAATAATTTTAAGTAAAGGAATTGGTATTGAATAAAATTGTCTCCAAGCAGTATTAATGATCTGTGGTGATAAAGGACATTTATTCAATTACCCAGCTGTGTAAGTTTTGATGAATAGGATAACCAGAAGCGTTTTTTTTTTCGTTTGGCCACCCAAAATAGTTTACCTATGCACACATTTTACAAGCTATGTTAAATAAGCTACTCCCCTATCGGGAAGTTCGCTTAAAGTTTAAACAGTCCACTTAATCATCGTAATCCGATAATGTAACTAAAACAACGCAGTTTGTTAAACAGTGAATAAGTAAGTTTTATCTCTGTCCCAGAGGTGGTTTTGGTTTGTTTGTCAATGTTTATAATGCACAGTTGTATGATTAGTAGGATATTCTACCTCATAACGTACCCTAAATATCCTCTACTCAGCAACTTGATGTAAACCTAACGAGATAAATTTAGATTTTTCTATATAGATTCAAATATTGCCTTTAAAATATCCAGATATAAATAAGTGAACTACAATTATTAACTTTTTCTCCATAAGAATAAAATTGGAATTTTAAATGTAAAGATTTGTTTTTAAATTTTATCTGTAACTTTTTTATTTTACAACAACGCTACCATAGATAATTGTTTGTTGTTTTAATATCTACAAGATGAGTTGAGTAAAAAGTTTTCATGTTTTAAAAGTAAAAAACCATTTTTGAAAATATTGAAAACTAGGTACATAACACCTTGTTCCTATCACCTGACCCTACTGGTTTGTAGAACATAATCAGACTTATTCGACCCTACTCGTTCATGCCAAGTTTGACCAAAATCGGACAAAATTTACTCGAAGTATAAAATCAAATCAAAATTTCTGTATTTCGTATAAAACAATCATTTTTACAGTTTTTACAAAATATCATATTACAATAGAAATATAACTGAATACTTTAAAATATACGAAATTAATCCCACATGGGAGAACCCCTGCATGGGGGTGAGTCATTTTATACTGTAATAAGAAAGAAAAAGAAAGTTTTATACATAGTAAGAAACAAAAAAAAACTTCTTCATACAAAAAATACATTCATACATATCGTGTTTACAGACACACATATGTACATATATAATGTACATGTGTGCTTATATACATATGTATATATATATACATATGTCACATATATATATATATATATACCAACAAAGGCTTCTAAACTAATGTTGCTTTTTACCTCTGGGGACAATCAAACGAAAGAGTAAATTGATCCCGGTCGATCTCTTGCCATGTGACCTTCGGAGCGAAGGACAAATAATTATAGTTCAGTTGGCTGTTACCAGCTACATAACAGTTATATTAGCAACAGATCATCTCAGTACATAAACTATTTCAGGTTCTTAAAACAATAACCCCATGTAACTCTATCATATTTAAGGAGGAAAAACCTATGAAATCACTTGAATAATTTAATTAATACAAATGTATAACAATGCTGATATTTTAACCACAAGGGGTAGAGCACCGGCTTGTGTCGTAACTCATAGTACGGTTGACCCTTCTACCTCTAGGGCTTAATTAGTTAATAATCACAATAACTTTGCCTATAATAACTCTGGGATACGATGAAGGCTATTAGAGCTAATAAACATTGGTGATATTGTAACATGGTACATTCGCTGGAAAATCAATGTGGAATATATACTTTCTTTAGTGTTTCTTACTCAATAATAAAATATTTTAGAAGGGAAAATGTTTAGTTTGTGAAATTTTAATATTAAACATTTTCCATGTAAACCAAAGATAACTATTAAGATAACTTAATAAAAGCCAAAGGAGCCACTTTAAATAACATAATAAGAATAATGACCTGTAAAAAATTTTCTCGATTTACAAGATAATATAATCTTGGTGGGCATGTTACTTCTCACATTTAATTTAGCAAACAAAAATAAAACCATTCATAAAAAGGGTTTCAATACATTCAAATTTCTTTATGTTATCTACAACTAATTTAGCTATTCAGCGTGACAGGTTGACTAGAGCCATCAAGTTGATTACATTCTGGCAATCAATGATATCTCCAGTTGATACTTAGTCGTGTAACTAATATCGACGTAAATCAATATACATTGTTTTATAATTCACTTACAATCCACTCTACTAATGCCATATGCCATTATGTTCCATTTTGCCATATAGGTACAAGTCAAGCGTGTAAGTGTACTAAGATGTCTGATTAACTATAGATCTGACATGCACTTTGTAGTACAGTGTTTTATAAATTGACGAAGTCTTAAGAATGTAAAATAATCAAAAATATAATAGCTTGGATAATCTTTGTAAAAACCTATATCTGTCAAAATGGATTGATTTGCAGCTTAAAAGAGCTGCGATCATATTTTAATGTTTAAGGATTAATACATTCATGGACTACTTATTATAAGCTACCATATATTGTACTTAATAACTTATAAACCTGTACTTAAGACTAGTGCTACTAGTGTGCCCTAGACAACAACTATCACAATATTTAGTGGGGTCAGGTGTGTTACTATACATGCTAGCAACAACAATAGCAAACTTTCCTCATACACTGGTATTTATTGTGCGGGTTTACTTGATAACATCATTGCAATTACAAACTAAGGACATTTATTTTAACACCAAAAACTTACTCAACTCTGCAACTTGTAACCTTGCCATGCACCTTAACCACTTTGCTTGTCCAATATTTAGTCCTGGGATTGGGTTTAAATTTTTTTTCGATTACAAATATTATTTTAATAAGTTGTTCACCTTGTGATAAAATATCTTGATGGAGCTTCTCTAAAGAGTTCTATAGAAGGTTCCAAATTTATTGATCAAAACTTAATACAACGTTTTACAAGTTTCAATGAAACCATATTAATGGTGTTTAAAAAACAATCCTTTGAGTAGTCATATACACTAAGTTAATTAAATCAATTTCATAACAAAGCAGGCTGAGAATTGAATTAGCATAACAGACGCTTCCGTGGAGAGCTGGATGTTCTTGTCTTAATCTGAAACCAGAAATAAAATAAAACCTTTGAGTGTCATTAAACATTTAATTATTGAGTTACTTTTATGGTACATAATGAGAAAAATATTTCTTTACTACAGCATTTTATTGATGGAACTTTAATAACTGACTGAGGCCTATAATTTGGCAAATCCACACAGAATATTTAATTACCTGTCATTTATCCCTTAAATGTGTCAATGTGAGTACTTATTACTATTCTTGTCCCTACGGCACCTAAACGAAAGGATTAAACTAAATACAAAATGATTGTTGATCTTATAAAAAATACCTATTTTATTTACACAAAAGGTTTTATAATGCATTTATAAAAGGATATTAATGTACTTTTTTACCATACATTCATAATATATTAATTATTTGGAGGGTTCTCCAAATATTTTCCAATGAATAAGGTTTGCCAATTGTTTGATAATTTATTTTATCTTTGAATTAAAACATTCAACATTTTAAATACAGGGGTAATTTGTCGTACAATCTTAGTTCCACATATTGAGAGCTGGTCAAAAATGTAGTCAACTTGTGACGTGGTAATCTTAAATTAAATATACTCCTTGTGTTGTAATTATGTGTAAAATTTTTCGTCTGACAATTTGTGTGTGTGTTATGGATCCAATTTAGAACCATTTATTTATAATCCTAATGTATATACATTGTTGTTTAGATTAAATTAAGGTGAGATGTATGTTTATAAAGTTTGGCAAATTTATTCATTTTATTCTCAGTTCTAAACATTTCAATAAAAAAATACACTAGACTACCTTCCCTGTAACATTGAACCTAATTAATCTTTCACTTTAATGTTATTTTAATAAGGAATAAATCTGAAAACTTTAAGAAAATATTTTAGTTAAAATTTAACCATGGAAATTGAAATTCGCTTAGTCTGCGGGTTTGCTGTGACAGGACATTATAATTAGGCCTATCGATTTTAGTTTCAGTCAAAACTCTTTTTTGTCCACAGTAGAAAAGAGAGTTAAAAACTTTGATGATATGATTTAATCCCACAAACACAGTTCGGCATTAATTAGCAGAACTTGTACCTCATTATTGATGAGAGGTTGTAACTCAGAATGTCACGTTGATTGTAGCTTTACGTTTTCTCGTAGTTTACGTTATGACATTTACGTTATGATTAATGATAGTTTTCACGGTATATAAATAATTTAGAGGCTCAACTCGTTATTCCAAACATAGTCTGATCCTAATATGGCTAAGGAAAGCATGTCTCTTTTTCTTTTATAAAATTTTTTTTGGATTATAATTATCATCCAATGTCAAACTATTTAGGCCTACTGTGATTTTTTAAATGAAATCAAATAAAAAATCACTTTATTTAGCTTGAGAAATATACAGGGATACATGATGGTTGGTAGGAATAGTATTCCCCCGAATGGACTGCAAGCCCGTGCTCGAGAGAAGAGCTCTTACCAGCAGGAAATATGTATTGTTTATTGTCCATAGGTCAAAAACAGGTGCACAGTTTGTAAATAATATGTACATCTAAACTCTGTAATAAATATCAGGAGCTCTTGTAAATATATGTATACTCGAATATTATTTAACATATAAACAACCTAAGCAACAATAAAAATATATGTATCTTATGCTATATATGTAGAAAAGTTTATGTTGAATGTTGTTAAAGTTGATTATTGTTTGTCACCCGATTGGTTATGTGTTGCTGTTTACAATTTAATTAGTTTCATAAAATGAAAGAAGACTTTAATTTTTTACGGCAATATCAAAACTGTTCTAAATCAATATACAGATTGTTTCCAAATTGTCTGCACATATATTTGTGGACTTGTTCCTCGGGCTGAGACAAACATAATGCCGCATAAGTACGTTATGGGTCTAAAATGCCTAGATTTATGTTACTTGGTCTCTTTGTGATTTTTAAGAATTATTTTATGTCCTGGTCATCTTTCAAGATAGAATGTTCAAAAATGGTATAAATATGAAGTATACATGGTAAAAAGAGCTAAAAGAATTGTTCAAATAACTTAATCCGCTTCAATAAGGCGGTCAATTAAAATCGTTAATGCCAAATTTCATAAAAACCTTAAATACTAAGAAAATTATTTTCAAGTTCAAAAAGTTAAATACCCCCGCTGCAGCAAACCTGCAGACTAAGCGAATTTCAACTTGTCTGATTACATTGTTACTCAAATATTTCCATAAATAAGACATATTTATTCCCTATTTAAATAACATTAGATTTAACAAGTGCTTAGGTTTGCTGCTACGGGGAAGGTAAAAAGTGTTTTTTGACCATACGTGAATAGTATGGGATGAAATAAATAAATTTGCCAAATTTTATCAATATATATATCCATAAACAAGTAAACTACAACAGTTTTTATTTTCTTCATAAGAATAACATGGGAATTTTAAATTAAACTATTTTTGAATTTTCTCCGTGACCGTTAGGCATACAACAGCGCTTCAATATACTAAATTATTTCTTTTTTTAAGCTCTACAAAACGGTTTCGAAAGAAATTGCAAAATCTTTTGTTTTTAGGGTAAAGAATGGGAAAAAAACAATTTTACCCCATAAAACCCCCAATAAACCCCTGTTCCCATTGTCCGATTGTGCTGGATCGCGAACTCGTTCGAATAAACGTAGGTTTACACGTTTGTACCAAATTTCATCAAAATCGGATCATTTTTGCTCGAGTTATCGCGCTAACGGACATATATATATATGAATTTGAACGGATGGTGTTTTTGGCCTCTAGGGACCTCAAAATGAAAAAAAAATCCGTCCCGCGTCCAGGTCTTACCATGAGTACTACGGTAATAGCTTATTCCCTATATGGGAAATTCGCTAAAAGATTAAATCTAAATCAAATAAGACTTTTTAAAAAAAAATCTTATGACAAACAACCGAGTTATCAGTTTGTTCTATATTCGGTTATGCAATTTAATAGGACTATCATACTGTTCTTAGGTTAGGTTTATTATAGCTATTTACAGAGCAGTATGGTACATAGTCCTATTAAATTGCATAACCGAATGTAGAAATACACTGATAACTCGGTTGTTTGTCATCCGATTTCAACAAAGAAGGTCTCATTTGATTTGGAATTTTTTTTTACCTTAAAAACGATGTTCTTAATATTTACGGTTTTCATGAAATTTTGCATTACAATTTTAAATGTCCGCCATGTTGAAACGGTTCGAGATATTGGAACAAAATTTTGTAATCTCTGTTTACTTTCTAAACTACATATTTATAGAAACTTTTAAAATTATATCTTGAAAAATGCCCAAGATATAAAATAATTCTTAGAGATCACAACCAGACCGATAAACAATAAACGGTATCAGCATTCTGACACATACTTTCTTCCATAAGCTTGTCAACAACCTTTATCATGGGTAAGCGGTGAGAGTAAATATGATATTTTGTAGTTAAAAATCACAGAAGTTGCAATAACTTTTGAGCCATAATTGTTACAGCAATGGGAGGAAACAAGTCCATAAAATATTTCTAGATAATTTGCAAACACCCTGTAGAAATATAGTTAGTAACTATTCTAGGAAATTCTACAGATTGATAGCTTGCTTGATTTGTCCATTACTAATTCAACTTCAGATAAAGTATCAATTTGGACAAGACCGGTTCAGCGAGGTAACATCAGAGCGAGGTTGATCCTGAAAGCTTAAATCAAAGCTGATGAATATCCCATAAAGCTCAACATGCATAACAATAGAGGCTACATGGTAACTTCAACTGGCAACAATAGTATAAACCCAAACAAAAGTCATGTTAAAACCATCCATTATATTATACACGGTTGTTTCTCGTTCCTCAATTTAAAACACATGCCTAGTAGCACAGCCACCTCTGAAGGCGACGATGAATATTGTAAAGCATAGAGTATACGATAAAATCATTGATTTTTCGCATATAAATCATGAAGTTGGTCCTGATATTATTATATGTGTTAAATACGTTATATTATTACTATTAATTATGTTACTTTTAATTTTGAGACCCATTACAGTAATATTTATTTTATCTATAAAGCCTCGTCTACTTAAATGATCCTTAGGACTGCAAATTATGATATATTTTAAAATGTGGTAATAAAGTAAAAAGAAATTACTTGGAATAAACTTTTCTTATATAGTGGTATTATTAAAAATATGAAATTTATAAGTGTACTCTTTACAGCCTTACAATTAGTGTACACCAATATTATCATCATATTTTTACAGTAGACCTCTATGGAAATGGGTTTATGATTAAAATTAATGCAGTTTTTTTATTTTATATTTGTTTTAATTTATATTTTTAATTCATAGCACTGAAAACGTTTAATATTTCAACCATTAAATATTTACGGAACCAATCTATGTCCAACCTTTCTAAACAAACATAAGATATTCTTCAGATAAAAATGCTGTTCAAGGAGTAACTCGTAGGATGATAGTAACATAAATTATCATACCTGTCCTCAAGCAGACACGGGGAAGATTTAAATTCAAGCAGTAACAAAGCAAAGTCAGAATAAAATTACCATAATACAGGCTGTATGAACTCAACAGAGTTCTAAGTGCCTCATCTGATGCAGTTTACCACTTATAAGTATATTTAGTCTTACCATTTATGCAAACAAAAGTTGAGTATTTAAAAGGGCGTAAAGCATTATATTTATAAGTTTTCCATTCTATCCCAACATTTTCAATTTGTTTTTTAACATATGGAGTGGTAAGACACATTTTCTTGAAATACTCATTGCTTTGAGCACAAAAGCTAAAACTTATATAAGTATGTTTGGTAAATGTACTAACGGGGGTGACGATTATAAATATTAGTAGTTTGATTTTTTCAGCTAGTCGTCTACTGGTTTGGACTACTTGTTTTTATACTGGTTTTACTCGTCAACTTAGGATTGACAAATTTTACCTCCAATAAAATGACAAGTAGTATATTTTTTATTCTTGTATATTTTTATTTTAATAGTTGTACACAGCACAGATTATTTTGTGGGTTAATACTTTCCTAGACAAAATTCGACTTAGGTGGGAGACCCAAAGAGGCCCTTAGGAGGAGCAGAAGATTGCCGAAGATAGCCGAACGGGACTTAGTCAAAATATTTATTTTAATAGTTGTACACAGCACAGATTATTTTGTGGGTTAATACTTTCCTAGACAAAATTCGACTTAGGTGGGAGACCCGAAGAGGCCCTTAGGAGGAGCAGAAGATTGCCGAAAAAAAATTTTTATTGTATTTGTTATTATTGAAGTGTGTTTAGACTTAAAATGTTTTATGCTCATAATCAGTAATATGAAAATAATAGGTATATTTTCATGTATTACGTTTGAAACGTTAATATCGTAAAGGTATATTTTTTGTATTTATAATTTGAGTAGGATGGAACTTTTTTTCACCTGTTGTGTTTCTTTTCCAACGCAAAAATGACTAACTAGGCTATGCATGTTTTTAAACATAATTAATTATTTATTGCCACTGGCCACCCCACCATAGCTGTTCGATTTATATGCCTACTAGAAATTCCAGTCACAGCTGGTTATTGAACCAATTACAGTTAAATTTATTAATTATCAGTTAATTTTGATAATAATATGTTTTAGTACCTCCACCGAGCAAGTCTCTGTCCCGTTGTACGAAATTATAAGAAACAAACAGACCGTGTTATTTTCCTTTCAGCATGGTTGAAGTATCAAAAGGTTTACCAACTTATAACATTAATTAGTTAGTAACTTAATTACTAAATAGATCTGTATAATAAACATGGGTGTTTCCGAATTATCTGGACATATTTTGTGGACTTGTTCCCTGGGCTAAGACAAACAAAAAACACCACATAAGTATGCGTCTAAAGTGCCTAGATTTCTGTCTGTCGGTCTGTTTGTAATTTTTATAAATTATTTTATATCTTGGGAATTTTTCAAGATAGAGATTTAAAATGGCCGCCCATATTGAAACGGTTTGAGATATTGGAACTAAATTATCACAGTTCTTTTTACTATCATAACTACACATTCATACCAAATTTTAAATATGCCCAAGATATAAAACCATTTATAAAAATCACAAACATACCTACAGGCGGTAATCCAGGCACTTTAGACCCATACTTATATGGCTTTTTATGTATGTCTTAGCCCAGGGAACAAGTCCACAAGATATGTCCAGACAATTTGGAAACACCTTGTATGTTAAATTATATTAGGTGAAAACTCTTTCAATGATTTAAGATTATAATTAGCAGGTTAAGCAATGTTATTGTTATTAACTAATTGGAAGCAAAGAATGTTTTGTGTTGGAGGAAAATCATTTCTTCCAAGTAACTAAACAATAGAACAAAACAAGAATTTAATTAGCATACGGAACGGGATTTCTACTCTAGTTTATATTGAGGAGAGTAGTAGTTCTTGTTTTCACCAATTAGAATGAATTAGAAATACACAGATCTTAGATACGACTGTTGCAACAAAGAAAAATGAACTCTTCTGAAGTAGAGTTTATTTTTACTATTTACTTGATTAATATTCTATGTATTTGATTTAATGTGTTTAGTTGTAAAATATGACATGGCTTTATAAAGTATATTTTTGTAAATAGTTTAAATAATAACATAGATTATTAAAATTGTATTTTTGTATTCCCTGTTTAATAATGAGTCATCATTTGACTTTATTTTTATGTCTAGTTGATTTACCATATGAATATCAGCCAAAACGTTAGAAACTAGCCTATCAAGTGTTTTTGAAATACCTTAGCTGGGTTATGTGTAAATCTATCATTCGGAATTAGCTTAACCCTCTTTATAGTATAGTTGGCTTAAATCATTTAAGCAGATTTAGGCCTCTCGATTGTGTGGAACGTATCAAGTAAAGCTAAGTATAAATTGGCAATGTATTACAGTACAATCATAAGCCGATCGAATTAGTAGGAATACACCAGAAATCACAATACCAACTATTGTGGCCACAAGTCCAATCGAATTACAATCACACACCAACACATAGTATTGGTAGTAAAATAAATAAATTAACGTGTGTGTTTGTGGTTTTTAATGGATTTGAGAATTTATCATCTCCAAACATCACATCCCTGGAAGCTAGGCTGCAACATAAAACCTATTTACACAATACTTCAGGCTATGCTTAGAGAGTCTCGGTATGAACATATGTCTAAGGTCATTGCGATTGGTCGTGCTCGAACCGTAAACCTCAAAACTGAATTTCCGTGCTTTACACCAGAACACCTTACTCTCCGATGTTCGACCTTAAAATACTACGATTTTTTATTTCTGTGTGCCCAAAGGTGCAATACAAACTTAATAGATACACTGTTTCATATCAATGTTGCGTGTGAAGGAAAGTTTATTAATGAATTAAAGTGTCATCCGTACGGTTTGTCAATAAAAAGTAATTTATCTACATAAAAAGTTTCTGATTACTATTAGAACAGGTAGTGTTTATTTACTAAAAAGGTAGTACAACATGCATTAGGACGGAGTGTAAAGCCATGTCTCCCGTGTTTTTGGGAATACGTTGTAGTTATATTTGACAGTTTTGCTTTTCTCCAATGCATTGTATTTTATACAAGCGTTGAACAAATAACCAAAACAACATGAAGGTAGATATTATTTCCAATAACTATGGAATCAGGCTAACTTCAATTAAAAACATGAATCATTTTGAAAACCACAATACAATCTCTAAGGGATAAAATAAGCTTTGCTAACACGATGTCTGAACCCGTTCAACAATTACAGTTTTGCAAAGTTTGACATTTAATACAATAAATGAATTAACAACCAAGATGTATAATAACATGTGTTAACTCGATAAATCACTTTGGGGAGTTTCAAGATAAAACTTGGCTGTGGTTACAGCATGGATCATTTGGGCTAGAGCAATGTGAAAAGTTCTAACTCTGTTGTTACGAAGTTTATTTCATCTAGTAGCTTCAAGTTGAACTTATGAAAACTTTGTTATTGATTTTATCTGTGAAATGATATATTTAACTAAGATGCTGTTTTAGTTGTACTTTGAGACAGGTTTGCGATGAATATTACTTTGAACGAATGTTTATTACTCACTTCTTTACCTATTACAAATCAGTTTTGGTGAGTATGAGAGAAAACCTAATATTTAGAAGGTTTTTTTAGATTAAGGTAAATGCACAATAAACTATAATTTGCCTTCAGACCTAATCACAATAATGCTATATAGTGGCCGCACTTTGTAACCGTCTGTTGGTTAGTCTATGGCTTTAATCTTTATTTGAAAATACAACTTTAGTCTCAGTATAAGGTTTGTATTCATAATAAGACACATCATCTCTTTAACAAACAACGGTGCAAAAGCACCTGTACTAATACATTAATGATGTGTAGGTTGTACCAATAAAACGTATACAGGCAGAGACCCTCTATTCTATAATTAAATTCAGAAAATAAACTCCATTCAAAAATATGTATAAGCATACATTCCTTTCACAGAACAACAGTCAAAATTACGTCCTCAGTTAAACACACAGGCATCATTTGAGTTCAGAATTAATTAAACTACAAAGTTATTAACACAATAGTTATATTGGAACCGAACACAAGCTTGAGTACTTCCCTGCACAGTTGTGAGTTGCATTAACTGGTAAATGTGTTGATGTGGGTTAGTTAAATGATGGTAAAACTAATTAAATGAGATTATCAGAACGTATTACTGGATACATCTGATACATCTGATACATCTGGATACATCTGATACATCTGGATACATCTGATCATAGGTAATAGGTAATGTTTATATTTCCTACTCTGCAGTTGTTGAATCTCTCGTTTTCAATTACACCCAAAGCAGTTTATTTAACTTATACTAGCTGTGTGCCCGTTCTACGCACGGGGATCTTATAGTAGTCAGTTGAAACCTTCTTATATTAAGATTAAGAACAGCAATTAGTTTGCATATTTGCAGATATGCTGGCAAAACTATTATATTATAAACCTTCGCAAATACAGTATCTGACAGTTCAAGCCAAAATAAATGCTTCGCAATTAAATGTCACCCGGATCGTGTTGGTCCATATGTCCAATGATTAAACTAAAAAATCTTTTATAGATCCATGAAGCGTAGCCCTAAAGTAGGCCTATAATTGAAAGTTACTTTCCACATCGGTTAACTTAAACGCATTTAAGTACTACCTCAACCTCACCATTTAACACTTTATTCCGGTTGACATTTATGCTATCAAAGGTGCTCTTGTCCATTCCGTGAAACACTGAGAAATAAGGACATTAATGCGTTACCAACATACAACAAAACAACACAATACAACAATCCAACAAAGGCCACGAACTATTGATACATAAACAATATAAAGGCGTAAACAATTCATGATGGTTTGCCCAACAAATGTTTAACTCAAATATTTTATCATTTTCTTAGCATACCGGGTAAGCTAAGATTTGGAATCCAGACAGAAAAAGCAAAACTTATACAGAGTTAAGACATCACTTAAATTGAATACGGACGGCTCTAATAAATAAGGTGCAACACCAACGATAACAAATTTGTAAACTACCGGTTCTAAGGAAAAGAACCAGTACCTACGTAAGAACCTACCTAAGAACTATAGTAAATCGGACCAACTAAATACATTAATATCTAGTCCCGAGGTTATTGATCTCTTGCTTTTGGATTTTCTCGTAAAAAGTTATAGCGTAAACTTATCGGTGTCAGTTTGAAAAAAAGCAACCTTACCCAAACAACTTTTTGTTATTTAATAGATTACGCATTCTCTAAACAATGATTATTAGCCTATATCTATTAACATTAGAAGGAAATGTGACGAAAATCACACAATGTTGGGGTTTTGGTCATTTGTAATTTTATTTTTTAAGTAGGTAGGCCATGTATTCTATGGAAAAGTACCGGTATCAAGGATCGACGTCAAAAAGGTTGTTATGAATAAATATGTAGGCTTACGTACCCAAGATATGAGCTATGGGCCTATTGGCTGTATGGTCCAGCGATTGCATCACACGGTGAGTAGAAACAGAAAGTGACACATTGGAAAAGCGAGTTTAGCACTTCCTCTGTTAAACCTCTGTTACAATCACCCACTGCAGTTGTGATTTTTTACTTTACACTTTACACAACCGCCATTGAAGCGCCGTCAATGAGTGGAAACCTTTTTTGTAAGCTATTGGCGACGATCATTTCAGTGTCACAGCCCTATACAACACTGATTCAAGGTCTTCTTCTTTCTGGTTGTCAAAACTCAAGAAACATTTTATACTCAAAGAATTTCTGGTTCCGATTTGGACGATGTCTAGTTATTTAATTTCATTTACGGTTACACTATTAGACTATATTATTGCACTTGCGATTAATTAAATCCGTTATGTAAGAAAAACGTTTTTAATCTCACTTGGTTGGGATTTGCTTTCAAAACGTGATTCGAAATAGTTGCGGTATTTGTAAACAACATTTGTAAACATGTCATTGACAGCTAGAAAAAATAATCTTGATCCGAACAGCTGTTCGTTATTCCATAGACGATTATGTGATAAAAATTGAACGAACATTTGACAAAAATCGCACAAAACTGCATTTTTGAACGTCCGTAATTTTATTTACAAAGTAGTGAGGCTATATTTAAATCACTAAAGACACTCTCGCCAATCCAGTGAATACATTAAAATGACTTGGATCTTGATATGTACTCTGGTTTTCACGGAGAAGATTGCGTAAAATGCCATCTTGAGTGTTACAGACAAAGGGACAGACAGACAGACAGAAATTGAGATAAGACTCGTTTCTGCTTCTTTAATGTATAAAACGTAAAAATAACCTAAAAGTATATAATTCTGAGCAATGTACAGACAAAACTCTAATTTTATTTATATAGATTATAACCATTTAAAGAACACTCTTCAAAGTTGGATAATATATTTTATGTCTAATAATTCTTGTAAACATAATTTTATTTGTTATAAACACCGTTTTGGGTCGACATATTTTTAATTTATATTTTTTCATGTTTTATTTTTAATTTATGATCCTACAATAAGGTTAAAATACGTATCTCAGTTTTTTTCACTATAGTCCTTGTAAATAATCATAAACTAAAAACTGTTAAAAGTTGCATAATTTTACAATTACTAATTCAACCCCAATCAACATTCCTATTTGAACATGTCCGGATGACCTATTAAGCTATGCATCACTGAGGGTTGATCCTGCAAGCTCATACAGCTAATGAATGGTCAATGACGCTCAACGTATTGCTAACTAGAGCCAACCTAGCCGTGGCAGCTTCTGTTGGTAAATAAAACAGAATCCATAGCCGTTCTACACCAAATTCATCCAAGCACCAGTAAGTTATGGTTTAATTCTGAACACAAGGAAATATGGTGATTATTTTTATATCCTGAAGAACTGTTAATTATTTTTGAGACAGTCAATATGAATATATTTGTTTTGCGATTACAATCCTGTTCTAGGTAATGCCTAAGGTCATAGTGTTAAATATACACAGATTTAGGATACCTGATTTCCTTATGCTTTTGTACAATAAACGACCTTTTAGCTAAATTTAATGAACAAAACCACGCAAATTCTATGAAATTAATTGTGCTGTAAAATATTACACAATGATACAATTATTATTAAGGCTTTCTTTGCAATATTTCCAAATTTCTTAAAATAAAAAAGGATACTTAAAACTGCCTAGCCAAAGATAATGATCAAGCGTTGTTATAAAATTAATTAATGAACATGAACCATTGTTTTACACCTTATAAACAGTCTTTATCGAAGTATTTTATTGAAAGGTTCATCCAAGCTTCATAAATTAGTTGTGGCCAGCTTCGAAAAGACACATCTGTAAATATTTGAGTCACGTGCTACGTTGTGGTTGAATTCTCCACAGCTACAATATTATACATCTTGTGCGATAAAAGTGTTATATACTCAAATATTAAAGGGTTATATTGCAATGTTCACTATTATATTGTAAAATATAATTGTAATAGTGTTTCACTCTATAAGGAATTACACATTAAGTTCCCTGTGCTAAACCAACTGAATAGTTCTATTGAATAATGCAAATTACACATTGCCAAACAAGTACCTTTTTAAAAATAAGGTTTTAGACTATATTTTATTTCCTAATACATATTCAAATGTACCTTACAGCTAAACCATCCTTATTATTGGTATAATACGTTCTATACGTATATTCTGATTCGAATATAAATTTTAAACAATATATATTAGTATTGTTGATTTAGTATTGTTGGTATTGACGGTGTAAAGGTCTCGCTCACAGATTATTATGTGAGGCTCGGCCATGCTTAGTATAGGGTTGAGAGTAATATAGAGTAGTAAAGAGATTGAGGGATTCACTTAGTGAAATAGAGTAGTAAAGAGATTGAGGGATTCACTTAGTGAAATAGAGTAGTAAAGAGATTGAGGGATTCACTTGGTGAAATAGAGTAGTAAAGAGATTGAGGGATTCACTTAGTGAAATAGAGTAGTAAAGAGATTGAGGGATTCACTTAGTGAAATAGAGTAGTAAAGAGATTGAGGGATTCACTTAGTGAAATAGAGTAGTAAAGAGATTGAGGGATTCACTTAGTGAAATAGAGTAGTAAAGAGATTGAGGGATTCACTTAGTGAAATAGAGTAGTAAAGAGATTGAGGGATTCACTTGGTGAAATAGAGTAGTAAAGAGATTGAGGGATTCACTTAGTGAAATAGAGTAGTAAAGAGATTGAGGGATTCACTTAGTGAAATAGAGTAGTAAAGAGATTGAGGGATTCACTTAGTGAAATAGAGTAGTAAAGAGATTGAGGGATTCACTTAGTGAAATAGAGTAGTAAAGAGATTGAGGGATTCACTTGGTGAATAAAATTTATAATAACATTTGGAGCTGTCTTTAGGGAACTTTACCTTTCTCTAATGTTGGAATATAAATAGTAGGTGAGGGAAAAGAAAAGCCTACAAACATCTTTGCATTTTCCCACGACAGGTGAGTAATTAGGATATAAAATGTTACCAATGTCCTGACTGAATTCATACGTTGTGCTCACAGCCCGGAACGTTTTCCCGACGATAAAACGATCAAAGATGGGGGTTTTATAGAAAGAAAAAAAAAATAAAAATGTTATCCAACAGCAGCAATAAAACCTTAAAGAAGCAATAGTGATCTTACTAAATCTACGGAACCCTTGTATATTTTATATCGAGTTTGGCCAATACTACAACACTATGCAAATATTAATTAAGACTAGCATTTACAAAAATGTTTTTTTATACTTTATTTATAACAAACCTGACGATATTTTGACCCCGGGTGCATTCTTGTACCGGAACTTTGTTAATAAAATTCTCAGAATTATTCAAAGAGGTTAAGCAAGCAGCAAGTGAAGTTGGACGTGGGATCTGAATAGTTAAGAGAAGATTTTCGTCGCCTCTAGAGGATTTTATGTTTACATCAGATTTATTGCATTCCAGTTACACTATTCAAGATTAAATCTAATTTTTAAAGAGTTATTTTTCATTATAGTTTTAAGGATAACTCTTTTTAGTCCACCTCTTTTACTACGTAATACAGTTTAGGGTGCCCTAACCTAAAATAAATCACTATCCCATAAAATAATTGAGTAAAAAGATTTAGTTTGTATCGTATAGTCTCTAGATCACAACAAAGGAGGGTTCACCAAATTACCACCACGGAAGGTACACAAATTTGTTAAGAGTTAAATAACATTAGTAGTTTTGTATACTTTATCTTTGTTATAAAACAAGAAATTGGATTTAATCCAGAAATAAAAGTAGATGATGAAGTTTCTGTTCTACTTGTTTATAATATTGTTTATCTTGGTTGGGATAACCTTTCCCCTTTCCACAACAGAAGCAACTAACTACACAAACTAACCACCCTTGTATCACTGGAGATGTAGATCATATAGTTGTGGATTGGTTCTGTTTCCCTTTTAATGTTTTTTTTTTTTCAGAGAATGTTTTAATATACCAATTTTTACAGTAATTTTACAGATAAAATATTGTGGAAAGGTCGTCGTCTGCGGGTGAGGAACCAATGATGCTGGCGACATTTCCCTTTTGTATGGCCATGGCAAATCTTTGGTAGCTCCTTGCTTTATAGTCACCTGTTTTTTTCTATTAGTTTGCGGCCTATTTCATTTCCTTCCTTGCACCATGGCCCAGCAGTTTCCACACCCAGGACGATTAATTGGTATCCTTTTGACGTAATATTTGAGTATTTTGTATGTTTTCTCTGGGTGGCCATTTCAGCTGCTGCTCCGGTTTGCTTTTTTGTTTGATTTATATAACTCACTGCGTAAGTATCAGAGCAAGTGAAATAGACATTGGCCCTTGCTCCAGGGGATGATTGTGGCTCCATCTGGCCGCTTCCCATCATTTCGGTCAAGACCTGTGGGTTCCAGTT
Organism: Macrosteles quadrilineatus; assembly: GCF_028750875.1. Lineage (NCBI taxonomy): Eukaryota > Metazoa > Arthropoda > Insecta > Hemiptera > Cicadellidae > Macrosteles > Macrosteles quadrilineatus. The sequence continues at coordinate 1,276,098 of NW_026542597.1, forward strand.
GGGCTGGGATGTCAGCACACACCAAAGCTTTTTTTATCAGATTGTTAACTTCAGCGTGTCGGAAAAATCTTCCAGAACTTTTTATACAGGATAACGGGTGTAAACCTCTCTTGTCTACGATTTCACCACAGACACACTGAAATTCTCGGCAGAGATTACAACCTAATCTAACTCCAATACTAATTTGGAAGCTTTTGTCATCCATAAACATACCAATGTTTTTGATGGAAAGGCATGTAACCATGCTCCAGACCCTTTTTCTTTGATGGCATTCATTCTTGCTAAATCTTGAACGTTTTCGAATTTTAAATTTTCTTCTTTCTTCTTTATTACTATGTTGTAATGAATAACCTTTTAATGTTATTCATTGTGACCCTTGGTTGCAACATATTATTGGTAACAACAAAATTATTACCTTATCCAAACACTGTAGTTAGGTAAGGTAATCCTTTTATTTTTTTATTTTCGATTTTTTGCCTAAAAAAAATGTTGTATCTAAAATATAGACCAATTGTAAGAAAATATACACTTGTTCTTTATTTTTGATAGGGGTTCCCATGTAGGGTTTCCTTCAATATAGGGGTCACCTGAATATAGGAGTTCCCTATATTCAAGGGTTCCCTATAATACTGGTGCCATGAAGAAAAATTCCGAGTTCATGAATCTTGCCCAGAATGAATAGTACCGAGAGTCGGATTGATAAGATGTCTCCGTTGTAAGTGTGGGATGTCATGGGATGATACCTGTTCTGCAATCTTGAAAATTTAAGTGTTACTATCAACGGCTATGTTGATATTTCGGCATAAATAGTTGTTACAAACAATTGAGTTTCAATAGTTTGTATTCATGATTGATAAGTGATAGACCATCCCGAACAATATAGGAACAGCAGTTATGTAAAATAGTTTACACTCTTCTGTAACTGTAATAACTATTTACATTTTCAAAGGACTAATTTAAATAAATCAAACCTCTGTTACTACAATCATAACATAAAATAAATTCAAGATACAGAATGCTCTATGCATTTTTATCGATGAAAAACTTGGAACTAGCCCAGTAAAGTAAAGATTGAAACAGAGAAAACAATTCACGTCCAAATCCCGAGATAGTTGACCCACCACTTGAGCTCTTCACTATCTTGCGTTGCAAGCCAAGACACACTACACACTTTGGTATGTATACATTATAATACATTCTGTCTAAGCAATGTTTATAATATCTTAGCATTACATAATTTTGACTTAGTTCAATTTTAATTATTTTTAACTGCTTCAAACTAAATATCATTTTTCCTTACGAATAGTTAAAAAGTTTCAATTTTTGAACAAACTATTGGAAAATTTTAAGAATTAATAGTGAGCCAATAAGAGTAAGACAAACAATTCCAAGCAACAAGTGATATAGAAACCAACAAGCAACAGGCAATAAGGCAGCAGAGCAGATTGTGTCTTGAAAACATTGCATCACTGAAACAGGTTGAATAATAAAGCAGTGGGTTACTTCATCGCACTTAATTGTGATAAAATGTTATAACTATTAAAGAATTTGAATAAAATATGTATTTTATTCATACATACTATCCCGTTTTGGAGAGAGAAATACAAAAAACAATATATTCGCAAGATTTTAGATATTTACCAATAACATATACACTTTTTGTAATATCAAAAATAAAATGTTCCTTATACGAACAAGTTTTAGTTATTAAAAACCATACGATAGTGAGTTAGTTGTATATACAACAAAGAAAAATAGATAAGATAGAATTTAAACATTCAGAACATTACCAAATACATACATACTGGTAGACATTACTGTAGTACTTAACAATAATATTTTACTATTGAAATTGCGTTGTGTTTTAAATTTTGAATACATTCCCTTCGTTGAAAAAGTAAACGTTTTTTCTTACGTTTAGTCTATGTTAAACTTCACTTTGTGTTGGTAATAAAATTTTGTATTTTTACTTTCTCCAGGTGTCTTTTTAATTTTATTTTTACTTTTATATTTTTAATGATGATTATCCTATTAAATCCCATAAAATAACGGAAAATCTAATTTCTTTAAAAATGGCCCAAACGATTTCGATAAAAATTTAGTATGTTGTAGTCCTTTGAATTCTGAACAAATGATTGAAATCCCATTCTTGAAAATATTGGGGTTCAAAGTTATTTTAACATATGTAATTTTCCCATTAAAACCCCTATATAATAAGAAAACCCAGATTTTTTTAAAGCCGGTTTCGATTTTAAATTAGTATGAGATGGTCCTTACAATTCTTAACGACATAGTGCAACCCCCGTTGCTGTTAAAATTAAGGTTCAACAGCTATTTTAACTTATGTTATTTTCTCATACAAACCCATGAAAAACAAAAAAAATTAAAAAACCGGTAGCCTACTGATTGAATTTCTTCTGTAATGGTCCTAATAATTCCAAACAAAAAGTGCAACTCCCCACCACCTCCGTTAAAAAAAATACGGTTCAAAATGTAATGCAACTTTTGTGATTTTACCTATTAAAATATCATAGTTACTCTCATCGCTTACCCATGACAAAGGTTGTTGACAAACTAAAGAGAGAAAGAATATGTCAGATTGCTGATACCGTTTATTAAAGATGCAACAGCTTGTAAAAGAGGTACAGGCGCGTGATGCTGGTCTTGCATAATGTATATATTACATGCGCTGTCATAGCAGCGGCAGCCTGGGAACGACCCAACAATAACATTATGTTAAGATAGTATATCTCTAAATGTTATATTTAAGTTTTTACGTTCAACTTTTCCCACAACGTTCTGGGAACAAACTGATCAATGGGTTTTCGTTTCGTTAAAATTAAGAATATGAATATTACATTACTACAGTTAATAATCTTTTACGGTGCAAAGGGATCTAAAATTGTGGTTATTGAGCTAAACATGTTGAATAGAGGAATTTTAATGAGAATGTAATTTGGCAATGAATTAATTTTATAGGTAAATTAGTGTTCCAAAAAGGTAGTTCATTGAAAAACGTCCACATACCATCAACTGAATGACCAGGTACCAAATGTACTAACATGAATGTTAACTCACTAACCATTAATTTTGTAAGTGGTATCACAAATTTTCCGGCATTGGACGCCAGGGGCTAGAGACGCCATGGCCTGAGGACGCTGTCAACGCAGCTCGTGAAGATATATATATATATATATATATATATATATATATATATAGGGAATCCAATCACTGAGGGGGGGTCTCGATGTCTTGGGGTTCGATACCACACAAAAGTCACAAAAGTTAACACTGTTGCCCAGCCAAGTCAATGCGCACACACTGAGAACACTGAAAGAGCGGTCAATACATAAAGTTACGAATAAATTGGTTGATTTACACTTTAAAAGAGAGGTCCATAAAGACTAACTAGGTGGCATCAATTTTAATTGCCATAAATAACTCGCGAAGGAACGCTAGGAGTGTAACACAAGAGTTCTTCACTGAGGCAAAATTGGTATCGTCTCTATTGCACCCGCAAGGGAACACAAAAATAGAAAAGTTCTGTCTCGACAATAGGAAAGCGGGAATCGATCGGGTTCCGTTTTGCCGGTTTTGGACTTTCGTGGATTGAAGCTTCACCTCTCTTTCTAGCGCATAGCGATGGATTTGAAATTACAAAACATATTTATACAGTGTGATTGAAAAGTCCCGGAACGGTTAAATATTTTTAAAAATAATGCAGATATAGCTCAAATACTTGGTATAAAGTTACAGGGCATAAAACTCTATTTTAACACATATTCAGTGATTCAATAGCTCTTCAGGGGGACGTCCCACAAGGAGTCAGAAGAAAATCTTAAATGGAAGCATAGGTTAATATGCACATAAAATTAAAGGTCTTTTTTAGTAAAATACAATGCCGCAAACCGCACTTCAAAAGGTTGATCCTGCGCAAAATGGTAGTTGTTCAAAGACTTCTTGAATCCGCCATTTTGAATCTTTGAATCAAGAATCAAGAAGAATGACTGCCATTTTTTACTCAGCCATTCTTTTGAGCTTGAATTTACGGCATCGTAATCTAAAGGTGAAGACCTTTAACTTGATGTGCATATCGACCTATTCTTACGTTCACAATTTTCTTCAGATTCCTAGGGCTGTGCCCCCTGAGGAGGAAGCGTATAATAGCAATGTAAATTAAATGAATCTTTGAACTGTCATTTTGCGCAGGATCAACCTTTTGAAGTGCGGTTTGCGGCATTGTATTCTACTAAAAAAGACCTTTAATTTGATATCAAACTCGACCTATGCTGCTATTTAAGAATTTTGTCTGACTCCTCGTGGGCCGTCCCCCGTAAGGGATAAAAAAGTTTTAATAGCTTAAAAAAGTAGTTATTTATGGCTATTATTGATATACCAAGTCTCATTACTTTCTCTGTATTAGTAAAACAAATATTAAACCGTTCCGGGACTTTTCAATCACACTGTATCTCGAAACTAAATCCTTAACAAGACATATGCAAGTTATTGTTCCTTTTTCTACTTTTAACCTATTTCATGTTTTGTTCAATCCCAGTGTAAAAATAATTTATTCTCAGGCTAGCCAAGTAGTTCTAGTGCTCACCTTCAAAGGTTGCCAGTAGGATTTCATTACAAATAGAGTCCCAATTGAAGATTCTTCTCTACAACAGTTTTAACGTGATGATTTGGTAAATCTTTCCCTAATGGCAGATCTTAAATGGAATCTTAGTTCTAGATTCCAAATTATAGTAAATATTAACTATTCAAATTTAAGAATTTAGGTAAATAAATCCTGCTCTCAAACCTACAAGCAGGTAAGGAAGCGTACATGTAAGCATAAATAACAGCAAGCAAATCCAAGCAAGATAGTTATTGACACAGTTAGCAAACATCAAAGCAAGCATTCAATTATAAATTTTTTGTTCAATCATTCAACCAAGAATATAAACATCCAAGGAAGCAGTCGCTGAATCTTGGTTCAGGTTTAGGATTGACTACCAAAGTTTAGGTAGCATAATGAAACCTTAGCCTAGGGTTGAATGCAGCACGTTGATCCCGTTTCCACCCATAATCGTAAACAATAACTCCGTCTTGTGTTCTCTCAGCATTTAGAAGTATTACATTAAAACCGTATTACAATAAATGTTAGTATACCATATTTTCTCTACTTGCATCGTTGAAACTTTTGAAATTGTTGAAAAGTTTTTACATTCCATAATCACTGCAGTTACTATAACTGCATTACTAAAGTAATTATGTAAGACAAGCCTTGGCTAACTGTAACCATGATTCAATGCATAGCACGGTTGAAGTTATTATACCATTACAAACATGTTATTTCATGCAATCCATCAACGGTTCCTGAAATATAATAACTGAGACACATAAGTTATTATTTGTTTTAATAGCTAAGCCTGCATTTTTCTTTTACTGTTTGTCCCTCGGCACACCTTTATGGCATGTTATGAAGTAACTTTTTGAGCCTAATAGCCAATTGGTTCCCAAACCAAAAATGGGGGATTTCGAGGGAAACCAAAAATTTTAAACGTTAAGCCCCATTGAATGACCCCTCATTTTGATGGTCCTGGTAAAAGAAAACTAATAACACAAACTAGAGGTTTCTATCTCAATCCAGTACAAATAGAAGCTGATTGAAATCTTTAGAAATCAGACATAACATGCAATTTTATATTCAATTGGCTGCCATATTTTACTGTGTTAAGATAGAGACCTCTAGTTTGCGTTGTTAGTTTTCTTTTACCAGGACCTTCAAAATTAGGGGGTCATTCGATGGGGCTTAACTTGCAAGTTTTTGAGTTTCCCCCAATATCCCCCATTTTGGGTTTGGGAACCAAGTGGCTATTAGGCTTAAAAAAGTACTTCATAACATGTCAAAAAGGTGTGTAGAATTTACTTTTCCTAGTGTGAGCCATTACAAAATTTACATAGGGTCTCCAGACTTTGAAATCTGTAAGTTAAATATAACTTCTGAAAATTTCAATTGGCTGTCATTTTTTTACTGGATTAAGACAGAGACCTCTAATTTGTGTTGTTGGGTTTCTTTTACCAGGACCTTCAAAATGAGGGGTCACTCGATGGGTCTTTCCTTTTGAAATTTTTGAGTTTTGCCCCAAAATCCCCCATTTTGGGGATGTACACCAAGTGGTGGTTATGCCCAAAAAGTAATTCATAACATGCCATAAAGGTGTGCCGAGTTTAGCTTTTCTAGTAGGAGCTGTTAAAAAAAGAGGGTCTTCACACTTTTAACTAACCCTGTATATCTATTTATATATATACGTGTCCATCCGCACGATAATTTTTGTCCGATTTTGATAAAATTTGGTTTGAAGGAGTAAGGTGGGATAAACTTGAATGAGTTCGCGAACCAGCATGAACGGACCATGGCAACGGGGCTTAACGGGGGGTTTTATGGGGGTAAAAATGGGTTTTTTATTTAATTTTTTACGCTTAAAACAGACAATTTACAAATTTTTCTCCAGACGCTTTTAAAGAGCTTAAAAACAAATAATTTAGTATATCAAAGTGTTTTTGTACGGTGATTGGTTACGGAGAAAATTTTAAAAATGTTTAATTTAAAATCCCCATGTTATTCTTATGGGGAATATTATTAGTAGTTGGCTTGTTTATGGATATATTTTGATCAAACTAGGCGGATTTATTTATTTTATACTAAGCTATTGATATTTTAATAAAAAACACACTTTATTAGTTTCCCTGTAGCAGCTAACCTAGGTACTCGTTAAACATAAATGTTACTTTAATATATTAATTGAAAATCAATCTAGGCAAATGTAAGTTCGCTAAGTCGGCAGGTTTGCTGCAGCGGGGATATCATGTACAATTTGTTATATTCGTAGATGGAAGTTCAAGTCTAATATTATTTTCAACTTTTCACTAGAACTAGCTAATATATTTGGATCAGCTGTCTTAACGCCTCCGAAAGTCTGTTCCTGTTTGCGCACAGGCAATTTTATTTTCCGTAATTAGGCCCATAAACTTCCTATAAACTGTTTTATTACTATTTCGTATGCGTCATTTGTTGAATGTGTGCCTGTATTTAAATAACCATCGGAGCAAATGAGTGGACTTAATGTATTCTTTGGACTAAATTGTTTGACGATGGCATCTCAAAGAATCATGTATCGTAATTGTTGCATTTAGAACAGCATATTGTAAAAAATCAATGTTCCGTATAATCTGGCTAAATTTATAAAGGGGGTGGGGGACATGAACAATCTCAGACTCACTGGCTTTTTTTAGTTTCGTCAATTTTTTTAACTACGCGGTACATACCTTTTAACTTTTTTTATTGTACTTTTTGTGGTAGAATGAATATTTATAGTCATCATTATATTTTTAGTATTGGTTATGAAAAAATTCTCTCACGCACTTTTACGAATATTTTGAAAGAATAACGAGAAATACAGTACATAAAAAAAACTATTTTCAACCATTCCAAGCCAACACCTGTTTTCGATTAGTGAAATCAACACGGTGGAGACCGCTAACCACAAATTGTCTGGTTTGTAACTGGCAATCATATTACAGCTCGTGTTCAACTCTGCCTACCATATATTCTATATAAGTGGTAAATTATCAACGTTTATCCATTCAAGAGTGTTTTGTAAGTTTTTAAATATAAAAAACAATCCCTCGTACATTAAACATCCATGCTAAATGCGTTCTTAGTATTTAGAAAATAGTCATCATGATTTATTAAGCTTGAAAATATTCAAAATGAGAAATCATTCTAAATAGGTTATTCAATCCGTAACTTTTCGGTACGTTTTTAGTACCATTACCTTCTACAAAATACAAAAAGGGCAATAAGAGGGCTCATAGAATTGAACTGCTTATAATTACTCCCATAGTGTTCAATATCTAAGATTGAAGATTGTTACTCGGTCACAGCACTTGATTGAGATTGATTGTTAGAATATTGCTAAACAGGAGAGAACCAAGAGCAAAGTACATCAGCAGAAGTGTTAACAAGATAAGAGGCAAGAAGGGCTAGTGTAAATCATTGAAGCTTTTGTTAAGCCAAACAAATGCTCCCACCTTTATCAGCTGTTGTGTGGGCGAAGAACATTACTTCCATGTTTGAGGTTTGAAAGAAACATAACAATGTATCTTTGTTTTAGAACTATGTTTGTAAAATATTAGTTTCACTCGGGGATTAAATCACTTCATTTATTCATTATACTCCCCAAATTAAATGTGTGTTTTGTTAAAAGGGTACAAGTATTATTGTTATGGTTGAATAATTCAAATAACATAGGCTACTTAAAGAAATTATTGTCAAGTACTTTTGCACTGAATCTTTCGAGAAATAAAGATTATTGATAACTGTGATGGCATTGAGTGACTATGAAGTAATATAAGTATTTAAAGTGTTATTGATTTCATGCACTTATCATTTTTTATGTGTATCGAGTTAACACGTTGCCTACCAGCCGTCACACTCTGTGTGACGACTCTCGTGTGACCTGGTAGTGAATGTGTTAAATGGTGTTCATCATTTATAACATCGTATGGTCATTATGGTCAAACATTTTGAATAGCGTAATTGAATTAAATAATCAGTGTAACAAGGACGTGCACGGCTCAATGAGCCGTATAGTAAGAAACAAAACGTCAAGGATAACTTGCTGCTTGAATTCAAGTTAATTACAGTAAGATTATTAGAGTTGTCTGAAAACTTGATAGAAATTGAGTTTGAATATCTCTAATTTCTTCTTGAAGGTTCAGTTCCATTTCTGTTATCAGTGTTACTGATTATACTTATAATGAATGCTAAACGTTCTCTTAAAATAAACTTGTCTTTAATATATTGTAACAAAGCTTTTACAGTGTGAAGAACAGAAGAAAAAATACCTTATAACACCTTACCGATAATCTGTTTGAAGCAAATTGAAGTCGGGTAATTTGATTTTTTAGCACTAGCTCTCTCTTTGATTTGAGACATCCCACGTAACAAAATCTTTTCTCCGCATGGTAAAAGTAAACTATTGACCATCGGAATTAATCGTAAACAGTGGGGTACTATCAACCGTTTCAGGAGCTTTTTTTAATATTCCACAAACTCTTGGTTACCAAACACTTGGACACCCATCATTTGCGTTGAATATGGCAGAAACATCATTGGAAGATGGTAAATTGTTAAGTATATTATCTTTTTGTCCGTCAGAGTATACGCCCAGCGTCCGCACATTCTCAAGTGTTTCAAGTGGATTTTATCACATACCTGTCCCAATGTTTTGAACGCTTTAAAGTGTGGATCTATTTGTTAAACAGGTTAGATAACTACTCTTGCATTAGGTTTGGATAAGAATTTTTATTTTGTTTTATTGAACAGCGTAAATTTTTTGCCTCTTTTGAATCATAAAATAAACTTGACCGCAGCAACTGATTCTGTGATAATTTTGAACGTTGAATACATACTAATGAGGTCCTTCTCTATTGTTTGGTCAAATATTGCCAATAACACTTACCATAGCAAATGAGTTGTAGCTTCTTATTTTTGACTTGAAATGTCTTGGCTGTTGGTAAATTCTAGTCAATAAAATCTATATAAGTTCAATTGTTTGTGGAACTGGAAACGTAACCTTGTCATTATGATTGTAAAAAGTATAGAATAGATCTGCTTTGTTCTCAATTGATTTAGAGAGAGAAACAAAACTACATACATTGTTCAATTGGCCTACAGATATAAAATTTTCCTAGTGGGGGTCCTATTAGTTTGACCTATTGTACATTATTTTTATTATTATTAGGTTCTTCCTAGAAAACTGATTAACTGTTTATATTGGTCTATAACTTCCTGAATATTACAAAAATCAATATTTACCCCCCCCCCCTCCCAAAAAGCCGCTGAGTTTCTTTTATAAACAGCTGCTTTTTGTTTGATTTTTTTCTATGTAATTCTTATGGGGAAAAGATCTACCTTTGAGTTCGCCTCACGCCCTTAAGGTTTAGAATTGAAATTTCTAAATCCTTAATTGCAAAATTTAAAAACATTTAAAAGATTTTTTTACACCCAACATTTTGAAATTGGTCCACAAATAAGTGAGGAGTAGTAAGTGTTCACGAATAAGGCTTCATGTATATGTATATAAAGATTTAATTCAGTGCTACATATATGGAGAAATTTTTTTTAAATTATTTTCATTATCAAGTTCAAAGTTGTAGTCAAGAGGCCAACAGAGGGTTAAAATTGTTAGCGTGGTGGGAGGAGGTTGGAGAAGGGAAATTTTCAGACTAAGGGTGGTGGGTGATAAGCTGATAAGGGTGTGGGGTGCGATGGGCCGCAATGTCAGAACATTTGTACACAAGACGCACATGTACATTTGCCTCTCGAGGGATGAGCTGGAATTTTCTTGAGTAAAGGCTCCAGTGGGAATAAGTTGTTTATAAAAAAAAAATAATAATAAGAACTCGGATTTGGACAATAAATTTTCTTTGGCCAGTGTATACGTATAACGATAATTAGCACTCAAAAACTGCACAATCTAATTTGTCAGTTTGGCTATACATTCCTGTTTTAATAATTTACCACTTGTTACTGTGATTTTGTGTCTGACTTTGTGTATTTATTTTTGAAGTAAATTGAACATTTTAACAGCTTTTATCGAAACACTGATTACTAACTATGCAACTGGAGATATACTTATGAATAAAATCAGCAACTTGACAACGAGTTAAATATTAAAATTGATTTATAAAGATTTAACGAAGAAACTATGGTAGACTAATAACATAGTGATTGTAAACACAAGAATAACATTGTTGTAACCAAGACAGCAGGTAGTGTAGAGGATTACATGTGTGTGTAGATCCCTATCTGCTGAGGAAATGTTGCTGAATTATTCATTTATATCATGTCAATACGATCATAGCTATACCGTAAAATTGGGTTGGATCAAGATTTTGATTAAGAGTATAGTTGACTAAAATAAATGACTGGCTGGGTGGCTGAATGGTTAAAGTGCTCATCCAACAATCTAAAGGTCAACGGTTCGATCCTGAGAAAAGTCAGTAGCTTTTCGATGGTTCGAAAGTGGACCCAGCTGTCCCTGATCATTGGGCTTTAAATAAATGATCCTGACTAATGAAACCGCTGATCTTAGTCAGTAGCAAAGCCATACAGATCATCTCACACCATGCCACACTCATCCTTCACTCATATTTGGGTTAAAATACGCTCCTAGTCCCCATTTCAATGGTAATTGATGCATTACAATATTTATCTACTCGTAGATAAATGCACCAACAGGTTGATTTACAAATTACCAATTTAAGTTAATCGACAATGTCAATGTCCCAACAACCATTTTTTTGTGGGGTTATGGATCCAAACAGGGAACTGAGTTTGCAATAGAATTATGTTGTATTACAACACACAGTAAAATAATACTCTAATCTTTGTTCTAAGGGGCGGTTACAGTCATAATTATTCTCTATCGTTTCAGTTTTAAACATTTGTTTAACCTACACTTTTCCTATCCAATAGTTTCGAATCAATGATACTTTTGGGTATAGTTTTAAAGATGATTAAACGTTATTACCTTTGTAGAATATAGTTTTCTAGCAATTTGATTTGCCTTTCAACCAACCAGGCTTTTTATTATGTCCATTCTCGTGTTAATTTCAAGTTATAAAGTAGAAAATGAATATAGAAATAATTATGTTTGATTTGCAGCAACATTTAAATACAACTGTTAAATATATTGACATGTAATCGGTGTCTGAAACTGCAAGCTCTTCAAACTTCAAAATTGTATAAATAAATGTAATATACCTCATTACATGGGTAGAATGTTATTATTATTAATAAATATTAGTTCCTACGTATGTAAAATGTGTTATAAAAGATTATATTGAAGCCCAAGTCTCCAAAGGGATTAAACACATTGTCCGTGTCGTAGTACAGTGAGGTTGACCTCCCACCTCAGGGGTTTACATTGGTTACCAATCACAATAACTCTACTGATACTAACTCTGGGACACTATGAAGTCCCTTGAGGCAAGAGAATTTTGGAAAAATTTGCATCTAGTAAAATAAAATAAAAACGCCCGTTTGTATTGGACACGTTAGCTAGTTTAATGACACTCTTTTAGTTAGTTAAAGTATTAAGGTAGGGCATATTTTCAGTATTTATTGATAATGAAAATACGTTGCGTTGTGGGACGTATATTAAATGTCTGATATTTAGTTTGGAAACGATCCTTAGGGACACCTCAGGTTCACCTTATAATGGTGTTATTGATTAGTTTTTATCCCAAATGAGAAAACTGTTACTTTGAGATTCAATTATAAACTTAAAATTCAAAATATTTAACTATCGTAAGCATTTATTAATTGCATTTGCTTGTTGCACGGCAGGGGTTTGTAATACATTCATTCACGCTGTGTTTAAACAATTCCTATAGAATCAGGTTCCTGCTAGTTTATTGTTGTTGTCACTGCCGTCATTGTTGTTCGTGTAGTTGTTTTAAAATAAATTTTTGTTTCGTTGAATAACATTAAATAGTTTTCATTCAAAATTTTCATTCCCTGAAGGTTTTAACACAAATCATACTTTTAGAAAGCATGATGAGAACAAACTAATGAAGTTTTGACATTTTCCTGATAGACATAGTTAAAACAAAAATGAGTAGCGATATGATTGTAAATTTGGTATCTTTAGTGCTCGCTGTAAATCGGAAACTGGTTAAGGTTAATGCAAAATTATAATTTAAACCAGAATCTATGTTTTCCGCTTTCGAACTACAAGGAAATATATACCAAACATTGGAGCAAAGCCAGAACTAAATTAGCTCGAGGAACGGGTTTACCACGATTCATATAGCGTATTTCTTCAGAGTGCAAATTTGAATAATTAAGAAACACACAGATCTTAGAAGACTGTTGCGATGAATTAAAACATAAATTGTAGATTTGAGATAGGTAAACCATTCAATTTTGCTCAATTTGTATGCTATTATACCAAAACAAAATTGCTATTATACCTTCACATTAGTGACATCCATCATGCATAGGTTCAATAAACAACAAATAAATATGTAATTATATTAAGTTACTGCTATAAATTATTATTTCTAGCTGTGAAATTGTTCATTAATTTAATGCGAACAAAGGTGTTGAAGAAGTTACAATATAGCGTTAAATAAATAAGATTAGCTGCATTATGAACAAACATCGGAAGTCCTTACCTCCACTTAGAGGCTTGTGGTAATAACGTGCAGATTAAAGCCACTCGTCTATGCGGAATGTTCCAAGAAAAGCTAAAGATGAGTTGAAACCGCAATTGTATTAATACATCTAATCACATGGACATTTCTGACCTTATTGAAGAGCAACTTAAAGGCTCACCTTAGGAGAGAAGAAGTACATGCGCACCACACCAGGAGGGCCCAAAACATAGATTTTCCCCGCTGTCGTCTCAGCCATACCTCGAGTAGATATCCACGCTCAGCCATAAGAATTTACAATACGCTGCCCACTCGAGTGCGGGAGATGGATGCGCCCTCTTTTAAGAAGACACTAAAAGACGCATTGATGAAAAGGCCGCTGTACTCCTTAAAGGAACTTGAGGATGAGCCCCTTGTTAGATGAGTTTCTGTCCGCCTTGCCAATAGTAAACGGCCAAGTTAAGTTTAGTGACTCAGTATAATTACTGTAAATAATGTAAATAGTCTTTATTTTTATCATTAATAAATATAACGCAATCTATCAGACTGGTTCTGTCAAAGATGAAGAATTCAAGTATACAAGTAAGTAAGTAAGTAATCGATTTATTAAGTCCACTTACAGACGTAAGACACGTCATCTATAATGAGTACAAAATGTCATATAATTTAAATTGGATGACTTAATCTTTAAGTCTAATTTAACGAAATATAAGTTTGTAAGACGTTCATTTGTTCAAATGTAATATAAGTTACTGCGGTTAAAGGTAACAGTACGGTTGCTTTTATGTTACTAAATGTAGTAAAAAGATGCATTTTGTAAGCATTAGGATATAATGCTATACATGAGACTCGCCTTTGGCTCGCTGGGGGCTCCGCCCCCAGGCCCCCTAGCTGTTAGTCGTCATTAGGGGATAGTAGTTTAGTTGCAACAAAGCGGGTAACAAAGCAGTCAGCGAAACAGTCAATATTGCGTTATATCAAAACAATTTCACGAATATATTTGATGAGGCTGGCAAGTTAATTTTAACCTCCAACTTAAAGAACCCATTATAAAAAATCAATTTTAAAGTTGCGGCAAGAGAGTATGTTAGTAAAGTATGTTTACAACTGAATTTTTAAAAAATTTTCGAAAAGGGCGCAAGATCAACAATCATGTCAAATTTCAGATATCCAGTTAATCTAGAAATGGGTAAACGTGATTTAGACTTATGCACCTGTAAGAATAACATTAGGAACATATTAAATTTGGTTTTGCTTAGTGACTTATAGCATGGCGGAAGCACATTGTACAATCTCAGCCCAGCGTACAATGGAGATTTTTCATATAGGGTCAAACGGTGTCTGGGAAGTCTAAATATATTTTCATTTCTGGTTTCATACCTGTGATTAAAATGTATTGTTTCTGGTAGCTCATTTTTAACTGAATGTATGTAATTTAATAATTCTAGTATATACAACCCCGTTAATGTATGAATTCTTAAATTATATTCATACACACATATATATATATATATATGAATTTGAACGGATGGTGTTTTTGGCCTCTTGGGACCTCAAAACGAGAAAAAATCAGTCCCGGGTCCAGGTCTTACCATGAGTACTACGGTAATAGCTTATTCCCTATATGGGAAATTCGCTAAAAAACGTTATTTCTATTAAATTTCTTCTCCTTGGTAGTGCTCTATAACTTTCCTATGTTTCCATAGTTTGCAAATCGGCTCTCTCAATGATTACTAAGAAATGCAGCACAGTGTTAATTCAGTTGTCTTTTTAGTATATCAATTTATCCAGGCTCTCTCGCTTTTTTCCATTGTAATATTTACGCCAACCCAAATTCAAATAGTAAATATTTAATTTCAACCAAGTCAGTAAATGGATGTAGCGAACTGCTAAATTAGATAACTTATTGACTGTTTACAATTAAAATATGTTCTTCTTATCACTTTTAATTTCGGACAACAGCTGGAGTTTCATAACAATTTTTAATTTTTGTTTCCCATGTTAATCTTATGGAGAAATATGAAACTTTAAAGAGCCCCAGGGTCTCACTCTCTAATTATTTCCCTAAAAAGGAAGTTTCCTGCACAACTTCACGTTCCAAAAACATGTCAATCGGTTCAGTAGTTTCGGAGGAGTAATTGTCACAAAAAACCTGCTTGCGTATTAAATAAGTATAGATTTAAATGCAAATAATTTAATTAGGGGTATGCAAATAGTGATTTTTGGATTCGAATCAAATCAAATTGAATACTTCATAATATTTTTAAATATTAGTCACTCCTATAGGTTTAAAAACTAGGGCTGGTATCTAGACTTTGAAGATGGCTTTACCACGTGGTTTCCATCTCCTTGCGTTTAAATTTATTTTCCTGTACAGCTGGATGTCTAGTACTTGTTCAACAACTAATGTTTGTATCAACAATGTTTGTAGGGACCAGGTGCTCAGATTCAAGAACCTCTGATTCAAGAACCTGGTCAAGTTGAAGAGCACCCCATACCACATACAGAAGATGAACCAATGACTAGATGCATGGCAACACAAACAGGAGTAATAATTCAAATTATCTTTATTCATTCACAGTACGGTACAAGTTTTATACAATGAATAGCGTAAAATAAATACAGGGTGTTGAAAATGTCTGGAACCAACATTATATCTCGTGAGTGGTTAAAGAAAAACAACAGATATATCTGTGATATATCTGATATATCTGATATCTGTGTACGGATATACTATGGTTTTACCTATCTTTTGGTGCCTTATGCAATTTTTTACCACTTATAGGGAACGTCCTGTGGAGGATGCAGTAAAAAGTTTTAATGGAAGCCTATGGTAAATGATACATCATTTTAAAGGCCATTTTTGTCTGAGTAAGGAGCCACAAGTTTCATCTCAAAAGGACCTTCCTAGCAAAAATGGCGACTGTTTGAAATTTAAAAACCCCACTTATAGGGAACGTCCTTTGGAGGATGCAGTAAAAAGTTTTAATGGAAGCCTATGAAAAAATGATACATCATTTTAAAGGCCATTTTTTTCTGAGTAAGGAGCCACAAGTTTCATCTCTAAAGGACCACCCAAGCAAAAATGGCGACTGTTTGAAGTTTTTGAAAATAATTGAAAGATGTTGCTATAATTAAATAGCAATGGTTTAATTATAGCAACATCATATTTGTTTCAATTATTCTGATAGGGGGTTGAAATGATTTGTACTGGTATTCCATATCTTGGGTTTTCTACCTAGTAATGGCTTTCAGAAATATTCGGGCTATTTCAGTTGTACCAAGAGTGTTTAGATGTAATCCGTGAGTAGTATAATGAATCCTCTTCAGATGGTTAAGGTTAATTAAAACTACTTTTTTGACTCTTAAAACAAGTTCTCTTATATAGCTATTTGCCATTTTTATTTCTTGGTTTTCTTTGTGGTGTAGGTTCTTATCATATCTTGTCGGGATCGTACACAAGAACACTGGTTTTTTTTCACTTAGTATTTTTAGTTTGTTTTCTAAGTTTTTATAAATAGCTTTGAAATCCCAATTTAAGCTGTCATTAGTACCTCCAAGAAGCAGCACTGGGTTGTTATCACTATTTATGTTTGCTGAGATTTATTGAGCCATTAACAACAACAAACAATAACAATAACAAATGTTAAAGTTAAGCTTTTATAATATATTTTTGACCTTACATATTTGTTCTTGGTACAAAATCGGTACAGTCAAATGTTTGCGGTAAAATAAAAATAGTTGCAGCTGTGTTGTTGAAACGAGCCGTAATATTCTTTAACTTTCGCTGTCTTCCAGGAGGAAGAAGAGGGTCCCTTTATTTGGATCCGTCGATTTCTTCCCTTTTGGTCCAAAAAATAGAAAGTTTTTGACAACTCGTTGTAAGTTTTAAGGTATGTATAAATGTTTTAACTAAACTAATATGGAGTGGTAGTGGTAGAATAAAAGAAATTTTGATTCTCCAAAAAAGGGCCTTAAGAGCTATGACAGGGACACACCCTGATCACTGCAAACCTCTTTTTATAGATCTGCAAATTCAAACTGCAGTAAATTTGTTCATTTATGATCTGATTGTTTATATATTAAAAAACCCTGAATATCTTCAATTTAGTAATCACAGTCACAACACTCATTTTAAAAATACTGCGCTGTTAGAATCCCATCGTCTTAGTAAAACTAGTAATTGCCACATAATTTTATCAATTAAAGTGTATAATTCAGTAAAAAATAATATAAATTTTCATTCAATTAACAAATTTAAGGCTATATTTTATAATGATCTAATTCAGAACCCTTTTTATAGTCAAAAGTATAATTTACATATTAAGCTGAAATAATTAATATTAGGGAACTATATTAGAGAGACGCCCTCCTTGACATAGAACCGCCACTGAATACTGTGTAGCCATAATAAAGTAGTTTGGGGATAGGTTGTGGATCATTATCGATACGTTCGATCGACCGGACAGTGAAGTGAATTGAAAACCTAAGTTTCATGATGCTGTACTGTCCGCCGACGAACGCACAATTCACCAATAAAAGTGAGGCTAGTGTAGGGAAACTCCCACATACGAATAACCTAGCCTTATTTTTATCCGATTCAATATCTCTACGGCGAGTTTCATTCACGGCGTGTGAATCAAATAAATAGAAATGATCTTGGTGACGCCAAAATGCAACAGTCACCAGTTGCCCCGTGAAAAGAAACCCGCCGTCGAGAGAATCAGCGGGCATGGCATTCTCCAAACTGGATGATAAAGACTTGACCGCCTCATCCAAGCCATCAACACAAGTCGGGTACAACCCGTTAGAAACATACGTAATTTCCTCAATGGAAATCTGTTTCTCTGCAACATCAAATGTCATGGACAGTTCCTCGGGGAACAGGAACCTGTCAACAACACAATACTCACGGCGAGATTTCGCATATAGGCGATCGCCCGCCATGAGTATTTCATCGATGGCGGATGAACTGAAACCTCCGCAGAACACTTGCCAGGCAAGGGCACAAGCTGCATTGGCCACACACATCGATGTATAAAACTAAGTTAGTTTTATATGTCGAACACTGAGCGTTAATTACTATCAGTGAATCGTGGATCTCCCTGATGGAAAGAACCAGCAGCTACACAAGTGTAATCCATGCTTTCAAGCCAATTTAAAACAAATAATTGTGTATCGCAAATTGGCAAAAAGCACAAGTCCAAATAGGATTAAGTGATGGTGAATCTTTAACAGGTATAGTCAAATTTGGTAGCAAAAATAAGAGCGAGAACCAACTTATTATACTGCATTACCGACCAGGTATAGTCAAATTTGGTAGCAAAAATAAGAGCGAGAACCAACTTGTTGTACTGCTTTACCAATAATCAGCCATTATTAATTTTTGGGCGGAAATGAGTAAAATTAAAAGTAAACTAGGGAAAATACAAAGCATTAATAATATTTGAAGAAAAAAAATTACGGAGGAAAGAAAAGTGAGAAAACTGTTAAAGGTTAGAAAGAAATTTGACACATTTTGGGGAGTAAAATTTGAAAATGATATTGTTGCAAATTTAACTATTAATTTAGGATCCCATACTAAAATACTACCAAATTACAAGCCTCTAGCACGTTTCTATACGATTCGGATGACCATAACAAAGTCATTAAATTTTAATGTTATTCTCCATAAGAATAACATAGGGCTCGTAAAAACTTTCAAATTTTGACATTAAACCTAAGTTTTGGGGGTTAAGGAGTAAAGTTACGAAAAAACATGTAGTGAGTAAAATTTAAAGTAAAGGAAGGAGAATACAAAGCAATAATAGTATTTGCAAAAATTAATTATTGAAGTATAAAAAAATAGCGAAAACCGGTACAAATTTGAAAGAAATTTACAAAATTTTGAAAGTAGGGCGTTTTTTGAGGGTTAAGGAGTGTGATTTTCGTAAAACGTCTAAGAGGGTTTTGTAGAAAATGTGATTCCTGTTCCTGGATATACTTTCAAATCTTTTCTATCTCTTACCGTTTTCGAGCTATAGGCGATTGAAAAAAATGTGTTTTGTCGTTTTTAGAGGTCCGCCATTTTGGATTTTTAGGGTGGTTAAAATTTGAAAATGGAACTTTTGCAAAATTCACCATAACCTTAAAATCCCTTACTACAATAGTACCAAATTCCAAGTCTCTAGCACGTTGCTAAACGATTCATATGACCATACAAAAGTCATTATATTTCAATGCAAGTCGGCATTTTTCAATGTTATTCTCCATAACAATAACATGGGGCTTGTAAAAGTTGTAAAAAACCTTTAAATTTTGACATTAAACCTAAGTTTTGGGGGTTAAGGAGTAAAGATACAAAAAAACATTAAATGAGTAAAATATAAAGTAAAGTAAGACAAATACAGAGCATTAATAATATCTGCAAAAAGAAATTATTTAAATATGAAAAAATAGCGAAAACCGTAAAAAATGTGAATTAAATTTACAAAATTTTGAAAGTAGGCCGTTTTTTGAAGCTGAAGGAGTCCGATTTTTGGAAAACGCCCAGATGAATTTTGTATAAAATTTAATTCCTGTTCCTGGATATACTTTCAAATCTTTTCTATCTCTTACCGTTTTCGAGCTACATCCGGTTAAAAAAAAAGTGTTTTTTCGTTTTCAGAGGTCCGCCATTTTGGATTTTTGGGTGGGTTAAAATTTGAAAATGGGACTTTTGCATATTCCACCGGTAATGTAAGATCCCTTACTACAATACTACGCAAATTTGATGTCTCTAGCACGTTTCTAAGTGGTTCAGATGAGCATACCAAAGTCGGCATTTTTCAATGCTATTTTCCATAAGAATAGCATTGGGGGGGAAAATCTTGAATAAGGGGGGGTTAAAATAAAAAAATGCGACTTTTCAGAATATTCCCAAGGGTTTGGGCACTAGACCTACAAAACGCCGAAAATTTCATGTCTCTAGCTCATCTAGAAGTGGTTTAGAATTTGTATCCCCCGTGAGTGAGTTACACATCGGGCTGTATAGTTATATAGAAATCTCTTCATACAAACCGTTTCTCCTACAGTGATGACTTATTTTTCACATACAAACCCAAAAGAAAAAACTTTAAAATATTTTACTTTTTTATCAAGGATGTACCAAAGCCAGAGATTTGTTAGTGCAAATCTAACAATTTACTGTCAACTACATACACAAGACATATTAAAAATCGTGTTAAAGCTCTTGTCAATATAAACATTTTGTAGAATCAGAACTTGACTATTTCGTTCAAAAATGGCGGCTCTTTATGTGAAACATTTGTATATTTTGAATAATCTATATTTTTCTCAAAAATACAAACATTTCTACTCTGATTAAAATGTTGCATTCCAGCTAAAATTTCCTTTGATACAATATAACAATAATCTAAACAAATCACAAAAACATCACAAAGGACCAACGGGTTGTCTGAAATCAGTAGACACGGAAAGTAAATAAAAGAAACGTCTTATAACACTTAAAACATATATTTACGCTTATACTGTTACTCACAAGACGGTAAATATACAAAAAATATGGTAAGTGGTGATCGATTTCAATTGGACACTCCAATCATCATCAGACCCAATAGGCGAATGTAGGTGAATGCCACCCAATGTTCGCCTATTGGGTCTGATGATTGGAGTGTCCAATCGAAATCGATCACCACTTACCATCTTTTTTGTACATTTACCGTCTTGTGAGTAACAGTATAAGCGTAAATATATGTTTTAAGTGTTATAAGACGTTTCTTTTATTTACTTTCCGTAAATTTAATAACACGTACAATGCTGATCAAGAAGTTATCAGTAGACACACACCTATGGGATTCACTTTGTACAAGTCCACCTGTTGCTCGAATTCAAGCAATTACAAAGTATTCAGGCGTTATTTCAAAACGAATAACAGTCGTAATTTCCGATGACTTGAAACTTATTTTAATTACTTTAAAACTTGTCGATTACATTATCTTTGAGTTAACTCTTAAATGAACTCAAAGATAATGTAATCGATAAGTTAACTCAAAGATAATGTAATCAATCACTCCACTCTAGTAATCGAAACTGAAAACGAACACCCTTGTGGGTATTATGTGTTTACTATGAACAGCTGTAATTAATACAAATTATTCGTCTGTTTAAGTAAACAAAATCTTTTCTTTGTAAGAAATAGGCCTACATTCAGATTTTGGTGGCCTGTGGGGCAAAACCTGAGAAATTTCATTACAGGAATTGGTAAAAGGGGGTGTCCACACAAAAAAAAATACCCAATTTTGATACATCGTTTGTAAAAACTACATTTAATGGAAAAGTAGTGTTTCGTATAAATCGCCTTCACTTGTTATATATAAGGATATAAAATGTTGCATGTATGGGAAATTTGTAATATTAGTAAGATAGCAATCCTTACCTATGTGGCCACTCAACCTTTAGAAGGTTCTCACCAACAGCAAATCGCCACCTCTCTGTCTTCCATCCATTCTGTCTCTGCTGTTAAATATCAATCCGGAAAATATCAATCCAGAAGCCAAAAGTTATACTATCCAGAATCTTAATTAATTTTTCATCAAAACGTAATTTATTCACATAAAGGGTCTAAAAGGCAGGTGGTGGAACATGCGTTAAGCAGAGTAGAAAGCCATGTCTCCCGTGTTGTTAGTAATGCGTTGTAGTTATATTTGTCAGTTTTGCCTTTCTACGAGGCATTGAATTTTATAAATATAAATTTTATATATTTTATAAATTTTAAATTAACATATAATAATCAAAAAGTTGGATTGTTTTTAAAAGTTTACAAATAATACTCAATTTAACATGATGTTGATATTTAATTTCACAATTTGAAAAAAAATAATTGCTCTTTGTGTATGACAATGATTTTACCACATTAATCTCTTAATGAGGTTTAACTATAAAACGTTGGTTATGGTAAGGATCACTCGAGCGTAAGCAATGTAAAAAGTGTATCTTTATTGTGACGGAGTTTATAGTTGAGTTTATGGAACCTTTTATAACAATTTTAGCATTGAAATCGTTAAAAATATTAGCAGTGAATAATAATTGTGTTTACACCTTTGATATGTGTTTAAGAAATATTTCATTTAAATAATCAAAGGATTTCTGTCTGCAGATCAAGTGAAGTAAATCCCAACCATTGACTACGAGTAAATATACGGTGTTTAGATCAATGTCGTGACTCAGCTCCCTGGGGAACGAATTGCAATTAAATCCCAGCCTAATATTTTGTTATGTCAAATGAATTGGTTTAATTAGGGCAAACAACTCTCTTCTGTACCAGATATTGTATATATAAAGATCAGAAACCCTTTTTCTTACAAAAATATATAATATATTTAAGTTAATTATGTTTCTACCATGTGTGTTATCATCAACATAGCAAAAGCATATTGTTTTTTTTTGTTTTTTTTTTAATAAAACTAAAACATTACCTATTTATCACCAGTCAGATGTACAAAATTGAAGAACCTTCATTCTTAACTTTACAAAACTCGATCCAACCTCATTTAGTTGAATATCACTAAACACTTTAGATTAAAATTGATTTAAATTAACACATGTATTGATTAAAGAATCACCTCAGGACCTAACACAACCCTAGAGTACTTGCATCTCTGTACATCTGTCTGTTGTTACAACACGTAATTGTGTTGATGTGGCTTAGTTAACACAGGTATTGATTAAATAATCACCTCAGTACCTAACGAAACCCTAGAGTACTTGCATCTCTGTACATCTGTCTGTTGTTACAACACGTAATTGTGTTGATGTGGCTTAGTTAACACAAGTATTGATTAAATAATCACCTCAGGACCTAACACAACCCCAGAGTACTTGCATCTCTGTACATCTGTCTGTTGTTACAACACGTAATTGTGTTGATGTGGCTTAGTTAAATGTGTCAATGTACTTATTACTATCTTGTGCCTACGGCACCTAAACGAACGGATTAAACTAAATACAAAATGAGGTTATTACTTTACGTATAGAGAATAAGCTGGTATTTTTGATTTAAAAAAAATACCTATTTTATTTACACAAAAGGTTTTATAATGCATTTATAAAAGGATATCAATGTACTTTTTTTACCATACATTCATAATATATTAATTATTTGGAGGGTTCTCCAAACATTTTCCATTGAATAAGGTTTGCCAATTGTTTGATAATTTATTTTATATTTGAATTAAAACATTCAACATTTTAAATACAGGGGTAATTTGTCGTACAATCTTAGTTCCATATATTGAGAGCTGGTCATAAATGTAGTCAACTTGTGACGTGGTAATCTTAAATTAAATATACTCCTTGTGTTTGTAATTATGTGTAAATTTTTTTGTGTAAATTTGTGTGTGTAATGGATCCATTTTAGAATCATTTATGTATATTCCAATAATATATACATCTCTGTTTAGATTACCTTAAGGTAAGATATATTTTTATAAAGTTTGGCAAATTTATTCATTTTATTCTCAGCTCTAAACATTTCAACAAAAAATTAAAATTGACTACCTTCCCTGTAACATTGAACCTAAGTAATCTTTCACTTTAATGTTATTTTAATAGGGAATAAATCTGCACATTTTTAGAAAATATTTCAGTTAATAACCATGCAAATTGAAATTCGCTTAGTCTGCGGGTTTGCTGTGACAGGGCATTATAATTAGACCTATCGATTTTAGTTTTAGTCAAAACTCTTTTTTGTCCACAGTAGTAAAGAGAGTTAACAACTTTGATGATGTGATTTCGGGATACAATTCCACAAAACACAGTTCGGCATAAATTAACAGCACTGGTACCTAATTATTGATGAGAGGTTGTAACTCGAAATGTCACGTTGATTGTAGCTTTACGTTTTCTCGTAGTTTACGTTATGACATTTACGCTACGATTTACGATAGTTTTCAAGTAGTGGAGAACTACCGGTTTTACCTCACTTTGGGCGTTTTTTTCCCATAAGAATAACATGGGGATCATTTTTTGCCACTAAAACCAAAAATCCTGATCTTTGCCTAAATATCCCTATATAATTGTCAAACCTTATTTCTTACTTATTCCCCATAAATATATTTGCTATTAAGCTAAAAAAGCTATTTCTTATATTTATTGACCCTTACAAGTGTAAATGTAGAGTAGAGGCAATAGGGCAAAGAGACGACGCTTTAGGCGTTTTTCCCCATAAGAATAACATGGGGATCATTTTTTAGCCACTTTTTCAAAAATCCTGATCTTTGCCTGTACACCCCTATATAAATGTTCAATACCATTGTACAACTTCATTACTATTTCAAATCCACATCTATTCACATGTATATTCTCAAAATCATCAACTTGACAGTGCGAGGTTTGTACGCGAACTCGGACGCGCTCCCGGCTCATGGCGCGCTCCCTTGGACATCCTTTGCGGAAATCCATGAGTTCTGGCTACTTGGGAATCCAAGCCATTTGACATACAATAAATCACCCTTTCTCCTAATTACCTTCTCTACCAAATACATGTCTTTATACTTGGTCTTTAACAACTCCTCTGTATAGAATCCTCCCCTGATTATATTGCCATTTTCATCTTTCAAGATATAAGTCACAGGCTTTGTATTCTTAACTTCTGCTATTGTAAATAGCTCCCCTGTCCAATTTGGGGTATATTCTTTACTAAAAACATGTTTATACTTGGAAATCCTTACGCTATCACCTACCTTATATCTTGGCTTTTTAACTTGCACTACTTTAGAAGTTAACCTCTCATGCACATATTTACTATTCTTAATACTCACTTGGTTAGGCTTCATTCCTATAGATCTATGCACTTTATTATTATATTTTTGAATTAACTTTGGAAGTAAATCCAACCATTTATAACTTCCCTGAGCACTAAATTCCCTATATAACCAATTCTTTAAAGTTCTCTGAAACCTCTCCACAATTGCAGCCTTAGTTGTAGAAAATGTGTGATAGTGATTAATATTTAGGTTTTTCATTAGTTTGCTAAAATATTGATTAAAAAATTCTTTTCCATTGTCAGATTGAATGTTTTTAACCCCCTTTGGTAGAATGGTTTTAATGGCTTCTGTAACCACTAACCCTGTCTTATTCTTTAGTGGAGCAGCATAAGCTTTTTTAGAAAATGTATCTATTAAAGTTAAAATATATTTATTGCCAGAATTTTCTCTAGCATAGTTTTGCATATCAATTAAATCTATTTGTATGGTTTCGTTTATACCCAATACTTTAAAAGACCTTCTAATGAAATTCTTTCTTGCAGGCTTATGAAGTTCGTATGCAATTTTATTCATTTTTTATAACATCATCCTTTCCTGTAACTCTAAATACATCACCATTAGCCCCAATCAATAGATTATCTTCCATTCTTTTAAATACATAGTTTTCTGGTATATATGGTCTATTATCTATATACTTAAATCCACTCAAAGATGTGGGGTCAGCAACTAATAAATCAGGATTGTATTCCATCAAATTAAAATTTTGTTCTCCATACACAAATTTTGATCCATCGTAATGCATAGCTTGTGACATTAGACAAATATCATCCAAATGTTCCCCCTCTGGTAGATTCCTTATAAATTGTTTTTTGGCATCCCAACATTTTTCTTTTTTATCAAAAGTTATAGTCTGTTCTTTTATAACACAGTCAGTTTCATCAATGGCAGGTTTAACACGTACTAACCTTTTATTATAAAAACTCCAATAGCCTGCTTCCATTTTTGGAACTTGTGAAACATTCACAGCATCTTTACTATCTGTACCTTCTATCAAATTGCTAAGTTTCTGTTTCTTAGCATTCCAAACACCATTCTCTGATTCTAAAAATTCATAATTATTATCATCTTGTACAAATTTACCATCTTCTTTTCGTATTAAAGTCTGTTGTAAAGTGGGTACATCATTTAAACTTTCACCCTTTTCTACATTAGTAATTTTCCGTTTCTTAGCATTCCAAACACCATTCTCTGATTCTAAAAATTCATAATTATTATTATCTTGTACAAATGTACCACCATCTGTTCGTATTAAAGTCTGTTGTAAAGTGGGCACATCATCTAAACTTTCACCCTTTTCCACATTAGTAATTTTCTGTTTTTTAGCATTCCAATTTTCATTCTTAGATTCTAAAAACTCATATTTAGTTTTACCTTGTAAAAAGACTTCACCTTTTCTAGTTAATGTCTGTCTCAAAGTTGATACATCATCTACAAACTCCCCATCTTTTACATTACCAATTTTACGGTTTAAACCATTCCAACTATCGTCTTGTAAATTTAAAGTAGGTTCACTACTAGCCCTGGGTTCTGCAGGCTTATTATATGGACTATATAAACGATAAAATTTATCTATAAACATATTTTTATTTAATAAATAATTCCACTTTCTCTCAATTCCTCAATAATGGAATCTATTTCATTATCCACTCCTGAGTTACCGGCTTGGCGACTTAGCCAAAGAAGTCTTAACCTATCTACAAGTTCATTAGGATCATCCCAATAAATATAGTCTATTTTATTACCAGTCACTTGTCTCAAACCTTCACCAACAGATTTAAAAAGAGGTTTAATTATATTAAGATATTTAGTATGTCTATTACTTGAAATTGGTGCACCATCTTTGTAACTCTTTAAATGTCCATTTGTAGCTTCCAAAATCTCTTTATAATTTTGCAAATCAGCTTGAGTATAGTTCTCAGGTTCTTTTAAAGTTAACAACTGCCACAAACCTTTTGTCCCCTTGTAGGTTTTATTTGCAACTGTAACATCATCATTGGCAATATCAACTTCCTTATTTCCAATAAAAAATTTATTTGCTTCTCGTCTAATACCATATGTAGTGTCTGTCATACTACTTTTACTGAGGTAATTTCCTAAATAGTCTGATGCTAAAAGACCAAAATCTAATTTCTGTGGAGTGGATTGCTGTAATGGTTGTAATCTTGGTATCATTGATATTCTAGATGGAGTCATTGGGAGTATCTCCATTTGAGGCCTCTCTGTTTTACCAATAGATGTGATTTTTTTAATTCTTGTAATGGCTCTATTAAAGGTTGGAATGTTTGAAACCTCTCTTCAGCCTCTAGAAACCTGCCACGTTTTAAAGCTCTATATTTTTCTCGTATTTGATTTGCAGAGTCAACCAATTCTTGTTGAATGTTTTTCATCTTTTATTTACATTTTATTTATCTCATTTGACAAAGGATTGTACTCAAACACTTTATCATGTATTATCAAACAATATGCAGATGTATTTGCTGGTACATTTTCTGCAGTTTCAATCTCTAATTTAATATCAACAATTCCTTCTTTCACAGTTTCATTCTGTCTAGAACAGTCTATTACAATTAGTGGATATTTCTTCATAAACTCAGCCCTACTAATCATAGGATCTGGGATAGTATTATAGTAAGTCTCTCTAAACCTCATAAACATCTCATAAGCTTTAGAGACATCTCCATTTTCAAAGTCGAGATTTAAATCACTATAAGGATAATATTCAGAGTTTAAAAATACTTTAAGATTTTTTAATTTACAGTGATCAAATTCATCAGTTCTTTTTCGTGCACTATTATCCCTAGCTGTTTGGAAACCAAATATAATATACCTAGGCTTTTCTAAACTTGAAGACGTCTTTACTGACCATGTATGTCTTGTGGTATTGGGATATGATGGAAGTTCATGTAACTCTAAACTTCTAAATGCAATTTGCAAATTTTTATTTTGCAATAACATCTTTTGTAATTGTAACTTCTCTCCATCTGATGGTATCACATGTGGCATTACCCATTGAATTGAGTTAAGTGTAATTTTGGGAATCGTATCAGCAGTGCCACTGGCTGGAGCACTAGTGGTTGTTAATATACAATTCAAATCATTTTTGGATCTTTTCAATACCAATTCTTGTTTGACATTTACTAATACCTTATTAAAATCCTCAAATACACCCATTAACAGCTCTAATGGCAAACAAGTACTAAACTTGCCACTTTTATGGAACTCTTTTAAATTTGTGTCAGAATCAAATGCTACATTTGACAATTTAGTAGTTTTATTGTAAGAGCTCAATATTTTCATAAGACTAGAAATTCCTGGGTTTCTTACAATGTCTATTTCTTTACCTGCAACTTCGTATCTAATTTCATCAAATAAGAACGCAAATGCATTATTTATAAAATGACCTTTATCATGATTTTCAATTTCTCCCTTAATATACAGATAACTCCTACATGGCAGAGTTAGCAAATCTTGATTATTAATACATATTCGAATTTCATCAGAATTATTTATTGCTAAAGTATTGTGGGGAACATAGGAGTGATTTGTAATTTTAACCACACTATCGTCGAATTGGGATTTCCCTGTAACGTCTAGAAAATCTTCCATTTTTATTAATAGAAAATTTTAACTTTAGTCCTATTGATTTTAGGAACCTAGCATTTTGTACACTTATAGATAAATTCTTATAAATTCTCATATCTTTTTTATATGACAAGTAATTGTAGTTTCTTCTCCGTTAAAGTCAATTGCCTTGTCGTGTTGATCGGCAAATGTAATACTGACAACATCTAAACTTCTCTTATTTACAGGAAAATATATAATATTTCTTGGAACTTCGATAATTTTGTAGCCAGGAGGAGCTTCTGGATAAAAGCTATGTATGGTGTGTGATTTGTTTCCGTTTAAATAGGACCCGTTTGCAATATTACATTTTACTCTAATCACATTTACATTATTAATGTTTATTTTATTTGTAGATTCAAACTGAACACCAGGAGTAGAAACACCTTTAAATCCCAATAAAACAGACCCTAAACATGGTTTTGTAAAATCAAACACGTGGTTAGAAAGTAATGTCGCTTTCATAGTTTTATTATTAGCTGTAAGGAAAAAGTCTGGGATTTGCTTTTGAATTTCCTTTGCTAGCTCAACCACCTCATATGTTCCTTCAGAAATTTCTATTGTAACTGGAGCATTGTGGTCATAATAGAAAACATCATCACCTTCTCTAATGGTTAATTTGTTGCCTTTAAGTTGATTTAATTTTGGAATAAGCCCTTTGAATAAAAGTTTAGATTTAGTATTAATTAATGCTTCTCCATTTTTATCTATTATAACTTTAAGTTTACCATTTAATAACTGGTTTAAATCGTCGACAGAGATCTCTCCTTTTGGTAATGTCATTTTCTCTACTTTGTAATATGTTAAAGTATTTAGTGGTTTTTTAACATTAAATATAGAATTATAACTTTGAAAATCTACCAATCCAATTACATAATCATCATTTAATTCTATGGGAGGAAAGAATACTGACTTTAGCTCTGGCTCTGTACCCGAAAATGTTATGGTAAATGAATCCATTTTTATAAAGAAATATTTTTTATGAATGATAAACATAACATTCCACAAATAGAACTATTTAAATCTTGTATTTGATCGGTTGTATAGAATATTTTATATCCCTCAAAATATTTAATTACTTCTTTTGGAGGTTGGATTCCAAATGGATCAAAATAAATTACAATATCCTTATTTTTACGATAAGCTGTCCAATGTGTGCCAGATGAACTGTCTAAATTAACTATTCCGCACTCTTTTACTCTTGGTGTTAGATTTTTTAGCTCGTTTTTTAGGTACACCCCCCTGAAGTGAGGCACGTCTTTTGCGGCCTCTAACAGCTGGTAGTTGTCCATCTTTTTTATTAAATTTTAATCCCATTCCCATTTTTGCTTTAGCCTTCATCAAATTTGTCACGGCATAAGCAGCAGCTCTTTCAGCAAGACTTGCGTCTTTGGCTGTAACTCTAGTCCAAGCTAAGTCTGCTAATCTCATGTCTGCTTTGTTCCGAGCAGCAGTATCAGGATTATTCATGTAGAATATGTCATGCTCTTTACAATAAGAGTCTAGTTTATTTTTTGGAGGTACATTTTTGGCTAGATTCTCACGTATATTCGTTCCAGGTCCACAGTACCGATATGATGGTATGTGAAGTGGGAATGGAAGGTTATTTATAAGAGTATTCAATAACCCTCGACCCCTATAGGGCTTTAGGAATAAACCTTTGCCCTTTTTACATGTTTTCTTACTATCATTTTTTACCATTTTTATTATATAAAAAATGTCTTTTATTCAACAAAAACATAAATTTAAAATAGTACATACTAAGGAAAATATACCAAAGAAGTTGGGTCTATTTCCTACCAATATTCGATGTGTTATTTGTGGTCCAAGTGGAAGTGGGAAGACGGTTGTAATTTACAATTTAATTGTAAGAAAGGAAGGATTAAAATTTACAAACTTATATTTAATATCTAAATCTTTAGAACAAGAAAAATATAAAAAAATAATTGAAATATTTAGTTTGTGTGACGAAGTGAAATTACACACGTTTACTGACTGTGAAATCACACCAAATGATGTAAAATCACAGTCAGTTGTTGTATTTGATGACATAAATAGTCAAAATATTACACAATTTTTCTCAATGGGTCGACATAAAAATATTAACTGTTTTTACTTGTGTCAATCTTACAGCAAAGTACACAAACATTTACGTGATAATGTAAATTTCCTAATATTATTTAAACAAGATGATTTAAATTTAAAACATGTATATAACAATCATGTTGGTAATGACTTTTCATTTAACCAATTTAGAAATCTCTGCCATCAATGTTGGGATAAAACTAAATATGGCTTTTTCGTAATAGACAAAGAAAGGTCAAAGAATAATGGCAAATATAGATATATGTTTGACCAATTCTATCAAGAGGATGGTAAGGGTAAATAAATAAAAGACTGGAGTTTTTTAACATTTGTATTTATTATATATCTACACATACAATTTATGTTTGATCAATTTTATAATGACCAAGGGCAAGAGTGTTGATGCCATCTTGTAGAATAAACCTCTTGTCATCGTCAAAGGATAGTACTTTCTTGTGCATGGTTAAGGTTTGAAGATGATGATTTATAGATTTAATTCTTGTCACATTTTCATAGTAGTCTTGCCCAGTTGCAAGGCAGTTCAAATAATGTTGATGTCTGAGGAGATGTTTAACAGTGGCACCATCAGCTCCTTTAGCTTTCTTCACCTCTAAAGCTTGCTTGTCTTCTTCATATAACCATTTTAGAGGAATGTAAGAGTATAATTTTGGTCTTAAACCACAATATTCATACATAATATGACCATCCAATTCGTCTTTAAACTTTCCAGTGACTTTTTTATTTTTATCAGAGTATAAGAAATGGTCTTTACTATATCCAGAGGTATCAAAATAGTGCAAGTCACATTCTATTTCCTTGTAAAAGTCCTCTGTAACTATAGCATACATTAAAGAATCTGTATCTGTCATTAGAAATCTTTTATTCTTAAATTTTGACATATAATTATAGTGGAAATCATACATTATTACTTTACTAATATCCAAAATGGTCATTCCCAAATATATTGGTTTATTAAACTTTACAACTAATTTATTTAAATGTATAGCATGTAAATTGTTATCAAACTTTTTGCTACAATCAAACCTTGGATTAGTGACATATTTTGTTAATATTGACTCATCCTTGAGATATATATCACGAAACTTTCGTTGATTCATAATTGTTCGACCAAAGAGACTATTATTTAACAATTTGTAAAAGTCTTTTTCGAAATCAGTTTTAGCACATTTGCGTTTTTCAATATTAAAATTAATATAGGGCGCAAGCCATTTTGATTGTCTAAATTTTAAAATTCTGTGGTATTTTGTAACAATCAAACCCAATTCCTCATATTTTTGTAATGCTTTGTAATGTAAAATATATTTAGTTTTGTCATTTAAATTAGGTATTAATTTGCCATTCATTTTCTCTGGTGCTAATGGATAGTCATTATGTAAATCATGTAAGCTTTTATCATATTTTAAATCAACTTCTAAAATATATCCAAACTCATCATTTTGATTGTATTTGTAGTCTATCTCATTAGTCCAACGAAATCCCTCCACAGGCAGTGGCTCGCACATTGCTGTAGAGTATAGTGAGTTACAGTCTAAATATATTAAATACACACTCTCTTGATTGGGATCATAGTATTCACCCATATATCTATTATTTGCTTTAGCGTAACGTGTAGAAATCATACTGACTCCTCCTCTAATCGCACTTTCTATGAACAAATGCATGTCAATATCTTGAAATAATTGTAATTTTATACCAGTCATTCTAAGACAGGCCTCCCATGTTAATCCAGGGAGTGAATACATATGTACGGGGTCCAGTTTGTAATCCTTTAAACACAGGTCTCTAAATGTCTCAAACACATCAGCCAGTAGCAATACGTCTGTTTTAAGATATAAATCATGATATTCTTGTAAATTATTTATATTAAAATGGGTCCAGACATTTTTAGCATGTTCGTATTCGTTGGAAGAGATATGTTCTTTAGTTAGAGTGCTATAGAATGATTCAATTTGTGGTAGAGACTCTGCAAACTTATCTGGTCCCGTCATATATTCATAGGGATATACACCTTTACGTTGTAGTAGTGGATTGTCTATGAATCTAAATGTATTTAAATTGGAAGCTAATTTGTATAATGGAAGGGACAAAAAGTTATAGGAATCTAAAAATACTAAATCATCAATAGAGAATGAAATGTACTTTTCCATATCCTTGGCTATGCAATTTAATTTACGATCTAACTTTGCATATTTTCCCAAGTGTTGAATTATTAAATGACCGTCATAATTTTTCAAGTTATGGAAGAATACTGGGATTTTCTTTGTTACTTTATAGTTTAAATTGCAATCATTGTGGGCAGCTCCACGGTATTGGCCAGATGAATGGCAATGATCTCTCACCCTATCAAAATATAGGGGCTTTTCACAAATATAACAATGTGTCGAGTTTTGGAAAGACGCCTCTTGCTCTGGAGTCATTACCAGGGGAATATATATCGCCATTTGACTTTTAATGAAGTCATAAGTTTCAAACAACCTTTTAAAAAACACATCCATAACATTTTCGCCACTATATAACTCTTCAGAAATAATCTTAGAATCTCTCACTACAACAAATGCAAATCCAGATGGAGTATGGTTGTTAGAGTTTATAAAGCATTCAAAATCTGCATAAATCACAAATGGGGCTTTAAGTTGATATTTATAGTTTTTAAATTGTAATGTATCTTGTTTAGACATTTCCACTCGTTGGGCATCAAAGTTTTTACAATATGTTGCATGACGTTCTAATATATCATTAGTGTAAAAATGTTGCAAACACAACTTACAAAAATGCTTTTTATGGTCATCTTTTGTAGAGTGGAACATTAACTTATCAAAATCACGAATTAAACAGTAATGTGATTTACGACCTTCTTGTAATAACAATAGATCTACATGATTATTACTATTTAGTTTGGTTGTTCTTAATGGATATATAAATTTATCATATTCAACCCCAAATACATTAATACTTATATCATTCTGTGTTTCAAATTTATCTATATCAGATATTTTCAAAGGATACTTTATGTTTGTCATATTCAACTGACTTTCATAGGGTACATAATTAGAAACCCTTTCAGCATTTTTAGCATTCCTTGGATGTAAAGCTGCTAAAATCGACCAAAGGAAGCATTTATTATCAGCATTTTTAATATTTAAAACTGCATGTTTTGATTGAATACTTTTTGGTGTAGGGATATATGACTTTGGAGTTAGGGGCTTATACTTGTAAACATGCAGCTGCCAATATTTAGTATGGTCATATATCCATCCACTGCCTTGGGCTTGATATTTGTGTATGGAAGCATCAATCTTTAAAAGTGCATTTTCAATTTGAGGCTTTAAATCTCTCTTCTCAATAGTTAAGGTAGTAAGGCTTCTAAAATCTGCAATACATTCTTTTTCATTGACTAATTTTCCATTTTGATTAATTGAATATTTTATAAATTTGATTCTCCTAACTAACGTCCATTTTATCGGAAGAGGACAAGACTGAAGAGTATTTTTAAGGTCAGCTCTAATCGATTCACCAACAAATTTAATCATTGTATATGGACATTTGATGCAAGAATTGGCGTGTCTTTTAAAATGTCCAACAACATTCGTTTTACAGAAATTACAAGTCTTATGATTTTGTAATATATGTGATTTTAAAGCCACTTTATTATCACAGATTAAATTGCAAACCTTGCACAGTTTCACCTTCATTTGATGAATTACCTTGTAGTGGCGAATCAGGTTACTTTTGGTGGAGAGCAACACGGAGCAGTGTTGACAGGTGGGCCTCATGGTCCAGAATGAAATAACACCCGAATGTCACTTCTATTTATAGAATTTTCGAAAATTTCAAAATGTTTAAAATTTTAAAAATTTAGGTTAGAAATTAAGAATTACTTCAACAGGAGGTCACCCACCCAGGACTAGACCAGTAGAGACGAGAAGCCTGACCATAGGTCGGGAGCACGACCAGGAGCACGCCATGAGCCGGGAGCGCGTCCGAGTTCGCGTACAAACCTCGCACTGTCAAGTTGATGATTTTGAGAATATACATGTGAATAGATGTGGATTTGAAATAGTAATGAAGTTGTACAATGGTATTGAACATTTATATAGGGGTGTACAGGCAAAGATCAGGATTTTTGAAAAAGTGGCTAAAAAATGATCCCCATGTTATTCTTATGGGAAAAAACGCCTAAAGCGTCGTCTCTTTGCCCTATTGCCTCTACTTTTTCACAGTATACAAATAATTTAGAGTCTGAACCCGTTATTCCAAACATAGTCTGATGCTAATATAGCTAAGGAAAAGCTTGTCTATTTTTCTCTTACAAAACATATTTTGGATTACAATTATCATCCAATGTCAAACTAATTACTGTGCTTTGTTATGTGTTGCTGTTTATATTTTATTTAGTTTTACCCGTTTTATCGCATGAAAGAAGGCTCTTATTTTTTACGATAATATCTAAAACCTCTTAATTAGTTTACAGGGTGTTTCCAAATTGTCTGTACATATATTTGTGGACTTGTTCCTCGGGCTGAGACAAACATGATGCCACATAATTTTGGCATGAGTCAAAAATGCCTAGATTTCTGTTAATCGGTCTCTCTAATTATTTTATGTCTTGGTCATCTTTCAAGATAGAATGTTCAAAATGGTATAAATGTGTAGCTTACAAGATAAAAAGAGCTAAAAAGAATTTGTCCCAATATCTCAATCCGCTTTAACACAGGTATTGATTAAATAATCACCTCAGGACCTAACACAACCCCAGAGTACTTGCATCTCTGTACAACTGTCTGTTGTTACAACACGTAATTGTGTTGATGTGGCTTAGTTAACACAGGTATTGATTAAATAATCACCTCAGGACCTAACACAACCCCAGAGTACTTGCATCTCTGTACATCTGTCTGTTGTTACAACACGTAATTGTGTTGATGTGGCTTAGTTAACACTGGTATTGATTAAATAATCACCTCAGTACCTAACACAACCCTAGAGTACTTGCATCTCTGTACATCTGTCTGTTGTTACAACACGTAATTGTGTTGATGTGGCTTAGTTAACACAGGTATTGATTAAATAATCACCTCAGGACCTAACACAACCCCAGAGTACTTGCATCTCTGTACATCTGTCTGTTGTTACAACACGTAATTGTGTTGATGTGGCTTAGTTAACACAGATATTGATTAAATAATCACCTCAGGACCTAACATAACCCTAGAGTTCTTGCATCTCTGTACATGTGTGTCGTTACAACCAGTTTATGTTTTTATGTGGGTTAGTTAGATAATCTATAGTTAATATCCATTGACATTAATTATTGGAATCAGTAATTATGATTCGCTCTTTTTTCTTGAACATAAGCAACGGGCTATAGTGCTACTAACATTTTTTAATTGAGTACAGTTTTTTACAAGAGATCCAACCAATTAACAATAGTGTTTCAGTTTAAGTGCTTTTTTACTACCCTCATGTACGATGCTAACTCATTTTTAACAATAGGCCCTCCAGAAGCGTTGCAGTTATCTGTTTACGTGTTCAGCTTTATAAATGAATCCATCATACACATTTTTTTACGTAACAAGTTTGTCTTGTTAAACATAAATAATTTAGTTACTATTTTTAAGATGTACATTTCGTTTCAGTATTTAATATAAACTTTAACCCGTCAATGTTGGGTAATATTTGACATTGAACTTCACTTTATAAAAATTTCAGAACAGATAGTATTAGGTTATCTATCTTGTTAAACTATGTTGTTTTGAATTGATACGTTATTACCTTTTAATGTATGGATTTTAAATATTTTATTAGATGTGGCAATCCTAATGTATTTTCATTTGTTATCAGATTTATCCTAGTTTTTATGTAACAATCGTCAACAATCTTACTTTGCAGGCTCGACTTCCAAAAATTAACAACACACTTACAACAATTACTAATTCAACTTCAATCAACGTTCCAATTTGGACAAGCCCTGATGACCTATTAAGGTATATATCACAGCAATCCCGAACCTGCAAGCTTACAGAAGCAAATGAATGGCCAATGAGGCTTAACATTGTAATGAAGTGTTTCAGAAGACCTGAGGTAAACACCAGGAAAGGTACTCGGTGACATGAGGGAAAAGTACTGAGGGAAAGACCTGAGGGAAAGTACCAGGAAAAGGTGCTCAGTAACCCGAGGGAAAAGTTCTGAGGGAAAGTGCTGAGGAAAAAGTGCGCAGGACTTTCGCTGGGTACTGGGTACCTCCCCCCACTCTCGAAGCACTTCCTGGCCCTATATAAGGAGCATCCTTGGGGGACTTCGTCAGTTGGGCCTCCGGGCCCGCCCCCGCCGGTAGGCGCCACCGGTGGGTCCCTTCCCCGCACTAGAGGCGTGTTGAGCTCGGTGCATCCCGTCCCCCAGCACTAGAGGCGTGTTGAGCTCGGTGCTTCCCGTTCCTCAGCACTAGAGGCGTGTTGAGCTCGGTGCATCCCGTCCCCCAGCACTAGAGGCGTGTTGAGCTCGGTGCTTCCCGTCCCCCAGCACTAGAGGCGTGTTGAGCTCGGTGCATCCCGTTCCCCCGCACTAGAGGCGTGTTGAGCTCGGTGCATCCCGTCCCCCAGCACTAGAGGCGTGTTGAGCTCGGTGCTTCCCGTTCCCCCGCACTAGAGGCGTGTTGAGCTCGGTGCATCCCGTCCCCCAGCACTAGAGGCGTGTTGAGCTCGGTGCATCCCGTCCCCCAGCACTAGAGGCGTGTTGAGCTCGGTGCTTCCCGTCCCCCAGCACTAGAGGCGTGTTGAGCTCGGTGCTTCCCGTCCCCCAGCACTAGAGGCGTGTTGAGCTCGGTGCTTCCCGTTCCTCCGCACTAGAGGCGTGTTGAGCTCGGTGCTTCCCGTTCCTCCGCACTAGAGGCGTGTTGAGCTCGGTGCATCCCGTCCCCCAGCACTAGAGGCGTGTTGAGCTCGGTGCTTCCCGTCCCCCAGCACTAGAGGCGTGTTGAGCTCGGTGCTTTCCGTTCCCCAGCACTAGAGGCGTGTTGAGCTCGGTGCATTCCGTCCCCGCACTAGAGGCGTGTTGAGCTCGGTGCATTCCGTTCCCGTACTAGAGGCGTGTTGAGCCCGGTACATTCCGTTACTGTACTAGAGGCGTGTTGAGCCCGGTACATTCCGTCCCCGCACTAGAGGCGTGTTGAGCTCGGTGCATTCCGTCCCCCAGCACTAGAGGCGTGTTGAGCTCGGTGCTTTCCGTTCCCCAGCACTAGAGGCGTGTTGAGCTCGGTGCATTCCGTCCCCGCACTAGAGGCGTGTTGAGCTCGGTGCATTCCGTTCCCGTACTAGAGGCGTGTTGAGCCCGGTACATTCCGTTACTGTACTAGAGGCGTGTTGAGCCCGGTACATTCCGTTCCGGCACTAGAGGCGTGTTGAGCCCGGTGCAGCTGGTTGGCGTGTTGAGCCCCAGCATCCGTTTATTTCAGTTTAAGTCCCCGGTGGCCAATGGAGCTGCCTCCCGGGACCATGAATCCGTATGGAGGGGGATTAAGAGGCCCACCTCCACTATGTAAGAAGAGTGCCGTCTAGGAGAGA
This sequence comes from Macrosteles quadrilineatus, assembly GCF_028750875.1. Lineage (NCBI taxonomy): Eukaryota > Metazoa > Arthropoda > Insecta > Hemiptera > Cicadellidae > Macrosteles > Macrosteles quadrilineatus. The sequence continues at coordinate 1,314,400 of NW_026542597.1, forward strand.
TGGCAGTCGACATCCGTCAGCGTTGCTGGCGACATCGCGAGGAGCTGCTGCGCTTGGGACAGCGATCCGCCCAGCACTTCTCGGGCAGTCCGCATCCGACAGTGGGACAGGCAACTTCGTAAGGAGCTGCTGCGTTTGGGCTCTTGTTGGTGAGCCGCCCAGCACTTCTGGAGACAGAGGAGTCGACGTCCGACAGCGAGACTGGTGGCATCGTGTGGAGTTGCTGCGTTTGGGCTCTGGTTGGTGAGTCGCCCAGCACTTCCCGAGACGGAGCCAGTCAGAGGACTGCAGGAGCTGAGAGAAGAGGACTGCAGGAGCCGAGAGGAGAGGACTGCAGGAGCCGAGAGGAGAGGACTGCAGGAGCCGAGAGGAGAGGACTGCAGGAGCCGAAAGGAGAGAACTGCAGGAGCCGAGAGGACTACAGGAGCCAAGGAGAGGACTGCAGGAGCCGTGAGAAAAGGTCTGCCTGAGCCGAGAGGAGAAGGGTAGAGCCGTGCTGTTAGGACTCCTGAGAGCCGTGGAGCAAGTGGGAGAAGCCACAGGTTGGGCTTCACGAACAGAAGAGATTTGTATATATTGTGTATAGTTTTTGTGTAAATAGTCCTGAAATAATAAATGTGTTGTAATCCATGCAAGTGTTCAGTCAATCTGAGTCCTAAAATCCCCGAAAAGGTCTGAATGCTGTACAAAGGTAAAAACCTGAGAAAGTACGTTACAACATGCATAACAATACAACAGAGCAGATCTAACATGTGCACCGTTGTTGCTTGCTATATAAAGAAAATTCATCAGTGCATATTAGCAATAATATACGTTCCAATAAATTGCAATGTTTCTTTAGATTTATGCAACATGCCAAAACATATTTATAACGTGTCACGCGATGTTAAAATGTAAATGGTTAAGAGGATATTTTGACTTACAATTAATTATTATTGTGCTAACGGCTTTTCTAAGTGGTAGGCAAGACAGGATGCCTAAGTTCTTTATAAGATGAAGGGGACCTGCTAACCGTTACCACAGAAAACATACTACTACTGTATAACCCAGAATGCGAACCGCATGGTAAAAAGCATTAAGTGTTTTGAGAGAGGTTTGCCTGTCAATTCGTAGGCAGCGCCACCAGCGTTGCCATGCACTCAGCATAGCAACGCTGGTGGCGCTGCCTATGAATAGACAGGCAAAGCTCTCTCAAAACACTTAATGCTTTTTACCATGCGGTTGGCATTCTGGGGTATAGTAGTATGTAGTAGTATGTTTTCTGTGCCGTAACCCTTATGGCTTTGGAATGCGGTAAAGAGTGGGCACCAAGGAGTTAAGGGTGAGCCTTCGGGGAGCTTACAGATACAATAACCGGATGGTAGTAATGATTGTCACGTACGACTAAAAAAACTCTAACTCTGCGATCCATTGAGGTATGTTTAACGCTTTCAAGAAAACGTCAAACATACCACAATATGCATTCCTCATTTTCGTCGTAAAGTAAAACGTCCCGAATACTATTGTAATTTCTTTTAAAAAGGGTAAATTTTTAAGCCATCCAAACCACTGCCTACGGTGGTGAACAATAAGCTAAACTAGTGGGGCCATAGTGGGTCCTGTAATCACCTGGCAGATTTGGGGTTTTGGCTTGATCGTTTTCGTTTAATACTAAACACAGTTAGTTTTTAGACCAGCTGCAGTTAACGGTAACTTATATTTAAACTTCTGTATGGTGAGGCAGTGAAGTCTGACGTGATGGAATGGTAGGGAAGGGGGCTTTTTGTTTCATAGATTTTTTAATAATTCAACTGGATTGCACAGTGTAATGTTCAGTAGTATCGTATTGGTCGACCTAGTGGAGTACTGTGCCGCTGCAGCCATTCACTTACTTATGGGACCACCGAGCGTTTCAGTTATAGTAAAAGAGATTGATGATTTTTGTGCGGTACTATGAACCGCAAAAAGTCCTATTAGTTTCTCTAACAATGTCGAAACTATGAATTTAAGTGGTTGTTGGAGTCATCCTTGGTTCCTTTAAGCTCATGGTAACAGAAAGAAGATCTACTGACAATCAGTTGTTCGTTTTCAAGCATATCACGTATCCCTAGGATATACATTACTTTAAGCCCTTCTTATTTAATCAATACAGGTTTTTTGTAAAAACCCATTAAGTATTTCCAGTCAGCAAAATTTGATTCCTAAAGCAACAAAGACTATTTGCATATACAAGTGGCCAAAACTAAATCAATATACACATATTAATAAGAATAGGGATTGTTAGTAAACAAGTGAATTACATGTAGTAAATGCAAATTTGTAAACGTAGCTTGTTGACCCTGCTGCTTGTGTGCAGTTCTTACACCGGAACTTTGTTAATAAGATTGTCGGAACTATTTAAAGAGTTAAGCAAACAGCAAGTCGGATCGGACGTGGGATGTGAATAGTTAAGTGAAGCTTTTCGTCGCATCCGAAGGTTTGCTGAGGCTGTTGAGAACGGATTTTATCAGGTTACACCTTCTAAAATATAGCTGGAAGAATAATGATTGCAAAATAAAGACTTAGTAGGTATCTATATATCTCTATCTATATTATTAATACGCTACATGAAACTTTGTGAACAATAACGCTTTTTTTGTTTTAAGATCTAACCCCACATATTAGTTCCTCCATCAATATGTTTGTCTATGTGTGTAGATTTATAAACTGACCTTACATTTTGAAAAAGTCCTTGGGCTCTGCCCCAGTGGCTTTTTAAGTTCCCATGTTATCCTTATGAAGAACATATTTGTTTACATTATGATCAGCTGCATAATTTAATAGCTGTTACAATTGTAGTTGCAATTTAAGGAAACGTGTGCTACAAACATTTACTGACTTGGTTGTAGTGAAATATTTACTATTTAAATTTAGGTTGGCGTAAATATTACAATAGAAAATAGCGAGCAATCCTGGACAATTTGATATACAGTACTAAAAATAAAACTGAATTTGTGCTGCATTACTTGAGCAATCGTTGAAAGAGCCGATTTGCAATTATGGAAACATAGGAAAGTTATTATTGAAACGCGATACTGAATCTTCTAAAAGGGGTATACTTTTTAAATGATCTCAAAAAACATAGTACAATAATAACTTCAATTTTAATCAGACATAACTATTCAAGACCATTTCTAACAATCAATCAAAAGGAAAACACTAACTGCAAAATGTAAACAAATAAAACATCTGATGAATTAAATTAATAGCCTATATAAATAATCATCTAGAGACAGTCATTTTCAACATACTCCCACCTTTTGAGTCTTAAGTTTCCATTATTTAAAGACTCAAAACACATATTATCATATTAAAAGTTCAGTCTTTTTGGTAACTTAATTTGTTTTCCTCGTTTTCTCAATTTAACTTTATTTACAAACTTTTCCATTTGAACTTTCTTTATCTTGCACTTCTTCTACTTCTTTTTTGTTTGAACTTTCTGATTTCAAAATTGCTATACTTGATGATACAGACTTTTTAAATTCATATCCAAAAGCGTCTTCATCACATTCACAAATCTTATTATTTTCAGATTCCATCTTGACAGTTACAGGATCCTCTATATTAGGAATGTCTACACTACACTTGTCAGAAATAGGTGTTAACAAAGATGTTACAGTCATTACACTTGTTTTACTGTTGGCTCCTTTTACATTTACTTTCCCCATTAAAACCCAACCAAGTAAAGTTTCCATTGCAACTAAATCATTTTTCAAAACACAACGTTTACCTGTAAACAATTTTCCACCAATATCAGATCCAATCAAAACTTCAACCGGTCCATCTACAGTGTCAGAAACATTAATACCAAAAGACTGTAATTCGTTTAACCAAGGACCCGCTTTGATTGTTGAAATGTTATTACATATCACATCTTGATCTAATACCTCAAAGTTGCAATAGTAAGTGTTACACAAATTACTTAACCTTACTTTATGTCGATTGTGTTCAACAGCATTTGTTACTGATCCACCAAACAATGCATGATTAAGGGTTTCCTTTCCAAATGATACATATCCCATTTCTTCTGCAGTTTTCCTCAAAATGTAGGACCTTTGAGAACCAGAGTCAAAAATGACTCGTGCTGCTCGTTCTTTATTACCTCCTCTAATATTGACACGTACAGTTTGTAAAATTACTTCAGTGTGTGCATTATTAGCTAAATTACTTTCACAAGGTACTAAAGTATCATTAACGTTATTTACATCAGATTTTTCTTGAGACATGTTACACATTACTGTTGCATGTCGACCATTGCAAAGAGAGCAGTTTAATCGAACATTACACTTCTTACTGACATGACCATACTTTGTGCAACGATAACAACATCTGTTACTTGAAAGCAAGTTTACCTTTTCTAAATATGCCAGATTACTACAGCTCTTACAGTTTTCCGTCAAATGTTTTGCACCACAAAAACTACATTTCATAGGGGTTTTATCGAACTTTTGGTTGACAAGACCGGTTGCAGTGGGAATTGATTCTGTTTTGTTACTTAAGAATGGTTTGGATGACTTACCCAACTGTCTCTTCGAGTCCCCAAAACCTGAGGTAGCAAGTGAAATTCTTTCCTCATTTGTCACTTCAATTCGCAGAAACTTCAAAAGCGCATCGAGTCTATTCTTCAAATCAGCTTCTGGATCAAAGTCGGAATGACGTTGCCACGCCCTTAAAAGATCCTCTGGCAAACACGACTCAACTAATGGGTAAAGAATAGCCGCACATTTATCAGTAGTTACTCCTAATGTGTCAAGAGCTCTGATTTGACATTCTAATTTGTCAAATAAAGTCGCTACCTCTTGGCTTAAGTTATTGAGCAGCAGCTTTAAAAGTTCTCTAACATAGACTTCTATCAAAAGATCATCCCTTCCAAAACGACTTTTTAAACTCTGAATAGCATCTCTATAATTCTCTGATGTAGCAGGATAGCTATCTACAATTTGTCTCGCTTTAGAATTTGGAATAGTGGCCTGAACTAAATAGTGGAACTTATCAACATCGTCAATAGAGGGATCTTCATCTATCCTCTTAAAAATTCCCCAAAAAGGAAGCCATTCTTTAAGATTCCCACTAAATTGTACTAGTTCAATCTTGGGAAGTCTAAGCTTAGTCTTTAAATTTGAACTTCCACTCTTAGCTGAATTACTACTGACCAAATCGTAATCTCTAGAATCATTCAACTTACTTTGTACCAAAACATTTACTTGATTGTAGGTTTCCAAATAACTATAAGCTTTAGACACTTCTTCTTCAAGAATTGCTTCACTTTCCTCAAATTGAAATAAATGGTCAGATATCTTTGTGTCTAAATTCTTTAACTCTTCATAAACCATACTTACAGTTTGAAACCTACCTTTCAATTCATCTAAGTGAACCGTTTCCTGTGTAAGTTCATCCTTTAAATGGTTCACTAGTCTTGAAAAGTTTGCCCTAACAACAGTTCTATGTTTCTTGTTCTTATTAAATTCTCTAACATCAGTTTCACTCATCATACTGTCCTGTCACGGTCGCCAAATATTAAAACGCGATACTGATTCTTCTAAAAGGGGTATACTTTTTAAATGATCTCAAAAAACATAGTACAATAAGAACTTCAATTTTAATCAGACATAACTATTCAAGACCATTTCTAACAATCAATCAAAAGGAAAACACTAACTGCAAAATGTAAAAAAATAAAACATCTGATGAATTAAATTAATAGCCTATATAAATAATCATCTAGAGACAGTCATTTTCAACAGTCATAGTACACCACCAAATATAAGAAATAGAAATAATGCCTTTTTTTAGATTTTATAATCGTTATTATGGACAGCCTAATGTGGCTAAGAGTAGGAAACATAAGTAGAAAACACAAAAACAGGACCAGCTTTTGAAAAAAATTCTAAGATATTTACATAAATGTTTATTATATTGAACTGTTTTTACGTCGTGTATATTTCCATAATCTTTGAGTAGACTTTTTTAAAGTCATGGGAAATTATTACTGTTATTTGTTTTAAAATAACGCCAGTAACCTGTAATATTTAGCAATTGCTGAAAGTCGAGCAACACGTACACTAGTATATTTTATTTCAGGTTATAGTAGTAATTAATATTTGTTACATTGCATAATGCAAATTAGAAAAAATTGATTAGCCGATAATTGTAAATCTTAAATTTTGTTGATAAAAATACATAAGGTCAGGTCTCCAAAGTTCTTGATTAGTATTCTACAAAGTTTGTTCTAATAGTTAGCATTAAACATCAAAACAATGCCATCTAATACTATATTAATGTACGGTATGTTTTAGAAAAAAACATTCATGTATTAGTATGGGAAAATTGCTAAAATATATGGTGGGGTAGATGACCTTTTCCTTTCCCAAATGTCTTTTTCATTTAATATTGAGTTTTTACAAAATTTTTACAACAAGTGAAACCAAATCATTGTAAATACTCACTATCTTGCAAGAGAGAACCTCTGTTGTTAGATGATAAAACTAGATGATGGAAGGTCCCGAGTTAGCTGTGGCAAGGATGTTTATCTTGTTTGGGATGACCTCCCCTACCTAACCACAGACACAACCACTACAACCCACAACCCTTGTCACAATGTAGCTATAGGGCACCTAAAAGGCGGTTGAAATGTGATACAACAAAAATTTACGTTACAAATACAGGGTGATTGGTACTCAGTGTGAGAAAAATGTGTTGGTATAAGTAAAAGTAAATGCAGTGTGATGATGCATATAAAAGGTTCCAAGTTTAAAAATTAGCTTCCTAAAGAATTATTTTATGTTTTTTTTATTTTTTATAACTACGTTTTTAAACTTAGTACAGAAATTTCTCAATTACCTGTAAATGGATTTGTGTAGATAGTGTCATTTTCGTGTTCTACATTAAATTTTGAATAAGAATAATAGAAAATGACGGATGATCAGTTGTAAAAACTCCGTTGTAAATAGATTCAAAGATAAAAATTAAGATGTTTGAAAAAAATTTAAAAAAAAACATTGGTCTATTTCATTTGTTCACACCCTGTATACAAGAAAGTGTCCGAATATGGTAAAAAATGCGCCATTTTATAAGCTTTCCAGCCATATGCTACACTATTGAGGTTTCGATATTCTTTTATTTGTTTTAGTGGTATAAATACCAGAAAACGAGGAAACTTTGTTTTTACTGTTCAAGCTGAATCGAAAATGACATTATCTACTCAAATCCATATACAGGTAATTGATAAATTGTTGTATTAAGTTTAAAAACATAGTTATCTTTGAAAAAAAAATAATAATTTTTTGGGAAGCTAATGTTTAGACTTGGGACCTTTTATATGCATCATCACACTTCATTTACTTTGTACTTATACCAAAAAAAATTTTTTCACACTGAGTACCAATCACCCTGTATATATACAATATGTATATAAATGTTTAGTTGTACTCCTCATACTTTAAGGAGAGCACATGATGGCCTCTCACTTGCTTTTAAACTGTCATGCTCTTGATACTTACCTAATAGCGAGTAATTTGTACCATAGTTCCTTTGAAATCCGGGAATTTCACAGTATTCCAACAAGAAAGTAAAGTAAAGTAATAAAGTGATCCGAGCATCAAGTCTATGGATATTTTAGCTTAACAAGTCGTGTTTTACAGTGAAAATTTAATTTAAGCTTTCTTGATAAATATTAACAATTAATTAATCATATTCCGAAGAGTAACGTTAGCAAAGCAAGTTGCTTATCAGTCACTGTAATTCAAAATTGTTATCAATTGTAATTATCAGAACAACAAAATGCAAAACAAAAAGCCTAAGCTACTCCAATTTTGTATGAGACTAACTTTTAGACTTACAGTTATTCATAGGCCTACGATTAATTTCGATCTAAAACTTTTAACTGGACAAGTAAAGTGGATATTGAAACATGGAGAAAACAATTCACGTCCAAATCCCTGGATTGTTGATCTATCGCTTGAACCCCTCGTTATCTTTCGTCCTAAGCCAAATCTTAACTAAGGATTTGTGTAACTGATACAATGTATTAGTCCCTACCGTTTTGTATATCTAAATTATTTTATTTTTGCCAAATCAAAAAGCGTTTTTCTAGAGACTTTTTTACCACATTTTGACGACCATCTTATAAAATGAAATGCGACTGTGAGTCGTTGTGAATTTTTTTAAAGGTCGGCTCTAAAACACAATTATTATCTTTAGTATTTTTGTGATATGGTCGAGTTTTTTAATGTTTGTGTGTTTATATTTTTTAACAGAAAACTCCTGTAAATGCAGTTTTTTTTAACTGGATTTCCACAGTAAGTAATATATAAAATATTAATACAATTTATTACTGACATAATTTCCAAATGCGTAATATGACTGAAAGCTTTCTCTTTATAATTAAACTAATTTAGAATTAAAACTCAAAGTTTTTGTACCACTTTTAGCGAATTTTCAATACGGGAAATAAGCTATATTGTTTTTACAATATCATTTTGATACCATATGATATAGCTGAGTGGTAGCAATAGCCGTATTGCAATACAATAAAAATAATTTAAATAGAGTATAACATTTTTTTTAGCGTAGCCCAAGATTTATATTCCAAGAAACTTTTAGATTCATAATCTACATTATACAGAAATTTAAACCCAGCCAGTTAAGTATTTTTTGCGATCATCTTTAACCAACGAAGGATACAAACACTAAACAAACACATCACAACCTAATATTATTTATACGTTCATATCTCATTACAGATTATTGTTATGTGAATCTCTCTATAAAAGGTTATGATACACAATTGTATAATAAACATTATAGGATAAATTTTTACAGTGTTAAGTAATCATGACCACGAATACTTTATTTAACAGGTTCTTTCATTTACAAATGAAGATTTCAAATTAAACATGAGACAGATGGTGTAGTGTAAAGTGTTAACAACCCTCAGTGAAACAGGATTCTTCAAACTGCTTTAATATCATTCAATGTCACTTTTACAAAATATAAATTGTTGAGTAAATGATTGGACGTATTTACGTCTAGCATAACACTCTTTTAATGCCAATGAATTGCTAACAAAGATATTTACTGAACGAACCATACCAAACGTTGAGGGGTAAGGTGAGGTAGTAACCTTAATACAGACACATTACCTCGGAACACAAGGGATCTACATAGAAATGTCCCCCCCCCCCACTACCCCCCCCCCCAAACACCAAAATACCAAATACCCCCTTTCACTACCCACTGTATCGGGTAGAGCACCGTCTACAGTATCTTGTATTTACGTCCCTTTTCTATTATCTTTCCGGTACACACAGCCTTATGAATTGAGTGTACCAATATTTATGTTTGCATTTTAAAGATGTTCGGCATTATTTTGACTGCCAATTTCAACCTGGAACCGTTATAAAAGTTCAAAAACAATCATACACATTAACATGATGAAAATAACCCTACGTTGTACTACTATAGAAAACAACAATAGTTAAGTTTTTCCTTTGAACTTTATTATATAGTGGTGAAGTCCATTGCCAGAGCGTTTTACAAAGGTTTCTAAGAATACGATGTTGTATTTAATAAAAATACATTTATTGATCCACGTTTACAGCACGTACTTTGTATCACAACTTGGCATAATACATTGAATTGGGTGAATTCAAATCATTATCAACTGTTCTAAACTATATAGCCTTATTTGGTATTAATAAGTAGAAAGGGCAATGTTGTAAAGCAGGCTGTTTGGGAATTGGACGAAGTGAGAGGGACATATATTTTATTTGAATCCATTAGAAGGAGCTAAGAAGTGACAAAGACAAACGATTTTAAGCAACAAGTGAAAGAGAAGCAAGCAACAGGCGCTGAGCTCGAGGCCGAACTGTGGTTAACAAATCATTTTCAAACCCGGTAAAACAAAAAGTTAATCACAATAAATGTGTTAGGATATTATAGCTTTTTTCGATAAAACTACTCATCCCATTCTATCTAAACCACCATAAAAACATTATATCGTATGGTGTTTAATATATTTTTTAAGCCCGTTGAAAAATATTCCTCTGTTTTATCAAATACAATTGTTTACACAGGATAAATATTTACGTGCACCACAGAAAAAAATATGTTAAACAATTTAGCCCAAGGTGCGGAGTCTTCCTACATAACACACTGTTACTTTTTAGTTCAGTATAATCTTAGTTTACAAATGTAATTTTAATTTTATTCAACTACTAAACGTTGTGAATAAAATGTATTTTTAAGAATACACCGGCGTTACATGCAAAAGAGGTACAGGCGCGTGGTGCTGGTCTTGCATAATGTAGATAATACAGGCGCTGTCACAGCAGCGGCAGCCTGGGATAACATTATGTTGGGGGAATAAATACAATTTTATGCTGAATATAAGTATCATTAACATGCTTTTGGTACATTACCTATTAGCCAAGCAACAAATTAATAACCAAAAAGTAACATGCATTATGTATCAAGTGTAATGAAAAAATAATATCAACCAAAGACATAACAACATGAGAATTCAAATTGCTTTGAAGATATACTTTTGAAACCTGACTATTAATTTAGATGGAAATTAAATGCTTATGATATTGAGCCTAGTGGACTCTCTTTTCCCCGAGTTGATTACTATCCTTTTCTTCATCTGAATCTGTTTTATGGTCCAGCTCTTTACACCCACGTAAAAGAGCATGGTTCAATTCCCAGCGTTGTTGATTTAGGGTCAAGATGCCACATTTCATTTAACCATCAGTTAATGATGAAATCAAAGGAAAGGTTGAGACTATAGTAATAAGACCCCAATATTTAGACTAGTTCCACAAATAAATCAAAATAAAACTATTAAATTGTTTAAAAACAAGTGATGGGTGATTTGAATTTTATAATACATCTTTTATCGATCAGTTTTCAATCAGTTTCGTATCCTTTGGTTGTCTTGCATAGCCGAATGGTATAGCTTGCCTACAAAGGTGGTGAGTCCAACCCCAAGCGGAGTCATAAAACTATCAACTAATAATGATATCACCTCAAGTTAACTTCAATTAGTTTAATCTCCAGGGTGTTTGGACAAACCCTGATCTTCCATCAAAAGTAAGCAAAATATAAGCATCTAATTCGTAACGGAAAACGTGTGAATTCGCAATGATGTCATTTCTATTATTTCTGTCAATATTCTTAACCTGATGGTTGTCTCGAAAGATACATATTTAAAACTATTTTAACAAGGCACTTTACGTGCCTACAACAAGAAATAAATTTAGTGATTCTGTCAACTTGATAATTTTGTATTTATGAGGCTGAATTTGTATTTTTACCTAGTAGTAGAATTTAAAATTTATTGTTGAATAGAAAATTTGTTTCACATTCAAAATGACAAAAAAAATTAAATCTCTTAGGCAAATAAAAAATGTTAAGAATAAATCCTACCATAAAACCTCCAAATAAGTCAGCTGGCAAAAATGCAAACAAAAATAAAAGCAAGCAAACAAGGAAGATCGTAATTATAACAGTTACGAATAATGACAGAACAAATTCAAAAAAATCATAACAATATTTAAGTGAGCAGTCGCCATAACCTTGCTCAGGTGTAGGATTAGTTACCAAAGTTGAGGTAACATAATGCAGGTGTTACTCAGAGGTGAATGCATAACGTTGATCCCATTTCTGCCCATAATCGTAAACAATAACTCCGTCTTGTGTTCTCTCAGCATTTAGTATCATTGCTTTAAACCACAGTATAATAAATGTAACCCAAGCTGTTTGCCTTGCACAGTTTAAAACAAGCAAAAGTCGACTTCTCATCCCATTGTATTTGAAGCTTATCTTTCGTGTCTAGGTTCATGTTGGTATCTAAACAACGAAATCTTGTTTCTATTATTTTTGGGTTAATTTCATGATTTGTGCTTTACTGCTTGGCTGTATAACTAGAGGACGAGTTATTTTTGTTATAATTATACCGGGTGTTTCATTAAATAAGGTTTTAAATAACGGAAATAGCAAAAAAAAGTAAACAAAACACGCCAAATGTTGGTTGATTACAAATAAACGTTGGATATATTACAAGTATTACAAATGTTTATTGGCAAAACCACTTATCCCATTTTTAACTGAACCATTTATAAAACACCATTTATAGTATAGTTAAAATACATTTTGTTATGCAAGAAGAACCATTTCAATAGAAGCCTTATAAACTAGCCACAGTTATGAATTGGTGCATTGGCTAGATAAAATTAATATGAAGTTTAGTTTTTTTTTTTATTTCAGTACTTAGAAAATAGTAGTCTTTTTACATCGTTATTCGTTTGCAGGTGTATTGGTATTTTAGCGTGAGTAATTGAACAAAGCCATCACCTTAAACAACTTTAAGGCTTTTCAACTTTCCTTACACGAAATTAAGGCATATTTTGCAGAAAATATGTATGAAAAATGTAAACCCTGATGCAATCAGCAGAGACAAATGGTGTACAGGGTGACCTGGGGTGTGTTGATTATCTTGAAAAATGAACTCGACTCACGGACAAGCTTTAACTCAACTGCTAAACGTATTGTAGGTTTTCACAATGCTATTTAATGAATAGCTTTATATCACTAGTGTCCCTGTTGCTCGAATTCGAGCAATTTATAAGTATTACAGGCATTATTTCAAAACGAATAACAGTCATAATTTCTGATGACTTTAAAAGATTCGACTCAAAGATTTTGGAAATACTCAATATGTACATAACAGATCGATAATCAACATTTCGTGTAAATAACTTATCATGTTTCAAAAGCTGATCTGGTTTTTTAGTGTTTTCTACAAATAGCCTTACTCATAGCCGCATTAAGTTGTCCATAATAACGATTATAAAAAAAAATAGAATCATGCACTTTTATAAATTTATTAAACTCCATTGTGAGAAATCTTCATATCATTACGAGTGGATAAAAACTTAGATCGGTACTTACAAGGAATTATACAATCTGACATTAGTAAAAGTTGCATCATAAGTGCAGTACTAGTTCTTACCATGTGGTCTATGGTCACAGTTACTGATATGTAGAGATATTAGCTTTAGTCTAGTTGAGTAGTGTAGTGATTAAATAGAACACTCGTAAATATTAAAATAGCCTAAACACGATTTAGTGTAAGGACATTTAAATTTAATTAATAAGTAGGGAATACAAATTATCGTGGAAATGACTCATCTCATTTAATGGTGGCAGCGGCAAGGCAGTGTGAGGTGCTTCTTTAAGTTATGATTAGGACGATAATTACCAGCATAATCTTCTCATGAAATATTTAGCTGCAATTAGCTGTAATGCTACAAACTGAATAACACGTTCTTTGAACTGAACACATCATTCGCTACGTGAAACATAAACGTATTTATGGATTGAAACAAACTATATTTTAACTGTATTTGCAAATTTATCCCTCTTTAAGCTAGCGTTATAAAATTTATCTTAGTAATATTAGTATTGGTATTTTGAAATAGTAAGAAAATATTCCATGATGGGTTAGCCTCTGGATCGTAAATTGCAATATAAAAATGGTTTATTTTACCTCTTTGCGTCGAACGATCAGTGTGTAGTTAGTACAACTACAGCTGTTTCATACCACTAGGGTACAACAACCTGATGATGTTCCCTAGTGGTATGAAACCGCTGTAGTTGTACTAACTACACACGGATCGTTCGACGCAAAGAGGTAAAATAAACCATTTTTATATTAGAAAATATTCCATTAAACATATCTACCTATATTTTGACTCAAAATATATTGAATTCAAAAGTTGTATTTATGGTTAATTACTATTCTATTTCTTTAATATCTTTAATTTTACTTCCCTATAAAACATTTGAAAATATCAAGAATGAATTTGGAATTTTTTTGCAGATACAATTTCATACACGACAGTTGTTTTTTAGTTATTTTTTTATATCCTGTCATTTTTTGGATTGGTTGGAATATAATGAGACTCAAAGGTGTTTTTGCATATGTGTTGATTTTATATCCATCTGTTACAATGAATAAAAAATCAATCTCTTAATGCAACATCAGGGTGTGTTCATAATTAAAAAACGATGAAAATTTGTTAAAAACCCTTTTATAAAGATTCATACATGCATAAATATGAGGGAAAAAATAAACTTAATTAATTCTGAATACAATAAATCTCTAAATCGGTCAATAATATGTAATACAGAGTACATTTACATTTATATTAGAATATCATATTTTCTTTATGTAGGTTAATCCTTTATTGAACAAACTAATATCTGTATTATGTCTTTACGATATATATTTTTTACGTGAAATCATTCCCTAAAATGTATCACTTTAAAAATAAATCTAATGAAATAGTTGTTTATGCAACGATTGCGTAAAGATAGTGTTAACGACACGAGTACAAAATTTAAGGTACGAGCCTTGGCGAGTGCCTTAAAAACTTCTACGAGTGTCGTTAACACTATTTACGCGAGTTGCGTACACTACTTTACCTACGACATTGTTTTAATTACTAAAGATCACTATTCATAATTTCTAAAAGAGGTTATGTTTTCGTTTATAACCTCTCATTGCCACTGACAGTGATGCAACGAAACACACTAATTGCACCAATCAACAATTAAATTGACCTGAACAGCTGATTAGTTGAATTTTGAATCATTACAATTTTACTTCTCCTCTCTCAATCCTTGAACCTCATTGGTCAGTTACCCGTGTTGTTATGAGTAAAACTATGCTGTTATGAAAGTAAACAATGCTGTTATGAGATACTTTTTAATTCTAAGAACTGTACTGAAACGGCTACTTTAAAAAACGGTCGTAGGTAAAATACATTAATATTTTTTTGAAGAACTTTTTAGCGTTTAGAAATTACTGTTAGATGCTCTCACTTCCAAAACACATTTGTAAAAAAAATCGTTTTTACCTTTATATTTATTTTTTATCAATATTAGTTTTCTTATTCTTGTTTTATAAAATATAGGAATGTTGAGGAGGTAATTGTACGAACTACTATTCTGTCAAAGACGTCAGAACAAAACCAACATTATAGACAGGTTCATCAGAAGCTGTCAGGCTCGCTTTGTTGTTACTGGCCTCGATATTCATACAGATTTGTTTGGCATGACATCCGAACAGAATTTTCAAAAGTAATGTTCATATCAATCCCTATCTGCCAAACGCTTTTATTCAATAATAGAACATTGAAGAGTGTAGTTTTTACGCCCTGTCTATGTGTACCGTTTAAATTCAAAGTTTTAAAAGCAGTCACTAAATGACTTATTTACCACATTTTTAAAACGTTCTACTAAATTATACTTTTACCGTATTATATTTACTTTACTTACATTTCACATAAAAGAACAAAGTTTCCATCTCTCCAATTTCCAATTTTAAAACTGTGCTTTTATTGGTCAAAATTAAAGCATTATGTATCATTCTTACTTTTTTCCTAACCTAAACCCATCACATGATTCGAGATAGTCCTTTGTTAAAAGTCAGCAAAAGGTGAAGCAAAACTTCACTTATGAGGTTTGACTTATCCTTAACCATCAATATAGCTGTTTTACATGTTTTACGTAATTGAAAAATGGTTTTGTCCCAAATATATGTAACTTTATTCGTCAATAAAGTAACCAAGTAAAAGAATGTCGAAGAAGGATCTATTTTTTGGTGATACCATTCTCCAAGGTGATACATTGAAGGAGTAAACAAATAATGATGACTACGGTAAAGATTAAAAAGTTAGATAACTCCAAATAACAAAAGGTGGGAGAGGGAGAAAACAGACTATTCTAAACAAAGGTGGCGTTATCGCATACTTAGAATCGATTACATCCTGAACCAATTATACACCCCCCCTCTCACCCCTCATATACCTTACACTACCTGTGTTACCTTCCTTTTATCTTCTACCTTACATACGTAAATACTATAACTAGCTGTACCCGCTGGCTTTGCCCCGTTTTACTTCATAAGTGAGCTCGTTCGCATGGCTTAATCACGTCCTGGTTGAAGTTCGTTCACTACGCTCACTCACCTTTAGGTTTTAAACCTTGTTCGCTGCGCTCACTTGCCTTCAAGTTAGCTCGTTCGCTACGCTAACTCGCCTCCAGGTTGAAGTTCGTTCGCTACGCTCACTCACCTTTAGGTAGGAGCTCGTTCGCTGCGCTCACTTGCCTTGAAGTTAGCTCGTACGCTACGCTAACTCGCCTCCAGGTTGAAGTTCGTTCGCTACGCTCACTCACCTTTTGGTTGCAAATTAGCTGTTGTCATAAATTTAAAAAAATAATAGTGATGCACCCTGTTGGTAATCCTTGTAACTTTAATGCTATTGCACATCATAGAACAGAACCAACTTGTTTAGTTGAAACAGCTGTTAAGATTCATTAATTCCATTTTAATATGAGTACTCATAAGGTTAACATAGGAAACTCCAGAGCCACTGGGGCGGAGCCCGAGAGTCCGATCAGAATAAAAACAACTTAGTTTTCCTATTTAATACCTAAAGAATCAGTGTACCAAATTTCAGCCTCCTAGGTAAATAGGAAGTGGGAGAATTAGTGATGAGTGAGTGAGTGAATCAGTCAGTCAGTCGGTCAGTCAGTGAGGGCTTTGCCTTTTATATATGTAGATTGAAGCTCTATTACTATCAATACTTTTAAGTATAGTGTACCTTGTTCTAAAATTGCCATTTTTTTAAATTATCAGTTAGTTTAAGATGTCGTTAGTTCAGAGGGACACTGATATCAAATTCAGCTTTAAAAGGTATTTTGTATAATACTATTATATATATATATATATATATTTGATATTAAACTTTTTAAAACCCTTAAAACCTCAAAAACAAATAAAATTCTATCTCTACATATATGAAAAATATAAACAACAGTGAGCAACATGCATGTGAAATAATAATCAAATACCAAAACCAAAACATCATGTTCTTTTTAATGGCATGTTAAGCAACAAATTAGTCTTAAGAAGATAGTAATTTTTATTATTTTACAGTGTTCTATGAAGCGAAATTACAAACACTTGCCTATTAGTTAATAGTACCGGGGGACCGAGCCACGGCTTGGTATGTTTATTTCGATTGTAAAAGCAATAAAGGAAACTCTCGTTTTCTTTATAACTACTTTCGGCTTTTATTTTTAAAGTGCCAGTAGAATTTCAATTTACTATGATGGAAATTTTAATTTGGCAATCCAACACATTAATTTATATTGAAAGATTTTTTGATGGCCTACACATTTCTTACGTTATAAATAAATAAAAAAAATGTTAAAAATTAAAGAAGTATTTTTTTTTAGTATCAGTTCTTAGAGAAGCAGGTTAATACAGTAGCAATCAGCTGCAATAGCATCAATACAGCATAGTGCAGCGTATTTAAGGGGTGTGATTTATTTGTACTAAATTAAATATTTCTTTAAGTATAAGTAAAACTTCAGCATGAGCATACTCTGTCAAATACTATCATATGATGGATTAGCTGAAGACAGATAAGTCCGATTCAAGGGTGTATTGTTTTCTATAAAGATTATTGTAATACAATTAACATCAATACTGATTCAACTGAATACATATGTTCAAATTATGTAAACAATAAAAAAGGGAATAAACATTGTAAAAATCTTCCCTTAAATAAAATTGATATTGAGTTGACGCCAGTGCAATCAAACATCACCAATACAATACACTTTTTCCCAATGTCGAGTAATCTTTAGTGTAATCTTTGCTCAATGTTTTTCCCTTTGTACTGTATTTTTTAATTTGCTAGTATACTGTGGATGGCTTGTTGTAAACACGTGTTACAAGTATTTTTTTTAATTCTTCCTTGTTATTTCGTTCAACGTGTGTTCAACCAACACAACTAATTAGCAACCCATAAGGCCAATGTTAAATTTCTAGATTTTCAAAAAAATTTACGAAAATACGAATTTTCCTAAGGTAGTTGCTGTCACCATGCTGTCACCAATCACATTTTGGGCTATATGTCCCTAATTCCAGAACTTAGTAAAAATCCTTCCGCTGGATTTCAAGATATATGTTACAGACAGACAGACAAACAGAATTAGCACATATTATGGTATAGGATATGATATTACAATCTTATACTTGGTAATTTGACCTGAAGCCTAAGGAGGGTACTTGATTTTATCATGTAAAAATTAACTTCCTTTATAAAATTACGGGATGCAAACGAAGTCCTTCAAATAAAAGGTCCCAGTGTGCCCAGTATCATTTATAAAAAGTAGGTACATAGTCGTATTTTATTGTTTCCTACGATTGGTAGTAATTTTTTTAATTATATTGCTAATTGCAACGCCTTCTAATTTATCTAATTCATACAATCAAACTATACTAACAAGCAGCATTTAAATACCTAAACGTTAGAAATAAAAAGGTGTTTCTTACACTAATTAAAACCTCTGCAAAGGGATCAGACTGGGTCTTATTTCATTTAATGAGACATTAAAGTAGGAGCTTAGAGAAACCCCCTCCCCACCGCAACCTACTGAGTTCAGACCTCTCTTTATTATGAGGTTTTGATATTGAGAGTGTTATAATGACCTTGTGAAAAAATATAATGTTCATTCCGATTTATCAGAATATTATTACTTGTAGAGTTTTATTTTGAGGCTAAACATATTTAAGTATTCCAAATTATCAAACCAAACAGGTACTTGCTCTTGTCTTTATATGTTCAACGAAGTAAAATCTGATTTTGTTTTCAGTCAAAACCATACAAGAGTTAGAGTGTATTTTAGATTTTAAATGTGATTAATTTAAGGTAAGTAAATTATAATGATAAAAGATGAACCATTAAGTGATAAGAAATATATTATGAACGGGAAAAATGTCTCTACATTAATTGATATTTTTGAAAAGTTTGCTATTAGATTTATAAGAGCTTTCTATTGAGAACATCATAATATTTACTTCTTAAAAGTAAGCAAAATATATATTAAGATTTATACTGTTATATAATAAGGGCATTTTACATTGTGCTACTATAACGCATTCCATAACATACAATATTAGACTATTGGATCACATTATATGAAGTAAATAGTATTTCAGGCAGTGAAGCAGGCAATTTACAGTAGAGTCATCAAAAAATTAACTGAAACAAGTAGGTGTCATCTGGTTACTGTGGAAATCTTGTATATTAAAATAATTATTTGGCTTTTCTTTTGCGAGTTCGTTTGGCTCTGCTGTCTCACCGATTTTCATGACTGAGGTCTCAAATTTAAGGTTATGCACGCACAGATTTGCCATCAAGCATCGGCATATATTTATTTATAATCCTACTCGGCTTATACGTAAACGGAATAAATTATGTTCTAAGAACCTTTAGTGAAAACCGGCTTTCGTTTAAGCTATTAGTTATCCAAATCGGACAAGTTTCAAGCAAACGCAAGGTGAACAACCAACATAAAACCTATTTTAATAAGGTTTTTTCTGTGATTAAAAATCTAAAGCTCCTGTCATGTTCAAATTTTAAATGTTTTAGACTCAAAATATACGTAAATTATAGGCTTTAATTTGAGCAATTGATCATTTGAATCAGTTAAGGTCAAAATTAATCAAAAATAATAAATTTGATTATTTCTCGGATATTATATTTATTTTAACGCTGCGGAGCAGCATGGGTCCTCTAGTGTCTTCTTAAATCGAAATCCCCTTTCAGACTTTCAAAACTCGGTGAGACCCATATTTCGATTTTAAAACTGGAATATGAATCTAGTAATACTTGTATATCATTGTCTGAGCAAAATTTCACCTTGTTTTCTTGTGGTTTCTTTGAGGAAGGTCAGACAGACGATACACAACAGACCTAAGTAGCAAAGTAAGTAACTGTTTGATGTAAATCTCACTGCTTACTAGGGATTTACTTTTTTATATAAATGATCTGCCATTTATACCAAAAAGTCCTCAATAATGATGGAGACGATCAAATATTTTAACTCAAAATTAAAACGTCATATTTAACCTTCTCTTTTATAGGAAAAGAGAGAGGGGGAACTCTTACAGCCAATCAGAGCCGGGTCGAGGGTATAGGGTGATGTGATGTTAAAGCGTAGGTTTAAACTTACTTGTCAAGTCATAAAGTTTGTTACCACCGTAAACACGAAAGTTTTTACATTTCACAGGACGAGGTGATCCTTGCTTCAATCTTAGTCAGTTTAACACCTCATGATTCACGATTTATCTCTAACGGTTACAAAACTTTTATGATAAGTTTAATGTTTAAAAACGTATTTTTTATTACAACATGAGGAAATATTCTACGATTACCGTTCGACCGTTCAACGCCAACGTTTGCAGTTGACAAAGGTCCAAAAATTAAGAATATCCTTAGTTGAATGGTTGATCAGCTACTTAAAGAATAACTAACATTAACCTTTTCATACTTATTATGGTCGTTATTTTGATACTTGCATAAACTTCCCAATGCACCTGATGGAAAGACCATTCGACTAACAATTGTAATTTGTTTCTCTTCTTATTGATTGGTCGTACGGTATTATGATATTTAACTTAATGTACAGAAAGGCACTTAATAAAAAATTTTAATAACCGCAATATTGTTGCAGTATGCAATACACATCGTGTGTATAACGAGGTAATTTCATACAACGCAAAGATTTCAATTTTCAAACTTTCAACACCGGAACGAAAATGTATGGAAACCAATTTAGCGGAAGCTGAAAGAAATTCTTGTTTAGGTAGACGGAATGTCTGTGTAGGTAGGCACACTAAATAAATGGACAATTTTTATTTTTGTCAGTCCATCTAAAAAATTTGATAAGAAACGAAGTGTTTAGATCACTTCTGTAGAATGATCTGAATGTGTAGTCTTTTCCCAGTCCTTTGTCATGTCCTTTGTCTGACTATAGGTCTAAAACTATGAGAATGTTAGAGACTTTTAAATATTAACATCTGAATTTAAAAGTACTATGACATAACACATAAGGTATGTAATATAGAGTAATGCTACAAAGATATTACCAAATTTAACAAAGATCCTTATTAGAAGTGTTTTTTTCCCGCTGATGTCATAATTTCTCGTTATGAATACAAAAAGATGTAATTCCAATTTTCTAATGATTACCTGTGGTACAATAGTCAACATTATGATCATGTTAGCATAGAATAAAGGAGTTATCAGAATTATTTTTCTTCAACGCTAAACCTTTACCACTATAAATTCTATAAATCATTTTAACAACTGGAGATAAGGGCTTACGACAGATTGAGAGATCCTATTTTATACATTTTATCTGAATACCCACCCTTCTACCAGGAATCTTAGCATTCGCGCTTTGCGACAAAGATATCTCTACCTGTAACCGACACCTCTCCAGTTTCCAGTTTCCACTTTGCCACTGGATCTCGCTGTTTCTTTGACACCCGTGACAAATGCAGATGCTGCGGGGGTAGCGTGGGCGGGGGAGGGGGTAGTACACGCGCAGACTCCGCGGCCCCAAGCCTCGTCAGTCCAGTCGCTTCCAGGATCCCGTGAAGATGGCCCGCGCGTCCCTCCAACTGCGCCTCATGGTGGCTTGTGTCCTGGCAGTGGCCTGTGTCGCCTGGCCGCAGACTGTCATGGCGATTGACCTGAGTCGTCTGTATGGCCACATGAGCGCCAAGAGAAACAGTAAGTCCAGAGGCACCTGTGTGCTACCTGTGGCGTCCATCATCGACCACACTTCCCCCCCTCACACCCCTCGCATTGCACAACCCTGCCCTACCTGTAACTGCACTTGGTTTCTTTGTTCTCAAAATGTGCTTTTTTCTTTTGAACTCAACTTTTTGTTTAGGGTTAAACGATGGTGACTTGAAAAATAACTCAAAGATGATAAATAGTATAACAATGAAGCTTTTTTTGTTGTAGAGAAAAACTCAAAAGTATGAACATATTTAAAGCAAAAACTAATTACAGCAGCTTTTAATGTAATCGGAATGAAAAAAAAAACTATATAAAAGTTTTCCAAGTGTGTAAAAGGTGTATTATATTTCCCAAATATAGCTTTAAATTATATATTCATCTGCAACTCCATTAATGACTTCTTTGTTCTTAAAATTGAGGATTGTACTTTGGAAAACCTTGTTTTTACGTAATACATTTTGTCTGTTCAGAGTAAATAAAAATTAAAAAAAAATCTTAAAGCAACTAAAATACAAGCTTTTATACCCGTTCTTCGCAAAAGGAAGAGCATGCAAAAGATTATAGTGCGGTTTTTATTTTTTTTATGTTGTTACTTATTAATTATTTATTTTACTAGCAAAACTTTCTTTTCCAATAAGCGAAATAATGCCACCTTCAGAGTATTTAGGCAATTCGTTCATACCAATACTTTTCGACAAATCTACGCATTCTCAACTTTATTTTGTGTGTCTTATGTCGATATTTGTATTTAGTTTATAGCCTTAAACAATTAGTACAAATTTGACCGTATCACTTTTCTAATATAATTGATTAGTTCTAAGACGATTAAGCTTATAGCAATGTAGATTTTATTGGAAAATACTTTACATAGCTATCAGTGATCAGATGATTATGTTTCTTTTTTTGTATTAAAAGTACAAAGAAACATTATGTAACCAGACAAAAAGTCAAGGCATATAATTATTATAATAATTAAATTTTGCTTCAAAACTCTAATACGGATATTAAGATCAAAACTGATTAATTTAGTTTATTGATGTAGGGAATGGATTGCTAAGCCTAATAAACCAATACTCCTAATAGGTTTGTAATAGTCACAAATTGTATTAAAACATTATTTAAAAAGATTTAAGTAATTTCAAGATATTCAGCATTATGTGGAATGCGCATGTTTGGGCCGTCTGTTCGATGCGGGTTTAGATAAAATGTTTTTAAATAACAACAACAATAAACAACAACCCCATAAGCTCGCACAAACGATAGTTTTAACAATAGCGGTGGTAATGGACTTTTTAAAGGGTGGGAAAAAGTCTTGGAACAATGAAATATTTCAACAAATTATCAAGATAGAGCTTCAAAACTTGGTACACAGTTACTGGACATTGATATAATTTTGTAAAATATAATACCACAATCCCAACGGACAGCAAAGTCAAAAATGACTCCATTGAATTTGCAATGCTTATTCGTTACCTTCTCAGGGGTGCCCGCTAGGAGTTGGAAGAAAATCGTAAGATTAAGCATATGATGATAACACACATTAACTTAAAGGTCTTTATTAGCAGAATATAATGCCGCAAATTTGAGCTAAAATATAGCTGAGAAAAAACTTCGAATTCAAGAAATATTTAAAAGACTGCCATTTTTGACTCGGTTTTATGTTTGAGTTAAATTTGCGTCATTGTATTCTATTAGTAGGTGCCTTTAATTTTTTGTATACATAAACCTATGGTAAAATTTTAAAATTTTATTCTGACTGTTAGTGGGCCGTCCCTCTGAAGGAGGTAGCGTAACACTGAATAATGTGTTAAAATTATTGTAATGCCCAGTAGCTTTTTACTAAGTTTTGTGGCTCTATATTAATTATTCTTTTATTAATATTTCACCGTCCTGAAAATCTTTTCAACCCTGTATAAATTACTGAATCGTCAACAAAAAAATAGATATAACAAAGTGTGACGAAAATATTCAGTTCATACTAATAAACAAACAGGCAAACCTTTCTTTAGCTGGTTAACATACTGGAAACGTTAGTAAGACTCCAGTTGCCGGATCACATAATAGGTGAATTATTTAAATTCTATGGTTCTGTATTTAGTCCCAATTACATGAAATCGGATATGAAATCACATTCCCGAAATGTTTTAATGAACTATTTAAAGCAAAGGAACTGATGGATTTTACCAATTTAAACTATTTTTAAAACAATCAATAAAAGTTAACAGGAAATTAAAAAATTACCGATTAAAACAGTCAGTATACAAATAAACACTCTTTTTAAAACTGGTAGCTCACCAACACGTTATGCAAAGTAGGTGTTTATTTGTACTGTATTGGATTGTTCATAGTTTCTTTAAATAGTTCATGCACATTTGTTTATTACATTTTGAATTTGGTTCTGGTAATATTAAAACATTCAATTTTCTGAAGTGAAGGAAAACTTCAAGGAAATTGGAAAACTTTTGCATCTTAAGCCTTGAGTCTTATTCCAATTAGGGCCATTCCGTACTTTTTGCAGCTCTGCGCTTTTAAATCAATGAACTTTGCATTCAAGTATATTGTAGCTTTAAAGTCAATGGTATTAAGCAGATAGTAGAACTTTGAGGCACTACATTTTTATAGTCTTTTTGGCTAAACAAGAAATGGAAAATAGGAAAAATATGACAAATAACCTTACACCAAAAGATTTTACTTCTTGACATTAAATTTTTCTTTTGATGTATGAGTTAAGTGTTTAAGTGATAACAGAAGTTTATAATGATAAAATCTAAGTTTTAATTTAGATTTACCCGTTTAGATTATATCAGCGTAACATAATTTAGAGTTTCCAGAATATAAGCAGCAAATAATTTTTTTATAATTATTACTAAAGAAGATACTAGAGTTTTGGTTAAACCATCGGGTCAACTTATTTGATTTAAGGCCATGATTCTCCTTCTGCTTAATAAGCATAAAATATTTATATTGAAAAGAAACTTAAAACTTTTAATTTTTAAACTTTCAATTCGCTACGGGCTGAAGTCAGGTATAATATGATTTGAAAAGATAAATTACTTGTTTGAACTTTTCAACTATAATCGTTTGTCAAATATTCCGTTTAGTTTGAAAGATCCTTTGATGGGAATTCTAAGAACCAATTTTCTTAAGAGCTTTCTATAACGAAGCTCGAGGGCGAATGAATTTGTTTCGTATTAGCATAAATCACTTTATTGTAGAAGGAAATGTTGATGGATAAATATTATTTTACACAAATCGATGCAGTTTTAGAACAGTGCGATTAATTGTCGCTTTTTATGACAAAATCATAACCATTATATGAAAACCGCAATGCAAAATATTGGCTAATAATACAGAAATTAATCTTTCGAAGCTATATTTGAATATTCCCAAATCAATTTCCTATGTCCACAGTTTCAAAATAAATATCAATAAATCGAGAAAATCGAACACTATAGCTAAAAATATAATTTTTTATTCTAATTTTATTAATTACTAAAATCTTTTGCACCATTATTTGGTGATTACTTTACATTTAATAAGATATTTAGTACCTGAATGAGGGTTAAAACATGTTGATTGTGTATTAGTGATGCTTCCAATAAATATATATGAGGGCTAAAATGTGCTAGGCCTATACAATTGTCTATGTAATGGGTTTATTATTGTTCGTAATCATGCAACTATAGGATGGGTAACCACAATTGATATTTTTAAGACTATAAATGCGGTTTTCATTATTAATTTATTTTAAAGATGTTTTGAATACTCATCACTACATTTTTAAATACTATTTAAAAAATCACTATTTTAATAGTGAAAACTTAAATGACAAATGGCAATGTTTAAGTATATTTTGATAAGCAACCAATTTTAAGAGAACCCTTTACATGTAATGATTGTAAGAAAAAAAACCAGTTGTAAGATTGATTTTAATATCAGAATTAAATATTGAATAGTAAGTTATGTAAATTATTCGAAACAAATTATAATAAATTTACATTCATAAATAAGTTCATCATTCTTATTAATGAAATTTTGATAAGTATATTACCACTAAATATTGTATGAACAAACGACGGAAATTATTAAAGTCAACGGATCTGTTTTAAGAGAATCTATTAGTAATTTCACTAGCCTTAATATTTTGTTTTTAAATCATTATGAAAACGTTGTTATTCAATTATTTTACTTGACAGGCAATTTTATGCTAATTGTGATGTTTGGTGATGACAAGCATTGCTAATTGCAAAAACACTAATGATGTTTACAACACCATAAGTCAACAACTGATGAACTGTCATTGTGATAAGTCTTTTGCATAAAAATAGTTAGCAATCTGTTTTATTCCGAATTTATGTGTTTATCAACATACAATTTACAACCTACTAGTACTCAAAACATTAATACATATAAACAGTATTATAAATTTAACAGGTATCAAAAGTTTAGGTTTCGTGATCGTAAAAAAATCCGGAAAACTTGTGAAAGGGCTTAATTAACTTATGACAACCTAAACTATCTAAGTACTCTTTATAAACCAAATTAAAATGACAAATGACAAATTGTTTCAAAAACATATAGTGGATTCTTTATTTGAAACTCATACAATTACCCAGGGTATATTTTCCTTCAAGGTTTTTGGTTAATACAGGGTGATTTGAAGTTGGTGTGACAAAATTTTTTCTGGTAAATTATGTAACAAGTCGAGTTCAAATCCACAGTTTTTATTGTTTTATCCCTCGTGGTCTCTTACCTATGATTTTTTTTTTAAATTTTCAGAAAAAACGGTATTAGCAATAGAAAAACTTACATTTCTCCACTTTCCTCTCATCTGATGATAATTATAATGATATTTTCTGAAAGCTCATCAAATTCACATTTAGTCAAGTCAGTTTTGTGTCGTTAGTAACAGTTTTGTAGCGAAAGTGGTGTTGTAAATACAAGAAATATGTTTTTCAAGAAAAAAACTAAATTTTTAAATAAATAACATGTATGTTATTTTTTTGTGAAAAAAGTGTCAAATACGTTAAAAAACTTGTCCTTTTCCTGAGCTTTAATTTGATATAAGCATATTGTATTTTCCTTGGGAAAATGACTATGAAAATTATACTACAAGTGCAAAAAACATGGGTTAATAACAATACTCATAAACCAGTTTTTAAACTTTATTTCCCGTAAGGTTACACTATGAAAACCTTGAAAATCACACAACAACACTCGATTGCAAAAAAAACCCAAAAAACTATTTAATATCATGTTCAAAGTGCCTGCCTCCTTTTCTAATGCAAGCCCTCGCACGCTTTCTCATGGCTCCAACCGTTACGTTAAAACTTAATTTTTCTCGAACAACTTGAGCAGCTGCTTCAACTCGATCTGTCAACTCCTCCACTGAGTTCACTGGGGTCGAATAAACAATGTCTTTCATTGTGCCCCACACAAAGAAGTCCAAAGGAGTGAGATCAGGAGACCTCGCCGGCCAAGGCACAGGTCCTCCGCGTCCTATCCACGTAGGATAGTTCAGTGTCAACCAGTTCCGCACATCTTTGGAGAAGTGGGGAGGGGCTCCATCCTGCTGGAAAATGATATTGTCTATTTGGCGTTGGGTGAGGTCAAGACCATCAAGAAGATCGGGTAGGCTATGTTGAAGGAAGTCCAGATAAGCTTCACCACTTAGGTTTTCTGGGAAAATGTGAGGTCCTACAAGCTGGTTACCAATTACTCCAATCCAAACATTAAGATGGAACCTCGTTTGGTGAGAACCCTCCCGCATCACTTTGGGATTTTCTTTAGCCCAATGGTGATTGTTATGAATGTTAAAAACACCATCTCTCGTGAACCTTGATTCATCGGTGTACAGGATGTTTTTTAAGAACTGAGGCTGTTCAATGTCAGCATTTAATAGCCAACGACAGAATTGAACTCTTGGAGCATAATCTTGAGGTTCCAGACCTTGAACTTCGATGAAATGGTACGGATGAAATTGATTTTTATGTAATATGCTAAGAACTTTGCATTGAGAAACTCCTACATCATTGGCCACTTGTCGAGAGCTAATTTTAGGATTTTCTTCGACCATATTTAGAACTAATTCCTCCGTTTCCACATTATGACCTACAGGACCTACCTCATTCGGCTGTTTGAAGACTGTACCTCGTTCTAAAAGACGCAGATGCAATCTTGAGAATACTTGAGGACTAGGCACTCGTCTGTCAGGGTACCGGGCACGGTATTCTCGTTGCGCGGCTCGAGCATTTCCATTACAAAAACCGTACACAAAATGCATTTCAGCATACTCACGCGATGTGAACTCCATGATTGAACTGCAATAATAAACTTCTTATCCTTAATAACTGGGCCGCATAAGGTACGAGAATTGTGTTTTCTATTAGATAAGGTGTACTATCCTTTGTGATAACGATTGAGGTATGTTTTTTATCTATAAGTTTGATTATCTTATCTTTTATGGGTTACACTGAAAGGCACACTGTCCAATGGTGTAACTTAAGTACCAATTCACTTTTATTTCTTTTATTTAGTGATAAAAATTTAAATTTAAAATGTAGGAGGCATTGGAAGGATTTTCTTATAAAACATAATTTAGTCTCTTTACGTCCCACTAGTTTTTTAATCCATGTTTTTTGCACTTGTAGTATAATTTTCATAGTCATTTTCCCAAGGAAAATACAATATGCTTATATCAAATTAAAGCTCAGGAAAAGGACAAGTTTTTTAACGTATTTGACACTTTTTTCACAAAAAAATAACATACATGTTATTTATTTAAAAATTTAGTTTTTTTCTTGAAAAACATATTTCTTGTATTTACAACACCACTTTCGCTACAAAACTGTTACTAACGACACAAAACTGACTTGACTAAATGTAAATTTGATGAGCTTTCAGAAAATACCATTATAATTATCATCAGATGAGAGGAAAGTGGAGAAATGTAAGTTTTTCTATTGCTAATACAGTTTTTTCTGAAAATTTAAAAAAAATCATAGGTAAGAGACCACGAGGGATAAAACAATAAAAACTGTGGATTTGAACTCGACTTGTTACATAATTTACCAGAAAAAATTTTGTCACACCAACTTCAAATCACCCTGTATATGTGAAGTATCTGTTTAGTATGATCATAATTTAATGTTGACTTAGTTTCCTCGATAAAGAAATACAAAATATTAAGATGAAAGAGTTTTATACTTACTATATTTTATATTATACAATACAAAACACGAATGTGATGTTATTTTATATTTGACTTTCAGTTACGGGGGGAAAATTCCATGTTTATCTAAAATAAAGCTTAATGATAGCTAATAACAAGGACAACACTAGTTCTAGTCCATATCGTTGACATGACCGGAATTTGGAAATAGACTCCACCCATTCGTTTAAGCGACGCTAAAAATATAATTCACATAAACATTTTTCTTTTAATATCAGAGTTTTCCGTAGTCTGATTTTAAACAGTAAAGCAATCATATTTGTTAGCAAGAAACCACAATTTATCCAACTTAGAGCTACAACGCGAGATGAGTTTCCAAATCAACGCGTTGAGGTTTCAGAGGCATTCTGCGGAATTTATTAATGCGGAGGTGGCTACGAATTACGATTAAAAACCTCTCGTCGGAAAAAGCTTTTCCGCTTTAGGATTTATTTAACTGTAATATTATTCCTTGATTATCATATTACATCTTCTTTTGGTGAGCTGTTTAATAATTCTACGGGCTACGCGTAAAAACAATTTGTACTATGCAAATAAGGAATAATATTGATTCCTGTAAAATATGATTACGGCGTTGTATTGTTTAGTTTGGTAAAGTAAAAAAACAGGATAATGCCTTCACTACACATTTTCCACAATACATTTTTATTTTCCTCGTAAAAGTATTGGACATGGTGAGGGGATTTAAAAAAAATTCTAGGCTCAAAAGCTTTTTAAACATCTTTGTAAATTAGCAGCAATTCAATATTATTATAAGCTGTTTTTAGAGACTAGTGAATCGAAAATAGTTAAATCCGGTTGAATAGTCAAACCATTTATTGCAAATACACTTCTCAGAAGTCAATATACTACACTATAAATATAGTGTAGTAATTGCGTGCGCAGTATTCCCGGTAGCTTGGTGACGTGCTAGTTTCCAATTGTAGCTGCAATCAATACAGTTGTAAAACATGCATGGTTCTTGCTAACTAAACGGGTTTACTGTAGTGAAATGCCAGAACTATATTAGATTTTAGTTTATCGTTCTTGTATATATTTATATATTTACTATGTATAAACTACGTATATATTTACTACTATTAAAGATGTTTTCAAACATCGACCCCAAGTTTTCAACTCTGCAAACCTTACCAATGCTTTTTATATTGCGAATTTTTTGTATAGGAATATACCATCAGAGATTAGAGATCTACAGGTATCTCTTCCAGTTTATAAACGTTCGGTAAGCAGTTGGCTGTCGGAGATTGGGCTCGATCAGTCTGAGACACTTATCGGTTCAGTATACAATACCTAACAATAATTATACACAAGTACACCAAAAAATATTTAGCGTATATATATCAGTAACTGCAACTCCATTCACTCGACTACCTTTTATTTAGCATTAACTGTTCCTGTAGCTGTCTCATAGCTTAGTTGTAAATAGTATTTTGATTAATTTAGTTTTAATTTTTAAGAATATTTCTAATTTGTAATAGAGCTCGTCCCGCGCACAGGTCTTTTACGGCCTATGCGGGACTAGTGTTAGTATTTTGTATATGTATATATTGTAAAAATGTTTTGGAAATAAAGCAGATTTTGATTTGATTTTGATGTACAACCCACATATGATTTAATATTGAACTGGTTAGTTAATTTTGATCTAAACTATGTTTTATGAGACATTAACCATGCTAAACCTCTGTTAACAGTGTAATAGTATATTTAATTTTTAAATATTTAAAGGGTATTTACAAAACTTGAAAGAGAATTGGTATACTATTACTTTATTAGACAATTAATAATTGTAGAACATAATTGTTGTTTCTGCAACATCTGCAATTTTTATGGTTTTTTAAAGGGATTTACCAGATTGACCAAAACAAGCATTGATGCGTATAATAGGTAATTCTTGTATTATATGTATTTTTGAGTAATTAAAGTATTGAGTATTGTCTTTTGTAAAACATTGGATTGTTGCGGATGTCAAATCCAAGATATGTGCTGCTGCCTCTCGTTTTTCATACGATTTCTATCCTCAAAGTTTTCTTTTTCTCTGAGTTTATTCTGCAATCAGCTTTCTTTTATGATTAATGTATGTTACAAGTTTTAGACACTCAATGAAATTACATAATGTGTATGAACATATATTTTTAGCACATTTATTTCAATACGAATTAAATGTGAATGGAGTTATGATTTTATCATCGGGATCAAAAAACAAAACAAAAAATACTAAAAAAGATATTTATTAGCAGATCAGTAATACACAGCATTTAGCAGCACAAAATAAGCTATATTTAAATCAATCATCATCCAGTTCTTATTGGATGCAGTTCTTAAATACAGTTAAAACGTCCTCAAATAACAGAGTGCAGTCTTCTTTTTTTAGGTGGATTACATTTTAAGGTGTACTCAAAACCAAATTAAAAAAATTTAGTATTAGAAATTAAGAATATCGTAGTTATCGTTTTTAATTTACCTCTATTAGTTATTCGTTCCTACAAAAAAAACTGATTCCAAGCTTTAGAAATGTATTTTTTCTTAAACATGAGAACAGTAAATTACAAAAATATTGGCGTTAAATAAACAATACAGTAATACTATAACAAACTAGCTATCCACATAAAAAAAAAAATGCTATCACAAAAAAAACCTTAGAAGATCCAAGGATTTTTTTCACAAAAGAATAATACCACCAATACTTTAAACTACATGAGCTTAAACTACTTGCATGCCGCACCGAGGCTCCTCACCCTATACTGGCATCATTTTTGAACAGAGTTACACTTTGCAGCTATGTAGCTGACATGTAGTTTTATGTAGACATATAGCTTCGCTGTATTATTAAAAAAAATTTTAACCATCGAATCTCCCGACGCGTCCGAGTTAAAGTCAGTGATGCGTGTTTTGATTACGGGGATAATGACTCTGATGTAATGATACCATAAAAAGTGCAGAAACAGGCTGGGGAGTTTAAAAATGGCCGTGCTCAATTTGGATAAAATTGTGTTTATGGTGGACTTAAATGAATAACATCACACAAGACTTCTCACAGAAGACCACAAAGGATCACGGCCATTTTTACTAAATTTCGCAATTTACCCATACTCATTAAAACAGAGCTACAAATAAAAACACTTATCCCAAGCATAACTCAATTATGTCCTTGACTAGACCAAGTAATGATGCCGTAGCCATGACCATTTGGACATCCCTTTTACTGGACTATTACGTCATCCATTGGTGTGTTCCTTTGTAGTCAATGACGGCCGATCCTGCAAAATGTTACCTCTTCTCTGCTTCTAATTAAATATTGTTGGATACTTAAAATTGACAATTTAATTAATTTTCTTTGTTTAAATTAATTTAAAGGGGAGCCCAACGTCCCTATACTACGCATGTTAAATTGATAAACTGTACCTATAACTCAATACTTGACTTATCGCAATGAAACTTTGCATGCTTTTTTACTATGGTTTATTTAACAACTGGAGGTAAAACTATAATAATACTCGATCAGACAACAAAAATGTTAACGACATTTTTCTTTTAAATTTATTTATTTGTTATTTCTAACAAAATTTGGCCTTATCTTAATAATTTTAGGTCCAAAGCTGTATTATGTAAGGCTGTGAAAATTTCATAATGATATCTCAAACAGTTTTAGAAATACATCAATCAGGCTAGGAAGGATAATTATAAAATTAAGAAATGAAACTGAAAAGAAATTCATAGTTCAATTTAATAACAAGTAGTTATATGGTGGTTTTAGTTTTCTTCGTGAAAAACATCATACGAGTTCTACCATTTGCTGAATAAATTTTTACTAATTATTCTAACTTAGAGTCAAAACCAATGTTGGAAAAACCCACTGTATTTTTCATTTGTAATTTCATCTCAAAGCTGTCAGTACGAATGGCAAAATATATCTCAGAAACTCGCCTTTGGCTCGCTGGCAAAATATATTCTAGCAATACAGTTAGATCATGAGTGATTTCAATAGGTTTATAGTTTATAGTAGTTAGATTTTAGAAATATTTATGAATTGATCTATTATCTAAAGATTTGTTTGTAATTAGATCGTAGGCTACACAAATATTCACACCAACAAAAATTGCTTGGATGTTATATAGAAATTTGCATTGTCATGATTTTTTTTAGTTTCTAACTTTTGATTTGTTTAATGAGTATTATTAGTAACCAATTATATCAATTTAACAAAAGGATATAGGTATTTCTTTTAGTGGTCTTATATCAGTATGCGTATATCTGACGAGTAAAATTAAATGTTGTGATAGTTAAGATTAAATGTATCGTACTGTCCAGTTAAATTACAATAAAATGTTAAAACTAAGTGGCATTACACTATGGCCCTAAATATGAAGTAATATTCTATTTCGTTCTTGATTCACGAAACTTAACTTGGTTAATATACTTGTTACGAACTTCATCCAATCCTGGTTGAACAGAGTATTCCACATATTAAATGGCTTTACTATACATGCGCTTTATGAGACTAATGAGCTTAACTTTGACTCATGTCAGTTTTCCAGCTGAAGTAACAAGGTTATCAGATTACTAACTACTACGTGACCTGTAACTAACGTTAAACATTAGTTACGAAACACAGACACTACAATCTTTTGATTTTTAATGCATCAGTAAATTCCACCCCTTCATACGTCTTAGCGCTTTTAGGTAGTGTTTAATATAGATACACCGTGTCCCAAAAGAATAGATCAAAACTACAGCTTATTGACGTGCTATCAAGGGTCGTAGACAAGTCAACTATGACTAGATTTAAAGCTGAATCATTTAAGTTTTTAAGTACCCTTCAACAGTAATCAGCTTTTAAAATTGCTTTGATTTTCAAAAGTTAAAGTTGCAATTTGTAGGCACATTTGAAAGCACAGTGCATTGAATGTTTTATTGTATAGAAAGGAAATCTGTGCTGTGATTTTTCGTCTAGGGGTTTGTGAAGGATAAAGTGTATCTATTGCCATAAAAAATACTTCCGTTTTATCTATACTATTGCCCACCGATCGCAATTATACATGCACTTACAGCAAATATAAGATAGTTTTTTTTTTTTTTTACTTTTTAAAATGCCTAATCAAATGCGCTACGATGTGTGGTCTGAGCTAGAACACCGACTTTCATTGAGCTAATAACTGAGAACATGAAGAAGTTAAGCAGTGGAATAGCGTGGTCGCAAAAACTTAAGAAGCTGAGGAAAAAATTGTATACAAAATTATATTTTTGCCTCTAATGAAGAAAATGCTCGTGCTCAAGAAATTATTGTAAAGTTTGTTTTATCTTTTTACCTTTTAGTAATCATATATACCTAAATATATACCTTTTTATACCTAAAATAACATTTGTAATAATCTAAAGTGTTTTATTGTTAATATACTCTGCAGTCTATAGTTGAGTGTATTAGCTTACATGATACCGTAGGAGAAGGCTTGGAGGTATGGCGAGTTTTTACGTAAACCTACTTTCGAGTATTAAACAATATTTCAATATGACATGACTCGCCACGGAACCTTCGGAAGCTCCCTGATATTTATTGGAACTATAAATCTTACTTCGTTCAATCCTAAGATCACATCGAGTTATATTATAAGTATGTCCTTTGAAAATAACCAATTGAAAGATCTGACATTGTTAAGTTTAGTTTGCATTCGTTACAAGTTCATTTTGATAAACTCGAGTGGATTTCTTTCATCAGAAAGGATGAATTTAGAAGGGTTATATCTGGAATGTACAGTTCGTTAGTTAATAATATCGGAATGTTTGACAAATGTTGCCATCGCTAATTGTACTGTCCGAATATCAGTAGCGCTTCATTGATCTTTATTCTTTGTAGCTTTAGCTAAACCCCATGATATTTCAGACAATTTAAATTTTTCAAGATTTAAGAAAGGTAAATAGTAATAGCCAAGATTTACAATCAAAACTAACTGTAAAGTTAGTTTTTATTTCGGTAGAATGTAGATTGGTAATCTTTTCTTATTTGATAATCGTTTTATTATGTGCACGAGTAAATAAATAAATAACTATTTTTGTATAGGTAGCTAAAACCAATAATAAAAGTTATTCCTTTAGTTTTTGCCTATTCATATTTCGTTTGAATCGCCTTAGTTGTGTTCCCATTTGAGAAAAATGATGTATAGGATATTTTTACGTGAACTGTACGTTTTGTAAGGTGATTCGTCGTATATTCTTTAAAGTAATCACCAAACACATATATTTAAAATACGCCTGCCGTTTTGAAGGTATTTTTATCATTCGCTGATTCTAATACCTAGACGAATAAAAATTATGGCTAATATTATGAATTAAATATTTTTGTTGCTTTAATGAGATAATAACGACTTATTGATGGAAAACAAACCAACTACCCACTTGGTAAGAAGAAGCGCAGCTACGTCCACACTTGAATCTTATCAACGATGGATCTATTAAGATCTAAATCGACTTCCGAATTTTTAACTAAATAATACAATTACTTATACCCCACGAGGTTACATTAGTTGACTTGTGTGACCTCAAATTGCTTTATTGTTTAGAATTTGCATTGCAAAAATATCAGACCTTGAAAATGATATTCAAACCGTATTCAAGAAATAGGTCTGTACATTACATATAAATTTGTTTATTGACATGCTTCAATTATACAGTTTACTTCGAAGCAGTTAATGCATTTACAATCACAACCTCAGTGGATTTTTGTATAGTCAGGTCTTTTCACTTCCTTTTCACTTAGCTCAAACGGTCATGGAATTCTCTAAATACTGACATAAACCACTAACTAATTAATTATCGCAATCTGACCAAACATAAATCATAATTAGGTTTCAATGTTTCAAAAATTGGTGTTTTTATGCCATATCGAATGAAGATTTAAAAGTGAGATAAATTAAAAACTATAACCAAATAACGATTACAATTTCATCACTGGTAACAAAAAATAGTGTATAATAATGACTCACAATTTTTTTTTTCTGAATGTGTTAAATGTAAAAAGTTGAGCTCAACACAACAAAAACGTAAGTTGTGAGTCACGGACCTCCTGAACATGTGCTACGTGACCCTGTCTTGATAACTCTGTGATGTACGACCAAACATTAACTCTAGCTCAAACTACCAGCAACAGATTCCATAGAGAAAACACTTTCCTGATAATGTAATAAACCCTTGTGTAGCCTTACTAATGTAGATTCAAACCCCTCTCTTATTCTATGGTTTAGATTATCTTTATAATCTTAAACATTTATACAAAGTATAAAAACATGACCGATCTCAGCAAATAAACATTTGAACATAACGAATTACAATACAAAACACCTTCAGATGTACCTATATTGATTTATAAACCCATATGTAAAGAAATATGAATAAGTTAGGAAGGAGCGTTTATTGAATCATCGAGTATTCTAACTTAAAAAATAAAATTTTTACTAACAGTTTTCCATTTTCAGAATTTTATAAACCAGATGATCTTTGAATGGCATTTTTAAATAAATGTAGTAGCCTATTATTGTAAGGGGTTTTGTGAATTAAGAATTCTTTTCCTGTAATAAATAAATCAATTAAATCCATTATTTAAGATGGGGACACCACTATGAGTGTATTTTAACCTAAATATGAGTGAAGATTAACCTAAGGCACAATAAAAAGAACAATCGAAAGATAATAAAACATTTACATTACTCGTTCAGGCTATGGCTGAAATAAGTAGGCCTGTGGAAGTGTACATTTCAATTGTCTACTGTCACTAACAGAATTATTTCCAAGAAAACAATCTTTGAAAATCGAATTTACGAAGAAATTCTTCTCTTTTAAGTAAATACTTATAATGTGCGTCTCTTGTAAGGTAAGTACTCATAAGGATGTGAATAAGCAAAACTGACAAAACTCTCACATTAAAAAAAAAAATTTCTTGGATCTTGTTTCGTGGATTCGTAACGAAACGCACGTTTTGAAAAGCCTACAAATGAAAATCAGATAGTTTTTAAAATGGCTTTATATAGTGCATAACCACCGTTCAACTAAACTAAAGGTCAACTAATGTAAAACTAACAATCGAGGAAATTTAAAATAACTTTAAATGGCATTTTAGTCGTTATTGTGATTAAACTTTGTCAAACATAGATTTATTTGCTTTTGATAAATCATGACTTGGTTATCCGTAATTAGTTTGGAACTTAAAACCATTTAAAAAATATTTTGTTTTTAAACCAACCAAACATATTTTTTTTTACAAAACTACACCTAGAAATACATTTCCTCTTTGCCATAACAAAATAAACTGCAAAAGTATTCATAAAAATGTAAATTTATGTTTGTGTTGAATACTTTTACATACAAGTATAAATTCTTTTATAAGTTGTTTTTATAATTTAATACATGGCGTAATAATAATTTCATATGTTCTTCATTTCAATCAATTTTTAAACAATGTTATCGGTTTTATACTGAAAGATATAAAATTAGCCTAGCTGTTTAGTGAGTCGGTGGCTCAGTCGGTAGCGTCGCGGACTTCGGACCCAAGGCAGTAGTGTCGTGGGTTCGGATCCTGGTCACTGCCGAAAACATTTTATCAGTACAGTTCACCTTTGTACTGTACTGGCTCACTCCTTGCTTTGCTGTTAACGATCCACGCACGGGCGCTTAGTCTATGTGGACGGGCAAATGCAAGGTTAAAAGAGGCTGCCAACCTCTAAAAAAAAAAAAAAAATTATTTCAAACAAACAAGAATAATTATTTTATATGCACAAGAATGAGAAAAATACTTCAGGTAGTTTTCTTTCGTATAAATAATTGGAAACATTATGATAATATTAATGTATATAAAGAGAAACCCGGGACTGCATAAAATAATCAGCGATAACGTAAACGTGATAATGTGAACGGAATCGTTTCATGGTTATTACCATATAAATCAAAGAGGGCATTAAAATGTCAAAGGATATCCCGATCATCGCACATTAACCCTATTGTACAATAGCTTACATTAACAATGCTTGATCGGATATACTACGAACTGTCAGATAAATGTAATTTATTTAAAGGTGTATTTTCATTGTTATTCTTTAACGAATTAAAGGATGACAAAAGATCATAATTTAATTTAATACCTTTTTCATTATTTTTACTTAGTTGGTGGCCATGTATCAATTTTACTGAATGTTAAACTTGTCAAAATGGGGAAAAAAATATTTTTCACTTACAATGAGAAATAATGTATATATCCTATTTGTATATGACAAATACATTTTACACTTTTGATCCATACTCTTTTGTTAGCGAGTGTTATTTATTACGTTGACATAGTAGTTTTACCCTGATTAAGCATATATTGCTCGATTAGGAAAATGTAATTATTAATTTTACGTTTAGTCACTATACCACTTTGAATATCAAGTTTGTTATTCCTTTGAATCTCGTTTAAGACTAAGGTTGTACGAGGAAAAACGATGATGTAGCCTTCTGCAAACTTAGAATTTGAAAGTAAAATTGAGTCACAATATAACTTGGTATGATTTATTCTGTGCGATGGAAAGTTTCTTAGCGAGAAACGTTTGCTCTTTCATACACGTCAACTATTTTCACTAATTTCCATAAGAGATTGAATCAAGGTAAAACTAATATAATTACCTGTAGTAAAAATTAATCATGTATAGAGGACAGGACTTCTATTTAATACATTTTTTTACGAAATTACGTCATAACCTGGGTAGACAATTTCTAACTATATACAGCTGATATAACAAATCGTTTATATTCTGTTACGAAATAAACAGGTACTTAAAGGTTAATTTTTTTGATATGACGATTTATTTATTTATTTTTTTAATATGTTTAGCGTATATAGAGATTTTTCATTCATTTTTATTCCATACGAAAGCAAAAAGGTTAAAGATTTGAAAATATTATCATGTTTTATGGAATTTTTTTTAATATTACAGCAAATTAGCTAAAGCAATTTTTTTATTACACATTTGCTTTTTATCAAACGGATACTAGTCTGTAACCTGTAGGTTATAGACAATAGTTTAATTAATTAATATATGTTCGGTATAAAGGCAAACAACATACACCTTTACAAGCTTAATAGTATATAACCTATGTTTTGTTGTATGGAAATGTCGTAATACATATCCATGCTGCATTTGTACGAGTATCAGCAACCTTTAATTATATACAGGTTGCTTCTCTTACCGTTATTTAAACAGTATTTCGGTTGTACCAAAATGCAGTCTTAATAACAGTATTCAAGTGTATAACATGTTATTGTCATTAAGGCATTGATAAAGAAAACTAATGACATTATTTTGTAAAATTTACAGTCGATCAACTAGGTTTGTAGGTTTAAAATTTCAATTATTGATACATTTTTACTAACGTAGTTTTTTGAGAAGAGTTATTCCTTGATGGAAAATATATTTTTAAAATATAATCAAGAAAATAAAGAGGGCATTTAGTTATTTGCTCCAGTAGGTAATTATTGTTTTAACTAGTTACTCTTTTTCCTATCACTCATCATTCCATCATCGAAGGCAAGTCCAAATATCTAAGGACACCCCACGGTGACCCACTATGTATAGTAAATTCTGCTTCAAGCAATTTGGTGAATCACTCCTGCGTATATATATATAATCAAACTAGTTTAGGGCGTTTTTGGAGGCTAACTTTCACCCCCTATTTCTTGTAAAGCTGAAGAAGGCTAAGAAACAATCTGAGCAATGTGAGTAATGAAAAAAAAACGTTTAAATCAGTAGGGAAATTAATAAGACGTGTTTAACTGACGTTTTAGTAAAAACAATTATAAATTTAGTTGGTGTTAGCATACAGAAGCTAATATTGTCAAAATAACTTTATTCTTTGAAAGCTCCTGTTAATTTACACATAATATAATAATGTCAGTTGAAAGGTTATTGAAGAGAAAGAGTAAAAGACAAAACGTGCTTTGAAGACTTTTGCTGACTACGTGACAGTTGCCTCTTTGAAATCGACTTCCAAAGTGTTTCCATTGTCTGCACAAACCTATCATCTTGTACTGTACATGTCTAGTTTTCAATCATACATTAACTCTTGATTTTCATAAATTTTTGTAACTATACACCTAAGATCTTGCAATTTTTCCAAACTTTATGTTTCTTTGCCTAAATTAAGCAATTTACCACCTTTGGTGGTCCTTGTTTCCCTTTGCGGTGTTGTATTTAGCAAGAAATTAACTTTGGATCATATTCTTCATAATTTGGTTAACTCGTTCGACTAGAGTCTTAGAAACATTAAACATTTAAACAAAGGGAACACCTGGCATCGATTAATATGTTTAACTGGTATAAACAAATGTGAAAGTCATTTGATGGCTTGAAAAATTATAAAGTTTCACTTTTGTTATGTTTGAGTTTTATTAGTACCCTACAAAGACTGCGAGTTTGCCAAAAACAAAATGCCGCAAAACATCGAATGTATAACACGTTATATAGCGTAAAATATTATTGTAAATTACAATTTCAACTGTTTTCAAAAATTAAAAATATCAGTTTTTAGTTTAAACTGTTGAACTCCGAGCAGAACTTGTTTAGTCAAACTGTAGTTGAACTTTGATGAATGGTATTGTCAAGCCTGTGAATAGGCTCAAGTTAGAGTCTACAATACAAGTCTCCGAGTTATGTTTTGAGACCAAAATATGGTTAGGTTTATTTCTCAGTTTCATTTTCGTAAAAAATATATTTTTGCATCAAAAATTGTCACAATACTAGGGACGTTATACTTAGGTTTTACTAACCGTTCCCATGCTTCACAATGGCACCAAAATCTAGAGGAAATTCTATTTAATTTGAAAAATAACCAAACCACGCACAATTGATATGTTTTTAATTATAAGAACATTCATTGCTAAATATCATTTACTGCTTGGAGTCTATAAATCCAAAAGAAAAAACAAACACAAACAGGTTAACTAGTTAACTAGGTTAACAATGTTAACATACTTACACTTTGACGGAGTTGACATTTCAACTATGTTTTTAGACAAAAAGAGGTTTTACATACCTCCGTCAAATAGTCATACGATTAATATTGCTCATTAGCTTAGTTTTGTTGCAAAGACAACATTTTCAAAGCTTGCAAGTCGTCATAAACACAATTAAAACAAACACGACACGGAAAAACCATAAAAATGCTACGTACACAAACAAATTTAGATGGCGCTATCATAATAATACTGATTTAGTCCGGCACGGCTTGGGGTTGGTAGTAGACTCATATATTAATATTCAATAGTATTATATTTAATAATTAATTTTATTTATTTCATAATATTAATAGCGGACAAATATTAATCGTTGAACTAATTTACGGAGTTATGTGAAACCTATTATTGTCTTAAAAATATAGTCCAGAGGACAGAAACATAAATTTTGATATTTTTTTATACTGTATTATGTCACAGGTACCATATTGAATTGTAAGCTAG
Organism: Macrosteles quadrilineatus; assembly: GCF_028750875.1. Taxonomy (NCBI): domain Eukaryota; kingdom Metazoa; phylum Arthropoda; class Insecta; order Hemiptera; family Cicadellidae; genus Macrosteles; species Macrosteles quadrilineatus. The sequence goes on from NW_026542597.1 coordinate 1,355,792, forward strand.
ACCCGAGCTCTTGTCTTTGGTAGAGTCGACCGTAATGATGGGACATCTTTAACGAGCACCAAAGATAGATCTGTATTGTAAGCACGATCGATAGGAAGTAAAACAAAGTGATTTGTTACGAAGATTATCAATACCAAAAGTATATTTAATACCTGATAGTTAACTAATAGCATAACTTAAAAGATGTTTAACTCAATTTGTAAAATATTAATTTTACAAGAACAATGAACAAAAATGAAACAAATTATTGGTATCCAAGCAATTTTGTATTACCTTTTTACAATCTTGAGTTAAATTAAAATTGAAATAGGGAGAATCTATTAATGATATATATTTATTAATATTCAAAAAATTTGTAGTATTTTTACGTCCACGCAGTGATATTTCGTTTGAAATTAATTTAAAAAAAAATTTTGGTAATGCCAGGAACCAAACCCCCTTCATTCAGCATTGAAGTCCAAGCGACTAACCCCTAGCTAACAACACACCCTATCCGAAGATTAACACCCTAGCAATTTAGTGAAACACTAGCTTTTATTGGAAATTAAAAATTATATTATGGATTGTACATTATTGACCGGTATATACTTTATTAATTATTTTACTTTAATGTGTTTATGAACTAAGAGCTGAGTTACAGGATTAGTTTTAGCATAGAGAGAGTAAATAATTGCTTGTAGAGTACTTTGAGCCTAGACGGTCTGACCAATAAAACAATTAAGGAAATAAAAGAAAATTTCTAATTTCACAGTATACTAGATTAAAATCACTCTGGTGTTTAAAAAAATATTTTTGGACGGTAAATAACTCTACAGCGGCTGTTTGAAATCAACGAAATTAACATTGCTTTCATGGTGAGCAAATCCAAGATGGCCATTAGCTTTAATGGACTCCCTTTGGAGAACAATTCAAAACTACAAATAACATTTTGTTCTAATTTCACAGTACAATAGATATATTTTAAATTATAATCAATTTGATGTTTGAAAATGTATTTTTGGAAGATAAATAACTCCTCAGCAGCTGTTTTAAACTATCCAAGATGGCCGCTAACCTCCAAACACTCCTTGTAGTCTGGGTAACAAAGACGCAACTGGGATTTGTAATATTACTTGTTCTAACTTGTATGTGTTATTTTCAGGTAAGTACCAGAGAAATGAACAGCTGGATCGTAAGTCAAACCACGTTTGTTTCCCTATAATATCAAATATACAATAAATATACAATTCACGTAACAAAGCCTGAGTGGCTGAAGAATGCTGAGTCCGATACATACGTGCTGAGAAAATATCATTCCTGTATCATCGGTCAAATACCCCAGCATCAAACATTCTTTCCTACCATTATTGGGACATAACAAAGAGCTTAGACATTGTGTATTTTAATATACTGTCTACGTACAAAAACTGGAATGAGATTAAATTTATTTGGTATAATACAGTAAACATTTTATTATAAACCCCGATATTTAGATTTCAAATAAGTTTGGTATAAATGCCACCATCTTTTGAAGACCTTTCACATATGATAATACCAAACAACATTATATTTAGGATAAAATTCAAACAACAAAACCAATCGGTAGATCTACTGACCCACAAAATGTTGGAAGATATCCTCTTTCTGTCTACAAATGACTTTAGACTTTGCAAATTATATCTATACAGTATCTTATAATTATGCATTGTTTTATCGTTTTTTTATAGTTTTCATCAGTAAAAGTGTATTTATATAAGTTTAAATAGTGAACAAAATATTCATCTAACCCAAACTTGTGCCTGTGGTATATTTCAGCATCCATATCAATGATTTTAATTTTAAATATTTCTTTTTTTTTATGCATCTGTTTTAGTTATGAAATGGTAAACAATACAGTATTAAAATACTTTTTTACTAGTGTTTTTTTGGATGAATTACTATAATATACTGTTGCAAAACATTTTATGGCAACTGTCTGTCATTTGTTATCCATCACACATTGAACGTAATTCTTATTAATGTTTTAATAAATTATTAATTCGGTTAACTATTTTGATCGATTGGTTTTGTTTTATTATTTTTTATTATAATTTTAGTCATTATTATTCTGCGCGAGGCTCCTCAGTAATACGATAAATAATACAATAAATAATACGATAATAAATAATAATAAAATAATAAATAATACGATACTTTTAGTAACAGTAGGAGGACATTTTTAGAGGATGACAATTTTATTTTGACATTGATTCTATTCGAATGTTTAACCACATAATATTCTTGCGATAATTTGATTGGTTCCATTACTAATCTAAAAATACTGATTCGTTAAAATTGTCTGAAACTAGAACGATCGTTTTGTGAAAAAAAGAACTTATTAAACAAATTATATCATGTACATTACACTCAATAATAATTTACAACCTCTCTTTTTAACTAACAAGCCTTAATATTTATAACGAGTTTCAAAAGTCCTTCAAATGAATTGCTAACGGGATTGAAGTCTCTAGTGGTGCAAATTATATTTAAAATAATGAACTGATCAGATAGACGTACATACAATAAAATTATGATAAATGTGTAAAAGTAAGACAAGAAGTAAGACACAATAATAAATGTATTAATGTAAGAAAGATCTTAGTTGCAGATATCCAGGGCTTAAAAAGTGTTTTATCGAAATATTTATAAACAAATCAATTAACTGACACAATTCAATACCAATAAAATTAAACGTATTTCGTGTTGGACTATTTAAAGCCCATTGCCGTTAAGCCCAGATTACGTATTCTATTATAGCTTGTATTCAAATCCTGATTTGCATGCATTCAATACATTGTTCGACACAACTGATCAATCCTCTATTCTTGTCGATTGGCAGTTTATGTATTCTACAGAAAATGGCTTTTGTCTTTCTCCCTCTATACATATAGTGTATGGAGACAGTATTGTTTTCTTCAAAAATTTCGAGTTTAGTTTTAAGTGAATATATCCGTTAAGGGCCCCCTTGGATCCGAAAAAGTGGTTTTTGAAGTGATGTATGTGTGCCTGTCTGTCTGTCGTGATGTGTGGATGTGTGGATGTGTACAGAGCTACATACCACACCTGTAGTCTGATTTTGATAACATTTGGAATGTAAGTACTAATCTATGGTATCTCCTGGATTTTTTTTTTAATTTGTATTTTTAATGGCGAGTTTTCTATAAAACCCGTAATATAACAAATAAATAGAATTTTCTAGAAAACACCACTAATGATAATGATAAATTATAGTATGCTAGAGCATTGAACTCTAACAACGTGGTATACCTCTCATTGCTGTACAAACTAAGGCTCAAACTATTAAAATAGTTTTTCATAAAAACCCATTAAATAACAGGAAATCACATTTTCGAAAAAAAATTGTTTTTTTTTATGAAAATGTGTATGTTATGAGTACTTATAATTCTAAACAAAACATTGCTGTAAAAAATACGGTTCAAATGTTATTGCTACTTTTGTGTCTTTTCCTATAAAATGATTAAGGTTGTTTTCAAGCTAACAGGAGAAAGTATGTGTCAGATTGCTGATACCGTTTATTTAACATTTTCCACTTAGAACAGAGTGAAGTGATGCAATAAAAGACTAAAAATTGATCCCAGAAGTAATTATATATTCGAGTAAACTGCGTCAATACAAAGACTCAATTTGTATTCATTTGAACAAAAGACAAGGCATTGTCAGACAAATAGTAGAATTTTCCGTTGCAACTCACTAATTGGTATAGGGTTTGTTATTTAATCCAGCGTTTTTCTACGTTGATTCACCTTTATTCGTGGAAGTAGGAAACACTTTTTTATAACCTATTTATTATAATTTAACCTTAAAGACGCATTTGCATCTTAAAATCGTTTAAATGCGTCATTATCTTCAGGATAGTTTTCTTTTAACGTTTAAAAAAGTTTAAAACGTGTCAAACGTTTTCTTTCATCAAGACCTTTAAAAAGAGGGGTCACAACATGTGCCTTTACATTTGAAAAATTTGAGTTGTCCCCTATCTACCCAAAAAGTGTAGGGGACAAAATTTTGATTTCTTGCATAAAGCTGGAAAAGTCATCATATAGTGATATTTTAAAGTTTCAAAATCTTTTCTTAAACCGTTTAATTTATTTTTTGGTGTTTTAGGACTTCTCCAACACCCTGTATATATTAAGTTGCTTTATCATTGTTGCATCTTTTTTAACACCCCTTGATCAACAAATTTGAACCTCTTAAATCTTTCTTTAAGGCCTATAAATATAGATTAAAAATCAATTCTACAGCATAAAAATGTTAAATATTGACAGAAATCTATTTCAAAAGAGATTAGAACGATTGAACATGTTACGTTTCGTTCTGAACAACTACAACATACTGATAAAGTGTTAGGTTTCATTCCTGGAACAGCAAGCTAAATTATTAGTTCATAATGTTTTGTATAAAATATTTTTTTGAAAATTCAATCAGGCAAATGAAAATTTGCGTAGTGCAAATATGTCCTGTGTAGGGTGTATTTTTGTTTCCAACAAAAACACCTTTTTATTTCTATTCCGTGTAAACTCTTAACATTGAAAGAAGTAAATAATGTTTAGTACTTAAGAAGTAAAACCATAATTGAAAAAACAAATTGTAACAAAAATCCTTTTTATAGAAACAAAACATAAATTTTATCTCCTACATTCAAGAAATTCAAACTTTGACTTTCCTAATCCTTTAGAACCTTGCCATCAGTGTCCCCCTCCACCTTCTCCAGACATCCAAACATCCTTGCAGAAACTCCTGCATTACCTTCTTCTGAAGCCTCCATCAAAACTTGCACCTCAAACTCCTTCAGATGTTCGTCCTTGAGAACGAAAACTGGAAACCTTCTTCAGGCTTCTTTCCTTTTCCCTCCTGGAAACCTTCTTCAGGCTTCTTTCCTTTTCCTTCTTATTGTCCTTTTCCTTTACGCTTGAAACCTAGCAGAAATACACGATGGCTCCAACAATCAACACGTCAATGACAACATACAGAATCCCAGATCGAACATAACTACCTTTAAAAAATTCGTAAATAGCTTCGAAAATCATGACTAAATAAATTAGTTGCAAATTCGGTACAAATGTTCGTTCAAATGTGGCCTTAGTTACTATGGAAATATATTTGCTTAATAATTATATAACATTTACTCAGCTGATGTAGTTAAATATGACATTCCTTTGAAACTGATTAATTACATCATGGATACAGTACCAAAGAATAGGCTAATGAGATGGGTCACGATTATTGGATGAAGTTAATCCAAATAAATCATCTTCAATGGTATCATTCCTCATTGCCAATACATGATACCCTTGTCTCCATCAGTTACAGAAACTCTATTTCTTCAATGACATATGACCAGAACCCAATATGCCATTGCTACGGGTAATGTGCGAGATTGGAATGTATACAGTACTACCGTAGTAGATATAATAGGACAAAGATACCTCACTTTTGGCGTTTTAGAGGCACTTTTAGGGCACTTTTTATAGGGGAAAAATGAGAAAAATGAGTGGCTCATTTTTTTGGCCACTTTTTTAAAGACCCAGCTCTTGACCTATACACCCCTATATAAATTTTCTATTTTTTTAATACTAAAAATCACGTCTGGAATATGGCTCATTTTTTGGCCACTTTTTTAAAAGACCTGGATCTTGTCCAATACAAGCCTATATAAATGTTCAAACTCCATTAAAATTTCAAATCCACATCCATTCCCATGTATATTTTCAAAATTATGTGAGGTTTGTGCGTGAACTCGGGCATGCTCCTGGCTTATGACGTGCTCCCTTGGACATCCTTAGTGGAAATCCATGAGTTCTGGCTACTTGGGAACCCAAGCCATTTGACATACAATGAATCACCTTTTTTCCTAATTATCTTCTCTACCAAATACATGTCCTTATACTTGGTCTTTAACAACTCCTCTGTATAGAAGCCTCCCCTGATTATATTGCCATTTTCATCTTTCAAGATATAAGTCACAGGCTTTGTATTCTTAACTTCTGCTATTGTAAATAGTTCCCCTGTCCAATTTGGAGTATAACCTTTACTAAAAACATGTTTATACTTGGAAATCCTTACGCTATCACCTACCTTATATCTTGGCTTTTTAACTTGCTCTACTTTAGAAGTCAACCTCTCATGTACATATTTACTATTCTTAACATTTACTTGGTTAGGCTTCATTCCTATAGATCTATGCACTTTATTATTATATTTTCGAATTAACTTTGGAAGTAAATCCAACCATTTATAACTCCCCTGAGCACTAAATTCCCTATATAACCAATTCTTTAAAGTTCTCTGAAACCTCTCCACAATTGCAGCCTTAGTTGTAGAAAATGTGTGATAGTGATTAATATTTAATTTTTTCATTAGTTTGCTAAAATATTGATTAAAAAATTCTTTTCCATTGTCAGATTGAATGTTTTTAACCCCCTTTGGTAGAATGGTTTTAATGGCTTCTGTAACCACTAACCCTGTCTTATTCTTTAGTGGAGCAGCATAAGCTTTTTTAGAAAATGTATCTATTAAAGTTAAAATATATTTATTGCCAGAATTTTCTCTAGCATAGTTTTGCATATCAATTAAATCTATTTGTACGGTTTCATTTATACCTAATACTTTAAAAGACCTTCTAATGAAATTCTTTCTTGCAGGTTTATGAAGTTCGTATGCAATTTCATTCATTTTTTATAACATCATCCTTTCCTGTAACTCTAAATACATCACCATTAGCCCCAATCAATAGATTATCTTCCATTCTTTTAAATACATAGTTTTCTGGTATATATGGTCTATTATCTATATACTTAAATCCACTCAAAGATGTGGGGTCAGCAACTAATAAATCAGGATTATATTCCATCAAATTAAATTTTTTTTCTCCATATACAAATTTTGATCCATCATAATGCATAGATTGTGACATTAGACAAATATCATCCAAATGTTCCCCCTCTGGTAGATTTCTTATGAATTGTTTTTTGGCATCCCAACATTTTTCTTTTTTATCAAAAGTTATAGTCTGTTCTTTTATAACACAGTCAGTGTCATCAATGGCAGGTTTAACACGTACTAACCTTTTACTATTAAAACTCCAATAGCCTGCTTCCATTTTTGGAACTTGTGAAACATTCACAGCATCTTTACTATCTGTACCTTCCATCAAATTACTAATTTTCTGTTTCTTCGCATTCCAAACACCATTCTCTGATTCTAAAAATTCATAATTATTATTGTCTTGTACAAATTTACCATCTTCTTTTCGTATTAAAGTCTGTTGTAAAGTGGGCACATCATCTAAACTTTCACCCTTTTCCACATTAGTAATTTTCCGTTTCTTAGCATTCCAAATACCATTCTCTGATTCTAAAAATTCATAATTATTATTGTCTTGTACAAATGTACCACCAGCTGTTCGTATTAAAGTCTGTTGTAAAGTGGGCACATCATCTAAACTTTCACCCTTTTCCACATTAGTAATTTTCCGTTTTTTAGCATTCCAATTTTTATTCTTGGATTCTAAAAACTCATATTTAGTTTTACCTTGTAAGAAGACATCACCTTTTCTAGTTAATGTCTGTCCCAAAGTTGATACATCATCTACAAACTCCCCATCTTTAACATTACCAAGTTTACGGTTTAAACCATTCCAACTATCGTCTTGTAAATTTAAAGTAGGTTCACTACTAGCCCTGGGTTCTGCAGGCTTATTATATGGATTATATAAACGATAAAATTTATCTATAAACATATTTTTATTTAATAAATAATTCCACTTTCTCTCAATTCCTCAATAATGGAATCTATTTCATTATCCACTCCTGAGTTACCGGCTTGGCGACTTAGCCAAAGAAGTCTTAACCTATCTACAAGCTCATTAGGATCATCCCAATAAATATAGTCTATTTTCTTACCAGTCACTTGTCTCAAACCTTCACCAACAGATTTAAAAAGAGGTTTAATTATATTAAGATATTTAGCATGTCTATTACTTGAAATTGGTGCACCATCTTTGTAACTCTTTAAATGTCCATTTGTAGCTTCCAAAATTTCTTTATAATTTTGCAAATCAGCCGGAGTATAATCCTCAGGTTCTTTTAAAGTTAACAATTGCCACAAACCTTTTGTCCCCTTGTAGGTTTTATTTGCAATTGTAACATCATCATTGGCAATATCAACTTCCTTATTTCCAATAAAAAATTTATTTGCTTCTCGTCTAATACCATATGTAGTGTCTGTCATACTACTTTTACTGAGGTAATTTCCTAAATAGTCTGATGCTAAAAGACCAAAATCTAATTTCTGTGGAGTAGATTGTTGTAATGGTTGTAATCTTGGTATTATTGGTATTCTAGATGGAGTCATTGGGAGAATCTCCATTCGAGGCCTCTCTGTTTTGGCGATTTTTTTTAATTCTTGTAATGGCTCTATTAAAGGTTGGAATGTTTGGAACCTCTCTTCAGCCTCTAGAAACTTGCCACGTTTTAAAGCTCTATATTTCTCTCGTATTTGATTTGCAGAGTCAACCAATTCTTGTTGAATGTTTTTCATCTTTTATTTACATTTTATTTATCTCATTTGACAAAGGATTGTACTCAAACACTTTATCATGTATTATCAAACAATATGCAGATGTATTTGCTGGCACATTTTCTGCAGTTTCAATCTCTAATTTAATATCAACAATTCCTTCCTTCACTGTTTCGTTCTGTCTAGAACAGTCTATTACAATTAGTGGATATTTCTTCATAAACTCAGCCCTACTAATCATAGGATCTGGGATAGTATTATAGTAAGTCTCTCTAAACCTCATAAACATCTCATAAGCTTTAGAGACATCTCCATTTTCAAAGTCGAGATTTAAATCACTATAAGGATAATATTCAGAGTTTAGAAATACTTTGAGATTTTTTAACTTACAGTGATCAAATTCATCAGTTCTTTTTCGTGCACTATTATCCCTAGCTGTTTGGAAACCAAATATAATATACCTAGGCTTCTCCAAACTTGAAGATGTCTTTACTGACCATGTATGTCTTGTGGTATTGGGATATGATGGAAGTTCATGCAACTCTAAGCTTCTAAATGCAATTTGCAAATTTTTATTTTGCAGTAACATCTTTTGTAATTGTAACTTCTCCCCATCTGATGGTATTACATGTGGCATCACCCATTGAATTGAGTTAAGTGTAATTTTAGGAATCATATCAGCAGTACCACTGGCTGGAGCACTAGTGGTTGTTAATATACAATTCAAATCATTTTTGGATCTTTTTAACACCAATTCTTGTTTGACATTTACTAATACCTTATTAAAATCCTCAAATACACCCATTAACAGTTCTAATGGCAAACAAGTACTAAACTTGCCACTTTTATGGAACTCTTTTAAATTTGTGTCAGAATCAAATGCCACATTTGACAATTTAGTAGTTTTATTGTAAGAGCTCAATATTTTCATAAGACTAGAAATTCCTGGGTTTCTTACAATGTCTATTTCTTTACCTGCGACTTCATATCTAATTTCATCAAATAAGAATGCAAATGCATTATTTATAAAATGACCTTTATCATGATTTTCAATTTCTCCCTTAATATACAGATAACTCCTACACGGGAGAGTTAGCAAATCTTGATTATTAATACATATTCGAATTTCATCGGAATTATTTATTGCCAAAGTGTTGTGGGGAACATAGGAGTGATTTGTAATTTTAACCACACTATCGTCGAATTGGGATTTCCCTGTAACGTCTAGAAAATCTTCCATTTTTATTAATAGAAAATTTTAACTTTAGTCCTATTGATCGTAGGAACCTAGCATTTTGTACACTTATAGATAAATTCTCATATCTTTTTTATATGACAAGTAATTGTAGTTTCTTCTCCATTAAAGTCAATTGCCTTGTCATGCTGATCGGCAAATGTAATACTGACAACATCTAAACTTCTCTTATTTACAGGAAAATATATAATATTTCTTGGAACTTCAATAATTTTGTAGCCAGGAGGAGCTTCTGGATAAAAGCTATGTATGGTGTGTGATTTGTTTCCGTTTAAATAGGACCCGTTTGCAATATTACATTTTACTCTAATCACATTTACATTATTAATGTTTATTTTATTTGTAGATTCAAACTGAACACCAGGAGTAGAAACACCTTTAAATCCCAATAAAACAGACCCTAAACATGGTTTTGTAAAATCAAACACGTGGCTAGAAAGTAATGTCGCTTTCATAGTTTTATTATTAGCTGTAAGGAAAAAGTCTGGGATTTGCTTTTGAATTTCCTTTGCAAGCTCAACCACCTCATATGTTCCTTCAGAAATTTCTATTGTAACTGGAGCTTTGTGGTCATAATAGAAAACATCATCACCTTCTTTAATGGTTAATTTGTTGCCTTTAAGTTGATTTAATTTTAGAATAAGCCCTTTGAATAAAAGTTTGACTTTAGTATTAATTAATGCTTCTCCATTCTTATGTATTATAACTTTAAGTTTACCATCTAATAACTGGTTTAAATCATCAACTAAGATCTCTCCCTTTGGTAATGTTTTTTTCTCTACTTTGTAATATGTTAAAGTATTAAGTGGTTTTTTTACATTAAATATAGAATTATAACTTTGAAAATCTACTAATCCAATTACATAATCATCATTTAATTCTATGGGAGGAAAGAACACTGACTTTAGCTCTGGCTCTGTACCCGAAAATGTTATAGTAAATGAATCCATTTTTATAAACAAAAATTTTTTATGAATGATAAACATAAAATTCCACAAATAGAACTATTTAAATCTTGTATTTGATCGGTTGTATAGAATATTTTATGTCCCTCAAAATATTTAATTACTTCTTTTGGAGGTTGGATTCCAAATGGGTCAAAATAAATTACAATATCTTTATTTTTACGATATGCTGTCCAATGTGTGCCAGATGAACTGTCTAAATTAACTATTCCGCACTCTTTTACTTTTGGTGTTAGATTTTTTAGCTCGTTTTTTAGGTACACCCCCCGGAAGTGAGGCACGTCTTTTGCGGCCTCTAACAGCTGGTAGTTGTCCATCTTTTTTATTAAATTTTAATCCCATTCCCATTTTTGCTTTTGCCTTCATCAAATTTGTCACCGCATAAGCTGCAGCTCTTTCAGCAAGATTTGCGTCATTTGCCGTTACTCTAGTCCAAGCTAAGTCTGCTAATCTCATGTCTGCTTTGTTCCGAGCAGCGGTATCAGGATTATTCATGTAGAATATGTCATGCTCTTTACAATAAGAGTCTAGCTTATTTTTTGGAGGTACATTTTTGGCTAAATTTTGACGTATATTCGTTCCAGGTCCACAGTACCGATATGATGGTATGTGAAGTGGAAATGGAAGATTATTTATAAGAGTATTCAATAACCCTCGACCCCTGTAAGGCTTTAAGAATAAACCTTTGCCCTTTTTACATGTTTTCTTATTATTTTTCACCATTTTTATTATATAAAAAATGTCTTTTATTCAACAAAAACATAAATTTAAAATAGTACATACTAAGGAAAATATACCAAAGAAGTTGGGTCTATTTCCTACCAATATTCGATGTGTTATTTGTGGTCCAAGTGGAAGTGGGAAGACGGTTGTAATTTACAATTTAATTGTGAAAAAGGAAGGATTAAAATTTACAAACTTATATTTAATATCTAAATCTTTAGAACAAGAAAAATATAAAAAAATAATTGAAATATTTAGTTTGTGTGACGAAGTGAAATTACACACGTTTACTGACTGTGAAATCACACCAAATGATGTAAAATCACAGTCAGTTGTTGTATTTGATGACATAAATAGTCAAAATATTACACAATTTTTTTCAATGGGTCGACATAAAAATATTAACTGTTTTTACTTGTGTCAATCTTACAGCAAAGTACATAAACATTTACGTGATAATGTAAATTTCCTAATATTATTTAAACAAGATGATTTAAATTTAAAACATGTATATAACAATCATGTTGGTAATGACTTTTCATTTAACCAATTTAGAAATCTCTGTCATCAATGTTGGGATAAAACTAAATATGGCTTTTTTGTAATAGACAAAGAAAGGTCAAAGAATAATGGCAAATATAGATTTATGTTTGATCAATTTTATAATGACCAAGCGCAAGAGTATTGATGCCATCTTCCAGAATAAACCTCTTGTCATCGTCAAACGATAGTACTTTCTTGTTCATGGTTAAGGTTTGAAGATGATGATTTGTAGATTTAATTCTTGTCACATTCTCATAATAATCTTGCCCAGTTGCAAGACAGTTTAAATAATGTTGATGTCTGAGGAGATGTTTAACTGTAGCACCATCAGCTCCTTTAGCTTTCTTCACCTCTAAAGCTTGCTTGTCTTCTTCATATAACCATTTTAGAGGAATATAAGAATATAACTTTGGTCTTAAACCACAATATTCATACATAATATGACCATCTAATTCGTCTTTGAACTTGCCTGTGACTTTTTTATTTTTATCAGAGTATAAGAAATGGTCTTTACTATATCCAGAGGTATCAAAAAAGTGCAAGTCACTTTCTATTTCCTTGTAAAAGTCCTCTGTAACTATAGAATACATTAAAGAATCTGTATCTGTCATAAGAAATCTTTTGTTCTTAAATTTTGACATATAATTATAGTGGAAATCATACATTATTACTTTACTGATATCCAAAATGGTCATTCCTAAATATATCGGCTTATTAAACTTTACAACTAATTTATTTAAATGTATAGCATGTAAATTGTTATCGAACTTTTTGCTACAGTCGAACCTTGGATTAGTGACATATTTAGTTAATAGTGACTCATCCTTGAGATATATATCACGAAACTTGCGTTGGTTCATAATTGTTCGACCAAAGAGACTATTATTTAACAATTTGTAAAAGTCTTTTTCAAAATCATTTTTAGCACATTTGCGTTTTTCAATATTAAAATTAATATAGGGCGCAAGCCATTTAGACTGTCTAAATTTTAAAATTCTATAGTATTTTGTAGCAACCAAACCCAATTCTTCATATTTTTGTAATGCTTTATAATGTAAAATATATTTAGTTTTGTCATTTAAATTAGGTATTAATTTGCCATTCATTTTCTCAGGTGCTAATGGATAGTCATTATGTAAATCATGTAAGCTTTTATCATATTTTAAATCAACTTCTAAAATGTATCCAAACTCATCATTTTGATTGTTTTTGTAGTCTATCTCATTCGTCCAACAAAATCCATCCACGGGTAGTGTCTCACACATAGCTGTGGAGTATAGCGAGTTACAATCTAAATATATTAAATACACACTTTCTTGATTGGGATCATAATGTTTGCCCATATATCTATTATTGGCTTTAGCGTAACGTGTAGAAATCATACTGACTCCTCCTCTGATTGCACTTTCTATGAACAAATGCATGTCAATATCTTGAAATAATTGTAATTTTATACCAGTCATTCTAAGACAAGCTTCCCATGTTAGTCCTGGAAGTGAATACATATGTACGGGGTCAAGTTTGTAATCCTTTAAACACAGGTCTCTAAATGTCTCAAACACATCAGCCAGTAGCAATACATCTGTTTTAAGATATAAATCATGATATTCTTGTAAATTATGTATATTAAAATGGGTCCAGATATGTTTTGCATGTTCATATTCAATGGGAGAGATATGTTCTTTAGTTAAAGTACTGTAAAATTTTTCAATTGGAGGTAGAGACTCTGCAAACTTATCTGGTCCTGTCATATATTCATAGGGAAATACGCCTTTGCGTTGTAGTAGTGGATTGTCTATAAATCTAAATGTATTTAAATTGGAAGCTAATTTGTATAATGGAAGGGACAGAAAGTTATAGGAATCTAAAAATACTAAATCATCAACAGAGAATGAAATGTACTTTTCCATATCTTTGGCTATGCAATTTAATTTACGATTATATTTTCCCAAGTGTTGCATTATTAAATGTCCATCGTAATTTTTCAAGTTATGGAAGAATACTGGTATTTTCTTTGTTACTTTATAGTTTAAATTACAATCATTGTGGGCAGCTCCACGGTATTGGCCATTTGAATGACAATGTTCTCGTACCCTATCAAAATATAGAGGCTTTTCACAAATATGACAATGTGTTGAGTTTTGGAAAGATGCCTCTTGCTCAGTAGTTGAATGAACGAAGTGAATTCTCATACTGGTGTAAAATGCATCTCATGTAAATCCAAAAACTCGAGAATGACTATGTATATGAAGTTGATGTTTTGCACAAAGGTTCTTTATCATAATATCTTGGTTAAGTTCGTTATTGGAGATTATTTGTTAAGTAATAATTATAAAATCCTAAAAAAACCATTTTAATTTTCCCCCATAAGAATAACATTAGGAGCTACCTTCTTCTTCTTTTTTTTGTTTACATTTTACGACCAACAACTTTATTGTGAATTCTAGAGACCAAAGAGACCGAAGTGAATCTATTATTTCTTTCATCCATGGAGTAGACAGTGTAGGTATATTATATTAGTCAATGGTTTTATATGCATAATACATCTTTAAATTATTATAATTATTAAAAAAAATATTCATCTGAGGAAATAAATATGGGATTTAAAAATATCCACTCCAATGTATTATAATCAATAAAAATATTTTAGGTATTTACATGTTTTAATTTTTTACATGTGTTTATGTTGTTTGTTAAGTAGGCTTGAATTAAGACCGTAGTCCTTGGGCCGAAAACTTCATCACTTGGGTGGCATGATGGATTTCTAAAAATAGTGGTGTTAACATTGTTTTGAGCTTTTTATATTATTAATTTTCAATATTATTGTTATAGCATACTATTAAATGCCTATGCAAATCATTTTTTTTTTAAGAGACATTTTTTCTAACCATAACATAGTGTCTTTTTTCTTATCGTCGTCGTCGTCGGTTCGGTTGTGGGTTATGTTTTGTTTTGTTTATTCATTGTGTTTTCTCTGTTGGTTCTTGGCTAGGTGTTCTTTTGTTGGTTGCTGTAATATAAAATAGTGAAAGATTTTTGGGGTACAGTTTCTTAACGGGGCTACGCTAATATTGATTGAAACTACCTATCGATTCGATTAGTAAACCTTCTTGCGATTTTTTTCACCCGTGTCAATGGCAAACACTAGGACTAGGACTAGATCTAGGCTAGATGAACTCATGTAGGCATGGCCATTGATTGGTTAGACTAAGCAAGGAAGTAACTTTAATTAATCACTGTGTCTGGTAGGCCTATGTGTTTAAAATATCAATCGTCATTGTTGAGATATGATCTTTCAAGTGTTATTTTGAAACTAGGCCTATAACTTAACGTTATCCGGTAGGGCCTAGGCCTAATTATAAGCTAAGTAAACTTAGATACACTAACAAATTAGGCCTAAAAGTTATCAAGTGTAACTGACAGAGTGTTCCCTATCAAGTTAGAGCCTGCAATCAAAGGTAATAGCCTACCTTGGCTTTTTCTACAGTCTTATTTAATTTAAGTTAAAGGACCTAGGCCTAAGTTAATAGATAAATTTCTTATAAATTTAAGAAGTTAGCCTATCTGTGGCCTTAAGCCTGGTTTTCCTAGGCGCGGAGTGCGGAAAAGCGATTGGTAGCAATGCATTCCGATGCACTTTTAGGTAAACAGGTTAACATTAACTTAAACTTAAATGACTGTAAGAGGCCTAAGTTACCTAAGGCAAGAGGAGTCTATATATAAGGTTACATTACTTTACCTTGATCGCCAAGTGATCCATGTACCGTAAGTCCAAAAATAGGATTACGCACGTTTCGACATCAAAGCGTCATTGTAAAATCGTACAAAAACTTTCTATACCATAACTTATGGTCACAGTCTTTTCGACACACACAAAAAACACATTACCGGTAGGCCTACCAAAATACATTTAAAAGTAACTTAGGCCTACTAACTTAACTAATTTGTGGTAAGGCGACAGATCTGTGGAAGCCTCAGCTTGCGAGCAGATCTGTCGTATTACCACAAATTAGTAAGTTAGGCCTACTTTTAAATGTATTTTTGTTGCTCGGCAGTCGAGCCTCGGCATGCGAGCTTAGTTAGAAGCCTACGTTTAAATGTATTTTTGTACTGGTATGTGTTTTTTGTGTGTGTCGGAAAGACTGTGACGTGACCATATAGTTTAGAATGTTTTTGCACGATATGACAATGACGCTTTGACGTCGAAATGCGCATAATCCTATTTTTGGACTTACATGGATCACTTGGTGATCAAGGTAATGTAACCTTATATAAATTTTATCATCAGGGATTCAGAAAAACAACATACAACATGAAGAGGAGTCTGTGTATTGCACTCCGTTTCTGTGCCTAACTTAGGAAACTCCGGCTTAAGTAGGCCTAGGGTGAGTTAGGTTCATCAGTTTGCAGTAAAGTTTCCATAATTACTATACTAAAGCCTAAGTTAGGCTTGAAGCATTCATAGCTCAATCAGAATCTATAAATTGATTCATGTGACAGATTGTTCTAAAAGTCAGTTAGGCCCTAACCTCAGAATTTCTCATTTAGTAGGCCTAGGCATGGGTGCAGTTCCGGTAAAACCTGCAATATTTTATCAAATTAATAATATATCGATTATGGTTCGGTTCGATGAATTTTAATAACTTAACTTAAACCACAGAAAACATACTACTATAACCCAGAATGCCAACCGCATGGTAAAAAGCGTTAATTACTTTGAGAGAGCTTTGCCTGTCAGTTCGTAGGCAGCGCCATCAGCGTTGCAATGCACTCAGCATAGCAACGCTGGTGGCGCTGCCTACGAATTGACAGGCAACGCTCTCTCAAAGTACTTAGCGCTTTTACCATGCGGTTGGCATTCTGGGTTATAGTAGTATATTTTCTGTGCTTAAACTTACTTAGGTCTAACCTATAACAATAAAAAGCAAAAATGATCCAATTTAGATGAAATTTGGTCAACCTAAATTTATTTTAATGGGTTCGCAAACCAGCACGATCGGATTATGGGAACTATGGGGTTTATGGGGGTTTTATACTTAAGTTAAAAATAAGTTTTTCCCCTTTTTAACCTTACAAACATAAAATTTTAAAACTACTTTCCAAAACTATTTTGTAGAGCTTAAAAAAAACAAATAGGCTACGGTACGGTAATTTCTTAATGAAGCGTTATTATTCGCCTAATGGTTACCGTGCACGGAGAAAATTCCAAAAAACTGTAAATTTTAAATTTCTATATTATTCTTACAGAGAATAAACAATCAGGCAAATGGAAATTCGCTTAGTCTGCAGGCTTGCTGCGGGGGAGGTATTATTTTAAATTTGAGTGACTAAAAGCGGAAGAAATTAAAAATGTTCTAACTGTATGCGGTAAGTTAATTGACTTAAGTTATATTAATAAGGTTTAAGCTGGATTATGATAGTTATTGTTTATTTTGTTTTTAACTTTCATAAAATAGATTTTGATTTTGGTTGAGTTTAAAATCAATACCTAATAACTCAATTCCACGTTCAAACAACAAAAATATATATTGTAGAAACAATAGCTTTATCAAACCGAACC
The DNA here is from genome assembly GCF_028750875.1 of Macrosteles quadrilineatus. Lineage (NCBI taxonomy): Eukaryota > Metazoa > Arthropoda > Insecta > Hemiptera > Cicadellidae > Macrosteles > Macrosteles quadrilineatus. The sequence goes on from NW_026542597.1 coordinate 1,373,391, forward strand.
AAAATCGATATAGGCCTTCCGTAATGATATTTAAATCGATAATATATTGTAGGTTCTCAGGAACTGTACCCCTAGGCATACTTCTTTGTTTTGAATTAGCTTAAGTATCATCACGAATAAGTACATAATAAGCTTGATTCTAATATTACACCGAGTTAGGCCTAGGCTTAAAAATACACAGAGGATACGCGTCCGGTAACCAGACGTGGATTAGGCGTCCGGTAGGGGGTCCCGGAACGCCATTACCACAATGATACGATGTTCAGCCATCAGTGTTCGTGGTGTAGTGGATAGAGTACTCGACTGATATACGAGAGGTCCCCGGTTCGAAACCCATCGGTAACTTTAACTTTTTGTCACAGATTTTGCTTTGAATGTAATTTCTTCTTAACTGTACATCTTTTGTTAGAATTTTTGGCATTTTATAATTTTATGTTATGAAGAGAATTGAACCTTCATTTGATTTTTTTCACTATCAGCAAGTTTGGTTGGTTATGTTAGGTTATGAAAGTAACTGCCGGACGCCTAATCCACGTCCGGTTACCGGACGCGTATCCTCTGCGTTAAAAATAGGTACTAATGGTTGACAGAGTGAGAAAATAAGCCATGAGTCAAAGTGGGCAATTTTTTGCTTGGGTTTATCCAAGCAACTCTAATGCAGTGCCTTTTTTTTAATAATAGCCTATTGTTAACGTAATGAAGTTAAGTCTATGATACTGCGTAGGCCAAGGCCATCTTGAATTGTAGAATTTAAATGGTAGGACCTAGATGTTAAATTAATTGTGCTCCTAACATAATATATGCCTTAGGTAGGCTAAGCAACAATTTAAAAATATTTCATACTTAACTTGTGACCTTTCCTAGCCCACAGGTCACACATTTAAGGCCTAACTAAGGTAAAAGAAATTCCCAACTTAAGTTACCGTTAGGCCTATATTAAGCAATTAAGGAATAAAATATCTTGGCAATTTACCTTTACATAGCATAGTGGTTGTGGTGGGTATTTAACGCATGGGATAATAGGATACTATTACCAAAGTAAAGTGTCACCTATTAAGTTAAGCCTACCATTACCTAAGCTAATACTTATTACTTATAGCATAGTACCATAGATAATACCGGAAGTAGTAGGGCTTACTTAGATATACCCGTAATAACAACAGAAAATTGATGTAACGTTGAATGCAATATTTGAATCAATATTTATATTGAACAAACATTTCATGCGATAATATATTCTAGGTACTCTGTGAGACACTTAGTGGTTTCATGCTTACAGCAAGCATCATAAAATAGTTGTCTATAGTGCTTTGGTAATCTGATTATTTTTTAATCATAGCCTGATCCGTTAAAACTCAAAGGAGTGAAATAAGTCTGATTATGTTTTTCTATTGACACGTTTGCTACCGATTCTGTTTTGAAATAAAAGAATAACGAGTATAGATACACATGAAAAATATTTATTTTTACAAAATCTACAACTCTTAGACTATTTTTCGAGATAACTCCCGCAATATTTGAGACATATTTGTTATAGCGTGGTACAAGTTTGAGAACCATACCCTCCTTGTAGAATGTTGCCGCCTGTGTAGTCAACCATGAGGTAACACGTTCTTTCAGCTCTTTATTTATTTTATTTTATTTTACATTTCAACGGAACACTCCATTTTTACAGTTTTGAACAAAATATGAATTAATTCAAGACAATGATGATCATGCATAATGTGAACCAAAATAAATACGTGAGGTATTGATGGCAAACAAAAAAGACAAATGAATTTTTTGCGTCCAGTTGATGATAAATTTTGTACGTGTGAATTGTGGTGTCCCCTTCTACCCTTTTCTTTAGCTTTTTTAATTTTTTGTTTTTTTTTATTGCAATATTTATTAAAGGGCAGATAAGGGGATTAGAATGGTTTCTATGGGCTACATGCAGTTTAGGATGATGTTGGCATATACATTAAATGTTGTTTAAAAATATTTAATAATTGAAACAGCTTGACAGGTAAGTATGCAGAGCGAAGTGCGGTTTATCTTCATCGCAGATAAACCGCTGACCGCCAAGAAAAGACTTTAGATTGCGAAAAAAATTAAAATCGCTTGGATCAAGGTCAGGGCTGTATGGAGGATGGTCAAAAACGTTCCCCAAAGCCCTGAAGAAGTGGCTTCGTCATATATTTGCTGTGTGTGATCAAGCATTGTCATGAAAGAAAACCACTCCTTTCGTAAGCATTCCTTGGCGCTTATTCTGTATTGCGCGACACAATTTCCTGAGTGTCTCGCAATTAACATCTTTATTGATTGTTTGGTCTCCTGGCAAAAAATCAGTAAGCCAAATCCTTTTCTGTCCCAGAAAACTGTGCACATGACCTTTTGAGATAGCAAGAATTACTTTGGTTTGATTTTTGCAAAAACCGTAAGTTAGTGTGCCTCTATTCCATTGATTGATGCTCGGTTTCAGAGGTATCATAAGCAATCCATGATAAGATTCGTCTCCCATGACTATCTGCAATGAAAATGTATCACCATTCTCGTCATAATGAGCCAAGAAATTAAGTGGACTGCCCATTTAGGAGGTTTTACCCCGTTCAGAAAGGATGTTAGGCACCCAACGTGAGCAAAGTTTATCAAAGTCAAATTTTTCAGTAACAATCTCGTAAATTACAATTTTTGAAACTTGAGGAAATTTATGTGCAAGCGCTCATATTGTAAAATGAAAGTTTTCTTTAATCTTCGCATTGACTAATTGCACTAATCATTTCATTGTTTACCACAGATGGACGTCCACTTTGTTCCTCATCATGCACTGTATCTTGCCCTTCTTTGAACTGTCAAACACATCTTCTCACCATTGAATTACTCATTACATTGTCGGTAAATGTCAATTGCTATATAACTTTTTGTACAGTATTAAAAAAACAAATCACTGATCGAATTTCACAATCGGCTGGATTTTCAATCAACGCAGGCATTATGAACAAGCGTTACGAAGTGTACGACAAAAAAAGCGAGTTCCAAATGGCGTCATTTCCTTTCGGAAGACTCAGAGTAACTACTGCGCATGCGCTAACATGCGATCGCAATGCTCCCCCGGGGAGTAGGGGAATCTTACTTTCCGAGCTTATCTCGTATATGCGACGCTGCGGTCATTGTCACAAACCAAGGTATACATTTAATATTACACATCTATAGCTGGTGTCTTTTGGTTCACAATGCCTACTCACACTCACAGACCATGAACCAATGATGCAGCAAAGAAAAAAAACAGTTTAGCCAACTATTATATGATGCCACTAATCATCATATCCACAGACCAAGTAAACTGCTTAGTCTTTTGTTTACATTCTGAGTGTGGCTAAACATTCACCTCAAGTTACAGCTGTTAAATTACCAGTGGCGATTCCAAGGGGGGAGTCACAGAGGCTGAAGCCACTCCCGGGAGTTTTTATATTGGACCTGGAAGTATAAATTCAAACATACGTTAATTTTTGTCGTAAATACTTAACGGTTGTGTTTGAACATAGTTTATAGACCTTAAATGTGACGTAAAAAATAGCAAACTGTCCAGGGGACAGCTCTTGGACCCCTACTGGTGAGGGACACCCCGGTAGCCCTCCATAACAAGGCCCCTAGAACCGCCACTGTAAATAAAAATTCACATATCAATCTTAATAAAGAAAGTTTCTCAGCATACCAGATATGCTGACCTTAAGATCAAGGATCTTTGAAAATGGACTCTAGAAATAAATTAAACTTAGAGGGGATAAAGCCCTAAAGGAAATTAAGAAAATGTAGCCTATATTTAAACCTAAGATTGTTATTGTTTTTTTTTTTTTTTTTTTTTGTAAATGTATCTTTGTGTTTGTACGTTGTATGGAAAAAAATAAAGATTTCTTTAAGAAAAATTACCATTTGCAATCATTAGCATTAAAATTACACCTAACTATTAAATATCCGAGACTTACCTAAGTTTTAAATTTGATAGGCTGGAAAAGGGTTGTTACATTAAATCCCTTTTTGTTTTAAGTTTATGGATTATTTAAAACTCTTAATATATAGATAGTTGTAGGCCTATGACTCTTTACTTTGGTTTCTTAGCTACTAGAGGTCGTGCGGAACGAGGTGAAGCCTGAGATTTTCGGCAGGAACGGTCTAAAGCGGGGAAATCCATTGTGGGGGTAAGAGACGAGCCGATCGTCGCCTTGCATAGCGACACTTCCCCCGCCACACCACTATTCCCCTCCAAGCTTCACCTCGTTCCGTACGACCTCTATTTAGTGAATTACTCATATATGGAGAATAAGCTATTACTGTCTCAGGTCTGGGTAAGACCTAGACCTGAAACAACTTTAATATTTAATTTTGATGTTCCAGTGGCCAAAAACACCATCCGTTCAAACTAATATATAAATATATATTTATGCGTGTGTGTGTGTGTGTTTGTGTCCGTAAGCACGATAACTCAAGTAAAAACCATCCAATTTCAATGAAATTTCATACAAACCTGTTTGGACGAGTTAGTGCAGGAGCATGATCGAACTACGGGAACAGGGATTTGTGGGTAAAGTTTGGTTTTTCTCATTTTGGACTATATAAAAATTAAATATTTTCTCTCTAAACCATTTTGAACAGCTTAAAACACAAGAAACTTAATACATTGAGATGTTTTTGTACGGTTATTTAATACAGAAAAAATAAAATATTTTAAAAGAAATTCCCCTGTTATATATTTTTTTTTTTTGTTATTCTAAGCTATTAAGTATTTTACCAAAAATTAAACTTTATTATCACCCTTCTTGTATTAGCAAACCTAGGTACTCGATAAACCTAATGCTATTAAAATACATTTAAGTGAAAATCAAATAAGGCAAGTAGAAATTCGCTTAGTCGGCAGGTTTGCTGCGGTGGAGGTAATTTTTAATGAAAATTGGTATTTACTGAATGTTTAAGATAAAAGAGTCCCATATAAAAAAAAAACAACTTTCATTCGATGTAAAACTTGAAAATGGGGACTCTCTAAAGGTTATTTTAAAGTGAATTTTCATAAAAACAAGCAACCAAATAAAAATTTACAAGACATTGCATTTAAATCCAAGTTCAATACCACTTAGAATGTAAAGATAGGCCACACTTTTTAGAAGTTTTAAGATTGGTTTCAACTAACTTACAGCATAGCAGAATCCATGACTACAAGTTCTGTATAAAGTACTGAATTCTTCAGGTATTAGTTAGTGACTTGTATCTCAAGTAACAGTCTAATGAACACCAACAAGCTGTAGAAATTATGCAGGAATGCCATCAGGGCTAGGTGCTCTTCCATTTCTAAGGAATGGGACAGCGGAGGAAAGTCCCTCTTTCCGAAAGGCTGGTAACGCGCCCTAATCTCCAAATTCCCTCGCTGGTAGCGGTGGATGCTTTGGAAATAACGCTTCAATGACAGTAGCAACGGTGACAGGTTCCATGACTGTAGTTGGTGATCAAGTCCCTAGCATTTGGGTTACAATCTTGTAGCCCATCACTCAAGAATTGTTCTGGATGTCCTGACAGTTGCTTCCAGTACCTGACGTTACTCCAGTTGATAGCACCATGGGGATCTTGCATTGCGGCCTTGAGCTCTGCCGATCTAGCTTCAGGCCAGTTTCTGGCATGGTGCGCTGCTTGTTGGAGCTCAAGGCATATTCTCCAGGGTTCTACAATCTTGGGTTTCCACCAGTTAACTGGCTTCTTTCTGCGGTGGCGAAAATCCTAGGCATGGAACGATCAAATGCCGGAGATGGTGGAACGCATTGTCAACGTAGCTTGAAATTAGGCAGTTTCAATGTCCCCAACAGGCTAATTTTTTATGTAACCCTGAAATGTGCCCTGGCAAAGACAACTGAGGTACATTGAGACGGATGAACTGAGCTGGCATATTGTGTATTTGCCCAGCTCAGGAAAGTTCAGGAATATCCTTGAAGAAAATTGCCTGATAAGTCGCTTGCAGAGTAGTCCTCAGAGACTCTCCTATCAGTGACCGGTGGGCTAGGGCTTCAGATGCCAGAGAGATGTCAGGGACCATCTTTCCATGCCAGGGGTGACGGATGTTGGAAACGTCACCTGTGTTTAGGATATAGAGCTAGCCTGGCTGCCCTCTCTAAAACATACCGCCTTCCTGTGTTTGTTTCACATTCCACCGCACTAGCATTGAAATCCCTCCAAACAGTCACCTCCCCATCGATGTTTAGGATCTCGTCCTCTAGAAAGTCGAACATTTGACAGTACTCTCCAATTGTGTGTGAAGTTGTAGGAGGAAAAAAAATACTTGATATTTAGAAAATATTAATATTTACTCCTTCATAGTAATTTTGCATTTAAAACTATTATGATAATGACTTAAAATATGAATCTAAATATATGAAGTTTTAAAACTTTAAAACAATTGTTTTATCACTCGCACAACAAAATCAGCAGTATCTGCTGGTTCAAAATAGTGTTTTCTCCTCCACCTCACCACACAAGTTTTAAATTCTCATGTATTGGTGATATGATTGTAATTCTTCTTATGGGTCATGTAGGAGATGTTCCTACACACTGCTGTACATTACAGCAATGAATCATCACAAATAATAATTGTTGGAGATTTTATAGATTGACAAACCTATATTGCTTAGCATTTTCTAGCAATATTGCTGGTTTTAGTAATAAATTGAAATACATTCTTTGATTATACATCACGGAATTTGGAAAGATTTACCCGTTCTTTTAGTGGATTTTCTCAAACCTGTCTTATGACCTTGGACCAAAGTTTCCATGCATAAACCATCTCCCTGATTCCTGGTCCTAGCTGCTTTAATGACACAAGCCCAAAGTGCAGTAAAGAAACTGCTTTGGTAAAAAGTATTGTCATACTGTAGATTTACCCTTAGGGAGTTTGTTTCATCTATAGTATTATGGATTTGATAAGTGCCTTAATTAAGTTAAAACATCTTGAGCAGCTGATCAACTTATATGAATGTGGTTGAGATCTACTGTTAAATAACATATTTATATGTATGAAATGGTCTTCGTTCATTCTCATACGCGACTTCGGAGCGTACTCCTAGTCATTACAAGAGGAATATATATTGCCATTTGACTTTTAATAAAATCATAAGTCTCAAATAATCTTTCGAAAAACACATCCATAACATTTTCGCCACTATATAACTCTTCAGAAATAATCTTAGAATCTTTTACTACGACAAATGCAAATCCAGATGGAGTATGGTTGTTAGAGTTTATAAAACATTCAAAATCTGCATAAATTACAAATGGGGCTTTAAGTTGATATTTATAATTTTTAAATTGTAATGTATCTTGTTTAGACATTTCCACTCTTTGTGCATCAAAGTTCTTACAATATGTTATATGACATTCCAATTTATCTTTGGTGTAAAAATGTTGTAAACAAAACTTGCAAAAATACTTCTTGTGGTCTTGTTTTGTAGACCGTAGCATTAACCTATCAAAATCACGAATTAAACAGTAATGTGATTTACGACCTTGTTGTAATAATAATAGATCTATATGAGTATTACTATTCAGTTTGGTTCTTCTTAATGGGTATAAAAATTTTCGGTCTTCAACTCCAAATACATTAACACTTATATTATTCTTTCTTTCAAATTGATCTATGTCAGATATTTTTACGGGATATTTTATATTTGTCATGTTCAACTGACCTACATAGGGTGCATATTTCGATACCCTTTCAGCATTTTTAGCATTCCTTGGATGTAAAGCTGCTAAAATTGACCAAAGGAAGCATTTATTGTCAGAATTCTTTATATTTAAAACTGCATGTTTTGATTGAATACTTTTTGGTGTGGGGATATATGACGTTGGAGTTAGGGGCTTATACTTGTAAACGTGCAACTGCCAATATTTAGTGTGGTCATATATCCATCCACTACCTTCCGCTTGATATTTGTGCATGGAAGCATCAATCTTTAAAAGAGCATTTTCAATTTGAGGCTTTAAATCTCTCTTCTCAATGGTTAGGATAGTAAGGCTTCTGAAATCTGCAATACATTCTTTCTCATTAACTAATTTTCCATTTTGATCTATTGTATATTTTATAAATTTGATTCTCCTTACTAAAGTCCATTTTATTGGTAGAGGACAAGACTGAAGAGTACTTTTAAGTTCAGTTTTAATCGATTCACCAACAAATTTAATCATTGTATATGGACATTTGTTACAAGAATTTACGTGTCTTTTAAAATGACCAACAACATTTCTTTTACAGAAATTACAAGTCTTATGAGTTTGTAATATATGAGATTTTAGAGCTATGTTACTATCACAGATTAAATCACATAGTTTACATACCTTCATTTGATGTATCAATTTGTAATGGCGAATAAGGTTGCTTTTTTTGGAGAGCGATGCAAAACAATGTTGACATGTGGTCTTCATTTTTATATATGAAATTAAAAAGTAGGTTGGCATCTTCTATATAGTTGAAATTACATTTTTACAATTTAAATTAATGAGAAGTAATAATTCAAATCATAATTCTAAATTTTAATATTCAAAACAATTTTATACAATAATATTTGGCAATTAAAAATTTTCTAAATCAAAACTAAATTCCAAATCTTAAATAAAAACTCTTTTTAGCAGAATGCTAAATCTACATTTATACAGAGTTAGTGTTAGTTATATAGAGAAGACTACCTATGAAAAAATTATATAGAGATTGAGATTCGGCTAAGTTTTGAAAAAATAACTTGTATATATTTTTGACTCAAAGTCCCCAGTGATTGAGATTTAGCTAAGTTTTAAAAAAATAACTTGTATATATTTTTGACTCAAAGTCCCCAGTGACTGGGATTCGGCCAAGTTTTAAAAAAATAACTTGTATATATTTTTGACTCAAAGTCCCCAGTGATTGAGATTCGGCTAAGTTTTAAAAAAATAACTTGTATATATTTTTGACTCAAAGTCCCCAGTGATTGGGATTCGGCTAAGTCTACAAAAATAACTTGTACACACTTTTAACTCAAAGTCCCCAGTGATTGAGATTCGGCTAAGTTTTAAAAAAATAACTTGTATATATTTTTGACTCAAAGTCCCCAGTGATTGAGATTCGGAAGTTTAAAAAAAAATAACTTGTACACACTTTTGACTCAAAGTCCCCAATGATTGAGATTCGGCTAAGTTTTAAAAAAATAACTTATATACACTTTTGACTCAAAGTCCCCAGTGATTGGGATTCGGCTAAGTTTTGAAAAAATAACTTGTACACACTTTTGACTCACTTAAAAATAGTAATAACAAAATAAGTTACTTTTTTGGATAGAGAAGCAGCACACAGTTGGCATGTAACTAAAAAAAACAATTGGTGGAAATTACATTTTAGACAATTTCAATTAATGGGAAATAATAATTTAAATCAGAATTTTAAATTTTAATATTCAAAACAATTTCATACAATAAGATTTGGCAATTGTAATTTTCTAAATCAAAACTATATCCAAAATCTGAAATAAAAATACTTTTTAGCAATTGAGAATGCTGAGTCTACATATATACAGAGTGAGTGTTAGTTATAGAGAAGACTATGTTACCTATGACAAAATTATATAGTGAGTATAATTAGGCTAAGTTTTTAAATAATAACTTGTACACACTTTTGACTCAAAGTCCCCCGGTGCGTGAAGTTTGGCTAAGTTTTTAAATAATAACTTGTGCAAACGTTTGACTCAAAGTCCCCCCCATGAGTATAATTCGGCTAAGTTTTTAAATAATAACTTGTGCACACTTTTGACTCAAAGTCCCCCCCATGAGTATAATTCGGCTAAGTTTTTAAATAATAACTTGTGCAAACGTTTGACTCAAAGTCCCCCCCATGAGTATAATTCGGCTAAGTTTTTAAATAATAACTTGTGCACACTTTTGACTCAAAGTCCCCCCCATGAGTATAATTCGGCTAAGTTTTTAAATAATAACTTGTGCACACTTTTGACTCAAAGTCCCCCCATGAGTGAATTTGGCTAAGTTTTTAAATAATAACTTGTATGTACATTTTAAGTCCCTTAGTACATATTAAAAAATACTCTAAGTGTTTGAAAATAGACTTATATACATTTTTTACAAGTTCCTTAGTGACAGAATTCGGCTATGTTTTTAAAAATGGACTCGGGAAATTAGCTACACTCCTAAGTTAAAAGAAATACAGAGTATGAGTACAAGCATCAGTTACATCACCAATTGATCCCATGACCCGACACGCGACAACATATTACAATAGTCTAGCTTAGATGTCAAAGACTTACCATAACAAGAAGATCCAGGTGGAAGAGTGAGTGATGATTCCGTAGAATGCCCCCCTTATATACCACAAAATTGTCTAAATTAATTTAGAATTAATTGGAATGGAAATTGAACAAACTGAAATTGAACAATTGAATAATTGAGGTCAATCAATCAAACATATTTGGTAATTGTCTAAACCTGCCCCAGACAGACTGGCACCAGACAGGCAGAGAATGTTGACAATTGGTTTTGATTGGGGTCATTAGGTTACACTCACAGTCATTCATTTGAGTCGGGCATAGTTTACACATAGCCATAGAGCGCACCCGAGTTCGCGCACAGACCTCACATGATTTTGAGAATATACTTGTGAATAGATGTGGATTTGAAATTTTAATGGAGTTTGAACATTTATATAGGCTTGTATTGGACAAGATCCAGGTCTTTTAAAAAAGTGGCCAAAAAATGAGCCATATTCCAGACGTGATTTTTAGTATTAAAAAAATAGAAAATTTATATAGGGGTGTATAGGTCAAGAGCTGGGTCTTTAAAAAAGTGGCCAAAAAAATGAGCCACTCATTTTTCTCATTTTTCCCCTATAAAAAGTGCCCTAAAAGTGCCTCTAAAACGCCAAAAGTGAGGTATCTTTGTCCTATTATATCTACTTACCGTTCCTTTTTGTATCTATCGTATCACAATTATACTAAATCTTATGTTAAGTGAGGTTATGAATTACAAATTAAATTATGTCAATATTTTACAATATCCGTTTGCATTTTAATAGATATTCTTCTCTACAAACTATTATTCATAAGTAAGTCTAGAAGAAAATTTGGTTTGTACCTGCAATATAGTTTGTTTCGTATTTTCCTGCAAATACCGAGATCGCAACGACAGTCCTTAACATATTTTATAACTAACTGTACAACTAGAGCTATGTCGAAGACCATGTTTAAAAAAAGTAAAAGTAAATTTGGCAGAGTCGTAACAAGAAATAGTCAATCAAGCTGCTAAAGTTCAAGCCATTGGGGCTGAACGTTACTTACTTATTCAATTGTGTAAAATTAATGTTTATTTTTACTTTAGACAAATAACACAACCTCACAGGCGCATTAACAATTTATTCGTTTTAGATTAAATGTCTTAGAAGTGGTAAGTGAAAATAAAAATATTTTCATACTGAAATAAAATTGTTGGTATTGCCCTATCACTTAGCTCTTCCAAAACCATTAGTAGGTTTTTTTATTGTTTGCTGAATGTTACAGCAGACATTATAGTCGTGTCTTTCGTTGGAAAATCCACAATCTTTTAAAATATTAAAAAAAGACTAAAAATACTTCTTTAAAATACTAACGTAGACTTACGTAATGAACGTAATGATGTAACGTAGTGAATTAGTCTTCAAAAGGCAGCACCCCCAAGATGTCGGTAAGCTACTCAGCATCTTGGGGTGCTGTCGGTTGAATCGATTTGTGAGACCTTGATGGAGGGTGAGAACAACTGGGACTGCTGGTCACACTTTGTCCGGAAAATTCGTAAAGTTAAAAAGAACGATCTAGATTGGATCACAGTATAGATCGTGTAAGAAATGAACGGCTAAACACGGAGTAAGCACATCGGGCGTAGGCAAACTCGGCCTAGTTCTGATGAAGTGCGACAAGTGTTCCCAGGCTAGTGTCCGAAGAGAAGAGGAGGTTTTTTGTGGGTAGTCTCTGGCCCTTAAAACCCATTGGAGTCCCACACTACAGGCTGGCCACCTGTTTGCATAAATGCAATTTCCCACCTCTCCTTAAAAAAGTCCCTAAAACGACTCACTCCCACGCACGGGTTTTCCCATGTGGGTTTAATTTCGTATACTATAAGCTATTTAGTTATACTTCTATTATACATTAATTGTAAACACTGTAAAAACAATAATTTCATACGGAAAAAAAGAAATTTTGATTTGATTTGATTTGGTTTGAGTCTTCAAAAGACTATTTACCGACCTAAATCACTACTGTTAAGGCTCTTATAGTAGTGCTTAGAATCTTGTATTTTTTAGCCTATTTAGTTTCCTAAGTAAGCAACAGCTAAAATTATATGAACGGGGAAGAATAAGTGAGGTGCACAAGAAGCTATAAAATGCTGAAAGAGGTTAGTAGAAAGAATTACAGAACACGTAGCAAAGTACGTGACCTTACCTAAGCAACGTGACCTACTGCTGGAAAGCTTTTCTCTGTCATCATTTACACGTATTGGTGATGTGTAAAGTAATCTGTTTAAAACGGAGATGTTTTACTAAAAAATATTTTAGACCTTGTCATTTAATGATTTAGGAGTTGTGTCATTTTAAACGCCAAGATGTTATACCACAAAATATTTACATTATGAAGTTTTACGGTGATTTTGTGAAACTCTAGGCTGCAATATATCATGTTTAAGTTATTATTTTCTATGAAAATGGATTATCTGAACAAAATTCCCATATTTTCTAAGCCACTTCTTGTCCACTGTATGTATATTACTAGTTAAAATACGGTACTTCCATATCAATATAATATGAACGATTATTTAAAATGTATGCCCAATAGTTTTCTAACTATGAAAGGCAATAATCATTTACCTCTTCATATACTTGAATGTGATGGATATGATATGTGTTGGTTAGGGTATCAAACTACAAAGTAAAAACGTTTGGAAATATACATCGTCGATATCGAATTTGTTTACTTACAGTGTTAACCCAATATCATTAACATTTGCAGCACATGTGGGGGGTAAGCTAGCTTTGTGTGTGATGTATGAGTTTAAAAAACACTTTACCATTTACAACAAATGTGTTTTCTTAACTAATGGAATTAAAACCTAATTAGGCCTACATATTTTGATTCTCGTACTTATATTATTAACCGTATACAATAAATGTTACTTTGCCATGTATGTCGTTGAACTATGACCAACATTACTGAATATATATCAGATGTTAAGATAAAGGAATCAAATTGGATTTGGAATGAGACATATTTTACGTTGATTGTTTTTACGACTGATAAGATTCACGCGACTCGACATACAACTTCACTGCAGGCAACTATTACAATTATAATGCGAAATCATAGATATATTTCTCAAGACGAAAATATAACATTGTTATTTTTTTCCTGAATGTCATGTTCATACAGTAAACAAATGGTAAATGGAACATACCCTTAGTTTTATTTCAAAATTTTTTAACATGCTAAGTTTATATCAGTTTCTTTTTTATTTGCTTAGCCAGGTTCCTTTTCAACACAGATGTAGCTACTTCAAGGTTATATTTAAATTATATTTGAACTTATATTAACAAAATATTCCTTGTGATCACTTCACCACCAACCCCCTTAAGACGTCCCATCATCGTCTTGTCCTTTAATCGCCTTGTAAACCTCTATCTTCACTTTCTTCTGTAGTTTTCTTCAAAACTTCAAAATTCTCTTCAACTCGGTCCTTCGTTAGGTAAGCGGGAAACCTTCCTATCCCCTCTTATCTCTTTTCTTAGTTTAAAACTTACGCGAAGTATGCGATTGCTCCTGCAATCAAAATTTTAGCATTAATGTACGTAATACAAGGTCTCAGATAGCTTCCGTTAAGAAATTCGTAGATAATATCAAAAATAATTGCGGAAGAAATAATTTACAACCTCAGATAGAAATTGAGTTTTGACCATTATAATTGTATTTACCATAGCAAAATATTTGCAATAGATATTATTATTGCCACTTTTGTTCCTTTAACTTTCTTACTCTTTTATTTGAAAGGTGCATCCACTAACTTAGAATTTTGTGATTTGGGACGTGTATTGACTGAATTTAATCCAAATATATCATCCCTCGCTAAAATACAGTGATGCCATGTGTCTCCATCATTTACAGAAATCATATTTCACCAGTGACATATGATCAAATGCAATAAGCCATTGCCACTAGTGATGTTTAATATTGCAATCTGTACTACCATCCCTTTATTATTTTTTGCATCAATGGAATCAAAACTAAACAGATGCTTATCTCAAATTAGGGTATTTAATGCAAATTACTTTGCTATCTTACAACAGCCGTTTGCTTCTTTGCTAGTCTCGTTTAATGTTTGAAACAAATTTTTATACAGATTATTTATATGTATGTCTCGTGAGATTGTTGAATAACATTTCTTAGAAATGTTGACTTCTTAAGCTTTGCCACAGTGCTGTATAGTACCCTTTCTGTAACGCAAAGCTTAAACAATTGCATATACTGTAAATGTACCACTCGACTTTTGTCTAAGGCAGTGTCGATAGCAAGAAAATGGGGGTTTTAAATCAAGAAGTGGGTCTAAATAGTATTAAAACTGTAGTATTATCAAGCTGCTAGTATTAAACATGCTGGGATTGCCTCTTGATTAGTTATTCAACTGCAAAAAGAAGGCTTCGGGGTTTTTTTTAGGTTCTGTTCTCCTTTGGGCAAGGAGCATATACCTCAAAGACACTAAGTTAATCGTAATACCCCCGCCGCAGCAAACCTGCAGACTAAGCGAATTTCCATTTGCCTGATTGGATTTACACTAAAATGTCTCCTTAAAAATATCACATTTATTCCCTATTTAAATACAATCAGTTTAACACATACCTAGGTTTGCTGCAACAGGGAGGGTAAAAGTGTTTTTTATGTAAAATGTTAATAGTTAGTAAGAAATAAAAACATTTACCAAATTAGGGCAAAAAATGTTAATAAACAAGCAAACTACAACAGTTTACTTATTCTCCATAAGAATAACATGGGAATTTTAAATTTACATTTTTTTTAAATTTTCTCCGTAACCATTAGGTGCATTATAACGCTTCAATATACTAAATTATTTGTTTTTTTAAGCTCTACAAAATAGTTTGGAAAGAAATTGCAAAATTTTATGTTTTTTGAGTCAAAAGTGGGAAAACCCCATTTTTAACCCATAAAACCCCCCATAAACCCCCGTTCCCATGGTCCGATCATGCTGGTTCGCGAACTCGTTCGAATAAACGTAGGTTTACACGTTTGTACCAAATTTCATCAAAATCGGATCGTTTTTGCTCGAGTTATCGCGCTAACGGACACATATATAAATATATATATAAATATATATATATATATATGAATTTGAACGGATGGTGTTTTTGGCCTCTGGGGACCTCAAAACGAAAAAAAAATCGGTCCCGGGTCCAGGTCTTACTATGAGTACTACGGTAATAGCTTATTCCCTATATGGGAAATTCGCTAAAAATGGATTTTTAATAGATCTCAATTACATGTTACTTGTATACATAAGAGGCTTGGAAAATATCAGATCTTTTATGGCCAACAAATATTTTTACTCGAACTGGTTGAATGATCTAATAAGGGTACTTAGTAAGTGAATATTTTTATAAAAGATATGGGGTTATATCTTTAAGATAGGGAGGCATGTCTCATAATTTATCTAACCATGAATTAATTGTGATAACCTTTTCACCTAAAACATAGATGAATAACTGTAATAACTGTAACATTCGTCTGATGCAGATAGATGTACCTGACGTCAAACTACCCAATAGAGTAGCTTGTTTCTATATAAATAGTTGTTTCAGTAAATGTTTACTTGTGATGTTAACCTAATATCTCTGACATTTCCAGCACATGTGGGTGGTAACCTAGTGCCGTGTGGGACGTTTGAGTTTTTATAAACGTTTTAATAGTCGACCAACCCCCTTTTAGGGTATTGCAAATTTATAAACAAACCATACAAAGGTCAGTGAACCCACAGTGTTTAGCTTTAATCCGATTTTAAGATAACATAATGAAATTGGATTCGGGGTTAGGCTTATTTAAAAGATAGATACCCCAATAAGAATCGTTATTAGCATGACGAATATTTTATACCATGTATCCACAACAATTTTACGTGATATATGCCAACAAAACCGTGTAAATGTGACTATCATACCAAACTTATTTTTAAGGCCGGGACAATATAATTTATACTTTTCTAAAAATAATTTGTAACATTATTTTGGAAACTTTGGTTAGGCTTTTATGAGTATTAATTATTCCGACATAGTTGATTATAACCTAATTTTACGCAAAAAAATATTCATGCGTCAAAGAATAAATTAAGAACACGTATGATACTACATGTTTGTTGATTAAAATAAACGCTCGGTAGGCCTAACAATGAAATCCCCTGTCTGCACTTTCAAGCCCGCGTGGAGAGGTTATGCATTTTAATTGTTTCAAGTCACCGCATAAACTCTTTCAGGGCGAATATACACTGGCTTATCCGTTTTTAATCTTTCATTCTTCGCGTTTATATTAGAGGTTCATATATTGTTTTTATTTATATCTAAGTTTAAAAATCTACTTGGCTGCAGTTATTTTTCATTCGTTGCCTTATTTTCTGCTTTGCAGCTTTTTATGAAATTATATACATGTGATCACTGGAACATGATTGGCTTTTATAAAATAAACGTATTTTTGTGAGGAAATTATAGTTCTATATCCAATGCCAAGTATATATAAGTTTTCAGAAGTTCACACATGCATCGAGTGAAACATTTTTAGTAAGATGTTGTAAAGCATTGAAAGAAAGGTAAATTCAAGGCTAGAAAAAGTTTGTTTGTTACTGAGAAAAGTTTAAGGAAGAGAGAGAAAATTAGGGAATAAGTTTTTAACCAAACGGTGTCCCTCAAAAGTTGGAAGCAGGGAAGCTAAGATCTAATTTGTACGTGATGGTGTGAACAACGAAATTACAGATCTTGTAGGGTCCAGTGTTGGTTGAGAAAACTACTCAGAGGTTACATATATGAGGGTAACAATTTTAATATCCTTAAATAGTTAAAAAGTAAAACGTTTTCATAAAATTAAAAGGAAGAAAATCTAATTCAGGAACGTCGATTAAGTTTGGCTATAGTTTGTGGCTTAAGAGTCAAATAAATGCCATAAATTATATGCTAACATTTTTACTTTCTCCCCCAAGTATATTCAGAATTTTAATTTTCTTCACTAAAGAATTTAGAGACGTAGAGTTACCCGGACAGTATGATGAAAATGATGTTTTTGTCAGCATTATTTTTGAGGTTGAATATTGGTTGGATGTATTTCCCCGGACACAAAAAAGTTTGTTTCAAAGTGTAGTCTGTGTTTGTCTCTGTATGTGTATGTGAAGATGTACTACAGAGCTAAAGACGACGATCTGTGGTCCGATTTTGTTGACATTAGGTATGTGGGTAGTTCAATTCAAGTTTTCTCATTTATTTAAAACTTTTTAAGAGGTGTTAACATTAAACCTATAAAATAAAAAAACAGTGCAAACGATTTAAATTTCAATTAATTAAGAAAGTTGTAGTCCTTTTAACTCTAAAAGAAAGTATACACCCCAACGCTTACGAACCAAAATGTATAGAAATGTTTGTGGTTAGACCCTTAAAATGTCCATATTATTCCTATCGCTTGCCTATCATAAGGATTGTTGACACATAGTGTGAGAAGTATGAGTCAGTTTACTGGTAGCGTTTATACATCGTCATAATTTAAAAGGCAATTTTAACATGAGTAATGAAGCAAATCTTTCCTTATTATAAGCGTAGGCCTAATTAATTTCCACACTATGGATTAATCTTAAGTTGGTTAGAAGGTACCTAATATATTCGTAATTTTTTTAAACTTTAAAAACAACTTCAATGAAACACCATTCAATTTTGTTGACTGATAAAATACAATAGAGTATTATTCTCTCCCGGTCGACTAATTTGTTCAGCTATTGTGAATAGTCAACGTTTTGTTAGTATTGTTGTAATGAAAATATTAAGAGAACTGACATGCCATTTGTCACTCTCCAAGCAGTTTTTTTTTTTTTAGTTATTCGTTTTACATGGATACAATAATAGAGTAATTTTAACATGCATTAGTTTAATTTAAGAAATGTAGATTAAATTAATTTTACGTAATACAATAGGAATAGAGTTTTTTTTTAATGTAGCTTTTTCTGGATCCTTTGAGTTTTAAGGCCATTAGAATAGTTTTAACAAAAGCACTTTGTCATATGTTATCCTTTTGGAATTAAAATATTGTTAAAAAATATCCTGAAGACAGTTATATAATAAAAGGCCGTTTGTGTAATGAAACGTCTTTGCTTAGAAATCGAACCTGTGACTTTCAGATCTTAAAGCAAATATTATAATTATTCTGCTGTTTAGACAAATTCCAACAATTTAACATAAAAGATATCAAATATCATCATCATTGTCAACTTATAACCGAATCAAAACAACAAACACATGTAGAAAGGAATATTAATATCTTTAACAACCCAATATTACTTCCACTTTGGTGTTACAAGAAGTGTTGCAAGTTGAAATTAAACCACAACTCTGGCAAAGCAGTTGCGGTGGCTGTTGGATCTAGACTACTTCTGGATCCAATTTTGTGCAAGACATAACTAAGTTACCACTCGTCCCTTCCCGTGGTCATCATATACCTACGAGGAGGTTTTCCTTCAAGGTTAGATAAAATTTAAAGTAAACTGTGGGGCAAAAAGTAAAAAATAAATGGCATTTAAGAGTTAAAGAAAATACGAGATAAGCACAAACAAATCAATACTTTTATTTCGATTGAAACTGTTCTATTCTGTCATTGGAAATAAAATTGTTTGGGCTATAAAATTCTCTTTGTCGAAAACAACCATACATACTTTAATCAACTATGCATACTTAAATAGAATTGACAAAACGTGATTTAGGATTTTAATTTTACTAAAACGAATAAACCTTATTATCTATATAAATACTGTTGATAACATAACATAAGTTTTATATTCATCAGTCTATTGCTTCAGTCCTAATACTAATTATGTAAAAAATCTCAATATGTATGTTATTTGATTTAGACTGAGTATAATTTTTATGAGAACTACATTGGATAAACTTTAATGCGTAGAAACTTATGCTTACACAACTCTAGTTTCAGGTAACGAACTACATGTTTAGGTTTTTCCCTAAGCATGCGCTGTTTTCATTTAAATTGCTACATAAAGTTTCCATAATATTTCCACCGGGAAACTTTATGTTCTTGAATATTGAAACAAATGTTACGTGCGGGTAACTAATGGATATCCCAAACTTGATAATCTTAAACAGGTGACTTTAACTACCAATAGATATGCTACTACTCGTTAAAAAACCGGTTCTTTTGTGTATTTTTCATTAAAAGATTTGCAAATAAATATGAAAAAAATATTTAGTTTTCATTATTTTTGTGCAGTTATAAATCCAAAAGTATATGTAGTTGGGCACCACATGACACAGTAGAACAATAATCCCAAACCACAATAGCATTATGTGGAATTAACTTATCTCCTGTGGAACTTATCCGTGTTCAATTATTAGTTTACTACAGTCAGCTACGAGTTGTCCCTGTATCCCACCGAGACTACAGTTTCAGTGGTATTACTGTAAATGTTAAATGTTTTCTTTGGGAAACATAAACTTAATTAATGTTCTGCTACTTATAGAAAAGTAACAATTCAAAATAATAAAAGTTAGTGTAACTAAGGTTGATTGGAATAAAAAAATTGCATCCCTTTTTTTTATTAACTCACTTTTGTTCGGATAAAGAGTTTATTTTCATTCATTTTATTATATTTTGGTTAGACATTATTGAATCGAATCAAATCAAAACGATCTTTATTTTAACAAGTAATACTGCAGCATTACAATATATTACATACAAAAATAACAAAATAAACTATATTAATTTAAATCGTTTGAATAGTTCACAAAAGCTATTGAAAACTAAGGTATGCCGATTATAGTAATAAATTGGTAAAAAGGACGTTTTTCGCAATATGGTTTAATGTTTGGTGATTATAACTTGTATTCGCATTGATTATAAAAAGCGCTTAGTATTTTGTATAATATATTCATAACTTTAACAAAAGTAACGTTACTAATTGGACTACCTAAAAACGTTGGGTCTAATGTTCCTTTAATAAAGATAAAAGAATGTTAAAACATTTAAATTGTACTCAAACAAATTGTTATTTGAAGCCTAAACACTTTTATGTCAACACCAGTAAAGGTCCCCTACTTACTTACCGTTGCACTTGACGTTTCATTAACACTATATTCATTACTTTTATATATTCAACAGTGTTAATTTCCCCAGAGAGTTCTGGGCGTCAGGTTTTGTGATTAATAATAGCTCATGTTGCGAATATGAACATGGAAAGAATTGTTCATCAAATAACCGGCTATGTTTTACTAACGAATAATTTACTCCTGAGTGTTATTTGTAACTAAATGAGTTCGTCAGTTAATATTTTACAAAGGAAATATAATATTATGAATAAAATAGCTATAAAATAAATTCTGTACAAAAATGTATTAGCAAGTCAATGAATTTTTATTAGCACACAAGGTAAATATAGGAAACATAAACAATTATACTTATTTATATACCTTAAATGCTAGCACCATTTTAGTTATAATTATATAACTACCATACCCCTATAAATATATGAAATAGGAACACAAAACTCATATAAATGACTTTATTCGTCCTATTTCATCAAAACTGAATAATAAATAACCTAATAGAGGAATGATAATTATCTCAGACTTTATGCTTTTGTTCTCTAAGATCTATAATCCCTAAACGATACCAGAACAAAAAAGGAATATGAAAGATTTAAATTATTAATAATGTCCAGCCAATCGAAAAAAACTTATGGAACACCAGTAAAGTATGGATTAAAAAATCATGAAATATCAAACCTTTTCCTACAAGACTTTCCAAAAATTACAATATGCAATCTCCAAGCAATTACAATTTTACATTTGTCTAATCGAACATCACCACGGATCGAGGTTTATTTAATCATCGAGTTTGGCAGAATCTTTGAGATTATTATAAACTTAAGTATTAATATTTCCCTAAATAATCACAAAACAACATGAAAGAAGCTCAACCATCTCACACGACAACCTACACGACGGATCCATATGAATTATGTATATGCCTTACACTTCCGGGCTTGAATTTCTCAAGGGAAATTGTAACAGCTTGTCGAAGAGAATATTGAATTGATTCACAACATTGAGCTGATACGTCTTCAATATTATTCGTTCTTTGAAAACAATTTCTACTGCTAGTCACTAGGAACGTCATTATTTTCGACCATTGTTACCGTTACTTATTGATAATGTGTTTTGTTTTAGGTAAGTATTGTTGCTGACGAAATGTGATTAGTAGATATACCCAACCTAAGTAAGTAACTTACCTCACCCTGGCTGGTAAGGTAACGTTTACAGGTACTAGGTACTAGGTACTAGGTACTAGGTACTAGGTACTAGGTACTAGGTACTAGGTACTAGGTACTAGGTACTAGGTACTAGGTACTAGGTACTAGGTACAAGGTACTAGGTACAAGGTACTAGGTACTAGGTACTAGGTACTAGGTACTAGGTACTAGGTACTAGGTACAGTACTAGGTACTAGGTACTAGGTACTAGGTGCTAGGTACTAGGTACTAGGTACTAGGTACTAGGTACTAGGTACTAGGTACAGTACTAGGTACAGTACTAGGTACAGTACTAGGTACTAGGTACTAGGTACTAGGTACTAGGTACTAGGTACTAGGTACTAGGTACTAGGTACTAGGTACTAGGTACTAGGTACTAGGTACTAGGTACTAGGTACTAGGTACTAGGTACTAGGTACTAGGTACTAGGTACTAGGTACTAGGTACTAAAACAGGACACAATTTTCAGAGAGCCTGCTGTCTAATGGTAAGAGCACTAATCTCATGATCTGGAGTGCCCGATTCTAATCCTGATAACCACAAATGACTTAAGCTGCAAGATCCCACTAACTGACGGCACTGTTTAACTTAAACGTATTTAACATTGTCTTGAATAGCTTTTTGTTAGGTAACTGTACCAAACACTTTAATAACATGTAATTGAATCTGAACGAACGACTATGGAAAATTATGAATGAAATAACGTGCTAATTACGAGTGTAACTAGTCTTCATTTCCCCCAAACTAGCCTGACGTTGGAACTTGGTTTTCGAATGTTTCATAAGCTGACAAAGTAATCAATAACATTGGTGACGTCATTCAATCAACCGACCGTGTCCAAGGTTGACCATTTGTCACTACATTTGTCGTAAATTCAGTTTGTACATAGTAGCCAAGCTTTCTTTGAGAAACTTGACTGTGTATTGGATTTTATATTTTATCAATTCAATCAATTATAGGTACAAACTCAAGATAGATTTTGTTTTACGTTTGTAAGTTTTTAGTTTTTTTTTTTAATATGTACATAGGAATATGGACCCAATATTACGTTCTTAGAAAATGGGATCTTCAATTTACCTGCTAACCTTTACATATAACAAAATTATTTTGAATGTCTTGAATATATTTTTTTATTGTATGATAATTGAAAAGCTTATAATTCTACAAACCTTTTTGACATTGGAATAGGGTCACAAACTGTAAAATTAAATACAGGTTAATGATAGTATATTAATATTTTCGTGATAGCTTTAGTAACCTAAGTTTATGATAGACTGCAATGATTGAATAATAACAACCATTAAGTTTTCAGTGGAAGAATTTGTCTGGCTTTTAGCAGTTTTTCAAGCACACCACTTTATTTTTTTAATTTAAAATTTTCCACTTCAGCTTTATTCAGCTAAACTAATAAAACACTATATGATGTGAGGAAATAATAATAAAGATAATAAAGAGGTAATACAGAAATAGAAGTGTAGAACAGTAAGGTAAATGCACCAGTAGCTGACAGTGCTCCAGAAGCTGACAGTTTGAGTTTCTTAACATTATAATGTGGTCTCTTAAAGATATTTATACATGATTGCATTGTTAGAAGAACATATATTTATTCTTGATTTGTTCACAAAAAATTCAGTGAAATTTAGCCCATACTCGCTGAATGGTGGTGGTTTGAAAGCGACCCTGTCTGTACATATCACATTAAGTCGATTCCCTTAATGAAATTGTTAAGAAAGTAAGTTTGGTTTTTTGTCATTTTGCTAAATTTCTTAAATAGTACTAATGATTAGGCTCATTATTTTTATCAATTATACCTTTGTTGACAATTTCATGATAAAATTGGGGTGTTAGGGGTTTTGGATTTAAAATTATATCAATGTCAGGCTTTGGTACACAAAAGCCATACAAGTTCCACTAGCTGACAGGGGGATATTTGCTGCTTGCACAATATTAAATTGGTTTTACCCATCGAAATTTGCATGCTATTTATAATTTATGCGATCTCATATTTTTATAAAATGATTTAAATTTTTTAATTAATAAGCCAAATTATCTTAAAAAAATTATTTTTTGTTAAATATATATATTTTTTAATGTAAATATTTTTATTTTAAAATATATCAAATAAATTTTCTTAATAACGTTTTACATAATTTTATAATTTAATTATTAAGTTAGATTTTATTCGTCTTATAAATTATAAAACCCTTAGGTTTAGCAGCTATATAGTAGGCCCTATATAGTACATTTATAGTTCCAGTGTCAGCTACTGGGACAACTGACAGTCAGCTACTGGTACAAGCACTTTTTTCACTGTCAGCCACTGGAACACGTACAAAGGTTGAATTAAGTTTAAAAATGTTATAAAATATATTTAAAAAACCCTTTTTGTATGACAAATTTGAAAACTACACTAAATTTAGAATCACATAAAATCCGTAATATCTCTTTAGTTCCTTTTTATTCAAAACCACGGATTATTAAGTGCGTATAGTTTCTTATACTGTCAGCTACTGGTGCGTTTACCTTAGTACTGTAAATGCACGAAGAAAGTAAAACATGTTCATAAAAAACTCTCATTCCCTCGTTAAAGATATTTAATGCAAGTAGAATTCAGTGTAACCTACTTACCTTTTGCTATTCCTTAAATCCATTAAAAGACGACTGGAGCTAAGATATATCAAGGGACTTTATGTATCTTTAAAAGAATTGTCCTTTCAGGCGCATAGGGAATAGCAGGAGATAGAACACGTAGTCTTAATCTGATGAAGAACCGGGTTTTTATGTGTTTTATTTATTACCTGGTTTCATGGATTTAACACTTGTTATAAAATGAAGTAATGTGCATTTAATTATAAAACTGACTAGTTTTGCGCTGTTATGCGTTCACAAGCTAGACAGATGTGTCAACCAATACAATTGGAACTTTTACAAATTTAACAATATCAAAACCGTTTTTGGGAAAAGCTTTTAAAAATATCTTAAGTAAATATCGAAAATCAAAATAATACACAATAGATTAAAACAGAAATTGTATGGCTAACTTTTGTTGTATTAATCGTCAAAGCTAACATTCTTTTAGGTTTTAAAGTATGACAAAATTTTGTTTTCAATAAAATCCATCTACTTAAGTATTAATTTATATTTCATTATACAAATTACCGGCAGAACCTGTCTATTATATCGTCATTAGCAAGTTTGCTGAAGTGATTAAAACTAAGTGATGATAGAACAGCCTGATCGCCACCATACCACAGCCTGCTAAATTACACAGACAAGACTGTCCAATAAACTGCTTACCTTAACTCAATAATACTCCTGATAATCGTTATATCTGGTGTGTCTACAGTTAAGTATCCTCTTTCATTATTTTCAAGAGTTTAATTTTTTTATTGTATTTATTAAATTAACAGTTTCTTTTCCTCCCAGATTTGTCACGAAAGCTTTCTATTTATTTACATATAATAAAAACAATACTATCGTGGAAAATATACACATTTATGCATTGGATAAACTTATAGGTTATTGGGATAAATTTTCCAAAAAATCAGAACAAACCAAAATATGAACTCACACTCATCTTTATTGTTTATTGATTATTTTATTTTTTATTATTGTTTGTGTAGCCTACTGTTTGTAAATGGCTTTATGTTAATACAATAGTGAGCTATATACTACAACTTAAATTTAATATTTGTATGAACAATTATACTGACTATCTGGCATGGTTCAGTATACACATCTAGTTCACCTTTATTTGTATTTCTACCAGAATATCGAATATTTGCCAAGATAGTACTAAATGGTAAGGATCATAGTTTTCACTCTTTTTCGAACAATTCGGAATCCATTACGGGAGAAGTTATATCAATATGTTTAAAATTTGTAATACGAATCATATTATTGATTTTATACTAAATTTAGTGAACATTAAACATTATTAGTAAATCAAGCATACAGCCTTTAAAATCGACCAAACCTCCGGCCCTATCTAGGGAGATCCCGGCTTTAATCCGAAAGGCATAGATACGAAAGATACTGATCGAAAACACCGCTCAAAACACCGCATTTAGAGATGATGATTGCAACCGTGATTGCACAAGGGAATAGATTTTATACACTACAAACTACATGCTTGGCAGTGTCATTAAAGCAACGAGTACAACAGTAAACGAACAACCAAAATTTTTTTAAGAGGTTGGTGACCTCTTTTAAACCCGTTTTTTTTACCCGTCCACATAGACTACAGATCTGTGCGTGGAACGTATCCAGCAAACCAAGGGGTGAGCCGGTACAGTACAAAGGTGAATTGTACTGATAAAGGTTTGTGGCAGTGACCAGGATCCGAACCCACGACACTTCTGCCTTGGGCCCAAAGTCCACTACGCTACCAACTGAGCCACCGACTCACCTACTCTTTTTCTTTTTGTTACTAGAAAACTACAGATACTAATTATTCAATACGTATTAGGGTAGATTTAACAAGGGTTAGTTGGGATTTTATATGTTTTCATTTTTAGCTACGCAGTGGTTGCAGTCGACGACATAATCGATAAAGTTGGTGACGTGTGTTGCGTGACTACCTCTCTCTCTCACACACACACGCATCACGTGCCTTCCTATGTCATGATTATTTTACCTAGAATATATTTACACCTTTCTCCAACATGTCAATGTAGTAACGAGGTTTAGGCCTTTACCTAACAAAAGATGGAATAGAAAGTTACATAAACTACTGTTATGTGTAAACTACGATTATAAGTGTATGCTAAGTTCAGATTACTAGATTACAGAGTTATCATATGTTAAGCAAAGTTTGGAAACTGTTCCCAGTCAGAGGCCATTACATGGAGTGGCAGGCTGGGCTGAACCCAATTAGCTTAAGCGCGATTAGGAGCCGTCTACCCTTTAATAAGCCCTACCAGGACATGCACAAGTGACATCTCCCTGCGAAATGCTATTTTATTTGAAAAATTAATATACGTTACAAAAGTATGGTCTTCCATACAAATAGTAGTTCGTAAGCGTAGTGTTTTCGTAAATTTTAATTAAGGTTTTATTAAGCATTTACCCTATGGTCCGATGGCTGGACATCACAGACCAGCGAACAAAGAAGCAGGCGAATTTAATCACACGAATCACGAAAAACAATGACGTCATCATCTTCATCCAGAGAGGCTCCCTCAGCTGCTTTCCTAAACATAGTTTGTTGAATTTTATGTCTTTAATGTTTTCTTTTTTTAGGTTAAGGTAAAATATAGTAAAATCTACTTTTACTATTAGGAGAGTGATAAAATACTTGAATACCTGAATGCTTCTTTCATTATAAATAAATTTTCTCCTTATCTTTACGTATTTTCATTTCAAGAGCATTTTTAAAGTTCGTTCGCTACCCTCACTAACTCTTAGGTTGGAGCTCGTTCGCTGCGCTCACTTGCCTTCGGGTTAGCTCGTTCACAACGTAACTCGCCTCCAGGTTGAAGTTCGTTTGCTACGCTCACTCACCTCTTGGTTGCAAATTACCAAATTGGTAAATTGTTAACTTTTGTTGGTACTGTGATTTTTATTTTTCTCATAAGCTACAGAATACTCTATTATTAATATAAAGTTCCCTGAGTTAAAAATAATCATTTTATGATCCTGTAACTGTAGTCTTAGAGCAATATTTAAGACATAAAATAACAAAGAAACAAGTGTAGGTTCAATCAATAAATAACACATATATTTTCCACAGTTTTTAAATGCAGATCTAAATACAGTATCATCCCAACAAAGCCTTATCCTAAAACTCCATCATCACCAAATTTCTTCTCCTGCAGAAACATCACTATCACGCATCTCATCCTTGAGTACATAGCAGTCACTTCCCGCCCACCTCCTTCAGACAATCCTTTCATCCTCTGCATCCCCATCACCTCCTTCCGAATCTTCACCATCACCGTCCTTCGTCATAGACTTCTCTACTATATCCTTGTTTAGGAAGATAGGAGACCTTCCTTCTTCCTTTCCTTTCCCTCTCACCTCTTCTTACAGAAAGTATACAAGTGCTCCCACAACCACTACGTTAGCTATACCATACCAGAGGCAAGATCTTACATAACTTCCATTCAAAAATTCGATTATTATATCAAAAATCATGACGGAATAGATCAATTTACCTCCAGTTAGGAATTTTAATTTTTATAATTGTGATTGTGGTTACTATAGTAACATTGAAAAAGATAAAACAACTTTATAAATCCATAATATATGTTAGTATTTTTTTACAGTTACGAATATACAGCTTGCAGCGAAATAAAAATGTAGGAACTGGTGCACTTGAAAATATGGTTTATCTTACTAAAAATGTGCTTCAAAATGTTTATATTTTAGATTGATATAGATGGTAGGTTTTTGTAAAATAGTTTCAAGTTTATTTGTTTATGCGTAGGAAAATACAAGTGTAACGTTTCAACAGTTAATCACACCATCAGTAATATTATAAATTTAACTAGTAAGTGTTAAATATCATAGTTTTTAGAGAACATATTTTTCAACCAATTTTTAGCTATGCTTACCAAACATTCATGGTAAATTTTTAACTCGTCTTGAGATTTAACTATATTTCATTGTTGGTGAAAAATATCTTTACCACTTACAACAAAATTGGCAATGTATTAAATTGGTATAATTTTACTACTATATGATAAAGGGAGCTATCGAAAGTAATTAATTCAAAGAACTTTAAACGAATATTTTTTGTAGATTCAGGAAACGCTACAAATCATTTTTTAGAGGTGGAAGTATAAATATATACATAAAGCATGCAATGTTACAAAAAGAATCCACAATTTAAGCAACAAGCTAAGCTAAATACAACCATTTGAAACAACCCCTACACCGCAAAGCCCAATGGATGTCTGTAAAAGGCAATCCCAGATGTGCCTTTACGGTGCTACAAAGCATTTATTTCAATTTTCATTTGGCTTTTATTGTTTGGTCTTTGTTGTATTTTCTCTGCTTGTAAGTCATAACTTTTTTATCAATGTGTTCAATAGAAAATTTAAAAATAAAATTGTTTACAAAAACTTATGTTTTTTGTGATTACTATTTAGTTATACGTATGAATGTAAAATGCTATTAATTTCGTAGTTTGGAAATAAAAATTCTATTAACTATACCATAATTACACGTGACTCTTTTCCGTACTTTATATGCCTTTAATTGATATATCGCTTTAATATCAAGCCTGGAAATGTAATATTTTATTTGGATGTTATCGCAAAAACTATTAGAGGTAGAATAGGTTGAGGTAGTAGTAATGATAGTGGAGTACTGGTTTTAGTGGTATGGTCATCAATTTAACAATGTTGACACAAACAAAACTAAACAAAATTACCAAAAATCAATTTACAAATTTTAATTATTAAACATATAAAGTTTTCCTCCTATTGTCATAAAATGGGGACTGATAATGCCGCAACCCCTAGGTTCTGCAACCCCTAGGTTCCCTAGGTTCTACTCTGAATCAATGTGAAAAAAATCCCAAGCTCGTGCCTAGCGTCCTAAGGAAAAAATTTCATAAAATTAATACCATTTTCAGTCATCAAGATAAATTATCAAAATCTATAAAAATGGGGCGACAATGTTCCTCAGGATCAACTCTAGTTTTGTGCATAGGACTTTTTTTGTAATATTAAGACATCAGGGACCGGATATGGTAAAAACCGGATATAGTATGAAAACCGTTCATCCAAGTAGGATATACTAGAAATGTAAAGGGAAATTGCTTCCATCAAAATGCATTTGCCTTTCATGTACACACAAAAAACATTGACCTATATCCTGTACCAGCGCTTGTTTTCCATCTCGTTGAAAAAATAGTAAAAGAAAAATATGAGAGATGATATTGTATGCAAAATACGCTTGTATAATAAACACACGAATTAACATTCACACAATACTCATTGTAATATATTAATATATTACCCTTGAACAATATAAACATTACATAACAAAACTTGTAATGTTTTTATTTTCATTTATAACAACAATTTGGTATTTTCTGTGAGTGTTTCATAATTATTATTTTCAAAACAGCCAAGGAAAATATTTTCCAGCATTAGATTTGTCGTTGTAATTTTATTTTTGGGTGGGTTATACGTTTTGTGATTACTTTTCCTAACGAAAATGCAAATACCCAAACCATACTTAAGTCCGGTTGCTGGTAGGAGAATAAACAATTGTAGATTTCCCAAAAGACAATTTCTGAAACTCTAACCAGTACAGCAAGAAGTTCTGGCGAAAAGTAGTATTTTCTTATACCCCTTAGCAGAAAAAGTACTAAAAGAAATAATTCATTTTAGTTTTAAAGTAGTTTTATTTTAACATATTGAATAAGAATTGTTATCGAAACAGGTATACCTTAGTTTAATAGAATTGTATGTACCTAATTAATAAACTAATAAATTAATTTTGTAACTATGTTTTCTATGTGTATTTTATCAACTTTACCCAATTGGTTACGGCAATAATAGTATAGTGATATTTTACTGCATGTTGAATATGCACATTTTATGTTTATTATGTTATTTTATACGTAGTGAATAGGAAGAAATTGTTTGTATTCTTTTAACAACATTATGTACAAGGAAGTAGTAAAAGGTTCTTCAAGTTGTAAAATGTTTGATTTCATAAATCATAATTTATGAACTTTTTTAGCGAATTTCCCATATAGGGAATAAGCTATTAACGTAGTACTCATGGTAAGACCTGGACCCGGGACCGATTTTTGAGTTTTGAGGTCCCTAGAGGCCAAAAACACCATCCGTTCAAATTCATATATATATATGTGTGTGTGTGTGTGTGTGTGTGTCCGTTAGCGCGATAACTCGAGCAAAAATGATCCGATTTTGATGAAATTTGGTACAAACGTGTAAACCTACGTTTATTCGAACGAGTTCGCGAACCAGCATGATCGGACTATGGGAACAGGGGTTTATGGGGGCTTTTATGGGGTAAAAATGGGTTTTGCCTATTTTTGACCCAAAAAACATAAAATTTTGAAATTTCTTTCCAAACTATTTTGTAGAGCTTAAAAAAACAAATAATTTAGTATATTGAAGCGTTATAATGGGCCTAATGGTTACGGAGAAAATTCCAAAAAATTGTTAATTTAAAATTCCCATGTTATTCTTATGGAGAATAAGTAAACCGTTGTAGTGTGCTTGTTTATTAACATATTTTGCCCAAATTTGGAAAATGTTTTTATTTCTTACTAACTATTAACATTTTACATAAAAAACACTTTTACCCTCCCTGTTGCAGCAAACCTAAGTATGTGTTAAACTGATTCTATTTAAATAGGGAATAAATGTGATATTTTTAAAGAGACATTTTAGTCTAAATCCAATCAGGCAAATTGAAATTCGCTTAGTCTGCAGGTTTGCTGCGGCGGGGGTATATTGCCTATTGATTAAACTATAGTAAATTATTGTTTGTTTAGTAACGTTGTATATTTGGTTTGTTTTATAATATACATTAGCCAATTCTACCGGTACTAAGCTTTTTTACAAACTCTAAAATTAAGTATTTGATTATCGAATGATAAAAAGGGTTTCTTCAAGTTAACACTACTTAAGAAACAAAGCGCTTACTGCAGTAAACAAACAAGAAGTTTATCTTACTTCTAATTTGATTAACCAGTGAGTCTCTCAACAGGTTTTCAGCGTGCTATGAAACTATAATCAGCGTTGTACTTAAACTATATACAGATCTTTGTCTTAATAAACCTTTGTCGTAAAGATTAACCACATCTCATCTGTCAGAAATAAATTAACTTTAGTCACACGAGGTGCCGACCTCCAAGGAATACTGCTGTGTATGTTCATGTTCATTAGATAATCATCAGCATGTTTTATATAACAGTAACATACTTAAACAGTATTATTATAGAATTATACAATTTATTTAAATAAATCCATGAGGTGGGAAGAACTTGACACTGTATTGAGGTCTGAATACTAGGAAATCTTTAGATTTATTTTTCTTCATATTCTTAGTTCAGGCGATTGAATAAATAAACAATAAACCACATGTATACATTTTCGTTCTCCAACTAGTTTAAAGGTAATGTTTTTCCAATTTTTTACTATGAAAAGTATTACAAGTTCTATGAGTTTAGCATAAATCTGGTCTTATTTTACATTTCGTTACCATTAGATCATGCCCATTGTAGGTATTTGTTCTAAAATAATCTTTAATGTTTAACGTGTTTATAAAGTTTTATAACGTTTTGCCAAAGGGTTTATTTACAAAGTTGATTGCAAATATATCAAATTATTATTTATTTGATAGTTTTTCTCTATCCTCCGCTTTAAAAGAGTGGATGTATGGTGTGTTTTGACGTAGGATACTTAGGAAGATTGAACAATATTTTACATGACTCGTAGCTCCGTTATATTTATTGGAACCGTAAATTCCACTTTGTTCCACCCTAATGTCACATTCAGTTAGATTATAAATACCCCCTTGTGTATTTTTAATGGCATTGATTACTAATTTTCCATACGCCAAAAGTTTCATTTTGAAACCCTCAAGAGATTTCTTTCCATCAGAATGAATAAACTCAAACGAGCGAGGATAGCACAGTTCGTTAGCTAATGCTTAATGTCACAAAGCTCCAATAAATTTGTCATTTCCTAATTAGACTGTCTGAATTTATGTTTAACTTGTGCTTCGTTTATCATCTACTATTTACAATGTTAAATTATAATATGGTTATAAGGCAGAGTTTTGATGCAAGATACTTGTTAGGAATTAGGTTTGGTTGCTAATGACTATAGTGTGTGTTGTGAATGCTATAGTGGAAGCCATATTAATTTCATCACCGACCTTTCGAATATAAATAAAGTAAATTAAATCTTATTCCTCCAATTTGATTTCTATAATTTGTGTATACGTTTCAGATACTATATGAAACAACTAATATAATATTAGTATACAGTTTATTAGTATACAATATGAGTATACAATAATATAATACATTAGTGTACAACTACTAACGAAAAACGTACTTTACACAACTCACACATAGAAACAGTTAAAATGTTTGATGAAAAAACATTAGTTGGTTTCTAATAAAGAAAATCGAGGGGTTAGTTATCCAATAATTCATTTAAAACGATACTACACAAGTTTTGTAGGTTTAAAGATTTTGCTGAACATGGTAGTTCAGCTGTTGAATTTGGGCAGAAAAGGCGGACAATATTGGTTCGAGAACGGCCCCAACAATATCTGAGGACTGCCATAGCCTACCTCTGACTAGTAGGTATAACTGTGATAACTACGGTTCTGTTTTCAGAAATGTATAACTAAATATTACATTTGCCTAAGGTTTAAGTTGTACAACACATGATTTGAATCTTGATTAAACTTGAAAAACATTGGAGAGTATGAATGGGAGATATTCAAAATTCTTTGCAAGAAAGCGATCTTGGAAAATCGAATTTACTTAGAAATGTATCTTTCTTTAAGTGAATGCTTAGAGTGAGCGTGACTTGAGAAGTTAAGTGCCCGTACTGTTGTGAATAAGCGTAACTGTAGCAACCCTCCAATTTTAAATGAGTTTTAGATATGCAATCTTTGGTCGTTTCCAGATTCACTCTCCTCCAAGGAAATACTGTTATTAAACAACAAAGCCTTCAAAAATAAAATTCTTCTGTGGATGACTGTACACACTTTTTATGGGCTGGGGGAATTTTTTGAATGTTTAACCAAAGAAATCATAATCTAGTCACTGCCTTGTTCTAAGTATTTCTTTTTTTTTTCACTAAATTATATCTTGTATCTATTTTTTTTTGTAAGTATACCGTAGTCTTCACTGTGACATCTAAATGACCCTAAATGATTGTATCTATTTGATTTTTTTTTGTTTATGCCTTATTTGTTATGTACTGTAATTTATCTTTGACTTGTGTTTTTTCAGCATGTATTCAACTTTATTGACGTACCCTAATGCATGTCTAATGGAATAAAATATTGATTCTATGATTCTATGATTCTTGGAGAATGGATTAACTTGTTCCAGACTGCAATTATGTTTTTCGTAGCAGCCAACCTTAGTATTAAATTAAGCATGAAGTTTTGAAGCGCGGTTTTTTTACTTGGCTTTAGCATTAGCTTGGCTAAAGTGTGAATTTATAGGCTATTATTGTGAACTTGTTTGAGTTTACACACATGAAGGCGACCTGTAGTTATCTCAGTCTACGGGTTTGCTCTAGCTATATTTTCATTAAACTTTATTATCGTTCCAATTTAAAAATTATAACTTCCTAGTTGATTTATGTGAGAAAATATGTTCTTACTTTTTCTTTCACCAACATACAACGTTTTATATAAGCTTAAAATAAGAAAAAGATATTTTGCATTAATCTGTTCTATTATGTAATTTAAGTTTCTAAAATAACAGTTTTTTCTTTTGTTAATTCTTGTTCTAAACCGAAGTGAATTGAGGCAAAATAAAACTCTGGTCCTTAACCTTCTGCGTACTGAGAATTCGATGGTAAAATATACTCACAATATGACTTGCCAATATGATTTATTAGCAATAAATATAAATGTATATTCCTCTTTTATAGATATAGATATATACTTTTGCTAAAAATTGAATCTTGAAAAGCGATTTCCATGAGAAAATAAAAGAATACAAAGAAACTGGACATTTCGCTGCATACAGATCAAGTACACCAAACTGCATTGAATACATTTTAGAACCGTATATCAATAGCTTATTCTCAATGTAATAATGATAAACCAACTAAATCATAAATCGATTTACTAACGAAATGTATACTTAAAATAGTTTTATTTTTTTTTTTTGACAAATTACAAGTAAAACGAGTATTTTAGTTTAAACATATTCAAATTCCATCGTTTTAGAATTTATGCTTGAGTCATTGTTATATATTTTATTTAAATTGGATCATAATTACCACAATATAAATTCAGCCAATTTATAAAAACTAATAAAATTAAATTTTTTAAACAAAAAGTTAGTAATCATAGCTTGGAGACGTAAAATATAATTATTCAATAATACACAGGCTTGTATGGGTTTCAGTTCTAACAACATATTGCATAAGCTCACTAGTCGATTACTATATTATGTTTGTCGTATGGTTAAGTCATATTACCAATCCTTAAGCATAATGTATGAGTAGCAGGCTGAACGTAAATTGAAATATTTTCTAATTAACAATATAATATTCAATTCTTTAAATATAATTTTATGGACATTCAGATATCAATCAAGAAAACATAATACAGGAATACTGTTGTGTCAAATTTATGGTCATAGATTGGTTTTGGATTGGTGGATTTACATCATTGCAGGAATATACATTGGGGATATACCTGTTTGGGTACTTTCCTGTTAAAGGGAACATTCATTATTTTCGATAATTTTTTTGATATATCGATACCGGTACCTATTTTGGTTTTCCGATACATTACAAATTAACAACTGATATTGTTGAGGCTAAAATGGTCTATTATATGAATTAAAAAAATGAAACTGTTCTAAGCTAACCTAACATAACCAACCAAACTTGCTGTACCATTAAAAACTCCGTTTGGCAACTGAAAAGGCAAGTTACACGGAATTTTTAAATGTTACAGCAAGTTTGGCTAGTTATGTTAGGTTATATTTTTAGAACAGTTTCATTTTATTATTGTTCGTTTATACTGAACAATATTTATCGTAGTTGTCAGCTGATATGTTTCAATTTGTTAATATCGATACATCGAGAAAAATCATCGATAATAATGAACTTTCCCTTTAACAGGAAAGTACCCATTTTATCAAATGTAACTTTTATATCACATTTCTAAAAAATATGTTTTAAGTTATAATAGATTCTATTAATTTCTATGTATAGTCAATGATAGTGACCAAATTTCCAATGACAGTTTATTCTGTCAGTCTCTCAAGGTTAAGTACCAACCTGTAAAGGAATTCAAGTGTAAGAACCATCACTTTTTGTTATTTTTCTTCGCCACCAAACTACTTCATGAAACCTTCTACAAACATATTTGAACTAGTTTGGACAAAGTTGTAGAGCGGTAAACTTTCACCCACGATGTTCTTGCGTGGTTGAAGAAAGTTAAGAAACAATTTGGGAAATTTAATTTGCGTACAGAGGTTTTAAGTTCTAGTCCAAAAATGAATTAGAAGCTAGTAACTGTTGGTATGTTTTGCTAAAAGATATAATATGTTAATTAGTAAAGGTGATAAAGAATAATTTTCCTTCCGACCATTCATCAGAAGAACCCTGAATAAAGTTGTCGAACATATGTAGGAATGCGATGAGTGACAGATGCCGTTACAATTTTTACTTTCTCCCCCTATACCATAGTATATGGAGAAAGTATTGTTTTCGTCAAAATTTTCGAGTTTAAGTGGTTTACGAAGTGAAGTCTGTGTGTCTGTATGCGTGGGTGTGTACAGAGCTACAGTCCACACCTGTGGTCCTATGTAAATAAAATTTGGTATGTAGGTACTAATCTATGGTGTACCCAGGCAAATTTTAATTTTTTAGAAATTAAGATATTTGATGTAGATTTTCCCATAAAAACCCATAAAATGACGGGAAAATCGAAAATGGTCTAACCGATTTTGATAAACATTTAGTATGTTGTAGCCCTTTAAATTCTAATCAAAACAAATTGTCTGTCATTTCCGTAAAAAGTGCGGTTAAAAAGTTATAGTAAATTATGTGTTTTTTTTTTATAAAATAATGTAAACTCTTATTTTATAAAAGAAATTATATTTTCTTAAATATTATAGTTACTCTCATCGCTTACCCATGACAAGCTAATGCAACACTTATGGTTGTTGACAAGCTAATGGGAGAAATAATGTGTCAGAATGCTGATACCGTTTATATAAATCTTGATTACGGGGTTTTTGAATTTTAACCTGGTGCTTCATTACTTTTTATAGTCGTGTCTTTAGCAACAAAAATGGTTGCAACTGTTTTAAGTGAATATTAAAAATCGTTATTTTAGCAAACCAAAACAATATTTTAAAGTTTGGAAACAATATCCCACAAACCTTCAAACGTAAAATCTTTGAGCCTGTAGAAAAAAAACTTCAAAATAGTATTTTTTACGATTGAAAAAATATGTATGATCCATTTATAATTTAATACTTCTTGAATCACACAACCAAAGTTAACTTATCTTACTCAAATCTAACATTGTGAAACAAACATATTTCAATGACAGCTTCTGTTAAATTGACACATACAATGATAATGTCAGTTGAATGGTTGTTGAAGGGAATAGAGAAAGAGTAAAAGACAAAACGTGCTTTCAAGACTTTTGCTGACTACGTGACAGTTACCTCTTTGAAACGGACGTCCAAAGTGTTCCCATTTTCCAACTGAACCTATAAATTTCAGTTTTAGAAATGTGTAATAAATTTTTAATTTTAATAATCTTCTTATGTATGTATTTTTCTTATCTCCTTCTGTAATGTGTCAAGCTAAAAATCACCGTAAAAATTAATACTTTTAACAGAGCTTGACAACATCTTACATGGACTAACTGTTTGGATACCGATGAAACGAGGGAAATGCATAAAATTCTGTACTAATCATTTAAAGAAAATTTAAAAGTATTAAAACAACACTTCACTGTGAACATATTAGAACAGCAACATTATCAAGCACTTTATATAAAAAGGTAGCCTACATGATAAAAGATATTTGATTATATAGCACAAGCAAAGCAATACTATATACTATCCTCAACAGATACTAACTAGCAATTATATTCACCTGTATTTCAATAACTCATTTACAAGTTCACGAGTGACAAAACAAATTGAGTAAAATCGTAAAATCATTGACTATTGGATACTGAAGGTAAAATTCAAGAACATAATTTACCTGGATAATTTCGAGTAATTCATCTCTAAACAATTTTTTATTCGATGTAGTTAATTTTTGTTGAAAGCACTGGTCAAAAGGTGGAACTGTAATTATTAATAGCCTTTCAAGATAAAGGTTCTCTCAATTTATCACTGACAACGTAAAATGCGCATGATTTACATTATAATCTCATCTGTCCAAGAAATCTTGAGTTTCAAGTGCTTAACTCTGCGCGTAACGCTTGGCTGATCAACTCAAACTGTGGCTCAACTTTGTGAATGGCATTGTCAAGCCTGTGAATAGGCTAAAGTTTGAGTCTGCAATACAGGTCTCCGTGTTATATTTAGAGACGTAAATATGAATCAGCTTGTTTAAAAAACAGCTTGTAAAAAATAAACTGCAGCACTGGTCATTAAATTAAACAAATTTCGTGTTGAACGATTCAAATCCCACATTCATTAAGCTAAAATGACGTATTCCTGTATGCTTGTATTCAAATCCTGCTTTACGCATTCAACCCTCCCTCGTCAATCGGCAGTGCATATACGGTCAATAGTTTCATCAATCAACGTTTTACTCGAATAACTGTTTACAGTATAGCGACGTATTGTACCGAAGACAAAAGGTTGGTCCCGATAGTAATTATTTATCCGGCTGAACTGCATCAGCACAAAATACTGAATTTGCATTCATTTGAACAAAAGACAAAGTATTGTCAGACAAATAGTAGAAAATTCCCGTTGTAACTCACTAATTGGTTCAGGGTTTGTGATTATGGCCAGTTTTTTTTTTACTTTGTTCGTGGAGAGGGAACAATCGTTTTACCGTCCGTTTTTCATTAGTGAACCGAAAAAAGTTTGTTAAAATATTTTGTTTTCATGTTGAGTTAATGTTTTCAATGAGAGACGTTAAACTTCTACTAAGTTACATTGGATCTATGCATTGCAAACATTTGGGTACCCGATAAAAAATAAAACCGTAGCTATTTTAGCTAAAAGTTAGTACATCAATGTAAAACTCTTTTAGCATTAAATATTAGTTTACTAGCCCATCTCAAATCTTTGGCACATAATCTAAAAGTGTCCTAGCTATTTTTCAATTACCAAACATGATATCCTGTAAAGAATTGTAATACATATTCCAAAAATATTAAACATTTAACAGAAAATTTTATGATATGTATATTGCTGTTTCACTGGAATGTAATTGTAGGCTATTACTGTTGAATAAATTATTTTAATACTAAAATCAATTAATACTAAAATCAAAACATAGGTTTTTTATATTTTTTTTTAAAGTTAAGGTGTAAATACAGGATTTAAATAAATTTTTTTGACACTACAAAATCAACAAGTTTTGCCTGGCTCCTTTTGTAAAATATAAATAAGACATGGAGATTGTTTACTATATGGCATACAGAAGGTGGTTAAATAATAGTTAGGATTCAGAAAAAGTTACCTTATGAATAATTTGTTTTGTACAAATAACTTTCTTTTTCAATATGGTAGTATTTTTTAATCCTTGTGTCATTGATAAATCCTACTCTAATCTAAATAGCCTAGATGAATGACGTAGAATTGCATATTAAATAAATTATATTCATTTCTCTACAATAGGTGTATAGACATATGTGGCCTACTGTAACCACTTACATCATGTCGTAGCGTTACTAAAATGATGAGCGGCCATCACAGCTCTTAGGTTAATGAGTTGTTTAACAACTACGCCCATCCGATAAAGGCTACGTAGTTACCGTAATTACCGTGCAACTGGAAACTTTAGTTTTGCTTGATTTGTAAATTCAGCTATGGCTCTTGTAAACATAAACTAACATATACCAAAGTTCATGTTATTAAAAAACTCTTTAACCCTACTAGTCTAAAAGAGCCGATTTAATTTAACAATAAAACAAATATTAGCCTCTTATCAGGTTTCATTTTGTCAAAGCATATAATAAAAATAAAGCACATATAGAATGACTGTCCAAAACATATTTTAAGCAGTAATATTGTTTAAGGAAATTCCCGTACAGAACCAAAGCTATTATCAAAGGTTTAAAAGAATATTAATAACTTTTACAAGGCAATCTGACTTCCACTTTGGTGTTGCATGAAGTGTTGCAAGTTGAAATTAAACCACAACTCTGGCAAAGCAGTTGCGGTGGCTGTTGGATCTCGTCGTCTTCCAAGAGGTTTAATTTTGCCCGAGACATAACTAAGTTACCACTCGCCCCTTGCCGTGGCCATCACATGCCTGTGAGAAGGTTTACCTTACGTATGGTTATCTTCAGGGTAGTAGAAAATCGAATGTCATCTGTGTGGAAAATTAAATCTTTGAGGAAAAGGTTTTAGGTTCCCTACACAATATAAACTCAATGTTTTTGCATGGTTGTTGTCTTGTTGTATAAAAAATACAATGAGTAATACCTGATTGTTTTATCCTGTATGTTAATAAACACTCAACACATTTAAATGTTGTTTTATTTTCGCCAGCTTTGCTTGACAAGGAGATTAGTTTGTATGTAAAATCCATACGAATATTAAGGTAATAGTTATGTAAAATTATAGACTATTTAGTATACAAACAGCAAATTTTTATATTATTAGAATGTATCTAGTTGTTCATTAAAGTAAAATGAGATTTTTAAATGGTTGAATCTAAACCGTAAATGGTCTTAAATTAATTAGTGTTCTTTAGTACACTTTAAAACTAATAGCAATAAATTTAATAACAGAAATGATTGCAAATAATTAACAGACGATACCTTGAATGGTTAAGATAATTTTCTAGTATTGTTTATTTACATCCTGTATAATTTAATCGAATTTAATAAATTATACATCGATTGACCTTCATATATTTGTTTTCACTACAGCGATGAATACATCTGTGATTTGTCATTCTTATGAGTCTTATAATTAAAAAAAAAAAAATATTAAGCCACCACCGTTGTACTATCCCAATACCATACAAACACAGACCAAAACGATCCGTAGCTGCAGGTGAAGGCGTTAAAAGAGATTCGGAAAGAAGCATTAGGGTGGAAAGGATTAGATAAAATTGTGTTTGTAGCAGAAACTGGCAATGGCAACCTGTCTTGTATCACTTAGATTGGCTTTGTTGTTACGTGGCGGACAATTTCACCAAACGGAAGTTATTTAATTTCGTCCACAATTTACCCAAAATAAAATTAAATGTAAATATTCACCGCAAAATAAAAGAAAATGTTGTCCTTAGCTAAGTAAGTTATTTTAGTTTTTGATTTCGTCTATAATCACATATTTGGAAGGATGAAGCAACACATTTCCTCGAAATTTCAAAAAGTGCATCCTTGGTATCGAAAGTACGCTCACAAATAATCACATAGTTACTTTTTTAAAATTGTTTATGTTTATTCTTTTAACTCTTCAATTTAAAGCTGTTACACATTAACTACTTACGACAAATTCATCCTAAGTTTGAAGCTGAAATCGACCAAAAATAAAGTAATAAAAATCAAGGTGTCAAATTTATACAATTGAAATTTGAATTATATTTTTACATTTGCAAAAGTGTAAGATTAGTATATTTATTAGTTAAGTCCACATGGATAGTGTTTTGTTAGCTTTTATAAAATATTAAACCATCTATGATTTTAAAATATTTTAAAATATATTACATGGGAAAATCTGCTTTGAATGATTGGTAAGATAAGATATTTGAATACCCGAATGCTTCTTTTACTATTAATACATTTTCCTCTTTTCAGTATAAAGTTATAAGAACATTTAGTCACTGTTTTTGTTATTATTATAAGATTTCGATTTCCCTATAAGCTACAGAATATTCAATCATTAATATAAAGTTTCCTGAAGGAAAAATTAATCATGTTATGCTACTATAACCTTAGAGCATTAAAGTATTTAACAGATAAAAGAACAATTACAAATAAACATAAGCTCAATCGATAACACACTTATATTTTCCACATTTTTATAAATGCAGACATCAAGTGTCATCTCATTCATGTTTCCTCCTAAAGCTCAGTCATCACCAACTACTTTCTTCTCCTCCAAATTCTTCAGCATCACATATCTCTTTCTCCTCCTTCAGAACCTCGCCAACACTCCCCGCCCACCTCCTTCAGACATCCCTG
The DNA here is from genome assembly GCF_028750875.1 of Macrosteles quadrilineatus. Lineage (NCBI taxonomy): Eukaryota > Metazoa > Arthropoda > Insecta > Hemiptera > Cicadellidae > Macrosteles > Macrosteles quadrilineatus. The sequence continues at coordinate 1,415,016 of NW_026542597.1, forward strand.
CATCCTCTTGTCCTATCACCTCCTTCCGAATCTTCGTCCTTCGTCGTAGACTTCTCAACTATATCCTTGTTTAGGGAGATAGGAAACCTTTCTTCCTTTCTTTTCCCTCTCACCTCTTCTTACAGAAAGTATACAAGCGCTCCCACAATCACTACGTTAGCTATACCATACCAGAGGCAAGATCTTACATAACTTCCATTCAAAAATTCGATTATTATATCAAAAATCATGACGGAATAGATCAGTTTTGCCTCCAGTTAGAAATTTTAATTTTTATAATTGTGATTGTTGTTACTATGGTAATACATAAAAAATATTAAACAAATTTATAAGCGTCTAGGCAGCCAGTGCAACTCCAAGGATCGTGGATCAGATTTGTTTATTTTTTTATTTAATCACTTTTAATACATCATCGATTTTCTAAACTTTTTAAAACATATTTTCTTAACTGATTCATCCCGTCTAGTTTAGGTATTAATTTAATTAGACTAATTCATTAGAGTGGTCTAGAACCAGGATGTTCTTTTGGTAAAACCCGTTTAAATAGTTTCCATGTATGAGAACATTTTCAAAAAGATCTTTGATAAATTTCGTAAAGTTATACGATAATTGATTAGGAGTATCTAGAGTTATCGCGGAGATTATACAAAACATTTTTAGACATGATAATATTTAACTCAGTCTGATGTGTGACGACAAACAAAAAGTGAAGTTATGGATGGAAGTTATTTATCAAAAGTCAGTTGCTAGTAAGACTAAGGGTAATACTAAATACACAATAATTTTACCAATAATAATTTTAATAGTTTTTTTATTTTTATTTTTTTGTTTTTTCGTATGTTACCAATATTTTTTTATTGCAGTCAAACAAACTCCAAATGTAAACATTTGAAATAAAATAATTGAATGCTAGACATTTTAATATTAATGTTACATTTCTAAAAATCTGGCTCTAAAATGTAAATTTATCTTTGACAATCCCATACTCTTAAAGTATCATTCCTTCAATACTCAACTTAGGGGGTTCTACCCGGCAGGCTAAATGTCAATTCAAGATGCCGGAGGTATGAAAATATATTTCGGGATTTAACATGCCTCTATTGTAAAAGCTCTACAACATTCTAAAACCAATCGGTTTCCAATGATTGTGTGCTTTTTGTGCTATTAACATATCAGAGTATAATGTAAACCCACTGCAGCAAACCTATAGACTTACAAAAGTGAATTTCCAATTTCATAATAGGGATTTTACTCAAATAAGACCCTAATAGTCAGATTTAGGTAAAAAAACATAAAATTTAATAGGTACTTGGGTTTGCTGCAATTCCCTGTATAACGATTTAAAGCCGAACGCCATTATCTCAAATTACGAATTCCAGTAATGCGTGCATTTAAATCCTGATTTACATGAATACAATAAAACGTTCGCTACAACAACTAAATCCTTTGCGCTTGTAAAATTATTTACAGGAAAGCAACATGGTGTAATAGAGACAAAAGGTAGGTCCCAATAGTTGGTTTTGTCTGAACTGCGCCAACAAAAAACACTTATTTTGTATTCATTTGAACAAAAGCCAAACCATTGTCAGACAGATGATAGAACGTTTCCGTTGTAACTCACTAATTGGTTCAGGGTTTGTGATTTTAGGCAGCGTTTTTCTACGCTAATTTGTCTTTATTCCTTGGTTGGGGAAACAGTCGTTTTACGTGCGATTTATCGTTATTAAACCGTACATGAAAGTTTGTAACAAATTTGTTTTCTTTCTTTGTTGTGGATGTAAGTATTTTGTTTAGTTATATTTACAAACTTTTCATGATTCAATCAAAACTGATGTATTCAATATTTCATTATATTGAATTTTAGCCTCCTGATCACAGTTAAATACTAAATAATGGTGTAAATACCTGCATTTATGTGATCAATTTGTTGCTAAATTGCAACCGGTTTCGACTCACAAAGGAGTCATCGTCGGGACGTCGGGCCAGTACAGATGTCTTCTTGCTTCATTTGAAGGTCGTCAATTCATGATAAATAGATACATTTAACACGCACACGTACACAAACATAAAAACAAACATTTAGGGCTAAAAACGAAAGATAATACAATACGGTAAAGGAACACGACATGATCGGGCGGGGGTTATCGTCTAGCTATAATCAATATGCTATAATTATGACTTCCGATGCATTATTTATGACAAATAAATCTTGGGAAGATGCATAAGATAAAGAATACTAAGATTTGTTACGAGTATTGACTGAAGTTAAACAAATGTATGCCTTATTATTTCAATCCAAAATCGGTACCTTATATATATTATTATTGTTTGAGAATATTAGATAAAGATCTCTATTGCTACTCAAGTTCCACGTTACATTTTCGGTTATTGACACGGAAAAGGTAATTGTTTATAACATTTTTGTAGCAATAAAGATAAAATAAGAGAGACCAAGTTATTGGCCTGGGAGGAGGAATCCAGCGGGTGTAAATGACAGATACGTTGTTCTTAGGATATTGTTAAAACAAACCCAACGTTGTGGTGGGAGAAATAGAAAAGAATTTATTTCAACAAGATGTGTATTTTTTTCTTGTGTTATTGTAGATCTACAAAATAACCGAATATAACAGATTTACAGGCTTTTTATTGCACGGGGTATTGCTTTGGTGTATTCTCTCTGCAATAATAATGGTTAAAGATTACAATCTATTATGTAAGTTACTTTAACAATATCATTTTAGTTTTTTGTGGAGATAGTTATTCGGTTTTTTCGCAAATCTTTCACTGTGAAAAGTCAACATAAATATTTACTCTCACAATGTAGTCTACAGCGTATAAATGTATTGTATAATCATTTAGTTAAATCAAAAAATGACTTTGTAGAACTCTTAAATATCTTGCTTCTTAAAAAATATTGTGTGATCAGATAAACGGATTAATTAAACATATGTTAGGTAAAACGATTTTTACCTACTTACTATTTTTGGCCAAAGTTACTTTGGTGATAATTTTTCCCGTAATTGAATGCTTACAATAGTATTATCATTTATACGTATTATAATTAAGTAGTAGCATTTTTTTTAATTTTTACTATGTAGTACGCATGTGTGTAATAAAAGTTACAATGTGGAGTAAAGAAAATAGATTGTAAATTTAAAAATTTATTCTTTAATTCTAGAACCTTCATAGCTGACATAACTAACATCTTTACAATATCACTTTAGTTTGACGAAATAATTTCCAGTAGACCATTTATTTATTTTAAACACCACTATGAAACCGATTTACAATTAATTTAAGAAACATACAGTTAAAAAGCTTATCATTAAACATGTTTTATAATTTTATAAAATGACACCAAAAAGCAATATGGACAAGACAGATAAGGGTTGACAAGAGACTAAAAATACTGAAAGAGGTTAGTAGAAAAGTTACAGACCACGTAGTCAGGTACGTGACCTAACCTAAGCAACGTGACCTACTGCTGCAAAGCTTTTCTCTGTCATCATTAACACGTAATGTTTTGTATAAAGCATTCCGTTTTATACCCTTAGGTGTTTGAGCTATAACAGATTTTATAATTTGGCACTTGATGATGATTTATTAAGTGTTCCGTTTCAAACACTAAGATGGTTTGGTTATGAAATCTTTCAAGGTTTGACATTTCACGATGGTTTAGGAAACTCTAATTACTAAATTGTTTTGTCAACAATTTGTACTATAAACGGAGTAAGGTTTATTTTCAATTTTCACTACATGCAATGAAGCATTATGAAAATGGTTTATTTGTATGTATACCAATAGTTTTCTAAGTCAGTAAATATTCACTACATATGTAAAGTATTTAAGTAACAAAATTTCGATTATTTGATGATGTAAAAAGTATAACTGGAAAAATCAAGTATCTATAGTAAAATAACAATATCTTCGAAAAATGGGATTTTAGTATATTATTACTTGTTTACAACCCTTAAAATCTGAACAGAATTATGCACATTTTACTGCGGAGACGACTATACACTTCAAATCTCTCCATTTTTGGGGTTGGTTTTTACTTCATTACTAATATTCAAAATCGTACTCAATGAGTTGTACCGTTTACATTATACGAGTAAAGTTCTGTGAACTATGATGAACTTAGTTCTAGTCAGATTTTAAGATGAAAGAAACCTAATTTGATCTGTAATGAGAAGTATTTTACGTTTTTTGTTTTTACGACTGGTTTTTCAAACGATAAGCTTCACGTGAATCAACATACAACTTCATTGCATGCAACTTTTACATTGCAAAAATAGAGAAGTAATTATCAAAACAAATACATAACATTATTAACTTTATTTTGTTACGAAAATGATGTGAATACAGTAAAAAAATAGCTGAAACCCCTTTCCAAAACTTTTTTTTATTTTATAAATAAGCTTTTAGAAATTATTTCGTATTTGATTTACCAATTCAAGCTCTTGTTTAATCTGTGTGGCAAATAATACATCTTTTATATTAACAATATTTTCGTGAACAACTTTTTTCAGGCCTTCAAAGCTTTCGGACTTATGGATTTAGTTTACAATATTTAATTAATGAAATTAGAAACATAAATTTTGTCCTAAGGCAATATAAGACCACCACGTGGGGAGCATAAACACTTAAAGAGATTAATCATCCTGCCGCAAACTAAAAGAGTGAAAATATAATGACAGTAGAATCATTCTTCATCGTTGGTAATTTTTCTGTATACACATACCTTTGAATCTAAACTGAAACCTATTTACATAATACAAAAAAAGTTTATCAGGGTAATTAAGAAAAAGAGCAAAATGGAACCATCATAACCTCTTTTCTTAGACTTAAAAATTCTCCCTTTAAAATGTATGTATTTACACAAAGTCTTAAAAATGTTTTATGAGTTAAGTGGAGATTTCAGGAAGCTTAATAATACTTATAAAGAAAGATTAAGGAACCCTGAGCGTGCACTTGTGCCTAGGCCTAATTTAACTTTTTTCCTTAATAGTTACTGTTTTGTAGGTCCTAAGCTTTTTTGTAAATTACCTGAAAATATTTTAAATTGTAAAACTTTAGGTGGATTTTCAAAGAAACTAAAGACTTGGCTATTGACAGTTGATAATTTGGAATGTATAGTTAAAGTTTATGTATGATTTAATTCTATAATTTTATGATAATTTTCTTTATGTTTGAATTCGAATTAATGTACACGAATCCTAGCAGTTGTAAACAGAGATAAGATGATGTTATGTTTTTACTATAACAACAAGTGGGTCAGGAATAAAGCTTAAGAAACTATCCTGCGTATTCCTTTATCAAAATAATTAGATAAGGAACCTCCACACAGGCAATGCCTTTGGAGGCCCTAAATTTTCTTGAGAGACGATAACTGTTGTATAATATCTAGATGATGATTTTATGTTTTGTTTAGTTTATATAATATGTAATAGCTAGAAATGAATTTTAGGTTAATTAATTAGTATGAAGTTAATCAATTTGATTTATTTTACAAATGAAAACACAACAGTATCTATGTTTATAATTTACGCTTTTGTAATATTTATGTAACATTTGGTAACATGTACAATAACTTTGTAACATTGCTTTCAAGAAAATAAATTCATTCTCATTCATTCATTCTCATTCATACATGATATTAACTAAGTGATGATTTAAGTGAATAATCACCTGTTATATAAATATTTGAACGTTTAGTATGTATTCGAAAAATAAATAGATATTTAGATTATAGCGAAATGCATTATATCAATTTCTACCCCCTGTAATTTAAAGTAAAAATAAACAAGCCCTTACGGTGTATATTTGTCACTAGACAAGGTAAACAGTTATTTTACTAGGGGAGAAGTAAAATATCAGGGTTGGTCGGACGTGACCACCGATATTTCCATCACTGAGCAATATAATTATATAACTTCTCAGCCAATTCGTTTGTTTTATTATATTAACCAATTATCAATAATAATTTATTTATAACTATTTGTTTACCAATGCTATTAAGTATATTCCTAATAGGCTGGTGATCTAACAATGAATGCTTTTCAATATTTTATCTTTCATTTTCAAATATTTTCAATTTAATAATTTTAATCTTTGAGTAAACGGTGAACACTTTGCTATAACAAAAAACCAACCAAAAACTGCATTGATTTCTAAAATTGTATATTATTCATATGCATAATGTTACATGTAAAATTACGAAATATATCTTTTTTTTATTTTTTATTTATTTTTGTTTATTTTATTTATTTTATTTCCAACGGCAGCAGCCAATTTACAAAGATAATCATTTCATTTTTTACTACTCCCTTACTCATATCAAAACTGTAAACTTTAAACTTTACTTTCAGCACCACAAATTTTATTGAAATTCAAACCACATTGTTTTACTTTACTCATACTCTAATAAAAATAAATGTTTAATTTATTTGTGTTGGGCAAAATTACTGTGTAAAGTATAGTTTCTATATGTGTTAATAATTTAAATGCCTCAGCTTGTAATCTTACCATGTCTTGTTTCGAGGAGAAATCATTTATATTTTATAGGAATTTATTTAAACGTTTTTAGTACTGTATATGAAATTTTGATTGGAACTGAATGAATTTTGTTAAATCAATTCTATCATTGCCGTTTTCCTATTTAACGCTAAATAACATCTATGCATGGAGAAAAAATTATCATAAAACTTATCATACCTTAGGATAGTTTATTTTAAAAAATAACTCGGTGACAATAAAATCCCACAACTGCACTTTCAAGCCCGGCTGGAGAGGTTATGCATTTTAATTGTGTTAAGTCGCCGTGTAAACTCTTTTGGGACGAATTTACTCCGGCTTATCTATTTTATTTCTACGTTTTAGTATACTGTTTTTTGTTTGTTTTATACCTAAGTTAAATTTGTAACGCTGCTATTGATAAATGTCTTATAAGTGCATAGCTTTGTATAAAGCTATTTTCAACATTTGTTTTGTTTTAACGTTTCTTAATTTTATTAAATAAGGTTTGGTACAATTTATATACAACTCACGAAACACTATTGGATTTTACAAAATTGTCTTGATAATGTTTTAAAATTAATCAACATAATTTGTATAAAAATATAATATTATTGAATACATTATCTACTAAAATTAAAAGTAAAGAACAAAGTCCGCTTACTGGATGCTGAAAAAAGCTTGTTTGTTCCACAGAAAAGTTAAAGAATGAAAGAAGGAAACAATGAGATGAATTCTCAACCTAACGACCTCCCTCGAAAGTTGGAAGCAGGAGAGCTAAGATCTAATTTGTACGTGATGGTACAAACAACGAAATTACAGATCTTGTAGGATTGGTCCAGTGTTGGTTGAGAAAACTACTCAGATGAGGGTATCACTTCTTAGCAAACCTAAAATTATTTAAAGTAAAACATTTGTATAATGTTTTCATAAATTCATAAAACCTTACTAAACGTCCATTTTAACGTTCCAACGTTTTAGGTCACATTTTAATTAGACCAAATAAATGCCCATAGATGCCTAAGAACGATATGCCATAAATTATCTTATTGCATTTCTCTTATTGTCACTAATTAAAAGGTGTTTTCTGCATTAATATCCTAACAATAGTTTAATTTAGAGTTTATTGGCATTAATTGCATTTTCTTTACTAACACAAACAGCAACTTAATGAAAATGCATCATGTTTGTGTGCTGATGAAATACAATACAGAATTTTTCTTTCCCGGTCGACTAATTTGTTCAGCTATTGTGTGCAGTCGACGTTTTTGTTAATGTTTTTGTAACGGATGCAAATATTATGAGAAATGACATGCCATTTGTTATTCTTGACGAGGGTTTGTTCCGTTAAGCGTTATTTTATGAGGAAACTTATTTTTTTTATTTTGACATACGTTTGCTTAAAATAATGACAAAGGATAGTATAATTGTACTATGTTTTTGTAAAAACGCATGAGAAGTTATGTATTATTTTAATTTTAAGCTAACTAGAATCTATTTATGAGTACCTGTGTCGGATATATCATTCATTTATTCCTAATCCATAAAACAAATTTCTTGTCAAGATATATTAGCGAATAATTCTAGTTTAACACTTTGTCAAAAGTCATTCCTTGATGACAGTTCTTAATATACTAAAATGCCTTTAAGCTGAAAATCTAACATGCCTTAAAACTAACCAAAGACCTTCAGATTTGAAGGCGATAACAAACCATTCTTCTATCAAGATAATCTTAACAATTCATGTTCCATAAAAGGAAACACAAAACTAATTATCCTTGTCAACTGTTAATCAAATGAACAAAAATTAGAAATACATCGCGTGGAAAGGAATATTACTATAAAGTTTTACAGGTGATATTACTTTCCCTTTGGGTGTTACGAGAAGTGTTGCAAGTTAATAAACCACAACTCGGGCAAAGCAGTTGTGGTGGCTGTTGGATTTAGGCTGCTTCCAAGAGGTTCAATTTTGCCCGAGACATAACTAAGTTACCACTCGTCCCTTCCCGTGGCCAACACATAACTGAGAGAAGGTTAAGGAAAATTAATATAAACTGTGTAAAATTTAGATCTTCAATTAAATGTTTTAGGTTGTGCCCTATAGAAACTTAATGTTGTTACTTAGTGTAAAATCTTGTAAAAAACTTATAATTTTAGATACAGGTTGTTTATGCTGAATGTTTATAAACATAAATTAAATTTAAAAAACTGCTTTGAATAGCTCCGCTTGACGTTTATGTTTCTTGTATCATAAAATATAATTTAAATACTTCTTGGCTATGTACAAATATAATATGTTAAGTTTATTAACCCTACATGTTCATATTATTAGAATTAAAGCAATTCTAAATTATTCTAATTAAAAAATTCGTTGTTCGTTAAAGTATTATGAGATTTAAGAAAATGGTTGAATTTGAATTTGTAATCAAATGAGTTTAGTTTTCAAAATGTATTAAACCGACGACACTTAAGTGGATAAATAAAATGTTTACTAATAATTACAAATAATAATTATTGTTATCTTGAACGGTCGATATGATTTGCCATATCATTCATCTTTGTGTTCAATTAAAGACTAATATTATTTCATAAATCTCGATTATATAATATATATAGACTAATGTCCATGTGTGTTCATAATATGTACAAAATAAATCAGTCAGTTTTATTTTCTATGCCCTGTTTATCAAAAATAATTTAAAATCCATCATCAATCAAAGGCTGCAGGTAAAATTATATTCAAAACAACAAAAGAGATTTAGGTATAAGCAATAGGATGGAAAGGATTAGATAAAATTGTGTAGCAGAAAATGGCAATGGCAACCTGTCTTGCTTCACTCCAATTGGCTTTGTTGTTACGTGGCGGACAATTTCATCAAACGAATTAAAGTTATCTATCTTTTTCAAAATAATTTAAGATAAAGAAAAATTAAATTTGAGTTTTTAACTTGAAGTAGAACTCTGTTATGTCTGTATCTAAGTTTTAGTACATGTTTGTGTGTATTATATTCAATAATAACCTAATGTAAAACCATATTTTTGTAATCTAGTCAAAAATTATCTTCTGTTTGCTATAGGTACGAGTTGAATAGTATTTAATAATAATTAAAAAATTATCACTTATTTTCCAAACCGGTTAGTTCTTACAATTGGCCTTCACGTAACACCAAATTTATTTTAAGTTTTACGACAAATTATATTTTATTCTTCGTTATTATTCTCAGCCATATCTAGTATATCTATTGCACATTGCCCTTCATACAAGATTTTTTACATTTAAGCACGGATAAATTTACCATTCTGGTTAATAAATTTTAACTTTTAAGGACGTTAACATATGTAATTTTTTAGCTCATTCTTCATGGCATGATTATGATAAATTAACGTTACTAAATGGTTTTATTTAGAAAACTACTTCAATCCTGCTTAACTAATACCATTTCATTGCTTTAATAATATTTTGATGGTAACGCATGCTTGGCTGAATACAAAACTACTAAATATTTACACAAGCGAATGACAAATTAAACATTGCACATCGCTGTCGAGATGGTCGAGATATTTACCAAAAAGCCCTGGGGCTCAACACAACACAAAAAAACATGACAATTCGTCCCGGTATCTTTAAAGGGATGAAATATTCAGAAGCGGAGCTCGTATTGACTTGTAGGACAACGTGGCCTCGTATTATGACCATTAACATTAGGGGTGGTAGTAGTACGACAAGCATTCAATAAATCAAATAATTAGAAGTACATTCCTTTTAAAAAGTATCTTTGGCAATGAAATTTGGAAATACAGAAATCCCTAATTTATTTTGAGCCGAATAGACTAAGTAAATTTCCCTGTAGCTGTCACGGAAAAAAGGGTCTATACATTCGGTTATAAGAACTACTACCATAATAACTATACTACCATGTTGAACTATAGTAGCCTATCATAGGTCAGAAGAAGATCCTGGAAAATATTTTTTGTCGTATTCTTTTATGTTGAATCCACTTGGAGAATACTGTACCCCATTTCAACCTTAACATACTAGTACAGTATAAGGTTACGAAAAATAAATTTGTTTAGTAATTAAACCTTACTAAGAATATACAGGTAATAGTGTCTTTCGAGAAATTTATTCTTTACAATAGATTCAGTTTTTTTTATAATCAGAAATTAAAAATTACATTATGTTCGATGAAATGTCATTGTTGTTTGTTAATCTTTATTTTCTGTTGTTGCTATGTTTGAGTAATTATTGTTGTTTGCTAATCTTATTTTTTGTTGTTGTTATGCTTTGGATATTTATAACTTATATTTATTATCAAACTTTGCATACCTATTTTGTTGTATTCAACCATCATGATTGTCTTTGTAAATTGGCTGCTGCCGTTGGAAATAAAATAAAATAAATGTTGAAATTGGTTATCAGTCCTTTGCAAATAATATGGATTAACGATTTGGGATTATGGACCTGCCAACCATTATTAATGTTCATATGATGCCATACTATTAGCATGACTAATACCAATGAAATTCAATTACGTAATTCAATTGCTATAACGACATAAGGATAGGGTAGGTCTATGAAAAATATACCAATATGGGTTTTACAAATAAAGTTACACAATAGAGTTACAAATATAGTTTTACTGATGAGTTAAGCAGTTGATTGTAATCATGGAATATAAGTTATATTTACAGTAGTTAAAATTTCTTGAAGTAGTACTTTCATTTAAATATACCGTTTAAGATAGCCTGTATTAAGCAAATGTAACCGTTCGTAACTCTTAGTATAGAAATGACTGTACTAAGTGTTATGAGCAATTATTTTAATTGGAAAAATCTAACAAACAATACATAAAAGATGTTAGGAATGGGAAAATTGTAAATAAATCAACACTTTTATTTAGATTGAAACTACACTGTTCTCTTATTGCAAATGAAATAGTCTGAGCCATAAAAGTCTCTTTGTCGTAAACAGCTAAACAGCCTTTTTAGGAACAAAGCCTTCTTGTGTAGCTTTGCCAAATCATGTGTTTCAATTGACACACACGAATAAATCCCTTTATCCGTAAACTTTTTGTTGATAATCGAAAAATGTGTTTTAAGCAACCTAAATTCTTTCTGTTTTCTCAAAATCTGTTTTTAGAATACAATTGACGAGCTTAGACCACGTATAAAATTACTGAAACTACGTGGAATAAAACTGAATACGTTATAGTTAAGCTTACACTATTCTAGCTTTATGTAACAGGTTACGTGTTTTATGTTATTTCCTATACCTAAACCATAAAGTTTCAACATAAAGTATCCTTAATATTTCCACCGGGAACCTTTATGACCTTGTATATTGCAACAAATCTTACGTCCGAATATCTAATCCTAAACTTTTCTCAAAAGATAATTTTGCATGTTTATTGGTAAGCCAATACTCAATAAAAAAAACCGGTTTGTGTATTTAATTCTCAATTAAAAGAAATTTAAATAAACGTGACCTAAAATGCCGTTGTTTTAACCAAAGTCATTGTTTTTTGCTTATATTGTGTTTTTTTGTTTTTTTAGGTGAGTATCGTTGCTGAGCTAGTATGGTTAGTAAGAGACATTTCTTGGTAAGACAGAATATCTTTAAGTAGCCTATACAGTATATTGTTTGCTAAGCCACCAGTCGTACAGAAAGCTAGCTTTCAAACCAATCAAACTAAAAGTTATCATATAAAACTTGTTAAATTGCATACATCGTAAATTCGAAAAAATATTCAAACAAATTCTAAAACATTAATAAAACATTTAAACGTTAAATCATAAAAAAACTCGATCAAGTTTGGAGAAACTCGACTGGTCTGGTAGCTTTAGCTCGAGACTCATATTCCAGAGTCTAAGGTTCTAATCCCGATAATAGCATATCTTAAAGTAAAGTGATAATACCACAAACAACGATTTTCGGGTCAAATGAAGCTGTGGGTCCTTCTACCTCTAGTGATGAGAAATGTCTTGCCGCTCGAAATCGTCCTCTACTAAAATCAATATGACATTTAATTAATTAACTGCGTATAAAACAAATCATCAAACCTTGATAGAGACCTAAGGTCCGCTGAAATATAGTTAAATTTGAGACAAATTATGAGTTAAACGCGATAAAAATCGTGCAAATTAAAACTGACCTTTGTGCTCCGCAAAACCAACTTGAAGCGGGACATGAGGTGTCGAATGTTTCATAAGCTGACGAAGTAATCAATAACACTGGTGACGTCATTCAATCAACCGACCGTGTCCAAGGTTGACCATTTGTCACTACATTTGTCGTAAATTCAGCTGACAAATGGGAACCGTGGTTTGAGAACTTCACTTCATTCTCACAATTTGATTTTTGTATGTATTTCTTTTGTTATTTTTTTACTGAATTAATTATATTTTTTATCTCAGCTACAATACAGCTAAACAAGTAATTCTAAAATAGGTAATATGTATTAAAATACAACATACACTCGTGTTCATGAGCTACATAATATTGCAATCAATAAAAACACTATAACAAGAAACAAATACCATTAATTGCATAAAATATTTAATTTATATTTTTTTTCAAGACACATTTCATTTTTTAACTCACCAAACATGAGAAACAGACTGCGACCAGCAAGTGGAACAGTTCTAATCATTCTATGTTATCTTAGTCCATCTTAATCCGATTCTCGCTATCCTGAAATCCATTAAACGACGACCAGAGCAAAGGTACATCAAGGGACCTTATGTATCTTTAAAAGGATTCTCCTGTCAGGTGCATAGGGAGTAGAATAAGATAGAACACGTGGTCTTAATCTAACTGGAAAAGGAAATTTAACTTAACATTTTCTTTCGTGGTTAGCGCTAGGTTTTAAGGAATGGTTTTGCATTTTTAGAATTACTGTGGCATACAAGTAGACATATGTTTTACGTAGTCAACTCAGCCTATAAGAATTACGTAACAGTTTACTGGACAGTTAAGATAGTTGCTGATATTTGAACTGGAAAAAGTATTTTAAGACTATTGTATGGCTAGTTTTAGCTTAGATATTAAACATAAGATCATTTGATTTTCAGTAAACGCCATCACTTTATAATTAGCTTATAATTCATCCCACAAATTGCAATCATTACCTGTCTATTATATCGTCATTAGCAAAGTTTGCTAAAGTGATTATAACTAAGTGATGATAGAACCACAGCCTGCTAAATTACATGGCCAGACAAGACAGCCCTATAAACTGCTTGCCTTAACTCAATAATAACACTGTTAATCGACACCTACAGTGTATACGATAACAGCAATAGTTAGCTATCTTATTTAATTGCAAAAAAATTGTGCAGTTTACAAATTTGGTTCAGATTTTTTTCTGTTAAATTAATTTTTTCCCCGTATTTATCAATTTAACATCCACTTTATTTACATATAATGGGAGGAATACATTTTAAAGTAAGAAGGTACACTAGTTCGTCAAAGTCCGTTACGTGCCCACATCTCTATTTTTAAGGCTCTTACCTAAGTTTTTTTTTTAGTTTCACTGTTCTAACCTAACCTAACCCAAATTTTTCGAACAGCTTAAATTCGTTTTTTTGAGTAACTGAACTAAAATTTATCAAAGAATTAACTTCTAGACTTAAAGAAAAGAAATGTTTGAAACTAAAATTAAAAATCTATCGGAAAAAAACACTTCCCTATTCTTAAATTCCTTATAACTTCCCAAAATATGAGTCACCTTCAGTTTACTTTGTCTACAAAAATATGCTCCCTGGTGTGTTGGTGTGGTAAAAATCCAATATAATTTTATGTTACTTGTTATCTCGTTAATACATTACACTTTCACACAGCTGCTTCAACTCCATCGTAATAATCATTACTGACATTTACGCCTAAAAGGTTGTATCATTTAGGATAGCAATTTGAGTATTGTAAACAGTTTTATGTAGTACAACATGTCTAATATATCCAACGTTAAAAATACACAATTTTACACAACCCTTACTTAACTCGCAACACCATTATTTTATTTTGGTTAGCAATTTGATTCAAATATCGTTCAAATTTGTGTAACTATTTTCTACTTGTAATAGGGCTAAAATTTTGCTATCCAAAGGTTGAATTCAGGTTCAAAGACTGTCAAAACTAAAGTTAAAAGTGTATTAAATTACAAAATTGTAGAAAGTGTTACTTTAAAAATCCGTTAGATTATAGGCTACATTAGATAGTTTAGATTTTGTATATGTTAGGCTGAGATAACTGGATTACAGAGTTATCATATGTTAAGCAAAGTTTGGAAACTGTTCCCAGTCAGAGGCCATTACATGGAGTGGGCTGGGCTGAACCCAATTAGCTTAAGCAGGATTAGGAACCGTCTACCCTTTAATAAGCCCTACCAGGACATGTACAAGTGACATCTCCCTGCGAAATGCTAATATTATGCTTTGTAATAGTAAAAATTGTTGTACATTTGCTAAATAATATTTTCTGAACATATTTATATTATCAAATGAAAATCAAATAATTATACTCATCCAAAGATAAGTAAACACTTGCCTAAATCTCCAAGAATAACTGGTAATATTGGAATAAATATAAATTTGAAATATAAATTTCACCAATATTTGCAAAACATCACTTGCATAACAAACATTGTTGGCGAATACTTGTTTAACAGTCCATACACACGAATTTGCAGCCTACTCCTAATAACTACGTGTCTGGGTTTACCGGACCATAATCCAGTTTTCTTATGTTCAAACATTTTATGCTGTAACAGGAGATATTAATTAAATTTTTTGTTATATTTTGAATTTCTATGAACTATGATCATCTTTCTTAATATGATCAGTTTATTAAGGAAAGATCCATCGACAACAGTAAAAATATACTAAACTACTACTAGAGATTTAGCTTCATAACTGAGATGGCTAGCAAAAACAGAAATGTTTGGCTATTAATAATTTATTGCATGGTTATACTGTAGGTAAATACAAGAGGTTCTACCCCCAAATTCACGAGTGTACAGAAGCAACCGTTGAATTAATTTAATCAACTTTGACTTTATATTTCATTTAAAGTGCCCAAGTTCGAGAAATTGTCATCTGAAAGTATGTTAAAAGCAGTGGAACCTTCATACCTTACGTACTAAGGTGGCCGAGGTGGGTACGGTTGTACCTGAACTCGCCGCTCTCTTTCACGACGTATTTAATACTTAAATACGTATTTTAATACTTTTCAATGAAATGGCGACCTGTTAAAGATTGGTGACAACCTCTTGGAACGAACAACTTACATGGTTTGTTAATCTCATATTCATCGTGTTCCGAACACCTTTAATCACTCACTTGTATCAAACAGCTACAAATAGCTTCACTGTCCACTCACCGCACCTCTTTTAAGAACATAAAAGTATATAAAAAGTTAAGTTAAGTTAGTAAAAATTATGATAAAATAGGGAAACAAAAATGTAAACAAACAAACTATATTGTCAATTGCATTGGCCAGCTGTTGTTCACTAAATTAATCGAATAACGTTTAAAACAAGCAAAGCGCAGCCCTTCTGTCTAAAGAAACTGCTTGAATAAAGCTACAAAAAAGTAACAAAGCTACAAGGAGCTACACGTACATTTGTGTTGGTAATTTAATGTGATGTCTATGGTGATGTAACAACCATTACATTGCATGGAAGGAAAATTAGAAAAAGGCTTTTCCTTTGGTCAATTATTGTGTGAATGAAAACACTCATCAATTATATAATTATTGCTAGTGCACACCGCAATGCTCTTCTCTAGGTTTTGCATTTTTTACAAATAGTTAACAGCAAAATAATATTTCTCTAATATTTGAATAATAGGCTTGAATCATGTGTTATCTTCATGTGTTTCAACCTGTTATTAGGAATCATTATAAGGCTAATACTGTATTTAGATATTAGATGCACAGATTAGGTAAAGTGCTGCAATAAAAGACAAAGGTTGGTCCCAGTAGTAATTGTTTATTTTAATTAACAGCGTCAATACAAAATACAGAATTTGTATTTATTTGAACAAAAGACAAAGTATTGTCAGACAAATAGTAGAACGTTTCCATTGTAACTCACTAATTGGTTCAGGGTTTGTGATTTTATCCAGTGTTATTTACATTAACTCTTTTTTATTCGTGGACGAGGAAAATAAGTTTTATAATAATTTTTTGTCAAAAAATACAAACGTTTTATTTTCAATCCGTGTAAAACCTAAACCTCAAAAGGAGTCAAGATTGAATTTGTGAAAGACTTGGTATTTAAGAAGTAAACCCATGATTGAAAAAAATTTAAATACAATTTTTTTTTGAAACAAAACATAAATTTTATTTCCTATATTCCAGAAATTTTTACATTGGTCATCCTAATCCTTCAAAGCTTCGCCATCGTTTCCCCCTCCACCTTCTCCGGACATCCCAACATCCTTGCAGAAACCTTCTTCTGAAGCCTCAATCAAAACTTGCACCTCAAACTCCTTCAGATATTCGTCCTTGAGAACGAAAACTGGAAACCTTCTTCAGGCTTCTTTCCTTTTCCCTCCTGGAAACCTTCTTCAGGCTTCTTTCCTTTTCCCTCCTGGAAACCTTCTTCAGGCTTCTTTCCTTTTCCCTCCTGGAAACCCTCTTCAGGCTTCTTTCCTTTTCCCTCCTGGAAACCTTCTTCAGGCTTCTTTCCTTTTCCCTCCTGGAAACCTTCTTCAGGCTTCTTTCCTTTTCCCTCCTGGAAACCTTCTTCAGGCTTCTTTCCTTTTCCCTCCTGGAAACCTTCTTCAGGCTTCTTTCCTTTTCCCTCCTGGAAACCTTCTTCAGGCTTCTTTCCTTTTCCCTCTTATTGTCCTTTTCCTTTACGCTTGAATCCTAGCAGAAATACACGATGGCTCCAACAATCAACACGTCGATGACAACATACAGAATCCCAGATCGAACATAACTACCCTTAAGAAAATCGCAAATAGCTTCGAAAATCATGACTAAAGAAATTAGTTGCAAATTCCGTAGAAATGTTCGTTCGAATGTGGCCGTAGTTACTATGGAAATATATTTTCTTAATAATAATAAAAATGTACCCAGCTGATGTAGTTAATCACACTTTCGGATAATCTCGTATAAGTACAAGAAAGTAACAAAGAATATGCCACTGAGATATGTTATTATTATTGGCTGAAATTAATCCAAATGTATCATCCCTCACTAACAATACAGCTATACCCGTGTCTCCATCAGTTACAGAAATGATATTTCACCAGTGACATATGACCAGAATCCAATAAGCTATTGTTCCTAAAATGTGAGATTGGAATGTATAACAATCCATTCGATACGTTTTGCATCATATACTACAGCTAACTGTTTAAATAAACCTATTTTATCTATTTTCAATATCCCTTAATTTGAGCATTTATAACCATGCTGTAGAAAACATGATAAAAAGTACGCATCAAAAGAGTTATGATTCACTTTGCGGAATTTCAATATATTAAATTTCATAATCTATGGCAATTATAAGAGACCAGTAAAACTGTTCTTGTAAATATGTATATTTTGGACATACTCGTATAAATAAAAAAATACTTTAATCAATTTCAAACAAACTTAACTTGTATTTAAATTAAAATACGAATCAACTTAACAGGAGAAAAATGGTATGGATAAAATATCAACAAACAGACATAAAGTACGCAATACTACTAACAGAACCTACAACAAAAGCAGCAATAAGGCAAGCTAAAAACAGCCATTCAAATAAACCCTAAAGCGCTAAGGCAGATGGGCGTTCATAAAAGGCAATCTGCAGATGGGGTTTTACCGTTAAACAAAGCGTTTATTTCAACCATGCATTTGATATTATTATTGTGTTGTATTTCTCTATTGTATTTCTTATCAACAAATTCAAACTAAAAGGGCATGCTCAAAGGCAAAGTATATAACTACTTTGGTTATAAAGTATTTGGTTCCATAACTAATTCAGGTTTGTTATGAGAGGTATTTAATTAATTTGTTTTAACAACTTAAACTAACTATATCATAATAAGGTACTATTCTAGACTTATTTTCCTACTATATTTAATATTTAAATAAATCTACTCTGCCTTGAGCTATACCATTTGAGTAATTTAGATCCAGAATATTATATAGGAAAATAAATTTTGATATGCAAATAATACATTTAGGATAACATATATTAGTTGACACAAATTAATAAAACAAAACAGCCTGAATTAAACGTATTACAAATTTGTTAAAAAGTAGAAAAATCGATCCACTTTAAATTAGTATTATATGAATGATTATTCGTTCTACAACAGTCCTAAAAGTAAAATCAGTACTAGTCAAGAGGGCAAATAGTTTGAATTTGTAACATTTATTTTGGTGTTACACTATAAAAAATTATTCATAAATAGTTGCATAGCATGAATGTGAGACCGACACTTTATTTTGGGGTCTCCTGGTACTCAAATTCAAGTAGGAAATAAAACCATTGGAAAATCGAGAAGAAAGACAGAAGGGACGAAACAGTATAGTTTGAATTTGTAACAATTACTTTGGTGTTATACTAAAAAAAATTATTCATAAATAGTTGCATAGCATGAATGTGAGACCGACACATTTTTTTGGGGGTCTCCTGGTACTCAAATTCAAGTAGGGAATAAAACCATTGGAAAATCTAGAAGAAAAATAGAAGGGACGAAACAGTATAGAATCATTTGGGGAAGGTCAGGAATGAACTTGGCTCTTCGTATTTAACAACTTCATCTATCAACCTTTCTTTTACAACCTTCCTTGTGTTTAAGGGAACTGTCCTTAAACAATAAAATGCGGATGGAAGCGTTCATTTGATCAGACTTTAGCAAAATACCGACTATTTGTGTGTTGCATAATATTAATATACAATTCCTATATATTTCTTGCTTTTAGTGAAAACGGCAATACTAAAGTTAGACCAGTTATCTAAAACATTTAAACATTATCTTAAAGGCAAAGTTCGCAAAACGTTGCGTAGTTATGATTGTTTAGTATGTTGTTAGGATACATGAGAGTAGTGTAAAACAAAGTTTGCTCGGTGGTAAAAAAAATATTTTCTTGTATTTTTCCCTTTTTTACGAAAATCTTGAAAACCATTTATCTTACGAAAGATAGCGTTATAACCTGTTTTGGAGTAAACGTAATTCCCTACAATTTGTTATCAGTTTCAGCTCTTTATGTATTATCGACTTTGAGATACATCATTTATAAGTTTGGAACATTTTAAAAACAAGTTTCTAGAGTAGAGAGTTTATAATATTTTTAGCTTAATGTCAGCTTAAATACTCATTCTACTACGAATTAATATAATGTAAACGTCATGTATAAAATACAGTCTAGAGCCCCAGAAAAAATCCCGAACAGTAGAGGGAGTTTTATTGGGTATTTTTTGTGTCCCCGTTATGGAGTCCCCAGCTACTGGTCTAAATACTTGTGAGTGGAAACATTTTGTGCCTCTCCCAAAACAATTATAATATAGATTAACTTGCGATGAAATATTTGTCTGTATCAAAAATACTGACTTGAAAAATACCGTTGATTCATTAAATAAGTAAAAACGTCACTAGGTTCTTTTCTATCACTCGCGAAGAACAGCATATCTCAAAATTATTGAGGTACTGTTGTGGCTAGCTTGTGTAGGCCTATACGATCACATTATAAGGTATTGCTGTTGATATCTCAGTTTATTGGTATAACTATGCCTATTGAAGACGAGTTGTCGCCAGTTATAAACAGAAAATACATAACTTAAATGTTTATTGTGTTCAAATGTTTGAGTAGGTTTGACATTTAAATTTAATCTGAGGGAAGATTATCCATCGATATTTCTTACTTAATAATCAACTAAATTCAACCAATAATGGCAAATTTCCCTTTGTCATTTTATACAACATGAAGTCGAAATGGTTCGACGTTTTTATAGAGTAACTATTCTGACAACATTGCAAAATATAAAAAGTATTTTTCAAACAAATTAAGTATTTTTCTTGTAAATAAAAGTTCTCATGAAAAAAACTGATATACCACTCAGCGGGAGAAGCACTGGTATAATTTTATCCAGTTTTAAATATTTCAATTGAAAACTAATATGGACTATCGTTACATCAGTTTCACCCAGTCTAATAACTACAGTTAATAGAAGAATACCTTTTTGTTCATAGATTTTTTACTACAAAATGAAATTTTTATTCATTTGTTAGAGGTCGAGACTACTGAATATATAATGGACATAAAAGGCGATATGGACAATTATCCTCTTTTTTCATTTAAATTGAAGTAGCTAGGCTATAATTTAGCACAACACTAAAACCTAAACTAGGAAAATGTGCAATGCTTGTGTTTCTACCCGCTGAAATAGATCAGACTCATTAAACTAGATTGCTAGAATAAACAGAACCAGAATCCCGTCTGTAGTTTCGTTTTATATTTTTAATTTAAAAGTTTTGGAATTTTAAAATCTTTCTTATTATACACTGATAGTCAGTTCAGTAAAATTTCATAAGTTATACAGCTTACTTAGAGCACAGTATGTTTGTGTATATTATAGTTTGGTTACTACTGTAAACTATTAATATTGAAAACACTATTAACTATTAATATTGTTGGGTGTGTTACAACACTTATACATTACTTATCCTTTTTTGAACTGATCATGTAAATATTGGTTGTTTTCAAAACACTCTATTAATTTGCATATCTATAAGTATTTGATCGGTCGTAACCAATAAAGTAGAGCAATACAAGTGTTGTTAAATGTTACAGAACTGTGAACACCTACTTTCAATCTTTAATTTGTTATAATGAAATACTGAATGTAAGAGTTATTAAAATAACATAATATTTTTGTTCACTACGAAAAACAATATAAAAGAATAGAATTTTACCTAAATTCATAAGTAAACTTATGGGTTCTTTGTATTGTTATTTAATTATCTCATGAACAACTGTAATTTTTTATGATGTTTAAGTTGTTAAGATTATTTGTATTGTTTAACAAACTTACATTAAAACAACACCATGTTACTTGTACCTATGTGTAGTTTTAAAGAAATCCGAGCAAATAATGCATTTCATAAACCAATTATGTAAATGGTTTCTTAGAGTTACTTCAAAACTACTTAAAAAACAGTGCGCTCGCTTTAAAAACAAACAAGAAGTAAATCTTTCTTGTAATTTGATTAACCAGTGAGTTTCTCAATAGGTTTTTAGCGTGCCGAGCAACTATAATCAAGACTGTACCTAAACTCTATACAGATCTTTGTCTTAATAAACCTTTGTCGTAAAGATTAACCACTTCCCATCTGTCAGAAATAAATGAGCTTTAGTCACACGAGGTGACGAACAACAGGAAGACTTTTGTTGTGTAAAGATTCGACTGAAGTTAAAGCAAACAGAACTTTTAGAATCCAAACTCAACAATAAGATTTAAAACACCTCCGCCACAGCAAACCTGCAGACTAAGCGAATTTTCATTTTCCTGGCTGAATTTCTACCAAAATATTCCATTAATATTGTCAGATTTTTTTTAATAACATTAATTTTAATGAGTACTTAGGTTTGCTTCCACAGGGAAGGTATTAAGGTGTGTTTTTATTGAAATGTTGATAGCTTAGTATTCAATAAATAAAATTGCCAAATTTTATCAAAATATATTCATAAACCAGTGAACTGCAACAGTTGATTTATACTCCATAAAAATAATATGGGAATTTAAAAGGTTTTTGAATTATCTCCATAACCGTACAACGACGCGTCGATAGACAAAATTATTTTTTAAGCTCCTCAAAATGGTGTTGAAAGAAATTGTGTGTGAATATGAACGGAGGGTGTTTTTTTTTTGCCTATGGGGACCTCAAAACGAAAAAGTAAATCGGTCCCGGGTCTAGGTCTTACCTTGAGACCTATGGTAATTGCTTATTCGCCGGGAAATTCGCTAAAAGTAAATGAAATACATAAAATTGCTATATTTTGTGTATGTTTTTTGTGACTACTCTGACAGTGGCGGGACTAATCACCGGTATAACAGAAAAATCGTATAATTTTTTATCTGAAAGGTTTGAGATTTTTGTATATTTCAATTATGAAATAATTTGTAAAACGTGTAGTTCAATCGTTATCAGTAAGTTGTTAGTAAAATTATCTTAATCTGTTTTATTATTCTTATTAGTATGTCTTAAATAATTGTTAATTGATTATTGATATTAGGAAACTGTGAATCAGTATTGATTTAAATTAATTAAGTAAGTAACTAAGTAATTAGTTAAGTAAGTTAATTAATTAAGTAAGTACTGGTAATTATCGTTATTGGTGGTTGAATTATTGTTATCGATATGTGAAAGGACAGGAATACTTTGAGTTATTTTTCTCTAGATTCGTTATTCATATTCATATGGACAATCATATTTCAAATTAACATGTTTCTTTGAAGACACATTCTATTCTCTTATACATAGGGAATAAACCAAATTAAATTATACTTAAGAAGTTAGTTTGGTTTCACATGTTGCAGTTGAAAGAATCTGTTACAGTTTTCTTACCTAATAATAGATTCTAAGTTTTGCCCTTATTTCTTAACCAACAGAACGTGTATTATTTTCTGTTAAAATTTTCTTTGCGTGTGTTTGTTATGTATCTAAAACAGTTTTTAGGGAACAAAAACATTGTAAAACAAATTTGTTTAAAATACGTGATATCCAGTATGTTATAATTACATGTTAAATAGTAAAATATTGTTTAAAGAATTTTTAAACGCATTATCCTTTAAAGCATTTGTTTCAAAATATCGTGTTGAAGAAACAAAACCATATCCAAAACATAAATCAGATGGAATTGTGTAGCGTCTTTGTTGGCAGAATTGTCCTTTCTATTCTGGTTCAACAATCCTCAGGATATTGGTGTTTATCGGATCACTCAACATAACAATCACTTTTGAAAACATTTCCTTCAATTGATAAACATTGTTGAAATTAGGAGGATTTTCTTACAGTTTTTGACACTACATATATGGAAAGTACATTAAATAATATTTGTTTACATTTAAAATAACGTAGCTGCTAACTCAATACCCATAAATATAGGGGCATACATGCAATGGCAATCGAACGTTGTTGAGACATGAAATCATATTCTCGCTTTGCTTTTGAAATTATGAACTTACATTATCAGCTATAACACACAGATCCTACACTTTTGAAACGTAAAGCTTCTCAAACTTGAAGCATTTTCAACCTAATTACGAACCTCTGTCTGCCGTGCAGCTACGTATCAAACTTCAAGTTGTTCTTGAACAAATCACATTACTCGAGTTGTGAACTTCTCAAGCAGCCTTGTCTATAGAATCACGCAAAGTAGACATTCCACTTCTAGAAGCCGAAATACAGCAAATATATTTGATCGATTGAGCTGAAGTTATAATTAAATTTAAATTGACAAAAGGTTCACTCTATTAATGTTCAAATTTAAAGTGTATACCATTATCTTCAGTGATGTACCCTTTTGATGTTAATACTTATTATAAGTAACAACCGGTTGTGATGAAAAGTGGTTATCAGCTGTTTCTACAGATGTATGCAATGAGAACTTTCCTGCCACTAATCTTATCTCGGTGGCACCTGAAATCATTGATAGTTGAGTGAATATGTGTTCTCATTTATATCACATTGCCACCCGTTCGATCCTGTAAGTCAGTAGCTTGTTTCTAAAACTGACCCAGATGTCTTCAATCATTGGAATTATAGTTAGTTGCAAAGGATAAAGAAAATCTTTATCCATGGTTAAAGTATAGTCAGTAACAAAGCAACACAGGTCACCTTACTTCATTCCACAATCATTCTTCACTCGTCTTCAGCTTTAAAAAGTACATTAAGTTATGTAAAGTGTTCAAGTCTAGTTAATTATTTGATTATCACTGTGTCTTGCTGTGTCACACGAAAAGTCAACATCTGACCTGAGCATTCAGAAAAACTACTCCAATCCCCTACCAAATAACCTTTATTTCTCCCTATTTTTCATTTCTCATTATTAATTCAATAGTGTATTTATTTACCTTATATTTTATATTTATCATCACCCTACCATCACAGTGGTACTCTTCACTCTATAGAATGAATCATTATTATCCTGACTGATAAACCAGATGATATTAGTCAGTAACAAAGCTATAAAGATCATCACACTTCATCTATACTCAACCTCCACTCATATTTGGGTTAAAATACGCACATCCCCCTATGTGCCTCCATCTCAATTATTGATAATTAATTGCAAATTGGTATAATATATTGATGCACCTACTGCTGATTACCAAACGGGACCTTGTACTTTGTTACGTTTGAAATGTAGTAAGAGTCTGTGTATGTTCATACAAACCTGAATACCAAGAAGTTTGTGAAACATAATGATATCGAAGTAAAAGCATGTCATGATAGCCTCCAGAGGGGTTCATTTACGTAAGCTCCAGAGCCAGTTATGGGCCTAACAGACACGATTGTTCCAACTTTGGTAGTTAGTGGTTGTTTTGGACATAAACGTTACACTGATATTCAACTTGCTCAAACTGGTGTTGTACTTTTCTTCTTTTTCTAATAAAAATATAACTCTACTTAATGATTTACATTCGGTTTAGTTTAAATAAATAACTAGAACATTTTAAACCTATGTCAATAATATATTTTTAAATGTGGGCATATATTTGAGTAGTCCAAGTAAACTTTTCATCCTAATGTAAAACAGAGGCCTGTTTCAGAGCGTCCCATCATTGGTTACAATTGTGGCTGTTGATTTATAAAATTTTTCTA
Organism: Macrosteles quadrilineatus; assembly: GCF_028750875.1. Taxonomy (NCBI): domain Eukaryota; kingdom Metazoa; phylum Arthropoda; class Insecta; order Hemiptera; family Cicadellidae; genus Macrosteles; species Macrosteles quadrilineatus. Next base: position 1,440,360 of record NW_026542597.1, read on the forward strand.
GAATAAGGGTGGTTTTTCTGTCTGAAAAGTGCTGTTTTGTACAGTACGAAAGTATAAGCAATGTTATATAAATACTTCATTTAATTTAGTTGAAATTGTAATAAATGTATGGTAACAATAAATCAATATATTTTGTTTATTATATTATTAACTATTTAGTAAAATAAAAACCCACTTGACATATATCGGACGCAATCATGTCTTAAACTTTGTAATCTTATATTAGTTCTATGATAGTTAATTGTAGTTGAGCACTATCAAGTACTCTACTGCTAAGTAGAATATTATATTAAATACATACTCATACCATAATAAACCAATTAAAATTCAGCAATAGAATACAATTACATACGGTTCAAAAGGAGAAGCGATTCATCTTCTTTGTATCACATTATTGTAAAGATTACGGTATTATATTACTTCGACAGTCAAATCAAATTAAATTAATTTAAAAATAATAGTAACAAATTACAATAATAATCTATACATAAAATATTTCACCGTGCAACGTATATTAATTGATTATTACCAACTATACTACATACGATATATACTAGGCTTAACATGAAATAAAAGAGTAGAAACTACTATAATGGTCTATAAATCCTTATAAAATTTTTTTTTAGGTCTACCTCTATTAGGTCTAACATTTCATTTTCTTTGGCAATATTCTAAAAGCATTATGTAAGTACTTCTCGATTACAACGTTTGTTAGATTCCTGCAGTATTTTTTTTATTCTCTTTTCGAGAACGTTTCAGTATGTTTATTTTTATATTCACCTCTGACATAAATAGTATATTTTGCTAAATACTTAGCATATTACTTGTAAAATGGAAACTTTCTTCTAGCAATGTTACTTTTTGTTCAAAGTGTTGTTACGAAACTTAAACTCACTATAAGACTGATCACAAAGTAATGATTACATTAATTTGTCATTACTAGGATCAACAAGTTGCCCGACATTCTCCATGTTTGTCCATTAGTGCCGCTCTGTATCAAATGCAAACAGTGTATCCAATACACACACGTATGTTCAATACACACACGTATGTCCAATACACACACGTATGTTCAATACACACACGTACGTTCAATACACACACGTATGTTCAATACAAACTAATAATTTTATCGGATCTGTATTGTTCTTCGTTGAATATCTTACCAGACACTTTCCTCGTGTATTTTTGTGTTTCTCTTCATTAATATTGTATGTGTAAAATTAACTCAGAATGTATTAAGGGATCTTCAACTCTTGCCATTCTAACAGAATGGGTTTAACCAAAGTTGAAGTGGCTTTATCTACATTTTTTTACATAAAAGACTGAAATTATTTTGAACAAATAATACGTAATGAGAAATGTCACGAACACTTTTATTTAGCCTTTTTTAATTCCCTATCAAACTATACCGAGTACAAAAAGATGGAATAAGAAATAGCTCAATATTTAAGATTTTTAGTTGTATAATGGGGCAAGCTAAATAAAATCATCATTTTTTTGTAATTTAAGTTTAAAAAATTTAAATTGTCGTCATTTAGAAATTTTAGTTTCAATCAACATGAGTTTTTTCTAACATTGGTATCTTCTACCTTTACATACATACCAAGAAAGATCGGTTGGAAAATTCAAAGATAAAAATGTTTATGTAAAAAAGTACAAAATGGTGTATATCTGGTTAACGAAGCGATTTTGGAAAAGATGTTAGCATTGATTTTTCTTTATATTGACCCAAGGAATCACTACGTAAATTATGTCTCCACCTTTTTTTAATACCCTGTATTTATGAGATACAAAGCATCTCCAGACAACAGTTAAGATAAGAAGAAGAACCTTTATTACCCTTTAAACAATTTACAGTGCAATAGGGTTCGTCATTTTGCTTCATAATAAATTGCTACATAATATTAAAATGTAATTAAATATTACACATTATATAGTAACAAATTTAATTTAATTCAATAAGTTAAGACAAGCTGGCCTAGTTTAAAATATGCTAATGACACGTACGTAATGAAAGACAATAAACAATTTAAAATAAAACGTGTACAGTACATAGAAACAAGATATAACATGGATAGGTGATAAATTATAGCATTTGAAGCAACTTAACAAAAATAAAATAGAAACACGACTTGATCGAAACGGTTGAAATTCAACAACAAGATAACCTATATAAAAACGTCTAAAGTTGCAGTCAAAACTAAAACAAGTTATGGTCTTTGCATTAGCTTTTAAAACATTAAATTTGAAATGTCGCTATTAAAACTTAGTTTATAAAAAGGCTTAGATAACTATCTGTAAAAAGTACCCTTAAGCCAATTTATAATCAACATGGAGGGATATCAAATTTAATTTGCTTGAAAGTTGAATACCTAAGAATGGAAAAGAATCGTTTATCTTACTTAGTCTTGCAAAAAAATATGAATCAAGTAAGAACGTTTAGTGTTGTATGAGTGAACCTTGTCATTTAAATTAAACTACGCCTACTTAATTTCCTCTTTAAAAACAACAAAAATAAAAATGTATACAAATATTTCAAACATTCATTATTTTACTATCAACAAAATAACGTGTTATATTAAACTTTTGAATGTTTTTATGGGTTCATGATAATAAAATGTGTTTATACAAATGTAGAGAAATAGTTTAGACATTTATTTTAAAACCACATATAAAATCTAGCTTTATGAAACCATCATTAAACATACTTACACTTACGATAATCTAGCATTTGGGTAAACTCGATCCTGCCACCAACATAGACTTGAGGGCTATATTGCCTTTGCTACGAGGAACAAATGTTTCTGCCAATACATTTCTACGAGTAATTACATTTTGTAAAAATGGCACGGATGTAATAAAAATGTCTGACCATATAACTTACATTTGATTTGGTTCTAACGTGTACATACGCTTTATCGTATCTTTTTCTCTCTGGCATCTATGTTCGTGTGGACATTTCGAGTAAGTAATCAGAGTAAAATCAAATCAATTCCATTATATTCCAGTAATTAAATAATGTAAAACATACTATTTTAATAATACATACTGTTTCAATGTACGTTATATTACAGTATCACGTTTTAAAGCTCTCCATCATTTTATACGAGCTATATATTTCATAGCAAACAGCAGAAAACATATATCTGTAGCGTTGTAAAGTGTGCAAGGTAAAATGTAGCAATAAAACCTGAAGGGTGAGCACACACCATTGCTCTTTGGCCACTTGCAGTGCATTCTTTTTCAACTCCACTTCTATTGAGGGTAAAATAAAAACCCAAGTTGTTTAACTTTAGAATTTGTAACATCCTTTCTTTTGCTGGTTTTAGATGTTTTAAATCAACTGACTAAGGTAGAATAAAGCTTGATGGCATAATCGTTTCAACGTAAATCAATTTCTATTGGTTGTATAGATTATTTATCTTTTGTATTTACTGGGGATATTTAAAACGGACAGTTTGAAAAATAATTGGCAAATGACTAACCCAACCTGACCACCGCACATTAACTTTACTGTGAAATTGGTATTTATCATAAGAAAATCACCGTTGATTAATTTCAAGATTATATTATTGACTACAGTCAATGATAATAGTAACCGTATAATAGTATAATATTACTTTTGCTTTGAAATATTATTGACCTACTCGTAGTTAAATTAATTGATGATATGCGGCCATAAGGTATTCTATCAATTAGTTTAAGAATAATTGACTAAATCACTAAATAGCATGTTTAAGTAAATAATTAAATTAGAATTTGCCTTTTTCGTTTAAGTAGTGGTTTTTTGAAAAGATATACATTTATTTTTTGTTAATTATGCCAAAATAAACAACAAAAATAAATTGTATAAGTATTTTAAACGTAATACAGTATTGCTTTGTGTTGATAAATTTAAACTTCACTAATATGCCAAATTATAAACTTTGAGTTATCACAAAGTACGTTGTACGTGACTAACACTCTAACAGATATATGTACGACTTGTATTTAAAAAAAAAATGTTCTTTATTTTTCATCATAAAAATGTGTTTAATCTTAGCATATCAAGTGGAATCATGGCATAGGTCGTAAAGACTTAAACTCTTAAACTAAAAACTCTTAAACTCTTACGGATATCTTAGTTCAACTAGTAAAAAGTTTTTTTCTGGATATAAATTAAATTGCAGTTTAGTTAGAAATTAAATTGAAAACTACTAAAAAATACAGTTTTTCTGGTTATACTGTATCAATTTATTTTCTTTTTGGATTTGGTAACTATTTTAAAGACTTTCGTATTCCTTTCTGCAAACTGTCACTGTTTGGAGAATCCATTCTAATCTTGAAGCAATCCCACTGTCACGAGTCAGGTTTTATGCCACTTTAGGGAGCAATGGAAGAGTGAAATGTTTCAAATGGATTCCTGGTTTTGCGACGCTCAAAATACTCCAAGAAAAACTGAAGTGATAAAACATTTTACTTGTACTAGTGCAGTTTGTATATGTAGTTCATTGTTATGTTGAGTTTATATTGTTGATTTTAGTGCAGTCTGTAAAATTTAGTACTTAATTGGGAATACTTTAATTTATACAGACTGATTTGAGTGTGACATTTCTAAAAATAGTTAAACACCAAACATTTTAAATTTTTATCATTTTTTAAACCTTTTAAAACCGTGTCTCTAAAATAGATTTCATATTTATTTAATGACTGGGACAGGTGGCGTCGTCCTGTAATCCAGCTACTAAGAGGTCATAAATTGTGGATATTTATAGGGATAAACTGTGGATGTGATGCTACCTGGTGTGGATTAACGTCCGCACTATTGAGTACTTACAACTATCCGCAGTACTATCCCGATAATTAGACTAATTCGTAAATTACGAGGAAAAAATGTGGTTCGGATTCCACTATAAACTGTAGGTCCCTTAGTTGCCATTAGCTGTATGGGCTATTAATTAACAGCTGTGTCTAAGGAACATGTCGACCTTAGTCACGAACAAGACTACAAGATCGCGCCACTCATCCTACACTCATCCTTCACTCATATTTGGGTAAAAATACGCACATAGTGGCGTCCCCATCTTAAATAATTGATTGATTGATTGATGATTGATAATACAATATGTATTCATTAAAGTTCAAAGATGTGTTATACTTAAGTAATACACCCGCTCAATACCAGCACACGGTCAGTCCTTATACAACAAAGACGAAGAAATATCCAATTTTATAACTTCATAAACCTAGATGTTTTATCTTACTGCGCGCAAATTTAATTTTCCGCCGTTGTAACCTTTCGTTGGCAATAAAGTAAGGCTGTTTCCTTCCGTTCGAAATATATTAGGCTACTATTTGGTCTTTCAGTAGCTTTCTTTAAATGTGTAATGTTTTTAGTGGCAGTATTTGTTATAAACGTTGTTTGGTATTCAAACCTTCTATACAATTTTCTACATAGAAAAAAGGTCAAAATGTTTGATAAGGCACAACGTTTTAGTAGGTAATAACAAAACTACATTTAGTATGTTTTTACGATTTTTTTAAAATACGTCTATATTACACGATCAGATTAAATACGAGTATATTATTTTATCAAACGTCTGCTATTTAAATATGAAAACTAAGTGGTTGGGCTTCCAAGAAAAAACAGGATGCTAAAGAACGAGATGGTTTCAAGGCAATTCTGTGACAATAATCTGGAATAATCATTTTTCTTGTACCTTAGAATATTATTTGAATCTAAAGTATGTGCAGATAAAGGCGATCGCAATCAAAGTTTTTTTTTTTTTATATTGTATAGCTAAGTTGTTCATTCAAAACAACGTTCTATTGAAATTTATTCATTCATCAAGCCAAACAGAGTTTCCTATTGGCTGTCACTGTTATTTATTATGAATGAATGAATGAATCTAATGAATGAATTTCAATAACAACCACATTTCCTTCGTTCTCATTAGTGATGCAAAGCGAGTTTAATTAATGAACAAATAAAAGAGAAATGTGTTTTAATGTTGAAAGTATCGTCTCTATAATGGTGTAAACAATGTGAATTGAATATTTAAGTTGACCTGCACAATACGTTATAGTAAAGTAAATTAACTCTCCTTTTAAATTATTGATTTGTTATTTAATATAGAAGTATAGCAAGGAATCTGTAAACAGTATTTACTGTATTTGTTTCGTTGGAGTATTTATTTTAGTTGCCAACTAGGTAAGGTTGTATTAGCATAACTTTGGCTGTAGGGAATAAAAACTCAAAAATATGTGTTTGACTCAATGGGGGTTAAAAATAAACCCAAAGGTTTTATAACTAGAAAAATGTTTACTTCAAATCTTCTATGACACATCAAACAATCTAAAACATTTTTTGTAAAATCGTCATCCGTGTTTGTGTTTTATTCTCAGAGTATTGAACTATTTTAGTAAAATATATTAGCCGGTTCGACGAATATTTATAATTTCAAAAAAATTTTGTTACATATTTTAGAATTGTTTGGGTAAAGCGCTACTATTGCAAATATTATAGCAAACATACTAACTCAGCACTTTTAAACGAACTATTTTATTTCACAAACTCATATAATGTTACATATTGAATTATAATATTATTTCATTACAATAATTTATTTTTTAATTTAAGCTGTAAACTTCCAGAGTTTAAAACTTAATCTTTTTCAATTTTCCGGGCCAGAACCGTACAAATTACATTTCATTGTTTCCCTTCGTCGGCAAAACTCTGCCAAAATATTGCCGCGTAAATTCCTTTCCTCTCTGACAAGAGAACAACTTAGACCTTCTCGACTACACTTTATAAAACTCACCTTTACTTGCGGTAACTTCTGTTTACCTTGTCAAGTTTTTTTTCAGTATTTAAATAAATTATATAATCCCTGGTACTTTAGAACATTTATTATGACCTGACTGTTCATACATGTTTCTTTTCTCCACCGGAGTGGAAAGATTTTCTCACTAAATTACGAGTAAAAATTCTCTCAATACTGGATGAACGTGTTACTAATTCTTTGAGTTGGTATTTAGTTGTACAGGTTTGAAAAATATCGATCTCAAATACACTATTGTCAAACAATATAATTGCAGCGTAAAACGTGTATCAAAATACGACTTGTTATCCATCTGTCCAAATGAATTTACATGGATACTTTTCAATATGTATGTATTCTTAAAGGTGGTTAACCAATAAGCAATTACAAAATCAAGATATTATTAACACTAGGCAGTCGAAGGGTCATAGCCAAAGTTATGTGGATAATGTTGTAGTATAATATCTTTTCATGTATCAAATAATTAACACTGTACAATATCTAAAACTAAATAGTTCGTACATTTGAAAACAGTCACGGATTTTTATAAAGAATCGTTTAAAAGTTGTCTTCCAACATATCTTCCAACTTTGAACGTAGGTTAAAATGTTCAATGTTAGGTTAACCCTCCCTTTGGGAACCACTTCTGTATACAATTGGCACTTCTTATAAGTTGAAACTTAAACCTAGAGATATATTTTGTATCCAATTAAATAAGTAATCCTCTTAGAGAATTGCTTAAGTTAGTTGTTTAGATGTTTTAGTAATCATTACTGAATGAAGTAGCTTTTCAACGTCTTGTAATTTTTAGTCTGTTGTAAAATATGTTTTTTGGGCCTAATCTGCAGGGCATCAAAATGCTGATTAAATTACCTCATGTCAAAGAAGAAGATATTGTATAGGAATCCCCAATAAAAAGATAAATACATGTTGATACATTACGAAAACAACTACTGCCACAGACTACTTTATCAATTAGTTCTCAAACTGTAAAAACAATTTTAATATAACCTTTCAAAACGTTTATTGGCATCAAATTATTTATGGAGCTAATGATAGGGTGAAACATTTATTGAAATTAACTATGGCATATCTTTATCAAAACTTTCTCAACCTATTTTTTACTCAATGATTGACTCATTACAGAAAATATGTATGCTAAGTTAGCCGCAAGCCAAAAGTTTGCTGAAGTCAAAATAAGCCCAACTTTTAATTGAATGAGCACAAACTTCTGTAGCATATCTCATGTTAAATCATCTTGACGTCAGGCTCTCTTCTATCTTCTGTGTCCAACCTTATTTATTCTATATACCACCTATCTTTATGCGTTACCGGAAATAACTGCATTGGATGGTAATAACATTGCTATACCAAACTACAAACTGTTACTAAGGTTGTTTTTATTGTTTAACAATCAAATGTGTCATACCAATGAAAAAATATAACTACAACAAAACTATACTATAAGATATAGAAGTGTACATTTATTCTGCATATATGAGTTTATCTTGTCAATTAACTCAACAGGAGAATATTCGTTCTAAAAATCCACATCAAGTAAATTGTTTATACATTATTTGGTTGTTACAATGCAATTTCCAAACAAAAACAGTGTGTGTTGGTGTGTGTGTGTGTGTGTGTTAGGTACACACGTGTAAACAGCTGGTTGATGTTTCAATGCAATTCATGGCTGTTTGCACCCAAAAGCTTCACTGTATCGTATGTTTAGACAAAGTGTATGTACAACGGTTACACTTTGGGATGTAAATGTTGTTCATTTTAATAACTGTTTTTAGCTATCCAACTCATTTGAAATTGTACTTTTTCAAAATAAACCTCTTGTTAATTAACAATTAGATTTTTTTACAAATATTTATTTTATGTAACGGATTATTCTCAGTATATTTTAAACTATGATTAGTAATCAAATACATTCGAATGTTCATCAGTGTATTATCATTAGATATATTATACATGATAATATCATGTAAACTAATATGGAAGGATCATTGTAATTAAAAGTAACGTTCAAACTTTTCACCAAATGTTTCATTAATGATCATGTGTTAACACTGCAACAGGTTAGGTTTGGTTACCACATTTTAACACGATACTTTTATGGCCAACATAATTATCATGGTCAAATTAAAAAGGTTCACATTTCATTATTGAAATTCGAATGCAATCCACTGGAGTTTGTTAACATTATGCTCTGCGTCAAACAAAATTAATTAAAGTACCTCGATGTATTAAAGTAATAATGCAAATGTAATAACTGTAGTAAATGTAATTAAGATCGTATTAGTTTTTACATACTCCTTGTAAACAGAACACAACTACACTATTGCAGCCCAGCTTTAATACTCAAACATTCTGAACAAAAACTAATAATACTTAGACTTGATTGCTAATATATTATCAACATCCATTATTATTCAAAGGATGGTTAGAGATTTTATTCAAACATTGAAGAACTATGATTTTTATTTGGAATGGTGTACAAGCCGTTAATGTTATAATGCATTTACATTGGTTGCCAAATGACTTTTTTTTGTTTGAGTAAATGCAATTTGTTTTTATTTGCTTGGAAACTGAAATAGAAACGAAATTCTAAAAGTACATATTAAAATTACTGTGGGAACCAGATAATATAGTTACTTAATATATATTTACTAACTACTTAATATGTTATTTTTAGTAAAATGTGTATCAAGTTACACTAGATATCTAATCAAGCTAGCTGGTCTATCTGGTTGGCTAGCTTGAAATTACAAAAACTGTACACGTTGGCGAGAAACAAGTGAGTGACATTCCCAACATACCTTGAGTTAGTCTTTTCTTTAGACAGATCATTCAATGTCAGGGAACCCATCACTCTTGCCACCCTCAACGTATTACATGATGATGATCTAAATAGGTTGTTCTATTTCTAGATAGCAATTTGAGAACACGAAATAACGCTACACTTTTTTAAAGATAACTAAACCTATGAAAGATTTGCTAAGGTTAATAGAAATAAATAGATAGAAATATATCATCATGAAGTCTGCTTATAATCCGTAATGTTTGACCCTGAAGATGACTTAATTTTATTTTTAAGGTCATGTACTAACTTTAAAATTATTACATAAAAAATGCATACGATAATTGCCATTTGTTCTCGTGAATTGTACGCAAAGAATAAACAATACGTCTTAAATGTACCCTGAAATTAGAAAGAATAGTTTATAAACGCAATTTGGTAAGGCGCAAAAGAGTTCTTAGTCTTAAACAAACGCCAAAATAAGTTTAATTTTACATTTTACTGTAGAATAAGACGTATACTTGCTTTATGCAAAGTAAAGACTTTGGTTTTTCGTAATTTAGATGCAAACATTGTTTTAAAAAATAAATACTCTATTTCAACAACACAGATTACACTAATATACATGGTGGTCATAAATTATTGGACACATTTTAAGATTATATAAACAAATAACCAAGCAACTTAGAAACATGGGAATTGTTTCATTGAATAGCAAATTTAAAACAGTTTTATACAGCAACTGGAAAACAATAATTATATAAATATCAGTAATTGTAAAAAGTGGTTATAAAAAATGTGCAAAAATCACTCAAACAGTGAATGTAAGTTGTTTTTTTAAGGCTCGTGTTGTGGCCTAGTAAGCATGGATAGTATGGCCATGGTATGGCGTAGTTAGTATAGCAAAACCAACAATGGACCTTTCTACACCAGCTGTGTATGACATTTGGTGAATCAAACCTTGAACCGAATTAAGTAACAAAATTACTAGTGTGCAATAAAAAGCAACGTCTTTGGTTTCATGAAAGCAAATATGTAATAACTGTTCAAAGAAGGCTTCGTTTAGAGTATAACCGTAATTCTCTGTGTATAAATTCTATAAAATGGTGGTATAGACAATTTGAACGACTGGAAAGTGTCCAAAATATAGTCTTAAGGGCCATACCCTCAGAAGAACATACAATAACAGTTTAGGTGATTTTTAAAGTCTTTTTATAATTACTTTTTATAATTGCTGACATTTTTATAATTGTTTTTTTTTTGTAGTTACTGTATAAAACTGTTTTAAATTTGCTATTCAATGAAACAATTCCCATGTTTCTAGGTTGCTTGGTTATTTATTTATTTTATCTTAAAATGTGCACAATAATTTATGACCGCCCTGTATTTTCTAATACTTTTCTGGTACTTTTTCGATGGCACATGAAACCTCACAAACTTATCGATCTTGCTATTATTCTGTCAAATAATTTTAAAGCTAAGAAATGGATTACGAAAGTTAGAGTGTGATTGGCATATTACTAATTCAAAATACAGTTGGACATAGATACACGTCATACAAAGTATCCTACAGTAGGAGTCATAACAGGAGTTATTGTAATGACAGTTGGACAGCTGTAATTGCAATAAAGATATCGATAGTCAAACATTCAAAGACAATGTCACACACACTCTAACACCATAAGACTTTAACATACATGTTGTTTGTGTCTTCACTTTGATTATTGCCATCCGTGATTTAACAACGGTGTTGTACATACTTGATGATTGTGGTACCATTTTGTATATATTATACTCTGTTATAATTCTTTGAGACCTTCCTATCAAATTTGGATCTGATTTTATGTATTTTATATTATAGACCCTATTTCTGGCCACATAGGACTTAATATAAGATATTTTGAATCCATGAAACCAGGGTAGTCCGAGTATAACGTGATCCAAAATTTTCTGAGTCACCGAGTCCTTCTTCTGTCAAGCAGGTCCTGACGACACACTTTTGTGGTATTTTCTTGACCAAAGAAGGCATTAGCTACTCATAAACGTTCTGATTACGCCCCACATCGGATACTCTTGGTTTCATAATTTTTAAAGTGTATTATATTTTTGGCTAGGTAAAGCTTGACATGATTTGTAACATAGAATGTTTTCCCCAGGTGAGGCATGCCATCCATACGAACCATTCAAATGTCCAGGAGATGGCGCCTGTATCTCCATCCAGTACCTCTGCGACGGTGCCCCTGACTGTCTGGACGGATACGACGAAGACTCCAGACTCTGTACCGCTGGTAACCCACTAAAACATACTGTAATTAAAGAAATAGTACACAATAAGTTTCAGGTGTATCGTAAGTAATATATCACACAAGTATAATGTAAGTATCTTGTTCACTGGTATATCTAGTTCAATGTACATTTAGTTTAGAGCATGCACAGAATACAAATCCCACCCACTGTTACACAAAGTGATTCCAAATGTGCTGAATGCATCTAGAGCACATTAGTATACATGGAACACTTAGCTTTGTGTTGGTTGTGTCTGGTTACTAACTATAATCTCATTATTCTACTAGTGTAGTTTCCATGTATTTTTATTTTGTTAACAATGTATGGTTCTTCTTGTTGTTGGCGTTTGATTTTACCGTAGTTTTAAAATAAATGATGCAGGGAATTTAAACTCCTCGGATAGAATGTGTAGATACTCTTAGTATTATATAAACAATTATCTATTTAAATGAATAAAAAAATGCCCTATTTTCTCAAAACGTTTTAAAATGGATTTTAAGTCATACATAAACCCCAAATGAATGTTTCTAACTTTACCAGGTGTATACCAAGCGTAGTGGTTTGTCCTGAGTTATGATTGGTCAATTGATTGCCAATCATCTCATTCCATCAATAACTATCAATCAAACGTGGTTGGACTAATATTGGATCCACAGCTGAAAACAGTTCCACCCAACGTTAGGTTAACGTAGTTTTGTTAATACTGTATCTCGATTGGTAAACAAGCAGCTGATTACAGACGTAATAACAATTACTTAATGTTAATTCAAAATGTTATTTTTTTTGCCAAGAAAACTAACCAAGGAATTGTTTATTTAAATTTATTTTGTGTCCATTTAATTTTGAGTTGGTAGTTTGTCCCACTTCCGCAACACATTAGAGAACTTATCTTACTGTATAGCATTCTTGCTTTGTACATTTGTGTTTGGATTTGTTTTTGATTAAAGGCACCTGCTATTTCCTGCACTTCACCACAAGGTAACTTCCTTAAACTGCATTGAAGGTGAGAAACTACAAATATACGATTTATATTTTGAGTTATCGCATGCTTATTATGACTGCCGTTTTTAAACATACACTATTAACTCCACATTTTATACAAAAATGTTATTATATTTCGATATTTGTTGGGATGGTTTTAGCAAAACACAAATGTTTTTTCTTCCAATTGCAAACAAGGTTTTGAATTAATTAAATATTAAAGTGTTGGGGTTCTTTATTCATTGTTTAACTACTTGAATTGTCACTTTAATTCCAAAAAGACGCCGGAAACGAACACTACTCACTAAATTGCATAGGTACACACATGATAATGATTTTATAAAAAAAAAAATTCATGGAAACATAAACATAATTGAGGTACTATCAAACTGCCTTTTGCCTAAAATTGGCTACAAAAGAACGTGAAGAGTGGCAAGTAAACCCTTCAGTTTGGAAACTAAATGCATTTCCATCACATCGATGAGTTGTAATGAATACCATTCGTATATACCTATACAACTTGGGCTATAAATACTAGATGGACGGTGTTGTGGCCGACACAGCAGGAGTGTGTACATTTGTATGTAGATCCCTTGTGTTCTGAGGTAATGTGTCTGTATTACTGTAGCTTTGTTACATCCTCTCCTTACATCTTAACTTACATACACCATACTACGTTTGAATTTGCGTACAACCCAACCATTGCCTCGTAATTTTGAAGTGTCTTTATTACAAATAAATACTGGTAATAAATATACGTTAACACTAATAACCTAAAAGTCAGCTATCCTTGTTTTGGTAAATTACTAAACCTCTTCAAGTACAAGAATCAGTTGGTCGACTTCTATCGATTTTGACAAATGCACTAAATCTTGACACACACAGAAATAAATTTTTATCCCCAGGTTGAACAAATAAAAACCTTTTTTGATAAGCTGAACGTAACGTAATGTATGTTTCCATTTCCAAACGACTATACCTTCAAATCGCAAGATTAAGTAAAACCTATTTTAAAATGTTGTTATCATCTTACACACTTAAATTGGAGTATAGCTATAGTTTAGCAATTGAATTACTACCTGTAAAAATATAATGATAATCTTTTTTGTTACTAAATTTACTCTCGGAAAGAAGATCCTGAACAGTAAAACAATCTCTTCCATCGCAAACGAAAATTAGCTTAAATTTTTTTTCGGATACGCCAAAAATCGAACCAACGCTATATAATAGCGTTTATTTGATACAGTTAGGAGGCTGTTGATGTTTTATTTTCGAATATGTAGTCAACTAATCAAGATTCACCACTGAATGCTGTTTGTGATTTTACAGCCAAAAGACCGCCAGTTGAAGAGACGTCAAGTTTCCTGCAGTCGCTGCTGGCCAGCCACGGCCCTAACTACCTGGAAAAGCTGTTTGGCAGCAAGGCAAGAGACGCACTGGCTCCTTTAGGTGGGGTGGATAAGGTGGCCATCACTTTATCAGGTAAATGAAAGTGTCAAATTAGTACTTACGCTTTTCACAAAACTTTCTCCTCAAAGTTACGTATTTTGGTTAAAACCCGGTATCCGATTTCAATCATATAAGTAACCGTGACATGTGCCTCCTTAACCTTCCAACTGTTTAAGGAATGTAAAACTACTTTTCCAATACACTACTTTGAGTTGAGATGTTTTCGTTATACGTTTACAACCTGAGAAACATCATATTTTCAACAGCTGTCTATTGTTTACTACCGAAAGTAACATTGTTTACAACCGAAAATTTTCCATGTCAACAACTTCAAAAATATTTTTTATTGTTTTATGAACTGTTTCTATTTTCAACAACTAAAGTAAATATTAACTTTAAAAGGCATAACCTTAAAAATTCTATGAGTTTTGTAAGGAAGAAAATAATTATTCTTTGTAGTGTAACGAAAAGTAACGTTCAAAACACGAGTGAAATTGGGTCTATACATATTCTCTACCATTTAAAGTGCTCGATAAATCGCGCACTTCAAATATGTAATGACTCACTTTGTACTCTTGTAATGAAATATACAATTTCATTTCAAAGTCAACTACTTATACCAAAACGAAATTCTTTATTCAATAGAGTAGTTTTCAAATTGTAAAGTTTTGTTAGCCTTTTAGAATTACAACAAATGGTTGAAAGAGTCACAAACTCTGATAAAGTGTGACACTGTCAAACACAGTTTGTATCTTACACACCATCAGTTACGTTTTTTTAAACTGGACATGTTTTGTAAACTATAGCATATTTGATGTTGTATAGTCAGCTAAGTACCGATAGAAAGAAATAATCATAATGATACACGTTATTCAACTAAATCTTGGTGACAAATCTTACTGCTATAATGTGCTATTTCCATTGTAAATGTTACGTTCTCACAAATACACTTTAATTCTTGAAGACAGAGATACTTTTCCCTGCCTTAAAGATTTTTTTTCCTTTTCGGTCAGGTAGTTCCAATTATTTCAGAAGAGATCCATTGGTCAAGACAATAATACATAGAAAGTTGACATTGCATACAAGGAAAATAAAAATGTGCTCTTGCAACAGGGTAATTTATTTATTTATTTATTTTACATATCAAAGGACAAACTCCATTTTTACATTCATGTAACAAAATAAGATGGAAAAAAACATTTGTAACAATAATATAGCATTGCTCTGGCCTTAGTGAAAATCGTGAAAATCGTGAAAATACATGCATTTAGAAATAAGAATGTACATGATGATTCAAGTGTAAATAAATAACATATACAATAAACAACATGTAGGCCTAAAAATAACATAAATAATAAATAGATAGTGAAATATACAAAAAAAAAAACAATACAAATAGACTATATTTACAGAACAAAAGCCTTGCCAAGAAAATCCCTGCATTTAGATATAATAGTGAACAAAATGATTTCAAATATGATAGATATTTATAACAAATCTTCCAAACTAGGGACTACGTTGAAGCTTCCTCTTCATCGAAGCCACACTGTCCAGGAAGAAGTCGACAGTCTCGGGCACGTTGTTGCCCTCCCTTTGCATGCGGATGAGTGCAGCATTCATCTCGTAGTTCGTGCGGTGATGCTGTCTAACAAACAGGTCTCTCGAATGGGCGCGTTGTGGAGTCCGAAATTGAATCTGGTGAAGCATATCAGGGCAGTCAAGTGAACCGTTAAGGAGCTTGTGGAAGACAACGAGATCAGCGATGTTCCTCCTGGTCTCCAGATGCTGAAGACCCAGCTCACGATAGATTTCATCACGGGACCTGGCGGTACAAGTCCTCACACCAATCATCCTGGCAAACCACAATTGCCACAATTGTTGTTGTCATTCAAACAACAATGGAAAATAATTATATCTCCCATCATGACGAACACCATTCTGTTGCAGAATCACAAACGATCGAAGACTTCGGCGCCGCCCTTCATCTGATGAGGTCCGACTTGGAGCATCTCCGCTCGGTGTTCATGGCAGTGGAGAATGGCGACCTCGGCATGCTGAAGAGCCTCGGCATCAAAGACTCGGAGCTCGGCGACGTCAAGTTCTTCTTGGAGAAGCTGGTCAACACGGGATTCCTGGACTAAATGACGACCAGACAGCAGACCTCTTAGTTTACCTTGGTTTAGACATAGAATAAAATATTTATACAAAAATAAGAAACATCGTGGAGATAATCATGTCTGTGTCTGCTCATCTTAGGTTTAAAAGTCTATGATTCAAGATAGGGTTGGAATTTCTTTAGGTATCTAGAGTTTGGGAAGTCTCCGCTTAGTCTGAGACCAAAATTGACAGTGACTTCCCTCTGTCAACGCAAAAATTTACTAAATATTTTATTTTGGAGGTTTGTCAGGCTTCTTTGAGATAAGAAGAGTTTGAGTAAAAATATAAGAGTTAAACAAAACTACAGTATTATATTATGATCAGGCGTATGAAAGCTATTCCACCAACGGAACAGAAACGAAAACATTACAGAATGTTTCTGTAATGCGATTCAAAGAGCAATAAAACGCGTTGCTTGGGCTACACTATCAATGTGAGGGTACGTTTTATAAACATTTATCGATATCATTTGTTTACTCTGGTTTATAGCAATCGTGCTTTACCTAATGTTTTAAGATCCCTTTACAACACTTAGTTTGTAAGAAAAATATACTTTGAAAATCCTAATATTTGATAGTAAAACCTGTATTTCTCAACTATTTTTGATCGTGTCGTAAATTTTTGACGCATCAGTGATTAGTAGACTGTAGAAATTACGCAAGAACTTTGCAAATATTTAGTTTTTTTACTATAATTTTAAACAGGCGTTTAGCTTAAAAAGCGCGCATTTAAAATCGTTCGTACGTAAAAAGACATATCATAAAGTATGTTTACAGATTTATACTAAAGATAGCTTAAACGTAGATTTTAAAATGAAACATATCAGACATTCTATACAACATTATGGTGCATTAGACTATTTGCATAAAATGTCATAGATGTATTAAGAAACCATGAGCTAGCCTATTAATGAATAGTTTAAATACGCGCCTTCAAAGTCATATCACGAAGTAACAAAGACATATCATCTCTTGCAAAAGACCTAAGGTTATATAAATACAGATAATATTTAAATAGCTGTATTATATTTGTTGGTGCATTTTACACGTTTAGGCTACTATTATGTAAGTGTAAAGCAGAAGTGAAATCTCATAGACAAGTTGATTTTGCTTGAATCCAAATGGTAGACCATTTAGAGAGTCAAGATATCTGAAGCAATTTATTGCAGATACTTCAATAGATCATATATTTTACTGGTTGGTTAAGCGTTGATGTATATCCCAGGCAGCGAAGGCTCTGCCCCACGGTCAAAGCCCCAATGGCCGTTTGGCCGAGCCGAATCCTCCACTCCACGTTTTAAACATCAAAATTCCACTTTTCTAAAGTATTTTTGTAAATATATTTACTCAGTTAGTTTTACGTGTTGTATGTGTATCCAAGTTTACGGAGGAACTTTTTGATTCCCCTCGTCAGTATTTCCCTGTACATTTAGGTGCAAGGGCGGTACGGTGCCTCCTGTACGTTTTTAAGGCTATTTCGTATTTTCGTCTCTTGGTGAAAAATATCACTTACACTGGAAACTGTGACGCACTTGATTTTATTGGAGCCAAATGGAGTATTTGCTACTCGTCTGGGTGTTTATAGTTTAAACGATTTTGTAATATATTCAGGTTAGATGGGATCCTTCGCTACTCGTAAATATACGTACATTTGTTTTACAACGAAACCTAAAAATGTGCACAAAAACCTAGTTTTTATATAGTTTAGACATGCTTTTTGTATGGACTAATTTAAGAGGTAAATGGGTCTAAGAGAGGCAAAAGTTTGAATAGATTTTTATTTCAACTATGCACGCCGAATTCGCACACCACACCTAATGTGTAGTATATTAGGATTTATTTAAAACATTTGACTGTAAGTCTGATCATTACATATCACTTTTGGAATATTGTCTGTGGTTTTAACATATCAAGTATAGGATAAGCTAGTGTGTAAGAAATGGAGAACATATCATTTTTTTATAAATATGGGATGTAGCCTAGTGTTTAGCTTGAATTTTATTATATTCGAAAAATATTTGCAACGCACTACTATGCTAAAAGGAGTCTTACTTTTTCATGTAAGAATTCTAAATTATACTTGTAATTAAGATATTTATTTTAATATTAACATGTGTGTTTTTAGTACAATTAAGAAATTGGCATCAGATTTTTTACGTAATTGATACTATTGCAAAAGGAATTGTGCAGAATATTAAACTATCATCGTTATTCAGATTGCATTAAACAAACCACACACTTGTATACGAATATTTTTTAATTTAAATTTCAAAATTTCAATTGTATTTTTTTACACAAACATTATCAAATTTATGTGTTTGTTAACACCCAAAATAAAACTAAGACAAATAATTGAAGTGTATTTATGTCATCAAATTATTTAAGAAATCAACAGTAAGTATATTTTATGTGTGTTTGTTGTGATACTTGGTCAATTATCCTACCATGGAATGCACTTTTTTCGTTTATAGAGGACTCACCTCATAAATACGAGTATTTAACACTTAACAATTTAAAAAAAAGTTACAACTCAAAAACATATTGTTTTAAACAAAGATTGTCTAGTCACTTCGGTAACGTCTTTTGGAAATATTTTCAAACAGAATCAGTTTGACTGTAAAATTGCTTGGCTAGTTGTTGTATTTTTATATTATAAGATATATATTGACTGTTGCTTTTGAAATCTATATGTATATGAGAATACTATTTTCTTGACTATATGTACTTGTGTATATTACTATTATCTGGTCAATGTTTTCTCCTTTTACCTTTGCTTGGGACCCGCTTTACGTGTAGTGGTAAAGGTTTAGGCCTGAGGCCTTGCAATAAAGGCCTGAGGCTCGGGGGGCCGCCTACCGTGCCGGCCTTGCCTAGCTAAGACACCAACATTTGCCCTTCAGCATTCGATTTTACAGTTTTGATCTGTAGCCCAGAGTGGACCCGATGTATATTTTGCCAATAAAGTCATTATGTTTACAGGCTCTGTGTTTTATTTTACTAGAATTCCTGGTTTTTCAGAATATAGCTATACAACGAAAGTAGGGATGTCTAAAGTAACATTTTAACATCTATAAATTAAAGTTGTTTGTAAAAATATATCTGAGATAAGAGAAAAGGAGTTAAAGCTATTTTTTTATAAACAATGCTTAAACAAGTTCCGATAATGCCTGCTCAGAAGCATAGAACAGTAATAATAGGCGAAAAATTCCTTAACCCAACAAAATTTGCACAAGCAAGGAACAAATGATAAATACCAAAAATGTTTACCTTTAGATGGAGTACATTTTGTATACAAAGCTTTTTCCTGTATCTCTCTCTAATAATTAAGCCACTATAGCCAAAAATACTGGGGGAGCGAGATGGTCAAGTGGTTAGAGCGCGGGACTCCGGTTCCTGGAGTCCCGGGCTCAAAACCCAACAAATCACCAATAGATTTTATCTAAGTGATAATGCCGTAACCCCTAGGTCTAGCCTGAAGTAATGTGAAAAACAATTCCGGGCTCGTGCCTAGCCTCCTAGGACAAAGAATTTCCAAAAGTACAGAAATATGCTGCCATTGGTCAATATGGCGGCCGTAGCACAGCTTCAATTTTAGGGGACTTTTCGTATGTTCAAAAAGAAGGTACACCCAACATCTGTACTAAATTCCTTTCTTGACGCTTGTGCTAAGTTTTTAATTTTATTTTCAAAACATATTTTTATTTTAAGGCTAAAATAATTTGTTTCCTTCGGTTTAAAAGACATGAGATTTTTTTCAATGAGCAATTTAGCCTAGATATGCTACAAAAATACATTCGTACAAGAGAAATTATTTAAATAAGTAACCTCGAAGCATTAACAAAAGTCAGTTTTTTGTGTGGAATTTAAATGCTATAAACATTACATTAACACTCTAAGATATGGCACTTTTAGGATGCTTGTAAAGTTTTTAACAATCTATATTTCGTCTCAGGAACCTTTTTGACCGGCTTTACTGAAGTTAGTTTCAAGAAAGGGGTTTTCAGTGAATTAATGAAAGCAATTATGTTTATTTCCAGCACATTCTGGCTTGAACATGATCTGGCGTACCTGATGCTTATTTTAAATAGGCTATAATGGTTTAGTCTAAGTCAGAAATGACATCCTAATAAGCAACACAACTCAATAATAACAACATATATAAGGGTTATGTTATGATTTCTATGAAGAAGAGGAATCTTCCGTTAAATATTCTGCACATTACTCGACAAAAACGTATATTACTAAGCTAGCTATCTGCATTCAGTATTTATGTTTATTATGTGTATTGCTACTTATTTGTGTTTTTCACTGAATTAAACTGACTACGTGATTTAAAAATTAAATTATGAGTTTCTATTAGAAAATGAATTCATAAACTTAAGACAAATTCTTTGTAGAGATGTAACGAATGTTCCATTGATACGCGGAGACAAACGCTCTCTCTGTTGATGACATTTGCATACCTTTGTCATTCAAAAGTTGATCCTTATAATTTTCAATTATTGCATACTGTATGCATTGATTAACTGTATTGCTATTAGATGATCAAATAGTAAACGCTGATTTTTTGGTGAAAGACGTAGTAACTTATCTTTAGACAAAAAATAGTAAGTAACAATTTAGTAATATTAACTTTGGTATATCCATAAAAAAAGGCAACTTAAACATGTACTAGTGTACCGGTTGCTCGAATTCGAGCAATTTCTAAGTATTACAGGCGTTATTTTAAAACGAATAACAGTAATTCGCTGGCTGACTTCCACCGCTCATCATAGTACCACCCAAAATCACGGTTATTATATTTGTTTCAAACCAATGAATGTTTTCTCTCTTTTTAGGTACAAATCTTGTTTTCTTTGCTATTGTTGAAATTATATTTACTGTTATTGTTGAAATTCATATATTTATTGTTATTGTTAAAACTCATATATTTATTGTTATTGTTTAAACTCATATATTTATTGTTTGTTGTTCATTTATATTTTCACTTACTATTCTTGTTTTTTGTTCTTGTTCATTGGTTGTTGTTTGCTTTGTGTACGTCCATTTTGATACTGCTGAAATTGTATATTTACTAAACTTACTGCATGTCATTTTGTCAAAAATACTTTTGTATGTATATGTTTAAGTTAGAATAAGTCATCTTATACAACATATTATTGTAAATTGGTTCTTGACCGTTGGAAGGTAAAATAAAAAAGTAATAATTTCCGATGACTTTAATAGATTCGACTCAAACATTATGGAAATACTCAAGATGTACATAACAGATCAATATAATCAACATTTCTTGTATTTATCTTATCATTTTCAAAAGCTGATCTTGTTTTTTAGTGTTTTCTATAAAAAGCCTTACTCATAGCCGCATTATAGCCGGTTGTCCATAATGAGGATTATAATTTCTAAAAAAAACCATTATTTCTATTTCTTCTCCTTGGTGGTCTTCTATGACTTTCCTATGTTTCCATAATTTGCAAATCGGCTCTTTCAATGATTACTAAGAAATGCAGCACAGTGTTAATTCAATTTAATTTTAATATATTAAATTATCCAGGCTCTCTCGCTTTTTTCCATTGTAACATTTACGACAACCCTAATTCAAATAGTAAATATTTAATTTCAACCAAGTCAGTAAATGTTTGTAGCAAACTGTTAAACTAGCAAAATTATTGACTATTTACAATTAACATATGTTCTTCTTCTCACTTTTAATTTCTGACAACAGCTGGATTTTCAAAACAATGTTTGTTTCCCATATTAAACTTATGGAGAAATACAAAACTTTAAAGGGCCCCAGGGCCTCACTCTCAAATTATTTCCCTAAACAGAAAGTTTCCTGCACAACTTCACGTTACGCTCTTTCCAATGACACCAAAAACATGACAATCGGTTCAGTAGTTTCGGAGGAGTAATTGTCACAAAAATCCTGCTTGCGTATTAAATAAGTAAAATAGATATCAGACAGTTTAATGATTTCCTTTTATAATTACACTGTAATGACAATCGATTATGATAAGAATCATTTATTTTAATTTTGCCAAAACTAGAATTTTTTAAGTAAACAACAATCAATTATTTGTTAACGATAAATATAAGGTGCAGTGAGAAAATGCCTCAAAATGTTTCATACTATGGGAAAATAGAGATAGAGAACACTCGAAAACACATTTTTGGAGCTGTGAATTTTCAAACAGTGCCTTTCAAAAAAGGGTTCGATGAATGCTCCACCTAACCTTGTCATCAATGCCTGGTGCAATGTATTGTTCGAATTGATCACAGATTGACACTATCAAGGAGGTATGACAGTTTTGTTATCAAGGTCTTTGCTGAGTAATAAGCGTTAACTGTGTAAAGAGGCTAACTGGAGACCCACAGTTAATTTTGGTGACGACGCTCACGCAACCTTGTTACAAAACAACATTTATTCCTAGATGATCAGTGATGAAGCTTAGTAATATATTTTACCTACGACCGTTTTTTAAAGTAGCCATTTCAGTCCAGTTCTTAGAATTGAAAAGTTTCACTTTACAGCTGTTTACTTTCATATCCGCATAGTTTCATTTCATATCCGCATAGTTTTCTCATATCCACACAGGTAACGGACCAATGAGGTTCAAGTATTGAGAGAAAAGAATTAAAATTGTAATGCTTCGAACGTCAACTAATCAGCTGATCAGCTGATCAGTTGACCAATTTAATTGTTGATCCGACTTGTTCATGTTGATACTCGCGTATTCTTAATTAAGTTGGTGGAAGTCCAAAAATAAATGAAATATTTGCCGAATTGTACCTGATACAATATTATTTATGGTTAGAAGGCTGCTAGCAATGTAATATTTAACGAAGTTTAACAAACACGATTACAGGAAATCAGCTGATTATACAACAAGTCGTTGCATCACTTTCAGTGGCAATGACAATACACGAAAACATAACCTCTCTAAAAAGTTATCAGTAGTTATTGTTAGTAATTAAATCCAGATTGATAGTAATTAAAAAACGGTCGTAGGTAAAGTAGTGTACGCAACTCGCGTTAATAGTCTTTACGCAATCGTTGCGTAAACTACTATTCCAGCTGTGTCACATAAACAATAAGAACTGGCTTCGTAAATGTCTTTGAAAATTTGTTTATCTGCATAACATCAATACATGGTATTATCGAATTTCTGTTTTGGGCTTAGCTTAATCAAAAGAGATCTTTTAACTATGGAACATAGTTCTCTATGTATGCTATGTATATTTGTTATTTGTATTTGAAATTAATTATGATTTCCCTCACTTACTGCTGGTAAAATACGTCTACCTTTAGTAGTTATTTGTTAACTTATCATGTTATGGTGACTAGCTAGGAAATGCCATACAATGAAAATATTAATTTCAAAAACGGTAGACCTATAATACTTTAACTGGAGACAAATTTTCTAAAAATGGATTTTTATCTAAGTTTATGAAATAATATACAAATACAAATAGCACTTCTAAAACTTAATCAGCAGATTCTGAATGACGTAATATGAACGATGTACAAGGCTCGTCTTGATTTTACAGTCTCTTGAGATGTCCCTTTAACATTGCGTTCATCTTTTCACTAACAAATTTTAAAATTCAAAATGTTTCAATATGATGGATAGTGTTTTTTCATTCTTCAAACCTGCAAGTTAAATAGTTCTCCTTATTTCCAACTAGTTAGAATTATTTTATTTGCTGATCCATTCGTTATATACTCGTTCAAATATTTCATGATATGTTGTTTTGCAAAGGTACTTGTGGTAAATCTTCATAATCCTGAATTTCCGGTTTTAAAAATCTACGAGCATAAACATTAGTATCTATACAATTAGGTACTGAAATTCGAACCGAAATAAATAAATTAAATCTGATTAATTTTAAATCATGAGTAATTTATTAGGCCACAAATAACATAAATATATTTAAGTAGCTATTCCAGTATATAAAGAAAATAAAATACAACATATTAATAGCAATATTTTCCTTAGTGAAAGTATTAAGGCTCGAATAAAACTAATTTTAATTCATCATCTTCCATCGAGAGTAAGCTGCTGAAATGTTTTATGTTATTTTCCTTCACTATCCTATGTTTACACATTTTGAAGTCTTTTTTTGCAAGGTAATTCAAATCTTAATAAATTAGAACGTATTTAAATTTTTGCAAGGTAATTCAAATCTTAATAAATTAGAACGTATTTAAAATTCTTATTCCAGCAAAAAGAGTATAACAAACTAAACATTTATAGAACTGTACACAAATTTAACAAAAATTACGATGAAATTATTACATGCACTGTAATTTTTGTTGTATTTATAATAATCCATTTATTACCACAATCAAAAGACGAATGTCACATAGATTTTATTAGCTATGACTATTCAAAAATTTATATTTACAGAAGGAATTGAAAGAACTTTCCTTAACTAAACTTGCCAGAACCCCTGCGATAGTAATATTAAACCCTGTATTTCACCACCTCCTACTGTTTCTCATCCTAAATGAAACAATTAGGAA
Organism: Macrosteles quadrilineatus; assembly: GCF_028750875.1. Classification (NCBI taxonomy): domain Eukaryota; kingdom Metazoa; phylum Arthropoda; class Insecta; order Hemiptera; family Cicadellidae; genus Macrosteles; species Macrosteles quadrilineatus. The sequence goes on from NW_026542597.1 coordinate 1,465,362, forward strand.
GACTTGTTTCAACTTGACCGCTCCTCTAGGGACAGATAATGTTTTTCTTTGGGTTTCTCATACATTTTTTATTGAATTTATATCATCCCTAGAATTATCTTAATAAATTATTTAAAATTAAATTTGATCACGTTTGGTAAATCTGTAATCATTTCAATTTTTGTCTAAAATAATATAGTAAAAAGATATTTTACTGCCATATATTTCTATGAAAAGTTAATGTTACTGATATTTAGACGTAAATTAATTTTAAATTTTCTAAACTAAACAAATAAACATAAAAATGTAAATAAACATGAAGACCATCCTAACTAGACATAACAGGGACCATCCTAATTTAATGATAAGTGTTGTTGTAAAAATATTCTGCAAATGATCGTAATATAAATGAAAGAACCGCATTATTCTCTGTTATGAAGACAAATGGAACAAGAACAACATTCATATCTTGGTAATGGAGACATGTCATTTGTAACATTTGGCTAGATTAGGTAATTCAGCTGCTTTAGTGTTTCTCTGACTTTTATATTAGATAGAACTGCTAGAATTAAACAGACGCCGTGTGGTTTTAATTTAACAAAGCGTATTAAAGTAATGTGTGTGACTTTTAGTCCTATTTCTAATAAAATCCAATATGTTACAGAATTGTTAAATTAAAAACATTTTAAATAAAAAAGGCTTCCAACACTTTTGAAATGCATAGCAAAGCTATAAACCTTTACAAGAATGTTAAAATACTTCAAAAGTCTACATTTATAACGAAAATCTTAAAAACAGGGATAAATGTATAAATTAACATTTCAACTGTGGACCCAACTGTCAAACTTTGCTTTTGAATTTTTGATAGCTTTTTTTGCAAAATCATTGATTTGAACGTAGGTCTTTTGGTATAAAACTTTTTGTTCTGAACCTAAAACAGTGCCTGACGTCTGATTACATCCCGAAATTATATTATATATATTATTATATATATATTATATATTATTATATATATATTATATATTATTATATATATATATTATATATTATTATATATTATATATATAATTCAGGAGTTGGTCTAATAGTTTCCAAATACTGCAACGTCTTGTGTTTGTTTGCAATTATATCAAGTAGATATAATACATTGTTTTAAATAATTGTTTTGTTATTTTGTAACTTAAACGTATTTTTTTAAAACGTGGATCCCTGCTGTGGGCTTATACCGATTTTATACCCTATACCCAAGGTTATATTTAGTCAGTAAGGGATATGTGGTCACCCACAATTAGTGAGGTCATCTCTGACATTATGTGGTGGTAACACACAAGCATCTCTTATTATCTTGATAGGGAATATCATGCAGGCACTATCAGTATTGTAAATATAGCCTGATATTCACGCTGAGATAGTTCCAGAAAATCATTGCAAGGAAATATTGTGTCAACAAAGTTTTGTTTGACGTATGAGCCAACATAACAACCGAAAAATTTTGTTTACTTGCTTCTGAGATGTGATAATCCCACGATTACTAGAAAAATACCGGTATGGATCATAAACATAAACAATTGACGTTTTTAGCCCAAAAATAAACATTATTTAACATTGCTTAAATGGAACTGCCAAAACATGTTCGATGCTATTACTATAGGATTCGGGCCAACAACGTCATTTGTTTATGTTTATGATCCATACCGGTATTTTTCTAGATTCCTGGATTATCCAGACAACAATTTAAAATTAAGGTCTACTAAAATAAACTACATCCTTTAACACTTTGCTGGTTAAATGAAAAAAAAAACACTTTAATTGTTACAAATGCAAAAAACATTATTAAAACAGTACCACCAAAAATTTATGACACAACTGTATGTCAAAAAACAAATTTCTGGAAATAGATTAAACCATCCACTAAGCTAAACAAGGTAATATGAAGCGACAGAATTGAGGTTGAAACCACTAATAGCGGCAACTCGTAGTGGTAGGCTGTGATGAGGTTGATTTCTCAACCCTTTTACTTAAATGCTTCATTAACTAACCAAAGGATTTTGTAACAAAAGGAATATACATTTATCTAACACAACATTTTCAGGACAGTTGTAGTTTTCAATAAAAATTAAATGTTTTTTTTATAATGGCATTAGTAATTCTTGACCTCATCCTATAACCAAAAGGGATTTGATAGCAGGTAAGATGCAGGATAAGTAAAGACAGATAGGATGTAAATAGTTAAGTATTTAGAACTAATCAAAATTAAAGTATAATAAAATAAATAGTACATCCTAATGGAATAATTGAGTAATGTTTAGTTACCATATGGAAGAAAATTGAAACTAGTATGTCATTTATTGTCAAATTCGTCGGCTAACGTCCAAAACCAAATTAAAACCCGTTTGAAATCATTTTAACGTCTTATATTTATTTTAAAATTTAATTAGTAGTTTACTAATTTTTTCATATTCCAACGTTACAGGATTTATGTTCAAAGTAACGTTTTACCAGTTCAGTTTAAAATTTTAAGTTCTAAAACTATTTTAAATATACATAAGGACATTGAATAATCAAACATAATAGCCGAATAGTTTACCTTTTTAGTTTGAACTTCTCAGCCAGAAACAAACTCAATTATTCATACATTCCTCCCACTGTCACACTAATATATCCTCAAATGTTTCAAGGTCCACTAGTCAAGCCTTAGTCTACAAAGCGTGCATTGTGTTATTTTTTCATCATCAAGTCAGACTGCGTTGTTCTGTGACAGTCTGTCTCTGCTTTATCAAATGGAACATTTTAGCTCACCAGTAAAGTCTACGCAAAATATAACAGGTTTTGACCACAACTTATAATGGAAAAACGATTAATTTAGTAAATGGAGTTGTAATTTCTTTTTGTTTAAGGTGAAAATTAATTTGTCTTATTATGTGTGAAATTTGTATTCACGAAAGGAACATTTGAACTACTTTTTTTCAATTATAATTCATTTTTATAGCCCCAGGATTGCGTAATATGACTAATAATGGTTAAAACATACCTTGTCAGACAATCCTTGACATGTTTTGTAGTGTCGAAAATAACTTGCTACATGTTTCGGTGGTTATTAAATTCCACCATCGTCAGGCACACAAAAGGATCCACTTCTTGAGGTGTCGTCAGAGTTGTTACATACATTTAACACAAACACAAAACACGAAACGATTAAATATAAGTTAACAGATAGGCCTATCAACTTATGCACGTACATTGCCGCGGGCAGGACTGGAAGTAGACTGAACCAGGTTATTAACTTTACTTTTTTCCTTTTTTGTCCTCAAATGTAGTGATTAGTTTCAATGGATGTTTTCAAATACAATAACAGTTTTAATTTTTAACGGCCCAGTGGCATTAACTTGCATTTTCCAAAATTTGATCAAGTCCACTTCAATAGAATCTCAATTTTATACCCCTTCTATGTAAAACATATTACCAAAATGTGGTTATGTATCGTAATGGTGGATTCAAATCAAAGATAAACGCGTAAATTTAACTAAGCTGGTTTTTGAAATGGGACAAAACTTTGAGGCTTAGAGGGAATATAATATTAATGGATATTAAAATGTATACACTGGTTTGTGAAATCGGTTGATTATTTAAGTAAAGCCGCATCTTTGGCAGGATCTTTAAGACATTAAACTAAATAGCCAAAAAGAGCAATCAACATTTATTTTGAAATTATTGTATAATTTTTTAGAGAAACCTTTGAGTTTAGCAATGATGCAAATTGATTGACCACATAAATAAGGCTTAAAAATGTAAAAAACAATTCACATCTGTCAATCTAACTTCATCGTCATCCAAGATGAACACAATGACAGTCGTATTGAGAATGATGCAAATAACGTTTGATAAGAGTTTATAAGGAAATTTTTATGGTAGCTAAAACGTTTTAAATCAAGCTTCTCACAAAGCAATTTCAGTAAAATGCATTACTTCTATGTTCGCTTTTATTTTCAACCCGTGTAAATCAGATTAGCTTTTAACGAAGCGTAGCTGGGCTAAAATATTGGACATTCAAATACAGTGGATAACGCTGCTATGGCGAAAATATAAAAATGTTATGTATCAGCTGAAAGAAAATATGACGTCACCTTTAATTTACCAGCAAGTTGTATTAACTATTTGGGAATGAGACATTTTAATCACAACTTAGCTGTGTACCTTGCTACCTATCGTAGTTGTAAATTAATAAGAGATCCACTACTAAAAACTTGGATACTATTTCTATCATTTATCACTGTTTATCATCATCATTATCATTTATTATCATTTATCATTGTTTTAGTTTTTCGTTGATCTTTAAACACATTGACAGTGCTACTCACCAAAGAAACCTGTAGGTGGACTCTGAAACTAGTTAATCACCATTTATTATCACACAACTAATTATCGATGATTGTCTGGATTTGAATCAGCTGTTCTTACACTATTACCAGTATACCATCCGTTCCATGGTAATAATGGTAATATACCATGAATAAAGTATAATTCACCTTCAGTTGCCCGACAATTTTTAATTTCAGAGTATAAATATAATTATGATGGTTCAATATATATTTTCAACAAATTTCCACCTAAAACTGGTGCATAAGCTAAGCAGCACATTGTGCTAAACAATAAAATAAAACAAGGTTTGATACGAATTTATAAAGAAATGCTTTATGGTAGCTAACAAGTTTTAAATAATGCTTCTCGCAAAGCAATTTCAGTAAAATGAATTGCATCTATTTTTGCCTTTATTTCCAACCAACATAAATCAGATTAGCCTTCAAAAAAGCGTAGCTCGGCTAAAATATAGGACATTAAAATACACAGGATAAAGTCGCCTCTACGGTGAAAATAAAAAAACCCATATCTTTCAGCTGCAGCGAAAATTGTGTAACCGGTATTCCCCTGCAAGTCGTATTAACCAATTGTGAATTTATAGCAACATTTTAATCAAATCTTTTTTGACAACTTTCTAACTTATCGTGTCTACTACTGAAGGTTTTGTTAGTATTTTTTTTTTTCTAAGTAGTCTATATTTAATATTGAAAGAGTGAATTTTTTAAGAGTAAAAGCTATTTCAGATCTAATAATGTAACATTTAATGGTTTTAGTGGTTCTCTAAATACAGAGATCAGAGGCAGCTCTCTTCAATTCAAACACCTTAAGACTGACACTAAGCTACTGAATTACGGTATTACCATACAACCAAAAGGCAAAGTTAATTGAACATTAGGATAGACAACCAATATAGCACCAATATAGCATCCATTCCTCGAACAAACAAAAATAATACAACATAAAATCCGTGTAGTTCCTCTTCATTTCCCACCATTTTTTTTTTATTTCAGGTTGAATAGTATTATTAGGATAGTTGGTTTAATGTAATATGTTTTCAACAAAAGTCCACCTAAAACGGGTGGATAAGCTAAGCAGCTTAACATTGTGCTAAACGACAAACAACCCAAGTTTAAGGAAAATACACACTGCGGTCATAATGTAATGATCCTAAACGCTGAGAGAACACAAGACAGAGTTATTGTTTACGATTATGGGCAGAAATGGGATCAACGTGCTGCATTCACCTCTGAGTAACACCTGCATTATGTTACCTCAACTTTGGTAGGTTGTGCTCAATACTGATAATAAAATCGTATTTTAAATTAACAGTTATTGTATAGGAGTTGTATCGGTAACGGTTTATCATTAAATCGATTTCAATCATGTACATCTCTTCTCAATTCCTCATATGATACAATTTTAAATGGTTGTTATATTAAATTAGTTGATAACTGTTTATTCCATGTGTGAATTTAATAGCTTATTTTCAAATCTGGTGGTCTAACGTGGTTTGAAAGAATCTATAATTTAGTCAAAGGTTATTCGAAGAGGTATTTCATATTAATAGCCACGTACAATAAGGAAATTGAGGAAGTTGAATTGAAGGAAGTTTTTTTGGAATTGAATATGTTTAGCTTCCACAAACAATATTACCACAACATTTTTAATTTTTTTTACCATATTTGAACTTGAATTGATCATATAAATTATTCGTCAAGCATTAGATTATAAAATTATCTAAAACAATGTTGAACCAATTTGTTTCCTGCTATCAAGTACTTAACTGTAAGGTCCAATTCAAATCCATACAGTTCTAAAATACAAAGCTATTGATATTATCCTAGAAATCGACATAGACATTAGCGAAGTGATGATTACCGAATTAAAAAGTATAACAATTGTTTAACTTCAAAACTAATTGCAAAACTAATTCAAAACTAACTTTTTGCTTATAAATGGATGCCATGAAAGTAGGATTGTGAAGTTCCAGAAAAGTTCCAAGTTAACTTTCAAAGTTTTAACAATCAAGTAGACATTGATTAAATTGAATATTTCCTAACTTTCAAACCTTCACGGCTTATCTATTTCTTAGTAATACAAATGTAAGTTATGTTAGACAGTGTTGTATTTTTTTAAGATCATATTAAAAGGTAATAAAAGTTTTTTTTTTATTACCATATCATACTCTGATATGTTAATATGATATTTCTCATTCAGAAACAATGCTCTAAAATAGTAGTAAAGAGTTCCGGGACACCCTGTATAATCAAAAGAAAATGTTGTATCTTTATATTAAACAAAGACAGTAAGAAACCACTTTTTCTCTTTTACGTATGTCTCTATGAAATTTAAATTTTTACAACTCATTTTTAAATTCTCGATTTTTTTAGATTTATGATATTTTCCAGTAATTTGACAATTTGCTAATACCATTAATATTGCTATTAAGTATGCGAAACTTGTCTTAAATCTTTCTAGAAATTTTGAAATCTTTGCCATCAAACGTGAATGTGAAAACGTGTAGCCAACGACATAAAATGTCCATAAATTACTAATTCCGTGGGATATTTTTGCTACAAGTTGGCAAAATTGGGTTGTTATGCATTATTTTCTAGAATGAGACTTATGTATATTTTAAATCTCTTGATAACTTAAAATTAGTATTTTTTTTATTTAACAAAACTCTTGGCCTGTACAAGAACTTCGTATTCTGTAATTTTAGAAGGCATCATTAGGCATCATCTATCTTTAAAAAATTAAAGAAATCCCTGCCAAATGAAAGTAAAGACTTGTACTTGTTTATTTTCCTAAGTAGGAAATAACTCAATAACTCACTAATTGAGGAAAAGGCAACTATGAAGCATGTTCAAAATCGTGTTATAATTACTGTAATTGGCTATTTGCAAGGTCAACATGATGCCACACATAAATTATGTTTACCATTAGTGCCGGCTTTAGCACATACAAACTAGAGTATCTAATACAAACAAAGTGTACACAATACAAACAAACGTGTCCAATCCAATACAAACTAATAATCCTGCCAAATCCAGAATTCTGTGATAAACTAATAACGTTTTCATATAATAGTACCATCATGATCTTAGTTTGTGTTCTTTTGCCTGTTCTTGCTGTATTGTGTTAAATGTTTTACCTTTGAAATTGCCATTTATTGTAACTTAATAATGCCTATCAGCATAACTAGTACCTTTATGGACGCAATTATACCCTTAGCAATATACAGTGTCCCTAACCACCAATTAAAATACTGTTTTGGGGCACTCCCATATTGCTAAGGGTATAATAATTTTGGTGGCAGTTTTACATTGCCTAGGGAACAGATCAAACTCTCTTCAACATATATTCGGGCAGCATCATTAATTTGTTACGACAAATCATTATTCTATTACTAGCTTTGTCACGGCAATGTTTGCAGCTACGATAGTATATTTCCTCAAGCTAGAGATCGGGTTTAACACGATACAACATGACGTCTTGGTTAATTGATGAGGTTGGTATTGATGTGTTTACATTGTTAAGGGAAATGCTTGTCTCAAACACTCAATACTCAACACTGTTTGTCTGAGTTGAGCTTCCCAAACTTACAAGCAGTCCTAATTAATGAGATTACCACTGTTAATTTACATTGTTGATTTAAATAATTCACAAACAACAAAAGTAATTTTCAGTGATTTTTTTTTAATTGCATAACATAAATGATATTTATTATCGTTAATTTTTTATGATCGTCAATAAATGACAAGATTTAATTATTATGCAAGATTGTCAACTCTTGTAAAACTGAAGGCCTAATTTACGTTTTCCTATCCACTTCAATATTTCCTTTTTTCTCCTTGCATTGCAATGGAAAATTTCCTCCAAGAATTGTTTGAGTAATAGGTATATAGTCAATGGTAATATCTTCATTCAAATATTTACAACATGGAAACATTTTCAAACATTAACATGGAAATTATACACAACATTGTCATCATTTATAAAACTGAAGGTCTAATTTACGCTTTCCTCTCCAGCTCAATATTTATTTTTTCCTCTTTGCACTGCGGTAGAAAATTTCCTTCACAAAATGTTTGAGGATGTTAATTCAAGCCTTTTTGGAAACTATACACAGTTTCATACTGCTAACACAGTGTGATAGTTTAATTTTTTAGGTGTGAAAAATATCTTAAACCAACAGATTGATAGAATGTTGCTGAGATGAATCAGTGTGAAATATTGAACTGTCAGAAACATACCGAGGCTGTGCAAAGAAATTGAAGAAAATTGGTTCTTGGTCCAAATAGAAATACGACCACGATAAAGTTGTTTTGTTGATTTGTATATTTATAATCTTTGGCTAACGCCCTTGTGATTTTTTCAAATATTATTTTAATAATAACATGTCATTAGTTGACAGAACCAAAAGGTTTGTTAACAGTGGCATTTCCGAGATCTTTAAGTGAGTAATACAACTATATTGTTCTTAAAGAGTTTTTTTAAATACACGCGGGGAAAACGTGTGAGTGAAACTAACATCCTGTAAGTAGGGAACATTACGTACTACGCAGTTTGACGTAAAATTATTTATCACGTTCGAACATTTATAACTTTTTGTAAACATCCTTGTGATTTTTGCAAATATTCTTTTAAGAATAGCCTGTCCCAAACAAAAGGTTACAGTAATACAGTTTACTTGATGAAAATTAGGTCCATTCCCTCCGTGTTGCTCCATTCCCTCAAAATTGGCTAAATTCAGTCATTAAGGTTCAACCATTTAAAATATCAATAGTAAATTAAAAGATATGTAATTAAGGGTGATGAAGGTAAATCATGTCAAAGTTTTATTCGAAGTTTTGATCAGTTTTTCTCATATCAGCCTACACAAGATTTAAAATTAATCATAACCAAAATGGTGGTATCCACTACTTACCAGATTTAAAAGTACTTAAACGTTTCTATTAAGGCCATAAAAGTTGAATTTTGTTATCTAAAAGTGTTGGCGGATGTGTAACTATTATATGCAACAGATGTAAAGATTAAAATGTTTCTATTTTGAATTGAATTGAAACTCTCTTTATTGTTCTCTTTACATAATATTACAGAATATTCACGCTATACTAACTAAATTACATGTTTCAAATTGTTTTGTGTCCTCTTCCCGTTACAAAGCACAGGTACAACAGCTATACAAAATAAATCACTGATAGCGACTGAGCCTACGCACAGACTTCCAGCCCATGAAGGCTTATTTCCCAATTTTTTTTTATATTGAACATTGCTTTCTGTGAATTATTTCAAGTTTATAAGTAAATTTTTGCGCAATAGTAAGTAGGTTTCTTTGTATTTTTTCCACTAGAAATGGATGTTCATGATTTCTATTGTTCACTTTTTGTAGGAAATAAACTTTATTTTGATTTGATTTGATTTGAATATTATAGGCCTAATAGGAAACATTTTTTTATGAAAAGTTTGAAGAATTTAAAATATTTTTACATAATCGCCCATCTTCATTAGCTATCTCTACAATAACTAATTATTGTTACTACACTTAAAATCCACTGACCAGTTTGTTAAAACTATTTCAAACATGTTTCTGTAAATGAGGCACTAATAGCAAGCAGTGTAGTAAAAATACGATTTTCTCATTTATTTTTGGGTTCCAATGTAATTGATTTTTTTATGATTTTTTTTTTTTATTTATATGGAGTCAAAAGACGTGGCTTAGTGCGGTGGCTTAGTTTTAACACATTCAAGATCACAACTGAACTGAACAACCAAACTGTCTACAGATTAGTCTCTACGCCTATAGTCAGCCATACCTTTACTTCTGAAAACGATACATTAGAGAAAAATTGATACATTATACTTCAATGTTTGGCACTGAAATATGTTGCTTTTAAAGTTATGCTAAATTCTGAAATAGCTTTATTTGAAATTTTACAGGAGCTACAAGCTACAGACGTGTTATAGAAAGTACTGTTGGGAGCCTAGAGCACTTACAGTTCCCTTACAACGGCTTCAATATGCAATTAACGCCGGCCGTTTGTGAACCTTTTGCATTAGCTTCGAACACCATCAACGGAAATTACGTTGCCGGGTGTAAAATAATATTTACACACCCACATGGAATTCGCCTTAATGTGTTAAATTATTTCATAATGCTAACACTATGTTTTCGTCCTAATTTTTTTATCCTTTGCTATACCGTTTATAAAGACATGTCATGCATGTTATGTGCAAGTAACAGTTCTTATAGTTATGGATGTATTAACTGATGTTTTTGTCCTATCCACACAACCCAAGCTACTGTATTCATCACCTACTGGAATGTGACATAATATTGTTTGTTTTAGTTTATTTACAATTAATCCAGCAAGACTATGTATTTGAGTGGTATTGTAGCATTTTGTAACTATTATTTCAGGTGTTACGGTTCGGTACAAAATTTATCACAGGAATATCAAACACACCAAAACATTACAAAACTCATGTTTGTTTTCCTACTACTAGTTAATATTTCATGTGCAATCTGTCTACAAATCTTCGAGCATCCAGAGATGTGTTTGTTTACCAAATATTGATGTTTCGATATTGCAACACTCTTGAACAAACTGTTCGTTTCTGGAATGGAATCAAAATAGTGGGTGTGTAAATATTGAGTTCAACAATGTAGTTTTAAAGTTCTACTCAGTGTATGATTACAAGTTTCCTAGAGTAAATTGTTTGCTGTTATATTTAACAACATAGAATTTTTAAGATGTATTTCACTCTTCGTTTTATCCCACTCTTAGAAAGTTTTCACCACACTATGACGTTTTTAGCTGTTTTACATACGTTAATTGGTGGCTGAAAGTTACGTTTTGTTGGCCATGCCAGCTGTCGTCGTTATTTGGGGACCGAGCAGGTTTTTACATCCCTAGGGCCGCAAAATCAGCTGCCCGCTTACTTAAACACAATCAGTATCCATAACATTGCAATAGAATTGTTTTATTGTCACCGTTGTCTAGCAACTATTTATTATTATTTTTGCTAAAATCCTCAAATGATTTCTTTGCATAACCTTAAAATTGTAGTTGTGTTGGCTATCAGTGTGCATTATTATTGTAGTGAATAGTGGTAATAGGGTATATTGTGGTGAAAAATAGTGTTCGTACCACGGACCAAAATGGTTTTGCAGCTCTCGATCGTTTTAAGTTCGAACTTTAAAACTATCTCGAGCCGTCAAAACCCAAATTTCGGCCCTAGGTACGAAATATACATTACGTATACAGTATAGTTGTATATTTCAGTGTTACACTTTCAATACTTCGATTAAAAATGCAGATCGTTATCACATTTCTTGCTACAACCGCAAACTTTCATCTAGACACTTTTTAATTTTCAGAGTACACATTTTTGTGTTCTTATTGTTAATTTTAGTGAATGTGTGTGTGTGTGTGTGTGTGAGAGAGATAGAAAGAGAGAGAGAGAGAGAGAGAGAGAGAGAGAGAGAGAGAGAGAGAGAGAGAGAGAGAGAGAGAGAGAGAGAGAGAGAGAGAGAGAGAGAGAGAGAGAGAGAGAGAGAGAGAGAGAGAGAGAGAGACGGAGAGAGAGGGAGAGAGAGAGAGAGAGAGAGAGAGAGAGAACGAATATTTTATGTGCATCTGTCATACTGCATTGTTTTTTTATTTTTATTTCACTCAAGCCGAACACAACGTGACCTGTATTTTTCGTGCAAGTCGTACGGTCATACTAACAATTAATGTTAAAATCTAAATTATGAATATTTTACAAAATGTAATTTCAAATGTATAAAATAATCTACTTTCATTAGATATTCAAATAAAATAACTAGTTACATGAAATATCTACAACCAACAATATAAGAATTCCCTTTGGCTAGGGACTTCAACAGAGGTTTTCACCTAGGTAAGGGAATAACACGTGCATCTCGTTTCTTCTCATTAACTTCATAATCCTTTCACACTTTCCCTGATATTAGGCCGCTCTGTCCATTACCGTAGTTTTTGGTTACCCAAATTTCTGGTTGCTCTTAAATGAATACTTGAATACTGTATATCAGATCAAATTTTTTAATGTATTTAACTTTACTTTTGATAATTTTTCCTCCTGCTAAGCAATTTAAATCTCTTCGTACGTAGTTATTACTTCACTAGCTCATCAAGTAAAGAGTTATTCTTTGATAACTGAACAAGTATGTTTTGCATTCAAGAATAAAATCCAACTGCATTATAAATTAATAGTAGGCTACCAAAAAAAAAGACATAGTAGATTTTACCGTCACAAATTCCCGGGGCAAGTACATTCTGGACTTTGCTGCCAGAGCCGGACTCGTTGTCGTCAACGAGGGCAACACGCCAACTTTCCGGCGCTCTGGGATGCGGGGAACGATCCCAGACATTACCCTTGCATCTGAGTCTCTTTTGCCAAGGATCAGAGCCTGGAGAGTCCTGGAGGATTACACGGCCAGTGACCACCAGTACATAATTTTGATGTCCTGGATGGTCATCAGAGATGAGTAGCCGCGTTTCGTCAAGTTCGATGGAATTTAAAAAAAATTGAACGTGGCAAAATCCAATGAAGCATCTTACGAGGAACGCCGGTGGTTCCTCCCGCATCTTTAATACCATATGTGACGGTGGTAGGGAAAAGGCTCTTTTGCGCATGACTATCGCGCTCGTTACTCTATAGGCCTACATTTGCTATGGTATTGAGTCGTATGCAGTGCATACCTTCTGCATATTTCAGAAAATGGTTATCTACAGTTCAACAATAACATTTACTATGAACCCTTTGTAGATTTTCTTATTAAAATATCAACAAGCAACTAACAAAACAAAACAAAAAAATACATTACTGCTACCAAATGTGTGAACCTTGGTTTTGTTTGAAAGCAGAGGATGTTGAAGTGATCAATCTGTGTTAGTACCACTTGCTGCTGAAAGAAAAATAATAAATCTTGATCAGGTTGGTCTGATCTGAAAACCATTTCCACACTGATTTCATTAGTAAGTCTAGCCAATTCAATGAAGTTCCACTACTATAGTTCGGCCACTTAGAAAGCGACCTCCTCTAGCATTGGTTTAGCATTAGCGCGCAGGTCGTTTTCTAAGCGGCCGAACTATAGTACACACTGAGCTTTCCACCAGGGAGAGACGCCACAGGACAATCATTAGCTTTGTGAATTAAAATTTGGCAGAGTCGTCCGGTGGGGTCAACAGCTCACCAAAGTGCAAGAGAACTAAAGATTTACATAGAAAATTGAGACACATTTGTTATATTCATGTATTCATATATCCGTTGAAAAAAACACTAAACACTCTTGATTTTAAATTAATAAGACATCACAGGTTGAGCTTTAAATTAAAATTTAGTTTCGCTAAGGCTCTACACTAGATATTTTAGAATATTCGTATACTGTTTTCAAGTTATTATTTAGGATGCAGGTCTATGGCTTTTATTTTATATTTTTTAACTGCTGATTTTTAACGTACTAGGCCTACTTTTAACCTCAACACTCCTCCATAACAATGTTATATCTCGTATTTCTCGGCCTCTCTAGGATCCATTGTTCCACATCTAATTCCTGACTCGTTCATTATCCGCTCTGCTGGTTCTCTTAAACACTTTGCTGGATAAATTGTATTTTCATGTTTAGAACTTTACAAAATCTTTTCGTTTATATTTGTTTATACATTTTACAAAATGAAGAATATTCCAATTATTTTAAGCTGGTTCGACATTTAAATTGACAATCGGAAACAGATTTGAGACTTGGTAATTCAATTATACTCCAAAGTATTGTGTGGTCTTGTACAACTAGATCACATGCATTCTCTTGCTGAAATTACTTCATGTTGTAAATATGTTGAATCTGACATTTATACTGTATTCGAGTAGGCTGAAGTTTACCTTGGTAAAGCAGGAACATATACAATACGTAAAAAATAAATACATTTTTGTTACAATCTGCAGCAGAATCCTACTAACATCATTTTACCGTGTGAAGCTGAGCGTTAATGATATTTATACCTTCAGGTTTTACATTGCAACATTATATTTATTGATGGTTAAAACGTCTTAAGCTATATTTACGTATACTTTTTTCTATATCACTTCCAAGTGAGGTATATACAGGGTGTCCCGGAACTCTCTACCAATATTTTAGGGCATTGATCCTGGGTAAAAATCGTACCTAAATATCATATTTTTACTGTCCGAAAGTCCTTAGTTACTCACACAGGCACCATTTTGTTTTTTTCAGTTATTAGTTTTTTTCTAAAGAATGGTTAAACATACGAAATAGAAACTTTGTACAAACATTTATGCCAACTAGACAAAGCTACAAAAAAATTATGAAGATTATTTAAAATTCATAAAACAAAATGGCGGTCATTTAAAATTTTCTTTCTTAAATAACTCAAAAGCCATTGATTTTACAAAAATTTTAAATGACCGCCATTTTGTTTTATGAATTTGAAAAATCGTGACAATTTTTTGGTAGCTTTGTCTAGTTGTCATAAATGTTTGTGCAAAGTTTCCATTTCGTATGTTTAACCATTCTTTAGAAAAAAAATAATAAGTGAAAAACACAAAATGGCGGCTGTGTGAGTAACTAAGGACTTCCGGACAGTTTAAATATGATATTTAGTCATGTTTCTTACCCATGAGCAATGCCCTAAAATATTGGTAGAGAGTTCCGGGACACCCTGTATATCACTTCCAAGTGAGGTATATAGATACAGTCCGTGTTACTCAAAGTGCTGCTGATTGTCCAGGATACATCCAGAACACATTAGTATACTGATGGACGTAGGAACACTTAGCTCTGTGTAGGGCTGCGTTGGTTGGTTACTACATTGCTAAACATGTTTTAAGTACATCCACTACAACTCTCTACTAGTCAATATGTTTCATTTATTCTCCAGCTACTTAATTTAATTTACTCGATGACTTCACTTGGAGATTAATGTATAATAAATATACAGGTCAGACATAAAACTATCTTCTATACCTTAAATTTACTATCATAGTCTTCGATAATCGATTAAAGAACACTATATTTTCCAAATATATTTTTCGGGGTCTTTTTGAGTCACAAAATATTAAATATTGCTTTCTAATTTTTCGGAAATATGTAATATGATAATTATGGCCTGGTGTTTTGGAAGCGATTTAAGGGAAATCCAATAACTTATCTTTTGGAAAATTCCATATAGTGTTCTTTTATTTATTTCGGCCAAGAACAGGGTCATGCCATAGAAAACTAAGTAGGAACACATCACATCACAGCAGTTTTAGTGAATTTCCCTTTAGGGAAGTAGCTATTACCGTCAGTCTCATGGTAATACTTAGCCCGGGGCCGATTTACTTTATCATTTTCATGTCCCCAGAGGCCGAAAACAGCATCGTTCAAAATGTTATATGTGTCTGTGAACGCGATAACTTGAGTAATTTTTCTCCGATTTTGATTTGAAATTTGGTTTAAATGTGTATGGTGGGATAAACTTGAATTAGTTTGCGAACCAGCATGATCGTGCCATGGGAACGGGGATTTACGGGAGGTTTTTGAGGTAAAAATGGGGTTTTCTAATTTTTCACCCTCAAAACACAAAATTTCCCAATTTACCTTTAGACCATTTAAAAAAAGAATAATTTAGTATATCAAAGTGTTTTTGTACGGTTATTGGTTAAGGGGTAAATTTAAAATTCCCATGTTATTATTATGGAGAATATTATAAAATGTTATAATATGCTTGTTTATTGATGTATTTGGATAAAACGTGACAATTTTATTTATTTTATACTCTATTTATATTTGACTAAAAAACACTTTATTACCCTTCCTGTTGCAGCAAACCTATGTAATTGTTAAACCTAATGTTATTTCAATAGATTTAATTGAAACTCCAATCGGGCAAATGGAAATTTGCTTAGTCTGCAGGTTTGCTGCAGTGGGGGTATTTGTTTTACCTGTCGTAGCTTACATTATTTAAGCGTAAATTTTTGTATGATAGGTGAAATTTTATATTATAGTAAGATAATCAGCTTAAAAAGTTATTTTCCTAGTTCTGTTATGTTTATTCTTTTATGTTTTGTATTTTGAGACTTGAATACGTGGAAAAATAAGTTTTTACGGTTATGTAATGGTGAATATAGTAAAAAGGAGTATATAACATTTGATCCCACGGGTTTGTTGTAAATAGAGGCTGGATAAGGTTCAGATTGATCATCGGGTTCCATGACGTCATTCACGAGTCCGGTTTGATTAGCAATCAAACATAATTTGATTAACATTGAATCAGTCACCGAGCTTTACTCTAACTGAACATCAGAACCGCCATTGTCTAATTTCATCTCTCCATAATCAATTCCCACATTATTTCATATATTTTATATTTTGTGTAACATATAATTTACCTCATTTTTGATTTCTGTAAAAAGGACAATAGTTGTTTTGGAATTTCATTACTAAATTATAACAATGCTAGAATCTATCAAATAGTGTTTTTATGAGGTAACTGATCTTACTTAAATACTTAAATTAGGCAATAAGCATATGAGTGTGAAAATGCCTAAGTTGTTAAAGACTTGACCTATCTGCAGCTCCTTGCTAGGGCCATAGGGCGTCCAGAAAAGCTCCATCCCTATCTTGTGCTGGGTCCCTAAGCTGACCCTAAGTTCTTCCTATGGTCACATCCTAATTCTCCAGGTGCAAGGTCTTCCTCTCTTTCGCATCTCTTGCAGGCTCCACTTTAACGCCTTCTCAATGGCAGTGTCGGGCTTTCAAGCTCGCTTTCAGTTGTTCAAGACACTACAGTAAAAATCAGATAAGATTAAAAAGAAACAATTAAATAATGTCATTCTAAACTACGTCAATTGTAATTTTATAACATTTTCATAACATAACTGTGGTCTATCTTATCCAAACATTATTTACATTTCAATAAAACACCATGTATTTCAAATTAAAATAATATTAATGAAATGATATGAAAATAATATAATGCATGATGATGGTTGATGAGTATTGCAGTGCCCCCTCCCCCCCTACAGATTATTGTATATAATATTCACAGAATATTGTGTAAGCTCAATATCAGCTGTACAGACACAAAGCAATGAGCTTCAGAATAACATAATTACCATAGTGTTGCCAAACTAATCGAATGATTGAATACAAATGCTTATATTTGCAAATCATAATAGGTTTATTGTAAGAATTTTACAAAGATATTTTTAAAAGTCATTTTCAAGGTACATACTGAAACTTTAGGCCTCTACAGTCATAAACATTTTAATAAAGGTGATTAATAAACAAATCATTTAACTGTCTTCCTCTAAAAATGTGCAAGAATAGCAACAAAAAGACCTCACGTGTAATCGTAATTCATATACTGTATATATTGATGCTTGGAATATTTTTCGACACGAATGCTGTTTTTAACAACCTTTTTCTTAAAACAAGAAGAAAGGTAAGTAATTGTGTTCATGAACAATAGAGGCTTTATAACTTATTCTATAATATCAGTAATTTGAGGATATTTTATCACAAGAAGTTCTGTTGGTATCATTACCTAAATGACATTTTAGTTATTAAAAAATAACTAAATCTACTTGACAACTATAGCGTTTAAAGCTCTCATAGAAACTTGTTTTTTACCACTGTTTGTCAAATTTAACCAATAAAACTTTTACAGATCGAAAACAATGAAAATGCCTCTCTCACAATATACTAAGGAAAGCGTATGAATCACTAACCTATAATGTATTGTTCCTTCTACACAAGATAAGGTAGGCTTTCAATATGCAAATGGACTGCTATTTATCTCTTTACATTTATCACTATATTGATTTCCAAACCCACGTACGTGGAATATTTATGGTACATCTTATTTGTATTACACACTATGGCAATGGCAACATTTTATTTAAATAATACCCCCGCCGCAGCAAACCTGCAGACTAAGCGAATTTCCATTTGCCTGATTGGATTTACAATAAAATGTCTCCTTAAAAATATCACTTTTATTCCCTATTTAAACAACATTAGTTTAACGAGTACTTAGGTTTGCTGCAACAGGGAGGGTAAAAAGGTGTTTTTTTTTTTTGTAAAATGTAATATTTTAGTATAAAATTAATGCATTTTCCAAATTTGATCAAAATATGTTCATAAACAAGCAAACTACAACAGTTTACTTATTCTCCATAGAAATAACATGGGAATTTTAAATTTACAGATTTTTTGAATTTTCTCCGTAACCATTAGGCGCATATTAACGCTTCAATATACTAAATTATTTGTTTTTTAAGCTCTACAAAATGGTTTGGAAAGAAATTGCAAAATTTTTAGTTTTTAGGGTAAAAAATGGGAAAACCCAATTTTTACCCCATAAAACCTCCCATAAACCTCTGTTCCCATAGTCCGATCGTGCTGGTTCGCAAACTCCTTTGAATAAACGTAGGTTTACACGTTTGTACCTAATTTCATCAAAATCGGATGATTTTTGCTCGAGTTATCACGCTAACGGACACATATATAAATATATATATAGCAAAACGAAAAAGAAAATCGGTCCCGGGTCCAGGTCTTACCATGAGTACTACGGTAATAGCTTATTCCCTATATGGGAAATTCGCTAATAAAAACTTAACAGCATTTATTAGCAAGCATTATTTACATTTATGAAAATATACTGAATCATGTAAATTTTGGATAAATCAATGTTGAATATAGGTGATTGAAAGTTTTAAGTGTAAGGATATTGTGTTTTTTAGTAGTTTGTAGTCAGCCTTTGGTTGAACCACCAATGCCACAGGATTGTATACTTTATCTTACAAATACTATGTATTATTTCATTTAAAAAATGTACGATAAAACTACAGAATAAGATATATACACCAAGTATTAAGACCTCGGGCTACCACCTCTAATCTTTATCGTTCAAAGATAAATAGTCAAGAATGTTTAGGTAAAACTTGGTCACAGCGGCAGCTCTAGTGGTTTCTGAAGTTTAAATCTCCGTGAATTTAATTTCGTCGGATCACGATTGAGTTTAGTTAGCGTTCAGACATTACAATGACCAACATTTTATGCAAAAATCAAATATTCACATTTCATCAGCGATAAAGAGTTTTTCACACAATGTTTGTGCATTAAGAATGAACCTAAAATGTATTATGAATGTTTAATTGTGTTTGGGTTTATCAATTTAACACCCAGACAGATCCACGAAGGTAAAGAAATACAACAAAATTTAAATAAATAAAAAATAAAAATAAAATAATTATTGTAGTTCAAATTTGTTAAAAATGTAATTATTTAGCTCAATAACGTGGTTTGCATTTTATTTTCTTTAAAACTTATTTCACATTTTCAGACATTTTTAAACCGTCATAAATAATGTTTTTAATATAGTTGGGATGGTATTTTATGCATGTTCATTCATTTTATGTTGATTAGTTAACACCTAGATTAGTCATAAAGTCTTCCCACTAAATCTACTGATCTTGTCAACTTGGCAGGGAAGTTTGCAGACCGAGTTGGTGGCAAAACTTGATATTCTTGGGTTAAAACCACTTGAAGGATATTACTAAAAAAAATATGACGACGCAATAGTATATGTGTTTGTGTGGACTGGCTTGTCTGCTCAAAACATAAAGTTATTTTAGATTGTTGAATACAGTTTTGGATGATTTTAAACTTAAAACATAAATATTTATGAAAATGGATCTTATCTTACAACATTTTATTTGTAGCATCATAATTTTAAAAGTTAATGACATGAATTTCTTAACGTCAATATACACATTGGTACTTGGGACTAAAGCTGTAGAACACTTTACAAATTTAAAATCGTTCACCTTATTTTTAACAGGAAATGTCAATGTTTCATTGTTCTATAGTAAATTAGTAGGTTGTTAATGATAATTAACATAATATTCCCCTTGCTTACCAGAAATGTTACTCACCATGTTGGTAGTTTACAATGATGAATGGCCGTGTTACTCTGAATGCCACAGAAACAAAGAGAGTTGTGTCGGTGTTAATGAGGAAAACTGCTTAATATATATTGTTTAATACACAAATAATACTGTATTTTGGATTTACTGATCACAATTCATTTTTCGTAACATTGTAACACAATATGTATTTTCTTGAACAAACAACAAGCAGGGAAAGATTGTTTTTTGAATATATAAAGAGGTTTTATTAAGACGCAAAGACTGTTTACTGTTACTAATAATTACTATCAATATATTTTCTGTTGAGTTTCACTTCCACAAATACATTAGTAGCCTAGTTACAATGTAATGCCTAAAAAATATTGAACTAGCAACCGAATCCAACGATAATAATAAATTAATATTTTTGTTTGTTTGTAAATTATCTATAACCGTGTTCTTAGGTATCAATTTTTACATGTTGTGTTTGGTTATTACATGAAAGTTTTTCATTTGTATTTACATATTATAAAACTTTATAATGCACTACATTTTCATTACGAATTCCCACACTATAACCCATCCATAATAACCACCATGCACCATGACTAGAGTAACTGTCATACAACCGATAACTATACATCGATATTTTCAAATCAACACGGGCATCGGTTGCTACAATATTTTCCTATAACCGCTAACAATAGCACACACAGAACTTACAATAGGAATAGGTATCTGCAACGGTTGAAACGATACTTTTCTGATTTTTATATCCCGATATTGTCTCGATAAAAGTATAGTTTTCAATGGTTTTTATTTGAGTGAATTCAGATAAACACGATAATTTTGCATTATTTAATGCTTCCACCTATTCAAACTAGTTTCACATCCGTTAATGGAAATTTGTTTGTACTAAATTGTTACGCCTTCCGATGTTTAATTGACATCAGTATTTTTTTCACAAAGCAAATGTGGTGGAACAGAAAGGTTTAAAGTGGGTGATATCCGAACTTTCGCATTTATTGCCCTCCTAGGACCGCTTTAACTAACACCGATATCGAGGTACTGGAAGATAGGGATATCTCTCTAGAAATATATTAATTATCTTAAAAAAGTTAACTTGTAAATAGTTATCAAGTGGCAATTATCTGCACCAAAGATTTCCAATTAGCACCCATTTGTGCAAAATATGTATTTATTTATAAAAAAAATAATGTCTAACGTAATTTTTTTACTAGATAAATACAAATCCGGAACTGACGTTACATTTGATTTGACTATTCTTAATTATATCCTACAATATTATTATGATAGAAATAATATTCCTGTGTATACGGTATTTGGGTAGGCATAGTTGATGTACATGTAACATAGATAATAAATCCAATAGAGAGTTAATATGTTGTGCACAAGTAGGCCTAATAACTATGGACTTTAATTTGTTCAGCGTGAAAACTCACAATTTTTTTTATTTTATTTTTTTCCTTTATTCGACCAGATTTACATAGATTACATGCATTGGTTATGTCAATTATAGTAAGTTTCACATTTACCATTATGTTGTGTTCCTTATTCACTACGAAATTTTTCTTCTTATTTAACACAAGTTTTGTGACTACAACCGTATTACCTATTTTCATTGTTCCCTATGAACTGTTCCCCTTTCAGTTTGACTTTGCATTTGGCTTTCAGTTTGGGTGACTTTGAGTTTGCTTCGAGTTGTGCTTTTGGTTTTGCTTTCAGTTTGTGCTTTCGGGTTTGCTATCAGTTTGGGAGGTTTAGAGATTGCTTTGAGTTTGGGCTTTCGGTTTGATTGGCTTTGAGTTTGAGTTTGAGTTTCAGTTTGGGAGGCTTTGAGATTGCTTATTTTTTTCAGTTTGACTTGCAATTTGGGTGACTTTGAGTTTGGACTTTTGTTTTGCTTTCAGTTTGACATTGAGTTTGGGCTTTCTGTTTGGGTGGCTTTGAGTTTGGACTTTCGTTTTGCTTTCAGTTTTACTTTGCAGTTGGCTTTCAGTTTGGATGACTTTTAGTTTGAGTGGCTTTGAGTTTGGACTTTCGTTTTTCTTTCAGTTTGACTTTTGCTTTTGGTTTTCAGTTTGGGAGACTTTGAGTTTGGACATTCAGTTTGGGCGGCTTTGAGTTTGGACTTTCGTTTCGCTTTCAGTTTGACTTTGAAGTTGGCTTCACATTGAAAGCCACATTGAAGCCCATCCACATTGAAAGCCAAATGCAAAGTCAAACTGAAAGCAAAACGAAAGTCCAAACTCAAAGCCACCCAAACTAAAAGTCGTCCAAACTGAAAGCCAACTGCAAAGTAAAACTGAAAGCAAAACGAAAGTCCAAACTCAAAGCCACCCAAACTGAAAGTCGTCCAAACTGAAAGCCAACTGCAAAGTAAAAGTCTCGATAAAAGTATAGTGTTCAATAATTTTTATTTAAGTGAATTCAGAGTAACATAATAATTTTGCATTATTCAAACTAGTTTCACATCCGTTGATGGAAATTTGTTTGTACTAAATTGTTACGCCTTCCGATGTTCAATTGACATCAGTGTTTTTTTCACAAAGCAAATGTGGTGGAACAGAAAGGTTTAAAGTGGGTGATATCCGAACTTTCGCATTTATTGCCCTCCTGGGAGCGCTTTAACTTACACCGATGTCGAGGTACAGGAAGATATGGGTATCTCTCTAGAAATATATTAATTATCTTAAAAAAGTTAACTTGTAAATAGTTATCAAGTGGCAATTATCTGCACCAAAGATTTCCAATTAGCACCCATTTGTGCAAAATATGTATTTATTTATAAAAAAAATAATGTCTAACGTAATTTTTTTACTAGATAAATACAAATCCGGAACTGACGTTACATTTGATTTGACTATTCTTAATTATATCCTACAATATGATTATGATAGAAATAATATTCCTATGTATACGGTATTTGGGTATGCATAGTTGATGTACATGTAACATAGATAATAAATCCAATTATAGAGAGTTAATATGTTTGTGCACAAGTAGGCCTAATAACTATGGACTTTAATTTTTTCAGCGTGAAAACTCGCAAATTTCTTTTTTAATCTTTTTTCATTTATTCGACCAGATTTACATAAATTACACAGATTAGACTTTGAGTTTGGGATTTCGTTTTGCTTTCAGTTTGACTTTGAGTTTGGCTTTCAGTTTAAGCTACTTTGAGTATGGACTTTCGTTTTGCTTTCAGTTTGAATTATAGTTTGGCTTTCAGTGTGGATGACTTTAAAGTTGGCTTTCAGTTTAGGTGACTTTGAGTTTGGGATTTCGTTTTGTTTTCAGTTTGACTTTGAGTTTGAGTTTGGGCTTTCAGTTTGGCTGACTTTGAGTTTGGGTTTCAGTTTCAGTGACTTTAAATTTGGCTTTCAGTTTAGGTGACTTTGAGTTTGGTATTTCGGTTCTGCTTTCAGTTAGACTTTGAGTTTGGCTTTCAGTTTGGGAGGTTTTGGGATTGGCTTTCAGTTAAAGTGCCTTTGAGTTTGGACTTTCGTTTGCTTTCAGTTTGACTTATATCTTGGCTTTCAGTTTTGATTTTGGACTTTTGTTTTACTTTCATTTTGACTTTGAGATTGGTTTTCAGTTTGGGTGCCTTTATATTTGGCTTTCGGTTTAGGGGACTTTGAGTTTGGGGATTTCGTTTTGCTTTCAGTTTGACTTTAAATTTGGCTTTCATTTTAGGTGACTTTGAGTTGGTATTTCGGTTCTGCTTTCAGTTTGGAGTTTGGCTTTCAGTTTGAAATACTTTGAGTTTAGCTTTCAGTTTAGGTGACTTTGAAATTGTACTTTCGTTTTGCTTTCAGTTTGGCTTTGCAGTTTGTTTTTAGATTTGGATTTCAGTTTGGGAGCTTTGAGTTTGGCTTTCATTTTAAGTGACTTTGAATTTGGATTTTCGTATTGCTTTTAGTTTGACTTTGAGTTTGGTTTTCAGTTTTGGAGGCTTTGAGTTTGGCTTTTAGTTTAAGTGATTTTAAGTTTGTACTTTCATTTTGCTTTCAGTTTAACTTTGAGATTGACTTTGAGTTTGAAATTTGGCTTTCAGTATAGGTGTCTTTGAGTTTGGTATTTCAGTTCTGCTTTCAGTTTGACTGTAGTTTGGGATTCAGTTTGGGTGACTTGGAGTTTAGATTTTCGGTTCTGCTTTCAGTTTGACTTTGAGTTTGGCTTTCAGTTTGGGAGGCTTTGAGTTTGTCTTTCAGTTATGGTGACGTTGAGTTTGGACTTTTGATTTGCTTTCAGTTTGACTTATAGCATTCAGTTGCTTTTAGTTTGCATTCAGTTTTGGGTGACTTTGAATTTGGACTTTTGATTTGCTTTCAGTTTAGGGGACTTTGAGTTTGTACTTTCGTTTTGCTTTCAATTTGGTTGGCTTTGAGTTTGGGCTTTCGTTTTGCTTTCAGTTTGACTTTGCATTTGGTTTTCCGTTTGGATAACTTTGAGTTTGGACTTTCGTTTTGCTTTCAGTTTGACTTTTAGTTATGCTTTCGGTTTTGCTTTCCGTTTGGGAGCTTTGAGTTTGGCTTTCATTTTAAGTGACTTTGAGTTTGGATTTTCGTTTTGCTTCTAGTTTGACTTATAGTTTGGCTTTCGGTTTGGGTGACTTTGAGTTTGTATTTTTGTTTTGCTTTCAGTTTGACTTTGCATTTGGCTTTCAGTTTGGATGACTTCCAGTATGGTTGGCTTTGAATTTGGACTTTCGTTTTGCTTTCAGTTTGACTTTTAGTTTGGTTTTCAGTTTGGGTGACTTGGAGTTTAGATTTTCGGCTCTGCTTTCAGTTTGACTTTGAGTTTGGGTTTCAGTTTGGGTGACTTTTAATTTGGCTTTCAGTTTAGGTGACTTTGAGTTTGCTATTTCGGTTCTGCTTTCAGTTTGAATTTATTTTGGCTTTCAGTTTGGGTGACTTTGAGTTTAGGCTTTTGTTTTGCTTTCAGTTTGGCTTTGAGTTTGGGGTTCAGTTTGGGTGACTTTAAATTTGACTTTCAATGTTGATGAATTTAAGTTTGGACTTTCGTTTTTTTTTAAGTCTTAACTGAAAGCCAGACTGAAAGCAACCCAAAGCGAAAGCCAAATTCAAATTCAAACTCAAAGCAAAACGAAAGCTAAACTCAAAGCCACCCAAACTGAAAGCCAGTCTCACAGTCGCCCACACTTAAAGCCAAAAGCAGTCAAACTGAAAGCAATTCCAAACTGAAAGCAAGCGCATAAACTGAAAGTCAAGTTCAAAGCCGAATTGAACGCAAAACGAACATCTAAACTAAAAGCCACCCAAACTGAAAGCCAAATTCATAGTCGCCCAAACTGAAAGCCAAAAGCAAAGTCAAACTTAAAGCAAATCAAAAGTCATCCAAACTGAGAACCAAACTCAAAGTCGCCTAAACTGAAAGTCCAAACTCAAAGCCACCCAAACTGAAAACCAAACTCAAAGTCGCCAAAACTGAAAGTCAAAAGCAAAGTCAAACTGAAAGCCACCCAAACTCAAAGTCGTTCAAACTGAAGGGCTAACTCAAAGCAACCCAAACTGAAAGCCAAACTCAAAGCCACCTAAACTGAAAAACCAAACTCGAAGTCATCCAAACTGAAAGCAAAATGAAAGTCCAAAGTCAAAGCCGCCAAACTAAAAGCAACCCAAACTGAAGCCAAACTTAAAGTCATTCAAACTGAAAGCCAAATGAAAAGTCAAGCTGAAAGCAAAACGTGAGTCCAAACTCAAAGCCACCCAAACTGAAAGCCAAACTGAAAGCCAAATAAAAACTAAAAACAACCCAAACTGAAAGTCAAACTCAAAGGCACATAAACTGAAAGCCAAACTCAAAGTCATTCAAAAAAGCCAAATGCAAAACGAAAGTCTTAACTGAAAGCCAGACTGAAAGCAACCCAAAGCGAAAGCCAAATTCAAATTCAAACTGAAAGCAAATGGAAGCCCAAACTCAAAGCCACCCAAACCGAGAGCTAAACTCAAAGTTATTCAAACTGGAGGCCAAACTCAAAGCAACCCAAACTGAAAGCCAAATGCAAAGTCACCCAAAACTGAAAGCCAAAATCAAAGTCAAACTGAAAGCAAGATGAAAGTCCAAACTCAAAGTCATCCAAACTGAGAACCAAACTCAAAGTCGTCCAAACTGAAAGCCAAAAGCGAAGTCGCCCAAACTGAAAGCCAAAAGCAAAGTCGCCCAAACTGAAAGCCAAAAGCACGAAAGTACAATTTGACGATTTATAGCTGTTCTTTGAGCACAGCTGAGATCTACTATTGGTGGCAGAACTAGCTCTATTTGGAGTGGAGTATACATAAAGCTGGTGACTTTCTAGTTCCTTCGTACTGATTTCTCTAGCTTCATCTCTCGCCTGTTTCTTGGTGGCCAATCGAGTCTCAGGCTCTTTGGATATCTGGTCGAGTGCCGGGTGATTAAATCCCTTCCTATCATGGTACCGGCCTCCTGTCAATGACTTATTGTATTCCACTATGTTTCCATCCTTCTTAGTTCTGTGGTCATTCTCTTTCTGAAGCTCAATGTTGAATAGTTTCAACCATTCCCTTCCAAATACACTGTCTACATTTCCCCGAATAACGTATAGGTTGCCCACAGACATCTGATCTTTATAACAAATTTTGACTGTTGCAAAACCTACGGGGCGAATCATTTCTCCTGTATATGTCCCTAACCGTATTCTTGTTCTATTTAGAATCTTTTCTGGAAATAATTTTCGAAACAGATGTAAAGGTATTGTACTGACCGCAGCACCAGTATCCAACTCAAAATAGTTACGCTTGTCATCAATGGTGCATTCTAACATAATTTTCCTCGGCCTGTTGACAGCTTCTGGTTGATAAATACTATCACACAGTTTAGATAGTTTACTACTTTTTTTCTGTCTATCTACAATGGATAACATAGACATGAATGGTACATTTTGACACTCACCCTCATCGTCATATTCATTATCTGGTGAAGCGTCGTCAGTTTGTAGCATGTTTTGCTTCTTTCTCCAACAAACTTTGCTGAGATGTCCCTTTCTGTCGCAATTCCAACAATTTATGTCTTTAGGAATTTCACAGATACTAACGTGATGGTTTCCTCCACACCTGAAACAAGCTGTAGTACCCTTTCTTCCTTGCGAATATCCAGTGTTCCTCCTTCCTTGAATCTGAAATTGTTCTTCCACTTTTGAATACAAATTTGATTCTTGGATTTTTGCAGTTTCACTTTTGATCTGTTCAAAGTTACTAGCTATTTCAATACACTGGTTAAAGTTTTTTATTTTCATGAATTTCCATTAATCTTGACAACAACTTTTCATCATGAAGCCCCGAAATAAACTGCTGCCGCAAGTGGACGTCAGTTGTCGAAGATAAACATTGTGGACATTTGAAATCACATTTACTGGCTAAGTTTTTTAGGTCTTTGGCAAAACTACCCACAGATTCACAAGGTTTCTGGACTCGTTTAGTGAATTTGTGTTGCTCCGCGATAATACTACCTTTAGGCTCAAGTAATATTTGTAAAGTTTCACACAATTCATTGTAACTTTTATCTTCTGTGTTAGATGGGCTTAGTCTAATCCTTAGATCATGGAATACTTTAGGTGTTAACAAATTTATCAGATACTGCTTTTTCTTTACTTCTGATGTGATTTCATTTAAGTCAAAAAAAGTATCTATTCTCACCATGTAGGATGTCCATGTCTCATTGTCTTCATCGAATTTATCAAAATTAGAACAAAACATTGGTTTGTTCTGTATCACTATGCGTTCCTCCTCTAGTTCCTGATGTTTTCTACCGTTCTTCCTCATCCTCGTCGCCATTGTAAGTTGTTTGAAGATAAAATAAAACCAAGATAAGATCAACCCTGTTTTAATACCAATTTTCCAAAACTCATCACATAAACAAAAACAAACAAAAAGTCAGCTGATAAATATTACAATGAAATATGGTATTTAAAGACAGTACAGTCACCCAAACTGAAAAACAAAAGCAAGGTCAAACTGAAAGCAAGACGAAAGTCCAAGCTCAAAGCCACCCAAACTGGAAGTCCAAACTCAAAGCAATTCAAACTGAAAGCCAAACTCGAAGTCATCCAAACTGAAAGCCAAATGCAAAGTCAAACTGAAAGCAAACGAAAGTCCAAACTCAAAGTCATCCAAACTGAGAACCAAACTCAAAGTCGTCCAAACTGAAAGCCAAAAACAAAGTCGCCCAAAATGAAAGCCAAAAGCAATGTCAAACTGAAAGCAAGACGAAAGTCCAAACTCAAAGCCACCCAAACTGAAAGCTAAACTCAAAGTCATTCAAACTGAAGGCCAAACTCAAAGCAACCCAAACTGAAAACCAAACTCAAAGTCACCCAAGCTGAAGGGCAAACTCAAAGCCACCCAAACTGAAAGACAAATGCAAAGTCGAATTGAAAGCAAAATGGAAGCCCAAACTCAAACCCACCCAATCTGAGAACCAAACTCAAAGTCGCCCAAACTGAAAGCCAAAAGCAAGGTCAAACTGAAAGCAAGACGAAAGTCCAAGCTCAAAGCCACCCAAACTTAAAGTCCAAACTCAAATTCATTCAAACTGAAGGCCAAACTCAAAGTCACCCAAGCTGAAGGGCAAACTCAAAGCAACCCAAACTGAAAGCCAAACTCAAAGTCACCCAAACTGAAAGCCAAATGCAAAGTCAAACTGAAAGCAAGACGAAAGTCCAAACTCAAAGCCACCCAAACTGAAAGCTAAACTCAAAGTCATTCAAACTGAAGGCCAAACTCAAAGCAACCCAAACTGAAAACCAAACTCAAAGTCACTCAAGCTGAAGCCCAAACTCAAAGCCACCCAAACTGAAAGTCCAAACTCAAAGCCAGCCAAACTGAAAGCCAACCTCAAAGTCGTTCAAACTGAAGGCCAAACACAAAGCAACCCAAACTGAAAACCAAACTCAAAAAGTCATCCAAACTGAAAGCCAAATGCAAAGTCGAATTGAAAGCAAAATGGAAGCCCAAACTCAAAGCCACCCAAACTGAGAACCAAACTCAAAGTCGCCCAAACTGAGAGCCAAAAGCAAAGTCACTCAAACTGAAAGCCAAAAGCAAGGTCAAACTGAAAGCAAGACGAAAGTCCAAACTCAAAGCCACCCAAACTGATAGTCCAAACTCAAAGCCACCCAAACTGAAAGCTAAAACTCAAAGTCATTCAAACTGGAGGCCAAACTCAAAGCAACCCAAACTGAAAGTCCAAACTCAAAGCAACCCAAACTGAAAGCCAAAGTCGCCCAAACTGAAAGCCAAAAGCAAAGTCAAACTGAAAGCAAGACGAAAGTCCAAACTCAAAGCCACCCAAACTGAAAGACAAATGCAAAGTCGAATTGAAAGCTAAATGGAAGCCCAAACTCAAACCCACCCAATCTGAGAACCAAACTCAAAGTTGCCCAAACTGAAAGCCAAAAGCAAGGTCAAACTGAAAGCAAGACGAAAGTCCAAGCTCAAAGCCACCCAAACTTAAAGTCCAAACTCAAAGCAATTCAAACTGAAAGCCAAACTCGAAGTCATCCAAACTGAAAGCCAAATGCAAAGTCAAACTGAAAGCAAAACGAAAGGCCAAACTCAAAGTCACCCAAACTGAGAACCAAACTCAAAGTCGCCCAAACTGAAAGCCAAAAGCAATGTCGAACTGAAAGCAAGACAAAAAGTCCAAACTCAAAGCCACCCAAACTGAAAGCTAAACTCAAATTCATTCAAACTGAAGGCCAAACTCAAAGTCACCCAAGCTGAAGGGCAAACTTAAAGCAACCCAAACTGAAAGCCAAACTCAAAGTCACCCAAACTGAAAGCCAAAAGCACGAAAGTCCAAACTCAAAGCCACCCAAACTAACAGCCAAACTCAAACCCACCCAATCTGAGAACCAAACTCAAAGTCGCCCAAACTGAAAGCCAAGGCAAAGTCGCCCAAACTGAAAGCAAGACGAAAGTCCAAACTCAAAGCCACCCAAACTGAGAACCAAACTCAAAGTCGCCCAAGCTGAAAACAAATCGCTCAAACTGAAAGCCAAAAGCAATGTCAAACTGAAAGCAAGACGAAAGTCCAAACTCAAAGCCACCCAAACTGAAAGCTAAACTCAAAGTCATTCAAACTGAAGGCCAAACTCAAAACAACCCAAACTGAAAGTCAAACTCAAAGCAACCCAAACTGAAAGCCTAAGTCGCCCAAACTGAAAGCCAAAAGCAAAGTCAAATTGAAAGCAAGACGAAAGACCAAGCTCAAAGCCACCCAAACTGAAAGTCCAAACTCAAAGCAATTCAAACTGAAAGCCAAACTCGAAGTCATCCAATTTGAAAGCCAAATGCAAAGTCAAACTGAAAGCAAGACGAAAGTCCAAACTCAAAGCCACCCAAACTAAAATCCAAACTCAAAGTCATCCAAACTGAGAACCAAACTCAAAGTCGTCCAAACTGAAAGCCAAAAGCAAAGTCGCCCAAACTGAAAGCCAAAAGCAAAGTCAAACTGAAAGCAAGACGAAAGTCCAAACTCAAAGCCACCCAAACTGAAAGACAAATGCAAAGTCGAATTGAAAGCAAAATGGAAGCCCAAACTCAAACCCACCCGATCTGAGAACCAAACTCAAAGTCGCCCAAACTGAAAGCCAAAAGCAAGGTAAAACTGAAAGCAAGACGAAAGTCCAAGCTCAAAGCCACCCAAACTTAAAGTCCAAACTCAAAGCAATTCAAACTGAAAGCCAAACTCGAAGTCATCCAAACTGAAAGCCAAATGCAAAGTCAAACTGAAAGCAAAACGAAA
Organism: Macrosteles quadrilineatus; assembly: GCF_028750875.1. Classification (NCBI taxonomy): domain Eukaryota; kingdom Metazoa; phylum Arthropoda; class Insecta; order Hemiptera; family Cicadellidae; genus Macrosteles; species Macrosteles quadrilineatus. The sequence continues at coordinate 1,496,454 of NW_026542597.1, forward strand.
AGCCAAACTCAAAGTCATCCAAACTGAGAACCAAACTCAAAGCCACCCAAACTGAAAGCTAAACTCAAAGTCATTCAAACTGAAGGCCAAACTCAAAGCAACCCAAACTGAAAGTCCAAAACTCAAAGCCACCCAAACTGAAAGCCAACCTCAAAGTCGTTCAAACTGAAGGCCAAACACAAAGCAACCCAAACTGAAAACCAAACTCAAAAAGTCATCCAAACTGAAAGCCAAATGCAAAGTCGAATTGAAAGCAAAATGGAAGCCCAAGCTCAAAGCCACCCAAACTGAGAACCAAAAGCAAAGTCGCTCAAACTGAAAGCCAAAAGCAAGGTCAAACTGAAAGCAAGACGAAAGTCAAAGCTCAAAGCCACCCAAACTGAAAGTCCAAACTCAAAGCAATTCAAACTTAAAGCCAAATGCAAAGTCAAACTGAAAGCAAAACGAAAGTCCAAACTCAAAGTCATCCAAACTGAGAACCAAACTCTAACCCACCCAATCTGAGAACCAAATGCAAAGTCAAACTGAAAGCAAAACGAAAGTCCGAACTCAAAGCCACCCAAGCTAAAAGCCAAACTCAAAGTCATCCAAACTGAGAACCAAACTCAAAGTCGTCCAAACTGAAAGCCAAAAGCAAAGTCGCCCAAACTGAAAGCCACAAGCAAATTCAAACTGAAAGCAAGACGAAAGTCCAAACTCAAAGCCACCCAAACTGAAAGCCAAATGCAAAGTCAAATTGAAAGCAAAATGGAAGCCCAAACTCAAAGCCACCCAAACTGAGAACCAAACTCAAAGTCGCCCAAACTGAAAGCCAAAAGCAAAGTCGCTCAAACTGAAAGCCAAAAGCAAGGTGCAACTGAAAGCAAGACGAAACACAAAGCCACCCAAACTGATAGTCCAAACTCAAAGCCACCCAAACTGAAAGCCAAACTCAAAGCAACCCAAACTGAAAACGAAATCAAAACGAAAGTTCAAAGTCAAAGCCGCCAAACTAAAAGCAACCCAACCTGAAAGCTAAACTAAAAGTCAAGCTGAAAGCGAAACGAAAGTCCAAACTCAAAGTCACTTAAACTGAAAGCCAAACTCAAAGCCTCCCAAACTGAAAGCAAAACTGAAGGCAAAACCGAAAGCACAACTTAAGGTAAACTCAAAGCCAATCAAACCGAAAGCCCAAACTTAAAGCTGAACTCAAAGCAATCTCAAAACCTCCCAACCTGAAAGCAACCCCGAAAGCACAAACTGAAAGCAAAACCAAAATCACAACTCGAAGCAAACTCAAAGTCACCCAAACTGAAAGCCAAATGAGCGTTATGTATATAAAATAGGTCAGTTGAGTAAAGACATTAGGATATGACTGTTGACAAAATAAACAGGCGATGAAATAAGAAGATGGCAATTTGAATTTAAAAGACACAAAGACACCCTTTTCAATTCTAATTTAGCATGTAGATTTTCTAACGTAAAAAATGTTAATTCCAATTAACCCCGTCATTCATAAAATGCAATCTATATAATTAATACGCTACATGAAAGTTTGTCGGTTGAACTCCTCCGCCATTTCTTAACCGATTTTATCCGTTGACGTCTCATTGAAAAGAGCGTGTCGCTTAGATTTGCAAACTGGCCTTACGTTTTTGAAAAAGTCCCTTGGGCTCTGCCCCAGTGGCTTTGAAAGTTCCCATGTTATCCTTATGGAGAACATAATTGTTTACATTTTGATCAGCTGTATAATTTAATTGCTGTTATTTATTATTCAATTCAATGAAACGCATTGAGTACATATTTGAGTTTGTGTAAACATAAACCCCAAGACGGACCGTGTTACTACGGTTGTATCTTAAATTTGTGTATTTATGGTTGTTTTGTGTTGCTATGACGGATCGTGTTATCACGATTGTAACTTAAATTTGTGCATTTATCGTTGTTTTGTGTAGCTATAATTTGTTTATTTGTGTTTTTTTTCTTTTAAATGCCTCCGACGCGACGACAACGAAACATATAGAAAGGAGGCGTAATCGTGATAACGACCGCAGCTACAAAACAGTGGCGCTTAATAGGCCTAACTCATCACAGTCAGCACCTGACCCTGGACAATCTCAACTACTATTAGGTTAAATGCGCCCTAACCCTATCCCAAAATGACTTTTCGTTCTCAATTGGCCCTCTATCAATAACCTGTGTTGCCTGTACAGCGAGGCATTTAGAGAAGGAGAAAACCGACCGGAATGCTTTAGGTTTACCAATAACGAAGATAAACATGGTCTGAGTTACACACCGGTAATATTTGAGTTAACTCTTTTAAATTAATTGTAAATATGACTGTTATTCGTTTTGAAATAACTACTGTAATACTTTGCATTTGCTCGAATCCGAGCAACATGTACACTAGTAAGTTATAAATATGCTTCCAAATGTTTAAATTTTGTCTTAAATTGTACAAGATCTTTAATGTTCAAAGATGACAAACTCGTCTACGACACAGATTTTTCTTATTGGAAATCTTTTGTGAACACATACAATGATGGTTGATTCACTATACAAATTCAACTATCTGTGCGTTCTTATAAAGGTCTCTTGCCTGTATTCGACAGGTGAGGACTGGTCAGAGAAATACAAACAGGATTTACCCATGCTTTTTATAGATTAAACTAACAAAAAAGAAAATAGCTAGAATAGATTGAACAGTTTAAAACAACTTTCCTATATGTGAAAATTGTGTAGGGTACATGTTTTATTTTTTAATTTGTTTTTTCTACTAAAAAAATGCTTTAATTTTTTTTGTCAATTATTTTTTTTACAATTAATTGATTTGTAAACATAAATTTTCCTCTATTAATATGACAAAATAGTAAATTGCATGCTGCATAATTCACATTCAGATAATAAATCAGTATTATTTGGTCACAACTCAAACATGCTTCAGATTCGAAAATAGAGCGAAAAGTTCACTTTCACAGTCCGTCAACTATAAATAGAATTGGATTTAATACCTTGTTGTACAAATCCCTGGACAATTTAACATTACGTAATATGATTTGTCAAGAAGTAATATTGACCTACGTAAAGTAATGGAACTGTGTAATCCTCACTTCACCATTGTGCGGGATCTGGTTCATATATCAACATGAGTAATGGGCGTTACTTCGTCCATTACTTTTTATCTGCATCAGTTGTAGCATGTGTTAAGTAATTAATAACGGTACGATTGTATAACAAGCATATACCATTTGTAAAATAAACGTAAATGTAAAATGTATTGAAAAAACTGAGTCACAGAACAAACATTACACTATTTGTCTGAATCCTACATAACACTTGTCTGCAAGAATGAACTTTGTGTATGATTTCTTCTATGTTCTTTTTTTAATTTTGAGCAAACCATTTGGAAACTCTTTAGTTAAAGTTCATTTTTGGTGATGGTATTTTTTGTTTCCACCAAGGAAACAAAAGGAATGTCGCGAAAACGGCCTTTTTCCGTTAATTCACAAGTACTACATTTTTATTGCAATTCCGTTTATTTACTACCAGAATGTTTTCATAATCACCAAATTTGGTTGGTTAGGTAAGCTTAGAATAGTTTCATTTTATAATTGATAAGTATATTCATATAGGCTAACTGTTAAAAATCGGAATTGCAATAAAATAGTAGTGGTAGTGAATTAACGGAAAAGAACCATGGTTTTTTACTGATTGTGTTGTGAAATGTCCATAATATTCCCTCAAATACCATTTGGGAACTTTTTATTTATTCCCTGAGATGACTTTACCAAAAGTACAAGTACTTTAACTAGTATTCATACATCATATAACCTTTAGGTATATTCTCTGATATGTAATTGTAATTTTCACACAACACACCCTGTTTAAATCAAATGAATAAATTCAAAGTACATACAAAATAAGTACGGTAATACCTTCACTCTTAATACGTGGAGTTATATTACAACATTAAAATACATGGTAAAGAAATGCTACAGTAAAACTCAATTAAGAAATTTAATAATTACTGGACTTTTCATTTAAATAGGTTTACGCTCATTGAAAAATTGTCTGAAGAAATATTTACATTTGACTTTCAAGTCATCCAATTTGAAAGCCAAATGCAAAGTCAAACTGAAAGCAAGACGAAAGTCCAAACTCAAAGCCACCCAAACTAAAATCCAAACTCAAAGTCATCCAAACTGAGAACCAAACTCAAAGTCGTCCAAACTGAAAGCCAAAAGCAAAGTCGCCCAAACTGAAAGCCAAAAGCAAAGTCAAACTGAAAGCAAGACGAAAGTCCAAACTCAAAGCCACCCAAACTGAAAGACAAATGCAAAGTCGAATTGAAAGCAAAATGGAAGCCCAAACTCAAACCCACCCGATCTGAGAACCAAACTCAAAGTCGCCCAAACTGAAAGCCAAAAGCAAGGTAAAACTGAAAGCAAGACGAAAGTCCAAGCTCAAAGCCACCCAAACTTAAAGTCCAAACTCAAAGCAATTCAAACTGAAAGCCAAACTCGAAGTCATCCAAACTGAAAGCCAAATGCAAAGTCAAACTGAAAGCAAAACGAAAGGCCAAACTCAAAGTCATCCAAACTGAGAACCAAACTCAAAGCCACCCAAACTGAAAGCTAAACTCAAAGTCATTCAAACTGAAGGCCAAACTCAAAGCAACCCAAACTGAAAGTCCAAAACTCAAAGCCACCCAAACTGAAAGCCAACCTCAAAGTCGTTCAAACTGAAGGCCAAACACAAAGCAACCCAAACTGAAAACCAAACTCAAAAAGTCATCCAAACTGAAAGCCAAATGCAAAGTCGAATTGAAAGCAAAATGGAAGCCCAAACTCAAAGCCACCCAAACTGAGAACCAAAAGCAAAGTCGCTCAAACTGAAAGCCAAAAGCAAGGTCAAACTGAAAGCAAGACTAAAGTCCAAACTCAAAGCCACCCAAACTGAAAGCTAAAACTCAAAGTCATTCAAACTGGAGGCCAAACTCAAAGCAACCCAAACTGAAAGTCCAAACTGAAAGTCCAAACTCAAAGCAACCCAAACTGAAAGCCAAAGTCGCCCAAACAAGTCGCCCAAACTGAAAGCCAAATGCAAAGTCGCCCAAACTGAAAGCCAAATGCAAAGTCGAATTGAAAGCAAAATGGAAGCCCAAACTCAAAGCCACCCAAACTGAGAACCAAACTCAGCTGAAAGCCACTCAACTGAAAGCCAAAAGCAAAACTGAAAGCCAAAAGCAAAGTCAAACTGAAAGCAAGACGAAAGTCCAAACTCAAAGCCACCAAAACTGAAAGCTAAACTCAAAGTCATTTAAACTGAAGGCCAAACTCAAAGCAACCCAACTGAAAACCAAACTCAAAGTCACTCAAGCTGAAGCTCAAACTCAAAGCCACCCAAACTGAAAGTCCAAACTCAAAGCAACCCAAACTGAAAACCAAACTCAAAGTCGTTCAAACTGAAGGCCAAACTCAAAGCAACCCAAACTGAAAACCAAACTCAAAAAGTCATCCAAACTGAAAGCCAAATGCAAAGTCAAACTGAAAGCAAAACGAAAGTCCAAACTCAAAGCCACCCAAACTGATAGTCCAAACTCAAAGCCACCCAAACTGAAAGCTTAACTCAAAGTCATTCAAACTGAAGGCCAAACTCAAAGCAACCCAAACTGAAAGTCCAAACTCAAAGCAACCCAAACTGAAAGCCAAAGTCGCCCAAACTGAAAGCCAAATGCAAAGTCGAATTGAAAGCAAAATGGAAGCCCAAACTCAAAGCCACCCAAACTGAGAACCAAACTCAGCTGAAAGCCACTCAACTGAAAGCCAAAAGCAAAACTGAAAGCCAAAAGCAAAGTCAAACTGAAAGCAAGACGAAAGTCCAAACTCAAAGCCACCCAAACTGAAAGCTAAACTCAAAGTCATTTAAACTGAAGGCCAAACTCAAAGCAACCCAACTGAAAACCAAACTCAAAGTCACTCAAGCTGAAGCTCAAACTCAAAGCCACCCAAACTGAAAGTCCAAACTCAAAGCAACCCAAACTGAAAACCAAACTCAAAGTCGTTCAAACTGAAGGCCAAACTCAAAGCAACCCAAACTGAAAACCAAACTTAAAAAGTCATCCAAACTGAAAGCCAAATGCAAAGTCAAACTGAAAGCAAAGCGAAAGTCCAAACTCAAAGCCACCCAAACTGATAGTCCAAACTCAAAGCCACCCAAACTGAAAGCTTAACTCAAAGTCATTCAAACTGAAGGCCAAACTCAAAGCAACCCAAACTGAAAGTCCAAACTGAAAGTCCAAACTCAAAGCAACCCAAACTGAAAGCCAAAGTCGCCCAAACTGAAAGCCAAATGCAAAGTCGAATTGAAAGCAAAATGGAAGCCCAAACTCAAAGCCACCCAAACTGAGAACCAAACTCAGCTGAAAGCCACTCAACTGAAAGCCAAAAGCAAAACTGAAAGCCAAAAGCAAAGTCAAACTGAAAGCAAGACGAAAGTCCAAACTCAAAGCCACCCAAACTGAAAGCTAAACTCAAAGTCATTCAAACTGAAGGCCAAACTCAAAGCAACCCAACTGAAAACCAAACTCAAAGTCACTCAAGCTGAAGCTCAAACTCAAAGCCACCCAAACTGAAAGTCCAAACTCAAAGCAACCCAAACTGAAAACCAAACTCAAAGTCGTTCAAACTGAAGGCCAAACTCAAAGCAACCCAAACTGAAAACCAAACTCAAAAAGTCATCCAAACTGAAAGCCAAATGCAAAGTCAAACTGAAAGCAAAACGAAAGTCCAAACTCAAAGCCACCCAAACTGATAGTCCAAACTCAAAGCCGACCAAACTGAAAGCTTAACTCAAAGTCATTCAAACTTAAGGCCAAACTCAAAGCAACCCAAACTGAAAGTCCAAACTCAAAGCAACCCAAACTGAAAGCCAAAGTCGCCCAAACTGAAAGCTAAAAGCAAAGTCAAACTGAAAGCAAGACGAAAGTCCAAACTCAAAGCCACCCAAACTGAAAGACAAATGCAAAGTCGAATTGAAAGCAAAATGGAAGCCCAAACTCAAACCCACCCAATCTGAGAACCAAACTCAAAGTCGCCCAAACTGAAAGCCAAAAGCAAGGTCAAACTGAAAGCAAGACGAAAGTCAAAGCTCAAAGCCACCCAAACTGAAAGTCCAAACTCAAAGCAATTCAAACTTAAAGCCAAATGCAAAGTCAAACTGAAAGCAAAACGAAAGTCCAAACTCAAAGTCATCCAAACTGAGAACCAAACTCTAACCCACCCAATCTGAGAACCAAATGCAAAGTCAAACTGAAAGCAAAACGAAAGTCCGAACTCAAAGCCACCCAAGCTAAAAGCCAAACTCAAAGTCATCCAAACTGAGAACCAAACTCAAAGTCGTCCAAACTGAAAGCCAAAAGCAAAGTCGCCCAAACTGAAAGCCACAAGCAAATTCAAACTGAAAGCAAGACGAAAGTCCAAACTCAAAGCCACCCAAACTGAAAGCCAAATGCAAAGTCAAATTGAAAGCAAAATGGAAGCCCAAACTCAAAGCCACCCAAACTGAGAACCAAACTCAAAGTCGCCCAAACTGAAAGCCAAAAGCAAAGTCGCTCAAACTGAAAGCCAAAAGCAAGGTGCAACTGAAAGCAAGACGAAACACAAAGCCACCCAAACTGATAGTCCAAACTCAAAGCCACCCAAACTGAAAGCCAAACTCAAAGCAACCCAAACTGAAAACGAAATCAAAACGAAAGTTCAAAGTCAAAGCCGCCAAACTAAAAGCAACCCAACCTGAAAGCTAAACTAAAAGTCAAGCTGAAAGCGAAACGAAAGTCCAAACTCAAAGTCACTTAAACTGAAAGCCAAACTCAAAGCCTCCCAAACTGAAAGCAAAACTGAAGGCAAAACCGAAAGCACAACTTAAGGTAAACTCAAAGCCAATCAAACCGAAAGCCCAAACTTAAAGCTGAACTCAAAGCAATCTCAAAACCTCCCAACCTGAAAGCAACCCCGAAAGCACAAACTGAAAGCAAAACCAAAATCACAACTCGAAGCAAACTCAAAGTCACCCAAACTGAAAGCCAAATGAGCGTTATGTATATAAAATAGGTCAGTTGAGTAAAGACATTAGGATATGACTGTTGACAAAATAAACAGGCGATGAAATAAGAAGATGGCAATTTGAATTTAAAAGACACAAAGACACCCTTTTCAATTCTAATTTAGCATGTAGATTTTCTAACGTAAAAAATGTTAATTCCAATTAACCCCGTCATTCATAAAATGCAATCTATATAATTAATACGCTACATGAAAGTTTGTCGGTTGAACTCCTCCGCCATTTCTTAACCGATTTTATCCGTTGACGTCTCATTGAAAAGAGCGTGTCGCTTAGATTTGCAAACTGGCCTTACGTTTTTGAAAAAGTCCCTTGGGCTCTGCCCCAGTGGCTTTGAAAGTTCCCATGTTATCCTTATGGAGAACATAATTGTTTACATTTTGATCAGCTGTATAATTTAATTGCTGTTATTTATTATTCAATTCAATGAAACGCATTGAGTACATATTTGAGTTTGTGTAAACATAAACCCCAAGACGGACCGTGTTACTACGGTTGTATCTTAAATTTGTGTATTTATGGTTGTTTTGTGTTGCTATGACGGATCGTGTTATCACGATTGTAACTTAAATTTGTGCATTTATCGTTGTTTTGTGTAGCTATAATTTGTTTATTTGTGTTTTTTTTCTTTTAAATGCCTCCGACGCGACGACAACGAAACATATAGAAAGGAGGCGTAATCGTGATAACGACCGCAGCTACAAAACAGTGGCGCTTAATAGGCCTAACTCATCACAGTCAGCACCTGACCCTGGACAATCTCAACTACTATTAGGTTAAATGCGCCCTAACCCTATCCCAAAATGACTTTTCGTTCTCAATTGGCCCTCTATCAATAACCTGTGTTGCCTGTACAGCGAGGCATTTAGAGAAGGAGAAAACCGACCGGAATGCTTTAGGTTTACCAATAACGAAGATAAACATGGTCTGAGTTACACACCGGTAATATTTGAGTTAACTCTTTTAAATTAATTGTAAATATGACTGTTATTCGTTTTGAAATAACTACTGTAATACTTTGCAATTGCTCGAATCCGAGCAACATGTACACTAGTAAGTTATAAATATGCTTCCAAATGTTTAAATTTTGTCTTAAATTGTACAAGATCTTTAATGTTCAAAGATGACAAACTCGTCTACGACACAGATTTTTCTTATTGGAAATCTTTTGTGAACACATACAATGATGGTTGATTCACTATACAAATTCAACTATCTGTGCGTTCTTATAAAGGTCTCTTGCCTGTATTCGACAGGTGAGGACTGGTCAGAGAAATACAAACAGGATTTACCCATGCTTTTTATAGATTAAACTAACAAAAAAGAAAATAGCTAGAATAGATTGAACAGTTTAAAACAACTTTCCTATATGTGAAAATTGTGTAGGGTACATGTTTTATTTTTTAATTTTTTTTTTCTACTAAAAAAATGCTTTAATTTTTTTTGTCAATTATTTTTTTTTACAATTAATTGATTTGTAAACATAAATTTTCCTCTATTAATATGACAAAATAGTAAATTGCATGCTGCATAATTCACATTCAGATAATAAATCAGTATTATTTGGTCACAACTCAAACATGCTTCAGATTCGAAAATAGAGCGAAAAGTTCACTTTCACAGTCCGTCAACTATAAATAGAATTGGATTTAATACCTTGTTGTACAAATCCCTGGACAATTTAACATTACGTAATATGATTTGTCAAGAAGTAATATTGACCTACGTAAAGTAATGGAACTGTGTAATCCTCACTTCACCATTGTGCGGGATCTGGTTCATATATCAACATGAGTAATGGGCGTTACTTCGTCCATTACTTTTTATCTGCATCAGTTGTAGCATGTGTTAAGTAATTAATAACGGTACGATTGTATAACAAGCATATACCATTTGTAAAATAAACGTAAATGTAAAATGTATTGAAAAAACTGAGTCACAGAACAAACATTACACTATTTGTCTGAATCCTACATAACACTTGTCTGCAAGAATGAACTTTGTGTATGATTTCTTCTATGTTCTTTTTTTAATTTTGAGCAAACCATTTGGAAACTCTTTAGTTAAAGTTCATTTTTGGTGATGGTATTTTTTGTTTCCACCAAGGAAACAAAAGGAATGTCGCGAAAACGGCCTTTTTCCGTTAATTCACAAGTACTACATTTTTATTGCAATTCCGTTTATTTACTACCAGAATGTTTTCATAATCACCAAATTTGGTTGGTTAGGTAAGCTTAGAATAGTTTCATTTTATAATTGATAAGTATATTCATATAGGCTAACTGTTAAAAATCGGAATTGCAATAAAATAGTAGTGGTAGTGAATTAACGGAAAAGAACCATGGTTTTTTACTGATTGTGTTGTGAAATGTCCATAATATTCCCTCAAATACCATTTGGGAACTTTTTATTTATTCCCTGAGATGACTTTACCAAAAGTACAAGTACTTTAACTAGTATTCATACATCATATAACCTTTAGGTATATTCTCTGATATGTAATTGTAATTTTCACACAACACACCCTGTTTAAATCAAATGAATAAATTCAAAGTACATACAAAATAAGTACGGTAATACCTTCACTCTTAATACGTGGAGTTATATTACAACATTAAAATACATGGTAAAGAAATGCTACAGTAAAACTCAATTAAGAAATTTAATAATTACTGGACTTTTCATTTAAATAGGTTTACGCTCATTGAAAAATTGTCTGAAGAAATATTTACATTTGACTTTCAAGTCAAGTGTAAGTTAAACAGCTAATTCAAAAAGGTCAATTTAGCTTTCCTTTCATTTAAACCAATTAGGCCCTACTGTTGTAGTAATGCAAACTAAATTATCTCTTAATCTCCGATATTTAAAGCAATAACACAATCATGTTTATTTGTGTGTTTGTATAAATATGTATTTGAATAATTCTTTAGCTAAACTGACTTGATAAAATCAAACATATTGTACTCAAGCTACCACATAGCAAAAAGCCTGGCCGAATTTAGCGATATAAGCCTAATAATACATGATTAACCTTGGCAAGAATGTGGATACAGTTTGGAGAATAAGTGTAATCATTTTCAAACGTGGTTGATGGATTGTACCCAGTCAAGTGAAATAACATATAATCTGTATAACTCAAAGCAATATCAAAACCTCCCAAACTGAAATCAAAACGAAAGTCCAAACTCAAAGCCACCCAAACTAAAACCCAAACTCAAAGTCATCCAAACTGAAAAGCCAAATGCAAAGTCAAACTGAAAGCAAAACGAAAGTCCATACTCAAAGCGGCCCAAACTGATAGCCAAACTCAAAGTCAAAAGTCATCCAAACTGAAAGCCAAATGCAAAGTCAAACTGAAAGCAAAACAAAAGTCAAAGTGCCTAAACTGAAAGTCCAAACTGAAAGCCAAAAAGCAAAGTCAAACTGAAAGCCAAACTCACAGCCGCCCAAACTGAAAGCCAAACGAAAGCCCATACTCAAAGTCATCCAAACTGAAAGCCAAATAAAAAAGTCTAAACTCAAAGCCACCCAAACTGAAAGCCAAATGCAATGTCAAACTGAAAGCAAAGCTAAAGTCCAAACTCAAAGCCGCCCAAAACTGAAAGCAACCAAACTGAAAGCCAAAAGAAAGTCAAACTTAAAGCAAAACGAAAGTCCATACTCAAAGCGGCCCAAACTGAAAGCCAAACTCAAAGCCGCCCAAACTGAAAGCTAAACTCAAAGCCGCCCAAACTGAAGGCCAAAAGCAAAGCCAAACTGAAAGCAAAACGAAAATCCAAACTCAAAGCTTCCCAAACTAAAAGCCAAACTCAAAGTCACCTAAACTGAAAGCCAAATGCAAAGTCAACCAAACCCAAAGCCAAACTCGAAATACCCAATTGAAAGCCAAACTCAAAGTCACCCAAACTGAAAACCAAAAGCACAGTCCAAACTCAAAGCCAAACAAACTGAAAGCCAGACTCAAAGTCGCCCAAACTGAAAGCCAAACTCAAATTCATCCAATCTGAAAACCAAATTCAAAGTCATCCAAACTGAAAGCCAAATGCAAAGTCATCCAAACTGAAAGCCAAATGCAAAGTCAATTTGAAAGCAAAACGAAAGTCCAAACTCAAAGCAACCCGAACTGATAGCCAAATACAAAGCACAAAAACTGAAAGCCAAATGCAAAAGTCAAACTGAAAGCAGAACTCAAAGCAATCTCAAGCCCTCCCAAACTGAAAGCAAAACCTGAAAGCACAAACTGAAAGCAAAACCAAAAGCACAACACGAAGCAAACTCAAAGCCAAATGAGCGTGTTGTATATAAAATAGGTCAGTTGAGTAAAGATATTAGGATATGACTGTGATATGACAAAATAAACAGGCGATGAAATAAGAAGATGGCAATTTGAATTTAAGAATAAGAAGTATAAGAATAAGAATATTTATTTTCTCCCAGTAATACAAGTATTACAATAATTAAAATTACAATGCACAACACAATACAAATAAATTGATATAATATTCTATTAAAACTAAATTTCCCACGTGTCAGACTGACTAAGAAGAAAAAAACACTGGCCTATTCACAACAATATTAACGACAATGATTATTGTTATAACAACAATATTAATCCTATTTAAAAGACACAAAGACACCCTTTTCAATTCTAATTTAGCATGTAGATTTTCTACGTAAAAAATGTTAATTCCAATGAACCCCGTCATTCATAAAATGCAATAAGTTACAAATATGCTTCCAAATGTTTAAATTTTGTCTTAAATTGTACAAGATCTTTAATGTTCAAAGATGACAAACTCGTCTACGACACAGATTTTTCTTATTGGAAATCTTTTGTGAACACATACAATGATGGTTGATTCACTATACAAATTCAACTATCTGTGCGTTCTTATAAAGGTCTCTTGCCTGTATTCGACAGGTGAGGACTGGTCAGAGAAATACAAACAGGATTTACCCGTGCTTTTTATAGATTAAACTAACAAAAAATAAAATAGCTAGAATATATTGAAAACAGTTTAAAACAACTTTCCTATGTGTAAAAAATGTGTAGGGTACATGTTTAATTTTTTTATTTTTTTTTACTAAAAAAATTGCTTTAATTTTTTTTTGTCAATTATTTTTTTTACAATTAATTGATTTATAAACATAAATTTTCCTCTATCTATGACAAAATAGTAAATTGCATGCTGCATAATTCACTTTCAGATAATAAATCAGTATTATTTGGTCACCACAACTCAAACATGCTTCAGATTCGAAAATAGAGCGAAAAGTTCACTTTCACAGTCCGTCAACTATAAATAGAATTGGATTTAATACCTTGTTGTACAAATCCCTGGACAATTTAACATTACGTAATATAATTTGTCAAGAAGTAATATTGACCTACGTAAAGTAATGGAACTGTGTAATCCTCGCTTCACCATTGTGCGGGATCTGGTTCATATATCAACATGAGTAATGGGCGTTACTTCGTCCATTACTTTTGATCTGCATCAGTTGGAGCATGTGTTAAGTAATTAATAACGGTGCGATTGTATAACAAGCATATACTCTTTGTAAAATAAACGTAAATGTATTGAAAAAACTGAGTCACAGATCAAACATTACACTATTTGTCTGAATAAGCCTACATACAACATATTTCTGCAAGAATGAACTTTGTGTATGATTTCCTACTATGTTATTTTTTAATTTTGAGCAAACCATTTGGAAACTCTTTAGTTAAAGTTCATTTTTGGTGATGGTATTTTTTGTTCCCATGTTAAAACGGGTCATTTCTGTTAACGGAAAAGAACCCTGGTTTTTTACTGATTCTGATGTGAAATGTCAGTAATATTCCCTCAAATTCCATTTGGGAACTTTTTATTTATTCCCTGAGATGACTTTACCAAAAGTACAAGTACTTTAACTAGTATTCATACATCATATAACCTTTAGGTATATTCTCTGATATGTAATTGTAATTTTCACACAAAACACCTTGTTTAGATCAAATGAATAAATTCAAAGTACATACAAAATAAATACGGTAATACCTTCACTCTTAATACGTGGAGTTATATTGCAACTAACTATTAAAATACATGGTACCCTAAATAAAACTCAATTAAGAAGTGTAATAATTGCTGGACTTTTCATTTAAATAGGTTTACACTCATTGAAAAATTGTCTGAAGAAATATTTACATTTGACTTTCAAGTCAAGTGTAAGTTAAACAGCCAATTCAAAAAGGTCAGTTTAGCTTTCCTTTCATTTAACCCAATTAGGTCCCACTGTTGTAATGTTTTTAACTAAATTATCTCTTAATCTCCGATATTTAAAGCAATAACACATTCATGTTCATTTGTGTGATTGTATAAATAATATATATTTGAATAATTCTTTAGCTAAACTGTCTTGATAAAATTAAACATATTGTACTCAAGCTACCATATAGCAAAAAGCCTGGCCGAATTCAGCAATATAAGCCTAATAATACATGATTAACCTTGGCAAGAATGTGGATACAGTTTGGAGAATAAGTGTAATAATTTTCAAACGTGGTTGATGGATTGTACCCAGTCAAGTGAAATAACATATAATCTGTCAAGTGTCATGTTTGGGTGTGACGTATAGTACTTCCCAAGTTTAAAGTGACTTAAAGATTAAATTCAACCTAACCACAAAACCCCTAACACTTATTTAATTTCCCCACGAAAAAACATTACTACGCTCAAAGTTATTTATTGAATGTAACCATGTCAAATATTAGTCAACTTATTCACTGTTAAGGTTGCGCTTCTTGGCATTTTAAATTAGTATGCATATTCTCAACTAACCCTTTGGGTTTTCTTCTGTAATAAACTTAAGTTCACCAACCACCATGTTTGAAATAGCAGTTTTAATTGAGCGGAAACCATTTTACAATGCATTTTAGATGGATAAAACAATTTTTTGCAATCACTATCTTTTGACACGGCCCTTAAGTTAATTTTGCAACTTAACAAAATTATTCTGAATACGTAAACATGCCAAGCTCCTAGGCTTAATGTTTACTGTATGTTTCACTTTAAATATTTTCTGGTAATGAATTTTCCAAGTAATAATACTTTTTTAACTAACGTTCATGAAATGTCACTAATATCTTCTTTAACATCCGGTGAAGAGCTGGGACAATTTGTGGGACTGCTGATGTTATCTCATGGTCAACTGGTAATCAGTTCCCAAACATTGTCCAGAAGTTTTCCTCCATTATCGTAGACACTGACACTGAGTCTACATGAGGACAAGTTCTGTAAGTATGTTTTGTTCAACTTGTATTAGCTCTGATTATACGTACTACCATAGAAAAAAGGAGTTAGTACTACCGTGAAACGCCTCAAAAAACGGCACCGATAACCTATACTACCATACATATACACTTGTATGGGTCAATAAATGAAAGAATTAGCTTTTTAGCTTGATTTCGGAAATATGTGATGATTAGTAATATTTATATGTAGGCAAAAATCTGGATTTTCGGAATTAGTGGCAAAAAATGATCCCCATGTTATTCTTATGGGAAAAAACGCCCCAAGTGCCGTCTCCTTCCTATATTGTATCTATGACACAAATGTCATAGATTTTTACTACCAGCCCAAATAATTGATTTAATAAAAATAGCTGCCACTTTTTATATCGATTGTTCCTTATTCGTAAAGTGGTAACACCCCTTTAAGGATAATGGCTGATCCATAATTATTGTAAATCCGTGAACAGAAAATCACAAAGAACTTTGTTTTTGTAGAAATTATAGTTTTCACATCACAGTTCACATGTAGTAAACTCCTACATTTCCTAATTTTCCATGTCGCTTTTATTTTACTTTTTTATCAATTCACAACAGAAAACAAGCTATATACTCCACATGACCGAAACAAAACTTTATTACAAAGCGTAAACGGTAAGATATCGCTGCATGTAAAAGATCGCTTGTAAACATTGTTGTCCAAAAATAACAAGGGACAAGTCCGTAACGCCACGTGTAGCATCCTGAATGTCTTACGGTCACCGCGTTCAAAATGTCTTCCATATCTTATCTTAGGGTGAATGTAGCTAAGGGGTTTTCGGAACGATTAAAACCACGAGGTAACATTTTCGTTTGTTAAATAAGCATAAGTTTTGAGGACTTGTAAAGAGTTTGGAAACACCCTCTGTAACACTAACTTGGGTGAAGTTAATGTAAACATGGACAAGGTTTAACACTTAGTAACTTGCAAAAGGCTTGACATCTGTAGTAGCGACACAAGTCAGTTTTGCAACATGGTTAAATTAAGTGCTACATAAGGTTGATTTAGATGTATTACAACAGTAAAATCAATTTTGAATTATGTTAGAAATTCATTACGGGACTTAAGAGTACGCTTTATATGTCAAAACTGTACTTATTAAAATAAATATGTTTGGAAATTGCTGATAGAGCCGCTCTTGATTGGTTAATCATGTGTTCGTGAGTTTCGTGTTCGGTGTGTGAAAATCATTTTATAACATCGAAATATAGATAACTTTAAGCCTGTGAAAGAAATTATTATGGCTTAAGAAGAGCAAAAACCCAGGTCATGCACTCAAGAACGAGTCAGAGATTTTACAAAAAATTTGGAATGTACATTTTACACAAAACAGCTATGGTGACTAATTACAATGAACAAATGAACAATAAATAATGAATAATACCCCCTTGAACATTGAACAACTTATGGTTGCTGAAAAACTATTCCAAAGTACGTTTCTGTCAGACAAATGTAGATTACCTTTAAATTTAGAAATTTATTAACATTATTTTTAATATTCGTTTCCTTGAACCGTTGACATTTTTTATGTTATCTAAAAATGGATGATCCAACCCCTAGTCTTTTCATTGTCTAACTTACCATATATAAGTTATAGCTTGTTCTCTGGTGATATAACCAAAATTAAAACGTAAACAATAACATTTTCCCCTTCAAAAGAACCTTTTTCGTCAATATCACTTCAAACAGACTTAAACATGACCTGACATTACAGGTTAACACTTTATAAAGTCTTTATATGTCGAGCGTTATTCATACAGTATTTTAATTCAATGCAATCGTGCAGGATGTTCTTTACCAGTTGTTAAAATATTAGGCTGCCATTAACAATTCAGCTCACTAATTAATCACCCTGGGTGTGTCTTGTTTGTGTTATCATTGTATCTAACAGAACAGCTGATGTCACTGTCACACCATGTGCTGGACATGTCACCGCCTCCACAGGGACCTTCCCCTCAGGCACCTCGAGGCTCAATCTCACCCAGCGTTGGTCTGGAGACCGAGCCAAGGGACGACCGGCGGAGAGGACGACTCAACGCTGAACTGCTAATAGAGGTCTTGGCTGGAAACACAGATTCAGTAAAAAGGTAAAGTTATTATTATTTTTCAGATTTTTTTGCTATTTACTGTTTGTCTTTTCATTACCGTAATAGTTTAATTTGTCATCAGTGATCATCAGAGCTGTTTCATATAGATGTTCCCTCATACAAAAATTTCTGTCAAAAGTGAGACTTGTTCTTGAAGTGGATTACCTGGGTTTCGGCTTCTTTAATTCCATTCTTGAATGCTATGGAAGTAATTATAGATGTTAACTTTTTCTTCTTGCTTTAATTAACTTTCAGCTTGGAATATCATGTCCGCCATGATATTATTCTTTAGTGATTTTTTAATAATTCATCTCACACACGACACAACACGAATATAGAGTGAATTGCTTGACAACATTGTAAGATAGATTTTGTTAAAGATCATAAAAAAATCTAATCTAAAAAAAAATTAGTTTCAAAAAGTGACATCCTTTTATTGTGTTTGGTTCAATCTGTGAAGGATCAATGTTTTAAATTAAGAAACATGAGTGGTCTGGTATGAGGCTACTCAGATATTGGAAATGAGTTTTTGATTGTAATTACCACCCTTGTCTTTTTATATTGTAACCACCCTTGTCTTGTAAAAGACTTCAAAATCTCACTCCAAAACATGATGTATGACCCCTAACTACGGAATTGTTTCCAGTCTGTCATCGTTCAATTCATTTTGCAGATGTCTAGAAACAGGGTCATCAGTCAACGCCACTTGTCGCCCAACCCTTACCTCCGCACTACATCTAGCAGTGGCTTGCAGACATGAGGACATCGCAAGACTGCTGCTGTCCTCGGGGGCAGACGTCCAGCGACGTGACCTGGAGGGTAGACAGGCCATCCATGTGGCAGCAGCTGTCGGCGATCCAGTGTTGTTACGTCTGCTGCTGCAACAAGATTCCGACATGGTCAACAGTCAGGTGGTGCCCTCATATGAGGCTGAGGACACACTGAGTCTAGACTGCTGGAGCCACGATCATAGCTCTGTCTCTGACAAGGTTGGTATGAATTGATTTATTATTATATTAATACTAATTGAAAACCATACTCCCAAATTATTGGTGGTTAAGGATCCAAAGCCAGATTTCCATCATTCGAGCAGTTTCGCTTAGGCTTTGAGGAACAAAACACAAAATTTTAAGCATTCAGTTTGAAGATGGTGCAGAAATTCCCTCGTTGCTCTATTAAGCCTTCACTTTATTATTTTATACATATAATTTGTCTTACCAATATTAATTGATTTGTATTAGGGAATTATTAATAAAAAGTTTTGGTTTGTACATATAAAAAAAAAAAAACAATATAATAGATATACAGTGTGAGTGTGTATTTGTTACTGACCACTACCATCCAGGACCATTTTTATGAAAAGTCCAATGATGAGGACGGTTGGGCTTTATTTTGAACTATTAAAAAGCTATCGAGTTTAGTCGTGGTTGAGCCAGACGCGTTTTGATTACTTAGCCTACTACCTGTAAGAGAAACGACAATTAACTATTTTTCTTTCAGGGATGTTACTCTACTAAAGACAGTGACACAAAGCCATATTTATGTGCAATCAATGTGCGAGGCATATGTAGATGGACAAATGCAAAGTAAAAAAGACCCCCAACCTCTTAAGAGAAAAAATATATGCCTGGTTATAGCTTTCTTTACACAATAAAAAATGTTTCTTTGGTTGAGGTAATTTACTAAAAATCCCAATTGTCAATAATAACTGGGCAAAGCTAAAACAAATGAAAGATCAATGACAACTTTGTTAGGGTTTAACTTATAATTATAGGATGAGTAATGTCTAATGATTCAGCTATCCACCCATCTATATTAAGATACTATAAAACTTTTTTAGCAAGATTGTATAGTTTGTTCAAATTTAATTTGCAGATTCCTCAAGTTGCACAAAAATCATCTCCTCTTCACCAAGCTGCTCAAAGAGTCAACTTAACTTGTGTAATACTTTTGCTTGAACAAGGAGCTAAAGTTGATGTTAAAGATGGAAGAGATTTAACTCCTTTGGATGTGGTGGGAGAAATAACAATAGGAAAGGCAGTTGGCTTGTCTAAGTCCTCAAAAACACCTAGTGACATGCAAAACATTATTAACTGCTTATTGCAAAAAGGTGCTAAATTTACAATACGGAAAAGCACTAAGTCAAGGAGTTGAAAACCAAGTTACAATGGAAGTTAACTGCCTTCACACTGCTGTATTGCAAGAGGATTCACAGCTAATTGAATTTCTCTGCTTGATAATGAAGCTAGTCTGAGTATTTTGAATGGTGATGGCCTTACACCACTTCATCTTGCAGTATCTAAACGTCTTCTTGAGCCCCTCAGAATTATATTGGAGAAAAATCAATCCGTACAGGTAACAAGTTTTAGAATTGATTGCTAAAGTGATTGTTTTATACTCCTTGAATAATATTTTTTACTAAGCTGCATCTAATAAATATTTTATAGCATTCCCTTTTAAAAAACAGCACAGGTAAAATTAACACTCTAATTAGGTCACTTTACATAAAGCCTTACGTTTCTTGCTAAAGTTTAATATTCCAAAAATGAAGTCCCTCTTTACATTAAGCGGTTTTTAGAACTATTCGAGGGAACCAGGGAACCAGTTAATTTAACTTGGAAGGTTTTAGAACAATTGAATACTTAAAAATTTGACTTAATTTTATGTATGCATTTCCATCACTAACTCTAGAAACAATCTGTTTCTTATCACTTTATCACCAGGTACTGGATGCCGTTGACTTCCAAGGGCGTACTCCATTACATCTCGCTGTTGCCCAGATGTGGTTGCCAGGAGTCAGTCATCTGTTGGAGGCTGGAGCTGATGTAAAGGTCACTTCTAGTGATGGTCAAACAGTGTTACACATGGCTGTGGCTACTCATCAGCCAGATCTGCTGAAGGAGCTACTTACAATCAGGGAAGCAGTCAATGTAAGTACCGTTCACCAATAATGTCACTCGATAGTTTAAATTGTGAAATCAAAAGTAATAACCATAGGTAAAGTTATTGGTTACTATATAAGAAGATGCAATAGAGTTTCTTTATTTTGTAGACATGGTTTTTACATTAGTTCAAGTAAACATTCATTACAATTTGAATTTAATTTCATCATCAAATCATCAAATTAATACACTGTGTACAAGTTGTTGTTTAATTTATGGTTTAAGCTTATGAGTTAAGGAAGAAGGGAGGATACTGTAACTCACATTAGAAAATAGTTTTAATCAGTTGATATCACACAAATGTTAATAAAACTCATCTTTTTTTCTCATGAAGAAGCCCCGTGGAGAGTTGAATGGGTAAAACATCAAGTTAATTGTGTTTTAATATGTTTGTGCGCTGTTACCACGTGGAACCTATATTAGGTTAGTTAGTAAAGTCGCTTCTGTTTCCGTAATTTTCTGAAGACTCGCTTAAAAACTCTTCCACAAAATCGTATGGAAGTACTGTTGCAATCTTATGTCTAAAGTTCCTTTTATCTGTCCAGATGATCGATGCACGCAACAGACACCATGAAACACCACTAAGCTGGGCTGTGTCCATGGGTCAGTTGGC
Source organism: Macrosteles quadrilineatus (assembly GCF_028750875.1). Classification (NCBI taxonomy): domain Eukaryota; kingdom Metazoa; phylum Arthropoda; class Insecta; order Hemiptera; family Cicadellidae; genus Macrosteles; species Macrosteles quadrilineatus. Next base: position 1,517,509 of record NW_026542597.1, read on the forward strand.
CTGTGTGGAGGTTCTTCTTGCCAAGGGAGCAGACGTCACTATCAAGCTGCCTGGAAAGTGCAGTCTCATACACTTATGTGCCATCAGAGGTCACAGCTCAGTTTTGGCAGAAATCCTGAAGTACCCTCGCATGGCAATGTTCAAGAACTCACAGACCAACGAGCAGAATGGTGGCTTGACTGCCCTCCACCTAGCGGCTCTGGAGGGATCCACATCCTGTGCGGATGTCCTTTTAGCTGCAGGATGTGATGTGCACAAAGTGTCCTTCCAGTGTCCTTACCGCAAATCAACGCCCTTACATATCGCTGCCATGAAAGGGCATTCTAAGATAGTCCTAGCAATTGTAAATCACGATTTAAGCACCCTCAAGGCTAAAAACGAAGATAAATGGTATCCATTACACGTTGCGGCTAGGTTTTCAAACCATGAATGTGTCAAAATAATGTTACTCAACGGAGCGAATTTGGCGACAACCGTTTTGGATTCAGATTTCAAAAAAAGAACAGCTTTTGACATAATTGTTTGCAACATACTTGATCCAGCTGCCTTTGTTAATGATGTGTTTGACTGCTACATTCAAGTCAATGAATACCCGTTGAATAGCAACGAGTGTGAGATAAAAGTGAATTATGACATTCTTCAACCTCTCGGACCAAATAGGAAACAAATGAAAGTGTTAGACTCTTTGTTGAACTGTAAGAAATGTGCAGTGCAAGAAAACGTGCTGTTACACCCTCTGATTCAAACCTTTCTACATCTAAAATGGAGGAGGATGAGAGTTCTTTTCTTCGTCATAATGGCACTGTATATGATGTTTACCTTGTCACTCACCTCAATGGCAATGTGTTATTATGTTCTCTGGGGACAGATACATTCAAGATTCTTGTATTTGGTAACCTGTGGTTGTAGCTTCACTTTGGGAATCTCTCTCCTCATCATTACCATACAGGTTTGTTAGTTTATAGTAAACTAATATGTTGAATAACAACGTTCAACAGTGGCACTGCACTAATTCTTGTATACTCTCAACTCTGTGTCATTTGGGGCAAAGGGAATCAGGCTTCCAAAACTCTTCTTAGTCCTTTTAGTAATTTTCCTTTTCACTTTCTTTGGCACGATTCAAGAAGTGTTCTCTAAATATTCATCTGGGGGGGACTGAAGCTTCTATTCACCAAACAAGGTATACTTTTTAGACAAAAAAAAATATAAAACTTCTAAAAAGCTGAAACCCAAAATTAAAGTTATGGCTTTTATCAATCCTTCCTCCAAATGAATCATCCTTCAATCTTTCTTTACTTCAAAAGAAGAATCATGAAAATCTGTCAAGCTTTTACTAAAGAATACAGAAATTTTCTAGGTAGCCAAGTGGTTGATAGTGCTCGCCTTAAATCTAAAGGTCGCTGGTTCGATTCCAAGCGAAATCATTTCCACCCAGATGCCATTTGTCATCGGGCTAAGAACTAATGGTGCTATCCAACAAAAAGGATAATGTAGATAGTAACAAGACGAGGGTTGGGTCCGTTCCCTTTCAAAACGTAAAAAATACCATTGGTGTAAAAAAAACACTAAATAAAAAAGAATTCTTGAGTAAAAACCCCCTTCACGTTTTAATATACAGGACGGTTCAGATTAAAACCTAACTAGGTAATACACAATATCTAGTTTAGTGAAAATCAAATACAACAATTTATAAGTTAAAAATAACTGCTTTAAATACATTAAAATAAGTTTATTTACTGTAAACCATGTCTGTAATTTTTCATCAGGAGCTTCTCCAGGCGTTCAGAATGCAGCGTTACTACTTCAAGGACCTGGAATCCTGGATCAAGTGGTCTTCCTTCTTGCTGTCCTTCCTAGTGCTACTGGGCGATCATCCTGCCGAATGGCTGGCCCAAGTGTCGTCAGTTGCTGTGCTTCTGTCCTGGCTAGAGCTTCTTTTTCTTCTTTCCCGTTGGCCTTCCACTCTTGGATTCTACATCGTCATGTTCTTCACTGTTGCCAGAAATGTATTTACGGTATTGCACCCAATATCTTTACACACAGCATAAGGACTGAACAAGTCTTGTCAATACATAAGATACAATAGAAGATTGGACAGTACCTATGTGAAATTAAATTAAATTTACTATTTGTTTCTTGCAGACAACCCATTTTTCATTTGACATGCTGGTAGGATCTCCAAGAGATGACTGCACCCACTACCCCTTCCTTGCAGAGAGTCTCTCACGTTCTTGCGCCCCTAGGCCCTGGAATTGAATTTTGAATATCACTAAAATATATTCCTTTCACACATTTTAAGATTTGGCATAGCATAAATCGTAAACATATTTTGCAAGATGCACTAGTCCTATGTGTTCTGTTCTAGGTGTTGGCTACGTTTCTGTTTGTCATCCTTGGATTCATGTTCACCTTCATGATCCACTTCCGAGACTCCGGTCAGTTCACAGACGTGTGGGGATCGTTCACCAAGGTCCTGGTCATGACCTTTGAGTTAGACTATGAGAAGATGTTCCGGACAGTAAATGGTATGAATGCTGTGGTGGGCCGTGGCATCTTTCTGTACTTCATGGTGTTGATGGCGATCGTCTTAATGAATCTTCTGGTTGGTATAGCGGTCAGCGACATTGCCATGCTTCAGAAGCAAGGAAGAGCTAGACGGCTCGCAAAGCAAATTGACTTCCTCAGCATGCTGGAATCGTATGTCTACAATAGATATTTATTTGCGTTTTGCCCAAACAAACTTTCCAAAATTATTAGAAGATTTAGAGCTGTAGATCGGGTGCTAAAATTTTCCCCGGGTAGGCCACGAAAGAGAGGTAACCAATTGACTGAGGACTTGATACAATCATTGATTGACAATGTCGTAAGGCAACGCAGCAACTGCAAAAAGAAAAACTGTGAAGTTGGTTGCATCGGAGATGATGTCTCTGTACTGAGAACGCTGTAATTGTAAAAAAAGAAACATAGCTGTATATTAAAATATTTTTTTACTACATTATACATACTATTGTACAATAATAACTAAGTAATCTGGCTATGTAAAATTACTGTTGAAAAAGTCTTTAAATTTCTGAGAAAACATAGGTTATACTTAGAAAAGTAAGTAACTTTGGTATTATCAGTGGTAATCCAAAATAGTACAATTTTACCGATAATCTGATCTTTATATTTTATTCCAACATGCGCTAAAAGTAGGATCAGAATGTAACTAACTAGTGCTCAAAATTTTTATTATTTAAAAGATTAGCTTTCTCACTATGACTCTATCATTAATAATACTTTTATAAGTTCTATTCTTGTTAATTAATGAACAAAAAATTAGAAGAATAAGTGCTTTGGAATACTATAGCTTAGTAGATCTTTATTTTAAAATATCGGTAGGGAAGTAATAAAAAATAATACCTTTTGAAGAAACAGTTTATTAAATATACATAAAACAGGTTTTGTTTCATTCCACATACTTTTTTACAATAATTGCTATACAAGCAGTTATATAACATTAATCATAATACAAATATTGTAGGTACAACTAAACACTGCTCAATCGTTAGGGTTAGTTAAAAAAATCAAAATATAACTTAATTAAAATCTTAACACATTCAGCAATATATATGACTAGCTGTAACCCGCGGGCTTTGCCCCGTTTAACTTCTTAATTTTCAAGATTATCTTGTTCGCATGGCTCAATCACGTCCTGGTTGAAGTTTGTTCGCTACGCTAACTCACCTTTAGGTTGGAGCTCGTTCGCTGCGCTCACTTGCCTTCAGGTTAGCTCGTTCGCTACGCTAACTCGCCTCCAGGTTGAAGTTCGTTCGCTACGCTCACTCACCTTTTGGTTGCAAATTAGCTGTTGTCATAAATGTTAAAGAAATAATAGTGCTACAACCTGTTGGTAATCCTTGTAACTTTAATGCTATTGAACATCATAGAACAGAACAAACTTGTTTAATTGAAACAGCTGTTAAGATTCAATAATTCCATTTCTCATAAGGTTAACATGGGAAACTCCAGAGCCACTGGGGCGGAGCCCGAAAGGATTTTTGAAATAAGAATATGCCTATATGTTAATCGGGAATGTGAGCTATCATCATGCCAAATTTCAGCCCAATCCAACCAGTATTTTTCGCGTTCACTTGTCACAAACATACATCCATACATCCATACATCCATACATCCAAACTTTCTCATTTATAATATTATATATATATATATAGTAGGATTATACTTCTTCTTTCTGACTAAATTATGTTGTGGCACACAATTACTTTAAATCAGACATAAAGAATACAAGAATACAAAAATAAATTATGATAACCGATTCTTTTGGGAATTGATGATAATTTTGTAAAATCAGTTTTAGAAATTATTATACAGGGTGTTTTTTTTTAAACTTGCATCTTTATTTATGTAAAAACCGCAATAGATAGAAATATGCAGTTGGCGGGAATCATCTATTGACGTAGGGGGGCACAATTTTTTTAAATTCAACGTTACATTTACATTCCCCCCATTTCCCCCCCTGCCCCCAACTTAATTTTTTTAAATAGCAAGATACCCCTTGTGACATATCAAATTAAAGAGCATGAAAAAAGAAAACGTTTGATGAAAAAAAATTGAAAATCGGTTCATAAATTTGTGAGATTAATGACCAGATTAAATTCAAAGTACTGAACTTTTTATTCTCTCAAAGTAATTAAGGGGGTTCCCTACCTCGAACTGTTTTCAATTTTCTGCGACCCTGGTGAGTTTAGTTGGAACTACAAGACGACAAAATATTCCCTAGGATTGCTGTCTGCTGGTCCATTTAACATTATTGTGGTCCCTCCGCGAGACAGTAGTTTCGATAAAGGCCGCTAGAGTCCGTCAGAATCATATCACTTTTCGCCGTGCAAGGTTTTACGCGGTTTCATTTTGCACATACAAAAAATAATCTTTTCTTGAAACTAAAAGTGACTTGATATTTTTAGTTAAATTTCGCACTAATATTGCTTGATTAAAAATCGATAATTTCATAAAAAGATATTATTATTTAACTGTAAAGTTCACTAACTTTGACAAGTCGTTGCCCTTGATTGCGTAAGCATAGACATTTTTTAAAAAGCAAACTTAGTAGAACCACTCTTTATGTACAAAATAGTGTTTGGTTCATAATTTAAATGTTAAAACTAGAATCGCTATATGATACCGCGCGAAGCGGTTTTCTGACGTTTTTCGGCGGGGGTAGGGAACCCTCTTAACTGTTCTAACAACAATAAAACAATTATTATCAACAAACCTACTGATGAATGGCTGATTGGAAACATCTTGGAGGCAGCTAGAACTTTGAGTTTAAAATTCCCAAAAACGAATCTTCTTCCACGTAATTTATAAATCAATCAAAATATCTTAAAAAGATTAACTCTTAATACCCTTTAAATAAAACTTTCCCTCAAAAAAAACTCCCAGCTAAAGGGCCTAACCCTAAGATAGAGCAACCAGTACTCACCCAACTCTTCTGGGCACCCTGCCCTGGCCGACTGACCCCTTTCTCTACCTCTGGTGGCCTATTTATTGAACCCGATAGCTACTCGGTGCAAAACCCTCAGTGTTTACGAAAACACCTCCGGCACGCTTCCGAGGTAGCAAGGACTGACAACAGGTCATCAACCTAGCTTGCCTAGGCTACCCTCCATTGCAATACATATTATAACAGTATAATCTCATTGCCTGACGATAATTTATTCCTTGACACTATCAATTCAAATCAAGACAAGTTCACAACAATTTTCTATTCATCAACACCATAAATGCATATGTAAAATTTAAATTACCAGTATTTTTTACAGACTTCTTATGGACAAGGTTACCATATCCGTACTTAAATATGGAACACAGTATAAATTATTTATATTATTTTTTTAGAAAATGATTTACTAAGAGAACATTAAATTTTAGCCTCTGACATCTCAGCATTTAGACCAGATCATAGTTTCTCCACGTCCGCCAGATATTCAATAACAAATGTTAACAGCACCTGAACTCCAGAATTTAGTTTCGCCAAAGTCAACTTGTAAGATTCCTCAGGGAAAACTTTTGTGAATTACCCTCTAATATCTTCCCAGGGAAAATCCATATTTTTCTTTTTTACATTTTCAAAACTGTCCAGTGGTGTATTCAAAGCAAAAATAAATAGAAGCCAGTTTTCTTTTTGTTGCTGTCCCCAGTTATTTACCACTGATGCAATTTTGAAACATTTAAGTTAAAAAAATATGTGAGTCCTCTCTTGTGTGAATAATAGTAAGGGGATCTATAAACTAAAGCAATAATTTTCCTTGTAGTAACTCCGTATATATTTTCATTTTCAGTCTTCTTGCTATGGACCCCTATTGTTCCTGAATAAAGCTAAGCCCTCCTATTTCACCTAGCTATGACCTTGTAGAATTGATTATCTTGCAACTCCGATCAAATTAATCTAAGACTAGATCTTAAAAGTCTAAGTCTGCCCCTTTCAGAATTGGTAAACTTAATTATTCCAACTCCCTGCTTGTTCTCTGGCTAAACTTTTAACCTTTGGTAAACTTAAATCTGCTGCTAAAACTTCTACGGTAAACAATCCTCATCACAGTAGCAGCCTCAACAGCCTAGCCCGACTAAGCAGGTTGCCCATAGTGACGTAAGCGCCAGTGATAGTGCGAGCCCCAGTGTAGGCTGACCTGCCATGCAGCACTCTCCAGTTGTTGATGAAGACTACAGTCCCTGGCACTAGAGTGAGTCTCCACTGATCTGCAGGGTTCACTACTGCAGAGGTGAGGCTGCGGAGGGACTTGTAGAACTGTGATGTCTCACTACTTGGCTGAACCTGCCTGGCACTTCGGTCATACAGGTTGTATCTGTAATCAACCATGAATCATGCATATAGAACAAATACCCCCAACACAGCAGACCTGCAGACTAAGCGAATTTTCATTTAAATTGCTATATTTCCAATAAAATAGTCCTTTAAAATTGTCAGATTTATCTCCTATTTATATAACATTATTTTAATTAGTACTTCGGTTTGCTGCAACAGAGGAATGAGGTGTTTCTTCTTAATTAAAATTTTGATAGCTTAGTATGAAATAAACAAAATAGCCAAATTTCATTTCATCTATAAACAAGCAAACTACAAAAGTTTCCATAAGAATAACATGGGAATTATTAATAATTTACACTTTGAATTTAATCACAGCCACCTCTAATAAAAGGCCGCGACGTTCGAACTGGCAACGCCGCAATCACACCCCGTCTGGGTCTATCTTCACATGCGCTAGACTATAACTTAAATGGGAGTTTTGCTGTTTTCACTGCTCTATAGAATGAATGAAAGATATTTAAATGGCATATAATAGTGATTTTTGTACTAAAATACAAACATAATGTTTGTTTGCTTGTAGGCCTATTTATCGTATTGTAATAAATGCAATGAATGTGAAAAAGTCTTGTAAAACTTCCAATTACAAATGAAAGAGTAAAATTTAAAAAAAATTTGGATTGGTTGAATAAAATTATTTCAATTTTAAATATTCATAATATTGTTTTAGCCTACCTGACGAACCATAAGTCTAGATAGCTACGACAAAATTTGAAGTTTTCTTCACTTGTTTGAAGGCCTACTGACGGAATCATTTATTTTCTTTGAATAATTATTTAGCATTACGTTTGCCATTTATTTTTTTTAAGGTCAAGACTGGGAAACTCATTTTTACCTTAGAAACCCCTCCATAAAATCCCGTTCAAAATCGGTTAATTTTTGCTTGAGTTATCGCGACAATCATATATTCATTGATATATATGAATTTGAACGGAGGAAGTTTTTGGCCTCAGGGGACCTCAAATTGAAGTAAATCGGTCTAGGGTCCAGGTCTTACCATGAGACCTACGGTAATAGCTTCCCTATATGGAGCTTAGCTTTTGCTGTGAGAGTCAGTAGTTTAAATTATTTAAAAATATCTTAAAGCATTTTGTTCACGTTTAAAAAATAATAATAATAATTTAAAACTTACCTAATTTGTTTAATCTTTCCTTCAGGCCAATGGCTGATGACGGGGGACATTTGTGACAGGTGATAGCCCTTCTCTATGTACTGGTATTCTGTGTGAACAGTCTTCAAACACTCGTAATGTTGAGGATGCTCAACCTCAACTTGTCTTGCGGCTCTAAACCCATCCACCAGAATTGTTTGACCTCCTGAACAGTTCCTTTTGATACAATGGAAGATTATCAATCTGTAAAAACAGGGAACAATAAAAATAACGATAAGAACCCACTACCAAGTCCCCCTCAACTTCATAGAGGGTTACAAGGTCAAATGTACTTACTGTTCTGACTTTTATGAAGGACCCATTGGCCCATGAACAGAGATCCAGGGCTGTATTTCCCTAACGGCTGACACGGCAGTTGCGGGAGGCCTCAACCTAGAAGGGGCCTCACTTAGAGCCTAAAAATTTTGTATTGATAAATTTATTCCACCGATAATCTGTTTTGCCGTAATTGCAGAAGACATTGATGAAATCTCCGCAACCGCAAAAGATCTTCACTATTTTGCCGTAAATGTAGAAGTTGTCACTATTCAGACTACGTCTCAGCGCTCGCGCAAGATGCTAACTATTTCTCTGCGGCTACAGGAGACGTTCATGATTTGATTTCACTGAGATTGGAGGAGACAAAGATGATGATGATGTCTCTGCGATCGTGCAAGATGTTCACGGCCACATTAGTTCATGATTACGCCACGATCGGAGCAGACGAAGATTACGTCTACGCGTTTGGGCAAGATGCTTTTTCTCCACGGCCAAAAAAGACTTTCATGATTCCACCGTGATTGGAGAAGACAGATGAATATGATGTCCCCGCGATCGCGCAAAACGTTCACTGTTGTCTGCAACCACAGGAGATTTTGCCGTGATCACAGAAGACAAAGATGTTGTCTCCGCAATGGCGCGATTGTCTTTTAGTCTTTTTTGCCGATCGGATTGTTCAAACAAGAAAAGGTCAGTTCATAAAGTTGAAGCAATACCACGTGTATTTCTTAGCACTTAAGTTCCGACCTTAGAAGAATTAGAAAATAAAGAGGGGCCTCTCTGATGAGAGCCGCTCGGGGCCTCATAGATTCTAAATACAGCCCTGCAGAGATCTAAATTTGCCCAACTTGTCATTGACAAACATAATACCTTTGAAAAAACTGTCTCAAAATATTATTTGTATTTTGCCACCTGATGATGCAACAGTCGTAGAGAAACGTAAGATAATAATCACGGTAATAAAACGACAAGAGGTAAGTAGTCTAGTCATTAAAATTACATCTGGAAAGATTGGCAAGAAGGGCCTACCCTGCAGGCTCTATAAAGTAGCAAGTGTCAGTGTGAGGGTCTAACGCTAGGTTTGTGTAGGCTGTGTCCAGGTGATCCATCTGGTCACTGAACTCCCACATTGCTCCAAACAGGGTGTGCTGCGGAGGACCAACATGGCGGATCACTTCCTCAGTGGCAGCTACGCTCGGCTCCACCTTGGATCAGAAATGTGAATTTTAAGAAGATATTTAACAATGGCAAATTATGAGATATTCTTTATTAAATCGGCCCATTCAGGCCAGTGTAATCCGTAACAATTATCTGGTATTTATAATTACTTACTACAACCTAAACAATAATTCAATGAGGAGGAGTTGTATTAAATTTTCGTCAAAACGTCCACTGCACAAAAATCTACAAACCAAAGACTTCAATTCACTAAACAAACGAAGATACTTAGCTTTTTCATGATCAGAAACAAATTGTGTAAAAAATCTCTGGCTAAAATTAATTTCAAAGTAAAAATTTTATTTCAATGTAAAAAAAACTGTTTAACTAAAAGGTTGAAGGGATACATACAGGAAACATTTGATTTTTCTCTAAACTAATGTTACAACAATTAACACCCCCCCCCCCCCCCCCGCCATATCATTAAAATTCTGTATAACTGTAGGCTTAGTTTTTTGGAGTAAAAGCACTTAGATGAATAAGGAAGAAATTATGGATAAGGAACTAGCTTAGGTACCAATAAAACAGTTCCACACCGCTGACAGCTCACAAAAACTTAACAACACAATTAATTTTAACGACTACTTTCGTCTGAAGCCCCATTGTATCATTGTAGTCGTGAAATATCTAATTTTATCGTTTATTAATTTTATCATTAACTTTTTGAGTGCTGCTATCAGTCTGAACTCTGGTGCTCTTTTCTTGGGTAAGTTAGTTTGTGTATATTTTCCTAACTGTGCACTTTAGAATCTCATGATAACTTGCTCACATCAGTGACAAACCCAACTCCAAACCGCAGAAGTGACTTGACCAGCCTAGAAATGCCATGTTGAGACTTCACCTCATTGGCCGTCACATGTTCTACCTCTCGTGACACGTCCCCGGACCACAGTACTTCTTGAGGTCCACTTTCCACCTTGGTCTGGCTTGTGATCCATTCCAAATCATACACAGATTTATGTCCATCGCTCCCTGCGGGAAAAATTGTGAGTTTCACATAGGCATGTGGTTGAGGATTTGCTAGTTGGGTTTTCTAATTTTTTATTCTACAGAAATAGAAATTAAGGGTTTATTAACTCTGTCTATTTATTTTTACTACTACAATTTCAAAGAAACTAAGGATATAACTTTAATTTACATGACGAGTTAGTGTCTGTTTCAATTTATCTGCATGAACAGTATAACATAAATGAGTAAAAACTAAAAACTATACAGTGGATCAAACAAAAGCGAAAATAGTCAAAACAAGTAAAATAAAATAATTTAAAAAAGCTTTAGAACCATATTTGTGTAGGCCTATTTTTTTTTTCAAAGAGTTCAATAAGATGGGATAAAAACTTGTAGTTTTTCCTAACACAAAAGTAACAAGAAAATATTTATTGATTAATCAAAATGTTTGCCCAGCTAAATTATTAGGTACGGTTAGCTATCATATTTTAAAATTACAATATTCCAAAAATATCTTTAAATATCTTGACAAATACCTTGAAATAAAGATCTTATAAATATTTCTAAATTTTGTAAACAAATTCAGTTTAAAGTGTTTTTTGTTAATATTCTATTAGGCCTTTTTAATGTTTAATAAATATATAAACCAGTCATTAAAAATACAGGGCGATTCAAAAAGGACTTAACAACTTTTAAAATTCATATAAATCTTATTAAACAAGGTACAGAGCTGGTTTTAGTGTTGTTTTAAAGGAAAACACTTCAAGTTTTTTTACCTTAATCTAAAGGTGTTCTATGTGACTTCCGTTGTATTTGGGGAAAATAATTATTTAGGTATGAAAAAATAGTGAAAACCGCTAAAAATTTGAGAGAAATTTACAAAATTTTGAAAGTAGGGCGTTTTTTGACGGTGAAGGAGTGCGATTTTTGAAAAACGCATAGTTAGTGTCTTGTAGGAAATTTAATTCCGAACCTACGTTTTATCCTCAAATCTTTTATAGCTCTTACCGTTTTCAAGCTATAGCCGTTTGAAAAAAAACGTGTTTTGTCGTTTTCAGAGGTACGCCATTTGGATTTTTGGGGGGGTTGAAATTTGAAAATGCAACTTTTTGGAATTTTATGGGTGGTTTGGGACCAAGAACTACAAGTGTGCTAAATTTCAACTCCCTAGCACATCTAGAAGTGGGTGTATCGCAATCCTTCACCGTCAAAAAACGCCCTACTCTCAACATTTTGTAAATTTCTCTCACATTTTTAACGGTTTTCACAATTTTTTCATACCTAAATAATTATTTTCCCCAAATCCAACGGAAGTCACATAGAACATCTTTAGTTTAAGGTAAAAAAACTTTAAGTGTTTTCGTTTAAAACAACACCAAAACCAGCTCTGTACCTTGTTTAATAAGATTTATATGAATTTTCAAAGTTGTAAAGTCCTTTTTGAATCACCCTGTATTACTTCAAGTCAACTTGATTCATATGTGTCGGTTAATCATACCAGCTATGGTACTAAAACTTGTTTACTCACAGTTAACAACAAATTCTTTTCCACAAGTAGAAAAATTGAGCGGCTGTATACTGGGATCTATGTCAATAATTCTTATGTTACGTTGGTTGGTTATATTGTTGTAGCAAATATTGCACCTATAACAATGAATTGTTCAGACAGGTGAGGAGAGTGCTTTGAATACATTTGTGGATCTCCCAAAGACGATTCTCAAACAAGGGAGTTTTAAAAGGAGATGAGAGTTCAGCTGGCTCATCCATGTGTGATCCTATTGCAAGAATAATATCATAGACTATATTCAGAAGATTCAAAAATATATTTTTCCTCACATTGCATGTTGATGACACTGAGGATAACATTTTTTAAATCTCAACTGATATTTCTAAATAAAATACTACCTATGACGGCCAATACAGTAGACAAAAAATATCAGTGGTTTTGTTATCTGAATTTTACATATTTTTCATTAAAATACTCCCTAACATGTTACAATAGTGTTTGTTACATTGTTTTCCCTGCTATGATCTTACAAATCAATTTTTTGCTTTTTGAATAGCTTTTTATTTTATATTCCCATAGGCCGCTAAGTGATTAAAACCTCTCCAAATACATAATACCAGTATCAACATATGATATAGGCAACTAAAACAGGTTTAGCATAAAACAGTTAGGCCTAACGCATTTAACAGTTATATACCATGCTAAAATGCAATTATTGTCTTCAGACAGAGATGTCAAACAGGCTAGCTGTGCATAAAAATCATGTTTTTATGGTTCTAGCCAACTACCAAATCAAGGCACAGAATACATACAATATATCCTATAGACTTGCTATCAGCTATAGTCCGCGCACGATAACTTTGCACTTGGGATTTTTGGTGTTCCGTGTGAATTTTGTATCGGCAACGTCGCACCGCCGAGGCGAGCGCCCGCTTCTTGTCGCTTTGGCTCGATATGTGACAGGTATAGGATGGGGTAGCGAGCCCTGCAGCGTTGCCAAGTTGTGCAAGTCCCAAGTGAAAAGTTATCGCGCGCGGAGTATAGCTTCAGGGTTGAAGTAGCAGCTTGAACTACAACTTTTTGTTCATAGGTCCTACAGATCATATAAGGTAAACTCCATAAAAAATTTCTAATATTTTTGAAATGCATAATTAAAAATACTAGGGTCCATTTTGTTGTAAGAAAGCACACACGTTTATACAAAACTAAATGATCAAGTAATGAACAAAAATTATTTTAAGCTTGCTAATTTATTTTGATGGTCGACAACAGAATTTGACTAGAATATTTGAGTCATTTTCCGTAAGTTAGGACCTACCTGCAGTTTTCACGCAACCATTCAAAGCTCAGCTTGACCTTAGGATTTGACACTTCCCTTTTGAATTCAAAGAACGAGTCAGTTACTGAAATCATTTCCTAAAAATAAAAGTACAGACATTATATTGATGTAGGCCTACGCATAATACACTCACCTAAAAAACTGACACACATCTAATCTAAGTTTTAACCCATCCAAACAACCTGAACCAAACTTCTATAACAAGACCATCTGGATAACAATTAAATGGTAATAGACAAAACGATGGGAGAGAGTGAAAAACTACTCATTTTGTAAATAGAGGAGATTAAATTAATGAGCAGAAAAACAGTATGTTAGGCTCTCAATAAACACTTTACCCAGGGGATAATATGCAATGACAAACAACAAATCCAAAACTCAAAAATATTTTCTTACCTCCGTCACAAGCATTAAAATGCAATGGAAAGTAAAACGTGGGTAGGAGTTGATGAAATTCCTCCCGAAATGTTGAAGATAATTAGCCAATATGTCTAAGTTAGACTGTTATCTCACCAAGTAAACACAGCTTTGTCAAAGGGACATTTTGATTATCCCTGAAAGTAGTTGTTGTTAAATCATTTTTTAACAAAGGATATGAAACTATAGATAAATTAATTAATATAGTAGATCATCTATGATGAAACACTTTGCAATAACTATATTCACAACAGTTTGTCTTATAAAATGTTGAAAATGTTTTCAATAGCTGAGGAGGTGATTTTGAATTTCCTGTACTTCCTTGAAAAACGTAAAACTATTTGTCCCCAACTAACATGGATATATAAAAAACTAGCTGTGTAGCCTACCCGTTCTACAGACAGGGAACTTGTAGTCAGTTGAAACCTTCTCAGAACAGCAGTTGGTTTGCATATTTCATGTGAATTTTTCCAGATATGCAGGCACAACAATTATAGGAATACACATAAACCTATTAGGTAAATACAATATCTGACAGTTTCAAGCCAAAACAAATGCTTAGCAATTAAATGTCACCCGGATATAATTATTGTTAGTCTATATTTATATGTGATAGCTCAGTCTAATTGAGGCCATTGGAGAGGGAAGTATTCGAGTAACTAAGTATGAATATATCAGTAAAAACCGATACATCACAGCTATAGAAAATGTATGATGTTCCCGAGCTAGGAAGGAACCTGATGTCAGTCAGCACAACAATGAACAAAGATTTGGTTTCAACATAACTAGAGAAAAATGTGTCTTCATGAAGAATAACGTTGCTCAACTGTATGGACATTGTGTGTGAATGGACTCTATGAAATTGAAATTGATCATTCTGTTTGCAGAAGCTGAACCAGTAGCAAACAGAAAGAAAACCATCCAAGATTGGTCTGAATCTCTGGCTCATCGGCTCTTCAAAATAAGACACACGTTAAAGTATTAAAAGCAGAGGAATTACCGTATGTCAAGGCGGAGAATGAATTTGTGAAAGTTGTGTATAAGGCAAGCAACACAGAGAAACACGCCATTCTCGGACTGTAAAGCCAAAAATGGCAGGAGAAATAGTGGAGATCTATGCGGTCCTATCAATCCAGTCAATAAAGGGGTTGTAGAGGACATGGAGGGGGGGATTTTTTTGAGGGAATGTGTTTGGGGTAGTTAGAAGATAAAAATACTTACTAAAAGTCCCCGCCCCCAAGCCCTGCTGCTTCAGCAAAGAGGGGGGGGGGAAAGACACATTTTTTAGTTTTACTTCTACACTGAAAACTGTGCATCGTACGGAAAAAAATAAACTATAAAAATAAAGATGTTAAAATTTTCTACAAAAAAGGTTATATTCATTTCTTCTCCATCATTCATTTCTTCTTGCCTTAGTTTCCAAGATATTCTCAAATGGATATACTAAGAAATTCTTTCATAAATGGATTTGTCCGTCCACGCTTTTCGTCCAAAGCAAAAGACTGCTATGCAGTTCGTATGGTGGCACAGCATGTGACTAGTCCAACCATCAAAAACTTACACCAAGTCAAGAGAATTCTTTGTTACCTGCAAGGTTCTAAGGAATACCCTAAAAGCTTTTACAGTGTCCGAGGTTTTTTGGACTGGTGCTGGTAATAACCTGTAGGAAACAGTTTTACAACCTTATGAAGTAATGTATATTACTTTTATGTTGAAATGTCTAACGTTGATTGTATAGTATGGTTGATTTGGATTAATAATAATGAGTTGTGAGTAACCTGTTAACCTTTATGTTAATTTGTGACAGCACTTAAATTAGGTAAGGTAAAGTTTAAGTTATAATGAGCCAAGTTGATGGTTTATGCTACCTCCTGACTGTTTCTTGTACAATTAAAACACTGGAAAATAGAATTCCAAAATACCAAGAGCTACCTTCAGGCTGCTGGTGTTATTACAAAAAGTTACATGTTTCAATTACAATGTTCATGTTAGTTAACAAAGTTAGGTTATGTTTGTTTGTTATTGTTGTGAATTGTGATTGACATTGTGGCATTTTGTTGCCGCGACCGTGGCCTTTAATTCAAGTAGCTATGAAAATCTAGTAAGGCTTAGCATAGATTAAAAATTGCAAGCTAATGCGATTACCATTTACTGACGACACCAATCACCATTAAGTACCAAATTGATAAAACTATTTAAGAAACGGTCCTTCTGGTAAAATATTTTCAGGTAAAAATGTTCGTCTGGAATCTGGACAAAAACCTTGATACAAATTTCTCATATAGGGAATAAGGCGTTACCTTTTGACTGTATTACCGTAAGTCTCATGGTAAGCCATAGACCAAGGTGATAAGGGTGTAAGAACCAGGACCAATTTAATTTTTTTAATGATGGAATGGCCTCTAGATCGTCTGAATAAACTAATATAGGTTTAAATCACCCGTTTTCTGTCAAAACGATCGTCTTGGTAGTATGATTACTACCAAGACGATCGTTTTTACAGAAAACAGGTAATTTAAACCTATAGTTAATTTTTGTGTTAAATTTACCAGAGGTAAAAACACCATCTGTTCAAAAATCGATTTACAGAATACTATATTAAGTTTGCGTGTCCATTAGCATGGTTAACCGAGTACGAAATCTATTTATGGCATTTCTTTTTTGTAAAAACGTGTAAACCTATATCCTAATGAGTTTGCGGTGGACTATGGGAAATGTTAAATGTTGCAATATATTTCTAAACCATTTTGTAAAAGATTAAAAATGATATTGAAGCGCTGTTGTATGACTATTGGTTACAGAGAAAATAAAAATGTAAATTAAAAATTCTTATGGATAGGTTCTTATAAATAGTGGAAGGAATTCCACCATGATTCTTATGAATGGTAAATAAACTGCGTCCTCCCAACCAGTTGCGAAAGCCAGTATATACATATTCTTAATCTATGGCATCCGAAAAGGAGGGGAATAGAAGGAAAAGCTGCATAGCATTCAGTTAATGCTGTTAAAAGCAGCGAAGTACAAAAGATTTTTCTGTATTCTTTCACTTTCAGATCAGATTGGTTTGGTTTAAAGGTTATGTTATCCTATCCATCCAACAACACCGACGTCACCTCAATAAACAAAATATTATATTAAGGTAGGCCTACTTATATTACTTCAGCAAGAGCTTATTGGTTATTTAGGCATATATGTTAAAAACGTAACTTCTTCGCCAGCATAAGTCGAAATCAAGCTTGACTTTTTAGTTGAGTTATTTTAAGGCATAGGGTAGACTAGGCCTATTATAAACATGAAATAATATGATATTAACCATCATATGTTCAAGTTCTTTTTACCATAGCATCTGCTAAAAGTTAATTATACTTAGAATTTCTAATCCTGTTTTAGAAAAAAAACATCATACAGTACAGTAGGCTCTATTGACACACGTTTTATTTTCCCACAGGATAGGCCTATCCTCACACTAAGTTAGTCCAGGCCTAAGTTATCTTGTGTTAGTTTGGCCTTGTCTATTATTAATGGTTAGACTTCTATATCTGTTGGCACAAACAACCGAATGAAAATATCGATTGTTTCATTCGATATAAGTTATCGATCGATATTTTAATTTGGTTGTTTGTGCCACAGATAGAGAGTGGTACCTACATACTGGGACTAAAATATTAAAACATTTTTTTTCTTCAATATTAGTTGACTTAGAAGAAGAATCTTCTTACACAAAAGTAAAGCACACTTTTAAAACACTTTTAATTATATTTTTTTCAAAATTATTATCTTAGGCCTATATTTAAAAGGCCAAAAACCGTTTGTCCCGCTTTATACCACTTGTCCCAACATGTACCGACCCTGGTACAAGGTGGGACAGCAATATTTATTTATTTATTTATTTTTACGGCAAACGTAGCTGTAGAAAGTCACCCGACGGTTTTTAGGAGAATATGACCGTAGTCTACAGTGTGTTTTGAAATTCATTAATGCGATCGTCATAGTTTAATTTTTAAGATGTCTATTTGCTCATGACAAACAACAGGTGAAATGGGAGTTTATGGACAGTTGGGCACGGTTTTAGGTGTTAAAAATGGCTTTAGAAAGTCACCAAACGGCTTTGAAAATTCCAAATGCTCCACACCCCCCAAGCCCCCTGGAGGACCCCCATTTGTCCCCCCCAAAGTTTTGATGCTGACGACGCCAATGGGTGGGATAACAAGAGAATAGGCTGATGAACTCAATTTGGTACTTCCGTTTTATACGGAGGCCACCCTTTTATACAGTGCGCTGCGGCGGTTATGTTAGGTTGGGTTATCATAAATATGTTTTTAGGACTTTCCTTGTTTCGTTATGATCAAACGATGTCAGATGAGTCATACTTTTGCCCGCCAAATCTCCTAGACTTATCATTGCAAGTGTATGGTTTGTAGGGACAGTTCCACAACTTACCATAAATTATTGGATAAAATATTGGTTGTTTAAATTGGATATATAGTTTATATGTGATATAAATATTGATTGTATGTTTGGCGTATTATATATGTACATTAAAGATCATAGGGTCTTTCCAAAAAGACTCTTTCGCCATTGTGCTTTGGCAGGATGATTAGCTTAGTTCAGTTTCAAGCTAAGTTTAGATTATGATAATAACAAACAAGGTTAAAAATAGCTAATCATTTTAGAAAAACTGTAATTGATGAGTTAAGTCGCAAAGTTTGTTTAAGATATAAATTTACCTAAACATCAATTCTATTCATGTCTAAACTGAACTAAACCAACCAGCCTAACCTAAATGCCGCAGCACACTGTAAAAGAGTGGCCCTCTTTAACAGAAAATCAATATCTATATTTAATAGGTATGGATTGAATTAAAATTTCACCTTAAACATATCATAGGTTTGTTTGTAGTTATATCTGTGTTATTTTTAATGTTGATTACAACTAGTGACAAAACCCCTCCTATAGGCACAATGGAGGATCCTGTTGGGGTGTTGGAAGACAGAGTGCGGTTGTTGGAGTTGAGAGTGTTTGGGGAGAGCCAGGGAGAGGATGTAGCTCTTCCTCAGTCTTCTGCCGTTGACTCTTTGTTGGAGGTTCAACGTGTTGTGTCATCTGCACTGTCCGGCCGAGAAAAGATTACTGCTGCTGTCAAACGTCTGGACCAGCTTGAAGCCGTACTTGATCCGATGTTTGAAGACTCGGTAGGTTTTTCAGACTATCTTCTTGTATTGCTGTGCTTTAGACAGACAGCAAGTGATGGACTGTACCGCTTTATCTTGAATAAGAGAATGAGATACTTTCTGCTGAAAGTGTTAACAGTTGTAATGACTTCACGCAACTCAAGCTAAACATTTCACTTGATTAGTGAAAGTAGAGATATAGAAATGTTATATACAGGGTGAATAAAAAGTCAAGACCCCCCCCCTCTAATATTTTTCCAAGTAAATATACAGAGATATCCTTTTGGTGGTCAAGCAATCTTAGCAGGAAGTTTCATTTTATCATTTTGAAATTTTTGAGTGTCCCCCCAAAAGGGGGGATTTGGGGGGCAACTCAAATATTTTAAAAGTAAACCCCCTTCAAGTGACACCTCATTTTGAATTGTTTACAAAAACTTAAAGAATGGTGAAAACTAGAGGTCGCTATCTCTTCTCTATCCAAAATGGTAGCCCGTCAAATGTTGTGGAAAATCAATGGTAAAATTGTTAATATTGGCTTCCATTTTGGATAGAGAAGAGATAGCGAGCTCTGGTTTTCACCATTCTTTAAGTTTTTGTAAACACTTCAAAATGAGGTGTCACTTGAAGGGGGTTTACTTTTAAAATCTTTGAGTGTCCCCCCAAAAGGGGGGATTCGGGGGACAACTAAAAATGTTTCAATAGAAACCCCGATCAAGTGACAACTCATTTTGAAGTGTTTAAAAAAACTTAAAGAATGGTGAAAACCAGAGCTCGCTATCTCTTCTCTATCCAAAATGGCAGCCAATATTAACAATTTTACCATTGATTTTCCACAACATTTGACGGGCTACCATTTTGGATAGAGAAGAGATAGCGACCTCTAGTTTTCACCATTCTTTAAGTTTTTGTAAACACTTCAAAATGAGGTGTCACTTGAAGGGGGTTTACATTTAAAATATTTGAGTTGCCCCCCAAATCCCCCCTTTTGGGGGGACACTCGAAAATTTCAAAATGATAAAATGAAACTTCCTGCTAAGATTGCTCGACCACCAAAAGGATATCTCTGTATATTTACTAGGAAAAATATTAGAGGGGGGGTCTTGACTTTTTATTCACCCTGTATGATTTGTGTCAAGTTGACTCTCTTATCATAAACCACTCCCATTCGTGTATTTTATGTACAACAGTAATTATAGATAAACTCATCCACGGAAGAAAACTCTTTTATCTTGACGTTCGACAACCTAAAAATATGTGCCTCAGCGGCATGAAAAAGCTGTAGTTGATTTTAACTATATCAAGGATCGTTTGACACAAAAGGAAACGTAAATCATTTTTATATTGTTAAACTATTTTAGTACATGTACGTAGTAATTTCAGGTGACAATTTCTGTGTAAAATAGAGTAGCAGTGGTATTAAACTAATACAATGTAAGTTAGATAAATCACTAAGACATAATAAAATCAGAGAAAAAAATTAACTTGGGCTCATTGACATTTAAAATGTGTTTTTGAAGAAGTGCGTACAGATGATATGAATAGTTTTTTTGCCACCATGGGAACTGGTAATAATATTAACCCTGATGTTCTAAACTATTACAAATCTAACATTGCTAAAAACGTTTCTGGGACTTTTAGTTTCTCTGAAGTAAGTGAAGGCCAAGTAAAAATGGCCATGAATAGCATAACTTCAGCATCTGCTGGAATAGACGGAATCAACATTCATATGATTAAGTCACTAAGCCCTTACTGCCTCCCTGTAATAACACGCCTAATAAACATGTCATTAAGAACGGGTAGTTTCCCAGAATGTTGGAAACATAGCCTGGTAATCCCCCTTCCTAAGACGAACAATGCATCCATGGTTTCACACTTTAGACCTGTATCATTGTTGCCTTCGTTGTCAAAACTCCTAGAGAAGGTTGTTGTGGACCAGATAACGCATTTCATTGATGCAGAGCAGATTTTAGATGTTAACCAATCTGGTTTTAGAAGGGGACACAGTACATGCACAGCTTTGCTTAACATGATTGATGAAATTTACAAAGCCAAAAATAATAAGCTGTGCAGCGTATTGTCGTCGTTAGATTATACACAGGCGTTTGATTCTGTAAACCATAGCTTGTTAATTTCAAAGTTAAAATATTTTAGATTTGATTGTAAGGCTCTAGAGTGGATGACCACATATTTGAGTGGGAGATCACAGATTACAAAGGTGGGCAATCAGCTCTCATCGTCACTGGCAAAGACAGTCGGTGTTCCCCAGGGAAGTTGTCTTGGTCCTATCTTGTTCAATCTGTATATAGTAGGTATTGAATCAGTGTTGGATTTCGGGATTATGTATTCTTATGCTGATGACTGTCAAATCTTCTTATCATACCAGCCTACTTTGGTTGGGGAGGCATTACAGCATATGAGTAGTGACCTTTCAAAGGTTTGTGAATGGTCTAAGGATCATGGATTAAAGCTTAACCCTGAAAAATGTTCCGCCATACACTTTGCCAATACAGCAATCTATGAGCAGCTGGAAAAAAATAGCATAAAAGTTACAGTTGATAACTCAGAGCTTTCAACTTCCAAAAGCATTAAGATTCTTGGTGTGACAATTGACTCACAGCTGACATTCTCTAGCCATGTAAAACAGATAAGCAAACGTGTTGTTGGAAAATTAAAAGTGCTTAATAGGTTTAGAACATTGCTCCCAGCAAACATCAAGTTGAGGTTGGTCAAATCCCTGATTTTCCCTACTTTAAATTACTGCCTACCTGTTTTTGGATACAGCTTAACACAGGAACAGATCACAATACTTCACAGGCTACAGAATTGCTCCCTAAGGTTCGTATACAAACTTAAAAAATATGACCATATAACAAGTCACCGTAGGATCTCAAATACAATGTCCATCCGAGAGAGCTGTGATAAGCAGGTTGCATGTATCGTCCACAAAACACTGGTCACTCAGGCACCACAGTACTTGAAGGAAAAACTGAAAGCGAGGTCAGCCGTGAGAGAGCGCAGAACTAGACAGGACTTGTTGCTTGACATACCAAGGGTTGTTCTTGATGCTGGGAGAAGGGGGTTTTCTTACTTCGGGCCGGCTCAGTACAATGCACTTCCTTGCAAGCTAAAAGCACTGTCTTACAACAGTTTTAAGAATCACCTAAAGAGTTTGTAACTAATCTTATTTTGTTTCGTAGTTATAAGAGGTTTTATTTAGTTTAAGTCCTGACTTGAGTCAATTTGTAAAACAGTTTTGTAACTGAAATTCGCTCATGAATAAAGACCTTATTTATTTTTATTTTATTTATATCCAGTCTTGTAATTTGTCTGTTCTACAGGTTATAGACAGTGCTGCAAAAGTTGCTTTTATTCTCTCTATGGAGTCTCACCTGGAGGAAGTGACACGACAACTTGTCCGATTGAAGGAACTGAGCCCCAGCTTGGAGAGTGAGCAGCTGCGTAACATTCCATTGCTGCTGAGGCAACTTGCGAAACTGACCACTACGATGGTCGAGCAGCGAGAAAAGTATGAGTTGGTTGACGACGGGATACAAGACCTTGTGTCAAGGTAATTACTATTGAGTAGACTGTAAATAGTTTTCATTAACTTACTTATTCTCTAAGCTCAGTTATATAGACTAGTTATTTGTGTAACTAGTGCACGGTTGAATATATAAATTGGTGTAAATACCTGCTTCTATGTAATCCTAATTATAATATTTTTTTTTTTTATTATTTTTATGCCTACTGAGGCTTTTCTACACACTGACTATTGCACACTCAATAATTATAATTCTGTCAGTTTAAAACCTTTTACATCCCTCAGTGTATCATGTGATCTCTCTTCATATGCACTCAATTCCTGAAGCTATTACAAGAAAAGTGTAGCTCTTAAATGTCCCGTACTGCAAGATGAATATGGTATTGATTGTAGGTATTTAAGTTTCTTAAGTTAGGTTCATTTTAATTTCTTTGCCCCTATTTACCTTGTATGGTTTCCAGTGGCCCTATCATAACAACATAACATATTTATATGAGAATTACCATACGTTTTGATGACAAAATTTTGTTAAACCCAGTAAGAGCACTAGGACAAGTAGCCTACAACAGCTAAACTGACACTATTACTAGACCGAAGTAAAATAATTATCGTCAGTCATGCAGGTTGCATCAACTGTCCTCGTGGACTGTGTGAAGGCGCTATAATAGGGCCATATTTAAGGACCAATACGGCCCCAGGCCTAGGAGGATCTCCTAGGCCCCGCCCCGGCGGGTCAAACCAGAGCCCTGCTCTATAATGATTCAACTAAATGCAACGATGTAAAGAACTACATCGTTGTTTATATCGTTATAAAGTTGTTTATATAGTTGAATAAATGAACTTGACAATTTTTTTACGATAAAATCGGTGAATTAACCTAGGTGGCTAGGGCACTAAGCTAATAAATAATTTCTTTCTTTCATTGACGCAAGGAAGGATTTTCATTTCATTTCTAACTATTAGGAGTATGCACTTTAGATTTGTTTACTTCGAGTCAGGTAAAAAATGTTACCTAATAGGCCTCGAGCTCCATTAGATCGGTTCAAAATCGGTTGGCTTTGGATTTGCTTATATAATGTTGATTTTTAGGCCGAGCAGAGCCTGGCCTACAAGCTTGAGAGATCAAGCTCAAAGTCAGAAAATCAAGCTCATCAAGCGGATTTTCTCAGTACTCAATACAATGCCCAATTTTAAAGTCCCAATTTAAAGCTTTTATGTCCGCGAGGATCACACTCACGAAATTGAAAGATTAGGCCTACGCTTTTACCGCAATTGCCATGACATTGTCTCCGCGGCCGCATGAGATGTTCAATATTATTCCGCGATTGCGGAAGACGATATTCACGTTTCTTTTCCTGCAAGAGATATATCTAGGATTTTGCTGCGATTGCGGAAAAAATGATTTTCGCGTCACCACAGGTCGTGTAAAATATTAGAGATTGGGACGTGAACGTGGGAGACGATGATGTTTTTATCTGATGATGTCCTAGGTTTTGGTTGCAATCACGGTAGACTATGATAATGTTTCCATGACTACGGGAAGTATTCACGATTTTGCCGCAATCATGTAAGATGATGATGACGCCTCGGAGATGGCGTGCCAAGCTTAAGTGCAAATTTAGGTGGTAATACATGTGATAATATTTTTAAAGATTATTGGGAGAGGGGGGCCCAGCAAACAAACTTGCGGGGGGCGGGGCCGCGGGCTCTTATTGCCGCCACTGATGGTTTCTAAATCCATGATCTTTGACATGCAGTCTGATTTTACAAGTGTAGTACATTGTTACATACATGAATATTTTTTCAGGTATACGGAGGTGATCAATGGAATTACTGCAGTGTTTGCCACTCTGGATAATTTAGTCACAGAATTAGAAATAAAAGCTCTACCAAAACCTGTCATAGATTAAAACTCAGCGTTATACTACCACCTTAACCATATTTAATAAACTACACGTTGATAAATGTTTGTATTATTTAGCTTTTAATATTTATTTATGTAACTGTTTTTTAATAAACTTCTTCTAAATATATATATATATATATAATTTGAATATATTTCCCTGAAATACTAATAAAGGCTTAAATGTGTCTTCTGATAGGAAAAAATATCAGAGGACAACTGTGAACACGGCTAACGGACCAATGAGGTTCCGAGATTGGTAATGGGTGTTGGGATTGGTAGAGAAGAAGTAATATTGTAATGATTCGAACTTCCACTAATAAGTTGTTCAAGCCAATTTAATTGTTGAGTGGTGCAATTAGTGGTTGGTACAATGTTACATTGTATCACTGTCAGTGGCAGTGAGAGGTTATAAACAAAAACTTAAACCTCTCTTAGAAGTTAAGATTAGTGATTTTTTTTAGTAATTAAAACACTGTTGTAGGTAAAGTAGTGTACGCAACTCACGTAAATAGTGTTAAGGACACTCGTCTAGAAGTTCTTAAGGCACTCGCCATGGCTCGTACCTTAAATTTTCTACTCGTGTTGTTAACGCTATCTTTACGCAATTGTTGCAAAAACTACTAAATCAATTCATTAATTTAATTATTAAACAAGCCATTCAGTTAAAATTAATTACCTTATTGACTAGCTAAATTCATATCATTAGTACCTGGGGACCGAGCCATGGCTCGGTATAGTTTATTTCCATTGTACCCCTATATCGAATAATATTCAGGGTAATCTTAATTTGCTTAATAGTAACAACTGATGTTTTCCCTTTGTACTGTATATTGTAATTTGCTAGTATACTGTGGATGGCTCGTTATAAACACATGTATAACAAGTCTTTTTCCTACAGTTACCTAACAATGTACATGTTCTCTCACTGATTTGAGAAAGCAAAGTGGCCAATTCGCTCATCAGTGAGACAATGTTAACATTGTCTCACTCTAATTACTTTGTCTCACTCCAGATTTGCAACGTGAAGGCACGAAATAGTGAGCGCGTAACATGCAGGCAACGTCGTATGCGCGCGAAATACGTTGGCAGCACTGGCTGTAAATCAGCTGGTCAGCTGTTGTACTGTTGTATTTGTCACTTCACATTAAATGTTATATTAAAAGTTAACTTCTGTGGAAAAATAGGTAATGTTTCTTCACCAATTTATTTGTTTTATGGTAACTGTAGGAAAAATATAATGTGCAACTCGAGTTCAAAGTACAATTGCCTCACTCGAGAAACCATTCCTCACTCGCCTACGGCTCGAGAATAAGGATTTCTCTCGAGTGAGTCAATTGCTCACTTTTCTCACTAGTTGCACAAATAACTTTTGTCTACCTTTTCCTTGTTATTTTGTTCAACCAACATGGCTAACTTACTTGGCAACAAAGGCCAATGTAAAATAATGTTGACTTTCAATTTAATTTTTTTACGTAATTAGATTTTTGTTTGAGGAAATCGTCGAAGCCATTTTTGAGATATTTTTGCAAGCATACATACAAGCAAACATTGTTCATATAGAAGTATAGGATATTGTAAAAATATTCTAATGCTATCTCAGCAAACATTGTATAGTCAGCAAATGAGGTAGTTTGAAACAGATTCAGAAATCAGGAAGGTTTATTGTTTATTGTCTTTACACAACGTAGAATGTTGTGATTGACAAGGTCAAACTTAAAACTAAAGACTTATGCATACCTCTGATCAGTGTCCCAGTGAATCTCCATACCAAATAATAACTTCTACGGAAACTACTCTTTGAATTGGATCTAGTGAGAAATGTTACTTATCAACAGGATAAAAATAACAAGCCATTAGTGGTTAAAAAATGTTTTAATAAAAAGTTGTAGATAAAATAAAAAATCCTTAATTACAAGTGCTTTGACTAGATTCATGTAGTAGCACACTTTTAAACTCATTCAGCATTTTATCCTGAAACAAAAATATCAAGAAATAGAGGTAGAGACTCAGTAATCTGGCATAGATTGGAACAAAACCAAAAGAACGCTAATGGAACAAAGCTAGAGCAACGAAGGATTTCATTGAAATTCAATTATGTTTATTCATCTATAGACATTGTAGACATCCCATCTATATGGACCAGCTGTCAACACTGTGCAATAGACAGATACTGGTAATAACAAATCAGATATGTAAGTACAGGCAGAAATTGGCATAGAAAGCTAGGGTTGTCAGTGTATTATAATGGTTTATCTTACTCACCTGATAGTGTTTAGCAATATGCCTGTGCACTCGTACAGCCCAGAGATACAGCTGGTCAGGGGAGGGAGACTCTAGAGTAGCAGTCTGACTGGACAACCACACTTGACACATCTCTTCCAACATAACCTGTATACAAATAAAATACCTCAATACAAATTAATGTAAGAACGGTTGGCTCCATTATCATCAACAAAAGATAAGGGAGGGGGTGGACAAGGAACTGCAAACCTTGATAACGCCAGTTCAGACTAGCTCCTAGCACGCGTCGAGCACCAATGCCAGAGAAATGTTTGTGACTCTAATGTGTGTATTCGTTTAATGTTTGTGTCCGTGTCCGTGTTGTTTTCTCGAAGTTTCAATATGACGAATTCATGTTAACCCATTGGCATACTAATATTACACTACCTGACTACATGTGGGAATTCCTATTTTTCTGGCACTTTTGTAGACTTTTATAAAAACTGCTATAACTTTCTTATTTATTACTATAATGCCTTGAAACTTTTAGATGTTATTACTGACATTTTATACTTGACAAAATCATATTTTAAAGAAATTATATATATATATATATTATATATATATATATATATATATATATATATATATATATATATTACCAATTCAATTTTATTTTATTCATAAATCTTTTTAACTATAATAACCATTTAACTACATCAAATAAATAATCTTGTTTGATAAATAAATATAAAATCTATATATAAGCTACACGACAAATCTGCAAATACTAACAGTACCCATCACCGTAAAATAAAATGTTGGACTCACCATTGCTGGACTCCTTGGATGTTCTGTATACTTTTGTACTGCACTACACAAATCTCTAACAGTACTTCGCAAAACTACACTAATATTTACATATATACACTTTGCTACTGATGCCTTACTAATAGTTCATTACCGTGTGAAATACCTCAAAACACCCGTCCATGTGAAGAGGCACTTTACACTGTTTGCACTGAACTCGTACTTCCTTTCTCAATCCATGGTCACTGCACACCTTGCACTTCTTTGATGGGAAGGCTTTCTTGTCAGTAGCAGGAATGGTCTCAGGGAAATGTCGCCCTTGAAGCCTCATCGGATTCGACAGCGAAGGTCGGCCAGCACCTTTTTTCTCTGGGAGCGTAACTGTGCCCAGCATTTGCTCAGCAACAGCAACTTTGAAGTCTGAGAAATGGTATCTCTTAGGATTCTTTAGCTGAGAAAATATCACATAAGCGTTGAAGAGAACCATATCGAAAAGGTAAAAAAAAATCTTGTGATAACCCTTTGAGTAGCGCCGCATAATTGGGTTGTAAGCTAACACCTGGTCTTGTCTGTCGACCCCTTGCATTCCGTTATTATAATCAATAATCAACTTAGGTTTACAAACCTCATAGCTTGGATCATTCTTTGTAGGCCTTACACGTTTTCCTGTGGGCTGAAAGTCCAACTCACTATGCAAAGTGCTCAGTGTATTCACATTTTTCTTATCCACCCATGAACAGAATGCCCTGACTATTCTTCTGGATTGCTTCTCCTCTCTTCAATTCTACATCATCCACTTTTGGCATGTGTTTCCGGTTCATCTTTACAGTGCCTACAGCATAAGTATACCGCGATAACAGCCTAGAATACAAAGAAGGTGAAGAATACCAATTATCTAAATATATTGTGTATCCTTTGTCCAAAAATGGTTCTGCCAGTTTCATAACAATTTCTTCACTTGCCAGAACACCTTGGGGCATTGTTTTCTTGCCTGTGTATATTTCAAACGACGAACAGTAGCCTGTCTTAGACTCACAAAGCTTGAAAACCTTTATCCCGAAACGAGCTCGTTTTGTTCTAATAAACTGTATATACGAGAGTCTACCTCTAAACTTCATTAGACTTTCATCTACCGAAATGTCTCTGTCAGGAGTATAGTTCTTGAGAAACTTATTTTCAATGTATTCGATGATTGGACGAATTTTACCCAGTTTGTCACTTGGGTTGGCTTCTTCATTATTAGAGAAGTGTAAAAACCTCATTATAATTTGGTAACGTTTCAGAGACATGACCTCGGAAAATATCTTTGTTTCCAGAATTTTCCTTTTCGTCCAATAGCTCTGTAATGTAGGTTTCTCAACAACGCTCATTATTAGCGATAATAACATAAAAGCTCTCATTTCATCAACAGTGACGTCAAACCACTTGTCATCTGTTTTCAGTGTTTTTCTTGTTGGATCCTCAAAGCACTGTTGTGCATATATATTTGTTTCATTAGTTACCAACTCAAAAAAATCTTCCCCCAAAAATGTATAAAATACATCAAGTTCTGTCAGCAGTTCCTCTTTATTTGGTATATTTATACCAACATCTTTACCTGAAAAGACAATGTTATAGGGCTCATTAGGCCCACCTTCCCACACAAAGGGGCTTTCTAAGGACAATCCTATTTCCCCTCTAACAACCTGTTCGATTATATCTCTAACAGAATCATGCTCAATAACATTATCAAAAGGTAATTCAATTTCATCATTCTGTGAAGTAAGAGTTTCTACAAGGCTACTAGGCCTACTACTATTACCAGTAACAACCTGTTCGATTATATCTCTAACAGAATCATGCTCAATAACATTATCAACAGGTAATTCAATTTCATCATTCTGTGAAGTAAGAGTTTCTACAAGGCTACTAGGCCTACTACTATTACCAGTCGATCCCGATGTTGGTAGGTCGATTTCATCATCATCGTCGAAGAGATTATCAACTGTGAAGAGATGATCAAGTGTAGCACGATCTAATTCATCACTTTCCTCTTCAGATTCACTCGAGGATAACTCACAATTATCGAGAAATTTATCAATTTCACTAGATCTCAAACACGGACGCGTCATTTTTGCGGCGAACACAACCTCAAAACTACACACCTGTTGTTTACTAATATTTTTCGTTCTCAAAAGCAGGTTAGCCAACGAACGAAACTGAAAAAACCGGCAAAAACTAATGCAGATTCGTAGACAAACAATATCGATCCGACAAGTGCTGCGATCCCTCGGATAAACGTCGAACTACTAGCAGACGGAACGGTTCCGTCTAGGAATGCAGGAGCTCGTTAGCGGCGCGACGGATATGATCCGTCCAAGTATGCCAATGGGTTAATGTAAAACTTGACTTCCTTTGTCACCTGAAGAAAGCCCTCTGAGGGCTGAAACTGCAGTAGTGTATTACTACTCCAAGGATCACCAGACAAGTAAAGGTATATAAACCATTTATTAATTCATTCATTTTTTATTCGAGACCGCAATCTTGATTACCCTCACGTCCAAACTTTCGACCAATTAGGGATTTCTACTATTGTACATAGTGTGAGACTCATGTATCCCAGTCTAAATGTCCACAAGTAGGTATAAAACGCAAATGTAATGTAGGCCTACTGTTTAACTATTGAAATTTGAGTTCTGTAGTTTGCCACCAGGGTCGCTCATATAGGGTCGTAACCACCATGGTGCACCACAGAAATGGGGTTCCATAAGACAGATGTCAAAATTGTTCACAGTTTCCTGCGACTTCTATGTTGTGCCAAGATGTGAGATCCATACGGATTAGTGCTTGAGAATTAGAATCTTGGGGTAGACTCCTGCCAATGGCACATATCCGAGATGAGAATCGTGAGCTACAAGTTAACAACCAGAATCTTTATGGTAATGCTATCTAACAAAAGGAGTTTCCCTAACAGTTTCTCTGCAAAAAATGTAAAAAAAAACCTATTGCGTAGATAAACACAAATTTAAAAATTACCTTGAATGTGTGGCACAAGTGTGTGATGGGTAACAGCCTGAAGGCACAGCCGGGTGGAGTGATAGCTAGGTGAACATTGTGAGATGCTGCACTCTCAGTCACCGATGGGGTCATGTGCTTGTCAAAGCTGTCCAAAATAACCACTCCTGCACCTGGCCTGCAAAAGTATTTCATCGCCTCTGTATAGCAATTGGAGCAAAATCTGTGTCCTCTAGGCTAAATTAAAAAGTACACTGGTCTCGGATTTAGGTCTTATAAATTTTATTATACTGTCAGTAATATGTACTAAAACAATTTAAGACAGGAACAAACTCGTTGTGTGTTTCAAGCTGAATATGAATGAAGGGTGAGAGTAGAATGGAGTGAGATAATCTTGTGTATCTTTGTAACTGAGAAACCAGCTGTTTCTTGGCTAGGGCCATTTATTTACAATGATGAAGGGCAGCTCGGTCCAGTTCTGAACAATCAAAAAGCTAGGTACTTTGGTGTTATTTATACCGACCACACCTAATAATTATATCCACGGTGGTTAGGTTAGGTTAGGAAGATTGTTATTTTATCTAATTACAATCTAATTTGGAAGTCAATTTATCGGTGTGGTCTAGGGATGGTCAAGTCTCGAAATTTCGGGAAATTTTCGGGAAATTTTCAATCTCGTTACACGAGACGAGATTACTTTTTGGCCGAGATTTTTATCGAGACGAGAATAAAAAAAAAAAAAAAAAAAAAAAAAACGCCTGCAGAAAGTCAGTGCAATACCCGCAATACAGGAGCGTGTTGTAGTTGCGTTTCCTTTTCGAAGGCGTTCTTATTTAATTAATTCTTTTAATGTAAATATTACTTTAATTCTTTTAATGTAAATATTACTTTAATTCTTTTAATGTAAATATTACTTTCATTATTTTAATAATATTACTTTAATAACATTTGAGAAGTTTTGTTAAGTGTAAGCAGTGTGAGGAATGTTTTATTACTATAAAAAAGTCAAAACAAGTAACTATTTTATAAAAATTAATATTGCTTTTATTTTATGATTTATTTTATTTTAGGATAAGTTGAACTCTATCCTAACTGATATCACCATGTTTCCTAATCGTAGGCATTTTTAATAAGTTAGGCGTGATTAATAAAAAAATGTTATGCTGATGTTATTTAATGAAAGATTGTAAATATTCTTGCCTATTATCATTATTTTAGTATTTAAACAGTCATCTAACAATGTTACAAAATCAGGTAAAAATTTCGAACGTGCATTTCCCGTTGTGTATGAGAAGAGAAATCTCGTCTCGATCTCGTCTCGATCTCGTCTCGAAATTTTATGAGAAATAAAAAATCTCGTCTCGTCTCGTCTCGAACTAAAAATCCAATCTCGTCCATCCCTAGGTCAGTATAATACCAAAGTACCAAAAGCTACACTATTCAGGATCGCACCGGCTAAGATACCTGTTGATTAATAGAGAAGTTCACTAACGTTTAGAAGAATAGGATACTGAAGGCAAATTAGACACCGAGTAAAAGAAGAGTAAAGTAAGCACGCCATCTCAATCACATTATACTACATGGTTTTTTATATATTTTTAGATAGATATCAACATAATGTTACAAGTTGAAAGTTACAATTCTTATTAGATTAAGAAAATCATAAGGGTAGTTTTGTTTCTAGCTGTCTAGGCTGGTAACAGTTTTCAGAGGATATTGTAGAAAAAGAGTATTCTAACTCCTTTAGGGCAAGTAGTCCAAACCCATATGTTTTTGGATGAGCCAAGAATCCAACTCGTCCCTCCCACACCAAAGTCGGGGACGCTAACTACTAGGCTAGCACAACACTCGATTAGTACTAAGCGCAAAAACTGTGTTATCCTGCAAAGTTACAGATTTTTCTAACGGACTGACAACAGAGCGCTAAGAGTTAAAAGCAACAAGTCCAATCGGTACGGACATTGTCTGTTGGCAGAGAAAACTAATTTTATATTGTGAAAACTTAAAGATTTTGTAAAAGGTAAAAGCAACAATTTGCCATGGGGTCTGACATAATATTGTATTATTAGCACAAAAACTAGACTAATACTGTAAAAACTTACAGATTTTTGTTACAGACTGAAGACAGCCATTCTTGCACGACTGTGTCTGTTACTTGTCCAGTATCATTAACAAACGCTACCACTCGTGGATCACTGACATTGTTAGGACCAGGCCCAGACCCCTACAGAACAGGTCACAACTCTTTATGGACAAAATTTGACAGTAAGGAAACAATTGCTTTCTGGATTACTTTACAATTAAATATCTACAACAGGCTACGTTATTTTACTGTCCAAGGGACTCAAGAGTAAAAAGTAACTTGCCTCTTTTAGATAGTTACATTTTATTATTTTTAATTTTCTTCCACTTTATGTTTGTTAGGGTCATGCAACCGTTTTTATGCTTACAATAACTATTTATTTAATATATTCTCTTAGTTCAGATAGCATGGTTTGAGATAAAATCTCATTGTCAATGAAACCCGATGTGTTATGCACTATTGATGTTGATTTTCCAAAGAAACGTGTAACCTAAGTTTATATTTTGTAAATTAAAAAGTTACCTAAGCCAGGTAGGAGTTGATTGCTAATGTTTGTTTCAATCATCCAAAATTTGGTAGGCTATACAATTACTTTCAAAACAAAGTTTGCATTAACAACAAAACTGGATTGGCATAGAATTATGATAGCTATGTTAGTTAACTTGTTACCTCCATAATAAGCTTACAGTGTAGTCGTTCTTATGAACCATCAATCATCGGATACAACTGAATTATAATTATTATCTAAAGATAATTTAAGGTCAATACAGCAGATGAAGATGAATGAAGAATCGGTACTAAATTAACAGTGGGAATTGGGAATGCTTTGTTACAGACTAAAACCACTTATTACCATCATCAATTGAGATGAAGACACACCCTAGGCGCGTATTTTAACCCAAATATGAGTGAAGGATGAGTGTAGAATGGAGTGTGATGCCTTCTGTAGCTTTTGTTACTGGCTAAGACCAGCTGTGACCTTGACGAGCACTATAACTAAGCTACAGTTGTTTTAATGATTACCTTCAACACAATCAATGTTGGCAGCAGAGTTCCATTGGCCAGGCATGAGATCATGAGAGTCGCCTGGCAGGACTCGAACCCAGGCCGTCTTATTAGCAGCGGTTTCTTGGCTTTGTCTGCTTACAACAATAATTATTTTAAATCTACAGTAACTGATACAAAAATATTCCTCAGCTTTTCTAAGTTATCGAGGTTTTAAGCGCCTCTAAGTGATCGAGGTGACATTCCTACGAGTTCAGCAACATTGTGATAATCTACTACCTGACCGATTGTTCAAGAAGAGAAAAATTACCATTAGGTGTAAGCTGCGTAATCATAGACCCTACAGTACAGTGTTGAAAACATACCAAAAATGATTGATATTTCCCTTAAACCACAGAAATTGCTAAGCCATCTACTAGTGGGTAATAGCCCCCAGTTGGAAGGGTTGAGATAAAAAAATGTGTATCAGAGAAGTTCAAATACAAAATAAAATTATTTTACCAATATTGTATATCTTACCCTTAGGCAGGAGGTGCAATGGTATCTCGTCCAAGGCTATGATACAGTCTTCTGACAACTGTTGTCTGCTGATTAAGTCATGCAGTTTCTGCTTGTACTCGCTGACCAGCTGTTCGAGTTCTACTGGCAGAGGGGTCTCTGGCGCAGGAAGAGCTTGTAGTAAAGCACTGTACTTTTTGCAAAACCTGAATGTCCACCCCCGAGACATCTGGCAAACAACACTTTCATTACCAAATATTTTCTCTCTGGCTATCAGAAGTGAGTGAAATATTTTTGTTCATAGAGTGCAACATAACGTTGCCAAGCATGTTTAGGAAACATTCTTCTCCAACCAAATAAGGTTCAAAATAAATTCAATAAAATCAAAATGACTGTATTGTATAAGCTGGCTAAGTAAAAAACTTTTAAAAGTTTGAATTTTTGGGTAACAAAATTAAATGTACATGATTAATGATTTTTTTCACAGTCGGTGATTCAATTAGGTAGTCAACCTTTTAAGGAAATCATGCAGCTACGTTATAGTACACAAACTTGGTACCATACTCATCTAGATTGGAATTATCAATATTATTAATATCAATCATTGAGATGGGGTCGCCACCTTGGTGAGTATTTTAATTCAAATAATGAGTGAAGGATGAGTGTAGAATGGTGTGAGATGATCTGTGTAGCTTTGTTACTGGCTAAGATCAGCTGTTTCGTTAGCCTGGATCATTTATTTAAAGCCCAATGATCAGGAACAGCTGGGCCCAGTTTCATTAACTGGCTACTGACTTATCGCAGGATCAAACCAGCGATTGTTAGGCAAGCACAATAACCACTCGGCTACCCAGCTACTTATGGAATGGACTCGCTAACAAAACAAGGGCTACTGTGCTCCTGATTGTGTTTTTTAGTTCCAGAAAAATTCAAATTTAAATTATTAGTTTCCATTAAAATTCTATTTAGGTACGTATTCAATAAATTAATTAATTACGGTATTAAGTATCCGTTTACTCGTGAGACAGCTAAATTTAAAACAGTTCTTACCTTTTTAAGCCCAAGTGAAGCTGCCTGTGCTGCTAGTGCACTCTGACTGACAAATTTGTTGTTGTCCAACTGAAAAAGTAAATAATCATCACCATAACAAGAGTTTATCTATATATATATATAAGGCAAAGCCCTCACTGACTGACTGACTCACTCACTCACTCATCACTAATTCTCCCACTTCCCACTAATTTTCCTAGGAGGCTGAAATTTGGTACACTGATTCTTTAGGCATTAAATAGGAAAACTAAGTGGTTTTTATTCTGATCGGACTCTCGGGCTCCGCCCCAGTGGCTCTGGAGTTTCCCATGTTAACCTAATGAGTACTCATATTTAAATGGAATTAATGAATCATAACAGCTGTTTCAATTAAACAAGTTGGTTCTGTTCTATGATGTTCAATAGCATTAAAGTTACAAGGATTACCAACGGAGTGCAGCACTATTATTTTTTTTTAATATTTGACAACAGCTAATTTGAAACCAAAAGGTGAGTGAGCGTAGCGAACAAACTTCAACCCGGAGGCGAGGTAGCGTAGCGAACGAGCTAACCTGAAGGCAAGTGAGCGCAGCGAATGAGCTCCAACCGTAAAGGTGAGTGAGCGTAGCGAACGAACTTCAACCAGGACATGTGAGCGCAGCGAACGAGCTCCAACCTAAAGGTGAGTGAGCGTAGCGAACGAACTTCAACCAGGACGTGATTGAGCCATGCGAACGAGCTCACATATGAAGTTAAACGGGGCAAAGCCCGCGGGTACAGCTAGTTCCTATATAAATTTTAAAAGGGGATATAAGTAGGAATGTGTTAATTCACAGTACCACCAATTCCTGGACATGGTATCTGTATCAAAGATTGATTGTCGAGAATCGATACATGGCAGAATCAAATTAATTACAGCTTGGAGAATAATCTGACCTGCGACAGTGTCCAGATCAGCAGTGGAGTGACACTGGCACAGAATTGATCACGGGAAGCTGGCAGGTTGTGACGTGCGCGCCACCTATAGTACCAGTTGGCACCACACTGGATACCCTGGTGGCCGGCAACACGGTACAGTTCTACAGCCTTGTTGCGAACCTGTACAGAAACCATTAATCAAATTAAGTATATAATTACGTTACGTTGTTTACTTATAAAACACATTATTAGAAGTGTAGTTTTACAGTTTTAAAGCATGTCTGATTTAGTAACCAGTAAAACGCAGTAATTATTCTTAGCATAAATTTGGTGTATTGTGCATCTATGTAAATATCAAAGTTATTTTTTATTTTATAAACGTCCAAATCTTTCCAACTACTTTCAGTACTTTGCATGTGTTGTATACCGAAATCCACACAGTACCATGATTGTAATGAATGACATTTCAATTATCTTTCTACTTTGGCAAATCGTGATCAACTCCCATACTCGTAGAGACTTTATTATTGACTCACTTAGTCACAGAAATATCTTAAACATCTCCAGCCATTGCAGGGTTATCATTATCATCCCCTGCCATCAGCACAAAATTTAATATCTCCACGATTGAGACATCGTGAATTTTCCAACGTGAAATCTTGACAGATGCTTTCTACAACCGCAATAATATCGTAAGAGTCACAGGTCGGCTCAGCTCGATTCTCTGTATTGGTAGTCAATCACGTAACATTTTTAGGGTAGGATTAGCTTAGCTTAGTAATCAAGCCATTTGCACACCTCTAACAGCTTTGTAAAGAACGTTAATCTCACCTCTAACAGCTTTGTAAAGAACGTTTATCTCAGATCCCACATTAAAAAATATTTGTAATGTGCAGCAAAGCTATGATACTTTTTTATTTTTAACAAATTTTGTACGTTTAAAAAGTGAATTACTCTTACCTCTCTGCTGGTAGGCGTAATCTCTTGTTTACAAAACCATTCATAAACTTGTTGATCAACTGTTCCATCAGTAACATTGTAGGCATTTGTGGACTTTGATGATTTTGTAACGTCACCTGCAAGGATGAAGTTGAAAATATGAATAGGCTATTAACAACTTAGGCTAGGATAACAACTCTTCAAAGTTCATAAAGTTTGTACTTCATTAATATTCTTTAAAAAAATCAAGTTTTATTCACCACTATGCTGGGCAGGCCATGTGTTAAGAAAGGAAGAGGGCTCCTTAGTGAAAAACACCCTAACCAACAACCCCGAGGGTAGAAGGCCTCCTGGAAGGCCCAAATTGAGGTGGAGAGATCAAGTGAGAAGAGACCTGAGAAGAATGGGAAGAAGAGAGGAGGAAGCAATGGATCGTGGAATCTGGAGGCAGTGTGTTGGTGAGGCAAAGTACCACCTTGGGTACCAAGAGCCACGGCAGTAAGTAAGTAAATACTATGCAAGAGGTAACATAAACTAGCTGAATTGCTGCAGTGTGTTGTATTGATTGGTGTCCCAACTAATAATTATTAGGCAGGCACTTGAAAAAAACAACACAACTAGCTTTATATTTTCAAATGAGCCACTGCAATTAGACTAATTAAGGTCTTAAAGAAAATTTAAATTATCGGTAACAACAACTGTTGGGCCTATTTGCTGCATTCTACTACATTAAATTACATTTACATTTTATATTTACAAAGGTTTCGGGTTCTAAAATCGGAGGAAGATCAGTGTAGAGTTGCAATGATTAATTGATTAAATCACAATTTAAAATAGTCTTCTACTAAAAATACTGTACATAAAACATAACTATTTAACAAATTAATATTGCTCAGACCAATCCTGACTTACTTTTCATTTCGACATTCAAATTCTGTTGCCACTCAATGACCCGCTTACGAGCAACACCAAACACTCGTGCTGCTGCCATGTTGGAATGTGTCTGTGCATGAAACACAACTGCACGTTTGAATGCTTCTGGATACACAATGTAGCGCTTCTTCACACCAACACTCTCCATACCATTCAATCTGCAATCAAACAAACAAGTCATAATGTAGGGAGTTGTATTTTTCATGTTTATATTTTTGCAGCACAGTGCTGTACTACAACCATCCCATTGGGCTATCCATTGTGAAACTAAGGTCATGTAATACAGGGTGGTCATAAATTATTGGACACATTTTTAGATTAATTAAATGACAACATAGAAAAATGGGAATTGTTTAATTAAATACCAAATTTAAATCAGTTTCATACAGTAACTGCAATGAAATAATTAAGAAATTGTCAGTAGTTATATAAAGTGGTTATAAAAAGTCTGCAAAAATCACCTAAATTGTGAGTGTAAGTTTTATTTTCTTCTCAATGACTTGTGTTGTGACATAGTCAGCTGGCCAACAATGGACCTTTCTATACCAGCTGTGTATGACATTTGACAAACCAAACGTTAATATAATAATTTAATTACAACTTACATCAATCAATCCAGTATATCTATGGTGGACGCACGTTTCGACCTTTAGGTCATCTTCTGCTCAGCTGTTGCACTAGGTTACTCCATACTTAGTTGCATTTATGGTGTAGCAACCGCATCAAATATTTTACATTGAGAAACATAGTCTGACGTAAACATTAAAACACAAAAACACGACACTGACGAAAACATTTAGTAAAACTATCATCGTGCGCACGGCTGAACGGGCTCGGGACTGCGGCGGCACTGACTTGTTTAAGCACCCTACTTTGGACTTTGAACCGTGACGTCACTCACTCCTTCTTGCATTATCTGTCAGTCGAATAATGGTGTCATATAGGATTGGCGTCTGAATGAATTTTTTAATTTAAAATATTTTTATTTAGCTTGAAATCCTTGTATATGGCCATTTCCTCTAGTCTGTCAAGCCGCTGTCCTTTCTTTTCCCTCGCTAAGATTTCCAAGTTACTACTTATATTTGTATAAGTGTGCCCCTGTTCACTTAAGTGCTCCGCATATTTGGAAAACGTTAAACTAACCTCAGGATAAACAATTAAAACGACCTCAGTATCAAAATGACTAGTGCACAAGAAAATGCAAAGTGTGTTCTAATTAGTTTCATGAAAGCAGATCTGTAATAACTGTTTGAAGAAGGCATTTTTAGAGTATGGCCGTAATTCTCCAAGAAACATCTCTATAAAATGGTGGTACGAAGGGGAAGTGTCCATCATATAGTCTAAAAGGTCCTCACCTCAGAAGTAAACATAACTTACAATAACAGTTTAAGTGATTTTTACAAACTTTTAAAACTTATTTGATGAGTAAAGGCATTTTTATAATTATTTTTTTGCCGTTACTGTATAAAACTGCTTTTAATTTGCTATTTAACACGTTCGCTGCTGACAGCTAGATGCCGGGACGGCGCCAGGAGCTGAACTAACGCTTGTCGCTGCATAAACATTGCTGCCGACACACTGATTTACAGTAAAAACAACAGTAGTTATACTGGATGGCAATGTTCTGCAATAAAACTGGCTTTGGACATAGTACCAAGCGATTCTGATAGATAGTAGCGTTACCCAGGTTGCAGTCGGTAAAGTAGTGTCGCTATCTAGCAGAAAAGAGGTGGGGACAAAGCCCTGTTCTAAACGACCCTGGTGGGGATTTTGGGAAACTATACTTTTTATTGTCAGAAAAGTACGTCCCCACGAGCTGCAAAGAAATATAGGACGCTCGTGACAAGCTGGCTGATCCATGGAAACGTTAAACAACAATGACACAGCGTTGTATATGTACAACGCTAGCTCCTGGCGCCGGGTAGGCACGTTGTAAAAATACAACGCCAGCAGCGAACGTGTTAACAAAACAATTCCCATGTTTCTAAGTTGCTTGGTTATTCATTTATTTAATAGTAAAATGTGTCCAATAATTTATGACCACCCTGTACTACTAAGTTGTTTTTGGGATTCCATAAGCCTAGTAAAGCAGTAAAAGTTTTACCAAACATAGGACCTTACTATAAAGACTACGATAAAATGCTAATTTCCAGTGCCAATTTTCTAGGAGAAAATTTACCAAAAGCTTACTAGAAATACTTAAAATTGCGTCTGACCTGTGAGCGTACATCCACAACCACCGACTCTGCCGACAGTTGGTGTGATCAACGGTGTGTAAATACTCCAAGGCTTTCTGTTTTACTAATTCATTAGTCAGGTTGAACTTTGATCCCTCCAGCCAAGCCAGAAACTCTGAATCACTTGCAACCACCTGAAGCAGTATAACGAATGCTTGGAAGTAGAACAATCTTCTTCAGATGAGCGTTTTATTTCAAGAATAATT
Organism: Macrosteles quadrilineatus; assembly: GCF_028750875.1. Lineage (NCBI taxonomy): Eukaryota > Metazoa > Arthropoda > Insecta > Hemiptera > Cicadellidae > Macrosteles > Macrosteles quadrilineatus. Next base: position 1,557,746 of record NW_026542597.1, read on the forward strand.
ATACAGTTACTGTTAGTCTCATATGACACCTTATTTAGCAATTTTTTCACATTTGACCACCAAACATGGAAGACATAAAATGTGTATTAAAATCAAAAGCTGGTAGGATTGAAAAATATATACAAAAACAGATTGTTTTGGGTTTTTGATCCAACTAAATTACAGTTTTATACTCTGTTCACAAAATTTAGGCGGTTTGAGGTGAAGTTCCCCACCACTTTGTGTCCTTAATGTATGCTTAAATCAGCTGTTGAGCTACTATCATATATATCAAAACGTGACAGGGTTTTTTTATTTCACGATTCTGAATCAACCACTTGACGGATTTCATGATTTTGTGTTGAAAGAAAGATAATTTTCAGAACTAGTTAATGTCGAAGCCATTATTTTAGTTTAGTTTTTTAGAAATTAAGTTTAAATTTTTTTTATCTAGCAGCCAACGCTAACATTCTAGCTTTTGGTATAATACAATTTGCTTAACTTAACAGCTGTGAACATTCAGCGTTTATGACACAAATTCAGCATTTGGATAAAAATGAAATGACTTACGAAGGGTTGACTTACTAATACTATGTGCAATGCTATATAATCATTTATACGCTCATTTATTCAGTAAGAATATGACAGATTATTTAAATATACTAGAGATTCTAATTTTTTTTTATGTCTTTAAAATCTTGGGTTTGTTTTAGTGCAATATCATTGACTATACACAGAATAGACTTCCCATGTGATATAAAAGTTTGAAGCCAAGAAAATAGATTAAGTTCAGGACCATATCACCAGAGTTTACTAGTGTATTGGGTAAAATCTATATAAATAAAATTAGAGTTTTGCCTGTACATTGCTCAGAATCATAAATTTTTAGGTTATTTTACGTTTTATACATTAAAGAAGCCGAAACAAGTCTCATCTAAATTTCTGTCTGTCTGTCTTTCAGTCTGTCTGAAACACTCAAGACGGCATTTTACGCAATCTTCTCCAGGAAAACGAGAGTACCTATCAAGATCCAAGTCATTTTAATGTATTCACTGGATTGGCGAGGGTGTCTTTAAGGAGATACAATAATGATTTCTACACGGCCGAGAGGAATGATCAGAATTATGCAGCGATCGCGCAAGACTACGATAATGTCCACATGGCCCCAGGAGATGATTACTATTTTGCCTCGGGAGGCGATTACTATGTCCAAACAACCGCGGGGCGGGGGACGATATAATGATGTCTTCACGGCCGTGAGGGGTGAATCAGAAGTTTACAGCGATCACATGCAAATACAACCACCAATTTGCTATCCCGATTTTTGGAGGCCCCCCAAAAAAGCCAATTGTCTCATGCCCAATTCGGTAAATCAGCCCTTATTTCTGGTACAACATACCAGAGCTGAAAGGGTACTGTTGTCCCATAAAATTACCTCTGTACTTTACTTCTGTGTGATTAAGTCTAATTGAACATTACATAGTTAAATTTTGTTGTCATAAAAAAACCTACCTGATTAACATGTTTCACTTCAGCTGAATATCTGCTATGTTCAGCAAGCCATTCTGCAATGGTGTTTCGATTGACTTTGAACTTTTCCCCTGCTAGTTTTACACTGTGTTTTAAGGCATAGTTTACTACTTGATTCTTAAACTGCTGTAAATAGCGTTTCCCTTTCGGCGCCACCACACTGGGATTACTGAGTTGAGAACTTCCAGTGTTGATTCTACTGTTGGTTGAAAAGCTCCCACGTTTTATATTCACGCACGACAGACTAGCAACAGAAACTGATTCTTTCTTTTCTAAAGCACAGCTCAGCAGAAAATTATTTCTCATTTCTTTCTTTTTTTTACAATCTACGTGTGGACTTTTTTGACGAGGATGGAAGTCTTCGCAAGAATCACAAAACAATTCATGATCATTTTCACTGAAATTAATTTCATCATGTTCAAATATTGAGGACAATATAAGCAGATCAGATGTTGTTTCTACAGTTTCCCTTGAAGGTACAGAGATTCCACTGTCAGCTTGAGAACATCCTGGATTGTCGTCAATCAAACTCGTACCAACTTGGTATTGATTAACAAATGTCCACAAGTTTTCCACTTCATCGTTTTCAATAACCTCTACTGTTTTTTCTACACCATTTACGTAAACATGTTCATCTTGATTGAGATTTGTTCTCACTTGTTCACCAGCCGAGACCACAATAACTTTGTCAAAGTCAAGTGTAGTAGGCCCACCTATACAATTCTCTGCTCCTGATAATTCATCTTTCTCACAAGAATTTGTCGGTAATGTTTGTTCTGAAGTGACTGTATTTGGATTACTAAAAGTTGAAGAGTTAGGAGATAGCGGATTACAATTCAGTTCTTTTGAAATCTTGGGTTTTTGAACTTTTACAAAATTCATGTTTAATATGAATGTATCCGGATTAGATTCATCTGATATCAAATTATTTATTTTTGCATCCGCAACTTGTGTTTCTTCTTTTTCTGATTGGCATGAGGTGGTATCATCTGGTAACACAAATGAATATTGAGGATTTTTTATAAGTTTTTCTGTTATTCTGTTATTTTTGTTGTTTTCCTCAATTTTCATTAGTTTAAATGTTTTTTGCTTGTTAGTTTCAGGGCACTGTCTTTTTTTTGGAAATTTCTGTATTGCAACTTTATCTCCGGTGCTTGTTGAGGCTGTTTCATTTTCTTCATCCACTTCAATTGGAGTTTTGTCCTATAAAGATTAGATTTGTTAAATAGCTTAAATTGCAAATAATTACAAACATTATTGATTTTAATGGTCTTGTTCTGTATTGTTAATAGATAAACAGTTACTAATTTATTAAATAATTAATAAGAACCCAGCCTAGTTAAAATATTGTTTGAATCCTATTAAATCTTTTAGGAACGTAGGATATTAACTCAAAATATAAACATAAAAATAACTGTGAAATAAGTTTTGAATTGGTTTTTAGTTATGAGATGGGATAGTTACACAAAACTCATAGACTGATGACTAGATTGTGTGTACCACAATATTTTCAAAATTGACAATCAGTCATTGTAAAATAGTCTATTATGCAATATTAGGCCGAACTGAAGGATATTTAATCATGTTTCACATGTTTTTCAAAAATATGAACCACAGATGTATTTTAACACTGGGGAAAACATTGATTAGATTATCATAGCAATGTATAGATCGTTAGTCACTGAGATATGCTAAAAAACTTAAGGGACAAAGGTCTGACTTATGGATAATACGACGCATCTTCCTAAACGTTTTATTTTACATTAACAACAGAGGTGCATCAGTGGGCCTTAAACCTCAAATCAGAACACCAAACAACATTCAATTCAACACTTACATTGTTTATATTTGTATCAGAGCTTTTCCATCTTTGCCGCCACCTTCTGTACCATCCGTCACTTGCCTGAAAATATAACCAGGCTTAGCATATTCCAAGACTTGATTGGTAAATTGAGGACAGGCCTGAGCTTTTGGTTGTCTTCAATCAGTGTTGTAATCATGTCATGTCATCATGTCTTTGTTGATGTACCTATTTATTTTTGTTTGTTTATTTGCAAGTAATCAATATTGCAGAAAACTCTGGAAACCTTTGCCTAATAGCTGAAAACTGTATTAAAGAATGTTAAGTTTAAGAAAGTAGGATTATAGAGCTAAGTTAAGAAAAAACTAAAATTATTCACTTTGGCCAAAACACTAACAATAGATATATAAATTTCAACATTGCTAACTATTCAATAAATTGTGTGGATAGCTTTAAAAATTTAGGAGTTACTGTTAATAGTTCAAATTCTGAAGCTTTTGAGATTCGTAGTAAACTAGCAAAGACCAATAAGAGCGTTGGGGCCTGTACAAATCTTTTATCAAGATGCTCAAAATTAAGATTCTATTTTTTTATGTTGATCATAAGGGGGTGGATGTGGTTATATAGGCTACAGCCAGTGTTATTGTATGGATGTGAAACATCGGTTCTTTCCAAAAGAAATTAAGAACGTTTGATGTTGTTTTAAGAAAAAGTTACCGTACTTCAATAAATACCTATTCGGCCTAGTCAATGAAGGAGTTTGGTGCATAAGAAAAAATAGAGAGCTACATGCCCTATACAAAGAGCCTGGATATAATAGCCCTTATAAGAGCCAAAAGAATTAACTGGTTAGGTCATGTACTTCGGAGACAGGAAGGCACAAGACTGAAGGAGGCAGGACTGAAGCACCTTAGAAACTAGCACCTAGACACCCTGACATAAATCAACACCAGTCTGTCACAATGAGCAAAACCTTCTAAAAAAAATGTGATCCAGTTTCTCAGAAGGACTTCAAAGGATACACTTAAGGCCAAATTGCAGAACTTAAATAGTAGCTGAGTGGTTGTAGTTGCTCGTGTATTATAGAAGGTTTGATCTTGAGATAGGTCAGTAGCCTAGCTTTGAATTATCCTGTTAGGGAAACATTTGATTGAATTGAATGATTTTTTTGTATTTTTTTCTCTATATTTGCATGTGCAGAGGTAACCTGGAGGGTGGAGGCCCAAAGCCGCTATGTACTTGATGGTACGCCAAAAATTCACATTTAGCAATCTAAATACTAAATATAAATTGCACATGTAAGTTAGGGAAATAAAACTTGTGTAAACACCTAACTTTTCATAAGTTTACTATACCCTGGTCAGTGCAAAGTGTCGATTCATCCACCATGTTACCATCGGCTATGAGTGCCGCCAAAGCCTGAATGTGGCACCAAATTTATTTTTTTTGTTAGGGCCGGTAGGTCAATTTAGAGGCAGAGCTACTGAACTGGATGCTACAACCTGAAGGTTTTAAGCATGTTGTGGAGTTTAATAATAGTTTTCCCTACAAATTTCTTTTACAAACCAACTTATAAATTAATGGTAATATTAATCTCAATTACGTTAACTACCTAGTAATATTATAGTACCTGTAGGAAGAAAATATAATACAATCTAGTTTACCGATTTCAATAACTTCTACAATATTAATTTACTAGGCTATCAAGTTTAAATATTTTTTTTAACTTAAGTTAGGGCCTAATTTACCACATACCTTAAATTTTTCAATTCCAGCTAACTTGTAAGATTCCAAAGCGTAGGCCTGTACTTCATTTTTTGTGACTCTTTGAGAACCATTTTGTTCCTCTAACCTGGTCTTCCATTTCCAAACCTCATAATCCAAAGCTGCATGTTTCTTAACAAGTCCTCTCCTACTAATAATTCCTTCCTTTTCTCCCATTACGTTAGAATAACTTTTCGAAAAGCTGAAATATGTTTACAGACTACACAACTGTAATGCAATGTGTTTCCAAAAAAACAAAAAAACGATAAGTGAGCGGAGCGAGCAAAGCTCTAATAAGTTAAGGATGTTTTCAGAAAACAAGAAACATAAAATTCAAGCCCCGCAAGGTTAGGTTACGGTAGGATAGGTTAATTCACACGATAACAGTTGCTTGCGGGAGACGCGCGGAAGGCCAGTTGTGACAGTAAGGCCTACTGTTATGTTAGGTTGGGTTAGGTTAAGCCTAAAAAATGGGTTAAGTAGCAGAAAATAGGATCTCAAAAGTCATGACAAAAGCAGGTAACTTAGTTAAGCATTTTTTAAGATAGGTTAGGGGAAAATTTTAAACAAAATTAGGCTAGGCCTAGGCTAGTTGAAACCAAAGAAACACAAACCTCCCTTCCAACACCTCAGGACCATTACCCACCAAAGACCCCTCATTTCCCCTCACCCCCCCTTTTTACCTTCCATATAAGCTTGCACATAGAAAAAGGAAAAAAAAAAAAAAGAAAAAAAAAAAAAAATGGTACGGACAGAAAGTGAAAAATCTTTGGAACTAAACCCAGAAACCCTTGACGACTCTGAATCAGAGCTAGCCTCCTGCGCTGTATGTAATGTGTCGATAGGAAAAAATGACAAGGCAGTGGAATGCGACTGCCCAAAGTGGTATCATATCAGATGTGTAAATATAACTGACAAACAGTACAAAGCTATGCTATCAAATACCTTTATTTTGACTTGGGCATGCAAAGAGTGCCTGAAGCTAAACACCAAACAAACAACAAACTCTGTAAAGACCAATGTAAATAAGGACTTGCAACTAAACGGAGTTATAGAAATTCTTATGACTGATATAAACGATCTTAAGGAACAGCTGGACGGAAAAAATGCAGAAAACTTAAAGCTCTCAGAAATAATTGCAAAAAAAATGCAAGTCATATATAAACTCGAAGAAACTTTTCAAGACCTAGTTAAAAACACAAACATCAAACATGTCCCACTTAAACCACTAGGCCTATCACCTCAAAAATCTACAATAGACAAGAACAAACACTGTGTGAAAACACAGGACAAAGTGAACGGCAAACCTGAAGAGAAACCCATAAACCCAAGGAAACACATCGGTACTAGTAACCACCCGCACGAAGAAAATGCACATACGCCTACAGAAAATGAAATACCATCCATAGACCTAACTGCAACAAACCCACACAAATCAGATAACCCAGCTTTATTGCATCAAACTCAGCCACTTGATCCAAGCCGACACTACTACAAGCATAGGCCTGAAGCCTTATTTGTAAGTGATTCACTGCTCCGTGGAGCTACAAATATTATGAAAACCCACCACAAAGCTAACATAACTCCGAAAATAATGCCTGGAGCCACAACTAGTGAATGTAGCCGCTACCTACACTACCTCAAATACCCTCCCCCCAAAATAATACTGAACATAGGATCAAACAACACCACCTTTTCTAAAACCCCAAATCAAATCATGAGACCAATATGGAAAATGATAGAGGCAAAAATGAGCCAATTCACCACCACAGAGTGGTATATCAATAATATCCCATACAGAAAAGATGTCAGGGATAAGTTTATTGACGATGTGAATGAAGCTATTAAATTCATGTGCTCAGAATTAAAAGTAAATTATGTAGACATCAACAGCCTACTCACAGATGACTGTATGGGACTTGATCAGATACACCCAAATAGAAAAGGAGCGCACAAACTAGCTAGCAGTATCCTGAACCTAACCAACATAAAACACCACCAAATCGGACAATCAGGACAATCGGATAACAACAGCAACTCATACAACTTTCCTGGGCATAACCATTGATCAACACCTGACCTGGAATAACCACCTGGAAAAACTTGGGAAAAAATTATCATCCTCACTTTTTGCCATACGAAGAATACGCTCTATAACTGATAAAAATACTTCTAAAATAGCCTACTACGCACTCTTCAAATCTCACTTACGCTTCGGAATAGTAGCCTGGGGGACAGCGGCGGATTGTTACATCTACATAATCCAAATTCTTCAAAAAATGGCATTAAGAATCATTGAGAACCTACAACCACAAGAGCATTGTAAACCATACTTCGTTAAAAACAAAATCCTTACCGTTCCAAACCTATACATCCTTGAAGTTGTAAACCTCCTAAAACTAAACCCCCCAAAGCTTAGGGAAAACTGCCACAAATATAGCTTGAGAAACACAAAAACAAACTTCGATATCCAACAACACAGATTGTCAAAAACCAGCAAAATACCCCAAATCATGGGGTCAAAAATCTTTAATGCTCTCCCAGAACATATAAAACAAATCAAATCTCCAAAACCTTTTTTTAAATCACTCAAAGAATATTTAGTCCAGAAACCATTCTACAAATTAGATGAGTTCTTTGAAGAGCACACTGCTCACCACAAAGATAGGCTTTAAAATAAACCCACTTTACACCATACACACACACATTAACACTACAATAACACAACAAAAAAAGAAGATGACGATTCCCTAGTCTCTACGACTACGGAGAAGAGGACCAAGGTAAAAGGTAAAAGGTAAAGGTAAGGCTTTTTTCTTATAAGATTTAAGTTAACCCGACATATTATATACCAAAATGTTCGGCTAGGTGTGTAGATTTGCAAACTGAACTTACATTTTTGCAAAAGTACCTTGTGCTCTTCCCCAGTGGCTTTTAAAGTTCCCATGTTTTCCTTATGAAGAACATTTTGTTTACATTATGATCAACTGGATACTTAATTTAATTGCTGGAACATTGTAGCCTACTTAGTTGCAAAGGAAACATGTGCTACAAAGAATAAAAAAATTTCTAGATTTTATTGTAGGCCAATATATGCGTATCTACCTATTTATATGAAAACAAAAATAAAATAAATTCTATAACTACTTATACTTATACATTGTATAATTTTACCCGGGCAAAACCGGGTTTTGCTGATAACTTAATATTTATATATCCACATTAGTCTAACTTAGTTCACAGCAGCGGTTAAGGGTTAAGTTGAGAGAAAACTGTTAGTTTGAGTGATATATGGAAGAAGTTAAAGTAGGCCTAGGCCTACTCAAAAGCTAGCTAGGATCTAAGTTATAGCCTAATTGAACAAAAATGAATTTTATTGCAACAAAACCTACCTTATCTGTTGGATACTCTAGAATGTAACTTAATTAATTATTATCATAACGTCTGGTGATAATTTAGCAAACTATAAAACAGTCTATAAGTTTAGGATGCCTAGCCTAGTAAAAGTTTTGTCTTAAAATCGTGTGCAGAGACTTTCCTTTATCACAAACCCACGGAGCCTAGGCCTGGTTAAATTTTTACGCGCTACCGGTGATAGTAAGCTTAATTCAATTAATCATAAAGTTTACATAGATGTACACAGTCGTTATGTTTAAACACTAATATAAGAATTAATTTTCAAACTTTATCAATAAGTATAATGCTAAGTATTTATAACCTGCTAAACTGTCAATGTCTATATTTTGTAAATAAAATAATTAACTATGACAGTGTCTGTTATTTCTGTACTGTAACCAAACCGCATTGGCTGGTGATTTGTAGGTGGCTAAAGTTAGTCGCCATGAAGCTGCACTAACTAAATTCAGTTTAGTTTTCTAACTTGTTTGTGGTTTATGGCAATGGATGGCAATCTGTAATTTATTAAGGATAAATTTAAAATATCCTGCATATTGACCCAAAAAAGTTTTTATAAATTTTAGCTATGCCACCAAATTAATACTTAAATACTTTTCAATGAAATGGCGACCATACAAAGTAGCTGTATTTTATGCCAAGTGAGGTGGTCCATTCCAAAACTCACTTTATCCATTTTTTTCGAAATTGAGTTGTTGGTATCACTGCAATCAGCAGAAAAAGGCGCATTTAATGGTTATAAGATACCGTGTCAAAGCTTGTGTAATCCTACTAATATTTAATGTTAAAAAGTGCGTGTGTCATTTCCAAAACTCATTTTATTTCGGTTGTACCATTCGAAAACTCACATAATCAATCACATAGCAGGAAGGTATGGGGGTTTAGTGAGTGGGAGAAAATTTCGCGCCGTTCCGGCCAAACCTCGCATGCGGGGTTGGTTCGGCAGATTGGCCACAACCTAAACCCCAACTCTCACTTGTTAACTGCGGAGAGCTACCTTCTGCCACTGGGTGTTGGTCCACCTACAGAACCAAGTGAGGGGGGCCCTAGACTAAGGTGTAATGCGATCCGTGCCAAGAGTCTTGTGGCACTGGGGGCCTAATATTCAGTGTCTTAACGGAGCCTTCTGGGAACCAGGGGTAACCCAGTCGTACACACCCCTTACCTCTCTAATCGGGTCACTGGGGAGGTGGACTTAAATACCCGGTATTCGTGAGAACAATGTAGACAGTCTGACCCAAATGGAGGAGGAAGGTCTACTGAAATTTGACGATGACAACAAGCTCGCAGAAACCGGAAAGGAACGAAAAACGACTTTCCAGGGGCGATTTGCAAAGATGGAGGATAGCGGATGCTTTAGCCAAAGGCGAAAAGATGCTATCCAGAAGTGAGAGGAGGCTGGTGTGGGCTGCCAAGCACCCTAACTCTGCTGCCTGCAAAGCCAGTTCCTCCGGGAACTAGGATGGTGGGAAAAAGCAGAGCAAGGGTGGTACCCCCAAAGCTGACTCTAATGAAGCCTCCAGGAAGAAAGGTGGAGGCTGTGCTGACGCAGCCACAAAGGATTGGCTGGTCAAGCAAGTTCAGGAGCTGAGACCTTTCAGGGAAATCTCGCTACGGCTTGCCCCAGCCAGAGACCTTGTGAAAGCTGTGAAGGTATATCTATGTGCCCAGCCCTACAAGGTCTGCGTATGAGATCCCTCGTACGAAAAACGACTTTCCAGGGGTGAGTTGCAAAGACGGAGGATAGCGGATGCTTTAGCCAAAGGCGAAAAGGTGCTATCCAGAAGTGAGAGGAGGCTGGTGTGGGCTGCCAAGCACCCTAACTCTGCTGCCTGCAAAGCCAGTTCCTCCGGGAACTCGGATGCTGGGAAAAAGCAGGGCAAGGGTGGTACCCCCAAAGCTGACTCTAATGAAGCCCCCAGGAAGAAAGGTGGAGGCTGTGCTGACGCAGCCACAAAGGATTGGCTGGTCAAGCAAGTTCAGGAGCTGAGTCCTTTCAGGGAAATCTCGCTAAGGCTTGCCCCAGCCAGAGACCTTGTGAAAGCTGTGAAGGTATATTTAGGTGCCCAGCCCTACAAGGCCTGCGTATGAGATCCCTTGGACTATTGATGGGGGATCAAAGGGAAGAACAGGTCACCATAGTCAAGAGGCTCTCATGGTTCACCAAGGACCTGGGATTTGACGGAGAATGAGGACCTGTGAACGAGGGTGCACAATAAGCTGTTCTAGCTGCGATGCAATCCCATGGTAACTTGTAAGCCTGGCCCTCTGTTAAAAAAAAAAAAATCACATAGCAAATAGGAGGCTGTATTTTGTGTTTTTTCCAAAACCATCTTTATCCTCTTACCCATCGGTGGGCGGAAATCGGCCAAGTGACTTTGTTGTCATCATTTTGACTCTGTCGTCTGACTAGTGGCTGAGATCTTCATTCTTTCAGTGCAATAATGCTCAGATGTCAGTTTTGTAGTTTAGAAGGGTGCTCATGCTCTTAAAGTACCAATCAATTAATTTGAAAGATGTTAAAATAAGTAATTTTCTCACTTTTCATTTTAACATTAGTCCAGAGAACGTCTAATGACCTGTACTTCTGTATGGTAATTCTTTTACTGTAAAATACAAAAAAATCATGAAACTGTAGTATGTTTATAATCTTATAACTTTTCCAGTAAGTACCACCCACGATTACTAGAAAAAACCCGGTATGGATCATAAACATCAACAAATTACGTTTTTGGCACGAAAATAAACATGATTTAACATTGGTTAAATGGAACTGCTAAAACATATGTTCAATGCTATTAGTATTGGACTCGGGCCAACAACGTCATTTTGTTTATGTTTATGATCCATACCGGGTTTTTTCTAGTAATCGTGGTACCACCTCAATTAGAAAAATATACGAGAACATAAGGTTAATACAAGCCATAGCATTAGGTCTATTATCTTAATATTTTGTTTTATTGTTTAAAACCAATAACCAAACTGATTAGTGCTATGCAATCCTAGTGAATACTGTCTTTCCAAAACCAACTTTATCCATAGGCGTCAGAGCAAAACTAACTTTATCCATTTGTGTCAGGGCATAACTTACTTTATCCATTCTTAAAACTTATTTTTCTCAAAAACTACACATATTAGGACGTAAAGACATGCAATAATACACAAAGACACATATCTTTCACTTAGGATGAAACAAAACATAATAATTCACTGTCAGGATAATTAATGACACGTTTTTTTATTTATCTTGTAAATTTTAAAGATAAGGACAATGTGAGTTTATTTATTTATTTATTTATACATGCCAACGGCTAGCTGAATTTTTATTTCAGGATTAGTGTTGCCTACAGTATTATTTTGAGGCTTCTGATTGGCTGAGGGAACATCTTTACCGCAACGATACGGTTGATTTTCAACGGCCTCGGTGGTGTAGTGGATAGAGTGTTGGGCTGATGATCCGAAGGTCCCGGGTTCGAATCCCACCCGTAGTACTATTTTTTTATTGGATTTTTTTCATTATCAACAAGTTTGGTTGGTTTGGTTAGGTTATGACGGTTTAATTTTATAATTAAAACATTATGAAATTGAATTTGACCCATTTATAGTTTTATTTTATGAACAGAAATATTTTTTCGGTTAAACCTTCATTTGACTTTTCATTGTTAGCAAGTCTGGTTAGTTTGGTTAGGTTATGATAGTTAAATTTTATAATAAAAAAATTATAAAATAGGATTTGATGCATTTATAATTTTATTTTATGAACAGAACTATTTTTTCGATTAATAAACCTTCATTAGATTTTTTCATTGTCAGCACGTTTGGTTGGTTTGGTTAGGTTATTACGGTTTAATTTCATAAAAAAAAATATAAAATTGAATTTGAGGCATTTATAATTTTATTCTATGAACAAAAATAATTTTTCAATTACTAAACCTTCGTTATAGTCAATCAGAAGCCTCTAAATGACACTGTTGGCAAAATTAATCCTGAAAAACAAATTGTGCCAACGGCTAAGCCAATACATAGATGAAAAACAAGCTGAACAATAGTCAATAATTCAATCAAGGCCCCACTAGGAATTCAATACTCAATGGAATACAAAATATACATAGATAAAAAAAAACAAGCTGAACAATACAATACTAAATAGAATACAATAAATAATCTGACAATGAATAAGTTAACAATAATAGATATAATAATAAATATAACAAAGAGCAAATACAACAATAAAAATTGTTTAACAAAGAATATATATAACAATAGAGGCGTTGAGGCTAGTCCAACATCTCCACCAGGGTTGCTTCGGTTGTCCTCCTTATGGAGGTGTAGCTGTCGGCGAAGAAGTTGACATCACGAGCAACTCTGTTGCCCAGCCTGAGGATTCTTGCCAGAGGTACTATGGGATGTCCCTGGGATAAAGTGTGCTGTCTGGGACTATAGTTTTCCCCTTAAAGTTGATTCTATTGTTGAACCCATATGTCCCATAGTAGTCCCATATGTCCTGAGAATGTCTCGGGATATGTACGCTATCCTCAGGATATCCCGCAAAATCCCGGGGCGAGTACGAAATCTACAGGATATCCTACAATATACCGTAATGTCCCGGGATTTGTAAGTTAACCTCAGGATATCCTGTAAAGTCCCGGGATATGTACGAATGCCATAGGATATCCCAGAATGTCCCATAACATCCCGGGACATGTAAAAAATCCACTGGATATCCTGTAATGTCCCGGTAACAAATTGAAGAAAAAAAATACTACCACTGATGAAATGTATATCTAAATTTAAATGTTCAACAAGGCCAATATATAATAATTTGTTTTTTTCACTAGCGCTTTCAGAAACTTGGTTTCCATCTTCAGGCTGTGTTTACAGTAGTACAAAAAGTAAATATTTACTTAATAAATTAATTTCCAACAAAGTTAAAACAGATGATTTAAAGTATATTGGAAAAATAAAAAAATAATATTCGAAAAATTAATCTTTTGAATTTTGGATATATTACAGTGTGTAATTATTTTCAGTAATTCCGAATTTATAATTGGGCCGTCTTCATTATTAACAAATAATTTTGGTCTGTTTTTTTTCTCTAAAAATAAGATTTCCACGCATTAAGATGTTGAGGTTTTATAATTTGTTTTAAAAGTTTAAGGTTTCCCAGATTGAAAATATGTCTTGTTAATACTGTGGCTAGCAAGGGCTGACTTAACTTTACTGGCATATTTCTACCACTGAGTTCAGAAAAACTAGAGTTCTATCATAGTTTTGTGAAATGCGAATTGAATTCTAACTTTAAATTAATAAAACAACCAAAAACTAATTTTAATCATATAACAATCAATTATATGAGTGCTAATCTAATGGTATTTAAATAATCTATATTCAAATACCAGTATCCTCTCCAACTACCAGAAAAACAATTCAACTACTTGAGGCCTAAACAGATTAACAGAATCATATTATATACTGTAGTATCAAAAATATTTTAAGTATTGCGACCATTGCAACTGTCGGCTACTCTTTCACCACTTGAAAACACCTATAATCATCAAGCGCAGATAGCTCAGGAGGTAAGGTAAGAGGCTCATAAGGTGAAGGTACCAGGTTCGAGACCCATCTGAGCCAAAAACTTTTTTCTCGTTTTTTTCTTCAAAATTTGTGTTTATTAACTATTTAATCAATTTACTAAACTTATAATTAAGCTTTTCATACTAAATCTATATTATTTTGTGTTTTTTATGTTCAGGCCCAGACCACACTTTATCCCAGGGACATCCCATAGTAGTCCCATATGTCCTGAGAATGTCCCGAGAACTACCCTGGGATGACCTCGGATGTCCCACGGATATGCGTGTGAGCTTATCCGTAGGACATCCCCGGGCGGGGACATTACGCATTCCTGTGGATATCCTGTGATATCCCAGGTTGACCATAGGACCACTATGGGATATCTTGCATATCCTGTCGCAATATCCGTGGGATGTCCTGAGGAGAAAGTGTGCTGTCTGGGAGTGATAGTGATAGGGCGGTAATATCACTGTGATCACCAGATTTAGGAAGGGGAACGACATACCCATGCTTAAAGGCTGCAGGAAATATGCCTTCGGCCAAGGACTGGTTGAATAATAATTGCAATGGTTCAGCTAGCAGATCGCAGCCGAAGCGCAACAATGAAGGTGGTATGTTGTCGGGGGCCGCACCCTTTGAACCATCCAGTTGAGATAACTTGAGCCTGACCTCAGCGAATGAGAGACTAACACTGCAGATGGTATTCACTGAGTAAAAGTCAAAAGAGGGGGTTGTGTCTGATGCAGTAGAGTAAACCGATCCCAGATGCTTCGCAAATAGTTCGCATTTTTCCTGTTCATCCTCGGTGAAATCAGCTGATTAATTCGCACATATTTGATTCAAATTTAATGTATGAATATACATTTACTAGCTGTACCCACGGGCTTTGCCCCGTTTAACTTCATAAGTATTCGCATGGCTCAATCACGTCCCGGTTGAAGTTCGTTTGCTACGCTCACTCACCTTTAGGTTGGAGCTCGTTCGCTGCGCTCACTTCTTTTCAGGTTATCTTGTTTTTCGCTACGCTATTTTTTTACTACGCTTGGAGTTAAAGGTGGCCGTGTATGATATGGTATCAGGGAGAGAAAGTGGAAGTATTAAAAAAAGTATGTCTCTATAGGGATTATGCTGCGCACCTCTTATATGGTCCGGAGGCTTCGGCTATCAATTTCCTGTCTGGCCAAATAGTGCGCATACTAAAACTATAAATATAAGAGGTAAATTTACCTTTTATTTATATCTTTAAGTGATCCGATACTACACAAAAACGAATTGATAAAACTGTTTACATACACAAGTTTCATACTTTTTGGAAATGTTAAGTATAAAAATATCGCCTATTATAAAACACGCAACCTCATAAAATATTATGCTGATTCCATAATTATTCATTAAATGTGTTGTATACTTGTATATCAGTAGTGTTCCGCCGAATCCTTCTTTATCGTCTTCTCCACGCAATACAACAGTGACAACGAAAACTGAAAATTAAAATGGTCGTGTTCTATTACCTCACAGCTGATTTAACAAAAAAGTAGTTCTTAAAAGAATGTAAAATACTCTATGTTTTACATGTTTCGTTCATCAAGATTGTAATTTTTCATTACAAAATATACTTCAAATTTTCAAATCTCCCTAAAATGTCATGTGAAGTACTTGATCTTAAATTTGGTGAAAAACGATATTGTATTGTGATTCCTACGCCCTTGTCCGCCGGCTCCAGTGGCTCCACCACACCAGTTAGTTAAGTCAAAAGAAAAGTTCCTTTTGATCAAGTGTTTACAGTGTGTTAGTAACGTCAAATATACTTTTATTTAATGCTGCTGATGTGTTAAGGTAAATTTTAACGCATTTGTAACTTATATTATAACATTTTATTGCTTTGTACTCAGAGTTATTTTCATTTTACGCACCATGATCTATCCAACAAAGTTTCAATTTTTGTATTAATCATCTTAAGTAGCGGCCATTTTGTGTGGGCTCATCAATATTATTGCAGAAAAGATTTTCTTATAATTCAATAAAAGGCGAAATATACACCTGGATTGAATTTAATTAACACGAATTTACTTCTAAATCAGTGTTTCCACAAGAAGTAGCGTGAAAATCTTAATTATATCAGGTAACTTAGCACATTAGTCATATTCCGACGGTGCTGAAAAAGGTATTTTAAGCCATGAACATTAAATAGGTATTCTTCCTGGATTGTATCTATCACCGGTGTTTGCATTACTTGAAAAAAATCTTCTCTTCATGCTTAGACAGCTTGAAGATCCATGTATTTACAGAATTATAACGTGGATAGCCTTAACTTACTTAACTTATTGAACCATTTTTAAGCTCAGGCCTACCTAGGCCTTGGCCTATTGGATCATGGTGTAATTGGATTATTCATGTTAGCCCTATGAATTCTAAATATCGATGTCTTAATTTATCTTGATCTGTCTAGTCTAAATCAGCTGTAACTTAGGCCTCTTCTTAGCTCTAGGCTCAATTTCTGAATCTTAGGTTAAGTTAATAAGTTAAAAATAGCCTAGGCATAGGCCTAGGCCTACTTAAACAGTTTAAACTTATCTGGTAAAAGCTAATACTTTTTTAGGCAAATAGGCTATTTACTGTATTTACATTGGGATATGATGTAATTTGGTACGGTATTTATTGCGACGAACGTGACCATGGGAACCTATAGGCCTAGGGCCTATAGATTTATATATCACTAGAAACTAGATTTTTAGCTGAAAATAATGGTGCAAAAATTTTTCCGCGCTCTCAAATATTAACAGAGTGCCGGCTGTTTTAAGTTTTATTTACCGGTACTTTGTTTTTTTGACCTAACCTATTTATAAGCCTATGAAATGTTCTCTCCAGATACTTGATATATTACGTTAATTGTAAGTAATTAAAGTAGAAGACTCACTTTTTACCAGGAAATAACATAGCAAAAATGTCTCCGAGGCCACGAATATTAACTAAGGTAACTTAAGATAATTTGTTTTGATTTCCTTTATCTACCTACCATCTATTCTAACTTAGTCTGCTACTGCTTGCCGCATTACGTAATTACGTAACGGACTAACTGTTACTTGTAAAACTATAGGTCTACTGAACCTGAAATGAAAATGAATATACGAAATTGAAGAGAAGAGAATAAAAATAGGCCTAAGTCAATCAAGTCATTTAAATTACATACGTGCTACAAACATCTAAGAAACAACACGGCACTGAATAGGCCTAACTTATTACAGAATGATTTTGTTTAGGCATGTGTGGAAGGAAAGTCGGGCTTATGCGGATTCGTGACTGTAGGCCTATTAAGTGTTTTGAAGTTAGGTTAGATTAGGAAGGTAAAGTGTAGGTTATAGTGAACTGAGTTGATAATTTATATTACACACAGGCAGTTAGTTGTTGTGCAATTCAAATAGTGTGTTAAACACAATGAAATAACGATTTCAAAAATGCGATTTCAAGGTCCTTGGGGGCTACAATGGGAATTTCTTCATCCTGGGAGTCACTGTCACTGTCATCTTCTGGTGCTGTTGTCGGTCGTTTGTTGATTCTTCCTTCTTGTTTTATCTTTTTCTTAACTTCGCGTAGGCCTATCATTCGCCGCCCTTCCTTTTCTTCTTCCATTTCCCTCTTCTTAGCTTCTTTTTTCTCCATGTAGGCTACTGTCTGGAGCTTTCTCCCGTAACCACAGCTGGGTCTCTTTTCTTAATTTTTTCTTGATTGATGTTGGGGAGGGATATTGCAGGCACCTTTTAAAAGGTGATGGCATACTATTGGAAGGACAGCATTTTGATGAAGTGGTGTACGTAACTTACATGTTGCTGCAGAGGCATTTATTTATTTATTTATTTATTTATTTATTTATTTATTTATTTTCCAATAATCACATAACATCATATTCAGACAGGTGATTTGTCATTGTTACAATATTTTATAGTCTCTATTATACTAAAATTATTCTAAAATAAATTTCATTGCTGAGCCTTAACATCTACATAGCTTCCATATATTCCTCCAATGAGAAGAAGGCCTTCTCCAAAAGAAAGTTTTTTAACTTCTTTTTGAATTTAGGGAATGAATCAGTGTCCCTAATTGAAGAAGGTAATTTGTTATATATTTTTGGGCCCATGTACTGAGGAGATAAATGGAATACTTTAAGTCTGTGTTGAACTGGTTTTATATTGTTTTTAAATCTAGTGTTGTGAGGATGGGCATGTTGATCTTCCATGAATGTGTCAAAATCACTTTTAACCATTAAAGCTAGTTTAAAGATATAAGAACTATACAAAGTAAGAATTTTAAACTGAATGAAAAACTCTTTACTGTGAGTAATTCGAGACACTTTCGCTAAGACTCTAACTGCTCTTTTTTGGAGGATAAAAATTTGTTCGGCATGACTAGAAGAACCCCATACCGTTAAACCGTAATTCATAATGGAAGAAAAATAAGCGTGGTATACTGCTAATTGTGTGTCTAAATTTGTAGTATGTCGAATTACCCGAAGAACAAGTATAGCTGATCTGAGTCTCTTTGATAGATTCTTAATGTTTGTTTGCCAATTAAGTTGCCAATCTATATCAATTCCAAGGTAATTAACTGAGTTTTGAGAATATATTGATGTTTGGTTTGAATTTACAACAATGTCTCTATTCTCATTAGCAACTGAAAAGTGAATTAGTTGTGTCTTTGACACATTCATAGATAGACCATTTACTGTGAACCAGTCCCCGAGGAGTTGAAACTCATTAGTAATTAAGTCTTGCTTAAAATCCAATGTTTTTTGTTCGGTGCAGATTAAAGCAGTATCATCTGCATATTGAAAAGTATGCATTTTTGTAACATTACATAAATCATTTACATAAATTAAAAATAAACAAGGTCCAAGAATGGAACCTTGAGGAACTCCGTAGGTTGTGTAACCCCACTCTGACTTATATTTGGTTTGGCATTTCTGTAATATAATTCTTTGTTTACGGCTTTTTAAATATGAAATGAACCATTTTAATTCCACATTTTTTATTCCATGTCTACTTAATTTTTCTAGCAATATATCATGATCAACACAGTCAAAAGCCTTGGACAGGTCACACAGCACACCTATTGTGCGCTGCGACCCGTCCAAGGCCTCCGCAATGCAGTTAATCATCCTGGTAATAGCCTTTTCAGTACTGGATTTTGAGCGGAAACCAAACTGAGATGGATTTAGTAAATTATTTTGTTCCAAATAATCTGTAAGTTGAGTTTTCACAATTTTTTCAAAAACTTTGGAAAAACAGGGCAAAAGAGCAACTGGTCGGTAGTCAGAAGGATTGTTAACATCACCCTTTTTAAAAAGAGGTTTTATCTCTGCATATTTAAGTTTTTCAGGGAAAATTCCTTCCTCAAGGGACTGATTCACTAGTGTGCAGAGAGGTTGTTCAATAAGTTTAAAAACTCTACTAATAATAAAGGGGGGAATTTCGTCCCAACCTGAAGATTTAGTATTGCTAAGACTGGTAAAAACTTTTCTTAGATCCTGAACTGAAATTTTCCTAAATTTAAATTGTAAAGCAGAATTTTGAAGTCTAATTAAATGTTGACTATTGTTTAGTAGCTGAATGGATTTATCTTTATCTGTCATTTGGTTAGCAATTTGTGAAACATTTATAAAAAAATTGTTAAATTTATTTGCTATTGCCAATGCACTACCATATTGGTCGTTTCCATCATTCAATTGGATCTCAACCGGTGTGTCCGAGTTTTTTCTATTTAATCCAATTTCTTGTTTTACGACTGACCAAGATGCTTTACTTTTATTTTTGGACCTTTTAATAAAATCATCATTTGCCTTTAATTTAGCTAATGCAACGACTTTTTTGAAAGTTTTCCTGTAATTGTTGTAGTAAGTTAAAAATTGTGGGTTTCTATTCCATTTAGATTCCTGGTGCCATTTTCTTTTATTTTCTGCTGAAATTTTGATTCCTAAAGTAATCCAATTTTTCCTTTTTTGTGTTTTATTTGATCTTGTATTAACTGTTTTTGGAAAAACCTCATTAAATATATTTAGAAATGTATTAAGAAAGTTGTTGTAGTTTGTATTTACATTTGGTGTGTTAATATCATAATGTGCATTCTTTAAAGCCATTTCGAAAGTTTTTAAATTTTGTTCTGTAAATTTACGAGTTAGTTCTTTGTTTTTACATCTAAGTAGGCCTATTGGAGAAGACCTTTTCTCAAATGACAATATCAATACTTTATGGTCTGATGCACCGATGTCTACAACTAAGCTACTAGTATTCTTAGCTCCGAGGTTAGAAAATATATTGTCAATGCAAGTACTAGAATTTTTAGTTACTCTTGTAGGTATAAATACATTTGGTACAAATCCAAAACAATCACAGATTTCAAAAACTTTACAGGTACTAGCTTTGTCAGATAACAGATTAATATTTAAGTCAGAAGATATAAAAACATTTTTAGATTTTGCCTCCAATGCCAATTTGTCGAGTAATAACTCAAATTTTTCTAAAAATATTTTATCAAAATTATCTCCAGGAATTCTATATATTGATACAAAGACCGAATTCCACTCCTTAACTTCTATAAATGACCCTTCAAAACAATATGGTTCATTCAGAAATTTCAAGTCATTTCTAATTTTGAAACTTACATTTTTATCTATCATTAAACATGAGCCTCCTCTCGATTGATCAACTCTAGCATAAAAATCAGCAATTTTAAAATCATCTAAACTGTTTAATAAATTTATACATGTTGAATTTAGCCAATGTTCATTTAAAGATATTACCTGAACCTTTCTTTGTTGACTTTCCAGGAAGAAAACTAAATCTAAATAATTATTTAAGAAGCCCTGGATATTAAAATGTAACAAAACAAAACTGTCATCAAGATTCTTTCCTAACTCATATTTTTTCTTGGACTCCTCAACCTGAACTACTTCTCTAAAAAACATTCTGTATTATTCCTAAGACTACTATTTACAATTTCACTCTCAAATACCATGGAATTAATATGTACAGGGGACTCATCTTCATCTTCACTCTCCATATCTACACTCACTTCACCAGACTGACTTTTTGCACTGCACAATACACTTTCTAGTGGTTTGTTGGGCTGCATCGATGCTTCAGGCTGCATCATCGTTTTCGCTGCTGCAACATTCAAGACGTTAGCTGCATTGTGTTCCTCCGTTGGTCTTTGCCATTCTTCAAGTTGATTTGAGATTTCATTATGTAATGCTGTGACAAACGCTTCATGTGACCGCCCCCTCCAAAGAGTTCTTTGTGCTTTTTGGTCATAAGAAACTATGCAGACCTCAGCACCAGTAGCAAAATGAAATCTTACTAGGTTTTTAATGAAGTGACGAGGCTCAATCATATCCCTAACGCAACCCATTGCAGAGCAAAATAACTTTTTTAAACCATTTCTTTTGAAATCTAGTTCCAGGTCACTGAAGGCTGCATCATAGTCCTGATTTCTTGGTTTTCCACAGTAGGAGTCTTTAGTTACCAAACTGTACACTAACGGGCCATTTTCCACCTTCTGGAGAGCTAGATTTTTTGTGACACAGTCAGAGATCTGAGGTCTGCCGTATCGTTCCCTGAAAGCCACTGCCACTCCCGCTGACATGTGTCGGGGGTTGTTAAAATCAGCAGAAATTGTATGAGCCAGTGCTACAGAGGTGTCATTTTGTATTTGATCAAACACAAGTCTCATATCTTTCTGAAGAACTGAGATTTTAGCATTTGGTGGTTTAGCATTTGGGTTGACTGTCTTTAATGAAGTTGAAGAAGAAGGCAGCAAAGGGAAGGCATTTGTGTCTTGTATATTGCCATTAAACTGCAATGTGGCTGGCTCAATACCAGGAGAGTCTGATGTATCTGGGCAGGTGAAGGACGGAACAAAGTTCACCAGTTTGGAGCATGAACTGCATTCCTGAAATCAAAAGTAATAATCATTGTAATGTAAAATAAACGGTATCAGCATTCTGACACATACTTTCTCTATAGTCTATTTTTGAAGCGACTAGTCGCTGGTAGCCGAGAAACTCATTGAATTTGGGTTCTATTTTAATATTGTAGTACGATTACTCGCTAGTTCTTTCATAAGTGTCTCCTTCCATACTATCAAATACCATACCCACTTCATTCTTCTTATTCCTTGTGTTACGAAGCAACTCCTCGGTCCTCACAAATTTTTCTTACACCTAAAAACAAGAGAAGTCGTAAGGCCTGTCGGCTTATCCCTTTTGATGACATGGCAATGCTTTAAAACACTAGAAGCTCAATAGAAGCATTTCACTGTAACTCGCTACTACTAGTCGCCTAGTGTGACTGCAACGATGAAATTACTGGCGAGTGCGTACGTGTGACACGGCCTTTAGCAACTAAGTGTTGCCCCGACAACACCCACATGGGATACATGTGTGGTGCCAGGCTGTCGTGATGGCATGTTGTCAGGGTGGCACCTTAATGCGCTCCCCGTAATGGTAAAAAACTCATTTAAAAGTGGTTCTAAATTCAAATTCTTATTTCACCTATCACTACGGTAAATATGAACTTACTGGATTATCTTTTAAAGTATTTCCCATAAACAATACTTATTATTTTTAAGCCTCCCCGTGGATGGCTAATTTACACTCTACAGTAACCATGTCATCTCTATATTCATAGTTTCTCCCCCCTTAATGGACTAAAAAATCCATAATATATTTGGATAGGCCCTACATCCTTATGAAACATTTTGAGTGGACACTAACTAAGCAACTTCTTGATAAGCATTGTACGTGTTATTAAATTTACGAAAGTAAATAAAAGAAACGTTAACCACTTACCATCCGTTTTGTATATTTACCGTCTTGTGAGTAACAGTATAAGCGTAAATATATGTTTTAAGTGTTATAAGACGTTTCTTTTATTTACTTTCCGTACTAACTAAGCCTACAGATATTCATTCAAATCAGTCTTAATTGTCACACAAATACAAAACATTGATAATGCCACATTTCGAGACATTGCAATATGTGGTGCAAATTGTTAGCAGTAGATTAAGTGCAAGTTACACTTAAGCTATTTTATACAGTATTAAAAGTAAATGACTGATCAGAAGTTGTGCAATTAAAAAAGTCCATCTCCTATTAACATTCACCTATCATGTATTAAAGGTGGGCATCTTTTCACCAAGTTTTTTTAAGTAATGAGTTGTACACCATATCTGACTGAGATGAGATTTACCTTAGATCTTTGGTCAAAGAAGTTAGATCATTAGACTGCTTAGTCATTGATTAGACCAAAACAGTAGCTTACTGTCCAGTTGACAGTAGGCCTAGACTGGCTAAAACCCAGTGTCCTACAATACATTTTAGTTAGGTACTCACTTGCCTGGCAAGCTACAAAATGTAAGTTTACGGGTACCTGTAGTTTTGTAGAGCTATCCACTCCCATTAAGTTAGGAAGGTTTAGTCGTATTATGCCTACTCATATTTGTGGTTTATTTTAAAATAGAGTACAATAGATTCAATACTAATTTTGTATGTCCAAACAAATTTTGGGAAAAATGTAGGCTAATTGGGCTGTTCCCATAGTTTTAGGACAGTAAATATACAGTAGAGCTCGTGTGTTTCCTGGTGGAGCCTGGAGGTAGGTGGTTAGAGTTGCTCTGAACCGGTTTTTTAGGGGTGGGGGTACGCCAAAAATCAGTCTGTGCTCTCACCCTGACCAAGCAACATTACGGATACACTCTTTTTAAAAAACATTCGGGATGCCAGTTTGATTATTTTAAAACTTAATTAGTTTATTTTTAAGTTTACAGGGGTGTGAAAATACAATTTCTTAGGTATGTTTAAGCCTTAGTTTTGCATAATAGTAGTGCATAATTTGTACTGGTTTTTGCCCAAGAAAAATCTCTGGCTCATTAAAGAGTAATTTTGGAGTAGGCTACCTATTAAAAATAGCCTAGGCTAGGCCTACTCTAAATTTTAAAATAGAGAATTTAATAAAGTAGTAAATGCTATCCTCCGTTCATAAACATTTTCATATTCCTCTTAATGAGGTAAAAAATTATATATTTAGGTATTGAAAATACTCATTTTTGTTATGGCCTTAATTAGCCTACATTAATATGATCACACAACTCGTGCAAGCAAACTGAACCACCTCCGCACCGCGATCCCAACTCCGAAAAATGCTGAGAAATGTCTTTAATCAGACTAGTAGCAGAATAGGACGACGACGTCAACTTCCCCTCTCGCGCTCGGCTCCCCACTTGCCACTACAGCGCTTCACACCAAGGCTTCACGAAGAAACGCACAAACTCTAACTAAACACACCATAGCCTAGAATAACAAGTGTAAGAAATGTAAATCCTAAGTCATATTCTGAAAGATATCACATTTAAATCTAAAACTATATTGTCATTGAAAGTTTTCTTAACATTGTAAGTTATGTTGTAATTTAACACTAGAAAACTGTGTCACCTAGCATGCTGAAAAATGTCTGGGTAGTCATAGTGTACGTTATCAAATTTATCTTATCTGCATGTTGCACTATCAATCTGAATATTTGGTAGGTACAGAGTTAAAAGCAATTGCTGAGCTTGGAATAAATAAAGGTATTGATCCATCTCAATGGCTTGTTTGTCAAATATGGTTGCATCTGTTACCTCTCTTTCCTTTGAATGTTCCGTTTGTTTTGAAACGTTCGTGATTTTCTTTAGATTAATTATTTAAATATATTTTTGATTACTGTATTTATTTTATGGAAGTTGTGTCGTTTGTTTCTTTTAAGGAGGACTATATTTTCCTTGTTACTGTAGATGCCATATTATAAATTAATACATATAGGCCTAGGCCTAGTAGACCGATTTTTAAAACTAGGTACTGGTTAGGTCTACTTGATTTTCCTAAGTTTTTAAATTGAAATCTATTATAAATAGCACGATTAATGTTTTCTGCCAATTGCAAGATTTTATATTTAGTGGAGATTTGCATGCTTGAATTAACTGGTCTCATAGAGAACTTTTTGTTTCTGTTGATGACATATCTCAAACTGGTAAAAACTTTATGTGGGTTCAATGTGTTATTTTTTTGCAAAAACCAAGACTTCATTATTTGACAAAGTTAAATGAAAAAAATGTTAATAAAAAATAAAAATAAAAGTCTTAAGTGTCCAGAATTAGCATTTGCCCATTTTATCTACATATTTTGTCTTTAAAATGATGAATTGTATATTTAATTTAAAAGCAAAGTTATTGGTTAATCTCCACAAAGTGCCAGCTAAAAATGTGTGTTTGTTTTTGCAGATGCCATAACCATAGGGTACTGTATTTAATTTTCTTATACTCTTTGTAGGGGAGTTTTTGTACCTGATTCACATTAAAAACCCCAGAGATTATCTTATATTGTACACTCAACTTTTTGTTTACGAAAATTGTACAAACTCAACTTTTGTTTACATGCAGATAATTAAATTTAAATTGTTATCAAAGTGCTAGAATTATAAGAAAAGTTGTTTTAAAACCTTTGATAAAGAAAAAAAAAATTTAAATTGTTCCATATTATAAAAGTGTAGTTTTTAAGTTTCACATAAATAAAATTTAGAGTTTGTGAAATGAGTTATGAAATGAAGTTAATCTTCTTTCTTCTTCAGGAAAATAATATCTGTCCTCAACAAAGACTTTATTTCGGTACTCTTTTCAATTGCAAAGGTTTTAGGCTTCTTAACCAGTCTTTATCTCTTGGGATAAAGATTTGTTGCGATTATGGATATATTTAATTAGGAAAATACTGCCAATTTTATTATTTTGACCTGTTTAGCTTACGTCAATATAAAGGGTTTAGGACAATACTTTGATTAACTAAGTTTACGTCAGGGAACCACTACAGTAGACTCCCTCTCATCCGGACACCTTTTAACCGGACATCGGTTTAACCGGACTACACCCGACGGAAATGAAATATCTTTAACGAGAAAATTATTATCAGCACATTGGTTTAACCGAACTAGATCGGCAGGAAGTGGGCGGTACTGTAACGACAGTTCTCGTGGGAAAGATTTGAGACCAGTGATTACATGTCTAAATACAATGCTCTCCTAAATTTAAGTTGAATATCATCGTAAACGGTCCATTTTATTGAGTTTTTGGGGACGTCGGCTTAACCGGAAAAACCGTTATCTGGACTGGCCTCGGTCCCGAGGAGTCCGGATATGAGGGAGTGTACTGTAGGTACATTCGTGTTTCAAAATTTTCATGTTATTAGCCTAAACTTTTTCTTCTTAGCTAGGCCTATTTTTTTTATCTATTGTTTTTTTCATACAACAAACAAACACAAAATTACATTTACACAAGAAAAAAGAAAAATACCCCCGCTGCAGCAAACCTGCAGACTAAGCGAATTTCCATTTGCCTGATTGGATTTACACTAAAATGTCTCCTTTAAAAAATCACATTTATTCCCTATTTAAATAGAATTAGATTAACGAGTACTTAGGTTTGCTGCAACAGGGAGGGTAAAAAGGTGTTTTTTGTTGTAAAATGTTAATAGTTTAGTAAGAAATGAATGTATTTAACATATTCTATCAAAATATGTTCATAAACAAGCAAACAAGGAAAGTTGACTTATTCTCCATAAGAATAACATGGGAAATTTTAAATTTACAATTTTTTGGAATTTAGGCCATTCCAACCATTAACCATTAGGCGCATAATAACGCTTCAGTAAGCCCTGTGGAATGCCATGTAATACAGTTCCTTGGTCACTTATCACGCCGTTCGCCCGTGTACGTTGAGTACGTCCAGTGAGATGTAGCCTACTCAAATTTTAGGAGAATTTGAAACATTGAAGGCATATAGGCTAGTTAGAACAAAGGCGGTATCATTGGATAAAGGGGATTCATTACTGAAAATAGTGAATAAGTTACTGTATACCAGCATTTCCTAAACTATGGGTCGCAATTCAACGGTGGGTCGCGGGAGGAGGCAAAGCATTAAAAATGTTTTTATTACTGGGACTCGTAATTTTTCATATAGCCTACTGGGAGCGGTCTAGTGAGCACCAGAATAGGACCGAATGCGTATAGGGTTTTTGAGCAAGAATAACGCTGCTCTAGAATTGTGATCAAGGAAAATTTCTTCAAAGTTTTAGTTTGACTTTTAATTTAGTACCGTACTAGTGGCTTGTAGAGACATAAGTCCCTAAAAATCTCGAATGAAAAAAAAAATTATTGTAATATTTAAACAAACTCAGAATCAAATTATCTATGTGCCAGAATAGGTATCCCTGTACAACATATCTTTTGTGTAAAAAACAGTTTGTTGTTTTTCTTTGTTTGCTTTTTGTTGATGTTATTTTCAATGAATAATTCGAATGCCTCCAGAGGTTTAACTTAACTGCAATAAGCATTTTATACTAATATTCCAACCCCGTACGAAGGACGGGTACTCTGCTAGTTTACAATAAGCTCTTGTAAATAGTAGGCTTAAAACTTGGTGTAAATCATTAAAAATTTCTAAAGCAATAGTGTTTTGGACTAGATTTTTTGCTAGCATTTTTTTAATAGCATCATCATCGTTACAGTTTTTATTTAGTTGTATGTTTCTCAGTTTCATGATAATAATTAGGCCTATAATAATAAATATTTATGGCCTAATATTATTATTTAATAGGTGGGTCGCCAAACCAAAAAGTTTGGGAACAGCTGTTGTATACAAATACAAATTTTAAAAGTTAGATTGGATTCCCATTGTATTTTTTGTAGGTTTATGTTTTTGTGATAAAAAATTGTTTAAATTATTAAAAGTAGTAGGCCTATAGAAAAACAAGACTACTAGCGTAATATTTGTAGTATGGATTTCACCTTCTTTATCCTTATTAAACAACCAACAATTCATTTGCTTCAAAATGCAGTTATCCTTGCTCAAAAAATAGTCATGAGCAATCAAAATAGGTCTACTTCACTTTAAGGTCTAGATACTTTTACACATTTTATAACCTCATTTTCAACAGTAATATGGACATAGGGTAATGCAACCTAAATTCCAAGAAAACACAGGGAACATTTTGAACCCAATTTTGTTTAGAAAAATAGGCTTATCGATTGTTTTGTTGAAAAACACAAATATTACAAATTTTTTTTAGAATCGTGTGTTAAACTTATCACAATCAGCACTTTCAGTGTATGCAACACTACACTGAGGATTCATTGTTTGCATATCACAGTTAAAAATCATAAAGTTGAATATATTTTCTTAAATTATTCGTAGAAACAAAAGCTCATTAATTTAATGAAAAGTTGTCTGAAATATTTTTATTTAAACAGTAGGACAGCATAATTAAATTTACTTTTTTAGCTCTTGTCCTCTTCATATCAGTACGAAAATATTTTTCTCCGCTCAATTTAATGGCTATGATACCTAGCCTACAATTAATAATTACTCTAACACAAAACAATGAAAATCTTAACATAGGCCTACCGGCCTACCTTGAAAAATGCACTCAAGATGTAAATATGCACTTCCTCTTCGAATAAGTAGCCTTACATGTTTAATTTAACTGTCTCTTCACTATAGGTTTTATCCAAAATTGTAAGAACTTAGTTCTGCTACTGCTTCAAAAGAGGCCTGGTTCTGTTCACCTATTAAAAAAATGTGTTTCTTAACAAAAAATTGACTCTTGTATAGTGTTATCATTTGTATTTTGTTTCAGGTGTGATGATGTAGAGTAATATTAAATACAAGACTTGATTTGCACACTAGAAAACGTAAGAGACTCACGTGTTAAGCGGATGGTATTTAGAACTGGGGTGTAGACACCATGACTATTGCTACGAGAGGACAGGGGATCGCTGTGGACCCGCCTCCTGATGGCCAGAATAATGTACAGGTAACTTACATGCTTACTGTCAAAAACTCTTTAACATAGCTCTAAATAGTTTTTAAACATCTCACAAAATGCCTTGATGATTAAACATAATCTGCATGTATAAGTTGCTGTTTTGATCATTGTTATTATTATATTAATAACATTAACTTGATGTTGTTACTAGATCAATAAATGGGAACCACCTGCAGTAGTTGCAGGTAGTTTTATCGCCTTTATATTTAACCGACCTCAATTTTTTAAGCTGTATCAATTAGGGTACATAAAGGAGATGGCTGAGATATATTTGTTATGACTAAAGCAATAAGTTAGATGTAGTCCCAAATTAAACAAAATAATTCAGTTTTAAAAATCTTTGTACAACTAAATCTAGGGTTCTACTGGACCGATTTTATTAATTAATGGGTCGTTGGAAAGGTTAAGTCGTTTAGATTTGCAAATAATTATAAAAGTTTGTTTTTGTTATGATTTTTGGTGAAAAGTTTAAAAAAAAAACATGTTTTCCATAAGAAATACATTGAAAACTGTATTTTTCACACTTTAGCGTGCGACTTTTAGGTGCCATTTTTGAATATTTCCAAGAAGTGCATGGTAACAATTTGTAGGAAATTTTATTCTCTTTCAGAATATCACCTACCACTTTGGTCGATTTCCTCGAACCATTTAGGTAAAAGTTATTTGCAAAAAATCCAAGCAACCTCCGAATTCGACAAGTAATGAGAAAATATTGAGTTTGGGATATTTTTGTTAAACTTTGTACAACTAAATCTAGACTTCTACTGGACCGATTTGGTTAATTAATGGGTCATTAGAAAGCCTAGCTCGTGTAGATTTGCAAATAATTATAAAATTATGATTTTATTAAATATTTGTGGTAAAAAAGTAAAAATAACAAAAATGCATTAAAAACTGCTTTTTTCAAGTTTCTGTTTTCAAGATTCTATTTGTAGCCAGCTTTTGGCTGCCATTATTAAGTATTTTCAAGAAATGCATAGTAGTTATTTGTAGGCCTAGTAAATTTTATTCTCTTTCAGAATATCACATTCAGTTTGGTCGATTTCCTCTCCATTTAAAAGATATTGGCAATAAACTAAGTGATCTCCAAATTTATAGTGGTGAGAAGATACTGAATTTGATATATTTTTGTTAAACTTTGTACAACTAAATCTAGACTTCTACCGGACCGATTTTGTTACTTAATGGGTCGTAATGGAAAGCCTAATTTGTGTACATTTGCAAATAATTATGAAAGTTTGATTTTATTAGATATTTGAGGTGAAAAAAATAAAAAAAAAAAATAATACATTTAAAACTTCTTTTTTCCAAGTTTTTATTTCCAATTTTATATTTGTAGCCAACTTTAGGCTGCCTTTATTGAGTATTTTCAAGAAGTACATGATAGTAATTTGTAGGAAATTTTATTCTCTTTCAGAATATCACCTTCCACTTTGGTCGATTTCTTGGCCATTTCAAAGGTATTTGCAAAAACGATAAGCAACCTCCAAATTTATAGTAGTGAGAAAATACTGAATTAAAGATGTTAAGCTTTGTACAATTAAATCTACAGTTATACTGAACCGATTTTATTAATTAATAGGTCATTGGATAGCCTGATTTGTGAAGATTTGCAAAAAATTATGAAAGTGCTGTTGAGGTTGCAAGCAAGATTGTTTGGCTATAAATTGATGATAAATAACTCAATTTTTTGAACAATTTGTGTTGGTCGTGTATTAGCTGTGTGCTTTAATGAAATGGAAGCTGGTATTTCAATGAAGGTTCTTAGGTCAAAACAAATAGAATAACGTAATTAGAATTAAGTAAATATATCTATAAAACTAAATTCCATTTCAAGATATAGGCTAATCAAATTTATATTTTCTGATTGAGCGATACAGTATCTTGAACTGATTAAAACTATCAATATCTCAAGTGAAAGTCTTTGAAGTATTTTAAGACAAAGACATATAAAATAACTTAAATAAAAATAGAGTTGCGTATCATGATTGCAGATAGGTACTAAAACGATTGTAATTATTGTTTATTTGTGATTCAGCAGTGTGCTTTAGGTAGTCCGATCTTAATAATCAATAGCTCAAATTGAGAGCTGGTATTTCACTTAAGGTTTTTAGACCAAAATGTATAATGTAATTCGAACTGCTGGAATACATCGTTAATTGAAGTGAAAAAAAAATCTTTTGCCGAGTAATACATTAGATAAATTAATGATGATGCTTGATGACAAATATGAGCTTGCATAGCTTTAAGACCAAAATTATAAAAATCAGGAGGGTAGAAGAGCCCTCCTGTAAACCATCGCCCGCCTGCGAAACATTGAACTCGAAAAAAACCAAATTTAACTCCCATAAGAAATGTACAGGGAGGCAGTTTGTGCATAACTCGAATGATACGTCAAAATGAATGCCGATGCTTGATGGCAAATCTGCGGTACGTCCATACCTTTTTAAGGCCAAAATTATGAAAAGCGGTCGGGTAGAAGAGCTAACACGACTCGGAAAATAAAATCCATTTATTTTTATAGATGGCAATAATTAGTTTACCAGTTTGCATAACAGCATTAATTTTTTTTTTATTAAATGTTGTTGTTAATGCCATGTGCTTAAACTGTACCATTAATATTAGTGACTAAAGTGGTGTATGGATTTCATAACCATTATTTTACTAGAGACTGTTTTATTTAAACACAACGGGCACTGGTGCTAGTAAGTTACATAATTTGAGTTACATGTTGAACTACAACTGTTCCAAAAGAAACAAAAAATCTTCGCCTCGTTTGTAAACTTATTTAGATCAATTTAGTTACTGACTTAAAGATTGGTCTGTTTGTCTGTGTTACAGCCGGGTACATTGGGAGTGGGAGTGGGGGTGGGGGTGGGGGTTGGTGTTGAAGGAGAAGGAGTAGAAGGAGAGGCTCCACCTTCTGAAGATAAGAAGGAGCCATGCACAGAGCCGTACTGCTCGTGTCAAGAGCCAGACTTCCCTCATGCAAAGTTGGCGATGCTAGATGAGAAGATCAGCAGTCCTCGGTGGGTGGTGCCTGTACTGCCTGAGCAAGAACTGGAGGTCCTCATGCAAGCTGCTATCAATCTGTGCAGAACTGGTAAGAATCATAAAATACTGTACCTTATGTTGAGTAACTTTTGAAATGTCCTTCTTTCACATCACAGGACACTAGGTACTAGCTAGAGCCTCTTGAAATTTTCTTTTAGCTAAAGCCTTTAAAGCTATTTGATCTCAGGACCAAAGCCCCTATAACTAGACGATCTCGCTGAAGTGGATTGGAAATGAACGACATAGGCCTATTTGATTTCTAACATGACTCAAGTGAAGAAATGTTATCTTTAGTTAGTCATTAATGATTTGGAAGTTCTTTAGTATAACATATAAATATGAGAACTTCACTAACATTCTATTTAAACTACAGTCTTAGCACACATCCAATGTTTAAAGACACTTATTTTACTATACTAGCCTACCACAGCTTGGTATTCCTGCTATAATTTGAAAATTATTTATTGCAATTTTGTTTTAGTTTGAATTGTAATTGGTAAATTCTAAGTTAGACAGTAGGTAAGGAATCCCCTCCAGTTTTCAACTGGCCCTACATTTAACCATCTAATCAACCTACCCAGCTTCCTGATTCGTTGTGTGTGACGTTAAAAACACTTAGCAATAAAAGAAGTTAAAGTAATTTACCTTAAATACAAAATAAATAGGGCCTATCCTTAAAAACATCGAACTTTAAAAAGTATTATCTTATAAATAGTAGTGAATATTGTAGTAGGCCTATTTTAATAACAAATATCAAATCCTTGTTGCAGGACAAGATGTCCGTAGTGAAGCGTGTCAAAGGTTTTTCCGTGAAGGGCTGACCGTTTCATTCACCAAGATCCTGACAGACGACGCAGTCAACAGCTGGAAGCATAACATCCAGCTGTGTATACTGCAGAACTGTGAGAGGCTTGTGGAACTGTGTGTCATTAAACTTAGCCAAGACTGGTTCCCACTGCTGGAACTGCTAGCCATGGTCTTTAACCCAAATAACAAGTAAGTTGTGTGCAATTTGTCGCTACTGTAGTTAATTACCTCCATCATCTTAGTTGGAACAGTAGATCAATCTATCTATATAATTAATACGTGAACACGAAGTTTGTCGGTTGAACTCCTCCACCATTTCTTAACCGATGTTATCGAATGACATCTCATTGGAAAGAGCGTGTCGCGTATATTTGCAAACTGGCCTTACATTTTTGAAAAAGTCCCTTGGGCTCAAGTGGCTTTGAAAGTTCCCATGTTATCCTTATGAAGAACATAATTGTTTACATTTTGATCAGCTGTATAATTTAATTACTGTTATTTATTTTTCAATTCAATGAAATACATTGAGTATACATTTATTTATTAGGTTTGTGTAAACATAACCCCCAAGACGGATCCTGTTAGCATGGTTGTATCTTAAATTTGTGTATTTATCGTTGTTTTGTGTTGCTATGACGGATTGTGTTAGCATGATTGTAACTTAAATTTATGCATTTATCGTTGTTTTGTGTAGCTATAATTATTTGTTTATTTGTTGTTTTTTCTTTTAAATGCCTCCGATGCGACGACAACGAAATATAGACAGGAGGCGTAATCGTGATAACGACCGCAGCTACAGAACAGTGGCGCTTAATAGGCTTAACTTATCACAGTCAGCATCTGACCCTGGACAATCTCAACTATTAGGTTACAAATGCGCCCTAACACTACCCCAAAACGAGAACAAAATTTTTGTTCTTAATTAGCCCTCTGTTAATGACCTGTGTTGCCTGTACAGCGAGGTGTTTTGAGAAAGAGAAAACCGGCCAGAATGCTTTAGGTTTATTAATAACGAAGATCAACATGGACAACCTTTTATAAGTCAGGAAATGTTTGTAGAAAACATTAAAAAGCAATATCAGGTTATGAAATATGATACAATATTTACAGGAAATGTTGATTACTGTTCTATACAACGTGAGTATCTCCATGAGTTGCAGACCGGTAATCTTTGAGTTGACTCTTCAAACTCATTGTAAATATGATTGATATTCGTTTTTAAATAACTCCTGCAATACTTTGCAATTACAATTGGATTAAATTAAAATTAAATTCAAGCAAAATGTACACTTAGTAGAAGATAAAAGTAATAGGCCTACTTAAATTCATAAACAAGAAATGTATATTAGATTTGTTCCATTCAGTTATTTAAACTTCAATTGTTGTCCTTTTTTCCAACTATCCAGATCACCCTTAGGAGGAAAAAAATCTGACTGAAGAAATAAGTTAATTGTCGTGTTTTTCTGGTTTGAGGTCATCTGTAACGTGTTTGAAACATGTGTGCCAAATTTTGTGTCATCTGTGCAGACGCACCTAGGCCTATTGTAGCATTGAATGGAACGGCCCGAAATGAGTCATCTGCCTAGTTCTACTGTCTTATAATAGACAGGATGTCTCGTAGCCTGGAAAAACGGGAAAGTCGGAAATTAGTATTGAATTTAAAAATGGTTTTGAAAAGTCAGGATTTAGTCTTTATTTAACTGTCGCAGTCGGGATTTTTATGGATCATGTAAAATTTAAACAAAATTTCAATGTTTTGCCACGATTGCGCAAGACGACAATGCCGTTTTCGTGACCACGAGAATCGATGATGATGTCTACACAGCTAGGAGAGATAATTAGAATTTTTTCGATTACAGGACATTTTCATGATTTTGCCGCAACCTTGGGACGGTGATGATTTTTACACGGCCGCCAGAGATATTGAGATTATTGCCGCAATCACTGGAAACGATGGTGATGTCTATACGGCTAAAGAATTGTAATAAATTTGCCGCGATCTCAATGAAAAATTGTGCAAGACGAAGATGACGCTGGCTTCCAATATCGCGGGAGATGATGATTAGGCCTATGTCCACATATCCATAAGAGATGTTCATGGTTTTGTTGCGATTTCGGGAGATAATGTCCATATGTCCGTAGGAAATATTCTTAAATATGCCACGATCGCATGAGTGGTTGATAAAGTTTTTGTGACCACAGGAGACGATAATGGTGATTCTGTTCATTTAGGATTTTGCAGTGATCCCAGAAATTGACGATGATGTCTCTATGACCGCCAGAGATGATCACAATATGGGGATAGCACACCGCTAGTTATAATAAAATTTATTTTTTGACGTTAGATCTTTACTTACTTTTGATATGGTAGTTATTTAATGTGTTAAGAAGAGTTTAAACCCAAATTGGTTAGTTAGAAATTTTCTTCTGTATTGTATTGTTGCAATAGTTTTTTCTTTAAAGGAAAAACACCCCATTATCTCAAAAATACTTCATGATATAAAGACAGGGGTTGGTGTAGTATAACCAATTCATTTAGAAAATTTGGTAAAACTAAAAAAAAATTATCGGTATCAAGAATTGAGAAGATTTTTCAGATATCGGTAGCGATCAATTTTGGTATCGACACTTAACTAATTGTTAGAAGAACTAGTCTTGAATAGTCTGGAATCAGTCTTGAATTTTAAAATGGAAATAAACTAGACACCCTGGCTAGAAAGATTTTCTTGAAAATCCGATTGTCCAGTTTTTTATTAGGCTATGGAGGTATGACAGTCCCAATTAATTAGGATAGTAGGAGTTCTAATGTATTTTACCTAACCCGCCATGTTAAACTTCCCTATCCCAAGCGTGATGTATACAACTTCTATATTTCACGAGCGATGGAAAGTTGAAAAAACTCACTTGGTGAGGTAATGAAACCAATTTAAATAACATCGAGTGGTTAACTTTAAAAATATACCTCTATGGAGCCAACGACGTTCAACCCTAGAAATCAGCTATGCGCTTGAATGTTATTGTTATGCTTTGAAGAATTTTCCAAACCTAGTTTTTGCTTGTAAATGAACGTTACTGTTAGAAGATGAGTGAAATGGATAATGACAAATTTTGTTCGTAACCTCCTGTATATTGTCGGGTCAGGTAAAATCTTGTGCGTTACACGTTACGCAAGAGCTTGTTTACATCACTTAGGATAATTATGCAACTCGCTTCCGCTTGTTGCACAACATTCACCTGCGTGATGTAAAAACGCTCTTACTACACTTGTAATGTAAATAGCTATTAATCAGGTTCTGCTTTACTAAGCTTCTACTTGTATCGTCTATGATAACAAATAGTTTAAATGATTCTGTTAATAAAACTATTTAAGATTAACTATTTAACAATTGGTATTTGGATACACCTTATTTTACAACTGATATAGGTTGAAGCACTTTTATGTGAAAACTATCTAGGCTATTGTAAATGATTACACTTAATCTTTAAAATATAAGATAAAATTACTAACTTATGTTTACCGTTAGTGTTAGGTAAATACAAACTTAATCTTATAAACTAATCAAATTAGCACTATGATGATAACATATATCATTTATATATACAGTAGACTCCTTCTTATCTGGGCTCCTCGGGACCAAGGCCAGTCCAGATAACGGTTTTTCCGGTTAAGCCGATGTCCGGTTAAAAGGTTCCCGGATAAGAGGGAGTCTTCTGTATATGTTAAATATTTTTATGTTATGACCTAAACTTAACCAAAAGGATAATAATAAAATTGATTAAACATTATACATCTGCTTGGTAGGTTCCACTCGTTCAATGCTTCTCGAACGTCAGAGTCAGTTCCGCCCAACTCCACTGTGCCAGATGAGGACATCTACGCTAGACCTCCACCCGACTCCCGCACTCCCCGCGGGTGGCTGGTCGACCTCATAAATAAGTAAGTAAACAAATGACAACGTACTTTTTGTGTTTTTTTGGTCTTCACAATATTTTATTATTATTGCATCAAACCCGTTCTAATTATTTGAAGTGTATGTGTTCTATTAATGCTATACTAGAGATCCAGTGGTCAAAACTCTACCAACAGTTTTTAATGTACAGACTTCTCTATTTTCACCCCACGCTGTAAATAAAACATGAGATTGGAATTTCCTCTTTTTGTTTTGATTTCCTGTTAATATTTCGTTGTTACTTTGTCACCAACCATAAGACCAATTTTAATTTTTTTAAATTTTAAATTCATTTTTTGTGTTTATTTTTGAGCTTATCTGAATTTATAAAGGGGTTCTGCACATCTACAGGAAATTATATTTCTAACAATATGCGTACATTTTCCCTGCAATGTACGTGAGCTGAGAAAAAAGGTTTCAAAGAAATATGCGCTTGCCTATTAATATATAGATATCTTATTTTCTTTTTATATAGGCAACATTATTATAATAATCTAACTATATTATGACTAAGGTACAATCATATTTTTGGTAAGGACTTGGACTACCAAATTCGTCAAAAGTGTAAAATTACAAAAATGACCTTAAATAACAGGTATGATTGAACATGAAGACTTTGAACACCTATAATAAATTTTACCACATTTCCAATTACTATTTTATTGTACGCTTGTAGCATTTAATACCAAATAGAGCTTGTTCAACGTGAGCTATTGTTACCTGTAGATTCGGCAACCTGGGAGGTTTCCAAATTCTACTGGAAAGGTTCCAGTCCGGCAAGAATCTGACAGTTCCTGTGATCTACGCGTTGATACGTCCCTTCGGCCTGTGTCATGAACTGCTCACCGTGCACACAATCATCAAGTACCTCATGCCGATAGTGGTGAGTAGGCTACAACCACCTATTAGCGTTGACTTGTGTACGTAGTACGTAGTTGTGTAGTAGGTCGTATAATTATTGACCAGCTAGTCAAATTTTATTTAAAAATAACATATTTGTTGGTGGGGCTCAATTCTACTAGGAATACGTTCATTTTTTTACTTACCAAAGTTCGTTACCAAAGTTTTCCTAGTTAAATTTGTCTAGCATACCCCCTAATGTTGTCTTTACTGTATGTCTTATCCGTTGTATGATTAATTTCTTGTTTTATATTGCAGGAAATGGTGCCGGATATTTTGGATAATTTAACAGATGATGAAATTAAAAAGGAGGCAAAAAATGAATCCAAAAATGATGCAATATCAGCTATTATAAAAGCAGCAAAAGCATTAGCGTCACGAGTTCCAGATCAAGAGGAAACAATAAAAAATTTGGAGATTTTTAGATTAAAAATGATTTTAAGGTAATAAAATCTTGAGTTGATCTCTGTGTATTAAATAACAATAAATATATTTTTATAATAGGTAAGTATTTAAGTAAACAAGATTTATCCTTCCTAGCATTATCACATTAATCAGTTCTGGTGTTTATTGTTTACTCATATTTTAATATCAAATCAAATAATTTTTATTGTTGCACCAAATGTATCTAGCATCATTACAATAAATGTTTAAAAATATAGACCTAAATAAAAAGACCTTTTACATCATTCATGTATTAAAGTTTTGTTTATTATTTGCTCCAAATTATTGTAACTTAAAAATATAGGCCTACTCTTTTGGTTGTGTAAGAATACAATTCTGTAATTTCTTAGTTTATAATTTACTAAGTTTGTTTTACTGCCAGTTTATTTAATAATTTATTTTTGTAAAAAAATACGACCGACTTCAAAATGCTCTAAAAAGAATGAAATAATTTCAATAAAGTAAACTTTTGTATTAGGCAAGCTCACGTATTTCAAGTCGGCGCGGCTCAAACAGCAAATATGATTGAAATTAAATATTGTGTGTGTATTTTGAAAATCAATAAATTGTAGCTGGATAACATAAATATATAAAAAACATACTGAACTGTTTTGTTTATATATTAAAGGAAATATTTTCTTGTATTTTATGTTTACTTCAGAATAAATGCATTATGAAAATAACACACACAAATGTTCTATATGAATAGAAAAATAATTTAGTTTGATATTATGATAGGGAAAAGAAGCTAGTTTAGTATTAAAACGTTACTTTTCCAAGTTAGAAACATTTAAATGCGTTATAATCTTTTTAAAGATACTCGTTAATACCACTATAATGTCGATCTCTGATGACGGTAATAAAATAACACTTAACGCATAACTATGAAAAAGACATGCAGATTAACACCTTTAGTTATAGATAGTCACCTGCAATATGGACACACTCTTTCAATTTTGTATCAAAAATCATCATAGAGCCGCGCCGACTTAAAATACGTGAGCTTGCCTAATACAAAAGTTTACTTTATTGAAATTATTTCATTCTTTTTAGAGCATTTTGAAGTCGGTCGTATTTTTTTACAAAAATAAATTATTTCATGATTTTTAGTGACTGTATAATTTGTTATATATTAATTACTTGAAGTTTTTTGATAAGCAAAACTGCATGAAACAATCAAAAGTGCCACAGAACAATCATTATTTTTAAACTGCTTGAGTCACCTGTTCAGTTTACATAATCAATGGGTA
The DNA here is from genome assembly GCF_028750875.1 of Macrosteles quadrilineatus. NCBI lineage: Eukaryota > Metazoa > Arthropoda > Insecta > Hemiptera > Cicadellidae > Macrosteles > Macrosteles quadrilineatus. The sequence continues at coordinate 1,597,109 of NW_026542597.1, forward strand.
TAAAAATTAACATTTTTGGATTTTCCTTTAAAAAAACAAAGAGTTGTCCATTACATTAGGCCTGATGAAAAAAGAATGTCTTTCCTAGAGACATTGAAATGCCAGACATCGTTTCCTGCAATTGGTGTACTTCTACATTATAAAACGAAATACAGTAATGTCTCAAGCCTTTTGGAACAATAAGAAAGTTATTCCTCAGCCACCAGCACTAAAAATCTCTTAAAAGTAGAAAATTGGTTGTTATCACGTATATTACCTTTGAAAAATACGTGTATGAAAGATTGGTTCAGCTAAAAGTGGTGTAAGGGGTAGGTGGTTTTGTTTGCTCAAGATGTAGTCGAAATTAATTGCAAATCAGCTTCCCATTTCCGAAGCAGGCATAATATTATAGACAGTGAAGAATATTAATAAACACTCCACGTCTTCAAATGCATGTTTAGTAATAAAAATATTTAACACTTTTAAGACGATTGACGATTATGCAATCTCACACCTCTTATGTCGTTTAAGGAATAATTGCATCTAATTTATGTTTAGACCTCTTTTACGAATGCTTTGGTTTTCACACCTTAAATTGTCAATATCATACAGCTATTCACTATGTTTTTATAAGTCAGAACATTCAATACTCAAAACAGAATCATACACAAATCAGGTCAAACGTTGAAATACCTTTTTTTATAGTCACCAAAACAAAATGCATTTTTTCAATGTAACTTATTTAGTCTCCATGGCAAGAAATAGTTTATTAATCAATATGAAGCAACTGTTTCATGAAGAAACTGTCTGTAGCTTCATTTAAATGGTTTTAACTAACAGCTGTAGGAATGTTATTATTATTTATTGCCTTCTCTGCACAAATGTAAACAATCTGCACAAATGTAAACATAATGAATGTTGAATATTTAAGGTTTTCAGAATTTTTCACCGAAACAAATATTATACTTAAACATAATATATAAGGTACCAAATAGAAGCTCTCCTGGTTATTTTGGTGGTGGAACCACACTGATCGGTAAAAGAATCACAGAGAAATTGGTGAACATACATAGAAAAAAAAACATCGCCACAAACAAATTGAGAACCTCCTCCTTTTGTTGGTAGTGGGGAAGTCGGTTAAAAAAAGGTTCATGCGATTTGTGAATAATCCGGTGTTTTCATAGTCTTGATAAATTTTCAAAGCTGTATACAAATTAATCTTTTTCTTCAATCTTTTTTTCTTTGATAATTTTTTATCTACACTGGATATTTATTCTTGATTGGTGTTTAATTTTTTTCAGATTATTACAAATATCATCATTTAATGGTAAAATGAATGCTTTAAATGAGGTAAACAAAGTAATAGCCAGTGTTACGTATTATCCTCATAGACATTCTGGCATAGAACAAGAGGAAGAGTGGCTAACACCAGAAAGAATGGCAGTAAGTATCGTAAATAGATAGGCGTAAGTAATCGTTACTGAAATAAGTGATTAAATATGCTTGTAAGGTGAATCACTTCAATTGTTGGAAACTTGAATTAATAAATAGACCTACTTTCCTAAAGTTGATTGGTATGGCTTAATAAGTATTGGAAAATCTCTTAAGCATAAATGAACACTGACAACAGCTTAAGATTTTGCAATTTAGCTTAATAAAGAGGCTATACTCCAGGCAAAGATTCGTGGTGGCTGTGGGATTAGGGTGATCGAGAGGTGCCCCTAACCCTAATATATCATCGCAATTATTTCAAGTTTAGTCTCAATGTTCTTGTTATTTGATGCAGGTTGAAGAATTACGTTATTGAATACAATTTATAGTGAAATGAAAAAATTTTACCAACAATGCATTGAGCTCAGTATTACGTGATACTGGCTACTCATGGCCAAGACCCAGAGCGGAGGCTGACCAATGGCTAGGACACTTCTCGACCGTCCAAATCCCTCAGCAGAAATGAATCTTTGTGCGGAGTATAGCTACAAAAACATATTGTAATTTTAGGCCTATAAAAATAGTCTCATAAATTCTAAACTTGTTTTTAAAATGTTTTTGTTGGTCTAATATGTTTTAAAAATTCAGTGATTAGATGTTATGCTATGTAATTTGTTCCATAAATATTCTCTTTCTATTATGCTTACAACACAGTTTCCTTGATTCTCAATCTCTTATGATATTGTTTCAGAAATGGATCAAAGATAATAATGTGTTAGAAATAGTGCTTCGAGATTCCTTACATCAGCCGCAGTATGTAGAAAAATTAGAAAAAATATTGAGGTTTATAATAAAAGAGCGGACTTTATCGTTAGAAGACTTGGATGCAGTTTGGGCAGCTCAGTGTGGAAAACATGAAGCAATCGTCAAGAATGTTCATGACCTGTTGGCTAAACTTGCCTGGGACTTTTCACCTGAACAACTGGACCATCTCTTTGAGTGTTTTCAGGTAAGAAATGTTAATTGAAAAATATAGTGTTGATTATTATTTAGCCTTAGCATGTCTCACCAGTTGGAATAGGTCTACTGGATATTATGATAAAAACGCTAAACATATAGCTGGGTCTGGGCAGTGCAGTGCATTTAAAGGCGCACTACAACAAGCGAAAGCCCAACCACGAAGATAAGGATCCTCCAGTGCAATGTAGATCGATCCAGGACGGCTGACGCGCTTCTCAGTCAGCTTGCCCTCGAACACGGTGTTGACGCGCTCTTGGTCAGCGAACAGTACCAGTACCGGGACAGGGACCCATCTCTTTGGTTTCCCGATACACTTGGTACTGCTGCGTTCTGGGTTCGTAATACAGCTAAAGTGCAGGTAAGGAGTCACGCGAAGGGCCGAGGATTCGTTTGGGTCCGGTGCGGGGATGTCACTTACTTTAGTGTATACCTCACCCCCAACGAGGCTATCCGTGACTTTCGTGGAAAGATAGACCGCCTGGAAGAGAGCGTGCGCGATACCGCCGGGCACGTTGTCGTGGCGGGGGATTTCAATGCTAGGGCTGTCGAGTGGGGAATGACTCTCACTAATTCCCGGGGGAAGTACATCCTGGACTTTGCTGCCAGGGCTGGACTTGTTGTCATAAACGAGGGCAACACGCCAACTTTCCAGCGTCCCGGAATGAGGGGAACGATCCCAGACATCACGCTTGCATCTGAGTCCCTCTTGCCGAGGATACGAGCCTGGAGAGTCCTAGAGGATTATACGGCCAGTGACCACCAGTACATCATTTTTGATGTCATGGATAGTCATCAGAGACAAGCTACCGTGTCTCGGCAGGTGCCCGTTCGGTGGAACACCAAAAAGCTGGACGTGGCCAAATTCACCGAAGTCATACTACGGGGAGAGCCAGTGGTACCTGCTGCATCTGGGGTGGCTCACGCAGAGACATCAGTTACATCATTGATGAGGCTGATAGTCTCGGCCTGCGAAGAGTCAATGCCTCGCAGGAGATCCCGGTGCGATAAGCGACCTGTGTACTGGTGGACAACCGAGATCGCAGAACTACAACGGGCAGCATTGAGAGCCAGACGTCTTGCTACCAGGGCCAGAGAACCTGAAGATAGACGTCTTAAGTCTGACGCTTATAAGGTGGCTAGGAAGTCTCTTCGCCGGGCCATTAACCGGAGCAAACGCAGTTGCTGGGAGAAATTAAGGGACGATGTCGATTCCGATCCGTGGGGCCTTGGTTACAAGATAGTAACCAAGAAGCTTGGCACCCGCTCTCCACCTTCCGTTATGGACGGGGCCTCTATGGAGAGGATCGTAAAGTCCCTTTTCCCGACTCACACACTGCGCCCATTGCGGGAGTTCGGAAGGGTGGACGACGTACCGCTTTTCAGTCTCGAGGAGTTGGAGGCGGCCGTTCTGTCCCTGAAGAACAACAAGGCTCCTGGACCGGATGGGGTACCTGGTGAGGCCCTGAAGAAAGTCTTTTCAATAAACCCACAAATCCTTTTGAGCACGTACAATGCCTGTCTGGCCGAGGGGAAGTTTCCCTTCTGCTGGAAAACAGCTAGGCTTGTGCTCGTGGGGAAGGGAAAAGGAAACCCAGACCTACCCTCCTCTTACAGACCTCTCTGTATGTTGGACACTGCTGGGAAAGTCTTGGAAATGTTGATCCGTTCCCGACTGAATTCAGCCGTGGTTGCTGCAGGGAATCTATCCCCTCGTCAGTACGGTTTCAGGAAGGGACGGTCAACGGTTGACGCTATTGAGGAGGTAAAGCGAGCCGTAATGAGAGCGGAGGAGTTTAACAACTATTCTCGTCGGGTTGTGCTGCTTGTAACACTTGATGTGCGAAACGCATTTAATTCCGCGAGGTGGTGCGATATGCTCGACGCACTGGAGAACACTTTCCACGTCCCGGCATACCTCATGCGCATGATAGAGGACTACCTCCGGTACCGCCTCATCATTTACGACACTACAGAAGGCTCCAGGACGATGGATGTAACTTCTGGTGCTGCTCAAGGATCCATACTGGGCCCGGACCTCTGGAACGTCGCCTACGACAGCCTCTTGAGATCCGAGATGCCTGAGGAAACTGTCCTAGTTGGGTATGCAGATGACGTTGCGGCTTTAATAGCTGCACGTAGCATTGAGCTTGCCCAGCTGAAACTAAATCGAGTCATGCGAACCATTAACGCATGGATGGCAGAACATGGTCTCTCGCTCGCTCTGAGCAAAACTGAGATTGTCATTCTGACTAAAAAGAGGATTGACACCATCGTGCCTTTGATGGTGGGGAACGTTGAAGTCCAAACCACTCGTGCCGCAAAGTACCTTGGGGTCATGGTGGACAGCAAGCTCAGCTGGCGAGACCAGATCACCCGTACGGCGGACAAGGCCGCTAAAATGGTTTCTTCCCTTAGTCGGTTAATGGCCAATGTCGGAGGTCCACGGTCCAGCCGCAGAAGGCTGTTGATGTCTGCGGTCCAGTCAGTGCTCCTGTACGGTGCGGAGGTCTGGGCAGACGCTCTCAATAAGGAGGTATATAGGATGCGGCTCGCCCGAGTGCAGCGTCAGGCAGCACTAAGGGTAGCATCTGCCTATCGAACAGTGTCCGAACCCGCCGTCCTGGTGGTTGCTGGAGTCATCCCCGTCAAACTTTTGGCGGTGGAGAGGAAGGCAATTTATCAGCGCCGTGGGGAGGACCAGGCAAGTATTGAGGAACGCACCCGGACCTTCCAGCTGTGGCAGGAGAGCTGGGAACAGGAGACAAGGGGGCTCTGGACCAGGCGACTGATACAACAGGTCCAACCTTGGGTTAATCGGCGGTGCGGAGAGGTGAACTTCTACCTCACCCAATTTCTGACGGGTCACGGCTTTTTCCGGTCGTACTTGTTCAGGATGGGCAAAGCCGTGTCACCCGATTGCATATACTGCCCAGGCATTCCCGATGACGTGGAACACACTTTCTTCCACTCCCAGCATTGGGAAAGGCCCCGCCTAGAGGCTCAACAGTTCGTAGGACTGCTGTCGGTGGACACGGTCATACCGATGATGATGGAGGGTGAGGACAATTGGACCTGTGTGTCACTTTACATCCAGGGTGTTCTCCGCGCCAAGAAGCTTGACCTCGACCGGGATGCGGTGTAGGTCAAAAAATAAATAATGCCAGAAACGGTGCGAGCCCTGTGGGCTTAGGTCACATGTTGGCCTGACTTGAAGTAATGTGACAAACAATTCCAGGTCTGTGTCCAACAGAGTAGAGGGGTTTTTTTAGTGAGTAGTCTGTGATAAACTCAGGAGTCTCACACTACAGGCTGGCTACCTGTGTGCGTAAAAGCATTTTCCCTCCTCACCCTAAAAAAAAAAAAAAAAAAAAAAAAAAAAAAACTGGATATTATATTTGTGAATTTGTAAAGTATTTCGTTCAGAGTCAAAACCATGTGGACCGATGGCATCTGCTTAAAACTTACTAAACGCTAGGAAGTACTAAACGTGTTACATGCATTGCCTTGACAAGAAAAGCTTCACCATTAATCCCTCTAAATATTATACTTGAAAGCTAAAGAGGATGTCTTGGTAGCTTGATTGAAATGGTTGATTACTTTTACAGGCAAGTTGGACTAATGCAAATAAAAAACAGCGGGAGAAGCTTTTGGAGCTGATCCGTAGGCTGGCTGAAGATGACAAAGATGGTGTCATGGCACATAAGGTGAGCTATTTCCACCATTTTTATTTAGTGACAAATCATTAGAGATGATTTATCTTAGTAGTTGTGAGAAACTTGGTTGCAAAAATGTGCAAAATCTGTCTTTAACTCTCAACAATATTTATTTAAGGTTTGCATTTTTCACTTAAATTATCTGTGTTCACATAGGTAACAGTTTTACGTATTAGCGAATTTCCCTATAGGGAAGTAGCTATTACCGTAGGTCTCATGGTAAGACCTAAGCCCGGGACCGATTTACTTTTTCATTTTGATGTCCCCAGAGGCCAAAAACACCATTCGTTCAAATTTTTATATATCTATATATAGAGAGAGATATATATATATATATATCTAATATATAAAATTCTCGTGTCACAGTGTTTGTCTGCAAACTCCTCCGGAACGACTTCACCGATCGTTATGAAATTTGGTGTGTAAATTCTGTAGGTATGCGAATAGGAAGTAAACTATTTCCCGTTTCGAAATTCTTAAAAGGGCTCCGCCCCAGTGGCTCTGGAGTTTCCCATGTTAACCTTATGAGAAATGGAATTAATGAATCTTAACAGCTGTTTCAATTAAATAGCATTAAAGTTACAAGGATTACCAACAGGGTGCATCACTATTATTTCTTTTACATTTATGACAACAGCTAATTTGCAACCAAAAGGTGAGTGAGCGTAGCGAACGAACTTCAACCTGGAGGCGAGTGAGCGTAGCGAACGAGCTAACCTGAAGGCAAGTGAGCGCAGCGAACGAGCTCCAACCTAAAGGTGAGTGAGCGTAGCGAACGAGCTCCAACCCAAAGGTGAGTGAGCGTAGCAAACGAACTTCAACCAGGACGTGATTGAGCGATGCGAACGAGATCATCTTGAAAATTAAACGTAACGGTACTTTCTTTCCATCGGTCTGTCTTAGGGGAAACCTATAACTTAGGCGATACGAAGTTCGCTGGGTCAGCTAGTATATATATATATATGTGTCCATCCGCACGATAACTTGAGTAATTTTTGTCCGATTTTGATAAAATTTGGTTTGAAGGTGTAAGGTGGGATAAACTTGAATGAGTTCGCGAACCAGCATGATCGGACTATGGGAACGGGGGTTTATGGGGGGTTTTATGGGGTAAAAATAGGTTTTTCCCATTTTTGACCCTAAAAACACAAAATTTCACAATTTCTTTTTAAACCATTTTGTAGAGCTTAAAAAAACAAATAATTTAGTATATTGAAGCGTTATTATGCGCCTAATTGTTACGGAGAAAATTTAAAAAAATTGTAATTTTAAAATTCCCATGTTATCCTTACGGAGAATAAGTCAAATGTTGTAGTTTGCTTGTTTATGAACATATTTTGATCAAATTTGGAAAATACATTAATTTCTTACTAAACCACAGTACCTTTTAACATTTTACATAAAAAAAAAACTTTTTTACCCTTCCTGTTGCAGCAAACCTAAGTACTCATTAAACTAATTCTGTTTGAATAGGGAATAAATGTGATATTTTTAAGGAGACATTTTAGTTTAAATCCAATCAGGCAAATGGAAATTCGCTAAGTCTGCAGGTTTGCTGCGGCGGGGGTATTTTCTTTCTTCATTAGTAACGAGTTTATGAGACATTTGTTATTCCAATAACCTCAGTAATCCGTGATATCTACAATACGACTTAAATTTTGGTCTCTACATCAGATTATGGTAAATATATTGTAATTTTATACTAATGTGTTTTTTTATTCATTGTAACATGCTTAGTTTAAAAATTCTTGAGTATGATTTTTTCTCTTTGTGATGGATTTAAAAATAAATACGGACAGTTCTACACCGTGTGGATACACTAATACAATACAAGTGATTTATAAGGATGCTCTAAATTTAATGCGTTCTTTTATTTTCAATCAAGTTGTAGATCAAATGAGTGGCTCTATTCTACGATCTATACTACCTATGTCAAACTAGGGGTCTTGGAGCCCCCATATTTTTGGATCGCAAACCTTACAGTTTTCCCAAGAGCTCAGTTTTTAAGCCAGAAATAATTTTCAGACCAAGTTTGGGTCAGGTCGTAATGCTTGAGATGTGTGAGCTGCTTGATTTTACGAGCCAAGCTTTTAACCTTCTTACTGAAAGGATGTATGATAGAAATCGGGATGTGTTCGAGGTTATGGCAGGATCCCATGAGACCATGATGTCCCTGCGACCACAGGATATGTGTATTAGCCATCTGATATTTCAGGACATTTCTTCCGTATATTGATTAATATGTATTCAATGTTTGTCAATGATGTCGACAGGTGTTAACGCTGTTTTGGAACTTGGCACACTCTGAAGATGTGATGACGGACCACATGGACCAGGCACTGGCAGCTCATATTAAGATCCTTGACTACAGCTGTTCCCAGGTAAGTCCGAGTACTTGATTTTAATTTTTTAACTTCAGTTTCTCTAATTTCTGGTTCTCAGAAAAAATAGTCTGATAACAAACCTAAAAACATTTGATTTAACAAGACAGTGTAACGTTGTCAATTTTTCCATCCGTTATCACTGACGAATACATTTGTTTGGCAGGAACGAGATGCCCAGAAGACAGAATGGTTGAACAGATGTGTAGAAGAGTTGAAGACATCAGAGACGTGGGTGCTGCCTGCGCTGAAGCAAATACGGGAGATATTCTGTCTGTATGAGCCAAACCCCACAGTGAACCATGGCCAGAGGACACACCAAGTCTTCTACAGGTAAGCTATGTTGAATATAATATAAGAGTTGAACTGGTTAAAAAACCTTTGAATGTCAAATATGGTTTTAATTTTAAATAATCAAGTTTTGAATTAGAGTTGTAAATTTGGCTATAAATAGAATGATAAAACTAGAGATTCTGATTCTACTTTCATGTCAAAATTGTAGCCAGTTTTAGGAAAAAATTGACACACCTATTAGGATATTAAATAAATCTCCCAAAAGTTTATTTTCTTTCCACATAATCAAATGGTATAATTAGAAATTTATAAATCTGCAGAATAAGTTGTGTTGTAGCTGAAATGAACTGAAACGAGGAGTACAAGTTCAGTGTTTACAAAAATAGGGATACACCAGAAAATCAATAAGTGGGTTGTGGAAGGAAGTGTAACAAATAGATCAAAACTATTCAAATCTATATTCCGCCCTATTTAACTGATTCTTACGATTAAGGTGTCATTTCAAAGCTTATCAGTGCCGGATTTACCACTAGGCCGATTGGCCGCAAGCAAAAGGGCCGCATTGAGAAAAGCACTTTTTTTAGATAAAAAATAATTTATTTTAAACCACCATTTGCCGCTATCACAGGTGACCATAATGATGTCTCTGCGAACCGAGGGAGATGTTCACGATTTTGCCGCGGCGGCGGGTGTCGGTGAGGATTTCCCCGTGATTGCGGCCCGCGGGAGACGTTCAAGAATTAGCCATGGTTGCAAGTGTCGATAATGTTTCGGAATTCCGGCTTAGGGAGATAGCCTAGTAACAATTTCGCCGCGGCTGGGGGTGTCAATGAGGATGTCTCCGTGATGGCTTCCCGAGGGGGATGTTTACGATTTGGGCACGGCCGCGGTTTACAATAATGATGTCCTCATGATCGTAGTCCACGGGAGATGTTTTTAACACGACTTTGCCGCGATCGCAAGTGTCAATGATGATGTCCCCGTGATTGATGCTTCGCAGGAGATGTTTACGATTTTGCCACGGTCGTGAGTGTCGATTATGATGTGATTGCGGCCCACGGGAGATGTTCACGATTTTACTGATGCAGTCGCGGGTGACGGTGATGATGTCCTCAAGGTCACAGCTCACGGGATATGATCACGATTCCGCCGCGGTCGCGAGTGTCGAGGATGATGTCCCTTTTTTGCAGCCCGCAGGGGATGTTTCCGATTTTGCCGCGGTCACGGATACCTATGACGGCTTTGACTTGGTTTAGGAGAGATGTCCACGAATTCATCAACGATCACGGGTGTCGATGGTGATGACCCCTTGATGCATAGGAGATATTCATGATTACTTCCACTATCGTAAGGAATTTCCACCACAGGAGGAGAGCCGCTCAAGTAATTTGGCCTAGGGCCGCAAGTACCCTAAATCCGGCACTGAAGCTTATAATCTAAGAGATAGGAGCAATGTTAACTAAAAATAGCCCCGCCGCAGCAAACCTGCAGACTAAGTGAATTTCCATTTACCCGGTTTGATTTCTACAAAAATATTCCCTAAAAATTGTCAGGTTTGTTACCTATTTAAATAACATTAATTTTAGTGAGTACTTAGATTTGCTGCTACGTGGAAGATATTGAGGTGTGTTTTTTTATTGAAATGTTGATAGCTTAGTACAAAATAAACAAAATTGCCAAATTTGACTAAAATTTTTAGTTACCCATGTTACCAACAGGGTGCAGTGTTATATTATTATTTTTTTTTTTTTTGCATTTATGACAACAGCTAATTCCAACTAGCAACAAAAAGCTGTGATAGAATAAGACATTTATATTTTTATTGTTTAGGTGCAATGGTAGAACATTATGTCTATGGTAGATGTGCTATATTATAGCATACCGTAAATCAAAAGAACCAAATTTGCTTAAACCGTGTCCTCTCCCATTGCAAACGTAAAGCCAAGTATAACTGCAATAACCATTTTATACTTATACGCCAACCCCGTACGAAAAACACTCTGCTAGTTCTCCATAAGAATAACACGGGAATTTTCAATTTACAGTTTTTTTTAAATTATCCCCGTAACCTTTGGGCATACGACAAAGCTTCAATATACAATATTATTAATTTTTTAATCTCTTACAAAATAGTTTATAGAGAAATTATGAAATTTTGTGTTTTTATGGTCAAAAATGGGAAAATCAATTTTACCCCATGAAACCCCCCATAAACCCCCGTTCCCATTGTCCGATTATGCTGGTTCGCAAACTCATTCGTATAAATGTCTAGTTTTACACGTTTGTACCAAATTTCATCAAAATCGGATCATTTTTGCTCGAGTTATCATGCTAACGGACACATATATATGTCTAGACAAGTGGAAATTTCAGTAGCCATGGAGCGTTGGAGAAGTGCAGTTTTTTTTTTTTTTTTTTTTTTTTTTAGGACGCTAGGCACGAGCCTGGGATTGTTTTTCACATTACTAGACCTAGGGGCATTATCACCTAGATAAAATCCATTGGTGGCTTGGCGGGGATCGAACCCGGGACCTCAGGGACTGAAGTTCCGCGCTCTAACCACTACGCCAGCTCGCTCTCCCCAAATGGAGGACAACAGGAGTTTGCTGTAAAGGCATATTACAAAAACGTGGATATTATGGTTTGTGCTCAGCGCACTTTCCGTTATGAGTTGAGTCTATCGCTGCGGGCTCCCGTGCCATCAAGCAAAGCTATCCACCTTTAGGTGAATAACTTTGAAGAAACTGCTAGCAAGACAAAGCACTATAAAACGATTGCAGATGTTATGCAAACGCTAAAAAACGTCATGGGCTGATATAAATTCATAATTCAACAATGTGTAAAAAACCAAGTACGCCATTTTACTGACACTTACAAAAAATTATTATTTTTAAGGTGAAACATTAGTTTCTACTCATGTACTTTTAGGATTTATGTTAAAACAACCATACATTTTTTCTAAATGAATTATTTGTAATTTCACTGCCTCACCCTGTATTTTTGATGTAATCTTATTGTTTGTTTCAGACAAGAAGTGATAGATCGCTTGCAAAACCAACATGGCCTTGTAGTTTTAGTGACCACTAGTCTTACATGTTACATGGACAAAGTCAGACAATTAGTTAAGGGTAAGTAAACTGAACTTTGCTCGGAAAATAATTGCAGTGTATTTTCACCACTTATAGTTACATTAATAAGTTCAATTTGTATGATTTCAGGAGTTTTATTCCGTTGGTTAACAGAAGAAATCACATCCTATGTATTTAAATTAAAATAAAGCCTTAAGCAACAAAATATAATATCGTTCATATATAGGTGATAATATTTGTATTTAATATTCTTGCATGCAGTAAATTCTTGTATTTAATATACACTTATATTTTTTTATACAGGGTGTCCCGTAAGTAAACAGCCAAACTCCGGGAAATTGTTCTATGGGTCAAAATTAGGGGTGTGCGATGCATCGAAAATGCATCGAAATTTCGATTCGATTCGATTCGATGCATCGAATCGCGATTCGATTCAGTGGTGGTCAAAAAACGATTCGATTCACGAGGGAGTCAGTATCCATATACGAAAAACGCCTGCAGAAAGTCAATGCAATACCCGCAATACAGGAGCGCGTTGCTGTTGCGTTTCCTTTACGAAGGCGTTCTTATTTAATACATTCTTTGCATTAAATATAGCTTTAATTGTTTTATATTTTTTTGTTTTGACATTGCAAATGATTAGAGGTTTTGTTTTTTGTCTTGATGTAAGCAGTGTGTGAAATATTTTACTACTGTGAACCTAGCCAAAACAAGGTAGGTTACTCCAAAATCATTTTAAAAATAAGTCTGAAAAATTGTTACTTAATACTTAACTAGTAAGATCAATGTTATAGACTGATACATTTGGTATTTTTGTTAGGTGTCTGTCGGTCCCCGTCCCCGAATTTTTGTTGGGGCAAAAGAAAAAAAAGAATAATTTATTTCCAAAGAAACACTCTTATATTATTATATCTATTACAGAGGAATTAAAATGTTCAAATGAGAATTAAAAATTAAGTTGGCTCACGACCTTTAAGAATAAAGACACAACAGAGCAATTGCCGCACTGCCACTAGCCAGAGCCAGGTCTAGTCGTCTACTGATAAGAGTAACAAGACAAAAGCCGTGACGCAACACTAACAGTGCAAAGAAAACAAAGTCAAAAGAATAGAAAGACTATTTATCCAGACATACTAGTATAATCATTTATTGTTCATTCAATACCTAATTAAAAATATATTTTAGTATTTTACATAATAAATTATAAACAAAAGAAATATCTGATATAGTGAACAGATCTGTATCTTGGTTAAATAGGGTTAAAAAAATATATTTCTAAGATCCAATACAATATTTACAACTCACAAATTACATTGAATTAATTTCTTTGAAAATAATCTCTAACAGTTTTGTGTTTTTGAATAAAGAAATATATTTCTTTGTCTCTACTTCCTTGTTTCATCACTTGCATTTTGTCAGCAATTGAAGCAACTGGGTAGCAACCGGGTGGTGTAAGAGGGGAGGGGGAGGGTCTATGACCTTGAATTCACACATCGTTGCCCGGGCCTGGCTGGTGAGACTGATTCATTGTTTTTGTTGACATACTACTACCCTTCCTTAAGAGAAAAAGGCCCTGCTGTTCCAAAAACATTGAGGGTAGTTTAAAAACATTGACCTGTGTTGCCAAGGGCACTAGAAGATAGCATTTAACTTTCTTGCCTCTTGATTTAATATTATTTTAATCTTCTATATATTATTTAAGAGTTACTTTTCGGGTACCTAATTAGTTGTGATATTGTTTAGCTTCATTTTATGGATTTTTAATTCTTTTCATTCATTAGCTATCAAAATCAGTTGTTTTAGGATTTTAATCTCTTGCAGTACCGGTAGGTCTATACTACTGTATGACATGATATGCATTTTTTAGTCCTTATTAATTATACCATAAACAATGTTTGTATGTTATTTACTGTTTTTGAGTTTTATAGGAAATTAGTTTACACAATATCTTTTCTTCAATGAGTTCTCCACTTGACATGTTGCTTCTAGCCTATTACTATTTTAGGCCCTATAAAAATAATGCCTATGTAAAGCTGTAGGCCTACTGATGCCAATAATAATTCTTTATTTATGATGATGTAACAAATAATGTAAGTGTGAGGTTATTATACTAAGGAGGTTAGGAGGCAGGGAATGAATGATACATGTTGCATGGTGGAAACATATTATTTTTATTTTCTTCTTGCTTGCAGTCCTGAAGCCGGTCCACAGGCCCTAAACTTGTGATATGTAAATTTATTTCTTAATGGTCTTTTTATATTAAGTTCCATTCAAATTTGTTGTAATTTAGCTACCGGCACCTATTTAGTTATTTAAACAGTTATTAAAATGAGAATGAATGTCTTGATAAAAAAAATATTTTCTTCTTTCTTGCAGTTGAGCCAATTCCAAGTAAAAATTATGAAACAGGCAAGTAAAGCAGCTCACTGGTATTTCCAGCAGTTATTCTAATACATATGATTGAAAATAAATATTTTTTCACCTAAAATTCATATGTAAGTATGAATAGGCCTAATACCACATCAACAAAAATTTGTATTACACAAATGTGATAAATTTTAATTATTGTTAATCCACTCAATTGACAATTATGAATAGAAAAATACCGTATTGCTTCGAATCGAGTTGCATCGAATCGAATCGAAAATCTTTTGAATCGAATCGTTGCTTCGAATCGAAAATTTTTTGCTGCTTCGCACACCCCTAGTCAAAATAAAGAGAAAATCAAGAATACAATTTTTTTTGTAAATGGATTTGTTAACCAGATATTTGCCATTTTGTTTTTTCACATAACATTTTTATCTTTAAAGTTTTTCAACCGATCATTATGAAACTTGGTATGTATGTTAAGGTAATAGAGACCCATGTTAGAAAAAAAATCATCTTGATTCATCATAAAATTTCAAAATGGCGGCAATTTTAATTCTTTTACCCTAAATTACAAAAAATGGCTGATTTGATAAAAAAACTACAAGAACACTTTTATTTGGTATTTTTAATTCCCTATCAAACGATACCAAGTGCAAAAAGATCGAATAAGAAATAGCTAAAATATTAAGAAAAAGGCTAAGCTACAGACACACTAGGTTTTCCCCATTTTACAACTAAAAATCTTAATATTTCAGCTATTTATTATTCAATCTTTTTGAGCTTGGTATCGTTTGATAGGGAATTAAAAATGCCCAATAAAAGTGATCCTGTCATTTATTCACAAAATCGGCCATTTTAATTTTGTAAATTTTTTTGAATTTTTTTCTAACATGGGTCTTTATTACCTTAACTTACCAAGTTTCATAATGATCGGTGAAAAACTTAAACGATAAAAACATTAATGTGAAAAAAACAAAATGGTGAATATCTGGATTTTGGAAAAACTGTTATTCTCAATTTTCTCTTTATTTTGACCCATACAACCATTTCCCGGAGTTTGGCTTTTTATTTACGGGACATCCTGTATAGTACTTTCAACTACAGTATGTTTATGTTGTTATGTTTTTGCAGTTTCCAAACTTTAACTTTACCTTTAAACATTTTATTGAATAAGTGTAGGTCTACATTAAATTTAAAAAATTTGATTTTTGTCTTTTTTGCTGTATGAGTAGGCATAAATAAGTTTACACATGTTTTGTTTTAATTTTTCAGATAAGCCTGATTTGGATCCTAATGCTTACTTCCCAGATAAAAGATACAACCATGTTGCACAGGTCCAAGAAAGGCTGAATTTCTTAAGGTTTTTGCTCAAAGTAAGTAAAGATCGTAAACAATGCCTTGTAGTGATAGTTACAATAACAATTTTACCTACAACTGTTTTTAAGAAGCCTTAAGTTGAGCTTTTAAGAAGCCTGATCAGCTCTTAGAATTGAAAAGTTTCACATAACAGCATAGTTGTAAACAACACGGGTAACGGACCAATGAGGTTCAAGGATTGAGAGGGAAGAAGTAAAATTGTAATGATTCGAACTTCAACTAATCAGCTTTTCAGGCCAATTTAATTGTTGAGTGGTGCAGTTAATGTTTGGTACAATGTTTTTTTACATCACTGTCAGTGGCAATGAGGGGTTATAAACTAAAACATATCCTTTCTTAAAAGTTATGAGTAGTTATTTTTAGTAATTAAAACACTGTCCAAGGTAAAGTAGTGTACGCAACTCCCGTAAATAGTGTTAACGACACTCATACAAGTTTTTAAGGCACTTGCCAAGGCTCGTACCTTAAATTTTCTACTCGTGTCGTTAACACTAACTGTACGCAATCGTTGTGTAAACTACTATAAGGAGTGCACACGGCTGTATGATTGTAGAAATGCTGAGTAATAGTTCCTTTAACAGTTGGGAGATTCCATGCTCATTTTACTAAGTAACTGTTTCTGTTACTTTGAAACAATATCACGCTTCCAAAGTGTCCCACTGGATTGATTATTTGGTTTTTGTTAAGTTAGGAAGTCAAGTAATTAATTGGGTCAGGTTAGGTTAAGTTAGCCTATATCATTTTTAAAATTTCCAAAGAAAGGTAAATTTGTTTATTACATTCATCAAATAACTTTTCTTATCAACCTAACTTGATATAGCATTTAAAGGGAAATTAGAGGCATGTGACAGATTTTGATCTGATGAGTATTTGTTTAAATAAAAATACTAATTAATTACTCATATAAATTACAAATTACTAATCCAATCCTAGTAGTTACTTACTTAATCGTGTAACTGGAGGCACAACTGTGATTATCAGCAACAGTAACACAACGGACTTAACAGTTGCATAAAGTAAATATGCATAAATAATCTATTTTTATGAATAAAAAATGTGTAATAAATAAAAATATGCATAAGTTAAATAAAATTAAAACTGTAATGTGCCTTAGTTTGCATGCCCAGCATTCCTGCACGCAGTCAGTCATATATTTTTGGAAAATGGTGTTAATTTTTCAATTTATTACTGTTCACTATTATAACCTTCTGTTTGCTTTTTTAACCTTATATTTTGTTTTTGCTTATTTTTAACATTACATTTATTTTTATTTAACATATAACTTGCTTTCGTTTTACATTTCATTTGCTTTTGTTTAACATTGAATTTGCTTTTGTTTAACACTGTGTTTGCTTTTATTTAACCATGCAAGTCTTTTATATTATAGGAAGGTATAAAACAACATGACATGTTGTGTCAGGAGGGGCAACTGTGGCTGTGTAAGGACCAGGCTCGTCAGATCTGGCAGTGTCTCGCCGAGGACGCAGTCTTCATGTCCGACCGTGAAGCCTGCTTCAAGTGGTTCTCTAAACTGATGGGAGAGGAACCAGACCTGGACCCGGCAATCAACAAGGAGTTTTTTGAGAACAACGTCCTACAACTGGACCCCACGCTGTTGACTGAAAGTGGAATGAAGTAGGTTATGTTATCTTTAAACAGCAGTGACACATTAATGCTGATTTGATGATTAGTGAAGGATGAGAGTGGAATGAAAATAATAACCTTGTGTTGCTTTGTTACTCACAGCTCGTTTAGTCAGAAGCATTTATTAAAAGCCCAATGATCAAGGACGATTGGGTACAGTCTCAAACCATTATTAAGATAACTTAGACCAGGATTGAACTAGTAACGTTTACTGATTACTAGGCGAGCAGTATATCCACTCAGCTAACCATCAATCTTGATGGTTTTATTTTACGATCATGTTCAAAACATCGTCACAATCATAATTTTTAAAGCTTTTGACCACATTTTTCATTCTATTAGCCAACAATTGTAATAACTGGTAGATAACTTAATGTACCAACAAATACAAGATAAGTTACTCATTAGTTTAAATATTTTGTTTACGTGATTATGAGGTACAAAACAATGTCGTAATGCTTGATTCATTTACAGGTGCTTTGAAAGGTTTTTCAAGGCTGTGAATTCAAAAGAAGGTAAACTGAAAATGAAAAGAAGAGCTTTTATGATGGATGATGTTGATCTTGTTGGCATGGAGTATATTTGGAGGGTAAGTTTATTTGGTATGTCATAGCTGTGTTTGACAGTGATAATATTCCGTAATAACATGTCAATCGGGGATTTTATTACCACCTTCTCTCGTTATTGAAAGGCCGAAAAATAGATGGCTAAAAAATACTATCATAGTTTATTGAAAGGCCTTAAAATAGATGGCTAAAATATACAATCATAGTTTATTGAAAGGCCTTAAAATAGATTGCTAAAAGATACAATCATAGTTTATTTAAAATTACTTGTGATATTCGTAAGAGTTTGCATAAACAATCTAACTATATTATTGTTTGGTTCACAACCCCCAGTTTTCAATGCACTTCTTTGAGAAATGATGGGACACTTAGATTTTGGTTGCATTTATAAAACTCAAAATTAAATAACCAAGTATCACGGTTTTCATTTACACTTAGTGTCGTTGTGCCTTCTATTGTTATTTTATACTGGCAGAAATTCATGAAAACCTTTTTCGGACATATATCTTCACTGCTTTTAAGCTGTTTTTTCTCATGGTTTCTTCCAAATAAAATAAAAATATGTGTTGTTATACGAAACTTACCCTATTAAAAATTAACAATCAGGTTTTAAGTTACAGCTGAAGTGTAGTTGAGTTAAAGTAAAGTTTTAATAGAAAATTACAAACTTATGTTTTCACATATTCCACAATCACAAGTGTGTGTACCGTGTACAGGTAGTGACCAACACAAGTGATGAGATAGCCAGCCGAGCCATAGAGCTGCTGAAGGAGGTGAGCACCAATCTGGGGCCGAAGCTACAACAGAACTGTGTACTATTCCATGAGAACTACATCTCCGAGTGTCTGGACCGTCTCAACGCTCACTACAGCACGGTGCGCATGTTGCACTCACAGACCAACAACGTCCAGCATTCTCCTCACAGGTAAACACTCAAGCTTCTATGTGTGGGCATCTGTAATCACTTTCTACATTTGAACTATAGAAATGGACATTCCTTTTCTACGATTAAGTCTAAGGGTGAAAAAAGAAACCTTTGTTCATTTGAACCATTGACTGGCTTTAAAGTAAATGACTGATTCCTGTAGAATATGTTAATCAGTAGGATCAGATTTCAGATCTCAAATCGTTGTGTATTGTATTTTACCATTGTGATTTAAAATGCCCGCATTAAATCTTTAAATAACATGAGCTGAAAGCACAACATATTTTCAAGTTTAACATCTTTTATGTCACAACAAGTATCAAAGGAACAAAAACCAATTAATACAAACACTTTAAGAAACGCAATGCCTTTGTAAAAAATTCAGTCTGGAAATATTTGAATGTTCTATAGTTCCCGCGGCGGCCGCTAGGTAGACTATCGCGAGCACGCTGCCAAGTCATATGACTGATTGAGAGAGTGAGACAAAGAATTGGCAACTTAAAAAGAGAGAGAGATAGAGTAGCGCGGCGGATGCGCGAGCAATCGTAGCGGCGGCCGAGCGAAGCTCATTTTGGCAGTAAAATTCCAGTCCGACTATTCAATTCAAAGATACTTTATTCTCCACAAGCATTTTGCTTCTTAAAGGGTTTGTATTCATTGAAAAAACTAAGGTAGAAAATATAATTAAGGACTGGAAGTGTGTTGATATCCTAAATTTATCAATTCTCGACACCAGTACAATTTTTTTATAAATCTGACAAAATTTTCTAAAATTATTGGTTATATTACACAAACCCTTGTCTTAATGCCCTTATAAAAAGTCATTTTGGGGTAATGGGACGCAAACAATTAAACAGGCCAATTTAAATTTAATGGTCAGTGGAACATCATCATCAGCTTTTTTCCAAAAGCTCAGCTCGATCGAAAATCTCAAGTTTGCTCACCTCTACTTTCAAATACAATCCAACAAAAAGTGCCAGTTATACAAACACTACTGTGTATACAACAGTAATAAAAATAAAATGTTCAGTGAAAATGAGTGAATTTCTCCATCACCCGCATTTATGTATGTTTCAGTTGTTGCCGGCAATACCAACAAAAGTCCATCACCATGTGTCGGGTCATGAAGGTCCTCCAGGAGTACATCAGTGAGTGTGACGGCGAGTTCTCAGGGGAGAGAAAACTGCTACCTTTACATAGGTAAAGAAGCAAAACTTTATCTTGAACTCTCTTACTTTATCTGATTTAGAGGTTTCATTTGATGTATTTTGGCTAGAGCAAAATACTGTGCGTTAAGAGTACAGCAAATTGTTCATGTTGTAAGAAACTTAAGTTATAATAAAATGTGAACTGGAGTGGAGTGATTGATTATATTATCTGTGAGTTTTGACTCTTTTAAGTCATCAGAAATTATAACTGTGTGTTATTCGTTTTGAAATAACTCCTGTAATACTTTGAAATTGCTTGAATTCGAGCAACAGGTGCAGTAGTTTTTTTTTTATATTTTGCCACGAATCAAACTTTAAACTGATTTCCCATCCTTATCTGATTTTATGTTCTTGTTAACTAAAAGTGCACCACATCAGATCCTAATATAAGATTGTCTGTAGGGCCTGCCGAGGCAAGCATCTGGGTCTGGTGGTGAGGTTCACCACGCCAGGCCGCCAGGGAGGGGATGATGTGGATGTTCACACTCACAGCAACGACACTGTGGGCTCAGTCAGACGACAGGTGCTCAGGCGCATCAAGGTAAACCTGCGAACTAAATATGGTGGAATCGCATAAAATGATTATTCCAGTTACACCTTTAAACTGAAATTTGTTAACAGTACTAATCTTTTTTTAAATCAACTTTGCCAGGCGGCACCTTAAGTGAAAATATCACAAACACTTTTAATAGAAAGCAGTCCAAACCCCCT
Organism: Macrosteles quadrilineatus; assembly: GCF_028750875.1. Lineage (NCBI taxonomy): Eukaryota > Metazoa > Arthropoda > Insecta > Hemiptera > Cicadellidae > Macrosteles > Macrosteles quadrilineatus. The sequence continues at coordinate 1,617,817 of NW_026542597.1, forward strand.
CTAAGAGTTTCAGTATGTTGTGGATTGAACAAACTAAACACGCTATTGCGCTATTGCACCCAAGTCTGGACGATTACTATTAGGCTAGCAGCAACACGGACCCACTTTGACATCACTTTTTGACAATTTATTTCCATTAAAATAAGCTGCAAGCTGATAAATATGTGAATTATTAAAAAATTTGCTAAAAAGGAAAAGTGAGTGTCAACATAAAAATTACTTTGATAACTTTACATTAAATAATGTTTAGTTACATTTTAAAAAAGCGTTTAAAAACATTTAGCCTAATTATAATTATTTATTTTTATTTTGATCTGCTCAGAAAAATATGAAAACTATTATAGCTGATCAACTCTTTTAATAATAATATATCTTACTTTATCTACAGCTCAGGGTTATGGTAAACTATGTTATGAAACAAACAATATGACAACATTACATACAACTTTTATTGAATTCTTTTGCCAATCTACAAATACTTCATTTTATACTAAATTTAAGATTGGAATGCATTTATAACTGTGTTATTCCATATGAATTGATCAATATTGTTGTGGTGAGTATTTAGTTGAGTTGAGGTAAGTTAAATATTGTGGATGGTTGCAGGCAGCAGGGTCGAATGTGAAGCTGGACCTGTACAACAATGGAGACCTACTGGATCCAGGGGACGACCGCCGTCTGCTCTCACAACTGCCAATCAGAGACAAGACGGTAAATATTCAATAGATGCGTCTGTCTGGCCAATCCTTTTTGTTTAACATTATATCAGTTAATTGAAAATAACCCGAATAATTTAAAGCAAAAAATTAAAAAAAATGTTCACATCAATTAAAAGTAGGTAGTGCTTATTTTGGATTCTTTAATGACTAGTGACTTGGTAAATAATATCACATATTTAATTTCTTTGCGCAAAAGAGCAAGTAATTAATCTAATTTCTAAAATATTTTCATAATGCATCAATGGATCTTTCGAAACACCAAAATTGTCCCAAAGAGTCATGTTAAAACTTTTTTTATTTCAAATAAACCCACTTGATTTTTTTTCGTGTTATTGTACACAGAAAAATACTCATCTAAAGTGATTTTCCCATAAACGATTTTTAAGAATTTGCCTTGTTCATTCAACTATTAAGGTAGATTTAAAAGAATATTATTTTTTTTTAATTATACAAATAGGTACATTAAACAAATTACAATGAGTTACTATGAGTGTTGTGATGGCAGGTGTTGTCAGCCAAGCTGAGTCAAGCCAATGCCAACATGGCCAGTTCTCCTGACAGCAGTTCTGACAGTTCCACCAGTTCTCCTCAACACCCGTATGACGGTCCCAACTTGGAGGCCGAGAACACACTGCCTGGAGTGGTACTGTACAGCTTAGTCACTATCACTAAAGACGTTCTTAGAAACTTGTATTCCCAATCGTATGTAATTAGTACAGAATGCCTTACACTTTACATTTGATAATTGATAATGGGACTTCCAGTATTATCATTACTAAAAATGTCTATATATTCCTGCTTGTTAAGATTTTTTTTTATTGAAAACTAGTGATGGATCGGTACCACTTTTTCAATGTCGGTACCAGACCCCGTTCCTAACAAAAATCGATTCTCGGTTCCGATACCATCGGTACCTCATTTTAAATTTGGTTACTTAATTGTTTTATGTTTGGAACAATACATAATCCCTATTTCAATTTTAAAACTGATATTTTTTATTTGTGTAGGTTTTAGGGTGTCTAGTAGTTGGGAAAATCGGGAAAGTCGGGAATTAGTATTGAATTTCAAAATGGTCTTGAAAAGTCGGGATTTAGTCTTAAATTTGATTTCAAAGTCGGGAATTTACATGTTTTGCCGCGATCGTCGTCTTTCGTTTACGTAACCGCGAAAGCCAATGATGATGATATCTGCTCGGCCGCAGGAAATGTTCATGATTTTGTCGCGATCGCGGACGACTACGATGACGTTTCCGTGACCGCGGGAGATGACGATGACGTTTCCGTGACCGCAGGAGACGACGATGATGTCTACTACAGGGCCGCGGGAAATGTTAATGATTTTACCGTGATCGCGGACGACGACGATAACGTTTCCGTGACCGCGGGAGATGATGGTGATGTCTAAACAGCCATGGGAAATGTTCATGATTTTGCCGCGATCGCGGACCGTGACCACGGGAGACGACGATGATATCTGCTCGGCCGTGGGAAATGTCCATGATTTTGTCGCGATCGCGGGAGATGATGATGACGTTTCCGTGACCGCGGGTGACGACGATGACGTTTCCGTGACCGCGGGAGACGACGATGACGTTTCCGTGACCGCGGGAGACGACGATGACGTTTCCGTGACCGCGGGAGACGACGATATCTGCTCGGCCGTGGGAAATGTCCATGATTTTGTCGCGATCGCGGGAGATGATGATGACGTTTCCGTGACCGCGGGTGACGACGATGACGTTTCCGTGACCGCGGGAGACGACGATGACGTTTCCGTGACTGCGGGAGACGACGATATCTGCTCAGCCTCGGGAAATGTTCATGATTTTGTCGCGATCGCGAGAGATGACTTCGACGATAACGTTTCTGTGGCCGCGGGAGATGACGGTGATGTCTAAACAGCCGCGGGAATTGTTCATGATTTTGCCGCGATGGCGGACGATGACGATGACGTTTCTGAGACCGCGGGAAATGTTCATGATGCGATCACGTTTCTGTAACCGCTGCAATCAATGATGATGTCTAAACGTACGGTACGCGGAAGATTTCATGATAAAAAAAAACCAATTTTGCTAGTTAGAATTTTTTATTGCTGCATTATTTCTTTACTTGAAAACACAACATTATCATAGTACTACTTTATGACAAAGACAGGGGTTGGTGTAGATTATTTAGAAAATTTGGTTAAGCTATAAAAAATGGTATCGGTATCAAGAATCGAGAATCGATACATTTTGGTATCAACACCCACTTATTGTTGAAAAAACTAGTCTTGAAAAATCTGGAATTAGTCTTGAAAAGTCTGGAATTAGTCTTGAATTTTGTAATGGAAATAAATTAGACACCCTGAGGTTTGTTATATTAAGGGATTAAGAAAATAAAACTTAGCCTATTTTTACAAAAACACCACAATCGCAGACGACGACAATAGCATTTGCGTGACTGCGGGAGAACAATGACATCTACACGGCTTGGAATATTTTAGTGATTTTGCCGCCAATGATAATGTTTTCATGAACAAGGGAGATAATATTGAGGATTTTGCTGCTATCGAGATAAACAATGTTTTTATAGCCTTAAAGAATGATGATAATGAAAATAATTACTTTAATAAAGATTATTATTTTTTCAACACTAGCTCACTGAACTTAAGATCTATTAGAAATATACAAATGCGATGAACAGTATATTGATGTATACTTTACCTGCTGTAAGTCTTAAATTGGTCTTATTTTTAATGGAACTAAAAACTAAACATGTACACGAGAATTAATATAATGTTCATGTGGGAAACATTCACACGGGAATTTTGAAAAACTTTAAAAACCCAGGAAAAAACCTGGAATTTCCCCTAAAAAAATATTATACACCCTGGTAAGGTACCCAAAGTCTTTAAACCTATCCATTACAATATCCTGAATTTACTGGATCAGTTACGTTATGTATTGAAGTTTGTCTTGGCCCTTTCTTGCATGTCAAATTTTATCAAGGTCCTAAAATGTTTAACAGTGGTTTGTCTAAGATTGTGATTCTGTATTGTCCAGTTGATGTCGCAGAGAGGTCATGCTCAGTTCTTCTTCGCGGTGGCAGACCTGGGCTGTGAGCTGCATGACGAGAGTTTGCGTGACGCCGCTCGTGCAATCCTCAAACTGATCCCCCCGGACAGTGACACTGTGGCCAGACTACAGCTGTTGTTTGGTGACTCCACTGTCACTGTGGAGGATCCCCAGCCTACAGTGGATAACATGTTCTTTTGTGACAGTCCATCCCGGGTGCTGTACAACCTCGAGGTCAGTTATTGACTTGTACCCAAGCTGGTACTTGGCCTCGCCAACTTGTTGTCGCCAGTTCTCTCGGTCCTCCGAATCTTCCTCTACTAGTCTCATCTTTTCCATATATTGACATTATGTACAAATTCAAATTGCTGTAATTGGAAGTCCAAGATGTAAAAAAATGTATTCCTGGGGGTTCCATGATAGAAATTAAGCATAAGATAAAATTTTAATTTATAAGTTAGCATAACAAACTTAAATACAATTGTTTAGTACGAAAAGGTTAAGTATTTAATTTCCATTTTTGTCATACCTAACGGTTTAATCTCATTATTTAGCATGGACGACTTTATGTCTGCTTTAAAAGTTGGCGTATAGGATTAGGATTAGGATTTCAAAATTATATGAAAAATATAATTTTGGAACAACTAGCCCCTTCTTCAGTTGCAAAGTCTTTCTTCTTGTTGTAGACTGTTCTGGTTGTGTTGTAGGCTGTTCTGGTTGGTGCGCATGATGACAACCAAAATATTCCTACGCTCATGAGATTAAACAAGAATGCAATCCTTGATGCCACTTAAATTTTACAGGATATTATAGACTTTAATCCCTGATTTGAATGGTGATTTCTTAGATACTGTTACTTCCCCATATTTTCTATTTAAAAGCAATCTTATTGCATTCACCAGTTGCAAAGTACTGTTCTGTGAAAAGTAAAATTAATTGTACATTTTAGATCTAGTATAAGAATTTTTATCATACATCTAGTTCTGTGTTGTAATAGGCGAGTGTACTATACATAAGTGTACGTTAGGTTAGGGTTAGGTTAACTTGTGCACCTCATTAGAGCTTGGTGAGTATTTGTAGCTCATCAGGTGTCGAAAGAGTGCTAAATAAAAGTGTGTAAAGTGTTTTATTTCCTGTTAATATTGGATAATATAACTTTAACCACAACAATGCATAGAAGTAGGTTTATTATAAATGTACAAAAGCTGTGATCGCAGTTAAGTTTTCTAAACCAAGTACTTGTTGCAGGTTATGTATGCCCTGTTGATGCCAGCTGCTGACCCTTTATCAGAGAAGGCATTCGAGTTTCAAATGAACTTCCTCCGCAGTCCAGATGCTCATGTTATATTAGAAATGCTAACAAAGAATAATTTTCTGCCTAATGCCGACGTTGCTACTAAAAGGTTTGTAAATATTATTGTATAAAAATAGCAATAGTACTGTGTCATTTTGTGTATGGGAAGTAGGCTTTATTTGTTACTCTCTGTCATCATCTTTGTCACCCAAAATGCAAACACAACTTTGAAATTCTATGCTGTTGTTATCTGGCTCTTATAGAAATAATGTTTGTGTTATGTTCCTTTCTATGAAAATTTGCATTTTCAAAAACTTAACACAATTCTCTGAAGGAATTTTATTTTTATTTTGAGTAGTGATGGGTCGGTACCGGTGCCGGTTCCTAGCCAAAATAGATTCAAAGCCAAAGTAATATTGAACTGTTTATCACGGTCGCAGCAGGATCATGAACATCTTCCGAGGCCGTATAGACATCATCATCTTCCGCGATATCGGCAAGATCATGAACATCTCCTGCCGCCGTGTAGTCATTATCATCGTCTCCCAGAATCAGAGTAACGTCATTGTCGTTGTCTGTGATCGTGATGTTTCTGTTACTGATTGAGAAATTCAGGATTTTTCAGTTATTGCAGAAAACGATGATGGTGTCTCTACGACAGTGTTGTTAGATGATAAACGATATAACCTCGAGTTTGGCTTGACCGAAAATTTCAAAATGGCACAATTCTTGAAAGTTTTATTTTTATATTTCTTTTAATATCTTCATTTACCTTTAACGTGGTATTTATTTAATTTGTTTAGTAGGGCTTGGTTAGAACTTTAAGTTGGCTACGTGAATTTCTGTAGGCCACTTGAAAAACAACCCATAACTCCAAAATTACATACTATATGAAAGTACATAAAGACAGGGGTTGGTGTAGTAATCCTTACAGAAAGTTTGGCAAAATTTAAATTATCAGTATTAACAATTTATTTTTCAGGTGTCTGTATGGAGATTCGATAAATTTTGGTATCAACATAAAAATCACTACCTATTCATTTTTTTAAGAAGTTATTGATGAATTGCAGGTTTAAGGATTAGTATTTAATTTTAAAATGATTTAATCAGTAATATATAAAAATTGAATAGAATCGTGTCAGGCAATATTACAGTAATCATAAATTTTGTTTCTTTAACTGAGAATGCTTTTTCCGATAACCAAAATAACGACCTGTGTTAGTGCTAAAACAGAAAAGTTTAGTATAAAAAGTACGACCTGAACTACCTTGGAATTTTTACTCATGAATTTTTTCTGGTTGGCCTGGTGGACACCCTTACACAAACACAGTAAAAATGTATGACATCAACACGTACCATCCAATACACCTCCCTATTCTAATTTGAGGACATAAGCTGTGGACAGCAATCTTGTGTTAAGTCATCTCCAAGGTTTCAACAACAATAATTTTCTGTCCAGGTCGGCGTACCTAACAGTGATGAGGATCTGCAAGCTGCTCTTGGCGACACTCGGTCATGTGACGTTCCGTTGTCTAGAGGACCAGTGCAGCAGCAGTGACAGGCTCAAACATGCGCTGGCCTCTGTGCCGAACAACAACACGGAGTACATGCTGCGCAATGTGGCGTGCCAGCTGGCCGACAACTACGCTGCACAGGTACGGCTTTTATACAATCTACAACTCTGAACTGTCCGTGTAGTGGTTCAATCCACTACATGTTCTGGATTGAATTGAACGTTGGTTTTAGCTTCTATGAACACATAATTACATTGACCTTCAGGGCCTTATACACATATTGAGTCAGTAATTATAAAAGATTTTGTATTAGGTATTAAATTATCATACTAACAATGTGAATATACTCTTCATCAAAAGGGGGTAACAGAAACAGACAGAATTTTATAAATCTGTCACAAAAATCCTACAACACACTCTTTGTTAAAAAATAATCACATTTTTTCAAGAAAGGTATCTATGTGGGTGCAGTGATATCAAAATTCTTTCCTTCTACTGCTCATTCAATGCTGCTGCTATAGTATTGGGGCCAAAGAATTATTGAATGTTAAGTTTCAACTGTTTTAATTTGTTCTCAAATTTGATTTGCAATTGGTCAAGCACTGCATATTTGGAATAACACCCTCTAAAGATCTAGCATATTTACTAAACCTCTCTAAGCATATCTTAAAATTGTCATGCTAAAAAATGTAGGCCTAGAGTTTTGTCGCCAATGGAACAAATTGAACAAATTTTGGAATTGTGCAATACTGCATGGTTGGTGTTTGTGTGGCAGGTGACGTCAGGTCAGCTAGGAGACTGTCCACTGGTAGCGGCCGCAGTGGCAGGGGAGATACCTGGGCCAGACACGATCCGTGCAGTGATACGACTGGCGTGGGCGTCCTGCGCTGGTAACCTTCATCTCATGGACCACGTGCTCATGAACCTCAGGATCGGCGACACGCAACTGTGTCAGGACGACGTCCTATGTGAGTCTAAATGTGAAAAACAACAAATTTGTTATATTCGATATTTGAGTGCTACCAAATAATCAATTACATTTTAATGTTTATAAAGTACAAGAAAATTTGAAACTGTTAGACATGTAATGTTTTATGTTTTTAGGTTCATTACCAAGATTTGATTATAATCAGTTTACGTGAGAACTACTGGACATTGTTGGTCTTGTGTGGTTTTTCATAAACCTCAAAAGGTTTGGTACAATAGAAAATGTGTTTTTTATGTGTCTTCCTTATTTATGATTTAATGCTTTGATAGAATTTGTATTACTACTTTATGTTTTATCAGCCTATGAAGGAGGTTGACAAATGCAATAGAAACTGGATAGAATTATTATAAATGTGTGTACAAACTTCTAAAGTTTAATCATTTCACAGAGCTTGTATTTTCCTGGGCATAAAAGGCCTGGAATATTGGGTCTTTCTTCTCGTCTCAATCTAATCATGGTTATTATTTTTTCAGTATGTAAAGAAGCGTTAGAAGTATTAACAGTGGCTCTAGTCCTTAGTCCTAATACCCTCGATGCCTTGAGCAAGGAGAAGATGTGTGAGAAGTTTATCATAGATCTAGTCCTGCGTTGTAGTAATAGGTGAGTAGCCTAACCCTAGTTAAATGTGCACCTCATTAGAGCTTGGTGAGTATTTGTTGCTCATCAGGTGTCGAAAGAGTGCTAAATCAAAGTGTTGAAAGTTATGTTTCCTGTTAAATGCAGTAAATATTACTTTGACCAACAGTGGATTACGGTATACGTTCTACCATTGAGTATACACCTATTAGATGGGTTAGATAATGCTAATAGTTGTTACCGATTTTGAAACGTAGCTTGGGCCGCAAGTATTTGACCGTGTTTTGGTTGTTAGTGTGACTTTTCTATCGTCAATACTTAAGAAAAAAGGAGATAGTGTACTTAATTTGTAAATAATGCACTTCATTTTTAAAGATTTTAGGGATTGCCCGTTTTAACCGACCTGTTGAGTTATCCGACTTAGGTCTGGTCTCGTTAAGAGTCGGGAGAGGGGGTCTACTGTAAGTAAGTGTAAGTTTAGTTAGGTAAACTTGTGCACCTCATTAGAGCTTGGTGAGAATTTGTGGCTCATCAGGTGTCGAAAGAGTGCTAAATAAAAGTGTTGAAAGTGTTAATTTCTTGATCATTCTTGAAATATCACATCAACCGACAACAGTACAAATAAACTAAAGTTAAAGTTAGATGATTGAAAATGTACAGTCAATTCAGTAGGCCTATGCTATAATTCAATTGAAAATATGTACACAGTAAGAACTAACATTGTTGTGGTTTGCTTAGGTCCATTAGAGTAGCGGCTGCAGAGCAGTTTCTCATAATGTCCAGTCTAGGCTCTGCGCAGCAGTTCCTGCAGCTGTGTATTGCTTTGTTGTTCAACGTGCTGCACACACAGGTCATCGAGTATGCTCACAACTCACACGAGTATTTTCAGGTATGTCTTTCGTCTTAAAATTGTGTCATTTTTTTATTACCGCATTAGGGCGTTATCTAATATACTGTATCTAAATGCTTGAAAAGAAGAAATAGGGGAGTTAACAAAGATGTATTGGTAAAAGCAAGCAGTAAAGACAAGTCTCAACTTACTTTTTTAGACGGTAATTAGCTATCTACACTACAAATTGTATACTGAAATTTGTTGACTTAATCTCTAACTGTTTTTAAACTTAATTATACCAAAATTTATGTTTGACCAAGAATAGCTTATTTTTATTTTTTTTAAATTAAAATATTAACAGCTTAAAAATACATGGATCGTCAGGTCCAGTTAGATGTGTTTAATCTGGTAAAATTAATTTCATATAGTGACACCAGACCTACAGGCCAAGTAAGTTGGTTTGACAATCTATGTGTTATTATAAAATAGTAATTTAAAGATTTCCTATCATATTTGATTTACTTTGTTTTTTCAGCTGCTGTGTCAACTGTTGAATTTTGCTTATTTGTACCAATGCAACATCAACATCGCAGAACAGTTACTGGCCGCCGAAATAGTCTGGCTTAAGAAGATAAAGGTAATTGGCTTTAGTACTTTATACTGTTCTTAGTTGTTGGTGATGTTGTCTTTGCAACCATTTACAATGGATTTTGTTTATTGTTAAAACAATTTTTCCAGTACTTACAGTAGTCTCAATCACTCAACCTTCCATGTTACCCGACCCTCCCTTTTAAATATTGATTACTGTTAAATTGTGTGCTATTTCCATGTAGCAGATGCGTCAAGATGACCCCTTATGCCACAACTAGGAAATATGAGCAAGACTAGAACATACATTAATTGGCTGTACTTTTTTTGGTTTTTGCATGCTGCATACCTCACACACCTGCATATCCCTCTGCTACCTTTCACATGTATAGCTATGATGTGAACCAACAACCAAAACCTTTAGCTAAATGGACCATGCCTGCCTTCTTTCTTATGTTAAAACTACCTTCTTTGAACTAACATATGTTTTATTTTATTATTATGATTTTTGTAAACATCCAATTTAAATACACATCTTTTGTCAAGTCCTATTAATTTTTTGTTTATTATTTTCTGTGTTATCCAGCTTTTTTATACTTATTTGAACTTGCCACAGCCGGCTTAGGTCATAATAATTGGGACCACACTGTGACTCAATAGTTTAGGTGTGCAGTTTGCAGTAATTGTATGTTGTGACACAGGAGACAGTGAGGGAGACTGGGGAGACAGGTGTAGAGGAGGCAGTGTTGGAAGGACATCTGGGCATTGCCAAGGAACTGCTCAACTTTTTGCCTCCAGACAAGAAGTACCAGCTGGGCTCTGACGAGAAGACAGGCGTCAATCTCATCAAGGTTTGTTGACTAACCAGATAAACACTACTTTCTTTCTATATAATGAAGAGAAAATAAAAATGTTAAGAGTTGTGGTGGAGTTATAAGCTTCAGTGTCCTTAAAGTTTTCCTTTAAAAGTGGTGTTTGTGTACACATGGGCAATTAAACATCCCAATAGTGGGTTCACTGTTTGGGAATTTTGGTATGAAAATAATAGACCAGTGGTATTTTGTGGTGTAACTTTCTGTTATTGGAATACACCCACAATGGAGTTGATAAAGTAATTTTTTTATTGAATTAACTTTAGGAAACTTCCACTTAACTTTAGGAGAGTTCCACCTCATTCAATTACTAACATTTATTCAAATACAACAAAAAGAAAAGAATGAACATTTTTAAAGTCTTAAACTAAGTTCTGGTTGAATCTTTTTTATCAGTTTTGTAATTGCTCCAAAACTATTAGTGATTTGATTGATCTGGTAACACATTGCTCACAGGAGCTGGTGGAAGACTTCATTTTCCCAGCCAGCAAGTTGATGCTTCACCTACAGAGGACAGGGGAGCTGATACCTGACCAGGCTGTGGCTGTGTGTTCCACTCCGCAGACTCTCAACTCTGCGTTTGAACTGCTTGTGTCACTCTGCGTAGGCTGCGTACCCAACATGAAGCTACTCACCACCATGCTCACGGACATGTTCTACTCAGGTCTGTATCACTTGTTTCGAACTCTTCTAACTTGAGTAAAAGGAGTGTTTAAAGAAGAATTTTCGAATATGTTATTTCGGAAAATATAATAAATGTTCTAAAATATAGGGTCAGCTCATTTTGATTGTTAGGTTTAGGGTTGACGTTTTCAGTTTTAAAACCTATTATAGAACAGTAACTTTCCTGTTCCAAGTTTATTCCATCATATTAAGTTTTCTGCATAATTATGATATACAAAACTGGATAATGATATAACAATACCCCCGTCGCAGCAAACATGCAGACTAAGCTAATTTCCATTTCCCTGATTGGATTTACACTAAAATGTCTGCCTAAAAATATCACATTTATTCCCAATTTAAATATAACGAGTCTAACGAGTACTTAGGTTTACTGTAGCAATTTTGGCTCTGTTTGATTTGGCATCTGCATGTTTCAGAGAGAGACGAGCCGCTGATGGACTGGGACTACCTGCCTCCTGTGGGACCTCGGCCACACAAGGGGTTTGTAGGGTTGAAGAATGCTGGGGCGACTTGTTACATGAACTCTGTACTACAGCAGCTCTACATGGTGGAGAGTATCAGGGTGGGTCTGCTGGCGGCTGAGGGGGCAGCTACAGACCTCAGTGAGGACTTCAGTGGTGACGAGCGGCCCGACACTGAGGTACACAAGTCACATCATGCCACAAAAATAAAATCCAGTTGAACATTGATAGCCTACAGTTGAACTAGTCCATATACTTTGACATAAAAGTAGCAGCGACCAAGTGTCCTTGCTGGTTTGTGACTGAAGCCCGCATATTGTTTCCGCCAATGTGTGCCACCGACTTTCCTATAAATAACTCAATTTCCCCAACCCAACTTCGTCACTTACACCCCCTTCCTTGCCCTTCACACTAAATAGGTCAAGTCAGATTGTTCAAGACGTTGCAGTCGAGTTAAAAACGTTATTTATTCTTTTGTGATACTCTATAGATTTTTGTTCATAAAACAACAAAACGTACATGAATGGTTTTACTGAATTGTGTTTAGGTCACATATTGTGTTTTAAAATGTCAGATTAAAAAAGGTTGATACATTAATACAAACTGTAAATTAAAACGTAAGCTAAGAAATAAATCTTGACACAGAGAACTAAAAATAAATATTTAAATATTTCTGAACAGCTTTAGTACATCATAAATAAATTCCCACCCTACCCATTACCTTTTTTGAAAAAAAAATCATGAAAATTGTAGAAAATAGAAAAAAGGGGATTAGTTGTAGTTAAAAATAATGTAGGTTTTATTTGATCAGTTTGTGCAGTCACATTGTGAGATGGAAGAGAAGAGCAGTCTCGAGGAGTCCAGGAAGGAGTACAACATTGGCATACTGAAGCAGGTGCAGGCAATATTTGGTCATCTGGCATATAGCAAACTACAGTACTATGTGCCCCGGGGACTCTGGAAACATTTCAAGTTAGTATAGAAATCAACTTAATCTAAAAAAATTTAATTGAAAATATGTTTTCTGATTTTCCTACAGTTTTTGATTTAAAGCAATAACTTCCTTGCTAAGATACACTTTCAAGCTCAGGCTTTCACTTCGACAAGGGGTGGAACAAAACAGTACAGTAAGTTTAAACTTTTATTCGTAAACAAATTTTAATATTTTTTTCCCAGTAGTTTCAATAAAATCTATAACTATTATTGTTTAGAAATGTTTTATGGCAAATTCACTTGATAACTAGTTAACCCTTTGCGGACGAGTGACGGATATATCCGCCAAAGTCTTTAGCGATAAAGGACGGGTGACGGATATATTCGCTTATGGTTTTTGATGTTCCGGACGGGAAGCGGTTATATCCGCCTTCTCTTCAGACAGACTGGCAGGTGCTTGAGCAGTAACCAGATGTTTCGCGGTACCATGGCGCCACTTTCCTGCTCTCTCCATGGCTGCACTCTCCCCTGCACTCCCCCCTCTCACCCGCGCCAACCCCTCTTCTGGGCCTCTCCCCCTCCCGCGCACCTACCACCATTCCTACGCTCAACATTACGTTGTCTTTATTTATTGTTTACATATTGTTCTTTATTTGCGGATATATCCGCATAGTTAAAAACGAATAAAACATTATTTTGACGGTATGAAGTGTTCCATTGTGTTTATTTTATGTATACTTGTATAACAAAATAAAATAAGGAAAATTAATTTTTATTTTTCCCTCTGATTTTTTCTTGTCCTATGTCACGATTTCGCCTGTCCCTGAAGGGTTAAGATAAGTAACTAGAAGAGAACAAAATAAGATGTAAAATCTAATATCTTTTGCAAAGGGTTGATTAAGGGCAGTTTACAAAAGCTTTTACAAACTTCATCGATAAAATAAGTTTAAAAAATAATACCTCTTCACATTGTTAAAAGTAATTTTTTATACTTAACATTTAGCCATACATAGGTATTTTAGGATGCAGTTTGAACTATTAAGGAAGATAATAATATAAAATTGATCGAGATCTTCTTCACTGATTACAGAAACATCATGATATAAGAGCACAATCACAGTGAATTTGTTAATATCGATTGTAGAAAAATATACTCATCCCCAATTTCTTAAGTATTATATCTTTGTCCCGGAAGTTGGCTGGGAATGACTTTTATCCTGTCTAGTCTCAATTTTAAATGTTCCCCAGATACCCCTAATAATTAACTAATATGAACTGAGGTGTATTTCAGCTAAGCAATGCACCATTGTATTTTGATATCATACAATATGCCAATTATCTGATAGCAGTTATTACAAGATACAAGAGATACAAGATTCTTATTTGGTCAATTGAACAATAATACAGTTAGTTATTTTTAGAGATGTAATTGTTATGGAACATTTGTGCAATGTTCCAGGCTTCAAGGAGAGCCTGTGAACCTGAGAGAGCAGCAAGATGCTGTAGAGTTCTTTATGGCTCTAGTAGAGAGTCTAGACGAAGCACTCAAGGCTCTGACACAGGAGCAGATCATGGGCAAGGTGCTAGGGGGCTCGTACTCTGACCAGAAGATATGTAAAGGTTGTCCCCACAGGTAAACAGATGATTCATTTAACTGTGTGATTTTGATTTAGTATGGAATGTTAAACTGGCATTAGTTTTTTTTTTCCACCATTGAAATTTAATGTCACTTGGAAAATTTTTATCATGTAGAGTTTATTTTTATGCATAAAGTTAAATAGTAATGCAATAACAGTAGAAACGTATATCCAGGGGCTACAAACTGGGAATTCCAGCATAGACCTTTAAATCATGTGTGAATTTTAAAATTCACCAGGAAACCCTGATTTTGTTGTAATATGAATCAAGAAAAATTTAAAATGACAACACCCTTCACCCACCGTTCAAGGTATTTGCTTGCGTAAACTCTCACTAAACTCCGTCATTGCGTGGAAAACACAACTTAAAACATTGTGAATATCATCAGCGGTTCTAGAAAAATCGAGAACATTGCAGGAATGGCGAAATTGTAAATACCTTCCATATTTATAGCTGAATTGATAACATCTTATGAAATCATGTGAAATTCAAGAACATCTTCCACTGTAATGTCAAAACCATTAACGTCTCCAGCAGTCTGGAGTCAAAGTTGTGAATATCTTCCACGGTCTGGTGAAATTTTGAACCCCTGTCTTCACAGCAAAATCGAGAACTTCTCCGGGTTCATGGTAAATCAAGAACATATTTTAAAACAACAAGAATATGTTCTGAAGTCACGTGAAAATTGTAAACATAGAAAAATTGCGACGAAATCGTAAATTTTTTGAAACCAACCCCTGAGGCAATGTATAATATACAAAATATTTATATTTTACTCCTTACAGTAAAAAAAAAACTAAACTTAGGGTTGAGTAATGTATCAAAAATAAGTTTTCAACAGAAACATTAGTGGAACATCGGTTCAACAATCACTATCATGCCAAATTATTGTTATTTAACCACAAAAAAAAAAAACACTTATTGACACTATGATTTGTTGCAGGTATTCTAAAGAAGAGCCGTTTAGTGTAATAAGTGTAGATATTCGTAACCATTCAAATCTTGTTGATTCGTTAGAACAGTATGTTAAGGGCGAACTCCTAGAGGGCGCAGACGCTTACCATTGTGATAAATGTAATAAAAAAGTAAGTATTGTAAACTACTTTCTATTCTGTACCATATTATATGATAGAGAAGACTCTTTCTTGTTAGATTGAGGCTTTAGTTTGTTGGGATTTTCATTTGTGTATCATAAACTCACACATCAAATACCACCTTGTTGTCAGCCACACAAAGAAAACTTTAAAAGTAATCAAGGGTAAATAAATAGTCCCTGCCGTCTCAATGCAAGCAATTTCTGTTTTTAGTCAAATGATTGTGTAGTATGTATATATTTCAGGAATAAAATCCCATCCTCAAGTCTTCAAAAATACAAAACAATGTTTTTTGTGTGTTTGTAACGGGTGACTCCTTTTAAAATAGAATTAATAAATTGGCTTATTCAATATCCTTTTACAGCCTAAGTGACTTTATCAAGTGCAATTAAAAAAAGTTATTATTCCTAATTGTATTTTATGTAATATTTTGATCAATCATTTTAGCCTCTGGATTGCTTATATATTAATTGATATTATAAGGCCTTACCTTAGCAATCCTGTTTTTTTATCCGAAATTAATTTCGAGCCCGAAGGTCCATCATCAGTCGGAATCTAGTAGACCAAATTTTTCTAAAATAGAATCCACCCGTTGGGTTTCGTAGAAAGTTTCACAACATTTAAGACAATACAAGTCATAGTCAATGCGAAAAGAGTAAAACAAATAGGGTTAAAAATAGGGATGGACGAGATTGGATTTTTAGTTCGAGACGAGACGAGACGAGATTTTTTATTTCTCATAAAATTTCGAGACGAGATCGAGACGGGATTTCCCTTCTCATACACAACGGGAAATGCACGTTCGAAATTTTTACCTGATTTTGTAACATTGTTAGATGACTGTTTAAATACAAAAATAATGATAATAGGCAAGAATATTTACAATCTTTTATTAAAAAACATCAACATAACATTTTTTTTATTAATCACGCCTAACTTATTAAAAATGCCTACGATTAGGGAACATAGTGATATCAGTTAGGATAGAGTTCAACTTATCCTAAAATAAAATAAATCATAAAATAAAATATTAATTTTTATAAAATAGTTACTTGTTTTGACTTTTTTATAGTAATAAAACATTCCTCACACTGCTAACACTAACTTAGCAAAACTTCTCAAATGTTATTAAAATAATTAAAGTAATATTTACATTTGAAGAGTTAATTAAATAAGAACGCCTTCGCAAAGGAAACGCAACTACAACACGCTCCTGTATTGCGGGTATTGCATTGACTTTCTGCAGGCGTTTTTAATTTTTTTTTTTTATTCTCGTCTCGATAAAAATCTTGGCCAAAAAGAAATCTCGTCTCGTGTAACGAGATTTAAAATTTCCCAAAAATTTCCCGAAATTTCGAGACTTGACCATCCCTAGTTAAAAACCATGTTGCCGGCAACAGGTTCTCTAACCAAAGTGAGGTTATCTGACATTATAAAAACCATGGTTTTTAACCCTAATTGTTTTACTCTTTTCGCATTGACTATGACTCGTATTGTCTTAAATGTTGTGAAACTTTCTACGAAACCCAACGGGTGGATTCTATTTTAGAAAAATTTGGTCTACTAGATTCCGACTGATGATGGACCTTCGGGCCCGAAATTAATTTCGGATCAAAAAACAGGATTGCTAAGGTAAGGCCTTATTATATCAATTAATATTTTGATGTATCAAAAAATTTGATGTATTAAGATAATTATTATGTAATGTATATGACGTGTCCTATTTCTTTGTAAAAAGATTAATGGAATAAATTGTTCTTATTCTTATTCTTATCTTACTTTGTTTCAGGTAGTTACTGTAAAAAGGTTATGTGTTAAGAAGCTTCCTCCAATACTTGCAATCCAGCTGAAGCGTTTCGAGTATGACTTTGAACGTGTCTGTGCCATTAAGTTTAATGATTACTTTGAGTTTCCAAGACTGTTAGATATGGAGCCTTATACAGGTAATTAAAATATTATTTTCTTTAGATTTTAGTTTATATGTTGAATTATTTTTTATTTTTTATTATTAGGGTAAGGATTTTTGTGAGGATAGCAGACTAACATGAATTGGTTAAGGTTCACCCTGGCAAAAGAAACAAAACTTTATACGATAAACAAAAAATTGAGTATTTTACTGCTACTGACAGCATTTACATCCAAGGGAAGATTTGGGTTGGAGAGATTTGTTAACAGTGGCCAGGATGTTGTCAGTGGCAATGAAATTTATTTTTTAATTGTGTAGGCCTACAGTTTGGTGGCTATTGCACCAGAGAGTCTGTCCCATTCAGGTAAGCCTGCTATCCTCTTAAACATGTTTGTAAACTTTTGTATAACACCGGGTGTCATGATTTGTATTTGAGACATTATTTCATGAACAAAAGAAGCAGTCCTACTAGAAATATGTCTTTTTTTGGTTATGCATCAGCTATCAGTTTCATTATCTGCATTTTTGTCAATGTTTGGCAACCATCATAACCTCAAAATGCAATAAGTTGAAGGCCTATTAGAAATGTTATGTATGTGGACTGTGTTTTGTACATTAAAAATTGTTGTCGTTTCTCAATCTTGAGTTTTTTTAAACTTATTCTAAAGCCTGGGCATTTTTAACATTTGTTGTTTTCAGTGTCAGGACTGGCTAAGCTAGAAGGGGAGATGATAGACTGTGACTACAACACCAAGGAGGTTTGCACCAAGTACCAGCTCAGTGGTATTGTAGTACACAGTGGTCAGGCCAGCGGTGGTCACTACTACTCGTACATCCTCCACAGGTAGCAAACATGAAACATTCACATTAGAGTAATAATGTTTATTCAGTGGGTGTAAAAGTACTTAAGCTATTGTGGGATTAACCCACATCACCGCCAACAATTATGGTATAAGGTAAGAGTCAACCCCATCAGCTGATCCAAAGGTGAGCAGACAGTTCTACTCGGAGCGACACTAGCGCTCCGGCCGGAAAGGACCAACCGCCGGCAACCAGGTTTGTCTTGCTTCTACCACACACCGGGAAGGACTCCTTGGTCTACTCTACAGTTGGTAAAGTACCCGTAATGGTTAACTAGCTAATTAATCTATTGGGGGATAAAGGGGGTAAGGGGAATCATATCTTTTTCTAAATTAGACCAAGATCAACCAACAATAAATTAATTCAAGTAACTAAATTAAACTTTACAATTATCGATATCATGTTTAGGACAAGTTGCTGCAGGCGTGTCACAATGGCGAGGAGTAGTTAGAGTTGAATAAAATGTAGTTAATCTATTTATTTGAGACCTATCAAAGTTGGCTTATGCTGAGCAGGGTTTTCGTGAGTGCTATGGGGAAGTGGAATCAGCATGTATTTCATTAAGTGTGGATCGGGCTGGGTTTATTCCAGTCAGGACCCCGCACTATCTTATCTGAGGAAATAAGAGTCCATTTACCTATTAAGTCTCTGGATTTTCTCATTTAACGTAGCTGGACATTTTCCCTTTTCTACAATATTCCTGAGTTTTATCTCAGTCACCAAGTTTATCAGTTCCAAAGTAGTGCTTTGTTAAAGTATCAGGATAGAATATCCTGAGACACCGTGTATCAGATGTTCAGATGTGTTTTACTCAATGACTTGTATGAAAAATAACAGTCCAACCAATCCAGGATCTACTTCACCCTGCATTTCAATGAAGGGGGTTTGTTGAAGGTGCATTACTGACGGTGAATTGGTTGTTTCAGACAAGGCGATGGGTCTGCCAGGTGGTACAAGTTTGATGATGGTGAAGTGACAGAATGCAAGATGGACGATGAAGAAGAAATGAAAACACAATGTTTTGGAGGCGATTACATGGGAGAGGCAAGTGGAATTCCGTCAAAAAACCATTTACTCATTATTTATTAGGGGTCTGCGGGTCCCCGATTTTTTCGGGTCGGGTCGGGCCAGCGGAAGGCCCGAGAGACCGGGTCGGGTCAGAGATTTGTTCGGGCCAAGATCGGGTCGGGCCAAAAAAAATTATTATTATTTTCAAAGTTATAATAAGTAATTTTCAAAGAAACACTCTTATATATATTATTACAGAGGAATTAAAATGTTAAAATTAGAATTAAATATTAAGTTTGCTCACGTTTAAGAACAAAGACACAACAGAGCAATTACCTTACTGTCACTAGCCAGAGCCAGTCGTCTACTGACAAAACAAAAGCCGTGACTCAACAGTGCAAAGAAAACGAAGTCAAAAGAAAGACTATTTATCCAGAGGTCCCATTTTAATTATTTATTGTTTATTCCATACCTAGTTTAAAATATATTTTAGTATTTTATTTACATAATAAATTATAAACAAAAGAAATATCTGATATAGTGTACAGATCTGTATCTTGTTCTTTTATTTTCCTATTGTCCTTTTTGTCATTCAGTAACAAAACAAAACAACACTTCTGCTCGTCTGGTTAGACATTGTATGGTCACTATTTCATTTTTTTTTTTTTTAAAGTATCAAGTATCAGCAAGTCTACAAAGAGGTTAGGCCTAAATATTTTATAATTTTATTTTATGAAAGTTTTCATCAGTAAAATTATTTTTTTCTTAGGTTAGATAGAGTTTCAAAAAAGATATTTCTAAGATCCAATACAATATTTACAAGACACAAACTACCATGAATTAATTTCTTTATAAATTATCTGTAACAGTTTTATATTTTTGAATAAAGAAAATATATCTTTTTGTCTCTACTTCCTTGTTTCGTTACTTGCATTTTGTCAGCAATTGGAACAACCAGAACCAGGTGGTGTAATAGGGGCGGGGGAGGGGGAGGGTCTATGACCTTGAGTGTCCCCGGGCCTGGCTCGGGTTGTGTAAGAGGGGTTGGGGAGGGGAGGGGGGGGTTGTGTAAGAGGGGTTGGGGAGGGGAGGGGGAGGGTCTGTAACCTTGAGTGTCCCCGGGCCTGGCTGTGAGAGTGATTCATGGTTTTTTGTTTACATTCTACTACCCTTCCTTCCGAGAAAAAGACCCTACGGTTTCAAAAACATTGACTTACAGTATAAAAACATTGAGTTGTGTTGCTAATTAGGGCACTATAATGTCTCTGCTGTCTGCTTATGTTGCCAAATTAGCATTTAACTTTCTTTTCTCTTGATTTAATATAATTTTCTATATATTAAGAGTTCCTTTTTGGGTACCTAATAATTGTGATATCGTTTGACTTGAGTTTATGGATTTTTAATTCTTTTCATTTATTAGCTAAAATCAGTTGTTTTAGGATCTCTTGCAATACCTATAACTGTGCCTATAACTGTGTATCTATAACTGTGTACCTATGACATGATATGCAATTTTTACAGTCTTTACTATAACTATACCATAAACAATGTATGTGTGCTATTTTTACTGTTTTAGAGTTTTATAGTAAATTAGTTTACACAAATCTTTTCTTCAATGAGTTCTCCACTTGTCATGTTGCTTAGTCTATTACTATTTTAGGCCCTATAAAAAATAATTCCTATGTAAAGCTGTAGGCCTACTAATGCCAATAATAGATAATTCGTTATTTATGATGATGTAACTAATAATGCTATTGTAAGTGTGAGGTTTTTGTACTTAGGAGGTTAGGAGGCAGGGAATGAATGATTCATATTGCATGGTGGAAACATAGAATTTTTATTTTCTTCTTGCTTGCAGTCTTGAAGCCAGTCCACAGGCCCTAAACTTGTGATAAGGTTAATTGATTTGTTTATGATCCTTTTATATTAAGTTCCATTACAAACTTGTTGTAATATAGCTGTTTAGATATTTCAACAGTTATGAAAATGGGAAAGAATGGCTTGATAAAAAAAATTATTTTCTTCTTTCTTGCAGTTGAGGCAACTTCTAAGCTGTAAATAAGTTATGAACATGAAATAATATACATAAATACATTTTTTCCCAAATGTTATTTTCAAGTAATATTAAAAACACAGATAGGAGTTAAAAAAATATAAAAAATCCGGTAATTAATAATTTTTGGCCCGAAACCCGAGGACCAAAATTATCGGCCCGACCCGAGCTGACCCAAACCAAAAAAGTCTGACCGCAGACCCCTATTATTTATGTGTGTGTATAAAATGTCACTGACACTTTTGTAAGGAAGAAGCATAAACAAACTATTTAAAGGAATAAAAGTCCAAAACTCCCAACATTTTTTGTATATGCCAGTAGTCTAATCTGTCTCTCACCCGCCGAGATACTAATCACTAGGCTAGCACACCCTAACGTATGTTAGTAATTTATGCTAGATTAGAGATTCTCTAGGAAAATCTTCAATCTCTTCTACTGACACTGAGAACAATTTTGAGGGAAAGAGTAGGCTAGTTGAATTATTATTGATCTGCTATCTTAACAAAATTGTTAAATTTTACCTTGCAGGTTTTTGACCACATGCTCAAGAGGATGAGTTACCGTAGACAGAAGAGGTGGTGGAACGCCTACATGCTGTTTTACACTCGGCTTGATGTCGAAGAGAGTGTTCTAGTCAAAGGAATTAATCAGCTCTCTCTTTGTAAGCTGCTCATTTCTATGTTTGTGTTCTTTTAATAAAATAGTTAATCATTCTAGGAAACTATATTGTTAACAGTTATATCGTAATATACTAAGTTTATTGGTTAAAAATTTTATTTGTGCTCGTTAAAAGGGATATTTTAAAAAGTCTTGTAGTTTATAATACGGAGGATTGATGATTTGCTATTTTCTTGGCCAAACATGGTTAAGTGAAATTCCAACAAAATTAAACTCACATATTCAACCAGGTTTTGTTAGTTTGATATCTTGAGAATTTAAAAACAGTTTTTGTGTACTGTTTTAGACTTGCTGCGGGATAACAAGTTAAATTGTCACAAGAGTTGTCTTAATCTTAGATGGTATCATGAACTTTCGGGGATGGAAAGCTCATTAAGCCCACTCTGTGGCATTTATTGGCTCTCTTTAGTCTTGTGTTTTTAAATTTGTCATAAAACAGAGAGTTCTCTAGAGGCTACAGTCTCACTTCATTGAGTAGCTTCGTAACAATTAATTGAATTCATAGTTAAATCTTGGTTCAGTGTGCAAAATCCTTTAAGGCTAGTCAACATTTTTGTTAAAAAAAATTACAGCAAGATTCTGTTTTTGTTAGCAATATTCTCTTCAAACATCCTTGGAGCTCTTTAATAATTGTAATAATTTTTGTAATAATTTTAATAATTGAGCTCTTTAATTTTACAATTGAGTAGGACCCTCTTCTTCTACCATAATAATTTTTTGCATATTTGAACAGCTGACACCAAGTTGGGTGTGATGAAGATGCCGGCTGCCATAGAACGGAGTGTGAGGCGGCAAAACATCAAGTTCATGCACAATCGCAACCAGTTCTCTGTGGAGTACTTCCAGTTCATCCGCAAACTGGCGTCGTGCAACATCCCTCCTCCCAACAGGCAACACAATGCGGATAAGTTTGTGAGTAACTACATTAGTTACTACAACTGTAGATGTACAGAAAGAAAAAAAATATACTATTGAATTTTATTTAGAGGACAACATATCTTATTTAAGACACTGACAGAAATAAAGTTTTTTACTAAAATAGTCCCATACTTCCACGCAGCTTGCTTAAAAGCAGGTGCTAAAGCACCTGTGACATCAAAGCTGACTGTGTCAACTAATTGTGTAAATTAAAAAATTAGGTTTTTGGTGGTACTCATTGAAAATTGATTGTTAGCTTATGTATTTATCAATTTAGCACTTTGAACTTTTCTGAATGATTGATTCTAACTCTTTTAACTTGTTACAAGTTAATAATACAGTTTGTTTTTTGGTGGTTCAGAGTCAAGAGGCTGAAGAGTTGTCTATGCTGAGTGTTCAGCTGGCCAGCAAGTTCCTGTTCCACACGGGGTTCCATACCAAGAAGACGCTGAGGGGGAATGCAACGGACTGGTACGATGTGCTCAACTACCATTTGCGCTCGTTCAAGTCTGTTCGCTCGTGGTTTGCCCACAACGCCCTCTTCAAACACTCCCACAGGTCAGTTTAGATAAGTTGTAAACGTATGGCGTGTATTATTCTTACAGGCAGAGTGAAACATAAAAAGTGCATTGGTAGTGCAGTGTAACTTAACAACTAGTTGGCTGTATTGCTGTGGATTAGTGAGTCCACTTTGGGTAGCAACAACGACAAAAGAATTGTAATTAATTAACTTAATAACATTCTACTTACAGTTTTAAAGGCACCAAATGTTTTGAGTTTACAACATGTAGTTATTTTCTAGGACTTTCAGTAGCCCCTACTGTTAAACATGGTTCTTCAGTGTAGAGTAAACAGAAATTGCTACTACTCCACATTCATTAAATGCTCTATTTCAATAACATTTTATAAACTAGAATATTCAATACCCTTTGCTAAAAATAAACTCTTATTTTTAATCTCTAATCCACTTACCGGGCCACTAATCTAGTTTCATAGTTATGATTTAATTTAATGTTGAAGGAACACAAATAGCTTACCTGAATATTATAAACTTCTGTGAGAAACATTTTTATCAATTGATCTGATTGTGCAGGTTTTGTGAGTACTTACTGAGCTGTCCAAGCGCAGAAGTAAGGTCAGCGTTCATGAAAATCATCGTTCACCTGGCACACTTCTCCCTACAAGATGGCCCATGCCCTCCACCTATGCTCAATGCTCCTAGTAAGTGTTTTGTCCAACATTTAGAATAGAATATTCACCCCTCTAGCCCAAAAATCAAGAGTCCCTTGTTTTAGGTTACCACATAAATTATATATATAGGCCCTGTGACAAACGAAACTCACAGTTTATTCACCCCAATAGGCAATGATTGAGCATTCACAAACTGTGTTCTGTTGGTTCTCCTATGGTAATTATGTTGTGAGAAGAACATGATCACGTGATAATGTTGTTGTTACCACAGGATCAATATGTCTATTTACAGTTATAAAAATACTTTGTTTTTAGTTTTTGATACAATTTTACTGCATTTCTAGCTAATCCAAACAATGTTATAATCCGAACAGGATCTGGTCCCTATTAGTTGAGAATAGCATTACTGGTGTGTATCAGGTAGTAAATGTAGTTGTCTGTTTGGCAGCAATACTGCTGGACCGCAAGGCCACGATGAGTGATCATCTGTTGATGGCAGTCATGTCCCTGCTACACAAGGAGGTGTCTGAGCATGGAAGGCACTTACCTCACTACTTCTCTCTGTTCCACACCTACGCTTGTCTTGGCATCGCAGAGAGGACACAGCTGCTCAAGGTTGGTGAAGGAAAAATTGGAAGACATTGGGAAAATAAATATACACGGCAATTATTTACATTATCATGTTCCCAAATAAATATTGGAGATCTGGAAGGTGTATTCATTTGAGCATCACCATTCACAAAAAAAAACTAAATATAGGCCTAACATTAAAAAAAATATGAACTTAAAAAAAACTACTTCAACATTTTGCAAATGTGATTTTTTCAGCTTATTCTTTTAAAGCAAGATGAACATGGTATGTGAGGGTGACATATAGATACCGTGAAGGTTTTGCATAATTACAATTTGAGGACATAAAATACAATACTGTTTTACAACTTAACTAACATGCACAACATATTACAGCTAAACGTGCCGTCGACGTTCATGTTAGTAGCACTAGACGAAGGCCCAGGACCCATCATCAAGTACCAGTACCCTGAGTTGACCAAGCTGCACATGGTGGTGTCTCTGTTGATAAGATGCTGTGACGTCTCCTCCCGCATGCAGTCCTCACAAGCGGTAATACACAACACGCAAACATTAGAGATTAGTCAGTCGGTAGTGTGACAAACACTGATTCCATGGCATCCTGGTGGCATCGGTTTACTCTTGTACTGTACTAGCTCAACGATTGCTTTGCTGCATATTTTCCACTCACAGGTCTGAGGCCTATGTGGACAGGAAAATGTAATCCATCCTCTATAAAAATTCGTTAATAAAACTTTCAATAGCAATACATATTTTTGAAGCCTCTTGAATTTTGTCTTTGCATGCAGAACGGAATTGTGGTGAAAAGCCACTCATTTTACTCTCATTTTGATCGCTAGCTTTTACACACAATTCGCTTGCAGAAATGTTTGCTTGCCAATCGCAATCTCTTTTTATCTGAAAGGAGTAGCCTACCGCTTTAAACGAATTAATTGGTAAAAGTATGCGTTCTTTCTTCTGTGTTAGTTAACGTAAGAGTCAATTTTGTTTAAACAAAAGAGACACAAAGGATGTGTTATCTAGAGGAATATGCTAAATGATCAGGCTCGATGACTGTTAATGCCATTAAATATTAAATAGATGGTCATAGGCTACCATAAAGATAATAATATTCTATTTTAAGTTCAATAATATTTAATAAATTGTTTTCAGAACACTATGCCACTAACAAACCCCTACAAGGACCCTTCATGCCCTGACTACATAATGCCTATCCAGCAACCTGCAGCTGACATACTGTTCAACAGATCCAGGTAAAGTAGGTCTCTTAATAGTTTGATTTTGCCCCTAGCTGTTCAGGGAAGGAAAAATACATTAAAAAAATATTTCTATATCAAATTCATTACTACTCGTCTAACACAACTTTGTTGTGCATTATCTAAATCTTCTGTAAAATAAACCACCTAGTTAGAATTCATGAACATCTCTTGCAGTTATGTGGACATTATCGTCTTCCGCGATCGCGGCAAAATTTTGTTATCTCCTGCAGCTGTGTAGGCATCATCATCGACTCTCGCGGTCATGGAAACGTCATCGTTGTCTTTCGTGATCGCGACAAAATCACAAACATCTCCCGTGGTAGTGTAGACATCATCACCGTTTTCCGTGGCAAGATTCTAATTTTCTCCCGCAGCCAAGAAGACATCATTATCGTCTTCACGGTCATGGCAAAATTCTGGTCTTTTAAGCGGTCGTTTGGACATAGTTATCTTCTCCCACGGTCGTGCAGACATCATCATTCTCGATCTTCTTCTCCCTCGATCGCTGCAAATTCTAATCATCTACCTAAGCCGTGTAGACATCATCCACTCTTGCCGTCCCGCAAACAGCCTCGTCGTCTTGCGTGATCGTGTTAAAATTCTGAAAATATCCCGCGGTCCTGTAGGCATTGTCATTGTCATCCGCTCCCTTATTTGCGGAAACATCATTGTCGTCTTGCACGATCACGGCAAAATCATGAATATCTGAGATTGTGTTGACATTATTGTCTCCTTCGCGGCAAAATTCTGATTACCTCCTGCGGCCGTGTAGACATCATCGTCTCCCGTCTGCATAGTTGTCTTGCGCTCGAACGGAAAATTACTGCTATTGCTTCCACGATCATCGCAGATGTGTCGGGTATCTGAATCAACTTATTGGCGAACGATTCTCTCTCAATACTAATACCAATGTCCAAGTATGATTGGTATCGAGAATCGACGTTTCCCTAAAAATAATATAAACCAATACTAGAAATTTTCCAATTTTCGTACAATAATATTTAATTACAGTTTATTACTACTTCCTCAGATTGACGGTACATTTTTTACTAAGCTATTGTGTATTTGAAACATGAAGGTGTAAAGGTTGTTGTTTTTTATAGTTACATCAAGAAGGTGATAGAGGACGCAGCGCTGATGGATGAAGGGTTGAAGCTGCTTCAGTTTTGTTGCTGGGAGAATCCTCACCTTTCACGCATCTGTCTCAGTGAGCTACTGTGGCAGATAGCATATGCGTACTGTCACGAGCTGCGCCACTACATGGACCTGCTGCTGGGCATGTTGCTCATGGAAGACTCTTGGCAGTCACATCGGATACACAACGCCCTTAAAGGTAAGCTGACTTATAGAGTGTATAATAGAGTGGACAAGAAAACAGGGAAAACTGGGAAATGTACGTGAAATGATGACCGGGGTGAAATTAATGTATTAGACTTAAATTTTGTATAGGGCAGGGAAATTTTAACTTTATAGGCCCTAGGCCTAATATTAGGGCGTAATGATTGGAAATATTCAATTTAAATCACAGTTTTTCTCATTTTTTTTTCATTATAAGTTAAAACCATATTAAACTATCACAATCATGGATGTTGCCGCACTAGCTAGAAACACTTCACTTCTGTTGCCTTATGTTTTAATCGTATTAAACCTATCCTGGATTTTGCCGCAATGATGTGAGATGCTCACAACGTAGCTGCTATTCTGGGGTTGCCACGAGCGCAAATAATGATCACGGCACTGCTGCAGACACGGGAAATCATCAAACAATTTTGAGATAGTTGAAAAATAGGATCAGAGATGTACATCATGAACATCTCTTGCAGTCATGTAGACATTATTGTCTTAAAATCGTCTCCAATCGCGGCAAAATGCTGTTATCTTCTGCAGCCGTGTAGGCATCATCATCGACTCTTGCGGTCACGGAAAGGTCGTTGTCTTGCGTGATCGTGGCAAAATCACGAACATCTCTCGCCGTAGTGTAGACATCATCACCGTTTTCCGCGAACGAGGCAAGATTCGGAACCATGAGAAATCATAACGGATATTACCAAGATCAAGGAAAATCATCGCATATTTTGCGGCAATCACAAGATGTGATCACCAATGCGAGCTATTAACAGGGAATTCGCCACAATCGTGTGAGTTGCTCACAACTTCGCTGTGTTTCTTGTGATCACATTTGAGATACTCAGTTTTAGGATTTGGTTTCCAGTTTTTAAATTCCAGAATTTAATAATACCTGTGGTTACCGTACTTAAAACCGAAACCAAAAACCAATATAAAATCTGAAATATTCTATGCATAAGAATGTAAACATTAATGAATTTTTGTTTGTTTGTACCTGTATCCAATCTAAGAACTTAAAGATGCATGTTAAATAGTTTTTATTTGTTTATGATTTGATTGGTACATTTAAACCATTTAATATGTTTAAGACATTTCTTCTAAATGTAACTAAGCCTAATCACTAACTAATAACTAATCCTAATAACTAATAACTAATCAATAACTAATCCTAACAGATCATGTAATGGCCTTTTATAATTCTATATAGTCCGCAGATTCGTAACAGTTTGATATTTGTCTCGTAGGTATGGTAGACGAGAGGGACGGACTGTTTGACATCATCCAGCGTGCCAAGAACCACTACCAGAAGCGAGCCTACCAGTGTATCAAGTGTCTAGTGACGTTGTTCACCAAGTGTCCGGCCGCTCACAATATGGTTACCTCAGTGCCAGAGTTACGCCGCAAGTGGCATGTCTCTGTAGAGTGGCTGCAGGACGAGTTAGAAAGGGTATGTGTCCATCACCTTAAGCCATCCATCCTCTCAATATAACTAATTACTCTATATAATAATATTTTGTAGTACCCGTGTAAACACCATATCACTCAAATAGAAAGTGTACCCTTCAGCATACAACATACGTATAAAACCCTCTATTTAATGAATATTCAGTCTTTTCGTTGGTAATTTATTACGCTTTAACAACGAATATCCAAAGTACAAAACCCCTTACATATACGAACAGAAAATAACCTCTATATATCGAAAATCCACGCTTCCAACCCCTTAAAGTACATTTCTTTCCATATTTAGCCGTCCGGATACAGACAGTAAAATTTACAATTCCTCTTTCCCTTGCTCGATTTCTGCAGTGGAGCATATCTATCACAGTGTTCCTATTAACACTTCATATCAAGTATGAAATGGGAACTAAATTGTTGTAGCAGAGGCCGTATGTAAGCAACAGCTACAACACTGCGTGGTCGCCTCCTGCACAGAGCAATGAGACGGCCAACGGTTACTTCCTAGAGCGCTCCAACAGTGCTCGCAAGACTCTGGAGCTGGCTTGTGAGTTGGTGCCTGAGGAAGTCACCAATCCACAGCAACTGGTTAGTGATCAAACTCGTCAATATAGGTACTACTTTAGCAAAACTACTAGGGTGTACTCTATGATGAAGACGAAACATTATAGCCTAGTTAAATTGACTGTACTATTCTTCTGAGATACGATTGCCAATTTTAGCATTGGCTTTGGACCACAGTGTTCATGTTCTTAAAAAGATTTTCCAGTTCACTTTTCAGAGTTATGTTACATGTCAGTGGTATAGTGAGATTAAAATGTTTGTTTCTTTTAATAGGAATTGACAGGATAATATTTACAATTCGGGACAAGACAGGATTTTGATTTCCTTCTGGTTATTCTGGACGGGAGTGTAACAGGATTCCTCTTTACCTGCAACTAGGAACTCTTTAGGTTTCTTTAACATGCTGTGTATGTGTGTGCAGGAGCCAGAGGTGGAAGTGGAGGACAACACAGAGGACCCTGAGAGTTGTCCTGAGGAGCCAGTCTCGCCTTCCGGGACAGACGGCCGCAGAGAGCACAGGAGAAGGAGGACATTCAACAAGGAGGGAAGGTTAGCACTAGCAGACTAACCTGACCCGCGCAATAACACACATACAATTTAGGAGGCGTTAAATAATATAAAAGTATTCAAAGTCTCATAATTTCCAAGAAATCTGAAAGTAATAAAAAAGTTTTATATTGTCACAAAAATATGTATTTAATTACTGCGGTGCACCAGCGTGGTATTGTTGATAGAAAACCATGAATGCTGGTTACTTATTAGACCATCTTCATACAGGGTGAGTTTTAATTGTACCCACCCCCCCCCCCAACTTTTTTCTACATTTTTTCAAATATCAATCCCAGACCACTTCCAAACATTGTTGGGTAGTAAGTACTTCATTTTGACAAGGTGGTGATTTCCGGCCGCCATCTTGGATCCGCCATATTGGATGCAAAATATTTTTTTCAAATATAAAGGTGGGGTTGTGACCCAATATTTCAAACTAGGTTTTTACCCTGATTACAATACCACAAACCGTTTTTAAAAATCTTGATTCATTCTCAAGTTATGAGGCCTTTTTAAAACTTTATTTTTAGCCCATTTTAACATTGTGCATTTACAAACTAAGACCATAATCTCAAAATAGTGCTAGATAAAGATAAGTATACACTACCAGTCATTGCCAACCTATTTCCACTTGATTATGAATGATGTATTTTTTTCGGCCGCCATCTTGGATCCGCCATTTTGAAATGGGATAAATTATTTTAAATATGAAGGGTGTGTTGTGACCCATCATTTTGAACTACTTTTTTAAGCTAAACTCAATGCCTTAATCCATTTTTTGTTATCAAGTTTTATTTATGAAACATTGCAATATTTTTGTTAAAAATGTTAATATTTCAAAATCAAAATATGAAATAAAAAATAGACCATGGAATTGAGTTCAGCTTAAAAAAGTAATCCAAAATGATGGGTCACAACACCCCTTTTATATTAAAAATATTTTTATCACATTTCAAAATGGCGGATCCAAGATGGCGGCCGAAAAAAATACATCATTCATAATCAAGTGGAAATAGGTTGGCAATGACTGGTAGTGTATACTTATCTTTATCTAGCACTATTTTGAGATTATGGTCTTAGTTTGTAAATGCACAATGTTAAAATGGGCTAAAAATAAAGTTTTAAAAAGGCCTCATAACTTGAGAATGAATCAAGATTTTTAAAAAAGGTTTGTGGTATTGTAATCAGGGTAAAAATCTAGTTTGAAATATTGGGTCACAACCCCACCTTTATATTTGAAAAAAATATTTTGCATCCAATATGGCGGATCCAAGATGGCGGCCGGAAATTACCACCTTGTCAAAATGAAGTACTTACTACCCAACAATGTTTGGAAGTGGTCTGGGATTGATATTTGAAAAAATGTAGAAAAAAGTTGGGGGGGGGGACAATTAAAACTCACCCTGTATAATGTCAATGTGTCAAAATTAAAAATATTTTTTTAATTCAAGCCTGAGAAGAAAATGATCTTAACTTTTCTGTATTGCAGACCCCTAATTTCAACCGAAGGAAATGTAATCTGTATTATTCAGTAACCAATACAGAAATGTTTTTAAGGATTTTGTAATAGCTTAAAGACGTTGTGACCTCACATACTTGTTTTGTTTTGTTGTACAACAGGAAGTATTACAACAAGTACATGACAGACGAGACAGGCGCTGTTAGCATACGAGAGGAGACTGAGCCACTGACCACGGTAGTGTCAGACGTGGCTAACTGTGAACAAAAGTTTAACTGAGTGGTGAGTAGTCAAACTACACATTCAAATCATAAGATACCCTCTCAACTGTTAGTGGGAGAATGTTGGTGTATACTCTGTTCCACCGTACACTACGGTGTGCCCATAAGCCAAGTACTGCAAGTAGAAGTTTCAGCAAAACTAGCCATCCTAAAATTATTAGAACCTGCAAAACGCTCCTTATGGTTCACACTATTCATGTAAATATTGATTTACAGACATGAATAAAGATTTGGAAAAAAAACCTGACAATGATCTCCAGTAGTGTACTGGCAAAGTGTATACTGTGTGTACTGTGTGTGTGACTGTGTACTGTGTGTGTGACTGAAAATGACATTTTCAGGCCATCTCCTAGACCAATTCTTGTAAATATTTTTTACTTTGTTGACAAAATTCTGTTCTACAGAATAAGTTATTTTTCATATTTAGGCTCCGTTTTATTCTTCAGTGACTTGTTTTCATATTGATGTTCTTTGGTCCAGTCTTGAATATTAAAATGGTAAAAGATTACCTGTTTCCGTCTGTGATCCTAAATTTATTGTATTGAGCAACCGGTTTCAAGGTTAAAACCTCATCATCAGGGCCTTAATGTCACTCTTGCGAGATCATCGAGTACCACACAAAGACACTAACATTTAAATAAATAAAACAAGAGACATATTGACAGACGATTAACATATATTCGGGAACTAGTTCTACACACGACGCGGCATGGGCGGACGTTTTGTCATGACTGACAAACAATCATGCAAACAACAATCAGGCAAAGACACAATAGATCAAAAAGTCGTTTACGTGTTCATGTTACCGGTTTTGTGTTTGAAATTGTGACATTCTCTAAAAAATAATTTCAGACTTTAGAATGCCATGACTTCTTAAGTGCAAAATATTTGTATGTTTTTGGCTTTTATTTTTATTTAACGTCATTTACAGAATTCATTGATAATTCATTAGCATAATTAATAGTTACATTAGTTACTATTTTTAATGCATTTAAAAAAAAAATTTTCACACGATGTTAAAAATGTCCATCATTGCGGACCATAATACACATCAGCTGGAGGATTTAAGTAAGTTTGACCACGTGACTCGTGAGTTGAGATGTGATAAGTTTGTTTCTTGTTGCAGGACGAGCAAGACACAGAAGCCAGTGATTGTGTACAGACTCACTTGTAAACTACTGTACTATCATTGTTATCATATTCTTTATTGCCTTTGTTCGATGGTGCCCACTGACAACGGTTTCTTTTGTAAACATATATATAATATATATATATTGAGAATCGCCTCGTTTATAAATATTTATATAGTTTTTATTATTTAAAGCTATCACTCCTAGCATATTTATTATGCCCACTATTATTATTATAGACTACCTTGTGTGTTTGTTTTCCTTTTTTTGGAATTGTCTTTCAACACGTATTAATGAGAGATTTTTTTAACAAAGCTAGATGAATATTTATATGATGAAAGCCTTTTTGTATGCCTAGCGAATGAGAATGTAAATTGTCGGATAGTAGGCTAAGAATATATTAATGACTACGGCATCACTGTACAATAAATTGTATTCGTTTTTATTTCTATTTTGTACTTTTATTGTCGATCGATAAATATTGTAAATTTTTAGGTGCCTGTGATAGTACGAGGTGACGATTTTGTTGATTTTAATTCTGTACATTCTAGCTTTGATACACTTAGCTTTGATATCCGATGCCACCAAATGTTAGGACTATTATTGTTTTGTTATGACGAACGTAAGACAGTTAATGTCTGGGTATTAAAATACTGTGTAAAGTTATTGAAACATTCATAATAAATTAAGGTACATATTTTGTTTTATCATTTCTCACTCGAGTTTTACTATTCCCTTTCCTCCTCAATATAAATATTTACGAGCTTTTGTCCCGTCCTACAAACGGGAATCGAGTAGTCAATTAACACATAATATAATTCAGAATAGCTAGTTTACACGTATAAAGACAAATTCTGGCAGTTTGAAAGACAAAATATCTTGTAAACAAAAATTTCACAAGACCAACTATTTCTTTCATCCGATTATAGCCTATACAATATGCATATTAAATCCGATGATTTTATAACAAAACAGCAATTGTGTTGATCTGAAAAGACTTGAAGTGAGATTGGTGGCTGATTCACACACTGGTTTTGAGTACAGTAGCTACATACCACCTTCCATTGCACACTATCACTTACGGTACCTTATCTTACCTCCCTAGCCACTGACACCTTAAGAGGATTCTGGCCTTCTATTCTCTTCTATCCCCTGCCTCTTTTAATGTAGGTCCTAGTCTGGAGATGTCTTTCATGACTTAGCGTTTCCACTTCATTCTCAGTCTTTCAAGAGGTCATCTACCTTGTGGCACTCCTTGGAATACACTTTTAAAAGTTGATGTATCTTCTCTCCTCTACACATTGCCTGCCCATCCGAGCCTTTTACTTTTGGAAAGTACCCCTATATCATTGGGTGATTATACTATACATTTATCTGAGGTCTCTGTTTTTTTTTTTTTTTTTTTTTTTTGTATCTCAATCTCCGTTATCTTAAAATGGCCTGTTTATTTTCTCTGCACTCTATTCTCAAACCCAGAAATAAGGTTATTCGGTTCTAACGCAGATCCTTTATGGGTAGGGAAAAAACTACATTGTAAAGTGAAGTAGTATTTGGAGAGGTGTAGTGGTTAGAGCGCAGGACTTCAGTCGGGTTCGATCCCCGCCCAGTCGCATTTTTTTTTTTTTTTTTTGTCCTAGGACGCTAGGCACAAGCCCGGAATTGTTTTTCACATTACTTCTGGCTAGACCTAGGGGTTACG
Organism: Macrosteles quadrilineatus; assembly: GCF_028750875.1. Taxonomy (NCBI): domain Eukaryota; kingdom Metazoa; phylum Arthropoda; class Insecta; order Hemiptera; family Cicadellidae; genus Macrosteles; species Macrosteles quadrilineatus. The sequence goes on from NW_026542597.1 coordinate 1,652,020, forward strand.
GCAATATCACTTGATAAAATCCATTGGTGATTTGGCGGGGTTTGAACCCGGGACCCCAGGAACCAGAGTCCCGCTCTCTAACCACTAGACCAGCTCGCTCCCCTACCAATGGATTTTATCTAAGTGATAATGCCGCAACCCCTAGGTCTAGCCTGAAGTAATGTGAAAAACAATCCCAGGCTCGTGCCTAGCGTCCTAGGACAAAAAATAGTATTTAGGCAAACACCGGGGATAGATATTTTTGTAAACATATACTTTAACACTTTAAAAACTCAAGGCAACTAAAAAAAAGTTAACTTAGTAAACAAATAACTTGTAACATAAACATTTCAATGACAGTTTGAAACTAGCACTGAAACGGCTGTAAATTGTTAGCGTCGCGAGTACAGCTCAGGGCATTATTTCGTTGAATCTCACCTGCGAGCGCTAGTGTGCTTATAGCGGCACTTGTCGCTTTCGGCCGTCAGTGGCATGGTAGCTCAGTTGGCTGAGGCATTGTACTGACGAGTGTTTGAGTGTTGTAACATTGAGGTCTTTTGTCATGCGCAAGTTTGAATACTGTGTATGTGCAATCCTTATTAAGCTAATGTGTGGCTTAGCTAGTGGGAGAGGCTTGGGTGGAAGTTGACGGCGTTATTGAGTTTATTAAGGGTTGCACACAACACCTGTTTTTTTTTTTTTTTTTACACTAGTTTAAAGGAGGAAGACACAGATTTTTGGTTTTATTTTGGTTAAATATTGACATATTATGGTGTTGAAATAAATATATTATTGAAGAAATAATTGATAATAACCTGAAAAAATTATTAATAGAGAAAAAAAATAGGAAAAAAGGGCTTAAGCATTTGGATAGATTTAACGGTAGGCTTTACACTATACCGAGATCAAGGCTAATGAAAAAGAGGTTGCCGAAGACGTGTGTATGACGTCACCCACAGACCCGGACAGTGCTGCTTTTAATTTATACAGCTGACACCTTTACTAAAGTACTTTAATAAAGTGATTGAATGCCTCGTAAGCGTTGTTCTGACATAGTCTGTATCAATAGCCAAATAAAAACTCATGAATTTTAAATTTTATTTTTTTTAACTTTAGACTGTCTCCATGTATTCATGGAGACAGTCTAAAATATTCTATCATAGATTCCCTAAGGTAAGCACGAAGAACTATGCAAACGAGTGAGTAAATAATTTGGTCCTCGTTATTCCGTGATTAGTTCGACAAATTTTACTGTCGATGATTACAAGCTAGATTTAAAAACTGAACTGAACTGATTTAGTCCTAGATATAAGGGTTCTTTTATTAAGCTTGGTGTATTTTTATCTGTCAAAACTTGTCTATAAATATTAAGATTGAGGAATTTAAAAAATACTAGGAAAGACAAAACAAGAAAAGGTTCAACTATGACTTTTGGATACCTAAACACAAACAGGGCGGAAATGTGACGGTATTCTCGCCGATCTGATCGCTGCTCTGCGTTTTATTTCTGCCATTGGATGAGAAATAGGTCTGTGATTGAATATAAAATCGGTTAACCGAAAGGCCGATCGGCGACCGCCGATGTTGCCGTAGTCGCGGCAGACGATCACCACTGTCGCCGATAAAAGGTCTTGCCGCTTTCAAAAGAGACGATTACCGAACTCGTGGAGACTGCAACTCAAGAGATTGCCCATGCAATGGAATTAATAGGACACGCAAGTATTTAATTATTATTATAAATTAATTCAAATATATCACAGATTTTGAAGTCACAAAGTGACACTGGCTGCTAGTTTTACATTATTTAAACTTTGGTTGCTTTATATGAAACATTGAGTTCATGAGTTGTACATGAAACTTAATACAAACGGATATTTTGTCCTAAAGTAAGACTTTGTTGTAGTGAAATTAGTTTCTCTTCTGTATTCCCTTTGTAGGTCAATATCAGTGTTTGGTTTAGTGCAATATATCAATTATCAATTATTTAAGACTAGCAATAGAGAATGTGGTTAAATACAACGGTCTTTAGGAAAGTAATGGTTATGAAATTCGCTTACACCTGTTTACTCACTAATAGTTGTTGGTACAGATTAAAGCATAGCTTTAGAAACACACATAACATAAGGAACACACTTAACCACAAATGCAAATTGTGATCAACAACATGTAAACAAAGAAATACCAATGAATCCTGAAAATCAATGAAACCTCATAACAATACTGTACAACAATCAGCTGTTAAATTAATAAAACATGTTTCATATAATCAGAAGATACATTCCGTCTTCGACTATTTGATACCTGCAAACCCTCTATTGCCATAAATCTTTTAAAAAACTTTCATAATTATTTTCAAATCTACATGGATAAAGATTTCCATTGACCTATTAATTAATAAAATCAGCCCAGTCCAACCTCTAGATTTTGTTTTACAAAGCTGAATAAAAATGTCTCTAATTCAGAATGATCTAACTATTAATTTGGAGTTTGCTTAGCTTATTTACAAATAACTAATGGTGTAAATCGACCAAAGTGGAAGGTGACATTCTGAAAGAGAATACAGTTTCCTGAAAATGAGTACTACCGTATTTATTTTTTGAATATAGGCCTACTCAATAAAGGAAGCGTAAAGTTGGCTACAATTAGAAACTTGAATAAAACAATTTTTAATGTATTATTGTTTTTTTTTACTTTTTTACTACAAATGTTTATTAAAATCAAACTTATATAATTATTTGCAAATCCACACAATTAGGCTTTTTAACAACCCTACAATTGACAAAATTTATCCAGTAGAACTGTAGATTTATTTTTACAAAGTTTAACAAAATTATCTCTAACTCAGTAATCGAACAAAGTGGAAGGTGCTCTGAGCAAGGGTCATTGGATGCTGCAGCACTAAAAGCAGACTTTGCTTGTAGGGGTGTATGGGAGGTTCAGACGGAAGCATTATTCGATGTACGTGTTGTTGACACTGATGCTCCATCATACTTGAACCTCCCATACGAAAAAGTTTTGGAGAATGCAGAAAGAGAGAAGAAGAGAAAATACTTAACAATAACAGAAACAAGAAATGCTTCTTTCACCCCACTAGTCACGTCTGTGGACGGAATGCTAGGCAAAAACTTTCAGACCTTGCTCAGAGCAATGGCAGAACGCCTAACAGAAAAATGGAAGAAACCTTACATTTTAGTGGTGAACTGGATAAGGGTAACAACAACCATCTGTGCGACATTAAGGGCCAGCAGCACGTGTCTAAGGAGGACAAGGAAGAAGTGGAGGATCCTTAGAGAGTTTGAAGATGAGGCTGGAGTACCAGCTTTTTATTAATTTAAATAGCAAATGTTTGATTATTTTTCCATGTCCAAATTGTACTATTACTTATTATATTAAAGTGTTTTGTGTGGATATTTTCTAGTATTAAATATTTTTTACAAAAACATTTTCAGCCCTTAAAAGTAGAACTTATAAAACTGGATCATGAACTTTGGCTGTTGTTTAGTATTTAATAATACTTAAGATCTAAGGACATTAATAGTCTTTTATAAACTGAGCAAACCCAATTATTGTAACTTAAAACCAACTTGAGGTAAAAACTATATAAAAACAACATAAACAGATTAAAATCTTGATTTTTTTAACAACCTTAACTACTGTACTAGCCCACTACCTATAGTGTGTTAAGTTGTCCACCTTACAAGTGAGAACATTTCAACAGCATATGGCTTCAGGCTAGCTTTGTGTTTACGCTGATATTAAGCCATTATTGACATCTTGCCGTGGGCTACTATGAGTCTTCCTCTTATGTCATAACATTCTGTTTACTACATATTTTCTAATTCCTATTCTGGGAAACCGTCTGGAAACCAGAAAACAACTTTCACCCTTGAATTCCATTGTGTCTATTTGTAAATTCCTTCCTTCACCTTTCCTTCCAAACATTGTCTCAGTTTCATTTATTTTAATCATCTTTTTATTTCCCCCCTTATTTTTAGGTAAAAAACACATTAATAATGGATTCATAAAAAGCTAAATATACTGGAGAAATTGAAAAATATTACAAGATGTACATTGTACCTTACATTTACATTTGACTTAACTTTAAATGTTTAGATTAATTCCAGAATAGATAGTATTGAAAAACTACATTTGCCAAAGCGCTATTACCCTCTTTCTTGTCCTCGCGCATCTTGTTAGTTCTAATGCAATTCACATTTTTTGCTGTCACCATCAATGACTCAATCTTTACTTGGCCAAATTGGTTTTAAGTGTTTTCAGTTCCCCGTCTTCAGGTGTTTCTATAACCACTCTTCATGACCCTAGTGAATCGATTATGAAGTTTAGACTGGCAATCTACTAGCAAATTAATCTTAAGGCAAATGATTGGTCTCCTGACAATATGCCTGGTATTTGAACCTTTTACGCAATATTATCTCTAGGTTTCAATATTTTTTGTCATAGTATTTCAGGGAGGTAATAACAAGTCATTTGATTTTTATATTTTTATTAAAAGCTTAAACAAAGAAACGTATAGTTGGCAGGTGTCAAGCTTATCTAATAAATTTAACTTAATTGAGAGATAATCTTGAGATCTTCCAACTTGGTTGCCTTATAAATACAGTTTTGATTTCTCTACCTAATCAGTAAAATAAATACAATACATATGATACATATTGAATGATTAATTGAGCACATTTTTATGGTAACTCGTACTTCTGACCTGAAATTGATTTTGAAGTACTTTATAAACTTATTGTACAATAGGCCGAACACATAAAGGTGTTCTCATTTCTGTGTTTAGTAGGCCTAATCAGAAAAAATCTCAAATTTTATACAAATTCGTCAGTTTATGATGCTTAAGTTTTTGCTTGAAATTAATTATTGTTACCAAATCATTTATTAAGTCACAAAGTGTTGTAGAAGAGGGAAATTTAAATAAACCTTACAAGGCTTTTTGAGGAAAAATGTTTACAGAATTAAAAAACATCAGCATTACTCTTGTGGAAACAATATGGCAAAGGAAAAAGTAACAAATTATTCAGTTGGAAATTGTTGTTAAGTTTAGAAGCGCAGGTTGAGGTTGGGGTTGTTGTGTTCAATCCAGCGTAGCAACATCTCGTTATCTTCGCACACGAAGGGTTTGCGGTGATGACATGCGACGTCGTGCCAGTGTATTCCGTCTCCGTAGAAGTTGTTGAGCAGAGCCAGACAATTCTCTGCGGCTCCGTTCTGAAGTTCCTCTCGGTTGTCAGGCTGTGGTCGGCCGATTCTGTCAACAAAAACCGTTTCTGAATCCAACATATTGACATTTGTTGGGTTAAATTTCTTATTAACCCCCAAAAAATTCAAATAGAGTTTCCTAAAGAAATATGTTGGTTTTGAATGGTACTTTTAGTATTCACGACAAGGACTTGTTGAGGCTGATGACTGATTCATTCCAGCATCCTAGATCAGATTATATTTACAGTACTCTGACACACCAAGGAGAAGAAGAGTGAGAGATGAGTTAATGCAAATGGCTAAAACAACAGATCAGTTTTGTTCTTTAGCAAGGACAATTAAAAGCCTTTTTCAAAAGACCAAAGATGAAGGACAGTAAGATTCAGTGTTTCAAGCTGTCAGAAACTTTATCAGGATTAAACATGTGACCTTTGATTACCAGGCGAGCACTGCATAGGTAGGTAGTTTGAATGCTAAATGCTACCCTACTATGTGGTTTACTGTACATGACCACATTAAACCCTCGGCCCACTCACCCGCCAGATTCGCTCCAGTCGTTCTGCAGACGGTTGGTGGTGGGGGGAAGCTTCTGCAGTTCGGACGTCCAGAACCATCCGTTAACACTCTTGGGCTGCAAGTCAGCTCGGTCGCATCCCTTGAAGTCACAGAGACGACCCGAAGTCCAAATGTACCTCACCTTATCTGCAAGTCAACAGGTGATATCGTAAACTTTGTATAGGTATTGATTTAACAAAATCGGTTGCAGAAAAACATAGGAATAGAAGGGGTTTGAAATGTTGAACGATTGTACATGGTTTAAGTTGTTGTTGATGTTGTAATGTTATCTGAACAGTAAAGTATCATTACTGTATCATAATTTTTTTACATGTAGTACAGAAACTAAAACCAGGACCAAAGTTGCGATGGAGAGAACAATTACAGAAGGATCTACACCGAATGGGTGCCTCCCTGGACTCCGCAGCAGATCGGCTGCAGTGGAGACAACTTGTTGACGAGGCCAAAAACCTTCTTTGGTTTGAGTGGCCAAGGAGGTAAGGTAAGGTAAGTACAGAAACTATGTACTATTTCATTAGGATAAGGATAGTGTAATTTTCCACCTTTATTTGTTTGCAAAAAATCCTAATAAAATTTGCAATGAATTTTCATCAGTAAAATGATTTGATCTAGCATTGTTCACTGAATAACTCTTCCAAGTGCATTCAGTAAAGTTTTTGGGTAATCAGATTATTAAAAAATCACTATATATCAATCTCATAAAGTAAAACCTCACTCACACTTATAGCAATAGATCTTTTCACTTTGTTGGTATTTCTGCTAATCACACAATATCCATACTCTAAGACAGCCCTGGGTAATATAGAAATCCCCCAAATATTCTAATAAGTTCTATGATTCTTTCAGGGTAATGTATATAATAAATTTCTGGGCAAAAGTTATTTAATTATTACGGTTTAGAAAATTTAAGAACCACGATTATTTAAAGAATATGTCTAGTTCTATACCTTGTACAAGATGTCTCTTTATCCATTCATTCTCCTCAGACGTCTGCAGACTGACAGCGTCCATGCACCTGGCTCGACACCAGTTACGCACACCAAGCCAGTCCTCTTCTTGGCGAGCCGTGGACGGGTCCTTCCATGAGAAGAAGTACCCTTTACCGTTTAACTTCTCGTGGATTTTTCCTAGTTAAAATAGTTCATGTAAATAAAATTACTGCACTTAAAAAGCTAAATGTATAGCATTGACAATATAAAATCATTATGACAGTATGAAGAGGTACTGGAGGTGCAATAAACTTGACATAAATAGAATAAATATTGCAAAATAAAGAGTTTTACAATAAATTGAAACCCTTAATTTCTTACCTTTTCAAAGATATCATCATGAAAAACTATGCTGATCACAGCAATGATTATAAAAAGACAACACAAGGTTTTTTTTCTTTTTATTTGTCAAACACTGTAGAACCTGCCAGAAATATAGGAAAAGTTGTGGTTTACATCCAAATATAATTGGCAACACTGTCAATATCAACTTGATGGCCACCTTTTGATCATGAAGATTCTTTCTCCCCAACTATACTCAATGCAAAAAAAAACTGGCGGGTGAAGGTAATGTGTAATAGGCCAGCTGGTATTAATCAACTGCCTGATCTATTTGAGTTGACTAGGACCTTCTTGGGTTGAAAATTCTGTCAGTGACAGTGAAATATTCTAACTGTTTTGTATGGTGTAAAGTATTTTATATTTTCTGTTTCCCCTGCTGGAATGGACGGGATGGATTCAGATAACCTTCTATTATCACTAAAATTATTGTAAAAAGATGTTACTGTACTCACTCTGTGCACAGAGTTGTGCTTGTGGACCTTCGAGCCAACGACCTCCCGGGAACTGAGCCATGGCGGCAGCTGCCAATAGCAGCGTCAATGTCACACTCCACATCTGCCAATCATGTAAACCACACGTTATTATACATTCCACATTATGTCATTGTCTTATAGATATTACAGTAGACATTCCATCTGTATAAGGCAGTTCTACCAACTCAGAGAGGCTACAGTGTAGAATTTTATTTACTCCTCAGTTTTTGATGCTGTAATAGTTGACGTGACACCAAAGATGCTATATGACTTACAATAAGTTGTGTTTTTACTTTGGTTTGTTTAATCATAGCCTCCTCAATACTAGGCCGTGGGGTTGGTTTGTAGCAACGCCACAACGGAATGCCTATCGCCATGGTATTAACATGAATAACATAAATGTTAACATAAACATATGCTCCATTATAAACCAGTGCGACAGCTGGTTCGGTTTGCCAGTACAGCAGGGTTTTAACTTTTCCCTCACCACAGGCCTCGTACTAGAGGAGGCTATGGTTAAATGCAAACATTATTTTTGTGAAACAAAAAAACATAAATTACTATTTTACTCGAGACGTTAGTCGTCATACTGGAGGTTCTAAAGACTTAAATGCTCCTTCAGCTAGATTAAGCATTTTTAAATAGCCACAAGTATCAGCAGATGAAGTTTTTTAAAATTGTCTGTTAATTTCCATAACTTAGATCTGAAAAGCTTGAAAACTCACTTGCCGATTTTTAAAATTGAACTGCCTTGACACCCTTCATTTTCAACTATAGGCGAGGATCTACAGTACTTACGTAGTTGCCATATAAGGTGTTACAAGTATTTATTTTATGCTGAACATGTTTCAAGATAAGCAACGTGCAATGTAATTTTTAATTTAATTAGCGAATGCTGCTGAAGATGAACTGTCATCAGCAGTTTGAAACATTTGCAGTATGAAATAAATACTTCTGATGGCAACTACATAAGTAGATCTTCACTTATAATCACAGGTCAAGGTGGCTAATCATAAAAAACCTTTTACTCCACAGTGGAATATTTAAACAACAATTTTTTAGTGAATAAGAATAGTAGGTTAAAAACAATAAGCGTTTTACCATAGATAAAACATACTCCCTTAGTCCTACCTATTAAGTTTCCGGTTTTTATTTTAATGTATTTACTTGCGAGCTGTACGTTGTATTTGTTTTTTATAGTAATTCTTTTTAGATTAATACCATTCATTTGAATGGCGTTGATGTCTATTACTAAGGGTTCAATGACAATAAATATGATTATGTTCAGTTGGTTTTTCAATTCAACTCATTTACATCAGCACACTCTGTTGAGGGTTCAATTCAACTATGTTCGTTGTTTTTCTGGCTACAACATTATCGTGGGAATGGAATGCTTAGTTTGATCAATATTCTAAGTTTATACTAGTAATGTACTTAGAGTGCTTTATTTCTGGAATATTAGGTACCAGGATTGAGATATAACCTTATTTTCTCTATCATCCACCTTCCTGCCTTTCTTCCCCTCACTGAGACAAATTATTCTCAATACAATAAAAATAATCGAAAAATAATGAATATATAAACAACATACAGGATCTTCTTTAGACATTTCTCTTTAAAATCAATAGACAACATTTTCTATTATCGAGGTCCTCAAACACTGTTAAAGCAACCCCCTTAAATTAAGCCCTATATTTATTTATGTAATTTATCCTACCTTGCAGATTATATGTTGCTGACTACAAAAATACATCCACAGTCAAATAAAATCCAATATAATTCAACTCAAAGAGTCTTTTGTTTGTAGCATACACATACATACATACATAAATAGTGTCAAATACAGACGTTGAAAAATTATAAACAAAGGTTTCTTAGAATTAACCTTACTTCCTATAACTCATGGAAAGAATAAATAGGTTTGTTAATGAAGCTAGCTTTGTTAATAAAGTACTGCTTTAATTTAATTTAGAATTTTTTACTTGATACCTCATCTGGGAGCAAATGTTTTACACAGGTTATTTACCAAATTAAATCAAAACTTTTAGAACTAAAATTACCGGTAAATGGTTATCTGATAGATAAAGCCAAATATGTCATTCCAAGTCCCGTAACGAATTTGAACCAACTCTACAATTACTATATAGTATCTTGCACCTGCACACTCTATTTTGTTTTATTATTTCTATGTCAATCCTTTTTAAAAGGAAACATTAACATTGACTTACGTCTACTCTTCTATTTTTTATATGTGACTTTTCAAATACATGGTAAATAAATTTAACAAATTATATTTTAATTTGTTTTAATAGGTACCACTGTTACTTTTCAAAGCTGTGCATTTTTAAACAGATTTATATTTGGAAAAAAATTCTCCAAATAAACTATGTTTTAATGTCTGTTCACAAGATTTAGGGAGTTTAAGGGGAAGGATTCCTGGTTCCCCTCCACTTTTTCTTAGCTCAATCAAAAATATATATCAGCTGTTGGCTGTTGTTTCAAAGAGAAAGTGAGGTGAAGGGGATCGTTTCCACTCAAACCACCTAAATTTTGTGAACTGTATTAATATTAAATGTGCATGATTTTAAATTATTTTTATTTGTCTAGTTTTTTACTAAAACTACTTAGAGAAGTATATCAAGATTTAAAAAAGATAAGTAATTAGATTATACAAGATAAACGATTACTCACCCTGAACAAGTATCACAACAACTGACCGCCTCTTCAGGAACTTCCTCTTATTTATGGTGGCTAGAGGTATTTACTAATAATCTATTTTTGTAGACACATTTCCACTAGCTGGCCTTGGGGAAAGTGTAGATAAGAGAGTGCTCTACCTAGTACAGGGTTGTGTCCTACCCCTAGATTAGATAACTGGCACTCTCATATGTCTGGAGTGAATCTTGACAGCTGTCATGATCAGCTGATGAGTAAAAAACAATGTCTTTTAAAGTGGTGGAATAAGGTAAACATAAAGGTAAAACAGAATATCCTATCCTATACTGAGCAATGTTTACTTGTATGTATGTGTTGCCTTGAGTATGCTTGCTTGCTTGCTCAAAGATCAAAGATCTCAAAAACGGCTTGACGATTTCCTTCGATGTTGTAAATAATTTATTTCTGGCCTGAAAATGTGTTTAATACAGTTAAAACTGCCAACAAAAAATAACATGGGAATTTTAGATTTACAACTTTTTGAATTTTCTCCGTAACCAATGTTGTAAAAAAACACTTTGATATACTAAATCACTTGTTTTTCTAATCTCTTTAAAATGGTCTAGAGGGAAATTGGAAAATTTTGCGTTTTGAGGCTCAAAATGAGAAAAATCTATTTTTACCCCATAAAACCCCGATTCCATGGTCCAATTATGCTGGTTCGTGAACTCATCCATGTTTATACCCACTTACACCTTCCAACCAAATTTCATCAAAACGGACAAAAAATGCACAAGTTATCGCGTTTACGGACACATATATAAATCTATATATATATGTACATATAACATTTTAAAAGGATGGCTTTTTGGCCTCTGGCGACATCAAAGTGAAAAAGTTAATCGGTCCCGGGCATAGGTCTTACCGTGCCACATACGGTAATAGCTACTTCCCAATAGAGTATTCGATAAAAACATCAGTTTTGTTACTATGCAAAGATTACACTGAAGATTACTCGATATAGGAGAAAATAGTTCTGATTAAATAATGATTATTTTACTTGGCTCTCTCCAACCATAACTTAATCCCCGAAGTACTGGAGCAAACTTAAGTTTATAAGTAAATTAAATATTTATATTTATTTTTTGTAGGTTAGCATTTTAAAAAAAATTCAATCAACTGGTTTAATTTAAACAAACTGTCAAAACAATATTTATGCAAGTATAGGCAATTAAAAATGAGTGTTTTTTTCGGAGCAGCTGAAGGGGGCCTCTTGGAATGAAGCAAGATGAAACAATGACGTCATCACACCGGCAGTTACTGTCATGATCTTTCCTAACTAACCAAACTTGCTGATAATGACAAAATCGAATGAAGGTTAAATTCTGTTCATAAAATAAAACTAAATGCCTCAAATTCTAACAAAAGATTTACAGATAAGAAGAAATGGCATTCTAAGCAAAATCTTTGATAAAAAGAAAAAGTTAAGTGTCACCGATGGAATTCCATCTAGATATCTCTTGCACATCAGCCGAGTACTTTATCCACTACGCCATGAACACCCATGGCTGTCCATCACACGCCAGCAAGGAAAGAAGAAGATGAATTTGATTACACGAGTCGCGAGAAACAATGACGTCATCATCTTCATTCAGAGAGGCTTCCTTCAGCCGCTTTCGTGTTCTTTTTAGCATCGACAGTAAAACAAATTAATGTGTTGTGGACTGCCAGGTTAAAATTTCCGTCATGATAAATTGAAATTCCACTGAAACTTAAATAATGAAAGCCAAAATTAGTTATAAATAAAACGTGAGTTTCCTTTATATTGCTCTTTATGGAAATAGACTATACCGAGCCATGGCTCGGTCCCCCGGTACTTTTAAGATGAATACCACTTTTATGTTTTTACAGTATACATGTTAATGAACAGAAAATATTTAAAATTAACATGAAATTTTATAAGATAAAATTAAATTGTTAAAACTACATAACTATTCATATTTTAACTCGTAATGTGTAAGTAAGAAGCGACAAAAAGCTACCCACAGATCATCCACTCCATTCTACGCTCCTGCAATCTCCTTTTTAACTAAAATTATATATAGACTACTCAAAGAAAGTCACTTTAAATGAAATTTGTGTGGGTTTTGAAAGGGTAGAGACAATTAGATTACAAAGAGACAAATGAAATGGGTTGCTAATGTTAGATTTACCGAATAGGTCATGATAGGTATCTTTTTAAATTCTTCAGAGAACTCTTTGTAAAGTCTCCTTCAAAATTCATTCCTGTCTTAAAGTAGTTATTTGTCTTTAATATGTTCCCAAAACCTATCCTGGGTATTCAAAGGAAATGTATTGTAAATATTTATGATTAAGGCAGTTATTTTTTCATGATATCTTTTGCCTCTCTGTTATACAATTCACTCTGAATGAGTCATTCTGGTTTTTCATCTGCTTATTAACCAATTCAAATGTGATGATTGAATGGAATTCCCTTATGAAGATTTAGTGTTATATAATGGTGTTGAAAGTGGAGGTTTCAATAAAAATCACACAAATGATTTTGTAAATTTAAAAACATGAATTCATTAATTGAATGACAAATGCAAGTTATAGATTTTGTTTCAAACAATGTTTCAACAATATAAAAATTATTATCCTATTTGTAGTATTAAAATTAATTGAATATTTCAAAGTTCTTGAAGGTATTACAGTTATTGATTTAAAATATATTTTTGAAAAACACGAAATGGCGGCTCTGTGAGTAACCATTGACTTACAGACGATTTAAATGTGATATTTACATTAGTTATGGACTTAGAAATAATAGCTTTAAAGGTTGGCTTGGGAGTTACGGAACACCCTGTATGCGATACGCTCAAACATCGAATTCAGTCTATGACTAGTCTAAATTCGTGACCCACTTCGCGATGTGGAAAGTGTCAAATTCCCACGTCGCAGAGTGAGCATTTTATTCGGACATCGGCCGAAGTGAAATGCCCAGACTACCTTGTGGGTAAACTGATTTACTCAAATGCCGAAAAAATTGAGGTTTTTGAATGCCGAATAGCCTGTAAACTGTCGCATACACAAAAATCTACATCCACCTGAAATCTACAATCACTAAGTAAAGTAAAATAAAATTAATGTTTGTAATCTATATATTTAATTCCGTAAGCGAATCGGTTTCCACAAAATATCTCGAACTAGGTAAAAGGTTATAAAAGGGCTGTGTTAGTTAGTTAATTAATGTTGTAAACTTATTGTACTAATAATAACATAACTAATAATAACATATATCACATGTATAGGATTCACTTTAAAGATTAAGGTCCAAGGATGGTGGGAAAAACATCAGAAGTGTTAAAAGTTACCCCTGCTCTGCCCCACAGGCCGTCAAAGATCCCGTCATTTTACCGAGTCATGTAAGTACTGCTACAGTGTTTCTATAAGCTGTTTTAAACATACCAGCTGATGTAAACATTGCGTATTTGTATGTTTATTGATATTAGTGTTCTGTTTTTAGGTTAGAATGGTTATGCAGTTTTGAAATGTATCATGTTGGGGGGAAACCGCTACTAAATGTGTTAAAAAGTGTTCATTATTTTTTTAAATTTGTATACATATAACTATAAAGCATCAATTGCTGATATGGTCCCCTAGTTAAATTTATTTACTTAGTACAAGTATATAACAAACATTTAAGACAAATATGGGTAACACCAATTTACCGAATAGGAAAAATGATAAAAAAAGGCCCATTAGGAATACCCAGACATTGAAATAATGTTTTTCCCCTATATAAGAGCAATTTAAAACAGCGGCTATTACTCAGTTCTTGTTACAATTGTATTTTTGTTCTTTTAAACAATAACTGCTAAAGCTCTACGAACTAGTCGTCCCCTGTCAACATCAGCAATACTGACCAACTTTTAGTCTCCAGTCCTGGACTGAAACTGGGGCTAACTTTCTTTTCGTGTTCCTTAACACTATTTTCTGCCTCGATTTTTAAGGAATTTCACAGTTTTCCCGTGTGTATCATAATAGCAGATTGTCTTGAGCAAAAAGCAGTGATCAAATAACGTGTCTAACCGCTCTCTTAGGTCTTTCATTATAGGATGTCCAGTGAAAACGAAAATTCGGCGTATGTGCAAACTAGAAATGCCACAACCCAGTTAGAGGAATCACTTTTGCTCACATCGAGTTGTGGGCATTTTAGATTGTTGCTCAATTGCCAAAGTACGTTTTGACTTCGGCAATTGAGTAAATCAGTTTACCCACAACACGGTCTGGGCATTTCGCTTTGGCCGATTTCTAATTACTCTCTCCGAGTTGTGGGTATTTCACACTGTCCACATCTCGAATTGGTTACAATATCGGACATATGTCCGAATTCTGAGTCTGAGGTAACATATACTACACCTGGAGGGGAAAAGGGCAGCCAAAGTATTACGATCATTCATCTCAACCACTTTACCTCAATTCCATCCTTTAACATAAGTGACTGAAAAGAGAACGTAAAAACTGCGCCCTAAAAACAATTCAAAGCTTTAATCACTTAATTTGTACTACAGTGTCAATGTTGCTCAAAATTGAACACGTAATAACACGATAGCGCTATCATGACACGGCACGGCAGCGGTTGTCATGATAGCGCTATCGTGTTATTACGTGTTTAAATGTTTCGTGTTCCGTGTTTTGTTCTATGTGTAAATTATTTGATGTTTTTGACAAAAAGCTCTGACGATGTTGCAGTGCAACGAAACATGTAAGCTTTGAACAACATTAGTTGAAAAAGACACAATTTTGGACTACTGACAGGTAAGCCTATATAAGTCATTATTCGTAGTCCAGGGGCTATCAGAATGAATAATATAATAAATTCTTAACTCTTAAACGTGCAAGTAAAATGAAAAATAATATTTGTTTACAATAAAAACTTGTTTGACTACGATTGTCTCTCTTCAACACCATTACCGTATTACATTTCATCATGAAAAAAATTAAGGGTTCAAACTATTATTTTCAAAATAGTTTAAGGATATTTGGTAGGATCATAAAATTTACGTAACAATATGAGAAAATGAATATAGATATTACCGGTATGTCTGAAGTTTAAAGAGCTAGATATCAAAAACTTTTTTGTATAGGTACCCATTTCTATTTGGGGTCCACTAGACCCCCGTGCGCTCCAGAGTAAAAAAAAACAAGTGTGCGCTTAAGGTTTAAAAAAACATTATCTCTATTTTACTTTTAAGTTACTTGGTGGGCCAGGTGGGGGTAGGTGGGGGTCCATGACTTATCTATGTTTCCATAAGTTAGTTTGCAAATCGGTTCTTTCAACGATTGCTCTTCATAGGCTAATTAATTTAAATTTCTTATATCAGTGTGGCATATAAGTTATAATTTATTAAAATTTAGTAAATTCATTTAGGGAGGAAAAGTATTAAGATAGGCTACATATTATTTCAACAATGGTTAGTTGTATTCATTGTTGTTGTCTGAATGGCCGTTACATTCCATAAACAACTTAATTACATGTAAAAAAGCTATTATACAACTTAGAACTAAAAAAAAAGTTGAGTTGGAAACATGGTTTGGATCTTTGTTTGAAATTATATTTATTTGAACCAGATTTGAAAACTATAAAATTACATTTCAGCTGTCGGCGTCATATTTTTATTTTTATGCGTAAACTGCACAGTGCACAGGTTAGTTTGACCGACCGTCTCTAGGCGTAAGAAAATAGTTCCTTAATTAATTCATCCGAATTATTTAATATTAGTGTTTAACAATTGCATAGATAAACTAAATAGAACCTTAATTAATGTTAACGAAAATTAGCCTTTTTACAACAAAGAAGAACAATAAAAAGTATCAAACAAATACGACGTATTCATCCGCAACGAAACACTTCTGAAGGGAAGTGTACGTTTGAAGTGACAGTGTCAGTGTGAGAAATTTTGATGGTTACTGTATTCCATTTCTGTGAAATTGAAGGTTAAAGCAACCAGTGTAAACAAACAATGTTGAGGCTGTGAATTTGTAAATAAATATTATTATTAAAATGGACGCAAAACTTTGTCGGCTATGTGCTAACAAAAAAGAGTTGTTTGTTGGAATTTATGATGACGAAGGGCACAAACTTCGTATTGAATCTAAGATTGGCAAATGTCTTCAAATTGAGGTGAGATTTAAAAAATTTAAGGTTAGGTTAAACAGCAAACGTTCCAACTTATATTTTTTACCAGCTACAAACTTAGTACAGGCTAGCCTAGGCCTAAGTTTATACTAATAATGTAAATCAGTAACTTACTTACTGCACTCAAATTTGTACCACAATTCTTAGTTAGCCTAAATAAATTGAATGTCTGACTAAAATCCAGGAGTTCATTCAGGAAATAGGTTAAAGCTAGAAGACATGGGCATAATTTAACTTAAGTGCCTGTTGGGTTAAGTTTAGTCCAGCCAAATGCACTTGTGATCTAGCCTAGCCTAACTTAACTCTAAACCAGCCAACCTACCTTATCTACCAAGCTTCTGCTAAACGTTAGGCTAAGCTAGTATGATTTATTTTTACGCAGAGGATACGCGTCTGGCTACCGAAAGTGGATTAGGCATCCCGTAGTGATGTCACCGCTGGGTTGTGGGGGCCCGGAACACCATTATAATAGGGCCTACGTAGGCTTAGGTGCAGCAGTCAAGGTGTATTCCAGTTTATTAAAAGTAATGTCTCCAGTAGCCTCCTAGCAATTTTAAAATCTTCCCTTGTTTAACCAACCATTTCAACCTAGCTAAACACAAAATAGATTACTTAATGTAACTTAGCCCCCCATAATTAATGCAGCCGCGAATCTGCATAAACACATAACTTAAACCTGCCCTCCAAAACAAAACCAATGTTTAGGTTGGTATTGACTAATTTTTCCTAAGTTATTTCAAACAAATTTCTCCTACGGTACCTACCGTACCTAAGTTATTTCAAAGAAAGTTTTACTTTTTTTAAATATAGGCCTAACTTAGGCTATTGGAAATACAAAATTTAATTCCAGTTTTGCGCAAACAGAAACATCCAGTATTTGAATCTCGTCTCTCCATCAGTGTGTAGGCTTAACTGAAAAAGGTATAAATTTAAACTGAATTAGGTTGTATCTTTTCAGATGTATCCCGAAGATCCATTGCCTAAGATGGTATGTTTGGATTGCTGCTCCAGACTGGAAGACTGTTATCGATTTGTTGAGGATACTCACATGGCTCAGATGACACTCCATCGGCTCTTCCCCATCACCGAGGAAGTCTGTCAAACCTCGGAACTGAAGGAGGAAGATAGCCTTGTAGAGCTACTTCCCCTTCCAGCTCCAACCAATCAGGCGCTTGCTACACATCACGTCACTGTATCTGTTCCTGTTCCGGTATGGAATAGCTAGGCCTACTAATTTTGTTGTGTTCAAGATGATAACCAAATCTTTTCATAGTGAAGTCTAATTTAGTATTAGGCGATTTATCATTCTAGTAACTGTAAGTTAAAATGTTCTAGGTCCGAAGCTTGTTTGCATGTCATGGGATATAGGCCCTGAGAGATATTTGTACTCCCCTCCACCCTTTCTTGCCGGAGAATTGTTCTCTTCCTTGGGCCCCCAAACAAACCTAAATCCATTTGCGCCCCTGGGTACATGTAAGCCTACTAAAGCAAAACTTAGGCCGATGTTAAGGTCGGAGCCTGAAAGGGGGGGGGAGATAGTGGTGGTCATAGGCCTCTCTAAGAAGAACCTAAGTTCAGTACCTATGATATGTAAGGTTTTAGGAAAAAAATAAGCTTAATATCTTTTAATAGTTTTTAAAGATTCAGACTACCAAATACCCTATTATAAAGTGTTTAACATTAGCCTAAGTTATATTATTTTGTTGAGGTAGACCTTTAAACCTTTTTGTGTGAACCCAAACGCATGCACACACCGTGACACTGATTCATAAATGTATAGTTTTTTGTGTTTTATGTATATATTCGTCAATGCGTGTTCTGTCTCTCTTCAATATTAAATTTTGTATATGAGGAATCGTAGAAAATGATACTGTAATACTTGAAGCTGTAGCAGTGTTGCTAAAAGACATACCGGTAGGCCTAGCTTTGAATTTTGGCGATTCATTATAAGCAGATAGGGGCAGATAGGGCACCGCTGATATCAGTGCACATGAATGACAAAATAAGTCAGATAAGATGTTTCAAGACATTGTGGTGGTCAAGGGTAGTGGTTATGCTAATCAGAAAATAATGAGCCCATGAATTCCTCTTGAGGTCAACATCAATAACCAAATACTACAATATATATTAGTATTTTACTCTAATGGATATTGCAAGGTAAGGGATAACTTATAATAGATTTATTGTGTAGGAAATAAGTGCTGTGAGTGAAGAGGTAGAAGAAAAGGTGGATGGATTAGAAGATGATATAGAAGAGGAGGAAGAGGAAGATGACGACGAAGAGGAAGTAGATTCAGGAGATCTATCTCAGGATGGCCTCGACCAGGTTATGGAGGAAATGGTAGAAGTCCCCAATGATGAGAATGAACCAGGTACCAGTATTTCACTTTAACATTCTGTTTGTGCAATTTGTAGATTATTAGTCTTATGTTCATTGTTCCCATAAGTCATAGTTGTTTGTAACAGTGTGGAATAGTAATAAGAATTCAGCTACACAAGCCGCCACACTCGACCCACATCCCACTTAATCTAAGCTAATCCCTCACTTAAACATGCCTTAAAGTATGTCCTTGCTGTAAGTGACAACTGACAAGTATTGAAAAGTGTAAGGGAGGTCTATAAATGTTCTAAAGCCCTCTAAAGACGATAAAGATAAAAATAATATAAAAAAGTTATAAAGATTTAATTAAGCGGAGCGAAGCGATGATCTTTGAAATAGACTTCAATGCAAACTCTCTTATCATCTTGCAATGACGGCTGAACGTATTTCTACCAAACTTACCAAGGTTGTTACAACAATCAGTGAGAAGGTTTGTCTTAAGGAAAAAAATTTAATTTGATAATGCCCTTACATTTAAACTAACTTAGTTTTTAATTTTGAACATCAGGCTTATAGATATGTAATTATTCCAGTTTTCTCAAATGTCTTCACTATGTTGTGAATTGCTCGCTCAGTAGGTCAGTTTGACCATACTTTTTTTATCAAATTTTGGTATGGATTTTGTAATGAATTTATTTTTGTGCAACAACTGAACAATTTTAACATGTTAAACGATCCATTTCATAAATGAGTTTGTTATACACTTAAGTTTTATGTAGGGTAAAAACCGATCGGTAGGGCCTACTGATGAGCAGAAGTTCATTTGCCAGTGTTGTCAAAATAGGAATCTGAAAATGGTTCACCGTTATTACTAGCACTGAAGCAAACCAGATCGGATGTCATTCCAGTCCATGACCAAAAGTAATGATAGTAGCCATTCATAGCTCATTGTGATTGAGCACCAAGTAAAAAAAACGGTATCAGCATTCTGACTCATACTTTCTCTTATAAGTTTGTCAACAACCTTTATCATGTGTAAGCGGTGAGAGTAAATATACGGAAATGGGATTTGTACAATTTTGTTCGGAATTTAAAGGACTATAACATACTAAATTTTTATCAAAATCGTTCGGGCCAGTTTTGTGAAAATCCGATTTTTATGTTATTTTATGGGGTTTTATGGGAAAATTCCCATTAAATTAAATTTTTTAAAAATGAAAAACTATCAAAACTTTACGGACCATAACATACTATGTTAAATTAAAACCGGATTTTTTTCTAAAATCCTATTTTTTGTTATTTAATGGGGTTTTTATGGAAAAATAACATAATTTACCATAACTTTTGAACCGTAATTTTTACAGAAATGAGATTTGTACCATTTTGTTCAGAATATAAAGCACTATAACATACCAAATTTTTATCAAAATCGTTTGGGCCATTTTCGAGAAAATCTGATTTTTTCAGTTTTTTATGGGTTTTTATGGGAAAATCCCCATTAAAAATCAAAATTTCAAAAAGATGAAAAAAACGCCTGGAGATAGCCTACCATGGATTGATTAAAACCTACATACCAAATTTCATCGAAATCGGACCACAGGTGTAGTCCCTAGCTCTGTACACATCCAGACACACAGACACACACACAGACATCACTTCGAAAACCACTTTTTTGGGTCCAGGGGGACCCAAATGAATATATCCACTCAAAACTCAAACTCAAAAATTTTGACGAAAACAATACTTTCTCCATATACCGGTACTATGGTATAGGGGGAGAAATTAAAAAATTCAGCTAAGCTTTTATTTATGCGATCTAAAAAAACGTCTGCAGGTATTACGTGATTGAAATATGTCAGCTGTCTCCATAATCGCAGAAACAGTTAAGGTCTCTGCAACTTAACTGATATTCACCTTACAGCTGCCTAGGTTTGTTATAGCCAATATTATGCTTGACCCAATATTATGTTATACTAGACACTAAGGTATGATTTGGGCTGTAAATAAATAATAAATGTTATAATAAACACATCAAATCAAAGTACATTTGCAAGTTCATGAAAATAATACAGTAGAACTTTGATAAGAAGACTCTCGTGGGGATGATCAAATATGTCTTGCTATCAAGGTTGACTTCTTATTGAGGTTTGCAATAATATGCATTTAAGGCCAATATAAAATCAAGGGTATTGGAAAATTACACTTGTTATCAAGGGCCACTTGTTATTGAGGGTCTTCTTATCGAGGTTCCACTGTATTGTCAATAATATTAGTTTGGTTTTTTCTGATAAGAAAAACTATTAGTGACAGGTAAGGAAAAACAAAATTAAATAAATCTTTCACACCTGATCATAACCTAGTTTGTGTAGAAAAACATTTTTGGTAGGAACCCAATAAATTTTGTAAAACTAGGTTACGACAAGATGTTGTACATTCTCTCTGTGAAATGTAGTTTTACAATATAAGTTAAGAAATATATAACAGCCACAATTAAATCTAATATAAGTTAGCCTAATTGGGTATTTCACTCCAAAATTGTTGTCTAAATTAGGATCCCCGAAACTTATTATTTAAAAAAATCTGTTGTGTTTTTCCGTATCTTTAAGACCTGAATAATTTACATTTTTGTAATAAAAAATAATCCAGCAAATTTTATTATTCAATACATTTCTAACACCAAGCTGTCTTTTTTTACCTATAAATACCTTTTAGAAGGCAAAATTCTGTAATACCACTCAAAGTTTTCCTAACATTGTTGATTTATTGATGTTGAAATGACACCCTTTATTGATATGTTTCAGTAGGTAGCCATTCAGTTTTCCCAGCTTAAGCAATGTAGATGATAATCCTGACAACAATGTCCCTCGAGCTATGTAACTTTCACTCTTGCTGTTAGCTGATATAACTGTAGTCGCCTAATAGCTTTAGATGTGGCAATGTTGTAAAAACAATCACAAACCTTTGTTTCCTTGTGTGTCATATCACTGGTTCTCTCATTCTGTAAAATCAAAATTTATAGGAATCATATTAACACGTAGTCTACTCCAAGTTGGAACATTTTTACCAATTCTATTTGTGATTATTTAATTTAATGTGGTTAGTTCTGATTAGAGTAGGATTTATTGACACATATGAATGCAAGAACGACTGATTAATATGAATATAATATAATATAATATGAGTATTATGAATGGTGATAGTAGGCCTATAGGCTACTGTAACTTACTTTAGTGAAGGTTTACTGAAGTCGGTTTTGACGGTTTTGCACTACACGATGGCCAAATGAGACATTTTCATAATTATCTGTACACCATCACTTTACAGTAACAGTTATTTATTGGTACCCCCCTTTAAAATAAATTAAGCTAAATAATTGGGTCTTTTTCAGAAGATGGCCCCCACTATTTAAACTGTGGAAATCCCACAGTTTAGGTTAGGTGATTTTTGAGTGTTTTTATTACAAAATTTACCACTAGAGAGTAAACATGTAAAACATTTACCAGCTCTGGATTTTTCTAAACTTTTTAAGTTTCTTCAGAAGTTTTCTTTTATTGTCACTTGCAAAATTACATTGTCTTAGCTTTCTGTTTATTTGTTGATTTTGATATAGGTTCCTATCGTTAGATATCTTCTGTCAACGTCCTTATGTAAGTCACCATTTAATAAGTACAATTTATTGGTAATGGTAGTTACAGACAACGGCTCAAAACAAACAACACGTGATCATCCCCCCTCCCACACCCCCGCTTCCGAGCCAAAGTTGCGTCATAGATAACAACCGGGCTGAAATAGGATCCTAGCAGTCGAGTTAAACTGAAATGTCAAATTTAAAAATAGTTGATTAGCCTCTGGATTACTGTATTATACTTAAAATGGTTTTCAATACCTGCATATAGTAATCCTTGGTTGCTGCTTTTGGCAACTAGTTTAGGTTCTGCTGAACCATCATCAGGCCTCAAGGTGTCAGGTAATAACTTCTTTCGAAGGTCGTTAACATACAGAGTTCTATAAATAAAACTTATACGAAACACGATAACACGGAACGGACACACGTTTACAAAAAACACAAAGGGACATTGACATAATCAATCATGACCGGGTTGAGGGAAAGTCTAGACTGGTGGTCTATGATGTCTGTCTCTGTCTTCTTATCACCGGTGCGTGTTCATTCATTCATTGTTATTTATTGAACTCTGTATGTTAACGACCTTCGAATGAAGTGATTACCTGACACCTTGAGACCTCATGATGGTTCAGAAGAACCGAAACTAGTTGCCAAAAGCAGCAACAAAGGATTACTTTATGCAGGTATTGTAAACTATTTTAAGTGAAATGTCACAATCTTTTAAAGCCTATTATGGTATTACAAGAATGAAACAATTTTGTATTATAATCACTGAATGCTTGCTGATTATAAATACTATGTTATACATTTCTTTGCGTTAAAGAGAGTTTATTATTTAAACCATTATATGCAGACTTTGGTTTTAGTTAATCAATAACGATTTGCAACACTTTAAATGTTATTTGGCAACTTTAACCCTATTCAAAGAGAAGACAAAATTATATCTTCTCTGTGAACTATTACGAAATAATCCGTATTAAAACAGGAAAAATACCCCCGCCGCAGCAAACCTGCAGACTTGGCGAATTTCCATTTGCCTGATTGGATTTAAACTAAAATGTCTCCTTAAAAATATCACATTTATTCCCTATTTAAACAGAATTAGTTTAATGAGTACTTAGGTTTGCTGCAACAGGGAGGGTAAAAAAGTTTTTTTTATGTAAAATATTAAAAGGTACTGCGGTTTAGGAAGAAATTAATGTATTTTCTAAATTTGATCAAAATATATTCATAAACAAGCAAACTACAACAGTTGACTTATTCTCCATAAGAATAACATGGGAATTTTAAAATTACAATTTTTTTGAATTTTCTCAGTAACAATTAGGCGCATAATAACGCTTCTATATACTAAATTATTTGTTTTTTTAAGCTCTACAAAATGGTTTAAAAAGAAATTGTGAAATTTTGTGTTTTTAGGGTCAAAAATGGGAAAAACCTATTTTTACCCCATAAAACCCCCCATAAACCCCCGTTCCCATAGTCCGATCATGCTGGTTTGCGAACTCATTCAAGTTTATCCCGCCTTACACCTTCAAACCAAATTTTATCAAAATCGGACAAAAATTACTCAAGTTATCGTGCGGATGGACACACATATATATATATATATATATTAAGTCTTTATTTATAGACTTTGAAAATTGCCTTAGAGCCGAAACTATAGTCAGTAAATATTTTAATAAATAATTTTACTTGGGTACTAAGTTTATTAATGTTTAATCTTTATTTATATATAGTAGCCCTATTTTTCTATTTTTCATATATATATAGATATATAAAAATTTGAACGAATGGTGTTTTTGGCCTCTGGGGACATCAAAATGAAAATGTAAATCGGTCCCGGGCTTAGGTCTTACCATGAGACCTACGGTAATAGCTACTTCCCTATATGGAAATTCGCTAAAACTACTGAAGTCAACTGAACTTTTTCCTACTGAAATTTTCGCACATAAAAATATAAACACAGGAATAAAAATATCACCACTACTAACTATATTCATAAAACTACATTATTTTTTGGAGGGCAATGCGTGATTAATACATGGCAACTGATTCGACTCGCAGCGCGCGCTACGATCACGCGCTCATATAACTACCGGTACGCATATCTCAGGAAATAACGCGTCTAACAGTATGTATAAAAAAATTTAAATTTGAATATTTGTCTAAAACTTTCACGCTGGTCAGATGCTTCTAACCAAATAGTATGTGATTTGGTAGCCGATTAACTGTTTCATGTTTAGTTTTAAGAAAGGCCAAGTATAAAGAGTGATTTCACGGTTAAGTTTGTACAATTACTAACTATTTTTTCACAACACACATCGTCCACTTATAATTGATATCCATATCAAGTTTTATAATTTTTCCCAATTCTAACTGTTCAAAATGTTGATGTTGTTTGCGAGGCGGTTTGCCCCCAAGGTGATGTCACAACGTGTTGCGCAGAACGGTCTCTAACTCGTCCGGCTGAATAGCACACCTGTCTTACTTCCACCATGTGTCAATTGATCATCGTAATTATTATCCTTCACAGGATAATTACAATGATCAGTTAGTGAACATCAGATAGTTTAACCTTTTTTTGATTTGTGTGTCTGTTATGCATCTTATGTACTTCCCTTGCTTTCCATAACTCATTTTAAAATCAACTAGAGATAATAATGATTTAGCAAAAATATTATTGCCCTAGAGGTTAAATAAAATTAGGGATGGACGAGATTGGATTTTTAGTTCAAGACGAGATTTGTTATTTCTCATAAAATTTCGAGACAAGATCGAGACGGGATTTCCCTTCTCATACACAACGGGAAATGCACGTTCAAAATTTTTACCTGATTTTGTAACATTGTTAGATGACTGTTTAAATACAAAAATAATGATAATAGACAAGAATATTTACAATCTTTTATTAAAAAATATCAGCATAACATTTTTTTATTAATCACGCCTAATTTATTAAAAATGCCTACGATTAGGAAACATAGTGATATCACTATCAGTTAGGATAGAGTTCAACTTATCCTAAAACAAAATAAATCATAAAATAAAAGCAATATTAATTTTTATAAAATAGTTACTTGTTTTGACTTTTTGTAGTAATAAAAAATTCCTCACACTGCTTACACTTAACAAAACTTCTCAAATGTTATTAAAGTAATATTATTTAAATAATTAAAGTAATATTTACATTTAAAGAATTAATTAAATAAGAACGCCTTTGCAAAGGAAACGCAACTACAACACGCTCCTGTATTGCGGGTATTGCATTGACTTTCTGCAGGCGTTTTTAATTTTTTTTTTTTTTTTTTAATTCTCGTCTCGATAAAAATCTTGGCCAAAAAGAAATCTCGTCTCAAGTAACGAGACTTAAAATTTCCCGAAAATTTCCCGAAATTTCGAGACTTGACCATCCCTAAATAAAATAAATTATGAAATAAAATAATTTGGTATAAAATTGTAGGAGACAAAAATTAATCACGCAGTAAACATTGTCCTTGATTGCTAACTGTTTTGTTCTAGCATTTAAGTAAAATTGATTCTGTTAGCACATCTGATGTTAAAGAGCCTATACAAAATTTCAGGTAGTGGGACGAAGAGGAAGCGAAGTAAACTGAAAAAGGTAGAGGAACTTACAGACCAGGAGATAGAAGAGTTAATGGCTCAAGACAAGCAGTGGCAACAATATCCTTGGGTGTGTTCTCAGTGTTCTCAGGTAAGGTGTACCAAGCACCTAACAACCCGATTAAAGTTATACTTAGTCAAGTATACAGGGTGATTGATATAAGTGTGCCAGCCCTTTTATTCGAAAACCATAAGAGATATCAAAAAAAGTTAAATGGTAAGTGCCTTGGATTTTTTATTTTAAAAATTGTAGTCAAGTCGAAAAAAATATTTTAGCCGCTATTTTTCCAATATGGCCGCCAACTTTGATTTTTCTTATGGAACGCTCTGTATTTCATTATGTATTCCGGTAGACAATGTAATTTTAAGACAATTTTATTCTTGTGATTTTTTTCATAAACCTAACCGTTTCAAAGATAATAATGGTTAAAGTTGTGAAATTTCGAATAGTTTTTGAATAAAACAGCTGGCATGCTTGCTTAGGCCTTTATCGAAACTCTTTCTTATGCCGAATTTTTAAAACTTTAAACATTATTATCTTTGAAACGGTTAGGTTTATGAAAAGAATCACAAGAATAAAATCGTCTTAAAATTACATTTTCTACTGGAATACATCATAAAATACAGGAAGTTCCGTAAGAAATATCAAAGTTGGTGGCCATATTGTAAAAATGGCGGCTAAAATAATTTTTTTTGACTGGACTAACATTTTTAAAATAAAAAATCCAAGGCACTTACTATTTAACTTTTTTTGATATCTCTTATAGTTTTAGAATAAAACGGCTGGCACACTTATATCAATCACCCTGTATTTATTATGAACCAAGGTAAAGGAACTGTAATATTTTTTTTCACTGCTATACTACTTTATTTTGATTTTTAAGAGTCAGTAAATCAAAACTATTACAGGTTGCCCACTTACTTTATATAGACCTTAAAACCACGGATAAGTCTTTTTTCCAATTATAGATTGAGCTAGGAATTTTTACGGTTAAAAGCTTTAATATTAGGGATAAGCTGATTCCGATTCTCAATACATCTAAACTCACGGTTGATTAATATATAATTGTGATTCTGTGTGAATTTGATTTCAATACCAAATCCAAAATATTCCTTGATTGTGGTGAAATCGCATTTACCGCATTTGCTGTATATAGAAGTTCCCCATGCGATAACGGAAACTTTGACACATTGTGAATTTTTAATGAATCAAACATGGCAGACAACTTCTGCAATCGATGAATCCCAAGATTCCCGCCCTAAAAATACCAATATTATTAAAATGTCCTAAAAAAAATTTCCTCAACATCCCTGTTTGAAAAGTCATTTTGAATCCGAAATGTATTTTGAACTCAGGACAGAGCAAAATTTTGTTCCCTCCTCAAATTTGGAACAGAAATTTAACAAGACTTGTCTTTCTGTGAAACAATAAATTTTTAATTTGATTAAAAATATTGAATAACAATTAATTATTTCAATTTGCTATGATGACAAACAGAGTACATTTTTGGTCTTTATTTTACTGTTGTATGCCATCATGAACAGTAATTCGTGGACGTGACACTATTGCTATTATCTCCTGCGATAGCAGCAACATCGTCATTGCCACCTGCCAGAGCATTAAAATCGTAAACATCTCCCATTACCAGAGCGAGAACACCATATTCTCCTGCAATAGGGGCGAAATCATAATCATCTTCTGTAATTGCGGTTACATTATCAACATAATTTGCAGTCACAGGGACACTATCGTCAGTCATCACCCTTCTTAGCAGCGAAATAACAAACAATTTTGTACGATTGAGGAGATAACACTGTCTTTTCTCGCAATAGCGGTGAAATTGTGGAGACATAATTATCAATGTGGTCTTGGTTTTTCTTCTACACCCACACAAAATTATACAAATCTATACTCCGCGCCAAAGCTGGTGGCGGCTGAGGGATTAGGACGGCCAGGTCGGTGAGCTGGTCAGACCTATGTAGTCCTACCTGGCCGTCCTAATCCCTCAGCCGCCACCAGCTTTGGCGCGGAGTATAGACTGTAGACCATGAATTTATTAATCAAGTTTTAGTAAGGACCTCATATTTGATTATATTACTTCAGGCTTTCTTCTATCACAAACCATACCAGAGCCAACTGATGTATTGTGTATTGACCTTGCAGGATGTATCAAGTGTCCAGGAGCTGAGAGAACATTACGAGCTAGTCCACAAGCAGCCTCCACACTACGTGTGTGCACAGTGCTCCAAGGATCATACACAGTTTCAAGCTTTCTTCCAACACATCAAACGCCATCGTAGCCTTCTAAAATACAGGTATGCACACTTGTATACAGTACAACCAACCAATGAGTTATGTACGACAAATTATAGGATTCATTTACAATATTCAGCCTATCACCTAATTTTACAGGTTTAATTCATTTTATGGACCAAGGGTCATTGCTAGCATCAAGAAACTGTACTGTACTTCAGTGAACGTCTTTTTCACACTTTTCTTGTGATCTGCACATGTGATTTGGTGTGTTGTACATTAATGATGGTTTCATCTGTTGTTTGGCAGCTGTGAGGAGTGTGGAAAGTGTTTCTCCAACAAGCGAGTGCTGGACTCTCACTCAGGATGTTCCAGCAACTCTCGTCCCTACACGTGCCAGGAGTGTGGGAAGGCGTTTAGGCATCAGAACGCATTGTACATCCACGCACGTTGCCATCTGCCTGAGGACGTCAAGAACAAATACCTCTGTGATCAGTGCAATAAGAGGTAAATAGTAAAGCAAGCTAGTTTTTTAATTTAACAATTAAATCACATCATCCTTTATAAGATACGTTGTTTAACAATGCATGTAAACGTAAATATTTACGTAACAGCCAATTTACCAATTTAGCCAATTCACTCTACTGTATGTAAAAAAATATCGATTGAAAAACAAACAATTAAGCGTAGTAAAAAAACCTCACTAGTCCGCTGCATTGTGATAGCTGAAAATTGTTGGAGTAAATCTGGTAAAAACCGCCGCTACAAGATACAGAAGATACGCCTGCAGCGCCCTCTACAGCTGCGCGTGCCGCTGGCACTGCTGCTCAACACATCCCCACCTAAAAGACGAGCAAGTGGCATGTCGGTCGGGTCAATTAACGACCAGTTGGTTTCTCGTATATAATAATTTAGTTTTACAGGCCGGTCAACTGGACTGACGATGAAATAACTTGTCGATGTACTGGTTTCCAGTATCTTATCTATTAAATTAAAAAAGACGGTCTAGTGGCCAAACGACCAAGTATCTTGTCGGTCAACTGGTGGCCCCCCGTAGGGTATAGTGACATCGAATATTGAATCTGTTAATATTCTTCTAGTATTTCAGTTTTGAATACAATATACTGATGGTACTGTTAATTTAACAGGTTCTCAACTAAGCCAAATCTAGTGACTCACAAACGTATCCACACGGGTATCAGGAACTTCACCTGTGACCAGTGTGGCAAAAGTTTCATACAGAAGGGCAACTTGGACGCTCATATGTTGACTCACTCTCAGGACAAACCCTTCACATGTCAACTCTGCAACAAGTCGTAAGTGGACCAGAGCTAACTGGTGTGGGGGGTAAATCATGAATACACGCAGTAATAGAAATGTGAAAAACAATAATATGAGGCATCAGCCAAGATGTCATAGAAATAAAAGGTTACCAACAATTGGAAGTAGTTTTAACAGGTAACAGATATCAAGTTACAAAGTTACGATATATACCTAGGCCTAGTTAAGGTGTGTAGAAAACAGGCAATTGTATCTGCATTTTAAAAGGATAAATGTCTGTAATGTGATTGGATTGTGAATTTTCTTTGGGCTAGGCGAATTAGGTTTTTTTTATTAATTCATTCACAGACTGCAATTTGTGTTCAACAGTAGTGTAGATTTTCTCTTCCATCATTAAGGGCTACTATAACTATACCTTCTGAAATAACACGAAGGTGGGGTACTGGCAATGTATTCTAACCTTATAAGAAGTGCAATGACTTTGTAAAAAAAAAAAATCAGTCCATTTAAGTGGGAATATTTGAATTTCGGATACTTCCCGCTGCTGCATCTAGGTAGCGAAGGCGCTACTATCGGGAACGTGTAACCAAGTCAGCTGACTGAGCCAGAGAGAGTGAGACAAAGTATCGACCTAAAGAAGGGGCACTCTTATAGGGGTTACTCTTAGGGGCAGCCGAGCGAAGTTCGTTTTGGCAGCAAGATTCGATTCTGACTATTCTCCATAAGCATTTCGCTTCTTAAAAGATTTTTATTCATGGCTCTGGCTAGATTAGTGAGGGAAATAAAGAACATGTGTAAGAGTTTGATTAGAAATGAGTTTATTCCATTTTGAAAGGAGCTCTTTGGATACCTTAATTAACAGACAACCGTCGTACGAATTTATATAGCTTAAAAGCTGGTAATATAATATAAACAGAGTCTACTAAATTACTTACCAAATCCACAGACCTCCGAACACAATATATTAAAGTACCTACCTTTACGGTATGCTAATGTACTTGTGGGTAGTCGGGTGTAATAGTCTCCTTTATCCTGACTGATAAAATGTATTTTCACAAACAATTGCAGATTAGTAGGCCCTACTGTGTAAATACTTATACAATCTCTATGTTGCAGGTTTAAGACAGCCATGCAGCTGCGGAAGCATCACTCGGTACACACGGGCGCCAAGCCGCATCAGTGTGACGTTTGTGGGCGTTCCTTCAGAGAGCGAGGAACACTCAGGGAACACCTACGGATACATACTGGAGCTATGCCCTTTACCTGCGAGTACTGTGGCAAGGCGTTCCGCTTTAAGGGTATCCTTACGGTAAGTTGCAGGGGCTAGGAACACTGTTACTTAGTCTTAGCAAAACATTTAGGCCTAAACAAACTCAATTTAACAAAACCAATTTAAATTAGAAATTAGAAATTTGATTAATCCTAACCAAAGTGAGTAATTTCATATTTTAGTAGATTTGGTTTGATGAAAAATTGAAATTATATTTAAAAAATTCATTTTGTTGGCCAAGGTTGTAAATTGGATAAAATATTCTTTTTGTTGTTCCTTACAACGTATTCTTTCAAGAAATTTTGAGTTTCATTGAATGGAGTGTTTAGTAATGGGATGACCATTAAAGCCAACACTGGTACAAACAGATAAGAAAGCTCTATGAGTACAGCAGACAATTCTATATGATACTAAACAGAGCCAAATTAATTTCATTTATTTATTTTGTTGCCCATTATCTGGAACTGCATATGTGAGACAAAGCATGATAGATAATCATCCTTGTTTTAAGGTTACAACTTCAGGTTGGGAACCTCCTTTATTCTCACATTTGTCTCTCAACATGGGCCTTGTGCCTGATTGCAAAATGAGGGTCGAGCCGATAGAGTTCACAAATAGTACTGACAAATATTAGTGGCGGCAACTTACAAAATTGTTGGGCCACAGACCCACCTACACTACTGCAACAATATGTATATTGTCCACAGACACACAGAAGACAACACACTGGGGAGAGACCCTACTCCTGTCTGGAGTGTCAACACCACTTCACAAACTGGCCTAACTACAACAAGCACATGAAGCGGAGACACGGCATCAACACCAGCCGACAGTCCAGAACCAAGTCTCATCCCCCGGCGCCACTACCCCCAGCACCCCCGCCTACACTGGACCCTCTACCATTGTACGAGGAGTTCCCCGCCACCACCTACCATCCCCACAACACATTCAGTGGGGCCCCGTTGCAGCAGTACTTCTCCTTTACCCACCTAGACCCTTCCCTGGACATGATGCAGCATAGGTAGCAAACACTCTCTATCTAGATTTAGATCTACTTTTGTATTTTATATATTACTACTATTAGGTGCTAATGTACAAGTTTCCTAATCAATAACATTAGGATGTATTTAATACATTGGGTAAGAGTTTCTCACAGTGATATGTGATTATTTTCAGGAAATAATGAAACCTATATTGTGCCGTGAGACCGGGACTATGAAGGTTTTAAATAGACGTATACGAGAATTTCCTTTGTAAATGATTGAGCGGAGCAAGCAAAGCTCTTATATATTACTTTCCTGCTTTCGTTTTCCACATACTCCTACTGAACGGCTGAGGTGATCCACATGAAATTTAGTACAGTCATAGTAACCAACTATGGGAAGGTTACCAAATTGTACAAAAGGTTTACAAATTGAACTAAAGTCCTTTTCCCTATGTAAATTTAAACTTTTAGAAATTTAGTATGGGTCATAACATACGTATAATACAAGCACATTACAAAAATACAGAACAAAAGAAAGAATGATTGGATAATGCGGTTGAGCATAATATACTACAAAATGAAAAACCAATTAGAGCCTATGCACCATTGACTTTGGATACTGCTAGTAGACATCCCAATTACGACGAACCTGATGTACCAATGACATTAGATACTGGAAGCAGACATCCCATTTACGTGAACCAGATTCAACATTGACTTTGGATACTGCAAGTAGACATCTCATTTATATAAACCAGATTTAGCATTGACTTTGAACATTGCAAGTAGACATCCCATTTTGTGAACTCAAGCACATTTGGGAACAATCAATTCTTGGTTACATTTCCTAAAATTATTGGATTAATATGCTTGCTCCGATCAATATTGTACTAGTAAGAGTTTGGGACATTACAATGATTTTAGAATGAAATAATACAGTGTATACATGAGTTACGCTAGGCAAGTAGCCTATAGTTTCATTTACAGTATATACATGCTAATCCTTCTATCTTTATACTTAACATAACAAGAAATATCCCTGAAATATTGGTTTTCTTCCAGTCCTATTGAACTAATTTTTACAATTGAGGTACTGTATCATTTTCAAGCTTACCAACTGCAGTTTTTCTACTATTTAAAAAAAAATTATCCCCACCACTTGATCCTACCTTTAAAACAATAGCTGACCAACTGAGCTTTGACAAAACGTTAATCAGCTGCAACGTGTACATTAAACAAAAAAGTAGTGGGGGAACTTTCACTCAAACCGCCTAAATTTTGTAAATCACTAAAATTAAAATTAATTTTAAGTGTTTCAATATTAAATATTGCATCCTAATAAGTGTTAATAACTACTCCATTTATTAAACTGGATTTGGTAATCATGGAACTTAACAATAATTAATTAGCTCTTCCAGAACAATGTTTTGCGTTCCCCTTAGATATTGTTTTGTGCGTAGTAGTGATGTGTCAAAAAGAATCTCAAATCTCAAAACCATCAAAACTTTGGAAAAGTTTCGGTCTCGAGATTCGATCACCGAGTTTCAAGATTTAAAAGTTTTGAAATTGAAGATTTTAGATTTTGGTAGTTTTGTTTCCACACAAGCTGGTAGCAATAGAGCAAACGGATCACATATTAACAATAAAGAAACATGTAAATTGTATTCTGTACTTCAAAAGGCATCTTACATACTATAACTGGAACGACGTACAATTCAGTTTCATATTGATATTTACTAAACACAAAGAAATATTGACCACTAAATGTTCTTATCTAATATTCATGTTTATGTTGGTGTCAGGAGTTTAATTTATTTTTCACCACACTACGATGTTTTAGCCGTTTTACAAACGGTTATTGATGGCCGAAAGCTACATATTGCTGTCTATTCCAGCTGTCATCGTCATTTTGGGACCGAGCAGGTTTTTTACATCCCTAGAGCCGAAAATCAGCTGCCTGCTTACTTCCTTAAAACATTAATGCATATAAAATACACAATCAGTATCCATAGCATTGCAAGAGAATTGTTTTATTGCCACCGCTGCGCTGTCTTGCAACTCTTTACTTTATTATTAGTACCTGGGGACCGAGCTTTGCTCAGGTAAAATCGTTAGTTTAATATTAAAGCAGTCTTAGTATTGCAGATATATTAATCCATTCCCAAACTCCACACTGCTCACCTTTACTACTTCGTTCACCGGTTCACCACTTCCTACGTCGTGGGTCTGTTTCCTTCCCGTCCCATAGCATTTTAAGATTGCAGATACCTTAATCCGTTCGTCATAAACTGTTCCCACACTCCGGACTGCTCTCCTTTACTACTTTCTTCACCACTTCCTACGTCGCAGACCTGTTTCTCTCCCTTTCCATAGCATTTTAGGATTGCAGATACCTTAATCCAATCGTCATAAACAGTTCCCGAACTCCGGACTGCTCGCCTTTACTACTTCCTTCACCACTTCCTACGTCGCGGACCTTTTTCCCTCCCTTCTCATAGCATTTTAAGATTGCAGAAACCTTAATTTAATCGTCATAAACAGATCCCACACTCCAGACTACTTGCTTTGACTGCTTCCTTCACCACTTCCTACGTCGCGGCCCTGTTTACCTCCCTCCCCATATCATTTTAAGATTGCAGATACCTTAATCTAATCTTCAAAAGCAGTTCCCACACTCCGGACTACTCGCCTGGACTACTTCCTTCACCACTTCCTACGTCGCGAACTTGTTTCCCCCCTCCCCATAGCATTTTAAGATTGCAAATATCTCAAATTAATCGTCACAAACAGTTCACACACTCCGGACTACTCGCATTTACTAAATCCTTCACCACTTCCTATGTCACGGACCTGTTTCCCTCCCATCCCATAGAATTTAAGATTGCAGATACCTTAATCTTATCTTCAAAAACAGTGCCCACACTCCGGACTACTCACCTTCACAACTTCCTTCGCCACTTCCTATGTCGCGGACCTGTTTCCCTCCCTTCCCATATAATTTTAAGATTGCAGATACCTTAATCTAATTGTCATAAACAGTTCCCACACTCCGGACTACTCGCCTTGACTACTTCCTTCACCACTTCCTACGTCACGGACCTGTTTCTCTCCCTTTACATTGCATTTTAAAATTTCAGACACCGTAATCTAATCGTCATAAACAGATCCCACACTCCACACTGCTACCCTTGACTACTATGTATCGAGTTCAGTTTAATCTTTGCTTAATAGTAACAACTGATGTTTTTCCTTTTGTACTGTATTTTGTTTTGCTAGTATACTGTAGATAGAGAACTTCTGCGCATGCGCAAGCTGAGGTGACTGTGGGTACAGAACGTCACGTTATGTCTTAAAATGTAAACAAAATGACAACAATGGCGGAATGTTTTCTCATAAGGCCCATGTTAAATTTTCAAAAGTTTGTACTCATATTATGGCGAAAATAGATTTTTCCTGGCTATACCACTGGTCTAGAACTTATTTTTGACACAGAACTTAGTTATTCCGTAAATATAAACGTTTTTGTTAGAGCCGATTCCCAGATCGAGTTGACAAGTATTCAAACTTTACTCGTATTATATATAGGATTTTTGCTGATTCCTCAAATTATTTCTTCACATAACCTTAAAGTTGCAGTTGTGTTGACTATTAGTGTGCATTATTATTGTGGTGAATAGTGGTCATAGGGTATAGTGTGGTGGAAAATAGCGTTTGTACCACGTACCAAAATGTTTTTGCAGCTCTTGATCGTTTTAAGTTATCGACTTCGTCTCAAACTTAAAAACTATCCTCACTCGAGCCGGCAAAACCTCTTTTTCATTTTGAGATTTGAGTTTTGAGATTCGGGATTCGATTTTTTAAAGTTTGGGGTTGAGTTTTGAGATTTGAAATTTCTAGTTTTGACCATCAATAGTGCATAGTCAATCTGACGGTATACTATAACAGAATTTAACACGACACACATCACGTTTTAAAAAAAGCTATCAAGTTTGAGGTTGTATTCTGTGGGGCTTAAACCGGATTTTGGCTGTAAAAATTAGAGACTGAAGTAATTAAGTTACATAACAAGTTCTCAATATCAACTAGGAATCTACATTTTGCAGGTAAATTATTTTGTGTTGTAATAATGATAATGTCTAACGATGATAACCTTGAATCCAGTTTCGCTATTGAAATCTTTTCACGAACTGAATCGTTAGTTCTTAGTTCTTTACTGAGAGACTAAAATAAATGCTATAACAGTACAGGTTCCAGTGTACCTGTCGTATTTTGCTTGTCTGATTAGGATTTAATGATGAGTCAGCAGCTATATTCCTTGACTACTTGCCATGGTTATGTCTTTAGGGAAATTTTTAAATAAGCTAGTTTTAACGTGTGAAACTTTATTTATGGCTACTATGAATTTATTGACCGTTTTCATGCTCTCTTTAATAGGGGTTATAGACAGAGAAAAATGTTGAATTGTTACTGCAAACTATCTCTAAGAGTACTGCAAATTTTGGTTCACAAGGGTATAATTTTAAAACTTGAAATAATTACCATTGTAATGCATCTAATGAAATACGATATTTATGAAAAGTTGCTTCTGGTTTTTGTTTGAGAGTATTATGAGATGTAATGTATTTTGTAATTTGATTTTCATATTCAATAATGCAATTAATTTAATGTTATGTTGACGGTTATTCCCATATACTATGTGTGGAATATCTATATGCGTGAGAAGAACATGCCATGTTGTAAAACCTAGGTATTTTTATTAATTAATCTAGTGAAAAGTACACTAACTTCACACTACAATGTTATGTTATAGCCTTTTATATCAGGTATCATGCTCTGTAGTTTATTGGTCTTCCGTGTGCTTATACTATTTTTAACATATCCAATATGTTAGTTCATCTTCTCATACTTTGGAATATACTTGTTATAATCCAAGACTTAAATTTAATATTTTTTATATTGTATGTTTTTGTTTATTTATTTTGTCTTTATCGTAAAATTTAATTGAAGATACGCTAATGGATTTTCTGTTTGAAAATATTTATTGAAACAAAAATCAAAGTAAGCGAGTTATGCATGAGAACGTAGTACAAAGCCAAATAAACTTTAGGTTATGTTACACCATTGACTTTTGGATACCGAAGTCCTGTAATTGTAAAAACTACACAGTTTTTCAAACATAAATAATCAAAGTTAAAAGAATGATTTTATTGAATCGTAAGCCTTATACAGTTTTGTATGATTATTCCCTTTGTAATTATGTGTTACAGCAAATAGATTGAATACATGCTTCATGACAGGCTTTCAAAGTGAGGTAATTCTAAAATTTGGTGTGTGTCTCATTTAGTGCTTTATCTAGTTTGCGTTTTAAAATGTAGATAGTAGGTTTCATTTTGTTTATTTTTTTCTGTGATATAATTATAATAATCAAACAGTATTACTAAAGTGTTGTAAAAAGCTTTATTCAAATAAGTTAACTCTTTGTCATTAACATTTTGTACATTGTGGGACACATTCTAGAATATCGGTGAGATAAACATGAAAAATATTTAGTGAATTATTGTGATCGAGTTTTCTAATTTAAGTTGGCTAAAGAAACTAAGTTTAATAATCTCCACAGTAAATCATGACACTGTAGTTAGTACTTAATTTTGTTGTCTACATTTTATTTGTGAAAAAATAATTGTAAGTGCCAAATTTCTGCTATTGTGTAACTATATTTGTAGATTTTTAATAAATTATGGTTTGAGTGATATAAATATTATAAAATAATGCCAATAGTTTATAGCTGTTTAGTTTTAAAATTTGCCTACATCTCTCAATAAGGATATGCAATTATTAACTCCAATTGCCTTGAAATCCTTGCAATCATGGTATTTTCTAATAAGCTTCAAACAAATATTTTAAAAGGTTTTATAACCTGCGAAAGTATTGCCTTAGCCTCCATGCATATCATTACTCATCTCAATGAATGGTATTTTCTCTGTATATAGCCTAATAAATGTAAATAAACTTACAATAATATAGTTTCCCTACTGTGACAGAAAAGCTATGACAGATGTGTTTTGGTTAAAATATAATGACGGTTTTTTTGTAATCTTGTCTAGATTTTGTACAATAAATAGTACTTTAATCTGAAGTACATTCACATCAATTTGTTGTGCAATGTTCTGTATTTTGTGTTTAGTGTGGTCTGTGTATTTAGTTTTTATAACATTTATTTGTCCTATTTGATTGTGTGAACAACTATAAAATACTTGTTATATTTTTGTATTGGACATTCCATGTAAAAGCGAAATTATTGAAGTTTCCGAAAATATATTAATATAGTATTAAACTGTGGTTTTTAATTTACATCGAAATCAAATTATCATTGACTTTTGACTACTGAGACAGACGTCACGTCATATGGAACAGCTTTAGCAGATTTATCTTTTAAATGATAGTTGAATGAACAACCCAACTGTTTGTGTTAGGGTCAAAATTATATTTGACCAATTTCTAATTTTTTGCTGGAATTATGTCATATATGTTGTTAGTTTAGGTCATATGAGTGACCAACACAGAGTATAAAAAGACTAGTGACAAAACATTTTTGGTTATGGTTATACAACTCGTATTAACTAAACTAACATATTATATATTGACAGTTGATGTGACAAGAAAGATAATATGGTTTACAAAGGTGTGTTTACAATTTTAAAAGTGATGTGAGGAGTAAAATACATTAGATAGCATCAAAACCCATTGTATGGACTGTTTCCTTACAAATAAATAGGAAATTGCGACGGTGAAGTAAATCATAAAATCCCATTTTGTTTGGATTGGTTAAAGAGTTAGAAAGCCTGGAACCTAACCTCGCTAAACATGGGTTACATTTCGTTTCTTAGCTTCACAGCAGTCAAAAGGGGCATTTTGGTTCATAAGCACAATGCACATACATACAGACATAAATTAAATTTTGTATACACATTTGTTCCATTCCATTTTTTTGTAAAATATTATACTATACAAAAGATATAGATATAGCCATTTACTTGGTAAAACCACTAAAAAACAAACAACCTATTAACAATTCAAAAGCCTACGAGGTTAATGTTCTTCAGTGGAAATGTTTATGACTGAGTGCTATTGGCAACAACATAACTTAACAGGACAAACTTTTCCATCTCCTAATGAAGATAACTGGGCCAAATAGCAGAGAGATAAATGACTTTGCCTCTAATTAAACATAACTACCTCGACTGCAAATACCACGTTACCTCCCTGGTGTACAGTTTATAGTCTGTCAGCTGCGTGGAGTTAACGGATAAGAGAACAGACACGTTTTTTGCTTATTTATTAATACAATGCTAACTTGATATTTGCAGTACTGTAAAAATAAAAATAAATTTGTTATTATTTCACGTATTAAATTCAACGTGTACGCTGAGTTTATTTCACAGGTTGACTTCAGGTGGAGCACCTATAAAAATAGGCTTCAAATTTCATGGTAAGATAAGAAGTCTACACTTTTCATGGTAAAATCTTCAACCCAAAGCCAGCCCAATAATTCTAATTTACTGGGTGTAGACACATGACCCAGGCTGTAATCCTCTTAATCACGGTCAGTTGACCTGTCAGTTCTAGGCTGGTGTCGAACGCATCGGCATCATACCGTGCATAGCCGAACTGTTGGCGACAAATTGTTAGCTCTATCACTGGCGCTGTCAAAACGTACCGTTTGTAGGTTATATTTCAATTTAACTGTTATAACCTAACCAAACCAACCAAACTTGCTGATACGGTGGGATTCAGAATTCTTGATTCCCCACCCCTACTCCGGTGACCACTACCCTCAGGCCATAAATCAGGGGATTAACCCAAACAAAGATCTGGGCCGTTGTCCGTCTCCCCTAATTTACCACACCATGCTAGGCGGTGTAACGGGGAAAAAAATTGTGTAAAATGTCTTAGGAATTAAATACTTCAAATGCATGGACATTATATTTTTTTATCAGATGATCAAAGGGATTAAAATAACAATCTACATCATTGAGGAGATGATGTTTACATGGCATGAGCCAATTAATTACTGAGTTTAATTAAATTGATGTCCCTGCAGCTGTCTCCAAATTGCACATCTTATTACTCCCCAAGATAGCTTAATTTGTCTATACTTTACTTACTTTAATACTTTTCATTGAAATGGCATATAATTTCATATACTCATTACTCATGCAATTCTCAAAACATATTTCTGAGGAAAGATTTGGAGGCTAGAGTAACATCCTTGCCAAGTTTGAAATTAACGAATTTCATTATTACTCATGCAGCAGCAGGCTCCTTGTCAAGATATAACTTATACATAGTTGGTGATGCACATACTGTATAAAGAAGTTGTCACAAAAACGTGTAGCAAATAAGTGTTATTTGTAAAACCAGATTCTCGAAACTAAAATAAGGTGAGAATATCCAGTCACACTAAGCTAACCAAGCCAAAATTAAAAAATATTACTATGTCAAATATTAATGTTACTGTGTAGAATATACTTATTTCTGACCAAAATTTTTGGTATGTATTATCTGGCTAGTGGCTCTGCTTAGCGCGCTTCTTATTTTTATGACATCATGCACAGCAACTGAGTAAATATGGCGATTCCAAGCATTTCTCTATCACTAAGAGACCAATAAGTAAATTGTGGATTTAGTGTTAGCATTGATTAAACATACAAACCTTTTGGGGTAGTTTGTCACCCTAATGGAGCAGATGTAGAAAATTTGAGATGTAGGTGTTTTGATGTGTTATTTATGTTATTTTTATCAACTGTTACCATGACCTATTGAGAAATTATATTAAAGTTGTTTGCTTTTTGTCTGAATCTATTGTCAAATAAATAACACATCTTTTACGTTTTATGGAATCTAAAGCACACCAGAATGTGCAAACAGCCCACAATGCCTTGTGAGGTTAGCCCGCACAATCAATCATAATCTCCTGACACTCAAGATAGCTCAAGAGTATGAGGAATGAGCTTCATGCAAAAGAAGAGGACTTACCCAGACAGCACACTTTATCCCAGGGACATCCCATAGTAGTCCCATATGTCCTGAGAATGTCTCGGGATATGTGCGCTATCCTCAGGATATCCCGCAAAATCCCGGGACGAGTACGAAATCCACAGGATATCCTACAATATACCGTAATGTCCCGGGATTTGTAAGTTAACCTCAGGATATCCTGTAAAGTCCCGGGATATGTACGAATGCCATAGGATATCCCAGAATGTCCCATGACATCCCGGGACATGTACAAAATCCACTGGATATCCTGTAATGTCCCGTAATGTCCCGGTAACAAACTGAAGAAAAAAATACTACCACTGATGAAATGTACAGTATATCTAAATTTAAATGTTCAACAAGGCCAATATATAATAATTTGTTTTTTTCACTAGTGCTTTCAGAAACTTGGTTTCCATCTTCAGGCTGTGTTTACACTAGTACAAAAAGAAAATATTTACTCAATAAATTAATTTTAAACAAAGTTAAAACAGATGATTTAAAGGATATTGGAAAAATAAAAAATAATATTAGAAAAATTTATCTTTTGAATTTTGGATATGTTACAGTGTTGTTCTTGATGTAATTATTTTCAGTAATTCCGAATTTATAATTGGGCCGTCTTCATTATTTAACAAATAATTTTGGTCTGTTTTTTTTTTTTTTTTTAAATAAGATTCCCACGCATTAAGATGTTGAGGTTTTATAATTTATTTTAAAAGTT
Source organism: Macrosteles quadrilineatus (assembly GCF_028750875.1). Taxonomy (NCBI): domain Eukaryota; kingdom Metazoa; phylum Arthropoda; class Insecta; order Hemiptera; family Cicadellidae; genus Macrosteles; species Macrosteles quadrilineatus. The sequence continues at coordinate 1,693,578 of NW_026542597.1, forward strand.
TAAGGTTTCCCAGATTGAAAATATGTCTTGTTAATACTATGACTAGCAAGGGTTGACTTTACTTTACTGACATATTACTACCACTGAGTTCAGGAAAACTAGAGTTCTATCATAGTTGTGTGGAATGTGAATTTAATTCTAACTTTAAATTAATAAAACAACAAAAAACTAATTTTAATCATATAACAATCAATTATTACAGTGCTAATCTAATGGTGATTAAATAATCTATATTCAAATACCAGTATCCTCTCCAACTACCAGAAAAACAATTAAACTACTTGAGGCCTAAACAGATTAACAGAATCATATATAGCCTATACTGTAGTATCAAAAATATTTTAAGTATTGCGACCATTGCAACTGTCGGCTACTCATTAACCACTTGAAAACACCCATAATCAACAAGCGCAGATAGCTCAGGAGGTAAGGTAAGAGGCTCACAAGGCGAAGGTACCAGGTTCGAAACCCGTCTGGGCCAAAAACTTTTTTCTCGTTTTTTTCTTCAAAATTTGTGTTTATTAACTATTTAATCAATTTACTAAACTTATAATTAAGCTTTTCATACTTAATCTATATTATTTTGTGTTTTTTATGTTCAGGCCCAGACCACACTTTATCCCAGGGACATCCCATAGTAGTCCCATATGTCCTGAGAATGTCCTGAGGACTACCCTGGGATGACCTCGGATGTCCCACGGATATGCGTGTGAGCTTATCCGTAGGACATCCCCGGGCGGGGACATTAGGCATTCCTGTGGATATCCTGTGATATCCCAAGTTGACCATAGGACCACTATGGGATATCTTGCATATCCTGTCGCAATATCCGTGGGATGTCCTGAGGAGAAAGTGTGCTGTCTGGGTAGCACTTTCACTTAGTACTGGGGTAGGTAAATCTATAAGTTTCAGGGTATATTATCTAGAATAGATAGGTTTTTTGAGCCAAACAAAGGGCTTAGTCTGTAGGCTACACACACTTCCATCTTCCATGGTTTGTTGAGCTAACAAGACCAATGTTCTGCTTCAAACAAAATAATCTCTTTGACAGGTTTTTTTTATTAAAAAATGACTTCTTCCAATTAAGACAAATCCCATACTCTAATATGAGCAATGTTTGCTTGTATGTATGTATGTATGCTTGCTTGCAGGAAGATCTCGAAAACGGCTCCGTTCTTTAAATGTTGTAAATAGTTAATTTTTGGCCTAAAAATGAGTTTACTGCAGTTAGAACTGCCAACAAAAATCTAATTACGTAGAAAATGAAACTAAAAGTCACATTTTAGAGAATTTCCCTATAGGGAAGTAGCTATTACCATAGGTCTCATGGTAAGACCTAGGCCCGGGACTGATTTACTTTTTCATTTTGATGTCCCCAGAGGCCAAAAACACCATTCGTTCAAATTTTTATATATCTATATATATATATATATATATATAACTTATATATATATATATGTGTCCATCCGATAACTTGAGTAATTTTTGTCCGATTTTGATAAAATTTGGTTTGAAGGTGTAAGGCGGGATAAACTTGAATGAGTTTGCGAACCAGCATGATCGGGCTATGGGAACTGGGGCTTATTGGGGGTTTTATGGGGTAAAAATAGGTTTTTCCCATTTTTGACCCTAAAACACAAAATTTCACAATTTCTTTTTAAACATTTCGTAGAGCTTAAAAAACAAATAATTTAGTATATTAAAGCGTTATTATGCGCCTAATTGTTACAGAGAAAATTCAAAAAAATTGTAATTTTAAATTCCCATGTTATTCTTATGGAGAATAAGTCAACTGTTGTAGTTTGCTTGTTTATGAACATATTTTGATCAAATTTGGAAAATACATTAATTTCTTACTAAACCACAGTACCTTTTAACATTTTACATTAAAACAACTTTTTTACCCTCCCTGTTGCAGCAAACCTAAGTAGGTACTCATTAAACTAATTCTGTTTAAATAGGGAATAAATATGTGATATTTTTAAGGAGACATTTTAGTTTAAATCCAATCAGGCAAATGGAAATTCGCTAAGTCTGCAGGTTTGCTGGGGGTATTTCATTAGTCTGGGTTGGTAAGAAACCATGTTGGTTGAGTTAATATCAAGGAAAAAGTAAACAAAAGACTTGTAAGTTGTAACATGAGTTCATAAAGGCTTTACCCACAGTATACTAGCAAATTAGAAATACAGTACAAAAGGAAAAACATCTCTTGTTACTATTGAGCAAAGATTATACTGAAGCTTACTCGATACATTGTAGCGTAGACAATATTCTATTTGTCTATGATTGTAGAAAAGGCTAGCAGTGTGGAGTGTGGTATCTGTTATGACGATTAGATTAAGGTAGATTTCCCATCCTTATGGAACAGCTGAAGCCAAAATTTTGTTGTTAGTTCTGTCCGGTTTTCTGTAGATGTCGTGCTTTGTTTACAATTTGTTTCTTGTTATTTAAGTAATTTTAAACCTCATTTAACCAAATAATACTATCTATTCATAAACAATAACTCGTCCACTAGCTATATAACCAAACAGTGAGACACATATAATGAGAAACTAACCCTAAAATAATAAGGTACAATCCTAAAATGCTATGGGAAGGTAAGGAAACAGGTCCGCGACGTAGGAAGTGGTGAAGGAAGTAGTCAAGGCGAGCTATTCCGGACTGCGGGAACTGTTTATGACGATAGATTAAAGTATCTGCAATCCTAAAATGCTGTGGGAAGGGAGGGAAACAAGTACACGCCGTAGGAAGTGGTGAAAGAAGAAAGAAGTAGTAAAAGCAAACAGTCTGGAGTGTGGGAACTGTTTGACGATTAGATTAAGGTATCTGCAATCCTGAAATGCTATGGGAAGGGAGGGAAACAGGTCCGTGACGTAGGAAGTGGTGAAGAAAGTAGTAAAGACGAGCAGTCCGGAGTGTGGGAACTGTTTATGACGATTACATTAAGGTATCTACAATCCTAAAATGCTATGGGAAGGGAGGGAAACAGGTCCGTGACGTAGGAAGTGGTGAAGAAAGTAGTAAAGGCAAGCAGTCCGGAGTGTGGGAAATGGAAACCGTTTGTAACAGTTAGATATTTATGTATCTGAAATTGAAATACTGTACTGAAATGCTATGAGAAGGGATGGAAACATGTCCACGACATATGAAATGGTGAAAGAAGTAGTAAAAGCTATCAGTGCGGAGTGTGGGAAATGTTTGTGGCAGTTAGATTAATGTATTTAAAATACTAAAATGCTATGGAAATATACGAAAAAGGTCCACGACGTAGGAAGTAGTAATGTTTAGCATCGCAGAATGTGGGAACCGTTTGTGGCAGTTAGATTAATGTATCTGTAATACTTAAATGCTATGAGAAGGGATGAAAACAGGTCCATTACGTAGGAAATGGTGAGGGAAGTAGTATTTTCCCCAAGCAAATCTCGGTCCCCAGGTACTTATATTAAACACATTATTCAGTTTTTAAAGACAGCATGCAGCCTATTATAGAATTCCAAATGGTTTGTACTGTGCAAACATGTGTAAAAATTGTTCATAAATAATGTTACTTAATTATATTTCTTTCAATCAGATGTTTGATAATTATTAGTTTTTAACAAAATTGTAAACAATTCAAGTCTTCAAGAATCATGTAAAATTTTTCTGTTTCATTTTGCTTTTATTCAAGAAAACTCAATATTTTTATGTAATATTTATATGGTGAGTATATTATATAGGCAGTAAATATAAGTAAAACTGTATTAATATAACAATATGCCAAAACCATGTTATGGAATATCTTAACAAAGCTACACATCACCTCACACCATTCTACACTCATCCTTCACTCATATTTCGGTTAAAATATGCACATATAGGTGGAGTCCCCATCTCAATGATTGATAAATTGAACAATTCATACAAGACTCCAATGTTTTTTCTTATTTTCAAAATTACATACCAGTAAACACAATTTCAGGTCGGCTCTTTGCTGTTTTCTTATCAGTAATGTTATTCTTATTTGGTGTCCTCAAATAAGTACAATACCAAAAATTTAGGAATAGGTTTTATGGGTTAAATAAAACCAAAATCAAGAATATGTTTGTTCAGAAACATCTTGTTAGCGAGTTGTTTATGTCTTATTTGGAATATATTTAAGGGATTTGGGGCTACTAGGTTACTAGGTCCTAAAGATGAAAAGTAACTTTTTGCCTGTAGTAATTTCTTCCAAAAACTCCTTTTTTTTGTCCTAAGGACGCTAGGCACGAGCCTGGGATTGTTTTTCACATTACTTCAGGCTAGACCTAGGGGTTGCGGCATTATCACTTAGATAAAATTGGTAACTTAGCGGGGATCGAACCTGGGACCTCAGGGACTGAAGTCCCGCGCTCTAACCACTACGCCAGCTCGCTCCCCCCAAAAATACATTAGCGTCTTAATAGAAAACAGAAAAAGAACTTGCTAATTTGCCATGCTCTAGTATGCCACTGTTCATGAAATTAACATGACCTACTGACCTACAGAAAAAAACAAGGTAAATACTTATCATTCAATCTTTTTCAGGAATTAGTCAAGTAAAAAACTACATTCTAAGGCCAAACCTAAAAATAAGAAAGTGACAAGTTAAATTATAAACAAGCAAGATGGATCCCCAGAGCAGCCAGAAGTTAACATCATATATCGATCAATTACTCGCTCTGCTCGACGCCCTGAATGAAACTGTTTTGAACTCGAGCCTCCAAGTTGATGAGCCTGGAGTTGAAAAAACCACTGCTCCTACCCAGACTAAGCATTTGGCATTTGGATTAAAAGTACCGTTCTTTGACATAGAATTTGGAATCAACAAACCTAAACCAGATCCAGAACCAACTTATCCACAGCCAGCTCCACAACAACCAGTAGTATATGCTCAAGGAAATTGGGTATTTAACCCTGTGACAAACCAGCAAGAATGGGTTCCTGCAGGTCAACAAGCTCCTCAACAACAATATGCTCAAGGAAATTGGGTATTTAACCCTAGGACAAACCAGCAAGAATGGGTTCCTGCAGGTCAACAAGCTCCTCAACAACAATATGCTCAAGGAAGTTGGGTACTTAACCCTAGGACAAACCAGCAAGAATGGGTTCCTGCTGGTCAATCCCCGAGACTTACAAGAGCAGCACCGGTAAACCCTCAGCCTGAAAGCCCTGAAAGCCCTGAAAGCCCTGAAAGCCCTGAAAGCCCTGAAAGCCCTGTAATCCCTGTAAGCCCTGTAAGCCCTGTAAGCCCTGAAAGCGACGCAGAAGATTCCCAACCTACCATTGAAATGGGTACCAATGAGATTTATAAAACCCTTGAAGACATTAACAATTGTATCAGAGACATGTCAAAATTTCTTTTGTAGACAACCGGCTTTGTAAAAGTTACTTCCATTTTTATAGAATGAATAAAATCTTACAGAAATACATTTTCTAATATTTTTTACCAGTACGGGGCTTGTCTGTAAAATTAAGGTCTCCAATAAGATCCAGTCGTAACCAAGCAAGGCTAGCTTTAATCTGACCGTAGCACAGTGTTCCTTACTTCCTCCACTAGTATTCTAGTCATTAAAGTTGCCAACTGCAATGTCAGGGAAAATCTATGCTCTTGCTTGGTATAATAACACACCTAAAAACCACAAAATATAGTTGCAGAGCATTATTTATACTGTACGTGAACATTGATTTTCTTTAACATTGTTGGGATACTACAATGAGACTGTTGCAAGAGTGGGAATTGCCTGTATAGAGGTAAAAGTACACTGTGCTTTAATCCATGGACAACCCTCATATTATTTACGTTGTAGTCGTACTTACGCACTAAACTATAAATACTCATAATTAGTTTTAAAAGCAGTCATTACATTAAGGAAGGAATACAACAAAAACTAGAGAGCAATAGGTAAACAAAAAAATAATAGATTAGAGGGTTTACATTTTTGCTACTATACTTACATATAAAAAAACAAACAAAAAACTCTTTGATGGACGTGCTAGTCTTCATAATTGATGGTTGGAAACTGAACCCATACCTTGTAAAACGCCTTTCCCAAAAAAATCAACACAATCTTTTACAAATCCTCACCAAATTTATAAAAAAACTTACCAAATAGCCCAGTCATTAAAGGGACAAAATAGTGCTTTGTCGGAAGTAATTATTAGTGAAAAGCTGATTTTTTCATGGATGTTAGTAGATCATATAAGGAACATTTTCTAAAAAGTCCCCGCCACTCCCCCTCTTGCTTCCCCCCCCCCTACACCCTTTTAAGTGTATTTGTGTAAGCTTTTATCATTTTATGAATATCTCAGAAACAAATAGGAATAGAATAAATTTTGTTTCGCCATTTAAATCCTTAAAATATTCTCTACAAAAAACGTAATTAAAGTGTAATCGATATATTGAGTAGTTTTCTTGTAATTTAAGTTTAAATGTAAATTTTATCACTTTTAAATTTTACCCTTCGTCTGTTAAGTTGATTTGTATTGAAATGAGACGAGATAGAAAAACATGATTTATATAAAAAGTTGGTGTATTTTTCAATCTTTAAAATGATATGGGTTTTATGTATTTTAGTTGAAGCCAGTTGACAGAATCAGTCTGAAAACGGGAGGCGGCGTCGGGTGCAAGAGCGCTCGCGGCGCGGATCCGCGAGTATAGTTAGTCTAGTCAACCTATGTTTTTAGGGGGGGGGGGGGGATTAGTAAAAAGCTGATTTTTTGCCCATCTACTACTACCATTTAGACAAGAGTTCAGCCAAAAGTCCCCGCCCCTACCCCCCTTGCTTCCCCCCCTGTGCCCCCCTAAACATATAAAGTGTAAGGGTTACTAAAATCACGTTTTTCTCGATTTGGCATATTGAATTGCAATTACTTTTATTGTCTTTGTTATAAAATTTCATACAATCCTGTTTAGTTAACTTTCATCGTAGCTGTTACCGTTTGATCGTTATTTGTATAAATATGTACAGATTTATATATTTTTAAACATAAAATTTTTTTTGTCGCCTTACTTTAATGAAAATTATGCGAGATTCAGCCTGTGTAATGCAGTATGTGTACTCAATCAGTGGGTTTGGTCTAGTTTTGGGGCTGGCGCGGAATACTATCATTGTTGTAATGTGGAGAATGTTTCTTTTTACTTAAGATACACTATTGTATTATATATATACAGGGTGTTTTTTTAAAAACTTGCATCTTTATTTATGTAAAAACCGCAATAGATAGAAATATGCAGTTTGCGGGAATCATCTATTGACGTAGGGGGACCAATTGTTTTGAATTCAACGTTACATTCACATTCCCCCCCTTTCCCCCCCTGCCCCCAACTTAATTTTTTTAAATAGCAAGGTACCCCTTGTGACATATCAAATAAAAGAGCATGAAAAAAGAAAATGTTTGATGAAAAAAAATTGAAAATCGGTTCATAAATTTGTGAGATATTCCCCCCCTCGACCCCCCGGAACTTAATTTTTTTTAATAGCAAAGTACCCCTTGTGACATATCAAATGAAAGAGCATGAAAAAAGAAAAATTTTGGCGAAATTTATTTTTCATTTGATATGTCACAAGGGCGGGTACCTTGCTATTAAAAAACAAGTTATGGGTAGGGGAAAAGGGGGGTGATTATCTCACAAATTCATGAGCCGATTTTAAATTTTTTTTTCACCAAAAATTTTCTTTTTTCATGCTCTTTCATATGATATGTCACAAGGGGTACTTTGCTATTAAAAAAAATTAAGTTCTGGGGGGGGGTGAGGGGGGGAATATCTCACAAATTTATGAACCGATTTTCAATTTTTTTTCATCAAACATTTTCTTTTTTTATGCTCTTTTATTTGATATGTCACAAGGGGTACCTTGCTATTTAAAAAAATTAAGTTGGGGGCAGGGGGGGAAAGGGGGGGAATGTGAATGTAACGTTGAATTCAAAACAATTGGTCCCCCTACGTCAATAGATGATTCCCGCAAACTGCATATTTCTATCTATTGCGGTTTTTACATAAATAAAGATGCAAGTTTTTAAAAAAACACCCTGTATATAAAACAAAACCCATGTACAGTTAACATGGGTTTTGTTTCGGTTGTTTTTTTAGCGAATTCCTCATATAGGGAATAAGCTATTACCGTAGGTGGTAAGACCTAGACCAGGGCCCGATTAACTTTTTCGTTTTGAGGCCCTCAGAGGCCAAAAACACCCTCCCCCGTTCAAATTCAAAAATAAAATGGAAAATTTAAGATTTTATATATATATGTGTGTGAGTGTGATATGTATATGAGCCCGTTAGCGTGATAGCTTAAACAAAAATAATCCGAAGTTGATGAAATTTGGTACAAACGTATCAATTTACGTTTATTCGTACGAGTTTGCGAACCAGCATGATTGGACTATGGGAATAGGGGTTTATGGGAGTTTGTATGGGGCTAAAGTTGGTTATTCCCATTTCCCCCTTAAAACCTCAAAATATTACAATTTATTTCCATGGTAATAGCTTATTCCCTTTATGGGAAATTCCCTAAAAATCAAAGTTAGGAAAGGAAGGGAGATATTGGCCCTTAGCATGAAAAGGAAAATAATTCTATATCAATCATAGACAACAAAAATATATATTTTCTTTTAACATTCATTATGCATTTTCATTATTTTTACAACAATTTACGATATATATTAAGATACAATATTAAGAGCAAACATTGGTATACATTAACTTTTTTGTTTTACATATTGTAAACAATGAAAAGATACACTCACAATTTTTGTGGTACCAGTCCCAACCCCTTGCCTCTGTGTGGTGAGAGCATGTGTGTGAGAAGAGGCAACCTTTTAAGGGGCACTTCCTTAGCAAACAGGGCAAAGTACCGAACCAAATTTAATAACAATATTTTTGTAATACAATAATAATTGTGTTATGGTTGTTGGGACTTGAGGAAGATCATTCTGAGATCATACCTTATAAAAACTTTGTACTTTCAACATTTTCACTGTACATTTATCCTGACCATAAGATATGGTTGGTCCATGTGTTATTGTACTTGAAGTGGCCATTTTATAAGACCAGGTTTTTTTTGTTTTAACAATTAGATGGTTTTTATATTGTCTCTTTCCATATACTCGTAATTCGACATTCGTAGTTTCAGTTTTGTAAGTTTGAGAATCTACTCAAACCAAAAAGGTTGTACTCAATACATCACATTAATTAGGAAACCCCAAGGTCTTATAATGAACAAGGAAATAGGCAGAAATAGACAGGAAAGTTTAATCTATCTTTCTTGAAGATTGAAAGAAAGGAAAAAGTTGCCAATGAGAAGAGTACGTGTATTGTATTTTAAATTATGAACTTTTTGATAATTGGGAGTGAGCATAAAGTCCAAAAAAGGCAATTTGAAATCAAAGACAATATGTCACATGACATTTGTTAGAAAAGAGTTAAACAAATAACACTTCAACCACATTGACAGAAAAATATAGAAACACAATGTTAACAATGCTATATTCTTTTTTTCACACCTATATATCTATGTTATGATTTTCAACAACAAATGCATGCAATCACAGAAACATCTTTGACGACACTAAACTACTTTCAGTCTTCTACACGATCAGTCTTAGACTGGGACACTTGACACAGAGACTAGATTGGATGTATGTTGGGCGTTTGGCTGTAGTCAGGACACCTGAGAGAGCTGGATGGAGTTGGTCCTCTGAGAAGTGATGCTGGACGTCATCTTGGATGATGCCTGGGACTTGCGAGGATGTTTCGGGAACTTCGGTGTCTTCCCAATGTGCAGCTTGGCTTTGACCAGCCCCAGAACCTGAGTTGAAGAGAATAATTAGGCGAATAACAGGGAATAACAGGGATTTTTAATGTTACTCTCACAATAATATATATATTCCAATTTGTCATGGTGAGGCATTGTATCTCGCTTTGGTGATAGAATCACTAGTTATTGAATAATGTTTAAAGGTAAAGAAAGTATATCACAAAATTTCTACTTTTGTGTTGTATATTTTATGTGTATGGACTTATTTAAAGGTAAGCCTGTTTTCCTGTCAATTTCCTTAATAATTCCTGGCAAATGCCCCATCTTTTTATCAGATAAAGGTAAAAAATCATTTTTAGCTGTTTAGTAGGTATTTATGGTAATGAATGGTTATATTTCACCTGAGAACATTAGAATTCAGTGACTTATCACAAAAAATGCATGTTGACGCATTGATATTTTGACATAAGTTAATGTACTTCTTTCCTAGTCAGAAGAATGAACATAACCAATCATGCTAGAAAAATTTGTCTGTACTCTTGACTATTGATTTTCTCAGATACATTAGCTGAACTCCAAAAAATCCTTGCTTATAGAATGAGTTATAGCAGAATTAAAAGAGGAGTGTCTGAATATGATTTGTAAATATGTCGCTGCTATCGATGAAATCTGCCATGCTACTTATGGTCATTTCGTAATGGTACAGTAACAAAGGCTGACTTAACAGCTGAAACTATAGATCTTTAATGCCTCATCAACTAATTACAGCAAAAACTAAGGTAGATAATAGAATTTCAGACTGTATTACTTTTTAACTACACACATTTTGTTATTTAATTAAAAACATGCAAAACAGCTGACCCATATAAATGGGATGTCTGCTTTCATGTAATTGTAAAAACACAAGGTTACTCTACCTTTTCCTTGCAGCAGAACAAAATGAAGATGAAAACCCCGCGGAGAGCGTTGATGGCGTCTGTGACATACCAGTAGCTCTCGGAGCCCCCGGCCACCCATGATATCAGCTCAAACACCCAGGTCACACCCATCAACCCGAACAGTTTCAGGTACAGGCTGAACCTATGACAAATATCAACTGATAAGATACAATTTCAATTTCAAAAACTAATTTAGAAAAATAGGTAAAATTTATAATATTTTGAGATTAAATTTAATGTCCAGCCGGCTATTTAAAAGAAATCAAGTGGAGCATAACGTTACCTTGTGATTTTGATGGTCAAGGGTAAAAAAGACTCATATACTTTTCCAGTTGTACGATAAGGGTTTACTAATAAATATTTAAAGAATTTTGTAGCTTGTGACTTGCTTTAAAAAAACAATATAGTTAAAGTTAAATTTCAATTTGTTTAGTTTTTTTTTAGGATTTAAACTCGCCTACATAATTATCCACCTTACTACCCTTTTATTAATTTTGTCAAACCTTTGGCATCTTTATTGGTACTTGGGCTATATGATTTATTAATATTCACTCTTTAGAGGCTTCAGCAATTTATGAGTTTTCTTAAAAAGAATGAAAGATTAAAGATCCCATAACCAAAAGCAAGCAGTTAATTATAAAACAATGGGACAGGCGTTTTTACAGTTGGTTAAAACAATTATTTTTTAGGTAAAATTATAAGCACACGCTTAATTTGTAATAAACTCATACTAAAGCTTCAATGACAGTTAGTATACATGGACATTTATGCACATTACAATGAAACCACAAACAAAGAACTAAATACAGTAGTAAGAGGATAGAATATGTTCTTCATCCTTGAGTGCAATGATTTGTACGTGCTTTTATATATGACTGGTTTTACCTTATAGTTTTATTTGCTGTTGTCCCATTGTAGATAGATTCAACATCCAAAAGCCTGCCAAAATAATTTTGACATTGATTGAAAATATTTAAGCTTTTGACTTTTGTCAATAACATTGTTTTGGTATTTTGTTTAGCTATGTTTTATTGGCTTTACATGATAGTGAATAATTATATATACAAAACATTTAACATATAATATAGACCGTGTTTTAACTACTTGGATTTAAACTTACACTATGATTTTAGAAGTACCTAACAGTGGTGGATCTAGAACAGTCACAAGGTGGGGGGAACCGGGGGGTCTGTGGGGTTTGGGGGTACCCCTCGAAAAATTAATGTAAACTAAGTCTCCAAAATGGCAGTTTTTTTACCATTTCTTTGTCCAAAGTAAGTGTGGCGGTCGCCCCCTTCGCCCCCCCTCTGGATCCGCCACTGGTACCTAATATGTTAATTATTGCAGCCAAACTTAAATAATCAGCAGTCTTTTTCCGGTAGCTTTTATTTGATTTAATGAGACTTAAGGACCAAGGACCTACTGCACTCTCAAATGCATATAAAAGTTGGTAAGTGGTGATCGATTTGGATTGGACACTCCAATCATCATCAGATCCAATAGACGAATGTTTTTGTTTTTTCAGGTCACACGTATGATGCTGATCAAGAAGTTATTTAGGATAATCTCATAAACAATTCTATCTTCAAGATTTGATACATAAATAAATTATTATTACTCAACTAAATACTTAAAGTATACAATTAACTCACCTGTTAGTATCTTGACGCAGCTTAGAGCCGGCATGCTGCACTATGTTGGCAGTGTCTCGGTGCGTCTGGCGTATCTTGCCAGCCGTGTAGATAAAGAGTGCCAGGTTAGCTATCAGCAGTAGACCCATCGGACCATATACAAGCAACAGGACCGACTCCCAGTCTAACAAACATTCAATAAAGTAAGAGCCAACTCAACAAAACCATGACAGAATTCACAATCAATAAAGGTTTGAGTAAAATAGAGCGAGATGCCTTCAGCTAAAATTTAAGGAAGATAAAATTAAAAACTGTTACGTAGAACAGTTACAACAATGTTAACATACAATTATAAATTAGCACATGTACTAATAATTATGCCTGAAAATTATTAGATCATAATATTTATGTACTGCATGAAATGACCCCTCCCACTGCTGAAGTTCAAAGTGCTAACAGCTAACAGCCTCTAAAACATTAAGTTGTAAAAATAATGATTTATACAAAACTTACGTTCAAACCAGCAGCGAGTGGTTCCAAAAGATGGTTTGAACTTTGACATGGAGGGAACTGCAGGGCTGAACTCCAGAAATGCGGTGATTCCAGAGAATGCGGCAGAACCTCCCCAAGCAAACAGAGAGTAGTAGATGAACTTGTGTCCATCACTGTCCAGGGACTGGGAACCTTTTGGGGCTCTCAGGCCACTGTGGACACATAGTGTTAAAGTTTATGGGTGATCTGGCTTATTGTTTTGAGGAGGTACCAGACCAGTGAGGTTCATTGATTTATTAACAATACCTACTTTTATAATGTTTCCCTCACATTTTATAAACACAAAGCTTTAAACAGTATTGCACTTCTAAACTTCATTTTTGGATTGAAGAACACGACACTACATATTCCATTCCCATGTTAAGTTTGTAGCTTAGATTTTTTAATTAAAAGATATTTTTTTAATTAAAACTGTCATAGTTGATAGGAGCCACCGACAGATTGTGCTGATCTAAATTCTGTCAAATACACAAAATCTTTACTAAGTTAAACCTAGGGAATGACTTATGGTGAGCTATAGCAACTGTTAAGACCCATCAACCTGATCAGCAACAAAAAATAAGGTAGAAAATAGAATTTTAGACACTAGCGCTTTCTGTGACTGGCTAATACAACTACGTTCTTTTTTAATAAAAAATTAGCTACAGCTGATCGTAGATAGGATGTCTACTCCAGTATCCAATAGTCAATCAGGATAGGTACAATTTTCAACCCTTTTTGTTAATTTATGACCTCATAGCTATTGAAGTAAGAAATAAATCATTTATTTATCATTTAAATGGCCTTTACTAAAACATTTCATAACAACAAAAATGCTATCAAGTCTGAAAACCAATACAATAACAATTTAGATCAAAATATGGTAATATTCCTGTAACATCTCCCCCTCCCCATTTTAAAATCATTTGTTCAACTTCTGTAGGGTTAATGATCTCCTGGATTTTCTTGGTGAAACTACTTGAGTGTAAGGAGTCTGGCGATGCTTTAGATGGGGAGTAGATTAAGGAGTTTGAAGATGCATTGGTTGTGGAGTTATGTCAGGTTTCCTCTGCATTTTTAAAAGGATGCTGTCATATATTTTTATTAGGATCGTTATACTTCAGGAGCTGTATTGTAATTCCTCATTGAACACTGCCATTATGTTTAAAGAGATAAGATCGTGGCTGAGGTAATTTCTCCATCACTTTTGCTCTTTCCCTTTGCTTGTTAATACATTTAGCACTAATATATTTTTATCAACATTAAAGTTTTCATTGTTATGTGAAACATCATGATACATTTTTGTAGTACTGGTAGTTGTTTTTCATGCATTTTATTTAAAAAAAATTTGAGGGAAGGTTCTTGGTTTGATTATCAATAAGAGTTCAAATAATGTGACTGATAAGAAGTTGGGAAGCAGAGTAACCCTAACCCAAGCCTGCTACGCGAGCATTTCGATAGTTTAACAAATACAACTCCAAATCCTTGATCATAAATTACGTTGTTATAGTCAATTATTGAATTTACTGTAACATTATTTATGTAACATGTATAAATAGCTGTAAAAGTAAAAGTCGGATAAATTAACTCTTGATGGCCTCTACATATTTCTTTGGGGCTTAATTCGTAAAAATCTGTAACCCATATTTGTTTATTAGGCCTACATGTTTATTTTGTTAAAATCAATAGGTGTATGGATATTTTCTAAAATATATTATCTCTATGTACAACAAATAAGTTAAATGGTATAGTTTTGCTTATAACAGGCATAACTTTTCAATCAAGGTTATACATCAATCTATGTCATATTCTTGTAATGTAAAGAGCTAAATCACTAGGAATTCACTCTTCTCATCTAGCATGGGTTTCCCAGCATTTATAGTTTTCAAGGACAACCAAAATTAACTGCTATCCTCCTACTAGCCATGTGCTCTTGCATTGATAATGATAATACTGATAATGATGTAATGGCTGAATAGATCCCCATGACCCCCTTTGCATATATTTGCATAAACATTTTTTTTCACAACTATCTCCTGTGAATAAGCCTCATTTATTTATTTTCAAACTTCTGAAATGTTTTCATTATACATAACTATTTCCACATACGGAAACACTATTTTTATTGATTTTTAAGAATATCTTTGAACTTCTTGGAAACTAAACTATACTCCGTTCACAAAATTTAGGGTTTTGAGGGGAAGTTCCCCCACAACTTTTTTACTTTAACTTTTGAGCTATTATTTTTTAAGGTAGGTTCAAGTGGGGGGATGGATTTCTTTACCTAAAACAGCTTAAGTTTTGTGAACGGAGTAGGGGCCAATACTCATAGACTCAGCACTTGCGGGGGACAGAAAATCAACCTACAAGTATTTTCCCTTTGTACCTTTCATATAAAAAATATTTAAAAAATCAAAAATGTTCTATTTTAGGCAAGTAATGAAGAACTATGGTATTTAGTTGGTACATTTATAAGAAACATGCTAATTATCTGTGAAACTTACCTGAAGGTCCATGCAATGTCCACACACATAACATTGAGCCAGAACATAGCAGCCAGGATCGCAAACTGTATAGTAAAGGCTGAAACACACAATCAGATTTAAAAACTTCCCACAGTATTAAGCATTGCAAATTAAAGGAATCTTTGAACCGCTGTCATTTTTGATTGCACTGTCCGTGGGTTTGTGGCGTTGTGTTTTACTAACAAAGACTTTTATTTCGATACCAAACTCGAACTATATGCCACTATTTGAGAATTTTTTCTCACTCCTCTTGGACCATCCCAATTTAGAGGTAAAAAATTAATAATACCTTGAAAGAGTAGACATTTATGGTTATTATTAATATACCAAGTTTTATAATTTTAGCTATAATGGAAATAGTATATTTCGTACTTAGGGCCGAAAATGAGGTTTTGCCGGCTCGAGATGGTTTTTAAGTTCGAGACGAAGTCGAGAACTTAAATCGATCGAGAGCTGCAAAACCATTTCGGTCCGTGGTACGAACGCTATTTTTCACCACACCATACCCTATTACCACTATTCACCACTATAATAGACTAATGCACACTGATAGTCAACACAACTGCAACTTTAAGGTTATGTGAAGAAATAATTTGAGGAATCAGCAAAAATGAAAATAAATAGTTGCTAGGCAACGGTGACAATAACACAATTCTATGGCAATGCTATGGATACTGATTGTGTATTTAAAATGCATTCATGTTTTAAGTGGACAGCTGATTTTGCGTCCCCGGGCTGTAAAAACCTGCTCGGTCCCCAAATTACGATGACAGCTGGCATGGCCAGCAAAACGCAACTTTCAGCCACGAATTAACGTATGCAATACAGCCAAAAACATCATAGTATGGTGAAAATAGTATATTTCGTACCTAGGGCCGAAAATAAGGCTTTGCCGGCTCGAGATAGTTTTTAAGTTCGAGACGAAGTCGAGACTATACCCTATTACCATTACCACTATTCACCCCTATGATAATGCACACTGATAGTCAACACAATACAACTTAAGGTTATGTGAAGAAATCATTTGAGGAATCAGCAAAAATAAAAATAAATAGTTGCTAGGCAACGGTGACAAAAACACAATTCTATTGCAATTCTATGGATTTTGATTGTGTATTTAAAATGCATGTTTTAAGTAAGCGGACAGCTGATTTTGCGGCCCCGGCCTGTAAAAACCTGCTCGGTCCCCAAATTACGATGACAGCTGGCATGGCCAGCAAAACGCAACTTTCAGCCACCAATTAATGCAATACAGCCAAAAACATCATAGTGTGGTGAAAAAATATATTACACCGTTCCGGGACTTTTCAATCACACTGTATATAATAAGCAACAATGTATATAAATGGATTATGTAGGTATAATTTTTATCAATTCTAGAGGAATGTTAGGTTGTTGTAAGGAATAGCATTGATTAATTTCCACTAACGATAAACACACACAAATGAGCATACATGAATAATTCAAGTATACTAATGTAATATTTTAAAATAGCATCCCTTCGCTAAACATAGTCTTGTCAAAACGGTTTTGAACCCTATCTGAAAAACCAGCTATTTACCCACGTATTTCCCTTCATTGCTATTCATCGGACTGCTATAAACTATAAACCATTGACTCCGCCCCAGCCATTTGTTGTTCACGACATGTGGTTGTGTTTATAAATAGTACGGGAGGGCCGTGTCGCAGGACAGCCGATAGCTGGACTTGCCAGTGGTCGGCAAAAACAAGGAATCCTTCACGTAACCACCGACCTTGAAGTGGGAGGAGAGAAGGCTGGGAAGTTATTATGATTACTGGGCGAACATCCTAATTGGAGTTTTTTCTCGCCGACACGTATGTGGAATCTTTGTTGTGTTCAGTCTCTTTGGCATCCCATCAGTGTGACCATGGCCAGACATCACATCAAGTTAGAATGATTGTGGTCAACTTATTGCCATCGAATATTCAAATGAAATAACTGAGATGTGAGAAAAAGTACAACTTAAGCATTCTTGTAACCAATACTGATTCAATGGAATATTTTAAGTTTTTTTCGTATTCGTACTTTTGAGTAGTTAAGGGATTATTCGTGTCAATCGAATCCGACATTAAATTGTAGAGAAGTAATTACGGGTTTGATAATGAGCAATTTGATCGGTAAAGTAATACATTGATTACTCCAGAAATTGAAGAGTAACACTGACTTAAAACTTTCCAAACGTTTCATAGGTCAAAAGGCAGTAGCCTATTTTTCCCATAAAAGTGCTTTTTCCATCCGTTATTCATATTAATTTGATCGTCAATTTATCTTGAAATCTTTGTATACAATATTTTCCCGATACAAAATAACATTTTTAGTTTGTCAGCGTTTTTATTGTAGAGTGTATCGAGCATAATCATATAAAACTGAGTTGCAAAATGTACAACTTTGAAGCCAAATCACTACATTCACAAGGATACGGTGAAATGTTAAACTTCAATGGAAAAATCGTCGCTATTTTGGACCAAATAAACACTTAACATCGTAATCAATGTATCCATGGTAGGTTTCGGTTATCCCAGGCAGATTTACATAAGTAAACTCTGTTGAAATAAGTTTGTACGGGAGATGTCAAGGCTAATGGAATAGACAAATGTAAATTTTATACGAATTGCTTGATAAAATGAACATGTGAGTTAAGACTACGACAATATAGGTTATTGCCACTGTAAATACTTTACTTTATCGCCAGAAATTTGCTATAACAAATCAGTCTCAGAGTTTCATTATTCAATTATTGTTCTTACCTTGACTTTTTCAACAGTGCAAGAGTGTAAAGAAGAATAATTAAATTAATATTGTGTAAACGCAAATGAAAATAACAGCAAAGGAGCTTATTTGTCAGAAAATAGGATTGATAGACAAATAACGATAATAAATTATCATCCATGAATTTATAAGCAATAAAATCCATGACATAACACCTCATGACAATTTACCTGACTTAGGCCTATTTGGGTTTTTATAATATTTAACATTTCAATTCATTATAATATCATTGCATATAATTGCATAGTTCTAATGTACTCAAGGGCAAAGTTGAAATGTTTTATCGGTCATAGCTAAATACTAAGCCCGAACTGATTACAAAAACCAAAACCGGTCTTTTGAGTAGAGAACTGGTTCGGCTTCGAAAGTAAGACACGGAAAACACAATCTCTTGGCGACGTGAGGCTAAAGCCGTGACGAGAATACTAATGTGTTTAACTATTTATAAATGCTTCTCCGTTTTTACCGCGAATTAAGGGATTAAGTTCTATTTACAGCATTAAACCCGATACAAATTTACATAAACGATTTCCAGGCATTAATTTTATTGGAATTCCTTGACGCAAGCTAAGGTTTACCATAGGAAAACAAGATACGTGTTAAATACGTTAGTGGGAAAACCACTTCATTATTTTAATCATGTTTTAACGCGAGATTTTTTTCTGTGCGCAAAACCTCGACAAAAATAAGCTTAAATTAGACTTTTTTTACTCCAAAAAGGTTGATTGGTTCCTTTATAGAAGTATGAATTAAGCCTACTTAAACTATATCTACTAGTCCATAACCACTGAAGAATTTACACCAAATAGCTTCGTCGTTAACCAAACTACTGATTGTGCTTGCAATTTTTGTTTAAATGTAAATAACGCAATTAAGACCTTTATATCCGAACCGAGTGCTTGAACATGTCAAGTTTCAGATTGAATTTTCTCTATGAAGCGTAAACAACTTATTTACAAAGCTCTCCAAATTGAAGGATCTGTTTCTTGTTATCACGCTACATTTGGCAGTGGTCGTGACGTTGGAAAACAGCTGTTCTTTGTACAGCTGATCAATAGAACACTTGACCGATCAGCGGACACATCATAAACACATTTATTACAGACATCTTGGAACAGTTGAACAATAACTACATCTGTTCAGTAAAACCCCTGAGAAGAAGATTTATACTAATGTAAAGCAAGTTTCAAGTGGTTTAAAATTAAAACTATATCCATGCTACCACACTAACTTTGGCATTCGAAGATGGATTCAATTGGAATAAATAAAATAATGTGGTATTCGTTTTAAAACGTAAATGAGTGTATCAGTTCATATATTTCGTTCTGTCATAAAAATTCTCCGGACTAGATTTGTCAACAGTAAAACATTAAAGTAAGGAAAAGTTAGGTAAAAAGTTTTACCTACGTAAAACGTACATTATGTTCGTGTACTTTTAATTAAATAGTTCTACGTTTATGAATAAAAAACTGGTCTAAACTGGGTTTGTATTGATTGGTTGAGTTTTAGTGTTTACCAACCCCTTAGCTTTTAATGGAATGGAAAAATTCAGAAATAACATCAACACATTAAGTGCTGTTTAGTGTACAAGATGTTGTTAGTCAGAAAAATAGCTTAATTTTCCTTAATACAGAAACAATAATGTAGACCGTTAGCAAAACATTGTTATCACCTATTTTACTCTGTTTTGGCAATAGATTAAAAACTATTCTGAACCTAATGGAACTTCTTTCTGTGGTCATTATAACATCGTTAGTGCTAAGTATTTGGAATTTACCCGTTTGTAAAATATACAAATATAATAAGTACTCTTTTACGTGTTCTGTTGAAGGCTTAAGTTCGTTCCGTGAAACTCGTTGAAGTTAGAATGATGGCGATTAATTTTATAATATTACGCAAATATGAGATGTGAAAGTCTATCTTTCCATCATGCAAAACCAGTAAACCAAATTATCTGACATTTTTCTCGAAGATATAAGCCTAGAAGGGAATTTAATAATTCAACTGAAAGAAAAAAAAAATCAAGCATACAGTTCTTTTGAGAGTTGGTTCTTATTGCTAAATTAAACGTAAAACTTCATTAAAATCTTAATAAGCTTGAAATACTATCCCAGATGGGCATGTTATATTGAATACTACAATTAACATAATAAAATTTTCAAATAAAAGAAAAGTAAATAAAAAAAGTACAAAAAACACGTTTCCATGTTAAACAGAACCAAGAAAGTCGAGTGTGTATGAAAAGAGTTTATCAACAAAGGTAAAAACAAAACTGAAAGTGTTTAATAGATAACTCACAGAAGTCAAAACAAGAGCCCCATAAAGCTTTTCGCAGATAATGTAAATTTCAAACATAGGTACGATAATTTGCTTTGAAGGTGGGAAACGAAGAAGCGTTTGAACTTAAGTGTGGTTTGTTTGTGGAACTGTAAAACCCTAGAAGACTTCAGCAGGTATCGATTCCTGTGTTGTGTTCTTTACAGAATAAAGAGAGGGACAAGAAAGGTTGTCTTTGTACTTTAGTTAGACTGGATGCATCTAAAACGTATTATATTATTACTAGTGTACCTTTTGCTCGAAATCGAGCAATTGTCAAGTACCGGTATTATACAGAAGTTATTTTAAAACTACAGTAATAACAGTCATAATTTTCGATGCGTTTAAAAGACCCGACTAAAAGCTTATGTAACTACAGTAATTGAAATAGCGCTTTGAAATAATAAACGCTTTTTTTTGGTCACATTTTTTGGAACCGGCCTTATTTTTTTTGTGTTTTCTACAAATGCTTCCCGACTTAAAGCTGTTACCATTAAACATTTCTTGCATGTATTTACTTGATCTGACTTTAAGTAGGTTTACTTTACCACTGTGACAACATGATGTGTATATTCTTCATGTTTTTTTCCACTTCCAAAATAAGTTGCTTAGCATAACTGGCAAAAATGAATTATCTCCCCAAGTGATTGTGTAACTGGATTCCTCACTGTGAGACCAGGCCTCTCCTCTACTCTTCTCATACGTATAAGATTTCCCATTAATTGTCTCCTCGTGTTTTCAATATTTCTCCTTTAAAATCAAGAAATTTTCTGTTCTTCCTACAAAACTGATTGACTGTTTAGATTTGTCTATAACCTCTTAAATATTACAAACATCAATATTTACTCCCAAAAAGCTGGTGAGTTTCTTTTTATATACAGCTGTTATTGTTTATAAATTTTTTTCAATGTAATTCTTATGGGGGAAAATGCGACCTTTGAGAGCATTTCATGCCCTTAAGGGTAAAAGTTTTTAATTCTAAAACCTTTATGCAAAACCACGAATAGAGACGAATTATTTGACACCTCAAACGTTAAAATCCGTCCAGAAATAACAGAGGAGTTTTGTTCACAAAAATCTACTCTCACGTATTAATATTAGAGATAATATATTTATTTTACTACTTCTATGAAATCTTACTTCTGGACAACCCATACCATATACGACCACATGAGTTAGACTAAAATACATCCACAGCCTGTGTCTCCAAGACAAAATTATTTTCACAATATGTTTTCTGATAACACAGCTAGTCGTTAAGTGACAGCATGAGGATAACCACCAGGGCGTAATTGTTATGGTCATACTCCAGATAATTGGTCGGATCTCGTAAAATTGTTGGTGTCGGTTGACAATTAATCAAAGCATTTAAAACTTTTTTACTCATACACATTCACTTGAAAATTGTAAATCTAATTGAGATACAAACGTGGACAATCTCTTAAAAATCGACGAATTTAAAAAAAGGAAAATACTTAATATCATTAACAGAATTTTTTTCTTGAATCGATCATGTATCTGTTTTTGTTTTAATAGCCTAATTCATAAAGGATTTACTTTCGAAGTAAAACGTCGTAATAAAATAATCTGTACAAAAAATAATACGAATACCAATCTTCAGCAATGGACCCATATACACCTTTTTAGTACGAAAATACGGCATTTTTATGAATATTTAGGAATGCGGCATTTCCTAAATATAATAATAATTTATTAAAATTTCATTTACCACACGATTTGTCTTTTTAGATCGTTTTGAATGACAAAACACATTTTCTTACAATTTTGTTAAATATAACGCTGAAAACTATTTATTCTTTACAACTCCATTTGTATGGTAGTTTTAAACTGGCTCGCAACCCAAAACGAAGACGAATAAGTTGGGAAGACGTGGATTAGTTAACTCGTCTAATCCAAATTCCCAAAAGGCCCTCAAATTTAATAAATTATTTCGTTTTCATGTCCAACATGGGGAATAAATCCTCGAATAGTAATTTATAGAATTTTCAAAGAATAATATATTAGTTGGAATACCTAGTTTAATTTTTGGGAGGGAATGAAAGAACTCTATAAAAAAACCCTGCACTTAATAACTTTAAGAATATTTGTAATCTTACCAGTGACGGAGCATGCGCAGGAGGGCGCCGGTAGCGGGGCCAGGTTGACAACAGCCAGTCCTACATAGCCTGCCAGCAGACAAGCGACGTGGGCCACCAACACCCGGGAGTGCAGACTCTTGCGGAGCTCCGGCAGCCAGAGGTGCAGGACCAGGGTGATACCGAGGAACACGGCCCCCAGGACGAACAGGCCTCCGTACACCGCGGGCTTTAGGGTAGGCGGGAGACGACAAGCCAGCAGGGCGGAGCCCCGCGAGGTACGGTCCACACAGTAGTGGGCCCTGGGCACCCTGGCCTCCCCGAGCAACAGGGTGTCATCCTGGACGTTCCAGGAGGAGGTGTACTCCAGGTACAACTGGTTGGAACACTCGGGGAACCCGTGGATCAGGAATGGTCGACCTGGAACACACAAGTGTATTAGGTCGAAAATCAACCTAAACAATTTGGTTTGTGTAACTGTATTTATTTATGCGTACCTGAATGATACTAAAGAGTTGTTGGATTGCACAAATGCGGGAAAATATTAAATTTTCAATATGTAAGTGGAATTTGAGGGCTAACATTTAAGAAGTAGAAATATTATACTTGAATTAGGGACTAAATGAACACACGGAACCGGCTATTGCGAAATAGCTACGATATTTTGGGTACTTATGAAATTATGAAATGGTTACGCTCATTGAAGAGGAATAGTAAGGGTTCTCAGTAAAACCAGAAATGATTAAATTGCCATGAACGCCTGTCCAGACAGCCGTTATAAAATATACCTTGACTATTTCATCGTTCCTCGCAGAACCAGTTTGATGAGTGGAGAACTTCGAGTTTTCATAGTGAAACTGTATGGTTACTATTTTACATAAAATAAATTAATTAAAAACTCTCCTTCTCCTCAAATTTATTTGGTAAGACAGCATAAATATGAACAATTTATTGTGTCAAAGGCCCAAAGCAGCGTGGGGGTTTTAAACCATGCCAGCCACGGATATTAGAACATAAACGGTATGGTTAAAACAAACAAATGACATCACTGGCCCGAATCTCATACTAATAACACTGACTTATGGTTTAGAAGTTTTTTGACTGTTTCCAGTATTTTAGGCCAATGTGTATGGGCCAATGTAAGGAACCGCCAGCCTACTTAATGAAGATTCTTCGACCCGATTAAAGAAAATACGCAATATTCTCGGCTTAGTATTTCCTTATTAATACTTTTCCTCGTTGTAGGTGTGAAAATAATTTTGTGTAAAATCCTCTCTGTCAGGCATGACAATAAAACCCAAGAATGCAGAAGGATATGGGTTCAAAATTTAAATAGTTCATAAAAATATTATTGTTAACTTCCTTGAGAATGTTCTGGGTAGAGATTGTGTTTAACTGTTGAATGAATTTATACTATAATTATGTGTGTTAGTCTAATCACTGTAACACTACAGCTAAGTCACAAACCATAATGATGTCAATGACCTTTGCCAATTGTTGAAGATTTAAGCCGCAGATCGCCTGTAGAGCGTTAACCACCAACTTCAACATCAAGTCCCAGAGGGTGGTCCTATTCGTCATAATTGGGAACTCATAGTTAATTAATATACAACAAATATCTCACAAATTTAAAAAGATTTAGGTAACGGTTTTCATGCTGTAATATAACCAGGATATATCATATTCCTTGGTCCATACATAGTTTAAGTTTCGTTTCAATTCTCATAAATATTGACTTATTTTAATTTCCTTTCATTACAATTTTAGTGAATTTCCCTATAGGGAAGTAGCTATTGCCGTAGGTCTCATGGTAAGACATAGGCCCGGGACCGATTTACTTTCTCATTTTCATGTCCCCATAGGCCAAAACACCATTCGTTCAAGTATATATATATTGAATAAATATATCGTTCACTATTGAGGGCTACTATTATGATTAATAAATGAAATAAATAATTAAACATTTAGTACCCTTTAAGTTATTAATTTATTGAATAAACTTACATGTTTCGGCTCTTAGGCCATAATCACAGTTCTATATATATATGTGTGTGTCCATCCGCACGATAACTTAATTTTTGTCCGATTTCGATGAAATTTGGTTTGAAGGTGTAAGGCGGGATAAAATTGAATGAGTTCGCGAACCAGCATAATCTGACTATGGGAACGGGGGTTTATGGGGGTTTTTATGGGTAAAAATAGGTTTTTCCCATTTTGACCCTAAAAACACAAAATTTTACAATTTTTTTCCAAACCATTTTGTAGAGCTTAAAAAACAAATAATTTAGTATATTGGAGCGCTGTTGTATGCATAACGGTCACGGAGAAAATGCGAAAATAGTGTTATTCTTATGGAGAAAATGAAAACTGTTGTATAGTTTGCTTGTTTATGAACATATTTTAATCAAATTTGGAAAATGCATTCATTTCATACTAAACTATTACAGGTACTTTCCTGTTAAAGGGAACATTCATTATTATCGATGATTTTTTTCTCGATATATCGATATTAACAAATTGAAACTTATCAGCTGACAACTATGAAAAATATTGTTCAGTATCATCATTCATCAAACATTAATGAAATTAAACTGTTCTAAAGAAAATAACCTAACATAACTAACCAAACTTGCTGTACCATTTTAAAATTCCGTTTGGGTTTGAATATAAAAGGCTAGTTATAAACACGGAATTTTTAAATGTTGGTTATGTTAGGTTAGCTTAGACACAGTTTCATTTCTTAATCCATAATAGACTATTTTAGCCTAAACAAGATCAGTTAGTTGTTGTCAATTTGTAATGGATCGGAAAACAAAAACATCGATATATCGAGAAAAAATCATCGATAATAATGAATGTTCCCTTTAACAGGAAAGTACCCTATTACATTTTACAAAAAAATACCTTTTTACCCTCCCTGTTGCAGCAAACCTAAGTACTCGTTAAACTAATTCTGTTTAAGTAGGGAACAAATGTGATATTTTTAAGGATACATTTTAGTGTAAATCCAATCAGGCAAATGGAAATTCGCTTAGTCTGCAGGTTTGCTGTGGCGGGGGTATTTTAATCTTTAATCTTCCGGTTTCAGTCTATTGCAGAATAAAGTGTAGTTGTGTAAGTGTACGGACACATTCACGCGGCTAGTTGTCGCGTGATCAACGGTCTGGTTCTGTCGTGCTAAAATGCTTGGGTTGGGGGCGTATTTTAACCTGAAAATGAATGCAATATGAGTTTAGAATGAACTTGGTTGAAATGTTTCATTAGTCAAGGCTGTTTACACTCCCTGTTATTATATGATCCATGTTTACGCGCTTTAGTTCTCATGACTACAATAGAAACTGGAAATACTACTAGAGGTTTTATGAAACATGAAGTTGCGTTGAAAAATAAAATTTATTTTTCGATCATTAGTCAAAGGCTTTGAGTTATTTTTATTTGAATAAAAAGACAAAAAATCGTTATTAAGCTAGATATATTGTTACATAGTTGCTTATGATAGTGGAAAACATTAAAATATAATAACAATACATATTACCTGGCAGACGCATAGATGGGACAGAAGTCTTATGCTCGGGGAGCTATAGAAATGTTGAGATTGTTAGTTTCGACTCGTATTACAGTCCTAGTATGTTTTGGCGTAAAGATATTTCATGTCGTTTAAACTTAACCTTTTTTAATGTAAAATTTTCTATAGTATACATAAAAAAAATAAATACAGTAAATTTAGAATTTAACAATAATTTAGAAACTTTGAGATTAAAGCAACTAAACCCTTTAAAATTTCTAATCACAAAAAATAAAAATATATTTATGTTTTATTTTTATTTTGGTAAATTTTTAATTGCTTCATTCTATAATTCTCTTGCCGACCGCCATTTCTTTTTTGATCGCCTCATGCATATGCTTGTTGCTCTTAAAACTGCACAAACGAATCTGCATATACATGAAACACGCAATGAGAGATTTCCTATTCAACGCTATACTCTGTATGATAAAACCCGCCTCCTGACCCTCCGCCTACATGGTTTTAGACCCGGGTCAGTGTCAGGTCGACGGAGGACAGATTCCATCATAACGATTGGAGAAGTCCTTTTGTTGAATCCAAAGTCAATGGCGAAATTTTACTAATCTCTCACGTTATTTGACGTCAGTAGCGCAGTAATCAATCAAAAGCCCGCATTTGTCATTAACATAATTGCGTCAAATATTCTTTACAAGATACGACAATATTACGTAACTAACAAGGTTTACCACAGAACAACGTGTATAGTCATTAGTTATAACCGTCTAGATGGTTTATCATTTCAAAGGGAATCCTTTGATGATGCTTGTTTGTCAAGATTGGCGACACCCACTGTTTGTTTCTGTTTTATGAATATCCCAGCTTATTCTTCACTACTACATATTGGTAACTTCTAACGGAAATAGCTAATTTATCTAAGAGCAATATGCATACGAACAAATCCAACATATTATTTAGGTGTTTATTTTTATTTCGTAGTCGAAATTACACAATGCAATGATTGCACGCATGTAATGATTGGTCAATGTTATAGTTTAGTGACTGAATATACAATAGGTAAAATATGGAAAAGTACTGTACTGTACTTCCATTTTTAGTTTATACGTAGTCAAAGTTTACCACGAATGTAAATAAAATACCGAAAAAATACCCAATGCAATGCTCAAAACAGCGTAGTGATTGCATGTAATGATTGGTCAATGTAATAGTTTTGTGCCTTAATATACAGTAGGTAAAATATGGAAAAATAATTTCATTTTTAAATGTATACGTAGTCAAGGTTTACGATGAATTTAGACAAAACACCGACCGGTTTTTCAGTACATTAGTATTCGTCACTTTATCTAATAAATATAAATTTTTCGACTACTAAGAGTTTAATCTTGAGACGTATAACACCAACGTTTGGAAGGTGGAGCAAAAATCTACAACCTTTTTGCTATGACATCGGGTATCAAAAAGTTTCACTCTTCGTATTATATTTTTTTCTATTTATTAACCCGTTAAACAAATAAAACGCTAAGCAAATGGGGTTCCTAACTGCAAATCAATCATCTTACTGTGCCTGTAATCTCTGTGAGAATAGCTTATGTTTGGAATTAACATTGAACCTAGAAAAATAACATTATGGTTGACTCAGACACCAGGATTAGTTAATTTAATCAATTTTCCAATAAAAAAAACAAAGTATCTTTTCCAATCCCACAACAATATAATAGAACACTAAAGCTAGTTAAGTCAAATGCAACAACCACTGCAAAAGAAATTAGAGCTTATGAAAAGGTAAGAATCTTCTACATATTAATAGGCAAGCATGTTTCTTTAAAATCTTTTCTCTCAGTTCGTGTGCATCACAGTGAAAATCTTCACATACTGTTAGAAAGATATTTCCCTGTAGATGTGCATTCTCGCTTTATAAATTAAAATAGGCTGAAAATAAGCACAAAAATTAATTTGAAATTAAAACAAATTTAAACGGGCTTTATGGGTTGCCATGCTCATGAAAAAAGAACAAAAAAATATAAACAGAAAATCGAAACAAATGTAAGAAATTCTAATCACATGTTTTATTTAAAGCGTTTGGTGAAAATAGAGAATCCTGTACATTACATATTTTGGTTGAGTTTTCGACCTCTACTATAATTGTTGTATTTGTTTTACAAAATTATGTTCCCCTAAAAATACCTGATTCTTTTTTTTAAATATTGACCAAACTAAAATATTACTATTGTGATTAAACTAAACTATACTATTTATCAAAAATAATTTTTTGCCTTCCAACCAAAGTTTGGTTATATTATAGACGCAGGCAAGTTTAAAGTCACTTTGAATAAATACAACGAATGGAAAAATTTGGTCTACTTGCTACTCAAATCGCCACTGCTTGCTCAGCATTAGTTTTACGCAAATTTTTACATCGGCAACTTGATACATCGATTCCGGTTGATAATTGATACACTTGATACAGTAATACCCTTGATAGTGTGTGATACTTAGTAAAGTATCAAGTTCCCTGTGGCATTTCCCACCGTTGCCATGAGTCTGTTATTCGCTCGGATTGAATGGAAACTCCGATAACGTAAACAGATTCATGTGGAGATAATCTAATACGACTGAACAAGGCAAATTTCTGACTTCCTGTCTGGATTGGCAAACTGCCTAGAGACAGAGCAAGGTAATAGCAATTGCAAGTCTGCGGACTACAGTAGGTGACCGGATAGCCTTCGTACTTTAGATCGGACGATTTGAAGTGCTCTGCCGTACCCGCAATCCTTTCCCTGGATGAACAGGAAATAGTCCTAAACAGCCTCAGTCCAGTAGGGTTTCAGCTCCCTAGAACTTCACGACGATGACAACCTATTTGTAATGAGCCAAGGATCTAGTGGCCACGAACTTGACAATAAAGTCTATTTTTAACAGAGCACATGAAAAGAGCCCGAAATTTTAATCCCCAAAAAGGTTCACTAATTTTAAGCATGAAAAGAGCCCGGTTACCTGAGGAGGAGGACGCAGACTCGTGTTCTGAAATAGTGTTGTGTTTGGTTGGGTTAGGTTAGGTTAAGTTAGGTTAGGTTAGGTTAGGTTAGGTTATATTAGGTAAACAGACTATATCTTTTAGTAATGTAAATATCTTTTAATAATCTATTTTTTAATAATGTATCTTTTAACAGTGAATCTTTTAATATTGAAAATAAATTAATGTATTTCAACTGTGTTATTGGTTCTTTCTCCTTTGAAGACTCGTTGTGAAAGTTCTAGGAAGAGCCCGGGCTCTTTTCGCACCGTCCTGAGAGGGACCTTGGAGGTCCGGACGCTTTTCAAGCGTCTGCCTGAGTTTTTGGGCTCTTTTCATGTGCGCCCATTTTTAAGGAGGGGTCTGGAAATGGTTAAAAAATCTCTGAGCAAAGTTTGAAGAAGTGCCTTTAGATAAAGGAAAAGGTTTTGAATGAATTGACATTCGATGTTTTGCATGGCATGTCCCGGGACAATGTGGGTCCAGAGAGTATTTGCCGTGCATTATTTCGTATAACGTCAATCCATTGTGGAAAAAGTGTGGCAGGTCTTATATATCGATGGGTCATATGAGACTTTCGATCGTCTTTTTTGACTGCAAGAAGATTAATGACAAAAGGAGGACATTGGAGAACTTGTTGAGAAGGATTCATCAGCAAGATGAGGAGTAAACGGGCAAACTTCAGGCTTTCACGAAGCGTTGAAACACGAATTGCATCTCCAGGACCTCAACTAAAAGAGGTGTGCAAACATCAAGAATCGCATGTCTAGGGACTTATGTCGGCCCATATTCCTAGTTTGATAGATTATCAATTATCAATTATCAATCATTAAGATGGGGACGCCACTTAGGTGCGTATTTTAACCCAAATATGAGTGAAGGATGAGTGTAAAATGGTGTGAGATGATCTGTGTAGCTTTGTTACTGACTAAGATCAGCTGTTTCCTTAGCCAGGATCATTTATTTAAAGCCCAATGATCAGGAACAGCTGGGTCCAGTTTCGAACCATCAAAAAGCTACTGACTTTTCTCAGGATCGACCCGGCGACCTTTTGATTAGTAGGCGAGCGCTATTACCACTATGCTACCCAGCCAGTTGATAAGATAAGATAAAAGCAAGAAGGGTGTATAAGTTGTATAAGAGTTACAAATTTCAGATCTATCCATCAGATTCAAATAGCTAGACATTAACGATCAAGTTTTGCTTATTTAGCTATGGTGTATTCGTACTGAGAAGAGTATAGATAGCACAGTCATCGTGGACAATTACGTTAAACGTTCAACGCGTTATGAATGTTGTACGTCAGATCTAACGCATCATTCGCTCAATTAGCAAATATAAACAGTGTCTTGGATCAACATGACGTCTTCTCAGAACTTCTGAGATGCCATTGTTGATGATTGAAAGATGGTGTAAAAAGTATATCTAATTTATTTCCGACAGTATGATTTGTATCGGAATCAGTAATTGTATTTTAAATCGAAAACAGGTATTAAAAAATGTTTTAATGTGATAAGAATAAAAGTTCAGTAGATAGATTGAAACTTAAGAGAAAATATGCAACTGGTTTATCAGGTGCAATTCAACAAAGGTGTGATCAGATGAATATAATAATATTCATATTATGTCAAGTGCAATACATTGCATTTATGAAAAATTGAATGGCAAGGTACAGTACTTTGTAAAACTAAACTCTGTCGATGTAATGCCGGGCTTAAAAACTACGATACGAACTGTATGACAAGTTTAGTATCCGTTAATGCCATTAGTGTATCAATATACTTCTTTCGTCAGTGATAAGGTTAGATATTAGAAATAATTAAGTACATAGTGTTATTTAAATTAAGTGGATCCGGGAACAGCATTTTATTCATTTGAACTATTACATTTACAGCAACAAAATTATCAAAAGTATTGTAGTAATACCTAAAAATATACGTTTTGAATCAAATATAAATTTTCCATCATATTCGGTACAGTTAATACTATTCGATGAAATGGCGACCATACATAGTAGGTATTTTAAGCCAAGTATGAATGGAGATGAGTGTAGAATGACTGGCGCGATCTTGTATATTACTGTTTATTTATTATTGAATATTTCAGTCCGCACATAGGACGGAAATCTTTAATGAGAGCAACGGTCGAGTATAGTATAAAATTTATCCTTACTGGGAAAAAAAAAACAGACAGCAACCCCCAACCTCAAAAGGTGATGGTTTATAAAAACTTAAAATAAAAACAAAAAAGTTACAAGCCTATTTGCGATTTGTTAGTGTGTCGGTGTGTTAGTGCGATTGTTAGTGTAATTGTAGTAAGATGTACTACTAGACATGCGTTTCTTCCGATTCCTTGTGGGCCAATAACTTCTATACATTTCTCGTAAATATAATACGTAGTTTTTTGGCAGCAAAGTATTTATATTCTTGCAACAAAAAATAGTTTATGTAGGTTTAAACTTTATGTCTACTCTGAGTCATACGTCTGTCTTATGACTATCGACCATCATAAACTTGGATTATCCTAACGTTAGTTATCGCAACACTTATCACCCGAAATCATATCATTCGACTGCAAACCACATAAATTTGAAAGATTCGGATGATTAAGTTTACAACTAATACTTGGTTGGTAAAACAAAAACGGGTACTATACTGATAAATTTATTGAAATAAAAAAATTAAATTCGAAGAGCACGAAATCCTTGGGTTTTGTTTACTGGATAGTAGTTGTTAACACTTTCTAATTTAATTCACAATCGCATTTCTTGTACATAGTTGTTTTCCTAAACTTTCTAGTGATCTATTTCTTACTTTCCTCGAGCCTTGGGCTGGAAGCAGTGTCGGTATGTAAGGTTGTTGTTTGTTGATTAGAATACTGTAGGTCTAATTATTGGGCATTTGTAATATCTAATCAAATTAATTAAGAAGCTGTACACGGGTTTTTTTAAGAGCAAACAATTTATTTTCATACCTAATACAATAAAAAGAACCATGAAAACATATAGCCTAATGACAAGAGGTGACAAATATACAAATGATACTTTTCGTAACGCAAACATCACAAGTAATACAATTAAAGGTTCACACTTGCGAATTAATACTACAATCTGCCTAAAAGGTTGGATTTAATTATTGACATCAGCGCTGAGTCGACAGTCGGCGTTGACCTGTTTACTGCCTCAGAACAATTAAGTAATTACAGCCAAGCTTGGATACAATAGATTTGCTCAAGTGGTAAATATATTTAATTAATTCGCGTCGGATTACCACAGCATATCATTGCCATAGAATTGCAAAGTTTCTTAACGAGATCCAAGAATCTTCTTAATACTTAATGAACTTGTTTTAGTAAAATAAATATACCTTTTGTTTCTGTAAATAGGCAAATCATCACTTTGCAAATTATTTATTTCTATTATTAGGCCTACCATTTCAGATGGGGACGTTACTTAAGTGGCCATTTTGCATTTTGTCTGTACGCTCATACATATACGTAATACTTTGGTAATACCATACTACTGTACTGTACTATACTCACCCCGCCTTGGCACGCTGCACTCATTGGTGGATGGTGGCTTATTACCACTGTAGTTGATTTGACAAAAACAGTTTGTTACTGGGGTATTGTTATGTGTGTAAAATAACGATACTTAGAAGGCAGCAGTATAAAATTTCACCGTTTAGGACAATTACATGCATTCATAAACAGGTTTCAAAATATAATAAGGCAACGCACTATTTTAGAGTTTGCTAATTGATGTCATCGAATGTACTACTCTAGTTACACTATGTATTACTCTAGTTACTAGAGCTAAAAACCATCTCTTGTACACCTTTTGTAGTAAACTCTACTAGTTTAATGTGACGGAGTCATTTTAAAAAGTTATAGTTTCCCTTTCCTTATCATGAAAGTATTTCTGAGCACCACGAAACATATTTTCACGCCAAAATCGGATAAAAGGATTTGCTGAACTTCAAACACAGCTAAAGCCACATTGAATGATTGGCTATACATTTTCTGCAACTATTTTGGATATTGTATGCCATTAACTAAAACGTAATGGATTTGCAGTTTTATCTAATCAGCATTGATAACAATCAATGACTATCATTACGTTGTGGTTGGACGTCAGAACCCTATTACAATCTCAAATAACAAAAGTGTTTTTTATATTTTCTGTTTTTAATTTTGTTATTTTTTTTATGTTAAATGAGCGGTCATAGCTCGTCAGCAGAAGTTTTAGGGTCTAAAATAGAAATGATGAGTATTATCATAGACAGGAGTATGGTATTATTCACCAAATTTTGATGTATTGAAAATTTAAAATTGTGGCTGCTGATGATAAAACATGTTGAGTGATGGACTCGTGTTTGTGTTTGTTGTTTTCAAGTGTGTTTCTGTTTGCTTCGTTCCACTTATTGGTCTGGCTTATGCCCAACATTTCTATTTAAAATTTATATAGGAGTGCCTGACAAATTAACATGAACAACGGACGAAATATCTTTAAACCACATATACCTACAGATTTAATGGTCGGAAATTTCCAAGGAAAACGATGTTTACGAGGTATGAAAGTACCACTGAAAGAATTGGTTCAAACGGGCAAACGGTTCCAGAATGCTATGGGACGTTATTCCTAAACTAAATGTCGTACGCGAGAAAAAAGTAAGAAATTACTTAAGTGAATTCATATATGAACTGACTTGTAATTTTTTTTTGGAACCAGTTTCAAAAACAATATAATAATTATTTATCTTGATGGATAAATCCGTGTTTACCTATGAATTCCAAGTTGAATAAATTCTGAGTTCGAGCTAAATATTGAACTCCCTCGTCTAGTGAGGTTTATAGAAACACTTATTTTCTAAATACTAATAGGAAAACTAATGCAAACCGTTGTAGCGATTGACATTGATTTGAGTATTGGTAATTTTAAAGTGATATGATGCTGATGCATAATTTAATTTTCCTTAACTTGGTTAATAACACAATGCTATGCACTCTTGAGTAGTCATTAAATTCGTACAGACATTGTTAAAAATACTCTAGACCAGCTAATGTTTTGCTTAAGAGGTGTACTGATCACAGGATCAGAAATGCAGTTACAGTATTATTGTTTGACTTATTTATCTATGGCCATGAAGCCAAACTAGATTTGTTACTACTCAAACCGTACTTTGTCTACAACAATGCAAAAATAGTAAACGCTAAAACTCTGGTGGATAATTTTAGAAAGTTTGTTTACAATAATGTAATGGAAGTTTACTACAATGCGAAAATTGTGAAACCAAAACATTGTTAACAATGTTCGACTTCACGAACTGTAAAAGTATTTTTTTAAGAATATTGTTTACATCAATGGAAAAACTGTGATAATGACAACCAAAACAACGGAGAAAGCCCATTGATTTCACGAACTGTACAGGCTCTAGTGAATACATTTCGAATATAAGCATCGGCAAGATAAACGAATATATTTTAATTTTTTATCCATCAACACCGTGGCATTTTTTTTAAGGAAACGGTCCGAACTGGGGTCTACTTACGATATCGTCGAACTTTTGTTCGTCCCAGTGAAAAGTGGCATCTGAGTCCAATATCGATATTGTTTTGGAAATTTAATAGACTACTCATTAGCCTAAATAACATACAGTGCTTGCCTAATCCAAAGGTCACCGGTACGATTCTACCAAAAGCCCAAACTGGATCCAGCTATACTAGATGTATTTTAAATGCTCATGGCTTAAGAAACATTTAATTTTAGTCAACAAAAAAGCTAATAATGTCACTCCTACACTCATCTTGCATCCACATTCGCATTCTTTGCTGTCTCAAAGAATTAAATTTAATTAAACTAAAAATATTGCATGACCAAACTCACGGTTATCTCTACGAAGGACGTCGTCAGTCCAGGAGGTGTCAGAAGGAACACAGTCGACCATACCACCGTCATCGCTAACCTGAAGATCCTTGGACTCCGGGCAGCATTTGTGGACACACTGGAACCTCTTACAGTCTGGGCATAGCAGAGCGACGTACAACCTCTCCGGTACCAACCCAGGCAGATGTAAGCTGTCCACACACATCTCTCCGCGGGCGAGTACCCAGGGGTCGCCGTGGTCGTCGGTCACCACCACCTCCTCGCCTCGCACCTCTAGGTCGTCTTTGATCACAAAAACCTCCTGCCTGACACAGTTGAACTTGCTGCGGTGCTCCAGAAGATAGGATACGTTCATGTCGTTGATGACGACTGTAAGAGTGTCAGGGAAGATGGAGTTACTGATGTTGTAGCTGAGGTTGACTCCAGCGTCCTCCACGCAAGACTTCCCATCCCCAGCCATCTGCATGCCTGAAGGACAGCATTTCGGCAGCCAAGGTACTTCGGAGGCTAAGGAGTTTGAGAAGAGAAAGAGTATAAACAACATGTTTACCGAGTGTAAACAAGAGAGAATGGACACCGTGATACGCCCATCTCGGACCGAGTCTACCACGTTACTGAAGGAGAGAGGGAGTGGCGCACACCTGTTTGCTTCTGCTAGTCGGTCAGCTGGAGTTGTTTACCTTTGTAGTTCGCTCGCCGGCCACTGGACATCGGCAGCAGCACTGGACAGCATTGTTGATAACGACATTGTTAAACCAGTAGGCATTGTTTAGTAGGCTACACTATTACTATGGAATGAATTATGAATTATGCTAAATTTAGTCAAAAATGATGCACTGACAAAAAATATTTTTTCAACACTTGTTTCTTAGATCTTAAATGTTCTATAGGTTCAATCTACAAGACCGTATACTGCATATTTAATTACATTTTGCTATCTGAAATGCTGAAAAAATGTTGTTCTGAGTTTAAAGGAGCCTTAGAGGCTCAATATTTTCTCAGTTGCAGTTAAGTAGGTAATTTATTTTAATAAGTATTGTAGAGTTTGAATATCAAGTATTTTTGGTGAAGTTAGTTACAAAGAATACATATCTATGTTAGACCCAAATGAATTTACAATGTTTCATTTCATGTAAACAAGTAAGGTATGTTATTAAGATATGTATATAGGTTACTTTCGTTGTTTAAGAGAAAAAAAATTGTATATCAAACTGTAATTTAAGAAAATAATTGAATTTGTTGACTTATACTTTTCCATACCATAATAGAAATTATTAATTTGTAACAAACAATTTTAATCTTTGATCTAAAAAATAAGTGAAAAAATCACTGTCATGGATTTTTAAGTTGTCTTTTAAATGAAAGGAAAAAGAAATATTTTAATTTAAGTTTTTGTATACTTGTAATGTAAACTAATCGTTTCCAAGAATTTATGTCTATATTTTCTATTGGCTAACTAAAAAAGAATATTGATATAAAAAAAATAAATGTGTAAACTTAATTCCAGTACCAAGTTAAGTCTGTTTTAAGACCCAAGTTTTGCATAACATGTTTAGCCTAAGCATTTAATACATGATATCTCCAGTTGCTTACTGAGATAATAATTTGCCAATCTTTAAAAGTCATATCTGCTTATCTTTTAAAGGAAACAGTATTTGAAAACATAAAGATGCTCGTGTAATCAATCATTGTAACCATCATCAATCATTGTGCTTGTGTAACCTTGACATTGGTTTTTAATGATTTTAGATAAACTGTGTAATGTTTAAACAATTACAAACCTCTGAATAGATCTACTGGTTCAAACCTGAGGGCCAAACTTGCAGCTTTAAAAATTATAAAGTGGCAATTTTAATCACTCCACTATCCAACTTAACTTAAATATTAATTACTTTTATAGGAAAAATTAAGTAGGAAAATAAGAAATGCACAAAATAAAATTATTGCTTTTATTAGTCCCTTTGTCACTGAAAGATAAAAATATACATCTAGATCTCAGTATATCAGGATAGTGTAGAAAACATTCCACGGAAATAATTAGTCTATAAAATATTTGGCTTCAAAATATAAAAATTATCTAAAAACTATTGGTAACAATTAATTCAATGCTTAGCCTAAAATATACAAGCTAGTCTTACAACAAAAATAAGTACAGTACTTAATTCTTACAGATTGTCTAGTACACTTATTGACGATACCAGTGAGTGAAAATAAACAGTGAGAGAATAATAAACAGTTGTAGAAATAAATTGAAAGTACTTGTGAAGGGCTGTCTGTAAAAATATAGCTTGCATGCATATAATTAATTTAGTTGTTCAATTGTTTAGAGCAAAAAATCTCTTATAGATCAGAACTCTTACAAACAGTGTAAATTACTTTTTCCTACAGTCACATGACAAAGTAAACTTCTTTGCACAGATTATAGTACAGAAAGTTGCTAATTGGTGCATCCATACTTACTTTTGCCGCACACCAGTATAGTCCAGGAGCTGAGGGGGGTTGAGCATGCATGAAAGTAGTACGCAATGTTATTGCTGATTATTGTAATATGGACTGTGGTGATCAAAATTACGTATGTCGCCTATTTCAAAAGTGGTCGATAAGGTGGGGGGGAGGGGGCAAACATGGCGGTTTGCGCTATGCGTTAAAACGCTGATAGTTCGAAAACGGTAAAAGATAGAACATCGGTTAAAACGTCGTTGTAATCCTAAAAATGTGGACAACAATAATGGTCATTGGGTCCGAGGTCGTATCTCTATAAATAAACAAGTTATTGTATAAAATATGTAAAAATGGACTTTTCGTGTAGATTTTTTACCGAAAGTAGAATTAATTTGTGAGTGTCGCAAAGAAGTAATATCAAATATCTTTGCTGATAGTTGTAATATGGACTGTGGTGATACAAAATACGCATGTCGCTTACTTTTCAGGTGGTCGAGAACTTGGGGGGAGGGGGGCAAAGATGGCGGAACGCGCTATACATCGAAATGACTGTAGCTCGAGAACGGTACGAGATAGGACATCGGTTAAAACGTAGTTTTAATCCAAAAAATATTACCAATAGAAAAGGTCATTGGGTAAAAAGTCGTATCTTAACTAATAAAAAAGTTATAACAATAATAAGTTTAACAAAATCTACATCGTACAGCTATTTTTTTTGAAAATCGTATGGATTGTTGATAAATAATAGTGTAATTACTTAATTACTTAGCTAAATATTAACTAGATGCATTTTCTTATAAGAAAAAAATATATTATTACGAATACATATGTTTTAAAATGTAAAACACGGCCTCCAAACGCCTTGGGGTTCGTCCGTTAGGTTGCGTTATAATTGCTGCTGTTTTTAAAATAATGATTGCTTGTATTTTGTATTTCATTATACACTGAGTATATAAATGAAATAATGATAAATAAATAATCAAACAAATAAGATAATAATTAAATATGAAATATAATATATAGTAGTTTAATTCCATTGTAAATATAAACACCATAAACTTTAAATTTCTTGACCGCTCTCATGCATTAATTATATATAGATGTATATACATTTGTATCAAAGAAAATATTTACAATTTTTTATTTGTATTACAGGTGCTAAGGGAAATTAAAAAGGTACCTAGTTAAATTCAACAAATAATATGAACAACCAGTGTAATTGTTATGGATAGAATGAAGAGATTTGCCGTATTTTTTATTATAAGGTATTTACTTTCGTAGTAATGTTTTTTATTTCATATAACTGTATTAAATAAGAATCTGTTACATAATCATATTGTAATAACCTACAACATTATAATCATTAAAATTGGATTTGTAGTGGTAGTCTGTATTATGCATTTGATTGCGGCGAAACCCCAAGTATTATATGTAGTTTGGAGGCCGTGTTTTACATTTTAAACCATATTTATTCGTAATAATATATTTTTTTCTTATAAGAAAATGCATCTAGTTAATATTTAGCCGAGTAATTAAGTAATTACACTATTATTTATCAACAATCCATACGATTTTCAAAAAAAATAGCTGTACGATGTAGATTTTGTTAAACTTATTATT
This sequence comes from Macrosteles quadrilineatus, assembly GCF_028750875.1. Lineage (NCBI taxonomy): Eukaryota > Metazoa > Arthropoda > Insecta > Hemiptera > Cicadellidae > Macrosteles > Macrosteles quadrilineatus. The sequence continues at coordinate 1,732,643 of NW_026542597.1, forward strand.
GTTATAACTTTTTTATTAGTTAAGATACGACTTTTTACCCAACGACCTTTTCTATTGGTAATATTTTTTGGATTAAAACTACGTTTTAACCGATGTCCTATCTCGTACCGTTCTCGAGCTACAGTCATTTCGATGTATAGCGCGTTCCGCCATCTTTGCCCCCCTCCCCCAAGTTCTCGACCACCTGAAAAGTAGGCGACATTCGTATTTTGTATCACCACAGTCCATATTACAACTATCAGCAAAGATATTTGATATTACTTCTTTGCGACACTCACAAATTAATTCTACTTTCGGTAAAAAATCTACACGAAAAGTCCATTTTTACATATTTTATACAATAACTTGTTTATTTATAGAGATACGACCTCGGACTCAATGACCATTATTGTTGTCCACATGTTTAGGATTACAACGACGTTTTAACCGATGTTCTATCTTTTACCGTTTTCGAACTATCGGCGTTTTAACGCATAGCGCAAACCGCCATGTTTGCCCCCTCCCCCCCCACCTTATCGACCACTTTTGAAATAGGCGACATACGTAATTTTGACCACCACAGTCCATATTACAATAATCAGCAATAACATTGCGTACTACTTTCATGCATGCTCAACCCCCCTCAGCTCCTGGACTAGTATTCCAACCAAACAACACAAAACAGCGTGCTTTTACTAGGCACGTAATACGTGTACGCTTGAAAATAAGTTGGCAACACTTGAAGATACGACTACGATCAGCTGGTGCAGCTTTCCCATTTCGTTCCATGTTTGGATTTATACCTCACCGAAATACGTGTTGTACAGTGTTTGAAAGACTAATTATTTATATGCTTTTACCTACGACAGTTTTTTAAAGTAGCCATTTCAGTCCAGTTCTTAGAATTGAGAAGTTTCACTTTATAGCTGTTTACTTTCATATCAGCATAGTTTCATTTCATATCAGCATAGTTTTTCTCATATCCACACAGGTAACGGACCAATGAGGTTCAAGTATTGAGAGAAAAGAATTAAAATTGTAATGCTTCGAACCAATTAATCAGCTGATCAGCTGATCAGTTGACCAATTTAATTGTTGATCCGACTTGTTCATGTTGATACTCGCGTATTCTTAATTAAGTTGGTGGAAGTCCAAAAATAAATGAAATATTTGCCGAATTGTACCTGATACAATATTATTTATGGTAAGAATGCTGCTAGCAATGTAATATTTAACGAAGTTTAACAAACACGTAATTACAGGAAATCAGCTGATTATACAACAAGTCGTTGCATCACTTTCAGTGGCAATGACAATACACGAAAACTTAACCTCTCTAAAAAATTATCAGTAGTGATTGTTAGTAATTAAATCCAGATTGATAGTAATTAAAAAAACGGTCGTAGGTTAAGTAGTGTACGCAACTCGCGTTAATAGTCTTTACGACACTCGCCAAGGCTCGTGCCTTAAATTTTCTACTCGTGTCGTAAAGACTCACTTAACGCAATCGTTGCGTAAACTACTATATCTTAACTGTAGTAACTGTAGGAAAAATATAATGTGTAACGCGAGTGCAAACTGCCTTTGCTGCACTCGAGAAACTTTGAGTAAATATTTCTCTCGTGCATTAAAGTGTCACTCCGCCCACAAGTTACACAAATAACTCTTACAAGTTCTTTTATTTACATTCTGTCATCACACTCCTAAACAGATGTAAATTAGTTAAATATTATTTGGTATTAGGTTAGTAAAACCAAAACTTCAGCTGGTTGTATAGTAAAACCAGTTACACTTGTTCAATTTGGATTGTTAATTCAAAGTGAACAATCCAAACTTACAAGTCAATTTGGGCGTATGCAAACATTGGTTCAAATGGTAAGTTCATGCCAGACATGTATCTGGGAGCTTCAAGTTCAGTTCAAATCAGCTGTTCCTGCAATTCAACTTCTCAAGTCAAAATGTCAAGCCGAATTGAACATGGAGTAGAGTAGTAAAGACTCGTGGGAAGAAATTGTTTTTAAAAAGATAAATTTACGTTGATAACAGATTTATCAAGCAGGGCCCTCCACAAGTACTAAGTAAGAAGACATCAACTATAGCTAGTTAGATCAGTCAAGTTAGGGTTGGTTTGCTAGGTCTAGACATATACTATGCTAACAAAGGTACAATACTTTGTGCTTAGAAGATCCTATCATTATTGTCAGTTATTTAAAACCTTTAATGTCCTTTTTAACTATCAAACCATTTCCATTATTAAACTGTTTTTAATGCACTGCTAAATTAAGGTATATTAATACAGTCTAAAAAAAAATTGAATAAAAGAAGGTATTGCTTACAGTATTAAGTTTATTGCTTGTTTTTAAAAGGCTCTACTGTAAATTAGGTCTACAAACATTGAAAATTCTTAATTTCTCCACACTAACTCAAAGGGTTAAAGTTAAAACGGTGTTTTTAAAACCATTTAAAACCTACTTTTGTCCTGAAGAAAATGATATTACTTACTACCGGTACTCAGTAAATTCAGAATAAAGATGCAAATTCCGTTGTAAAAATTAATGTATCTCAATAAATCAAAGGATATATATTTTTAATGTAAATATCTATCTTAGTCTTTAACTTTTTATTTTTTAGTTAGTGATAAGCTAATGTAGAAACGTGCTTCTTCGGTTTTGGAAAATGTAAAGGTATGTGCTCATTTACTTTAATTTATATTTTTTGATGATCTATTTTGTCTTGAATATTGAGAAAGGAACTTGAAACAATTGGTACAGGTAAAAAATACAGATTTTGATATTACGTGATACAAATTAACACTTTAACAGATCAAGGATTGTCAAAATAACATTGACAAACATTAGGTTGTAATAATGTAGAAGTTTCTGTTAAAAGCATAAAGAATAACAGAAAGTTTGTTAAAAGAATAGCAATGCATTAAAAAGTGGTTTAGTGTAGTAAATTTACTTGAATGATATACATGACATCCTCATATAAGTGCAAACAATAAAATAGACACATTCAACACCAGAATCTATAAAATTCTTTGTACAAGAAAACTTTCTACAAAGTTAAAGGCTAAAAATTCCAGTTTTTAAGGTTTGATAAAATAAACACATTGTTCTAAACAAAATAAAGTACCATTTTTAAAGTAGGCCTACAGTAGATTATGTGGTATGGTTACTAGTTACTAAAATCACATTCAGCTTTTTAAAACGAAATCAAATCTAATAAGCTTAATTGCACATGTACACAATAACCTAGAAAGAAATATCAATATTTTTACTTGATACTATTTGAGTTTCCTTTACTGTTGCTTTATTTAAATTTTACACAAAAAAGAGTTGTGGTGATCTTATTTCCTGTTCATGTTGACAATAAAATAAGCCAATAAGGGTCACAAAAAATATTATGACAGTATTCTACTTAATATTTAATATTAAATAGAATACTGTCATAATATTAGAGAAATGAAGCTATGGCACATTGGGCTTGTCTAGTCAATAAAATGTTTTAATCTAACTTGGTGTGGTAAAGAAAAGGCATTTTACAAGGGCCATTTCACAAATATTTCCCAAAAAATGTAATCGCAAAATACTGAGTTTATTTTGATTGAAGTAATTTTAAATGGAACTACATATTTTTAATTAATTACCATTTTCTAAACTTTAACTTTTTTGTTTACATTTAAAAGATATACTTACTTATACTGTATACTGATAATGTATAGCTTTAATTCAGATTTTATTATAAAAAGTTCAGATTACTGGTAAATAGATAGCATACAATGGATCCTGGAGGAAAAGTTTATTGTAAAAAAAAATGTCTTTAAAAGGTTGAAGAAATAAAAACAGCCCTTTTTCATGCATTAAAAAATAATTTCCTTTGAAATAATAGTAATTCCATACAGCAGCTAAACAGATTATCCAATAATTTTGGTTACTCAAAATCATACAAAAACACTCTCTAATTCACTCTCTAATTTATCCAAAATAGGGACAGTTAAAACAAGTAAGAAAATCACAGAAGTTTTAGGCAATTACTACAAGACTGTACAAGACTATACATCGACATTAACACATCTATGGTGTTTTAATTGTCCAAATGTACATTGGTAAGACCTTTTCTACAGTATCACATTTATTTCTTTAAACAGCCAAACCCAGCACAAATATAGACATGGGAAATGAATAGAGGTAGAAACCTCAATGTAATGTAATATTGGAGCAATTTTTAGAAATTCAAACGCTTTTTCGTAATCTACAAACAAATTATTACTAAATAAAAACTCTATAGGTGTGGAAAATGTTCCTATTTACACTAAAATGAGTTATTTAAGTTCCTCACTGACACAAAATAATGTATAAGCTTTGGTAATGAGATATATAAGATTAAATATTGCTTGTATTGTATACAGGGTGAGTTTTAAATGAGTTCCCCCCCCTACTTTTTTCTACATTTCGGACCACGTCAGATCATTGTAGAGTAGTAAGTACTTCATTTTGACTGGGTATAAAGTTTTGGCCGCCATCTTGGATCCGCCATATTGGATACAAAGTTTTCTTTTCAAATGTAAAGGTAGCGTTGTGACCCATCATTTTAAACTAATTTTTTATGCTGAATACGATGCTGCAATTCGTTTTTAAAAATCTTGATCCATTCTAAAGTTATCAAAACTTTTTATAACATTATTTTTAGCCCATTTTAACACTGTGCATTTAGAAACTAAGAACATAATCGCAAAATAGTGCTAGATAAAAATAAGTATACACCACATAATATACATTTATCTTTATCTAGCACTATTTTGCGATTATGTTCTTAGTTTCTAAATGCACAATGTTAAAATGGGCTAAAAATAATGTTATTACAAGTTCTCATAACCTTAGAATGTGTCAAGATTTTTTAAAACGGATTGCAGCATCGTATTCAGCATAAAAAAGTAGTTTAAAACGATGGGTCACAACCCTACCTTTACATTTGAAAAAACAACTTTGTATCCAATATGGTGGATCCAAGATGGCAGCCAAAAATTTATACCCAGTCAAAATGAAGTACTTACTACTCTACAATGATCTGACGTGGTCCGGAGTTGATATCTTAAGAAATGTAGAAAAAAGTAGGGGGGGGGGACCTCATTTAAAACTCACCCTGTATATTTTTAGTGTGTGAATAAATTATTTGGTTTCTAATTGTTGTAGAAAGGTAGGGAATTTTTCTGATGATAGGTAAAAACTGTCACATCGTGCACAATTTATTTCCTTAAAAAATTTAAATAACAGATAAGTGTAAGAGGAACATTTTCCTTCAATACAAGACATAGATTGGTGTCCCTAGCTACCTAAACAGTGACTAGATAACGGCGATGTTAGAGGTGACGATATGGCTACATTGTTGATAATATTCTCATGATTGATAAATCAGCTTTTGAAAAACAGTAAAATTTGGTAAAAATATATAAAAAATGTTTTGAAAGCACCTGAATCCAGTAAACATTTTTTTAGTAAATTTGAACTAAAAAGCAGTATTTATTTAAAGCAAGGCTGTGCAATACTTCTACTGATATCATTAACAACAAAAAAACCTTCAGACATACACTTAAATAATATACAGTTTAAAATTTGACTGGGTCTAGTAAGTTAGGAAAAATGCTTTATGGGCTGGACAATATTTATTTATGAAATTATGATTATGTTTTTGATTAACTGCAAACAAAAGGTACAGTAACAATTTTGATAAAGGTAATTTAACCAATAATTAGAAATACAAGAAAAATGTGTAGCCTATACATTTTATTCCAGAGGGCCCAAGAGCTGGAATAAAAAAACCATACAAATATTATTTGCTAGGCAATTGCACCATATCACCTCACCCTCCCCCAGGGCCGTCCGAAGGGGGGGGGGCAACCGGGGCAAGCTACCCCGGGTGCGCGGCTATTTGTATTAACAGTATTACAATATACGAATGCGACTATTACTGCTGGGGGGGAGGGGGCGCCACGACCACGTTTGCTCCGGGCGCCGCCAACCCCAGGGACGGCCCTGCCCTCCACCCCCTGAAACCATCCTGGAGCCACCTCTCATTTTAGGTTGTTATGAAGGAAATTTTTGAACTTTAAAGAGTCACGATATCAGCAGTACCTATAACAGTATTGCACAAACTGGCAATAATTCATATCATTGAGATACTCATAGATAAAAGGTAAAAAAAAACCTTAGCCAATCGATCCTCACATCACCAAACCTCACTTTAGTTGAGAGATTCTACCGACACCGACAGCGCAGGCAGTTCACAGCGGTGTTTGTAGCAACCGTTGCGACCGCCCGGGGGTCGTAGCGGAATCTCCTCTATCCTCTCCAGATCATGCGCAGCCCCTGCGGAGTTCTGCTTGAACAGTCGAGGAGTGCTCTTCACCTCCGAGTCCTCCCGGTCCACGCTGAACTGCCGTTTGAGAAACCTTGAGTTTCGCGGCTTAACTTGACCGTCGCTCGGTGAAAGACAACGGTAATGGTTGTAAGCGCTACTCAAGTCTGGCTCTTCCGATCTGGAAAATTGGGATTGATGATAATGCAGAAAGTAAGATACTGTGTGGGCTTAGAATAAAGCTCAAAATCCTTACATCTGAATTTTAAAATAACTTTAAAATTAAATGTTTACAAACTTTTGAGAGGGAAATACAGTTAATAAGACGAGGGAAGACCGTAAATCTTCAGTTAGTGGACACACAGCTTAATGTTATCAAATTATGTTTATCTATAGTTATAGGTTATGTTTCAGTATCATCTAAAATCATAGAAATTGAAATAGAAATCTGTGCAAAAATTTGAACTTGAAGTTATTATACTTTATAAGCCCTACTGAACGCAAATCTATTTTTTCTGCATCTACATTGTCAGAGGCTGGTAGATATTTTGTTGGTTTCACTCACTTTCATTTTTGACTGAAGACAATATCCAGGATTCATCAGGTACATTGACAACATACACATACATATTACACACAACTATTCAAGAATATTGAGTCCAATATTTTGAAGGACAGAAAAAAGTTTCACTTCCTCTGAGCTAGAAAACCTTTTTTGTCCATCATGCTGGTTGTGTGATGAGTGTATATATGTGTTAGTTATCGGTGTATATAAAGTCCAGCACGGGCTTAATATTTTCTAAACGACAACAGATAAATCAATAAGATTTGGTACATCAACACCACACCTAAAAATCTACTTTTTCAAGGAACTATGAATTTTCTGTCATATGATGGGGACGTCTCGCAAGGAGTCAGAAAGAAATCTTAAATAGGAGCATAGGTCAATATGCACATACAATTTTTTAGTAGAATGCCAAAAAACCGCACTTCTAAAGGTTGATCCTGTGCAAAATGGCGGCTGTTCAAAGATTTCTTAAATCCGCCATTTTGAATCTTTGAACGACTGCCATTTTTTACTCAGGCGTTCTTTTGAGCTTGAATTTACGGCATTGTAATCTACTAGTGAAGACCTTTAATTTGATGTGCATATCGACCTATGCTTACGTTAACAATTTTCTTCCGATTCCTAGGGCTCCCTGATAGGAGTAAGCGTATAATAGCAATGCAAATTAAATTAATCTTTGAACAACTGTCATTATTGGCTCGGTTGTCCGTTTGAGTTCAAATTTGCGGCATTATATTCTGCTAGTAAAGACCTATAATTTGATGTAGACTACATGCCAACCTATGCTTCTATTTAAGATTTCCTTCTGACTCCTTGCGGGACATCTCCATGATATGACAGAAAATTGATAGTTCCTTGATAAAGTAGATGTTTAGGTGTGGTGTTGATGTACCAAATCTTATTGATTTATTTGTTGTCGTTTAGAAAATATTAAGCCCGTGCGGGACTTTATATACACTCTGGTGGGTCTTGCATATCATAAGACAAAAATAAATGTGAGTGAAGCCCACAAAACGTTGAATATTGACCATTGTCTACCATTTATTAAATAATACCTCGCCTGATGGTATGCAATTTAAAAATAAAATGTCAGACTGTGGATTTGATGACAAAACGTACCTTCTGCCAAGGGAGTTCAGGTTAGTCGTGCTCTTGGAAGTGTTGATGAAAGACACACCCAGCAGGTCAACATTGGCCTCAGATGTAGAGAAGGGTGTGGAGATGCCAGATTGGGCAGCAGAAGACATCCTCTGGTCTGTTGAGAGACTCTTCTTGACGGGAGGTTCTGGAGATTTGACATCATGTAAGGTGATATTGCCTTGGTCAAACGTCATCTGTCTCTTCCATCGCTTTCTGTAAGCAGGGTACTTGTAAAGGAACGGATTTTTAACCATGGTTGTTCTACTCTGATGTTCTTTGATTTGACGGAAATATGACACAAATCGTCGTCTTAAGGTTGATTCACATACTGACATACATCATATCTGGCACGTCACAGTTCAGTCAGATCAGTCTCATCACAGTAAAAAAAATGATTCTTTATGGTTTTTCTTTTGCGCTATCTACACTCGTCCGGAGCAATTCCGACGCAGCTCCTCCAGTCACTTTGCCGGCGTCCGTCAGTCAATTTCAGATTTCTTCCCACTGATTATGGGATTGTTTGAACGCCTGACAGACGTTTGATGTAATGTATGTGTTTTAGTTTTAAAAATAGTGATTTTGTTATTTAAATAATTGTGTTTGTATTTTAAGTACTGTACTATTATTTTCACCACACTATGATGTTTTTGGCTGTATTACATACGTTAATTGGTGGCTGAAAGTTACGTTTTGCTGGCGATGCCAGCTGTCCATAATTTGGGGACCGAGCAGGTTTTTACAGGCCGGGGCCGCAAAATCAGCTGTCAGCTTACTTTCTTAAAACATGAATGCATTTTAAATACACAATCAAAATCCATAGCATTGCAAAAGAATTGTGTTATTGTCGCCGTTGCCTAGCAACTATTTATTTTTATTTTTGCTGATTCCTCAAATTATTTCTTTACATAACCTTAAAGTTGTAGTTGTGTTGACTATCAGTGTGCATTATTATAGTGGTGTAATAGGGTATAGTGGTATAGTGTGGTGAAAAATAGCGTTCGTACCACGGGCCGAAATGGTTTTGCAGCTCTCGATCGATTTAAGTTCTCGACTTCGTCTCGAACTTAAAAACTATCTCGAGCCGGCAAAACCTCATTTTCGGCCCTAGGTACGAAATATACTATTGTAACAATCTTCAAGATGGACGATAGAAACATTTTTAGAGTAGTTTGAAATAATTCTTGGCGCTAACATCACTGTAAATAAAGTGACGGAAGACTTACTGAAAGTAACGGACTGACAGACGACTGAGGATGCGACTGAACTGTGACTGGACTGATGTGTGGCAATCGACCTTTAGCTTGTGGATGATCTCATGAGAGGTAAAAGATTTAGTTTATCTTGCAATGAATTAGTCCATTAAATCACTAAACAACATTGGATAAAAGAAATATGACACTGTAGGCCTATTGTACCTTCTAGCAATAATTCATAAAGTAATAAAGATGTTAACAAATAGGAAATTAAAGCTAATTTGTTTTGCATTTGGACCCCACATTACCAGACGAACTCCCACCTTTAGATTAGACCAATTATGAATTAAATCAATACACCATGTCAAGAAAGTAATGGGTTTTGATGTTGTGTGATCATCATTTTATGTTTATTTTGATTGTGGGATTGTTAGTTATTAGCATGACTAACTATGAATATAAATGACAGCGATGATGTGAGATTGCTTTTTAGATCAGTACAGTTATCAGTACAGTTCACTGTTATATTGTTTTAGCTCACTTCATGCTTTACTGGATACATTTAACCCACAAGCAGACACCTCCTTTTGTTATAAATCACCACAATACTATAGTAATTCTCATAAATCAACAATAATACTTCAAAAATCAAACTACTCGTCCATAGGTAATCCTCAACCGATGCCACTTTCTTCAGCAGCTACCACTTCAAACTTCTTATATTTAGGGAAATTATTTTCCTGGGTTGGCGTACCTGTCAGGCTTGTCGTCCAACAGCTGAGGATCCAGAGACATCTGGGTGATGAGACCAGGTCCTCGTACTCGTGTGTGGTGGACCACAGGCACCTCCAGGGAGAGATCCACGGAGCCACTGTCCTCCGAGCAGATCCTGGGGACTCCACCCCCCTGGCTCACACTCACTGCCTCGTCACTCACAGTGCTAGGGATACCCGTGCGGCCAAACTGGATCAAACTCTCGTCCAGGCTGTCAAACAGAGAATCATGATGACAGATATAATAACAGTACCTCATTAAGTAATAGTTGCAATTACTAGAAACCAATGATGGATTGATTGATTGATAATCCAATAATTATGCATTGCTTATGATCATCTTGTGCACTTATTTTGGGGTCTTGATCGTTTTGTTTGAGCCAAGCAAGAATTTTAAAATTTTACAACAATGTTTAAAAATTATTTTATTAATTATTGTGCATCATGTACGATGATTGACATGAATATCTTCTCAACCAAAATGTTTAACGGTATGTTATGAATGTGTTTCCCAAGTTAAATTTGTTTTGACATGTTTCATGTACTGTACTTTTAAGATTAGGAAATGGAGCTAAAATGCTTTGATAATAGTAATATTATATTTTAGATTGTCCAAGACAAAAGGTACCTAACGAAATTAAACTATACATCAACGACAGGATATTTAGTTTTCCTTAGATAAAGTTGAAGCAATTATTTTTATTTTTATTCCTATCCTGATTTACTTATTAACATAGGAATATAATTTCAACATCAAACTTGTAAATAAAAGGTTATCTCACCTTTACGAGTTGACCTAAAAGGTAATGGTAAAACGCTAAAATATTTTTCATGCTTCTTACCCATGGCTCTCCCTGTATGCATGAAACATAAAAAAATGTTATGATATGTCACTTTATGATGGACAATTGATTGAATAATAAGTTATCCTTTCTCGTATATGAATAATAATTGTAATCTAAATTCATACCCCTATTTCGTTTGATTGAAACATGCAGACCAATTTTGATGGAGATAGATAATCTGTCTGTGATTCTGTCACAGATTTTATCAGACAGTCATACTCTTAAACACACATTTAACACATTTGTTAACCTACCCGAGGGGTGGAGGAGATGGCAACTCCTTGTCGAACCCAGCCTTGCCCAGCAGCCAGTATGTGGGCATCTTCCCTTTGCCCTTGATATCCGTCTCTCCCCGATACTCCAGCTGGAACTCTCCCAGCTCTTCCAGCTTCTTCTTTGTAGCTTCTGATATGTGTATCCTCCATGCCGCGCCTGGATAAATTCCTAAACTTATTAGTTTGAAATGGTTGTTTTTAAAATCTTCAAAATGCCGAAGATCCATAATTGTAACTAGATTTTATCCAGTTTTGATAATATATTATACTCATAAGGGAAAAGTCCTTTTCCAATGACAATGAGAAAATCTTGGATATCCTAAAAGTTTTATATGTAAAGATTAGCATTTCAATTTAATCATCTTGACAATTCCAAAAAAAAACTTACCGTACTTCTTCTAAACAAACATATTTTTTTACAGGATGGTAACATTTATTTCAACAAAATATAGAAAACATAAAATACTGGAAATTCATCAAGAATACTGGAAGGAGAATATGTAGACTACTAGAAATTTCTCATACTGGAAATGTATATACAGGGTTAGGCAAAAGTCTGGAACCCCCTAGTTAACTTTTTAACGTGTTGCAGTAGGAAAACCAAACTCGGCACATACTTACAACATAAGAAATTGCACTTTTTCATCAAAGTTACAACTTTGCCCCAGCCTTGGGAGGGCCCCAAATTTTCAAATGTTAACACCTGACTGGGACGGGTGGCGTCGCCCTGTAATCCAGCTACTAGGAGGTCACGAATTGTGGATATTTATAGGGATGCACTGTGGATGCGATGCTCCCTGCTGTGGATTAACTTCCGCACTAGTGAGTGCTACGACAATCCACAGTATTATCCTGATAATTAGACCAATTCGTAAATTACAAGGAAAAAATGTGGTTCGGATTCCACTATAAACTGTAGGTCCCTTAGTTGCCATTAGCTGTATGGGCTATTAATTAACAGCTGTGTCTAAGGAACATGTCGGCCTTAGTCACTAACAAGGCTACAAGATCGCGCCACTCATCCTACACTCATATTTGGGTTAAAATACGCACATAGTGGCGTCCCCATCTTAAATAATTGATAATAATTGATAATTGACCTATCATGTGACCCCTCATTTTAAAGGGTTTATCAAGAGAAATTGAATGGCGCAAACTAGAGGCCAATATCGCATCCCTAATCAAAATGGCAGCCATTTTAATTATTTCAGATGAGCAAGCAAGATAAAGTCTGGACACCCCCAGTTACCTTAAAAATTTTAATATTTTAATACTGACCAAAAGGCGAGTTCTCTTTTTTTATAAAGGTATGCTGAGTTTAGTTTTCCTGCTATAACCTGTTAAAAAGTTAAAACGGGATATTAAAAAATGACTGCCATTTTGATTAGAGGTGCGATATTGACCTCTAGTTTGTGCCATTTAATTTGTATTGAGAAACCCTTTAAAATGAGGGGTCACATGATAGGTTTTTACTTTTGAAAATTTGCGTCATGTAATGTGCTTGATGAGTTAACTGTTAGAGATAAGAGGAAATATTCTTACCAGAAGACTCCATCCTGGAAGCAGTGTTAACAGTGTCCCCAAAGAGACAATACCTGGGCATTGTAAGACCAACCACTCCAGCACAACACGGGCCTACAAACAAAGCAGCAAAACAATAGTATTTAACTCCCCACATTTAATTGAAGATTTCTGCTAACTGTGGTTTTTGGTCTATTTAATCCTTCAAATAATAGAGAATTATTGAGCACTATCCATAATATAATATATTGTCTGTTATTGATTAAATTAATAGTATCGAGATACTGTATCAAGTTATCATAGTAAATTACCTGTGTGAAGACCAATTCGTAGCCTCAGCGGAGTGTAGGGCAGATGTCTGATCTTGAACTTGCCACTCTGATGTAGCAGATCCAGGGCCATGGTAGCTATCTGGTTGGCATGGTCTGACATACGCACTGGCAGTCCCCCCACTACCATGTATGCATCTCCTATTGTCTCTACCTGTGAAGATAGGATAAAACCTTTGAATCAACTTGTGCTAGTTACCAACTTATGCAAAATAAAATATACTGACATACTGTCAGGCCCGTTTTTGACCCTGTTAGCGCCCTAGGCACAACTAATAGTAGCGCCCCTTTGCAATATATATAACAGGGTGTTCATCGACTGGGAAATCTGGGATTTATGCGTGAGATTTTTTAACCAGAAATTATGCATGAATTTTGTATTTCTACCTGGATCGCAATCCAGCATGACAACAGTGACATTTCCGAGACCACGGGAGACAATAATATGTCAACACACGGCCACGAGGGATGATCCGAATTTTGCCACGATCGCAGAAGACGGTGATAATCTCCACACGACTGCGGTACAGGGCTAAGATGAACATTTTCTGCAATCCCGGGAGACGATCACGATGTCTTCATGACCACGGGAGACAATTGCGATGACGGTCGCGAGAGATGATCGGAATTCTACCACGATTTTGCCTCATTCATGGAAGACGATGATGATCTCCACACGATTTTGGGAGACGATTACTATTTTGCCACAATCGCGGGAGACGATTACTATATTCACACGACCGCAGGAGACGATATAATCATGCATTCACGGCCGCAGGCGATTATCAGAATTTTACCGTGATCGCGCAAGACGATAATGTCCACAAGACTGCGGGGAAAAAAAATTGTCTCATTTGCGGTAGACGACCGATAATCTCCTCACGACCGCGTAATTTTGCCGTGATCGTGGGAGACGATTACGATATCTACACGGCCACGGGAGACGATAATTATGTATACACCTCAGCGAGGGATTATTAGAAGTTTACCGCTATCGCATGCAAATACCACCGTAATTTTTTCCCCAATTTTTTGGCGCCCCAAAAAAACCCATAAATTGCCTCGCGCCCTAGGCACTTGCCTACCTTGCCTATTTGGTAAATCGGGCCTGCATACTGTATATATATATTTTTGTTATTGTCTAACCCAGTGAAATGTTTTTATCAAAAAATTACAAACACTTCTAAGTTCTCATATCTTTGTAGATGTCCTGTGGATCGAAACTCTGTCGCTTTCACATTGAAGTCTAAGATCCTCATTTGGCTTACAACAGACATATCATGGAATTTATGAACCCATAATTTACTCATTAACTCTCATTTAGCTTTTACAAACACATCAAATTTCTAGATGGTGCAAATGAGATCCACTAAAGTAAAAATGCCTTACATATCATAGAAGCAGTAAGGGTTCTAAAGACAATTGAACTGTGATCTTATGGGTCTTGTGAACTATTTGTTCAGTTTTTAAAGAATATATTTCTACACCATCTTACTTACTTTGCAAAGACTAGACAAAATGAGCCTTTCAAATAGGACTACAGTAACAGTAAGTGTTATGCAAATGAAGTCATACAATTTATTAGCTACCGCAATTGGCAATTGCCACTGCTCCTTGCCCTCAACAATTTCACTAGTTGGATTTTGAACTTCTTCAAATCAAACGACATTCAATTCGCAAACTTCTAATACATATTTACTCACAGAAAACCAGCAAAGCACAATAAAATCTAGTCATTACAGATTACTATACCTTAACCTGCAAAGTAAATCATGAGTTCAGTTTTCAAAAATGACATCGTTTACCTTGTAGACATTGTAGGCGTTGATCGTAGCGTCAAAGCATGTGTAGAGATCATTGAGAAGATCCACCACCTCAAAGGGAGTGGAGTAGGCAGAAATGGTGGTGAAACCCACAATGTCAGAGAAGTAGATGGTTACCTCACTAAAGTCCTCTGGGTCCACCGGCTGTCCTAGCTTTAACTTCTCCGCAACAGAACTAAAAAAAAACATTTCAGTTTACACTCAACACTATTGTAGAATAATTCAACCAAAATAATAACTCTAAATCCATAATGTAATAGCCTCTGAATTGTTAGAGTATACAAATTTGAGACTTTTGATCTGTGCTTCAGTGAAATGATTGCTGAATGTGAAGTTGCAACAAATAAATCATAAATCTATTTCTTAATCATGAGTACATCACTATCAACTTCAACTTTGAAGAGACTAAAAATATTGTGGTTTTTGGACCTAATGAAGCAATCATGAGTACAAAGTAGCAGTTGTCATTGGATGCAACTACATAGGGTTGTTTGACTACAGTCTACAAGACTTCAGTGCTACAGGTCAAATAAACCTTAAGTTGGGAAAACCGATACTATAATTAACTCATTACAAGTTTTGAAATACTGCTCAACCTACCAACCTGATCCAAGGCTGATACATATAACCCCATAATCCTTTACCTACGGGTCTGATACCTTGGCCGGAACAGTGAAAAGAACAGACTATCCAAGGAGCAGCATGTTCAGGATTTTGACATGGTCGCAAGAGACAATGATGATGTCTCCACGAGTTTGGGAGAAGTTAATAATTTGCCTTGATCACCGAAGATGATGACTTTTCCCATTAACATAGGATTTGTCTAGCATTTAACCTTGATAATTTAGACCATTATATTGTTTCCGATAATGAAGGAGATGTGCTAGATTTAGCATGGATCGCAGGTAATGACGATAGCTTTATCAGTAATCGTGGGAGATGCTGATGTTTATATTACTGCTGAACATACCATCTCCCCAACCGTGGAGATCGTAACGTGGTTTTGTGTTACGATATGTCCGTCACCACAGGGTATAAACAAGATTTTGGCCGTCATTGCGGGAGACGGTGATGATGTCCACAGGACTAAGGGAAATGGTTACGATGTTGCAGTGATAACATTGACACCAATAGGCGATGGCACAGTCGTATTGAGCACAGAGTCTGACTAGCCAAAGTCGGATTAGCGGGGTTCCTCTGTGTGCTTGAAGAAGAACTGGAACTTGGAAATAAAACATAGTAGTTGCAAGCAAAAAGAGCTTATAATCACGAACCTATGAATAGTGTAAAATGCTAAGATTGTTTAACAAGTTTACCTTGGTAACATCCTGTTCAGAAGCTGTTCAGTCTTTTTCTTCTCCATGTCTAGTTGTTCAGTCCGTTCTCGAATAAGATCTTCCAAGTTGTTTGAGTACTTCTCCAGCATTTGGAACATTGTATCTACAAAGTTTACCTTCCTGGAATACCAAAATGACCATTATTTGTTACAAATACTATTTGACGTCTCTACTTACAACACTACGGTAGGTACTATTATGTCAATGGTTATTTTAACCTTTAAAATTATACCCTTATTATCTAATTAAACTGACTGGGTAGGCAATTCACTATAGTTGGTGTGTGTTTGGTAAAGGGATTCATACTTCAACCCTCCTCTTCCGAATCTAACTGTGCTCTAGGTATGAGAATTGAGTACAAACATATTAAAAGATTTTGTAGCATACAAATTTATTATAAATTGTAATTGTCTAGGGTAAGTCTCTTTACTTTCTTGATGACAGGATATAACATTTAAGGAGTGAAAGAAAAAGGATGCAAAAAGCTCACTTTTGCACAATGAAAATGCCATAGGAAATGTGATAAAAATGAAGAAAATGTAGGATGAAGATTACAAGGTGCACTGTTGACATAAAGGTCAATCGGTCAATCAATATTCAGTGTTTGAGAGAATACTCTGCAACATTAAGAACAGGCATTAGGACCTACCTCCAATTTCTGTAGCTTGAGGAAATCTTCATATTCATGTTATAAAATAGACTACGTAATTTACACTTTTTTGAAGTTAGTGCTCTTCTTATTTAGTAGAGATAAGAAAAGAAGTTTTAGAATTTTAATTAGACGAAGAAATAATAATGATTCAAGTTTAAATAGAATCAACTGAAAATTTACAGGAATACCTGGCCAACATTAAGTGTGAGTGACCTAATAGGTGTTACCACAAAGTTTGCCTCTGAAGGAAATTTGGTACCTAAGACTTTTATCAACAATGCAAGGACAGCAACCCACACACCCAGACATAGTGATAGCTGACAACATGTCTTCTGATGATGTGATAACTGTGATAGTGTGAGGTTACCTACTGAACGTACCTTTGTTTAGGGACTGATATCTACTATGTTACTAAACACATTCCATCTATTATACCACTATTGTGTTAAATAATTTCAATGTTCCAAGCTTATCATAACAATATTTCTCATAAGTGTAAAAAAGAAATGTACAGAACTTACAATCCTAAGGACATACTCTTTATTTATTTATTTCAACGGAAACCGCCATTTCAATTGCCTGCGTGTGTTTTTGTTTTTAATGTAAAATAGCTTCTCTAATTAGATTTATACTCAAGGTACCGGTACATGAATAAGCTACATGAAAAAATGTATTGCAACCACATCCACCAGGAAAATTATTAGCACTGGTGAGGTTATTTATCAATTATCAATTATCAATTATTTAAGATGGGGACGCCACTATGTGCGTATTTTAACCCAAATATGAGTGAAGGATGAGTGTAGGATGAGTGGCGCGATCTTGTAGTCTTGTTAGTGACTAAGGCCGACATGTTCCTTAGACACAGCTGTTAATTAATAGCCCATACAGCTAATGGCAACTAAGGGACCTACAGTTTATTGTGGAATCCGAACCACATTTTTTCCTCGTAATTAACGAATTGGTCTAATTATTTAGGATAGTACTGCGGATAGTCGTAGTACTCACTAGTGCGGACGTTAATCCACACCAGGTAGCATCGCATCCACAGTGCATCCCTATAATTATCCACAATTCGTGACCTCCTAGTAGCTGGATTACAGGACGACGCCACCCGTCCCAGTCTCTTTATCTAAGTAAATTGAGATTAAACCACTTATTCCTAAGGTTGTGGCAATCCTGAAACCTAGAATCCTACGAGCTATCTTTTGTAGATCTACTTTGTATGTTATTTCTGATTCTGAAATTTATTCCACAAAATATAATACATTTTGTACATGATTACATATTGTTTATTATGCTAAACACTGCTCATCACTTTTAAAATATTAACTTATAGTAGACAAAATAAAAATAAAAGTTTTGACCTGCCATGATTAAGCGTTTTGAACAGGTCGTGGACGGCATTGAAGTCGGGCCGCATGTCGGGCTGCTCCGCCCAGCACTGGCGCATGATGTTAATGGCCTCTGGTGGGGCTGCTCCTTTGCTGACGGACGGTCGAATCAGAGGAGGCGGTCTCTTCACCTTCTCCAAGATCTCTGAATTTTAGTCACAATGACACAAGTTGTACTTCGAATAGTTTTGTAGTTACCAAATAAGCATGTATTACCCAAATATGAGTTAAGGATGGGTATAGAGTGAAGTGAAATGCATAATTTTGTTACTGATTATGACCAGCTACTTATTTTGCCATGACTGATTTGACATGATTTATTAAAATTATGAAGGACAGTTAGACCATGTTATTAACCATCAACAATTTCCTGACTATATTCTCAGGAACGAACCATTACTCTTATGGTTGACAGGCAAGCCATAACCACTCAACTCACCTTCAGGAGAGAGAGATAGCATGCAGAAGGGTTCCCCCCTGACCACCACTTCTTGCATGATGATGGCGAAGCTGTAGACATCTCCAGGTTGTGAACCTCTCCTCCGCAGTGTCTCAGACCTGAGGAGCTCCGGAGCTGTCCACAGTAGATCTACCAATAATAGAACAAGGTTAGAGTTCATCTGTGCCCAAATTAAGTTCTGATGATTTTGTTGTGTTAAAGCTATCAAATTGTTGCACTTTCCAGGGATTCCTTATAGATTTAATTATGCCTGTTATGTTTCCCTTCATCCGATGGACACAAAAATCCAATTTACTGTAAGACAAGTTTTTGGTGAACAAACAAACATGTGAAGGATAAGTAAAACGTATAAAATATATCACAGGTAAAACTCACAAGATATCACCCATCCTGCTAACTTTTACCCAAACATTCCACCTTCTATTTATTAGATCTCCGCCAACAAGCTCTTTCACTGACAGTTTTAACTCCTCACTATGTGCACACCAGATCTAATAGAGACTAGATTTGAATACTCTATCTACAGTGCAGACTTCAGTTTTCCACAGTGCTAAGATAAATAGTACGTTGCAGCTAAAGTTTTGTAATGTTACTTCATGACATCCAATGCATCAGACTTTTTGTGTTAATGAATGAAAGGCTAAAAATACTAAAGACTATTTTTTCATTGATTAACTAACAATACTTGAGGGTCTCTAAACACTCAGAATACATCTAAACTGTTATACTTCTTGTTGATAATACAGATGATTATAGGCTACTGTAAGTGACTTTCCGCTTCAAAAAAAGAGAAACATTGAACTTCTAAACTAAGCTTAAGAACTTGCTGACCTCTAGCAGTTTTAGCAGGATGGTCTATGTTCTGGGCTTCGTAGAACGAGTTGAGACAGTAGTCAGTGACCTTGAGCACCCAGCGGGCGTCAATGACACAGTTACGAGAGGTCAGGGCACCATGAACCCTGTGAGGCACTGAGTGAAGGTATCGCATCCCCTGCAACCATTCAATGTGATTTACAAATCTCAAAAAGCATGTTGAAGAAGTACTCCAGAAAAGGTTCAACAAAATCTGCTTTCTTTATTGACTGCATAATCCAGACATCAAATAGTTATGAGGAACTCAATGTTTAGAGGAAGGAAGATTGTACCATACCTGTTTACAAAACTTAAAACTAATATTCCTCTGACAATTATGGGATTTTTTAATTTGTAAATTGCAATAGCCCTGCTTCTCAGCTCAAGTTATGATACCATTTACCTTCTATGGCAAGAATTGTAGCCTGAAAATAAGCTTTAAAAATTTGATGTAGGACCTTTAGAGTTATAAGCCATTTTTAAATGAGATATGTATATAAATGTAGCTGTGGAATCAAGGCTAATGTTTGTGAATGTCAAACTGTTAATAAAAACCATTATATCCTTGGAACGGTACGAATCTAAATTTTCCTTTGGATAGGCTATTGAAGTCTTTAAACTAGTTTCCCATGACCATGTTGAACATGTTCAGTATATAGCTTGATCCACAAAACCCTTCCCAAATAACGGTTTCAGAAGAAAACCAAAATTTTTGCCAGCCCTTTCGATTTGGTTTATAAGCATTGTGCCATTGTAAAAGAATTCCATTTCCACCAAGCTTTTGACTAAACCTGTTTTACCTAATGGCTAATTTTATGGTATAATTATCAAGACCTGTTTACTGCATAGCAACTCACTCTAACAAGATCAGTGAGTAAAGACAATCTGAAGCTCCAGTCTAGTTTGATTTCGTCTTGCATCAAGACATCCTCCAGAGAGCCTCTGCTACACCACTCCCAGACCAGGGTGGGTCTGCTAGGGTCTACCAGACAACCTAGAAGAGGGTTCACGTTCTCATGACGCAACCCGTGCACCTGAAAGCATAAAATATGCAATTAACAGAGACAGTCTGAAGCTCCAGTCCAGTTTCATCTTGTCTTTTACAAGACTTTTTTAGAGACTCCATTATGATTTTTTTTACTTTCTCAAATTTCTCAAAATTTTTTTTAAAAAGAGAGGAACACCCATAAAATACAGTAGAACTTTGATAAGAAGAACCTCAATAACAAGTCTCCCTTGATACCAAGGGTCATTTTCAAATCCCCTTGAAATTATTTTACCCGTCTAATCACAGGTTATTGCAAACCTCGTTAAGAAGTCAACCTTGATAACAAGTCTTATTTTATAATCCGACTTGTTATCAAGGTTCTACTGTATTGTTTTTTACATGACACTACTTACCATGACAAGAACGTCCAGGGCTTTTGACTTAAGCTCGTAGGCACTCCCTTGAGGTGGTAAAGGCTTCAACTGTACAAGATCACCCTGAAAAAACCAATACAAAACATGACTTTGATGATGTAATTTGATATATAGGATTCAAAATATCAAGAAATAAATAATGTTTTTCTAACTATACAGCATTACCTCAATCAAGTGTAATGCCGTCAAGCTATTATACAAGTAGGTCGAGGACAGGGCCACCCAGATGACACCCCCTACTGAGCACACTCCAGCTCTAAAGAAGCGCCCTCAGCAAACCAGGGAGCTTGCCTCTCTCCCAACGGTTGACGGAAGCAGCTCTATGAACTCTGCTGTGGCACCATCAAATGTGGGTAACTGGGAGAAGAGGCTTTCCCGCAAAGAAAAGAGGAAATTGAGACGAATGGAGGCTGTCTCTAACAAAGAAACTGCAGCAAGAGATCGAAAGATTGCTGACCCTGCTCCGACGAGGGAGGTTCGTGGAAAGGCCCCCCCTGTTTCAAAGAAACCCAGACCGAGAAAGCCCAGGGCTGAGGCAATCCTGATCAACCCCTTAGGGGGGCGCTCTTTTGCTGAAGTCTTGGGTCGACTCAAGTCTAAGGCCAAGCCAGAGGAGACGGATACGATTGTTAAGTCAATCAGGTGTACCCAGAATGGGAAAGTTCTCCTCGAGCTGGGGAAATCTGGTGACCGAGTGGCTTTTGCTGCAAAGGTCAGAGAGGCTCTGGGGGACCTTGACGGTCTTTCGACTGAGGCTGAAGTCAGGGAGGCTATCAACAAGGCCATCCCTGATATCCAAAATGCCGACTCCCTTAAAGTATGGCTTACGCGGCCCAACCGCAGCGAGCAACGCATAGCTATCGCTGAAATGCGAAACCAAGATGCCAGCAAGCTGCTTAATCTCACACACCTGAGAATTGGATGGGTCAATTGCAGGCTCAGACGGAGGGTGGTTGTACCGCGATGCTTTCGCTGCCTCGGGTTTGGCCACTCTTCCCGAAACTGTAAAGGGCCCGACCTATCCAAGAATTTTTTCAGGTGTGGCGGCTCGGGCCACAACAGGAAGAACTGTACCGCAGCAGAGCGTTGTTTTCTCTGCGCAGAGAAAGGCCAAAAGGACGCCTCATTAGGTCACATTCCAGGGGCTGGGCGATGCAGTGTTTTCAAGGCTGCACTCGACCTTGAGAAGGCTAGGTCTAGGAAGTGAGGATTCTCCAGGGTAACCTTGAGAGGTCCAGAACGGCTGACTCCCTCTTAGATCAGCTGGCCCAAGAGATCGGTGCGGACACCCTTCTGATCAGCGAGCAGTACCGTGACAGGGACCCACACTTCTGGTTCCCAGATTCTCTTGGTACTGCCGCTTGTTGGGTTCGAAACAGCACGGAAGCGCCAGTGCGAGATCACGGACGCGGCCGAGGCTTCGTTTGGGTCAGGTGTAGGGACGTCACGTTTTTTAGTGTCTACCTTACCCCCAACGAGCCAATTCGGGAATTCCGTCTGAAGATTGACCGCTTAGAAGACAGTGTACGGGGTACCGTTGGGCATGTCGTTGTTGCTGGTGATTTTAATGCGAGGGCTGTGGAGTGGGGTATGACCTCTACAAACTCCCGGGGGAAATACATCCTGGACTTTGCCGCCAGGGCCGGACTTGTCGTCTTAAACGAGGGCGACACGCCTACTTTCCGGCGCCCCGGAATGAGAGGTACGATCCCCGATATCTCCTTCTCGTCGGAATCACTACTGGCACGGATCTCCAACTGGAGAGTCATCGAAGACCTCACGGCAAGTGATCATCAGTACATCGTTTTTGATATACTGGATGAACACCATAATCAGGCGCCTGTATCACGATCTGGACCACGCCGATGGAATACGGACAAGCTGGATGTTGAGAAGTTCACTGACGTAATCTCACGGGGAGCGCTGGTGAATTCTGCTGCACCTGTTGATGCCGAGGCATTGGTAACATCCACGATGGAACTGATTGTCTCGGCTTGTGACCAGGCCATGCCACGCAGGGGACGCCGTCGCGATAAGCAAGCTGTGTACTGGTGGACTTTAGAGATCTCGAACCTTCGGAAAGCTTGTCTGAAAGCCAGACGTGCCGCTATGAGGGCCAGAAGATTCCCGGATTTCGAGGCTAAGTCAGCGGCTTATAGGGCTGCGAAGAAAGCTCTTCGTCGGGCTATCATCAGGAGCAAGGTTAGCTGTTGGAGGAGGCTTCAGGAGGATGTTGACTCTGATCCTTGGGGACTGGGCTACAAGGTTGTAACCCAGAAACTCGGCGCCCGATCACCACCTTCCGTCATGGAGGGCACCACCATGGACAGGATCGTCACCGCCCTCTTTCCGTCTCATCCTCGGCGGCCTTTTTTCGACTATGGCGAGGTAGGGGACATTCCACTCTTTAGCATTAAAGAGCTGGAATCATCTGTCCTCTCCCTGAAAAATAGAAGAGCACCTGGTCCTGATGGTATTCCCAGTGAGGCTCTCAAGAAGGTATTCTCAGTTAACCCCCTCTTACTGCTGAGAATGCACAACACATGCCTGTGCGAAGGGGTTTTCCCAACTCCTTGGAAAAGGGCTAGGCTTGTGCTAATCAGCAAGGGGAAAGGTGACCCGAATATGCCGTCGTCTTACAAACCCCTCTGTATGTTGGATGTGGCCGGAAAACTCTTTGAGAAACTGATCCGCTGCCGCCTGACGTCTGCCGTGGAAGCTGCCGGAGATTTGTCTCCTCGTCAGTACGGCTTCAGAAAGGGTCGGTCAAAAATCGACGCGATATCCGAGGTACACAGAGCGGTAGAGCGTGCCGAGAGCTTCAATCATTACTCTCGCCGTATCGTGCTTCTTGTTACGCTAGATGTCAAGAATGCTTTTAACTCGGCGAGATGGGTCGATATGTTGAGCGCGTTGAGGAACAGCTTCCGCGTACCAGCATATCTGTTGAGGCTGATCGAGGACTACCTGCGCTGCAGAACTCTTAATTACGAAACTAAAGATGGTTCGCGGACGATGGATGTTACTTCCGGTGCCGCGCAAGGTTCGATACTCGGCCCAGATTTGTGGAACGCTGCCTACGACAGCCTTCTGAGATCTGAGATGCCAGAGGAGACCGTTTTAGTTGGGTACGCCGATGACGTCGCAGCCCTCATTGCTGCACGCAACGTTGAGCTAGCCCAACTGAAACTGAACCAAGTCATGCGCGTTGTAAACGCCTGACTGACTGATCATGGTCTGACACTCGCTCTGAGCAAGACAGAGATCGTCATCCTCACGAAAAAACGGATTGAAACCATCGTTCCGCTACGAGTTGGGAACGTAGTTGTGAATGAATGAATGAAAAAGTGCTTTTATTTACAAATATTTGTACAAAAAATAGCTTCTTAGCACTAACTACAACAACAATGGACAAAAAGCCCGTCTGTTGCGGCTGGCGTACCTGGTTAGCATTAATTTGTACAATTGACTAACGTAAACTGTTCAGATTAACTGTTAACGGTTAACGTAAACTGTTGTGTAAATCAGATTAAAAATTAAATAATAAAACAATTAATTTTTTGAAAATAGACATATTTCTCAAAGGGATTTATACATATATGTATATTTACATAAATTAAAAAAGAATAATATTGAAAATATAAGTAAACTTTTTTAGAAACACAACAATAGCCTACATTCTAGCAATATTTAGCAATATTTGATCAAATTAATATATTGTATATAGATTTCAATGATTCCTGGGAGATAAATAATACATTTATATCTTAGAACTAATACAATTTTGATGCCTTAATGAAACTAATAAATAATAATAAAAAAGATTTTAAAAGTAAGGATATTTGGGAAAATGATTCTCACAGATTGAATTCTTGTATTAAACCCCATCTTTTAGACCAAGCATCTTTTAAATAATTACTTAAGGCCCGCCAATCCCACCCATTCAAAATCTCTATATATTGTTCCTTTGTCAAAATTGGACAGCCAAAATAAAATTTCCTTATTGAATTTAAAATGGGACAAACAGATATAAAATGAAAAGCATCTTCTTTCTCTTATAAATTACAAAGAGTGCACAAATGATAATTGTCTACAAGCCACGGTTTGAAGTTGAGGTTGATAAGTTCAGCTCTTGCCTTGATCGCCCAGGACATCACAGTTATGTCATATCTGTCAGCGAGGTATGTCTTATCTTTTAGGTCGAAGTTAATAGATAAGAGTTGTTGGTGATACAGAGACGTGCGCGCTCGACCCTCGCAATCACTTTTCCATGCTGCCCTTTCCCCTTCCACTACACTCATCAGCTGTGATTGTAGAACAGGGATGCCAACCTCGTCTACGTCGAAATTTATTTCCCTGCTATGCTTGTTTCCCAGACGCTTCCAATGTTTACACCAGTAAATATTCTTGTTTATTATTTGTCTGGCTAATTTAAAAGGTAAACGACTTTCAGACATTGATAATACGTTTAATAGATAGTTAATATTTAACACGCTTGAATAAAAGTATATCTTATTTGTTAATGATTCAACATAAATTAAATAATTTGGTGTGTTTTTTGGAAGACGAAATAATCTTTTGATGAAAAACTTATTAACAGACTCCACAGAATCAATGAAACCCCACACTTGCGCGCCGTAACAAATAATTGATCGTATGACAGAGTTAAAACACAATTGTTTGGCACTGAGTGGGACTTCGTTGTTATTTATAAGATTTCCCCAAAGTGAATTAATAGCTAATTTTGACACTTTTTCTTTTGCTTTAAAATGTTTTACCCAAGATAAAGAGGGAGTTAAAGTAATGCCAAGGTAAGTATATTCATTCACCACTTTAATACGCTCGCCTCTGTACCACCAACGATCAGCAGACCCCAGTTTGCCTCCTTTACGAAACACCATAACTTTGGATTTACTTAGATTTACACGGAGATTCCAACGTGCACAATAACTATCTAATCGATTGATCATATGCTGGAGGACAGTAGCTGTTGGCAAAATTAAAATTATATCATCAGCATACATTAAAATATTCACTTTGACTCCCTCAAACAAAACTCCCCCACCAATCTCCTCCGGCATGTCGTTAATAAATAAATTGAACATACTAGGGAACGTAGTTGTCCAAACCACGCGAACCGCCAAGTACCTTGGTGTCATGGTGGACAACAAGCTGAGCTGGAGGGACCAGATCTTCCGTACGGCGGACAAGGCTGCTAGGAGTGTTGCCGCTCTTAGTAGGCTTATGGCCAATGTCGGTGGTCCCCGGTCCAGCCGTAGAAGACTACTGATGTCTGCAGTCCAGTCCGTGCTTCTCTACGGCTCTGAGGTGTGGGCAGACGCGCTTAACAAGGAGGCGTATAGGTTGAGGCTCGCACGAGTGCAGCGTCAGGTGGCACTCAGGGTCGCTTCCGCGTACCGTACGGTGTCCGAACCGGCCGTTTTGGTGATCGCTGGAGTTATCCCAGTCAAACTCTTGGCAGCGGAGAGGAAGGCAATCTACCAGAGACAAGGCTACATCGGAAAGGACGCTGCAAGAACAGAAGAGCGCTCCCGCACTTTTCAGATGTGGTAAGAAAGCTGGGAAAGGGAGACTCGAGGACGTTGGACTGCCAGACTCATCAGGCAGGTCCAACCGTGGGTAGAACGGCGGCACGGTGAGGTTGACTATTACCTCACGCAGTTCTTGTCAGGTCACGGCTATTTTCAGTCGTACCTGCACTTGATGGCCAAAACGAATTCACCTGACTGCATTTACTGCCCATGCATACCCGACGACGCGGAACACACTTTTTTCCACTGTCCACAATGGGATATGCTTCGCCAGGAGGCCATTCAACATCTTGGGGTGCTGTCGATTGAATTGATCTGTGAGACCTTGCTGAAGGGTGAGGACAACTGGGACTGCTGGTCGCACTTTGTCCGGAATGTCCTTCAAGCTAAAAAGAATGATCTAGATCGGAACATAGTCTAGATTTGATAAGAAATAAACGGCTAGACACGGCGTAAGCCCCTCGAGCGTAGGCAAACTCGGCCTAGTTCTGATGAAGTGCGACAAGTGTTCCCAGGCTAGTGTCCGAAGAGTAGAGGAGGTTTTTAGTGGGTAGTCTCTGGGCCTTAAGCCCGTTGGAGTCCCACACTACAGGCTAGCAACCTGTGTGCATAAATGCATTTTCCCACCTCTCCCTAAAAAAAAAAAAAAACCTCAATCAAGTAAACACATTCATTGGACCAGCAAACAGTTTACAAATAAATATAACTTGGCAAAAAGGTTCAATATGGCGGTAACATAAAACAATTTTGGTTTCTTAGCTTAAAGAAGCTTTTATTAACAGAAGGAGCACTACAGCCACTCGGCTACCCAGTTTTTCTTGATACTCACATTATACCTAGCCCTAGCGTGTACCACACTCAGCTACGCTACCCAGTTTGTCTCGATACTCACATTATACCTGGCCCGACAGTGTACCACACTCAGCTTCCCAGTTTGCATTGATACTCACATTATACCTAGCCCGAGGGTCTACAACGAGAGGACGACTGTTTGTGGAACTCTTGAGTGAAGCAACTGAACCCTTGAGCAAGTCTGGCTTGTCTACTTCAGGACCTCCAAACTCCTGGAGCTGATGCAGCCAACAGCACAGCATAGTCTCAATGCCTTCATCCACCTGCGGTAGTACAGAGGTGCATTAGTTAGTTGTTGCACTGCCAAACATTTAATAACTTATATGGTCAGAAAAGCTCATGAGGAGAAAATAAAATCGTTGAATCAAATTTTGCTTCATTTATGGGATGTTTAGAAATTTGATTTTAAATTGTTTTGTCGGGAATTTCAGCATGACGCTGAAAGATTAACCAAATTATAGAAACTGATTGAATATGTTGGCAGACTCACTCTTCGAGACTCTGGTGCTTGGGGGAATGTGAAGTCAGCTGATGTGAGGAGGATCTTGCACGGACCCTTAGTCATCTGGCGCTTGTTGTACTGCTTCCTAAGACAAAACAAGAAATTATCATTCCTGTGTAGGACAAACCAAGAAGCACTTTAGGTTAAGAGACAACAATTGTAATGGGATAAAACACATCTCGAGAAAACAAACTGGATCCAAGAAGCACTGGACGAATGAATCCCTGAAGGCTACAACACATGAACACACTACTACAGTTAAATGTTAAAGAAAAGATTTTGTTGGTAGTAAGAGCGAAGTGACCAACAGAGAAAGAAAACAGGATTAACTCAGCTGAGTAAAGTGTTACGTCATCAGTTAAACAAATCTATTAGCAAGTCACATTTTCAGTGTAATGTCATTTTCAAACACTTCAATTCATTTGGGACTTTTACAGTTAGTTTAAATTGTAACTTAAAAGCTTAAGATTCATCAGACTGAGAAGATTGAAAAGATTGATTCAACAGAGAAGTAATATATACCTATATGAATTGATTCGGAAAATAAAAATCTTTGTTGACAAGTTATACCGAGTCAGAAAGAATGAAATTTTAAAGTTTGTCAGTAAAAAAATTCAACGCTTTTCTACTTAAATTACTTACAACAACTGATGATAAGAGATCTGTTCAATACTGACCTAGCCATGACTGCAGCTAGAAGGATGACTGCTACAGATACAAATGACCCAGCCAGAGCTCCTAGCATTTGGACTCCATTGAACACCAAGCCTGAAGACAATAAAAAACACATTTCCCTTTAAGAGCAACAGAAAAAAAACATTACCGAAGTAATCTAGATGTAATTCTGCACAACCAACATCTTTTAGGTGAAACCCCATGGGTCCGTAGTGTAAGTGTAAAAAGTAGTTGAGGAGATATTGTGACAAGTCAAACTTTCTAGCTACTGCATTTTTGTGAAAAATATTGTCCATGTCTTCAATTCATAATATTTTTGAACATTCACTACTTATTTTTAACAAAAATAAAATTTATTCCTAAATAAAGGGCTAAATAAGTCTGAAAAAACGTATCCTAAACAACTAGATATGATAAACTTGGGTTAGAAGACACTTTGGCTTCTTACCCTCATCACAAACATCCTCCTCGCAGAAGACATCTTCTAGAGCTTCGGTGGAGGATGTTGAGGTTGCCAGGTACTTGAGTCTCGCCCACTCCCTGGTCCGTTCCTCTAGTGGAACCACCCTCAACCCTCGATCAGGCCTGGAACATACAACATCTGTAGTACAAAATATCAGTCATAACTATTGAGTGGAATTCACAACAATCAGTTTTGACCACCAAACTTAAAGAGAAAGTTTGAACACATATACAAACAAATAATCAATTATTGGCTCCAACCCTATTAAGTAAGCAATTGGTGTTGTAATGACAACTAGTCAAAATATTTATCATCAGCCTTGGTAAAGGCTAAAATCCATAATTATGTTTACATATTCCAAACATTTTTTATCACACAATATGACGGAACCCCTTTAATATTTTTGGTTCTCTGTCCATTGATGTTCTTTTAATTTCCATCTCTAGGTCAACATTTTCCAATTAAACACATTGGCACAATACAAATGTTATATTTCAAATATATTTAAAAGTGTCAATAGAAGAAGGACAAAACAAGTGAAAAAAGTACTGCTGCAATAAGCCCAAATAGATTATACAACATAGTCTAAGACTAAGGATGGTTATAACAAATTTAAGACCAAGGTGGAAAAATGTGAATGTGTTGTGTGAAACATGGAAATGTCTATAATATAGAAATGTTGTAAAACTTGTACCAAAAATGTGTAAATGAAGCATTGTTTTATATCATTTCATTAATTTAATTTCATAAAAAATTTAAAATCGCGTAAAAATTCACAAACAATTATCATTTGAGGAGAGAGAAATATTTTGAGGTAAGAGGAATACCGTAGTTCTAGCAGTGCCAACAGTAACAATACGACAGAAGAATAGAATGTGAAACAACATTTTGCAGTAATTGTCAAAGAGACGAGAAGGATAATATATCAATCTGACAATGGACCAGGTGACATATCATCAATCAGCTGTGTAAGAGCCAATCACCTGATTGCAAAAACATTTCACCTGTTGGATGGTAATGTTGAAAAGCTAAAACAAAATTGTTCAGATCGAAAACGGTAATAAAATCCCTTAAACATATAAGACTGTATGTCCATAGTTTTTATTTGTATTTAGTTGTAGTTCTTGAGTTAATTTCCCATATAGGGAATAAGCTATTACCTTAGATCTCATAGTAAGACCTGGAGCCGGGACCAATTTACTTTTTCGTTTTTAGGTTCCTTAGAGGCCAAAAACACAATCCGTTCAAATTCACATATATATATAATGTGTCGGTTTAGCACGATAACTCCAGCAAAAATCATCCGATTTTTATGAAATTGGTAAAAACGTGTAAACCTATGTTCATTTGAACGAGTTTCGGAACCAGCATGATCAGACTATGGGAATAGGGGCTTATGGGGGTTTATTGGGTGTTCTTATTTTTGACACTCAAAAGATAAAATTGTCCAATTTCTCTCTAAACCATTTTGATAGCATATTGAAGAGTTTTTACGGTTATTAGATACGGAGAAAATCCAAAAAAAACTGTAAATAAAAAAATCCCCTCCTATTATCTATATATTAGTAGGCAAGCATGTTTCTTTATAACCTTTTTTCAGCTTGTGTGAACCACAGGGAAAATCTACGCATACTGTTAGAAAGATATTTTCACGTAGATGTGTAGAATCCTTTTATAAATTAAAATAGGCTCAACAATAAGCACAAAAAATGAATTTTAAATTTTAAAAAATTAACATGGACCTTATGGGTTGCAATGCTGATGACCAAATAACAACAAAATATAAACAGAAAATTTAAAAAAATGGAAAATTTCAATCACATATTTAATTTACTGCGTGGATGAAAATAGAGATGTTTGCACAATACATATTTTTGGTCGAGTTTTCGACCAGGAGGCAACCTCTAGTATATAATCTAGTGAGTCGGTAGCGTCACGGATTTTGTGCCCAAGACAGCGAGTCGTGGGTTCGGATCTTGGTCACTGCTGAAAACATTTTATCAGTACAGACACAGAAAACATACTACTATAACCCAGAATGCCAACCGCATGGTAAAAAGCGTTAAGTACTTTGAGAGAGCTTTGCCTGTCAATTCCTAGGCAGCGCCACCAGCGTTGCTATGCTGAGTGCATGGCAACACTGGTGGCGCTGCCTACGAATTGACAGACAAAGCTCTCTCAAAACACTTAATGCTTTTTACCATGCGGTTGGCATTCTAGGTTATAGTAGTATGTTTTCTGTGCTCAAAGTACTTAACGCTTTTTACCATGCGGTTGGCATTCTGGGTTATAGTAGTGTGTTTTCTGTGGTACAGATCACCTGTGTACTGTACCGGCTGACTCCTTGCTTTGCTGTATACAATCCATCACGGGCATTGTCTATATGGACGGGCAAATGCAAGGTTAAAAGAGGCCGCCAACCTCTTAAAAAAAGTAATACACATTTTTACTATAACTTACAGCTGATAGAGGTTGATAAGAGGTCTCCATCGACCTGTGGTGTTATCTATCGTGCTGACCCAGTCACTCAGGGTTAGCACTGTCTGCTGAGACGATCTGTTGGTTCTCAGAACGGTTAGCAACTGCTGAAGCTGGGGCCACACCCTATCCTGTACAATCACAAATATTTATGTACTTATGTTCATAAAGTGGAAAAGCATTGTTTTATAGAAAAATGAGTAATATGCAACTGAATTTAGGCTGATAACTTTTTGGTAAGGCTTACATTAAGCTACATGTATCATGTCAGTTTGGCTTGGTTGATAATAAGTTTCCATATTCAACAGAAATCAGTAATTGAATTCAGCACACCCCGAGGTACTCAATACAATTCGTTAATTATGCGTTTTGTGTTGATTTTCATTCTAATACTGGCGACTGGTTTAATCCTTTAATTGGAATATGAGTTTTTTTCTATTTCTATCATTAGTCAATGTGGAAACTAAACTCTCTGCAATCGTGGAATTAAATATCTCAAAAATACTATATGCATTTGCATACTGCATTAAGTGGTGTAGTTATACAAAAGTGAAAATTGAATAGGATGAAATACTTTCTTGGTCAATGAAAAGTAAAACATTTGCTTATAAAGTGGATTGGATTTTAATCCAACATATAAATAATGTTATGATTACATACAGCGTATTTTCATGAACTTGGTTGAAATTTTGGTAGTTAACATTAATTCATCAATAACTTTTTCAATCATTGAAATATTGAATTTAGTCTGATTTAATTCATGAAAAAAATATTTATTTACTCATACTAGAGTTTTAATGTCGACTGAAGAAACACATACACAATTTACACCTAAGTCCAATTCATAACCTAGAACAACGCTTTTAAGGATTAGTTATAAGTAACTTAAAATATATATTTTTTATTTTAAACTAAATTGCAAGATGAGTAAAGAATTCGTTACAAACCTGTTGTGATTATAAAATAATATGGTTGGCCATACAATAATTTCTATTATGCCTTATATTGCTTGCTACAGCAAGGATTTACAGTGGGCAAACTAATGTTTGAATAAACACATGCTTACAAACCCAAATACATGGTTTATGAACTCTGAGGAAACATTTGTGCAGAGGAATACGACTCTGTCATTCCATCTTGAATGTCATTCGGTATCAGATTAGCAATAAGGCGGCTCTTGCTACATTAAGTCTTTGATTGTCTCATACAAGGCTTCAGTTTGTGTAAATCTCTCTGCCAAATATCCTGAACTTACAAAATATCTGTTATACTCTGTTGTCAATTTCTTATTGTAACTGTCATAAAAGGTTTCCAATATAAAACAATATACCAGTTAACGTAGTAATAATATAGAGCAAAAGCATTACACTGGCTAATGCTAATATACATCCCTTTCGACAGGAATACAATGAGCAACTGGCAGAAGATTGAGTGAGATCCCAGGTCACATAATTGCTTAAGAGGATTACATCGGACTATTGAGATTGTGGTTTTCATGGTTTCAAACGCTTAAATAACTGGAAGAGAATTAATAGGGTTTAGAAATTTACTAATAAGATAAAAGTTTTCAATCTTAAAGTTGGTCAGTGGGGTAAGATCAGATAGGGTTGAAAATATCATTCTTTATTACCGGTACTACTAAAATAAAATAATCATTTTCTAACCTAACCCATCTGGACACCCATCCTTCAATTTCATATAATTAAAGGAGTTGGTGACAGGTGACAGATTTTGACACCTGCTCTATTCAGCTTGCTAATCTTATGATCGCTTTCTCATCAACTGTAATGCTCATTAGTTGCTACTTACTACAAGACTTTTTACCTCTTGTGTAATGTTTGATTCTGCCACATGGAGCAGCAGTGTCGCTTGTCTCGCGGCTGGACTCAGCAGCTGAAGCAGAGCTGTCCATGACGCCAGCGGCTGAAAACTCAGCAGCAACAGAACGGATGATGGCAGAGCTGCCTTCTTGGCCTGCTCCAGGGCTACCAGCAGCTCTGACGTTACCGTCCCGTCTTCTGGCACACATAGTACCAACGCTGCAGCATGAAAAGTCAGGTAAAAAGTAGTAATAACAGATGTGTTAACGAAGTTCCAATAGTGACATTTTTCGGGGAAGTTTCACATCAAGACCTTTCATTCAAGAGTACGGTTAATAGGTGTGAGGCATATGGTTTACTAAAAAGTTCAGACCCTTTTTAGCTTTATATATAGATAGTATCTGGTTCAAAAATCACCACGATTGTAATCAAGCCAGCGAGCGACCTTCAGATTTGAAGGCGAGCACTATGCCACTATAACAACTCGGCTACCGCGACTTGTTATACACCATCTGATTTTCAGTATGCAAGAAAATAAGCAATATTGACCAGTTAAGTGGAAGATTTTCAAATTCACAAGATTATGTTGACAAGGTATATAACTGAGAACTGCTCAGTAAACAACTAACGGTAGTTACCAACATTTCTAAGCTTACGGTAATCCCCCCCCCTTCCACCCAACACTAGAACAAGGTTATTTAGACAACAAAGAGACCGGGTTTACCATAAATCAGGTTTGTTTGTTTATAACCTGGACAAACGAATGCCTCTGTTTTGGCATTTTGAAATAATATTACCTATCAAAACATCAAAACCACTGTTTTCATTCTTTGAGCCCGGATTTTTGTTTGCTTTGTTTACTGAATAAGAGTAGATCTGCTTTGGGTAACGGTGGAACAGTATTGTAAATAGAAATAATTTGCATGTTTGAAATAAATTTAAATAATAATAACAGTTCAATGTTTGTTTAAAAAATCTATAACTAAATAGGTTTGCTATTAATTTGTCAAATTAACTAATACAGATCCATTCTAGCAGACAAATATACAAGATATTTGGTTAATTTATCTGGAATGGTACGGTACCTAACTCAACTTTTGATTTGTTTGCTTGAACCTGATTAGTTTGAAAACATGTTTCACCTTCTCACCTACATTCACTTCCATGGTAAATTAGTTAGAGTTAATCAATTTGGGGATGGAGTTAAGGCTTATGATATGGTAAAAAACGTACATTAGCCTCAAAACCCATGCAAATGAATATTTAAATTAACTGTATGCTTTTATGTGAATTTTTTACTAATAGAAAATCTTATGAACAGCTCTGGACCCATTTACTATTTTTAATTCGTCTATTTATTAAAACCTTCATCTATTGGTGAATGTAAACGACAAAACTGAAATTTGAAAGCAACCTAACAAAGAACGGAAAATGCTACTAATACATTTACACATAAAACACAAGTTACTGTTAGCGCCTGACGAGAGCATGATGCTACAATGGAGCAGTATGAGAATTGCATTACGCGTAGTCCAGGCGCTCGTAGCTGGATAAAATTCAATTTGCATCGTCTTTGCAACTCTTTTATTTAACGTAAATTAGTATGTTATCAAATTGAACACGAAAAAACTTTATATAAGCGGCGATTTGTTCATAAACAATGGTTTTCTTTTACAGATTTCCAAGTAAATATGTTAACAAGTAATTTTAAAACATAAAATGTGTGCTCAGAGATAATGAAGTTTTGTGACTGATCATGGCAGTTAAAATGATAAATCCAATTAATCCATCAGTATTTGTCATCCTAAATCTGCCGTCCTCGTAACTTCATCACTGGCCTTAATCAATCATATGTTTATTGTGTGTGATTGATAACTCAATTAATTTGAAGTTATAAATTAGATTACATTTTACCTTCTTATAAACTTTATTGCCCTGCAATACGGAAAATATGAGTATAGATGGGTTAGTTACAACGTTACATTTAGATGGTGAAATTGCAAACTGATTTCAAAACGATATAAAGACTAACTACAACATAAACACCGTATTGTCAGTTTACTGTAATCATTGTGAATTTGTTTAGCAGGTTTTAAGGTAAAGATACGTTTTAGAGATCTTGATAAACTCCCGAATTGTCGAGAATATTCCGTCATAATTTGAGGGAGTTTTACAAATTTTCTAATTACCTAATAAAAGAATTAAAAAAATTAAATTTCTTAATTCTTCTATGAACACACAAACCAATCCATACCTATTATTTTTTTCTTCGAACACATAATTTAATGTTAAAGTTTTGTTATTTCTTCATCAATGGTTATTTTAATTTTAGATCCGTCAAATTGACCATGTATTTACGAAGATGCATAAACGGTTTTTGCGTCTATCACCGATATTAACACTTTACACAGGGAACGGTCCAAGTCCTGGTCTTGATTATATCTAACGTCGCCTTTTTGTTAGATAGCATGATTAATTTACAGCCCAATGATAAAAAATTACTTTTGGGTCCAGTAACAATCGAAGGCTTGGAATCGAACCAGCGACTTGAAGCAAGATTTGAAGGCGAACATTATAACCACTCGGCTACCCGGACATTAGCAGCTGAGAACACCATGCAGTTTAAACTCAATATTAAATTTACACGAATTTTCTATAAATGAATGTGCATCGATGCTGTTAAGTTATTATATAAACTCCTTTTCGGACGGATAAAGATAATTGTTGAGACTGAGTTGTATTCGCACCGTTACCAAATATTGTAAGGTTTTTATCACGTGAGGTTGGAAAACACACACGAAAAACATTTAGGCATAAATACACGACAACCGTTGTAGTCGTAACAACGTGCTTTTATGACATGTCCGTAAAATTATATCTTAACAAGAGTATAAAAAGACGAAGAAGTCAACGAAAACAACCTAACATCATCCGCCCACAAAGAAGGTTACGTAATTACAATAAGCTACAGCAGACCTTTCTATTGTAATTAAATCCTCACAGTGAAGACCTGGGTGGTCAAATTAAAGTTGTACATCAAGTTTCCTGTGCCAGTTCTCAATGTATAGAGTAATATGCTTGGCACAATGAAACAAGTTTAAAACAACACAACAATGAACGAGATGGGATGTTTGAAGTAGATCACAAGTGAGACGAGATATTTCAATGTCTGCCTACATTCGAATCCTGACAGTTATAATCGATTTCGTAATGGCTTTTTGAAGATAGCCTTTTATGTAAAACTACATATTTAACTACATTAAGTTTTCTTGCAGATTTTTAACTATTGTATATGCCGTTTTGTACACTAACTTATAAAAATAATTTATAAGTGAAAAGAAGAGCTATTTAAGAACAACTTGAATGGTAAAGAACGTTGAATACATAAATAAATATCACAGTTTTCGTATCCTCATGAAAGAATTAGTCTAATTGATCAAAACTTTCACACACCAGACGTTGCACAGCATAGAGTAGACAGAACTTAAAAAATCACTTCTATTTAACTGTTAAAAGTATGCATGGAAGGACTTTTTTTCTTCTTTTTACTAAGACAAAGTAAATACAATGCTTATGTTTTAATCAAAGCAAAATTTGATATTACTTAAGATCTAACACTTTTGAGGTTATCATAATATTTCAAACTATTTAGATATTCTAGAGTTTTTAGGACCATAGAGTATGAGGTAACAAGTTTTATGTAATTATACTGAAATGATCTGCAATTCTGTTTGTTATCAATCCCAAACATTAAAAGATTTATTTCGGCGAATAATGGGGTTGGATGGTTGACAGATTTGAGGATTATGAATGCTGACGGGTTGATTGCAAATTATAATAATAATTGCAGTTATCAATCATAAAATTGATTACCTCTGAAAACACGACAAAATAAAGCTTAAAAATTAGGTTATCACATTTACTGTGCGATGTTATTGTTATTGTTACTTGAACGATTAACCAAAGGACAAAGAATGAAGGAAAAACAATCTGTTATAGATTTTAAAAATTATTCGTTGTTAAATGTTGTTAAATTTCAAATTAAATGAAGTAAAAGAGATAATACAATCAGATAATGCAGTCATGACAACAGACAATGCAAATTAAATATTGCCAAAAGCACCTTGCGTTTGCGTAGTTCAGATACTGCTCAATTCTAGCATCACGATCTTGTCAGTTGCTAACATTAGGATTATTTTTGTGTGTTAACAATTATGTAGGGGGTTTCATGGACTTCCCATACTTTGAATAGAAGTAGACTTCTCATCCTATTGAGATCAATCAGCTGTTCTGTTTGTTGACTGATAATTAGTCAACAATCACAGACGAGACTACGTTGTTGATATAGCAACACTACAGATATGTGCTACATACAGACAATTTAATCAGGTATTCTGTTTGTTGTACAGTCCTCAGAGACGGATAATTAGTCAACAATCACAGACGAGACTACGTTGTTGATATAGCAACACTACAGATATGTGCTACATACAGACACTTTAATCAGGTGTTCTGTTTATTGACTGTTAATTAGTCAACAATCACAGACGAGACTACGTTGTTGATATAGCAACACTACAGATATGTGCTACATACAGACACTTTAATCAGCTGTTCTGTTTATTGACTGTTAATTAGTCAACAATCACAGACGAGACTACGTTGTTGATATAGCAACACTACAGATATGTGCTACATACAGACAATTTAATCAGGTATTCTGTTTGTTGTACAGTCCTCAGAGACGGATAATTAGTCAACAATCACAGACGAGACTACGTTGTTGATATAGCAACACTACAGATATGTGCTACATACAGACACTTTAATCAGGTGTTCTGTTTATTGACTGTTAATTAGTCAACAATCACAGACGAGACTACGTTGTTGATACAGCAACGACTACAGAGATGCGCTTGCTACGTTAATGTTTACATGTTTGCTATTCTGGTTTTGATGTTTACAAAGTAAACTTAAGTGAAACACTCGAACACTTAACAATGATATTATGGCCTCATTTAAATAGGTACACTACCCAGCGTTTTAGCGAATTTCGTATGTAGGGAATACCGGCATATGTCTTACCGTAGGTCTCACGGTAATACCTGGACCCTGGACCAATTTACTTATTCGTTTGAGGTCCCCAGAGACCAAAACACAATCCGTTCAAATTCATATATATTTGGTAATTTGGAAATTTGGTTAAAAGGTGAAAACCTACATTTATTTGTACGAGTACGCGAACCGGCATGATCGGACCATTGAAAAGGGTGTATATGGGGGGGGGGGGGGGTTATTGGATAAAATTGGGGTTTTCCTATTTTTGATCCTGAAACAAAAGTTTTGGAATTTTTTCTAACCCATTTTGTAGAGCTTAAAAGTAATAATTTAGAATATTGAAGCACTGTTGTATGCCTAACGGTTACAGAAAAAATTACAAAAAACGGCGAATTTAAAATTACCATGTTATTTTTTATGGAGAATATTAATACTGTTGTGGTTAAATTTGTTTATGGATATATGTTGATCAAATTTGCCAAATTTATTTATTTCATCCTATGCTATTAACATTTGGCAAAAAAACTCTTTACCTTCCCCGTAGCAGCAAACCTAAGCACTCATTAAGTCTAATCTTATTTAAATTGTGAACAAATATGTCTTATTTATGGAAATATTTTAGTAAAAATGTAATCAGACAGGTTGAAATACGCTTAGTCTGCAGGTTTGCTGCGGCAGGGGTATTTTAAACTTAACGTCGGTTATTTAAAACTGCATTGTAAATATAACAAGGAATTACAGTGACTTTTTAAAACCTCACATTATTAATTTATATACGTTTTAATTAGTAAGGTAGTAAAATAGCCTTAATTCACAATCAATTTGTTCATTGGGAGGTTTTTTTATCCAAATTTATTCTGTAAATAGACATACTATAATACTAATAGCTCTATGAAAATAAGTAAATACTTTTTAGAATAGGATATATATTTGTAAACACTTCACACGTTTTAAAGGATTTCAGTATTTGGGGGAAAATTAAAAGATACAGTAAATGTTGAAATGGAAGTTGAGACTGCATAAAAGGGAGCATATTGTAAATAGGCCTATAACAAATATTCTACGCTTTAATAAAATTCAATATCACTCAAAGTGACATTATTTAAACGTTTGAACAGTCAAATATTTTTTTTTAAATATTAAGTTTGCATACACGAATGTATTAATTAATACTGGATATAAGGCTTAAATTAGCTTGATACATTACCACGTCATTCATCTTAAAATTTGTGGTTTTTCCAGGAAGGTGATGATAATAAAAAAAATGTAGCAAAAAGGTATATTCTTTACAGCTGAAATATAAATTTTGAAACTGGAACGGACGGAAACGCTCTCTTTGTTTGACGAAGACAATAGGTTTGATCAGTGAAAGTGCCTGAAAGTGATCAATGAAAGTGGGACGTATACATACGTCACTACCTCGTCCCTTATATACGGGAAAATAAATGATGTAAACAGCGCTCGCACTGCGTTAAGCTTTGAACTCATTAGATGGACGTAAAAAAATAAATAGTAGTTAATGTCAACGTAGTCTAATATTTATTTTAAAGACTTGACTTAATTTGACAATTTTTACTTGAACAAAATTTGTTTGTTTGTGAAAGTAGGTTTATTGACAAAAGTACCATTAAAGATTTGTCTAAAAAATCACACAAAGAAAGATTTATTTAATTTATAAGTATAACAATTATTTTTAGTTTAAATTAGGATGAATTTAATTTAAATGAAGTTTTAAGTAAATGAGCACACAAAAATAATCTTAAATCCAAAATAAACTTTGTCATTAAAGTTCAGTGTACATCACAATTGAGAGTGATACAGTAAAATACATAGTTTTAAATGAAAAACTAAATGTATTGGTATACAAATCTTATATGATGTTACTAAAAGCACATTATTTTAACCCAATCACTAATCAGGAATGGAATATGAGTGGAGAACGAGCGAGATACCTTATATGGTTTTGTTTCCACCGATCAGCTGTTTCTATTGTTAGGGTCATTTATACCCTTGTAATGAAGAACAGCTGTGTCCAACAACGATCAAAACACTGATGGCTTTCCCTAGGATCACATTAGGCAACCTTAAACGATATTTTGATTAGTCAGGGCAGCTACTAATCTACCTAGCCAGTGTCATGTTTGTAGTTTAAACATGTTCTAAGGCTCCAGTTAAAAATCACCAGTAATTACAGGACAAAAAGTAAATAATTTGATTAGTTTTTAGATATCTTTAAAAAAAATATCTTGTTTTAAGCAGACATATTTTTGTTATCTTGAAATGATCTTTTGTATTAAATCCATTGATGTTATACACATCGGATTGTATTGATGTGTACAAATGAAGATATTAATTTCAAAATGTCCATTCGCCAGCAATCAAAAGTAATCCATGTGCCATTTTAATATTCGCTTAGTCTGCAGGTTTGCTGCGGTGGGGGTATTACAATTATATTTAAAACTATATTTTTAAAAGTTTCACTCTGTTTTCCCTCATTTTCCATAAATATTGTTTGTGGCACTTAGATAATTTTTAAAATGAATATTTTTAAATGCACCAACAAATTCAACTCAGTATAGGTTACTGGGGGTTTAATTCTAATGGTATTATAAGAACGATATTTACTTTATATATTAACTATGACAAACAATAACACTTTGGTAAAATTCATAAACGCATTAGATATGGATACTGCATGTAGATTTCTCATTATATTGTGAAGTCTGAGTCATGCATTAACGTTAACGTGTGTTTCATGTTTGTTACACTTGGGTGCGCTGATGTCGACTAAACATTTCAGTCCAATGATGGGATACATTTTACAGTAGATGCTACTCGTTGGTATTTAATAATTTTGAAGTTAGTATAAAACCATTCAATTTAGTCATAGTGGTTTTCAAATTTGTAAAATAGTATGTAAAACATAAACACAATCTAAAATTATCAAACAAAAATGGACTTCTTAATTATTTCCAGCTCTATAAAGGTGATACCCAAAAAAGCAAATAGCTATTTACATTACAAGTGTAGTAAGAGCGTTTTTACATCACGCTCTTGCGTAACTTGTAACGTACAAGATTTTACCTGACCCGACAATATACATGGGTTTACGTACAATATTTTTCATCATTATCCATTTCACTCATCTTTTAACAGTAACGTTCTTTTACAAACAAAAGCTAGGTTAGGAAAATACTTTAAAGCATAACAATAACATTCAAACGCACAGCTGATTTCTAGCGTTGAATGTCGTTGGCTCCATAGAGGTATATTTTTTAAGTTATGCACTCAATGTTATTTAAATGGGTTTCTTTACATCACCGAGTGAGTTTTTGATACTTTACATCACTCGAGAAGTAAGGAAGTTGTATACATCACTCTTGGGATAGGGAAGTTTAACATGGCGGGTTAGGTAAAATATATTAACAGCTTATGTAAAGGATATTATTCAATATTTGCAACAAGAAAACAGTTTTTTTATAAACCTAAAAAATGGATAATCGTTATCATAGGCTATATGCAAGAAACTTCCTTGAAGGGAATATTTTAATTTTGGGTGACGATGATTCCATTACTGCGATAATATTATACTATAATATTGAATTACTTATGAAATGGGCCATATTATGTATGGTAAGTGGTATGGCAACTGGTGTGAATGCCATGATTATACAATATGCCATGTTACATAGAAAGGTTCTATTCTATTGTTAACCTCACCTTTGGAGTTATGCACAGCAGTCAATTAATGGTTGATAGGCTCTAGGGTTTGGCCTTGTACCAATCCATTATTTAGACAGTTCTGCACGAATTATTAACTAGCCTAAGCACGTATACAATGCCCTGATAAGAACGAAATAGTAAACACATTCATTGTAACTAAAAGTGTTTATATTTTTTCAAGTCGCCGTGATTTCTTTGTTTAGGTTTACGACTAGAATGTCAAAATAATAACGTTTTACGTTTATAAATAGAGATGTTCAAATATTTTCTTGTACTGATAATTTGCACCAAACTCAATTTTGTACCATAGTTTTATAGCTGTTTTCGTTTAATTAAGTAGGCTTCTTTCGTTTAAATTACCATACTTTTGATGTATATATAATACATCTAATTTTGAAAAGCGTAAAGAAATAACGCGCTGCTGCTGATTAACTGTAACCAGTTTAAAACAGGTACATCATGATGAAAAATCAACAATTTGACACCACGAGGTCATCGTAATCAGTAAATATTAAATAATATTCTTTAGTTTAAATAAGTAAAGTAAACCCCTTACACGTTAACAAAATTGAAATTATTATGAGTTATTACGTAAAGGGTAAAAATACTTGTAGATATTGAATTAATTGTTGCAGTTAAAGATTTTATAATGAGGGTTCCACTTAAGACGAATTCATTGTTTTTTTCTTCTTTACTTTCACGATTTTCAATCAAACATACAATGTGGGAAGCAAAATCGCCATTTACTGCAAGTTAGCTCACATCTCTTTAAGAGCTTATATCTTATTATCTGATGCTCAAGATACCTATTGTGAGCTCAGCACATTGTTGTGTATTTTGTCTAATGATTGTCTGGGAAGCCAAGTGGTGTTAGCTCGCCTTCAAATATCAAGTTCGTTGGTTCAAATCCAAACGAGATCGGTTCTGAACCCACATGATGTTATTCGACTAGTAAATGGTGCATGGTAAACCAGTTAGCACTTTGGTTGGATAGAAAAAAAACTGTCCTTTCGAAAGTTCTCTCACAAAAAAATAAAAATTCCAATGGTGTGTATAGAAAGATATACAAAAAGTAAATCTCAATTCACTAAAATCTGGATTTATCAACTTACACTAGAAATCTAGTAAACATTTAACTAGACTCTACGATATTGGACAGTACGACAGTACTGAAAAGATGTTAACCTAGCCTAGTCCAGTTGTGTTAAAACATTCGCCAGCCAAACAAACAATTGGAGCTGAGCAGCGGTATGTCTGAAACTATGTTAACACCATCGATTGATCATGGTTGCAGTCAATGCAAGGACCATTAATTACACAAATGTTCGCTATCAATTGTGTTACTAATTCTCCTGAACAACAAGTGGTGTGTAACTTAGGTACCGAGTTGTCCCATTAGAGCACATAACTGAATGTGAAGACACATTGTGTCTGAAGCAATAGACAAAAGGTAAAAAAAACACTAGTTTTTATTTGAAAAAAAAAACTAAATTACGTCATGGTGGGTAACGTGATAAGTCGTTAAGTACTAAGGTACGTTTTCTAGTTTGTGTATGCAAACAAGGAAAAAAACACTGGCGTTGGGATAGAATGTAAATAAAGTGTTCTCAGAGTATACAATTTTGTTGTCCTTTTACACATTAGAGTACGTAGTCTATTTTTGTACAATTGTACAAGTACGAAACCACAAAGAAATAAAACCTGAAAACATACGAACAAAAAAAGCTCGTATTAGGACAAGCAAAAAGTTAACATATCACATCAACGAATGTCATAAAACAATTCTTTTTTTCACCACACTACTGTGAAATTACCTGTTTCGTTACATGTTTATCACCTGCGATAATTCATCATTACATTGCTTACTAGGAAAAAAGAATGTTTACTTTCTTTTATTGGATTTTGCCCACGTAAAAAACCTAAGATTTGTTATTGTTTTGTCAACTGTGTCAATGTAGAGCAACCACTACTGTACAACCAAAATAATATCAATTTTTCAATTGAAGGCAAACCCTAAAAATGCTATAAGTTTTTAAATGTTCCTAACTGTATAAAAGAAATATCCATTGTCTGTTTTAATTAAGAAATTAATTAGTCTTTGTAGTGTAGCAAAAAGTAACGTTAAAACGTAAAACGTAAAAGTAACGTGTAGCGAAAGTGCGTCTATACATATTCTCGACCATTTTTTAAGTGTTCGATAAATCTCGCACTTCAGACATGGTCTCAAATATGTAATGACTTACTTTCTACTCTTGTTATGAAATACAATTCGTGTCCAATGTATGTGTTAGCTGTGTCCAAAATTAGAATATTTAACACTAATGTTAAAGCGGTCCTGCTTTATGCTTGTGAAACATGGAAAATAGACAACAAAATTACCTCCCAACTGCAAGTGTTTATAAATAGATGCTTGAGAAAGATAAACCGGATATGGTGGCCTGACAGAATATCAAACGAAGAACTTTGGAGACGAAGTAGCCAAATGCCAATCCATATAGAAATTAGAAGAAGAAAATGGAACTGGATTGGGCATACCTTAAGGAAACCAGATGGTGCAATAGAGAAGAAGGCCCTAACATGGAACCCTCAAGGAGCAAGGCGTAGAGGTCGGCCAAGAAACACTTGGAGGAGAACAGTTGAAAAGGAGGCAGCTACAGAGGGAAAGACCTGGGGGGA
The DNA here is from genome assembly GCF_028750875.1 of Macrosteles quadrilineatus. Lineage (NCBI taxonomy): Eukaryota > Metazoa > Arthropoda > Insecta > Hemiptera > Cicadellidae > Macrosteles > Macrosteles quadrilineatus. The sequence continues at coordinate 1,777,362 of NW_026542597.1, forward strand.
GCTCAGAAGACTGGCGGGAGAAAGACAGGCCTGGAGACGTCTCGTGGACGCCCTATGTTCCGATCGGAACGACAGGAATTAAGTCAAGTAAGTCATTTTTATAAAACTTTGTCAATATTGTTTTTTGTGCAAATCCAATCAGGCAAAAGGAAAATCGCTTAGTATACAGGTTTGCTGCGGCAAGGGTATTTTTGTTTATAAATTTAAACTACTTAACAAGTGTTTGTGTTAGGTGGTATAATACATCTCCCCGTTACGAAGCACGGGTACAGCAGCTAGCCATTATCTTAATTAGCGGTTGATTGTAATTAGGGTTTGTAAGAAATATATTCTGAAATTAACACGATGATTGTCGAAGTGCATGGATAGCAACGTTATTTACATTGACGAAGAATGATTACGTAATCCTATTGTAAAAAGTAATTAAAGAAATAAAAGAGTTAAGCACACAAGAATAGCTGAAAGAGGAATATGTAAAAGAGAAACACTTACGTAATAGAATTGGTTTTGCACGGTTATATACGAGATTGTAATAACATTCACACATGAGCGTTTTTCCATTTCCTACACCTCTCACCTTTACTCTTCACAGCGAGATAACTAAAGTAAAACACTACATTGCTCAATTGTTTAATACTGACGACAAAGTTAAATTGTGGTTGAGTAAGTTTGTGGCGAGCTTTTTAAATATTGCACGCTTTGACAATTAAGTATTGGACTTTGCTGTTTTAATACAAATAGAATTTGATACAACATAGACAAATATTGATTCAGAAGGCACAGGAAATCATTTGACCTTTTACTGTTCGTGTAGTAGACTGATTAAACTGCATTATATATACTTTAATTTCCACTAGTTAATTTATACTCGCGTGGGTTTGGAGATAACCTTTTTGACTACTACAATAGATAGCATATATCTTATATTTTTACAAGTTGTATCGTCAAATAATTATGTTCTCAATTGTAGTGAGATAGATTACTATACGAACTAGTTTCATTTAAAATAATGTTAATATTTACCTACGTAAGAAAAAATACATTTTTAAGTTTGAAGAGTGAGCAGTGCAAACAGTACCCAAAATAACTGTAAGAGAGAACTTTCGGGTTTGTAGGAACAATACGACATATTCCATAATTTATACCTTCGTAAACATTATTCCATCTAAAACCGGTTTGTGATTGTATAAATTAGTACCTTATGAATCAAACAATATTTTTTGGCCACTATCGATGATTTCACCACTGGAATTCTATCCTGCAGGGTAAAATATGATACGCTATTTTTCAACGGATCTTGATTTTGATTTGATATTTTCAAATTGGTACACCAGATTTTAGAAGTATTGTTAACTAATTTTCATGGAAATTAACACTTTTCTGTAGGGAATCCCCTTAGTCTTTTAGCAATAAAAAAAGTTAAGTTTTGCTGGAAGTAACTGATTTGAAGCACTCGGTGGAACCGTTGTAAATTCATGTTCGAGAAACCCGTCCCTTTTATTGTCTCCCAACTATTAAAGAAGTTTTTGGGAATTGGTTCCTCTCACTATAGCGTGTCCTATGCTGAGTCATCTCTTATACATATTGAGGCGTCCATGTTGAGATGTCACTAACCTTTGGTGTGAGGTAGTGACGCGACAATCGTGTCCAGCTTGGACGGGTTCAGGACGACGTTTTGTCGAACTGTTACTCCGCCCGTTCTCAGGGCAGACTCCAGCTGTAGAGCCACACTTGGCCACCAACCGCGCTCTGCAACAGAAACATACATTAAAACGCCATACACACTATTTATTACATAACATTCTGTGATTACTTGGTACTTACTTGTTAAACTATTAATTGGTCAGTGTTGTGTACCTACAATAGGAAGATAACACAAAATAATCATAAGTATTTATCAATATAACAAAGGAGAAGTGAAGGTTTATGGTAGAATTTTCACTTGAAAAATAAGGTGGTGGAGTTTTTAAACTTATCTCATCCACGTAAGAGTCAAAGCTGTGTATGGAACTTATCAATACAAGGGGTGTGCAATTCAGGAGCACTGCAATGGGTGAGGCGATTCAGCTCAAGCACTAACTATACCGATTCAGTTTTAACTGGGACTCGAACCCAAAACATCACTGCTTTGCTTAACAATCCGTCGTGCTACCAACTCAGCCACTGGCTTACTAGGTAATTGGAAAACAAATTAAAACATTTTGCAATCGGATCACTGAGTTATGCAATCATATATATACGCAATGTGTATACACATCATACCGTAAAGGTATACAACCTCGTTTAACCTTAAACAATACAAGTAATACTTAACAACCGAAACTAATGCTGTACAAAGTAATGATATTTTCGCTCATAGGTAAAGTGATTTCTTTCATAAATAAATATAGTTTCATAAAACACGAATATGTATATACAGTATCTCAATTCCCCAAATGCGGCTTCTTTAAGGATGCAAAAACGTAAAAAAAATAACCTATTTCGGTACAAGGTTACACACGCCCCTCATTCCGTTATAAAATCACCCTGCATCAATTCTTTTAATTTTAGATTTCTTAAAAAGTGATTTTGGAAACATTTCTATGGCACGATAGAAAAACATTATTATTTGTAAGATAAAAATATATACAATTTATTTATTAATTCTTATAACCTTATTTACCCATAAAATACCGATTATTCACTCACCTGAGGTGACGATGGAGGTGTGCTTCCACCGGAAGTGTTTAAATATTTCAGGTACAGCTGCCACCATCACTTCCGCCGGAGGAGACAGACGTACGAGGGGGTTGTCTTCCGTCGGGTGAACCACCTGAAAGTGACGACTTGATGAGGGATACTAAAATTTGACTAAAAACTAAAGTATTTAGTTTTACCACAAATAACATTAAATTCAATTTTCCAAGAAATTCATTTGACATAAAAGTGCAACGTCGAGAAATGATGCACTTTTACTGTAAAGCAAACTTCACACCAGATATAAATGCAATGGTAACAAAGATACATGATAATTTATTTTAAAACGAAAACAGACTCTTAAATCTGTTAAATAGTGCTCTATAAGCAATATAATGCATGAGATTTTACAGTGAAACAATAAATTACAATGAGAATATTTTAGCGGGAAAGTGCTGGTGGTGGCAAAGAGGGGTGTTGGTAATTTATCGCTGAATTGTTAATGGCTCTCTAAGTGTGCGGTGTATTATATGGAGTGTTATTTGTTAGAGTTTATGAACATTTTGATTGTTAAGTATACAAATCTGATCTGTACAATGGATAGAAAACACACTAACAGGAAACGATTGTCAAATAAATAAAAATGTTTAACGATTTTAATCCGTATTTTAAGGTGTGTTAGTAATTTAAAAATAATACAAAATTTTAAATTTTGTTAAAATGCATGTCTTTTCAAGTTAAAGAATACACCAAAGGGAACCGGCAACGCCAGGATATATTTGAAATATGGATAGTTTTTACTTTGCATGTAGGGAAAAAAGACTATTAAAATCATTATCTTTTAAAGCTGGTTAAAAAAAGTAAAATTGAATATCTTGGAAAACACATTAACCACAGCCAAATGTTTAGTTGTTCTTATGATATTTACATAGCTATAAGACCTTTTCATGACTTTACGAGCACAAAGATTGGATTGATATTAATAGTAAATTGTTGTTGTTATCAGTTTTCAACATCCCTAAATCTGGTTCCAGGAGAGATCTGAGTATTTTCTTTGATCGAGTCACAATTTAATATTACATGATAGCCTTCGTTAGTTCAACCAGAAACAAACATTTTAATTTAAAAAGTATGTGTGTATAATAATAATAATAACTCGCTTCAAACAGAGTCACATTCTATAGGCTGTCATAGTGTACTGTAAACATTCTCTATTTGTAAAATCGTATGGTAAATGGAAAACCGGAAACTGTACAGACCTGTAATCACCTGCATGTTGTTGATTTCCGTTGTTGCACAATGTATGTGGATAACGAGAGAGACAATTCAACGTTGGAAATGATGATGTAAAACTCTAACTTGTGTTATAGTTATAGAACAGTTGATTATTGTAAACAATGTAATAGTTGACTATTTTACAAAAGAAAAGAATATCTGAAATCCACATATTTCAACTGAGCAGTTTTAAGAAATGTATAGAAGGGGATGTAAGTGAATACACCAATCACGTTTTGTTTTGGTAGTAGCAGAATCAAATAAACTCCTTTAACATAATTTTGGATTAACATAATATACAAAATAAACTGTAGAAAACCAGGTGTGCATGACTCCCATTAAAAAAATGTGACGATTGTTTTACCATTGAAGTTGGTTTGAATAATTAATTTACTCCAGTACACTATGGTAAAATTTGAATAATAAAGAAGAAAATTTAGAGACAATATGCAGTTTTTATCAAATATTATGTTAGGAATTTTTCAACCTTAAGCACTTTAGTACTTAATAACTGTTTTGTAACATATCTATCCAACTTAAATAGAAAAGCAATAGCGTCTGGTATGGTTCAAAGAACTCAAGTTGATAATTCGAAAAGTTGTTTACAGCAACAGCAGAAGTGGCTTTGTCAACAACACTCAAGTCTGAACATGTTCAGATAGATCTATAAACTTAATCCATCAAATCTCTGGAAAGTTTCTGTCGAGCAAGTGGTGGCTGTCTTCTTTCATAATTGATATTTTGGTTGAAAGATATTTCATACGATTGTCAGCTTAGTGATGTATCGATCGGTACCGGTATTCGTTATGACAGATTTTCAAACTCGTAGACTGTTCTTTCCTCTGTTTATGAAGTATGTTTCCGTCGTATTACACGCTGAAGTAAATATACAATTAATTTCAAGTCCTTTGTTTGGTTACATTTTCTAACGGTTTAAAACTACAAACTGACAATACACAATTTCTAAAGGAAAGTGTTATGAAAAAATTATGTGTCACTCTAAGAAGTATAAAATAATTACGGCCTTATGAGGTTAACTATTATCATTAATCAAAATTAACAGTTTTATATATAAAGCACATTATATACATAAGTTTACCAGGGTGTTTATTCCCACTGCACAAATTGGATTACCAAATTTTTAATTATGTGAAGATATGTTAGCCAATAATGGAAGTCTTAGAACAAGATGTAGAAAACATAATTTTACAAAAGTATGAAATAAAAAAAAATACAAACTTTGGAACTAGATTTAATGTTGCAAACTAAAACCAGAAGACGTATCAAGTTGAATATAATTGAGTGACTTTACTAATAACACTTTACAATATATGTACTGAACTCGTTAACCGTTAGTTATAGGAGTTTTAAATTACGAGGTCCTAGAAATATAAATAGTAAAAGGCAGTAAAAAGGAAACAATTATTTAGTCAATGGAAGTACACGATTCAATAAAATTGCTCCAGAAAATTACGCCCTGCTATTAGACCAAACGGCAAATAAATATTTAATGCATAATACATATGCTTATTTGATGACAGTAATAATCGTTTAAACGTGCTACCCGATACACTGTAAGGTTTATATTCACTGTCAAGTTGAACGACATTATTTACTTGTTTATTTTTTTATTATTTTCTACCATTATAAAGGAAAGTATTTAGTTCAAAAATTTTCTTCATGTACCATTCAGTACATAACCTTACACAATAGAATAGTATGACAAACTATCTTTTAAAATCAACATGGCGGAAATAACAATGAATTAATTCCGACTTTAGACCAAAGTTAATTTGATTTAATTTCATTTATTTCAACGGCAAAATTGCCAATTTATACATGTACAATTCAAAATAGACATCATACTGTGCAACAAATTTCACAAGCAAAAGCAAAGAACAAAACGTTTAACAATACAACAAAGGAAACAATAACAGATCAGTCAACGAGAAATATCAATACATACAATAACAAAGCAAACAATTGAAACAAGAACAAAAACAGAACAATAAATTACAATAAATTAATTTTTCAATACGATAGTAAACGCAAATAATAGGACTAGTATGAAAAATGGGGGAAAATTGCAAGTTTTGACTAGAAAATGCCTAAGATACATTGCACGATCAAACAACGCCTTATAATTTAATTGTATGTTCATGATGGGATTATTAAAACCAAAACTTTTGCTGGCACATAAATTAATTTAAAAATTTTAAATATACATTTATTTGCAAAATCTCTGTTATCATAATGTTAACTTATTGAATATTAAGACATGAAGGAAGATTGCTCACGTATTAATTGAATTAAGACTAAAATAGACGTTTTCTATAAATAAATGTGTAAGCTTGTCGCCATGGCAACCAAAAGAAACGTTCTATAGTGTAATTTAAAGAAATAAGCTGTGTAGGTGAGTCAATAGATTGCTAGGAAAACAACACAAATGGAGAGAGTCACATTTTAATAATTCCTATATACATTTCTGTTCAACTATGTGTAAAAACGTTCTTATATTTTTTAAAAACTTCAACTTTAATCTAGCATTTTTTGTGAGGAACAATTCACACCTTGGTCTTGTTACTATCTGATTTCGACCTTCTGTTATGCAGCAACATAATTGATAAGAAAACGAAAAACGTCCGTTATGAAGACATACATTAAGATGGTATGACCATATCAAGAAGAATGTGTGGAGGAGGAAGAAACCCGGATGGCGGAGTACTGTATATAGAACAGTGGAGGAGGCTAATGCACGAAGAAAAAAAAAACTGACTTGTGACGCCCCAAGTAAGTAAAAAACATGACAGAAAACATAAAGGAGGTACATTGGAGAAATTACTTATGGCAAAAGTTATATTTTTCAGCAGTAGTTAATGAATATGACTAATCTATTTTGAATTGTTTTGTTGGATTTTTGGATTTTGATTATGATCTTATATTTTATATGGTTATAATAATGAAGGTAGTATCTGTAAAAAACTTTGGCCACTGCGATCTTATATCCAGCATGACCATTACAACTGTAAATTGCAGCTTAAATACCACACGTCATCAAGCGTGTGGATGATGAGATCATCATCTGACGTCATCAGCCTAACAACGCAACGATGGCGGTCATCAGGCCTGCCAACACTAACCATCTCGGCAATTAATGTCAGACATTTAAGGGAGTTTCATTAAAATAATATTTTTCTGGTGAAATATGATGAACAGTAACACCTTCCTTACATGGTTATTTTGTTAGCTGTATTTTTGTGGTGAACGCGTTTAAAATTGGAACTCGTTGATACAATCTTAGAGGGCATTTGTTTTAAAACTGTGTGTCCATTGAATTCTCTATTGTCTCTAAATTAGTTTTGACCTTACTAGGTATTTTCTTAATAAGTTAAATTAAAAGTTGATAAATTGAAACTAAAAACAACAATGTAAAAACAATAGAACGCTGTAATAGATTCTGCCAGCTTACTGCAGCAAATTAACTTCCTTATACCGAGAGGAACCTGTACTTTTGGATACCTTCTCTCACGCGTATCTACCAATAAAACTATTTCTTCGATAATTGTTGATTGGCCAGAGCAAAGCGTCTTGAAAATGAAGTACATCAATCATTCAGGTCAGCTGCAATTTTGACTCTTCCCTCACTATACATCCTTGAGACCCTTTCATTTGTAAAAAAACATCAGTCATTATTTACCACCAACATTAACTCCAGTACATATAACTTACGCACATCATACAACTTAAACATTCCCGTCCATTCAACTTCATTTTTCCAACATCATCTTCTGTACAATGGAATTAAACTTTTTAACCAACTTCCTCAACATCTAAAGCTGGAGACTGATTTGCTCAGGTTTAGGAGAAAACTTAAACAAATTTTGGTTGAAAATGCTTGCTACAGAGTCCGCGATTTTTCCACTGTCATGTAGTCAGTGATTTCTGTCTTGTTAGATTTACTAGAAGGTCAAATTGTTTTAGTTAATAGAGTTTTTATATTTTATCTTTTGTACATTTCATTACAAACTTGACTATTCCAATGCAATGTAATTTTGTAATTCTGGAATAAAGAACTTATGACTTATGACTTATAAGTATTTACTTCGATGAAATGAAGTAGCATCAGGAGTTAACCTCTTCAATAATCAGTTGCAATCTTAGATAAGATAAAGCCTCTAACCTTGTCTTTCTTATGACGGTTTGATACATCCATACAGTTTTTGATTGTTACTTATAATCATAGCATTTACTTTCGTAATTGTTTCATAATAGATTATCGATGATACTGTCCCAATTGGCTTACTGCCGTTATAGATTATTATAATTAAAAAGTTTTGTTAAAACAGACTATTTCGTTGATTTCAAAATGATTTCATCGCACTTAATCTGAACTATAATTTTATATTATATATCTTTTTGTAAGGAGTTCAACACTTTGTTGCCATTATTTAATAATGTATGTTTAATGTTTGTTGCCAGTATTTGTAATATTGCTATTAATGCCTTGTTGATTTTATTTTGTTGTTAGACTGTGGGCGATTCATGCTTATGCTGGTGTTGTGTGCAGTGGAAATTAACTTATTCTGTTATTGTATCTAGAAAATATTTAGTGCTTTTAAAATGATGTACCCTTTGATATAAATGAATACATAAAATATAGTATTAAATATAATGCCGTTTAATGGTGAAGTCAAAACACTAATTTCTACACTTCGTGAGGTATATTTTCATTCCCACTAATTCACATTGAAACATTGATACACTGATAACTTTTCCTCTCTATTGCTTAAACAGTGTGAAACGACTAAGTGTTCATTTGATGATACTGTACAAACGAAGTACTCAAAATAATCATTTATTGTCTAAAGATTAAACCTTTTCTCCTTAATATTCATCATCGAAAACATTTATAAACTGATGAATTCTTCTGTAACGATGTTGATCATGAGATTGGTTCGTAAAGTTGTGACGTGTCAACCGTCACCGCTATATCACTTATCATACGTCACAAACTTCTTATCAGTTCCAAAGTTTTGGCTTTGTCACAAGTTGATTTTAAAGTTAACATTAGCAATTTTGATAGTATAAAAGTCTTTTTCTTACTCTATTTTGTTCCTTTTATATGCCATAGCCTAAGAAAAAAAATGTCAAAACTATTTAGTTTTTACGAATTTTCAAGTGCATGCAATATTTAATATTAATCATTTCTTGATCAGCATTGTACGTTTTATTTTCCATATGTTCAATGTACAAATGTAAGTTTTTTTCGAACAACCTAACATAGTATTTTTATAACTCTATCATGACGGTTAACACAAAAATGGTTGGAGCTTTATTAAAGTTTTAAACATTTATTTTAAAATAATGATCCTTGCAATTACTGTAGAAAGGATTGTTTTAATACCTTTTGAACAGAGCGTAAGTATAAAGTTTTAATATAAGAGTATTTCACACTAATGTTAAAGTATGGTAACTGATATTATTGGATTTTTAATCGTATTACGAAGTGTTTTAGGCACGCTCAAAATAACGAACATTATAGACTTATAAACACTAAAAAACACTTATAAACGTTAAATAATTACGTGTAAGGGACTTAGAATACTACTTTTAATAAACTAACTGCAAACCTAGAGCCTAAAAGTCATCAAAGAGATTATATTGGCGAATTGTGGTATTAAATACCTAACGTCATCATGTGTACAGGCTGTGAGATCATCAGTAACGTCATCAGCTTAACAACGAAATAATGACGGTCATCAGGACTGCCAACACAAACCATGAAGCAGATAAATATAAAGGATATACATTTCGGTACTATTGGAACCTGAACACTTTTAAATCCACTAGTGCCGAATTGTTTTTTATAGCGTCCAACAGTGCCGAAACAAGTTTAAAATCGTCTAACAACATCGAACGAGTTCGGCACTATTGCATTCTGGACTATTGGACTTATTTTGCTTTCGGTACTAATGGATTCGGTACTAATGGACCAAACCATAAATGTCAAACATTTAGGTAGGTTTAATTTTATATCAGGTATCGTGGCCTTCACTGTTACCTGGAAGTGTAAGGTTCCGAAGGTCTTTTGTTTATGAGGTGTTTTAAATCAAGTAGATTATTAACTTTTGATTTACTTGGAAAGGAAAGAAAATATAGGTACTTGGTAAATTTTTCATTAGAAATAAAATGTAAACAATTATTGGTCTGATTCAAATTTGTTACATGTTGTTGTATGTTCTGTACATGCTTTACAGAACATTTAACGGTGTACATATTCAAAGTAAAATTAATAAAAATACCCCCGCCGCAGCAAACCTGCAGAGTAAGCGAATTTCAACTTGTCTGATTACATTTTTACTGAAATATTTCCATAAATAAGAAATATTATTCCCTATTTAAATAACATTAGATTTAACAAGTGCCTAGGTTTGCTGCTACGGGGAAGGTAAAAAGTGTTTTTGACCATACATCAATAGTATAGGATGAAATAAATAAATTTGCCAAATTTTATCAATATATACCCATAAACAAGTAAACTACAACAATTTTCATTTTCTCCATAAGAATAACATGGGAATTTTTAATTACACTATTTTTGAATTTTCTCCGTGACCGTTAGGCATACAACAGCGCTTCAATATACTAAATTATTTCTTTTTTTAAGCTCTACAAAATGTTTTAGAAAGAAATCGCAAAATTTTTTGTTTTTAGGTTCAAAAATGGGAAAAACCCATTTTTACCCCATGAAACCCCCTATAATCCCCCGTTCCCATGGTCCGATTATGCTGGATCGCGAACTCGTTCGAATAAACGTAGGTTTACACGTTTGTACCAAATTTCATCAAAATCGGATCATTTTTGCTCGAGTTATCGCGCTAACGGACACATATATATATATATAAATATATATATGAATATATATATAAATATATATATATATGAATTTGAACGGATGGTGTTTTTGGCCTCTAGGGACCTCAAAATGAAAAATTAGATCGGTCTCGGGTCCAGGTCTTACCATGAGTACTACGGTAATAGCTTATTCCCTATATGGGAAATTCGCTAAAATATTTCGTTAATCAATAAGAAAAAGTATTGTGGGAGAACTTTAATCCTAACAAACACAATAAAAAAAAAATATAAATTAATATCTACATTACAGTATGATTTAAATACAATTTAAGTTTTGATAACGAACTGTCTAAGTTTACGTTTTACTGATAAATAAATATTTTGACGCAGAAGAATAAAATCATGCAATGACTTAGATTCACGCTTCTCTAACAAAGTTATAACTTCAAGATTGGTTCGTAAACTCGTGAGATGTCAAACCGCCGCAAATATCACATATCACACATCACAAACTTGCCCCAAACTTTTAGTCATAACCAAAGTTACATTTTAGCCAGAAGTCACTTGGGAGATTTAAAGCAGCGTTAATGTATTGTGTTATAGGACATTTTAAATTCTTAATAAATAAGTTCGATCCTGACAACTTTACAAGAAATCAGTTACATTTTTAGCAATAAAAATTATAATAAACACCATAAAAAAACACATTTTAATGATTAATAATTCCAAAAAGTTATTACTATTTCGTAATAACATAACGTAGTAACATTTCGTAAATATATTTCGAATATATAGATTTTAATTACCAAAGAAACAAAATAGCCAGTATATTGCTAAAGAGGCGTTTTTGAAAAAAATATTCTTGTCATTAGTTTTATTTTAACTCATTAAAAGTATTTCTAATTTGTTTGTACTTACTTACGGGCCACCTTGTATTTTAGAACTGTATTTTCCAGAAACATAGATGTCGAACACAAAACCATACTTACACACAATTAACGAACACAACACAGGATGTAAACACATAAACATGTGGAATACTAACATGTTTTGATTCTGCGTTTTGACGCTTGCAGGATATACGGTCTATATGTTATCAACGAGAATTTACTTTATAAAACATTTAAAATTGAAAATTACTGAAAAGGATTATCATTATGATGAAAATATAAAATATATCTGTTCATTAAATACATACAAGTAACAAAATTGACCTTTTGAAATCGGGAAGTAGATTCCAAATCATTCAAATTTGTTAGAATAAATTTTGAAACTTTTCTTAAATATGGTTGGGGAACAAAACGTTTATTCGTAGGATCCTTATTGCGCTATATTTATATCTGACTTATATGACTTAAAATAATTCATATAGTTATGTTTTCTAATACTCAAGTTATATAAGACATTATATTACACAACCTATATTGCTAGAGCTTGCTTTAAAACAAATTTATCGAAAGTATTTCCTTTGTATTTTTTTTAAATAAATTGATTTAAGTTTGTCTAGGTAACTAAATAGTTATAGTGTTTTCATTTAAATTCGGAGGTTACTAGATCGATTTCTTAAGCGACACTTTGTCACTGGACTGCCAAGAAGTTGTGCTTTCTAAGAAATAAACGGTGATATATATAGCAAAACCAGCGATTGAGCTGCCCATCATAAAATAAAACATAAAACATACAATTTTGGCTTAGAGAGACGATCATAATTAGACTACCGGTACTTTATTTTGAAACAAACATTGTAACAAGTTTTCATGATAAAAAACTTAGTACAATATATAGTCTAAGTTTGTTGAAACACAGCATAAAACATTTATGTTTCTATGGTAGATATCTCAAGACCAATCAATTGTTCATGTGAACGAAGACGCCAATACGTCTGTGTGGCGTATTTATGTCTCTGTATAACTTTATGCTTCTTTCGTTGCCTGTTGGGCAAGTTTACTTGCGTAAAATCTGCTTTACAACAATGTAGAACTGCGGTCTTCTTTACATTTACACAGGATAATTGGATATTAATATATAAAGTAAACATGTCTGATATACGATAGGACCCATACAATTTTATACAAAATGCACGTCATTATTTTGTTATATTTTCTTTGGTTCTAAACTATTTATTTAAACGTTTTTCAAAACCTCAGTAACAGGTAAAACTAGAAAAGTGTATCAGTTGACTTTTTCTCATCCTCACATGTATTGGGATACTTATTACGTTGAAAGTAATACCAATACGTAAAGTCTTAGTCATGAGCGGTATAGGCCTGCCTGCGTTGTAATTTTGTAGAAAACTGTGTTATTTATTTATTGATGTTCTTATTTGTTTAGCTATTTTAAGAAGCATCTAATTTTACATCCCGGACCTACTCTACTACCCAACTCTAAACTAGTAGATTAGGAAAGAGTGATATAGTTGATTGCTGAAGAGAAAAGTGATATTATATTAATCACTGAAGTGTCATTTAAAACAGAGAAAAATTATCTTTTAGTGAATGCTAGTCTTTTGTGCATTTTCGTTTTATCCGTAACAGCCTTTTAGGTGACGTTAGTACTCCTAAGAACCTTACTGCAAAACACCTCATCCTTAATGTCACTCCCAAAAAGGAATGAAATTTTCCATCTAACATTTATTCACTTAAAGGTATTCCGTTTTTTTTTGATGATCAATCTTTACTAGTCTCGATGAGTCCCTCATTTCGATTGAAAAAGTTGTATTATTCATCGCAATAAATACATGATTGAATCGATATTAACGTTTTTGGTGATCAGACCTTAGTGTTATTATAAACATGAAATAAATTAATATTTAAATGCAAGTAAAACCACTATTTCTCCTAAAAAATATGAAAAGATGAACATTTCAGAATTGCAGAGAATCAAATGACGTAAATATCTGACTCGCCAAAGTTGATATTCATGTTATATACGTACCTATACAACTTGTGACAAAGATTCATCGTAACTGATTGATTTTTTAAAGAGATTAGGCAATGCACAATAATTTGGTTGGAATACGTGGCATAATGAAAAGCCCTTTAACCCTTAACTAGCTTTGAGTAATCTCTGTATTATACACCCAAGGCAAAAAAAAAATAAATAAATAAAAAAAAGTAAAAAAAAATAAAAAAAATTAAATAAAAGGAAAAGTCAATAATTAGGGGTGTGTAATTTATTTTAATTAGTACATACAATTTATCCTTTGTGTATAAAATACAAAATTGTCACTCTTTGAACGCAGGGAAGGGTTATGAGAATAGTTTTGCTTGTTTAATGATGCATGACGAGTTAATTAGTAACCGGAAAACAACACTCAAGATATTATGTAAAGGGATAAATATTATGCTTTGAAATTATATAAAACTTTGTTTTAAAGGGATTTGTATAACTTAAACGAGATTAACTTTGACTTTAATTGACTGTTCTCTAAATAATTTAAATTACATTCAACGAGTACCATGATTTGCTGCTACAGTGAAGGAAAAATGCTTTTGTTGTAAAATGTATTATAGTGTAAAGTAAATACAGGCGTTTCGAAACTCTCCCGAAGCTCCGTGGGCATGTTCCTTAAGTCAAAACATACCAAAACTATCATATAAACATATGCCATATCTCTCTTCATTTTCCGTCTGTCAGTGTTTATGTATTTTTTTTAACATATCCTCCCATTATCCTGAAACGACTTAAGGTACGAAATTCCAACTTGGTACCTGTATGATGACTAATAGGAAATATGTTTTCGCAAAGCATCAAGTTTCTACTTAGTATAATTGTCACAATATACTTATTCATAAATTAACAAACCACATAACGGTTAATTTTTACCCTTAAGATTTTTAAATATCCAATTTTTTTAAATATTTTCTGTAAACTTTAACCGTAAAACAACACTTTGATAAACAAAAACCGTTTCTTAAGCTCTTCACGATAGTTGTAATGCAAATTAGGAATTTTCTTGGAGGAGGGTTGGTGCCTATGTTGGTACCTTACATAGACAAACGCACACATGATAAATTGTAATGAGTGATCTTTGATAAATGCAGTGGTTCTAAACTTTGGCCTTGCTATGAGTACCAAGCCTTTCTGTTTTATTTTGAGAGTTAAGAAAGAAAGACGTAGTAAAAATTAAAAATAGGAAGTATACTTACAAGTAAAAATATAACTATATGATTTAAATTCACTTTTGTAATTTAAACCACATAATGTTCTTATGCACCCCTCTCTCTAGTTAACATTCATAAATTTATTATTCCCATTAAGTTTTTGTTGCTTATCATGATTGGTACATTACATGACAGTGGCTTGAATTCTGGCAAAATTCGCTAAAAGTAAATATAAAAAGCCGTATTATAAATCTATACTATGGATCATATTTGAACAAATAGAAGAGGGTAAAAACTGAGCTGAAAGTCCACATAGGAAAATAAAATTATGCTACACATAAATTCGTTCCATTGACAAGGCGGCCCCTAAAACATAGGTCTGTTAAATGTACAATACTGTGGGTAACTGCAATATGTTTTTAACGCAAACATTTAAGATTTATTAACTAAATTCAATGCAGTATAAAGCTACTGTATAAAAGTAATGTATCTATCTATATATTAATAGGCAAGCATGTTTCTTTAAATCCTTTTTTCTCAGCTCGTGTGAATCCACGCATAAATCTACGCATACTGTTAGAAAGATGTTTTCCTGTAGATGTGCAGAATAGAATCCCTTTATAAATTAAAATAGGCTCAAAAATAAGCACAAAAAATGAGTTTAAAATTTTGAAAAAATTAACATGGATCTTATCTGTTGCCATGCTGGTGACGAAATAACAACTAAATATAAACAGAAAATCAAAACAAATGGAAGAAACTCCAATCACATGTTTTATTTACAGTGTGGGGTGAAAATAGAGAGTCTGTACATTACATATTTTTGGTTGAGTTTCGACCACTGGACGACCTCTAGTTTCTTTTTAATAGGAAACCCTTAGTAATAATTAAATCTATCTATCTATATATTAATAGGCAAGCATGTTTCTTTAAAACCTTTTTTCTCAGCTCGTGTGCATCGTAGGGAAAATCTACGCATACCGTTAGAAAGCTATTTTCCTGTAGGTGTGCAGAATCCCTTTATAAATTAAAATAGGCTCAAAGATAAGCACAAAAAATTAGTTTAAAAATTTGAAAAAATTAACATGGAATTTATGGGTTGCCATGCTGGTTACGAAATAACAACGAAATATGAACAGAAAATCAAAACAAATGGAAGAAACTCAAATCACATGTTTTATTTACAGTGTGGGGAGAAAATAGAGAAGTCTGTACATTACATATTTTTGGTCGAGTTTCGACCACTGGACGACCTCTCGTACTTATTTAATACGCAAGCAGGTTTTTTGTGACAATTACTCCTCCGAAACTACTGAACCAATTGACATGTTTTTGGTGTCATTGGAAAGAGCGTAACGTGAAGTTGTGCAGGAAACTTTCTTTTTAAGGAAATAATTAGAGAGTGAGGCCCTGGGGCCCTTTAAAGTTTCGTATCTATCCATAAGATTAACATGGGAAACAAAATTTGTCATGGAACTCCAGCTGTTGTCAGAAATTAAGAGTGAAATATTTATTGATGGTATCCATGGTAACAAAGAACAAACCTACAAAATTTTAAAATGTAAACAAGCAGAACTAACTGTCAAATTAATTTTGATTTCACAATTCCACACAGCTGGTTCAAACATATTCAATACTGCATGATTATTAGAACAGGAACGGTAGGTAGTGCGTGGAACAAGCAACATATTACCTATTAATCTTTCACTTCCGGAGACCAGCACCATACTTTGGGAATCGACTAAATACATGTAAAAGAGTGAAAATCAGCCGGGAGGCAAGCTTTAAAATAATTAGGTCACGGGCAGTGACGTCATCAAAATGGCCGCTCAGCTAATAACAAAAATGTCGCATATCTCGTAAACCGCGAAACCGATTTTATTTGAAAGGTCTAATCATTATCTATAAAAAAGGTTATTACACCTTTAGCGGTTAAACCAACGGTTTCTTTGTATTCTAGAAAATATTAATTTTTTACGCACCACAAAATGGATTTTTGCATTTATCATTTGGAAAAATTAAAATAATACAAATTTACTTTCCACCGTTGAATCCAGCATTAAAAGATGAACAATTTAGTATTTTGAATCATCACTCTATGTATATTGGTTACCGAGATATTGTAAGTAGTAAACACAGAACACTCTGTCCCCCATGTTATCCTTATGGGAAAAATAACATTCTATATCTCAGTTATTTTTTAACGTATCTTAATACAACTTGGTATGTGATTTCACCTAGTTAAGCTACTTGATAATGACTATAAAATATTTATATTTTACATTTACACGACAGCAAACCTAAATACTCATTTCCCATGTCATTCTTATCGCGAATTTTTATGCATGATTATTTATGAACATATGTTGACAAAACTTGACGTTGAGCTTAATTTTAATTAATTATCTAAGCATTTGAAATTCACTGAGTATGCAGGTCTACTGCAACGAGGGTTTTATAAATATTAGTAATTTTATTTTGGGAAATATTTTTCCCTGGGTTGGTCAGACTGATAACCGATAAGATATCTGATAGCAATTTGTCGCAATTGTTGAATAAGAAACGTGATAAAATCCTTATTAACGTGTTGTTTTTGTTCTTTTGAGTTTACATTTTTCTAATAACTTTCATATAGGGTTTGACGTCTTTTGTGCTTTTTAAAACATAGTTATTGATCGTTTAGATTTTTAAAGTGGTTACCCGAAGAATATAATATTCATAGTAATTTTATTTTTGGGTAAAAATCTTTTGGGCTTTTCAAAACATAGTTATGAATTGTTTTTATGTGGCTACCCTACCTGAAGAATAGCGCATTTCAGGCTTTGGACTGTGGATTCCTCACTTAAACATATTATTACATATCATTAGACTGTTTATTAATCTTTGTATTTAACTGAAGAATAGTATGAAATACGGCTTGGCGTCTCTGTTATTTCCCTTTAACAAATTAAAACATTTTAATACGTGAAGCCGTTTTTGTTAACACTACTCCTCCCTTATTTGTGGGCCAATTTCAACGTTTGAGGTGTCAAAAGATTTGTCTCAATTTCTAAGAAAAAACCCACGCCTTGATAGTATATTCTGGGATGAGAATCTCCCCCAGACAAATTCCGAAAATAATTTAGACGGAGGAACGAACTATTTCAAGACAAGATTAAGTAGCACTCCATTTGATATAAAATCCACTTGCAAAATACTAAAAACTTGCATACTCAGGGAATTTCAAATACTTCGATAATTAATTAAAATTACGCTTAACGTCAAGTTTTGACAGCATATGTTGTAATGAAGTGTTTAAGAAGGTCAAGGTTGGGTGATGTAATATGGGCTAAAACACCAAAGCACCGAGGAATGGTGCTCAGTGACCCGAGGGAAAAGTACTGAAGGAAAGTGATTAGGGACAAGTGCCCAGTACTTTCGGCCGGGGGCGGATACTGGGTACTTGCCCCCACTCTCCAAGCATCTTACGGGATACGACCCTATACAAGGAGCATTCTTGGGGGACTTCGACATGTTGGGCCTCCGGGCCCGACCCCATCGGTAGGGGCCACCGGTGGGGTATGCACTAGAAGCTTGTTGAGCCCCGGCACCCCCGCACTAGAGGCGTGCTGAGCCCGGTACACCCCAGTACTAGAAGTGTGTTGAGCCCTGGAACCCCCGCAGTAGAGGCGTGTTGAACCCCGGCACCCCAAGAGGCGTGTTGAGCTCGGTGCAGCTGTTTGACGTGTTGAGCCCCGGCATCCGTTTTATTTCAGTTTAAGTCCCCGGTGGCCAAAAAAGCTGCCTCCCGGGTCCATGGATCCGTCTGGAGGGGGATGAAGAGGCACACTTCCACTATTTAAGAAGAGAGAGAGAGTTGTCTGGGAGAGACGGCAGTCTGCATCTGCCAACGGAACGGGCAAAACCGACTGTAGCTGCTGCGTTTGGGATAGTAACCCACTCAGCATTTTCCGAGACGGAGCCAGTTGGAGGACTGCAGGAGCCGTGTCGATAGGACTTCTGTGAGTCGCTACGACGGGACAGCGTCAACCGGCGGGACGATCGAACAATGCTGCGGGACGGCGGGAGCGGTACCGCTTTAGTGTGGGTGCTCACATTTCACACCATGTGTTTTAAAATCCCGCGCGAGAATTCGTCCTGCCACCTTCCCGCTCCCGCCGCTTTCCCGCTTCGGTTTGGACGGGCCTTCAGGAAGGAGAACCAACGTGGGGAATCCAGGACAGCAAAACAGGACAGAGGGGTCTCGAGCCGATCGACCAAGAGGTCAAGGGACCGCCTAATAGATTGCGCTGGACTATGGGGTTTCGAAGTAGAAGTCATTTGTCAATAGTTTTTGTAAACAGTTCTGAGAAAAATAAATGTATCATAATTCCTACAACTGTTCAGTAAATCTGAGTCCTGAAAACTCCCGAAAAGGTCTAAAGCTAAAGGAAAAGCTGAGAAAGTACGGGTGTAGGCACATGCACCAGGCTGTAATCCTCTTAATCACGGTCGGTTGACCTGTCAGTTCTAGGTTCGTGTCGAACGCTTCCGCATCATAAGTACCGTGCATAGCCGAACTGTTCGCGGCAAATTGTTAGCTCTATTACTGTCGCTGTAAAAACGTATCGTTTGTAGGTTAAATTTAAATTTAATTTAACTGTCATAACCTAACCAAACTAACCAAACTTGCTGATAATTAAAAATCGAATGAAGGTTTAATAGAAAAATAGTTCTGTTCATAAAATAAAACTACAAATGCCTAAAATTCATTTTTATAATTTTTAAATTGTAAAATTAAACTGTCAGAACCTAACCAAACTTACTGATATTGAAAAAATCGTACAAAGGCTTACTAATCGAAAAATATTTCTGATCATAAAATTATAAACGCCTTAAATTCTAACAAAAGATGTACAGTTAAGAAGTAATCGCAATCTAAGCGAAATCTTGGACAAAAAGTTAACGCCTTCGGCGGGATTCAGAATTCTCGATTCCCCACCCCTCCTCCGGTGACCACCACCCTCAGGCCATAAAGGATTAACCCAAACAAAGATCTGGGCCGCTGTCCGTCTCCCGAGAAAGTACAGTACAATGTTCATAAATAATCATGCATAAATATTCACCATATGAATAATATGGGAAATGAGTATGTAGGTTTGCTGCCATGTAAATGTAAAATATAAATATTTTATAGTCATTATCAAGTAGCTCAACTAGGTTAAACCACATACCAAGTTGTATTAAGATACGTTAAAAAATAACTGAGATATAGAATGTTATGTTTCCCATAAGGATAACATGGGGGACAGAGTGTTCTGTGTTTACTACTTACAATATCTTGGTAACCAATATACATAGAGTGATGATTCAAAATACTAAATTGTTCATCTTTTAAAGCTGGATTCAACGGTGGAAAGTAAATTTTTATTTTTTTAATTTTTCCAAATGATAAATGCAAAAATCCATTTTGTTGGGCGTAAAAAATTAATATTTTCTAAAATACAAAGAAACCGTTGGTTTAACCGCTAAAGGTGTAATAACCTTTTTTATAGATAATGATTAGACCTTTCAAATAAGATGTCATACGTCAAAATCGGTTTCGTGGTTTACGAGATATGCGACATTATTGTTATTGGCTGAGCGGCCATTTTGATGACGTCACTGCCCGTGACCTAATTATTTTAAAGCTTGCCTCCTGGCTGATTTTCACTCTTTTACATGTATTTAGTCGATTCCCAAAGTATGGTGCTGGTCTCCGGAAGTGAAAGATTTTTACACTTGTTCCAGGCACTAAGGGATCATAAACATTAATCAAATATGTCACTCGCCCGTATCATTTTTGTCTATGCCCGAATGTAAACATTTAACATAGATTAAATGTAACTGTCAAACTATATGTTAATGTCATTAGTATGGAATTCTTTCAACATTATTTGTTGATCGAGTTTGTTTCAATATTTTTGAGCTGCTGTAATAATATTTTACAGGAAATAATTGTTAGATAAATTCATGGATATAAGTAATAAGATTCTTCAATCTTTGCTGTTATTAAAATTGTGTATCCGCAGCATACCTTCAGACTAAGCGAATTTCCATTTACCTGGCTTAATTAATACAAAGATTAATTATTCCCTTAAAATGGTCATTTTTTTCCTATTTCCATAACATTAAGTTAATTTTAATATGAGTACTTAAGTTTGCTGCTACAGGGAAGGTAGGTGTGGTTTTGTTGAAATGTTGATAGCTAAGTATGATTGTTATTGGTTTGCAAATCCTGTAATAGGTACTTTACAATTGCTCGAATTCGAGCAACATGTACACTAGTTACTAATACAAACATAAAAATAAATTAAAATATTAAATTATTAGTTGCAAATAACGGAATTGTAACATTTGTTATTATCGAGAAACCTAAGAGTTTGATTGAAAATGTTTTTGTAGTTTATGCAATATTGAGATTACAGTCACTAATGATGCAGGTTTAAGGTATTTTTGACCACAATGTCGTTTTCATAGCAATTAGGTAAAATAACAAAGTGGTAAAATACGATAGGTTAATTAAAGAATTTTTAATAACACGATCTAGCTTTTGGAGTTCTTGGTTTTAAGGTCTCCGATAGATGACTCATCTCCTTTTTGCAAATAGAATTTACTCTACTATTTGACTTTGAACCAACGGTAGTTAAACAGCCTTTATGTACTCTTATCATAAATACAGAGTCAAATTGATAAGTTGGGAAGCGCAGTTCCTCAGTAGTTTCTGCAGTTAAGTTGTCAAACTTTAAATTGCCGCTGTTGCAAGTATTAATCGTCCTGTTGGATTTTCTTCTTTCATCTCAGTTTATTATTAAACAATTATTTATCTGCACAAATAATTATTTTAGTGTTCTGTATTTTTCAATGTTCATGTTGCTTTACTTGTTTAAATTAGGTTATGCCTTAATTTTTTTTTTATTATTTTAAAATAAAATAAGGAATTATGAAAGTTAATCTTAATTTATATAGTTTTGATTCAATTACTTGAATAATTTTGTAATGAGACACATGAAATAAATAATCGAAATCTTCCTCTTTAAGAGTATTATAGTTTTCCAAGATATTCTTATAACCCATCTAGATAGTTTTAAAAGGTTTAATTCCCTGTTAAAATTCCCTGGGTTATTCAATTTAGCTTTAAAAAGTGCTCTTAAAGAGTGAAACAACAACAACCTGGTGTAGAAATAGGAAAAAGGGTAAATATTCTAGCTTTTTCAGATGATGTGACTCTATTAGCAGATGAAATTGGTCTAAAAACTCTCACAGAGACTCTAATTAAAGAAACTAGATTAATAGGCTTGGAAATCAGCGATGAAAAGACAAAATACCGTCGTAAGGGAGTCGTAATAAGGACGTGGAACACTCCTTACAAGTTGAAGACTATAAATTCGAAAGAACTGCAGAGTTTAAGTACTTAGGAGTGGACATAGACATCGGGCCCTTAAATCACTGTTGAAAAGTATACTTTTGTCAGGGAGAACCAAAGAAAACTTTATAAAACTCTATACAGCCAATAACATTCTACGGATCTGACACCTGGACATTGATGAAGAGCAACGGAAATAATTGTTTTTGAAAACAAAATACTAAGAACTATCCATGATCCCATAAACGAAAATGGGGTGTGAAGGATCAGAACAAACAAAGAATTAAGGGAAATCTATACAGAACCAGACATAATAACACAAATAAAAAGTAGGAGACTGAGATGGGGGCCATGTGAAGAGAAGAGAAGGTTCTACGCTAAGAATGGTTTCTGAAAATCTCCCTCGGGGAAGACGACCACTTGGAAGACCTCTGCTAAGATGGCAGGACCAGGTGCGAAGAGACATAGGGAAGTTAAGGGCAGATACAGAATGGATGGGTGACAGAGAGAGGTGGCGACTTGTTGGTGAGTCCAAAAACCTACTGAGGTTTGAGTGGCCACATAGGAGAGGTAAGGTATATGTATCTGCATACAAGATAGTTATCACCCTTAGATAGCGAAGAAGCCATAACATTTCCTTCATTTCTATTCTAAAACCAATAAGTGCACCTAATTCAATTTCTTCGGTCTTTTGCAATTGGCTTTTTGACATAAATATTTGGAAATTCGTCAATCAAACATCGTTATAGTTTTAATTTAGTAATGTACACACATAAAGTGTTAATTTTTTTATAGTATGGGGAAGATTGAGCGTACATTTTTACCATTGCAACCAAATGTAAGCTATTTTGCTTTCAGAAACAAATAGTTAAAAACCACGCAATGGTGAAAACTGAAACCTATCTAACTTATTAATTTACTCTGAAACAACAAAGCCTACTGAAATATCGACAGTAAATATTATGAGGAAAGTTGAACAAGTCTCGAAGCTACCGATCACAAGATATTACGTTTATTAACGACTTAAGTTCCCTTCATCGATGATGAAGCTGAACTTGCCAGCTCAATGTTGCAAGAACGCTTCAATAACTTCTTGAGTCGATGAGTATGTTGTTTTATCAGTATAGCCACAGAAAGTTGACATACTGATGGTAAGTATAAATAAGTACTAGTGAATGTGATATTCATTTTTGCTGGGATTTTGAACTTAACTACTAACTGTTCAAAATAATTTACTTCACATACATGTATAAATTTTAAAATAAACAATCCCTATTAATTCCTCCTGAATTCAGGTTATATTCTGTTTGTACCAACCTTAAGTAGTATACTTACGATACGATTCAATGTAATTTGTCTCCTTTACGTTATATTATAAAGAATTACGAGAAAAATATTATTAATGCAGTGATAGGAATATTTTGAACATGTTGGATTTTAAGTAATGCAATAACGTTCGATATGTTTCAGACCGTACAATAATTTTTTAAACAGCAAATTTCAAGTGATAAAGTGTTAATATAATTTCGATTGGTTTTCAATCCAAACTAATTGTTTTTATAGAAATAGGCTAATCAGTTAATAGAAAAATATTTTGTTTCAACACATCTATACTATTATAAAGATGAGGCGGTGTCTGTCTGTCTGTTTGTGTGTTTGTACGAGGTAAACTCAAAAACTACTGAAGGGACTTGGGCAAAAAAGCTACAGCTACAGTACAGATACATATCTGCTATATGCATAAAGATACAGAACTATTCCCGCTTTGATATTGACCTAGGAATATGCCTCGTGGGCTTTCAAAGTTCTTAGGTGAGAGTTTTAGAAGTAAATATTGATTGGTATCCATGGAAACAAAAAAAATTAGAACCTTTTTTTATATATAAACGAGCAGAACTACTATCATATGCTCTTTATTCCACAATTCCACACAGTTGATTTAAACAAATTTAACACCGAAAATATATTAACTCATTTATGTAGAATAAAGTGCTATATTCTTTATTGTTGCATTGTTATACACGGTTCTTTCAACTTAATCCTCTTCCATAAAAGCTTTACTCTAAAAGGCTTTCGGTATCAGAAACTGTTCCCTAAAGCCGACTTTGATACAAGACTCAAAGAAAAGTAGATTATGAGAAGCGGTAAATATTGCAGTACCTCTCACAGTTTACCACGCACATTCCCAGCTTTAAAAAATAATGTAATAGAAGCCGGAGTTAAATAGTTTTATTTGAGTTTTCACGTAGCTATGTTCATAATTTTTCAAGTTGTTTGCTAACATTTTTATAAATTTTTGTCCGAATTCAACTAAATATTTTAAACGCACATTAGCAACGTATTCCTGATCCATTTTATGTCATAAAATATTGAGAAAAGACGATGAAATATTGGCCTAATATAAAATTAAAAAGGTACTTTTAATCTAAATAGATTTTGAAATAAATAGCTAATTGTGCTGAATTTCACGAATAAATTCATACGATATCCAATAATTAATTTCACAATTTTAATCTACGTTGATTCTGAGATAGGGAATCATGGGATGTACTATTCTAAATTTGGACACTGTTTGCGCAGTAAAAACAGAGTTGGTGAAAATTTTTGTGCGCTCAAGCAAACGTTTCAATCCCAAACTTATTCGTTTTGGCTTCACAGTCCATCCGTCTTTAGCTGTTCGTTGCACTTTCTGAAATAATGCTTTAAACTTTAACTAATCCTAGATCACTCCCCTTTGAAAACCTTTTTATGTCTTTCTTTGTTTACATGTTGTTGTTCACAATCTGCATTTGTGGTTCAAGTGTGTTCTTTGTATTATGTGTGTGTTTTAAAGAGACTGGGACGGTGGCATCGTCCTGTAATCCAGCTAGTAGAACGTCACGAATTGGGCATATTATATGCATGCACTGTGGATGCGATACTCCCTGGTGTGGATTAACGTCCGCACGAGTGAGTACTACGACTATCCGCAGTACTATCCAGATAAGTAGACCAATTCGTTAATACCCAGGCAAAAATGGGGTACGGATTCCACTATAAACTGCAGGTCCCTTAGTTACCATTAGCTGTATGGGCTATTAATTAATAGCTGTGTCTAAGGAATATGTCGGCCTTAGTCACTAACAAGACTACAAGATCGCGCCATTCATCCTACATTCATATCCATTCATACTTGGCTTGAAATCTCACCTACCTTGGTCACCATTTCAAAGAAAAAGTAAAAAAATGTTATGTGCTTAATCTGTACCATTAATTATTAGTGAGTAAAGTGTTGTATGGATTTCATAACCATTATTTTCCCAGAGACCGTTGTATCTAACCACAATGGGTTCTGTTGCGAGTATAGAAATATATTCTTATTTCCTGATTATTAAAGGGAAAGACTAAACTTGTTTCAATTTTTTACACATACTTTCTTTCAATATTATATTCCAGAAGATTCCAGACAAGCGATCCTGGAGGTTTGATTAATAATTTTCAGAGAGGCAACTTCGATAAAGTTTGTTAAGCTAAGCACAGACACGACTTAAGTCTGCTTACTTTATGGATGTGCTTACGTCAATAAGTTAAGTGCTTCTGTTGACATTTTAATTTTATGTATCTATTCTTAACCTTTTGCAAACCTAAACTTTTCTCTAAATATTCAAATTAAAAAAAAATATATAAATTGGTAAACACAATTTGCCGGAAACTTATGGACGAATATTGATAATATTTAAAGAAATTCTGTACCTATCAAAGATGCGTACTTGGAAATAATTTTGAGAAATGCAGTTAGCTTTCAAAAAGTGTTCAATGTTATTCTTGTGAATTTAAAATCCATTAAAATTTGGGGACGGGAAAGCTCATTCTGTTTATAATGGAAATAACATTTGAAAAAATGTTTTATGAAACCTAGAATTTTTTTTTTTTTATTAAGTCTTGTAGATGATGATCTATTATCTATTTATGACTATGCAAATTGCATGTGCTGTTTAGATTACTGCTAGGAACATGCTTTTTACACTATTTATGGGAATATATTTCGATAAGTATGACCTGGCCATGGCAAGACTTGCTAAAAGGTATTCATATTTTATGAATGACAATGACACTTCAATATGGAATAACTGGCTACGTCCAAATTCACCAACATTTTTGGGGTCGTTTCTAATGTCCAAATTCACCAACTTTCTACCTTTAGCAGGTACGATATTTCTCCCGGCGGGCGGGGAAGGAATTCCGAATAGTTTGCCCTCGCCTGCTCCGTCTCGTCTCGGCGAGAGTGTACTGCTTATCCCTAATAGTACTGTTTAAGCTGTGATTGTTTCAGGCAGCTTTAGGTTAGGTTAGGTTAGGTTAGGTTAGGTTAGGTTAGGTTAGGTTTGGTTAGGTTAGGTTTGGTTAGGTTAGGTTAGGTTAAGTTAGGTTAGGTTAGCATGAGTAAGTAGCATGAGGTTAGCCGTAGTAATATATACAGTACACTCTCGCCGAGACGAGACGGAGCAGGCGATGGCAAACTATTCGGAGGGAATTCCTTCCCCGCCCGCCGGGAGAAATATCGTACCTGCTAAAGGTAGAAAGTTGGTGAATTTGGACATTAGAAACGACCCCAAAAATGTTGGTGAATTTGAACCTGGCCGGAATAACTTAAAACGGTAATACAAAGTTTTAAACGCAATATATGTAAAAACAAGTTTTTGTAAAATCTATGGAGGTTAAAATTTTTATAATATTTGAGACAGTTGTAGAGAGCGATAAACTAGGCCAGACAGTTGCAAAATGAAATATGATACAACCCGTAAACATGTGATCATTATAGCCATCCTCACACTGAAGTGTGCTGGCCATGTGCTGGGTTATAACCATCTTTGCTGTAAAATACATGAGACATTCACAGAAAGCAGTAAACTAAACCAGATATCTGTGGAATAAAATACAATACAGCCAGTAAACATGATGTCATTATTGTAATTCCAATAACTCATGATTGTATACATTTTTACTTTTTGTTTAATGCTGTCATAAAAAAGGATTATTATAAAAGCAATGCAATAAGATTGAAAGAACGGTATGGTGGTGTGTTCAATATGGTATGCATTATTGAAAGTTAAGAGTTAAATATAATATTAACGCAATGCTATAAATGCATTTGAACATGACTCTTAATTTCTACTAATATTTTTAAATTACATTTACATTTTTTTCTATGAAAAGTGTCTAAATTTCTAATGCGGCTTTGAAAAATCTGTTTAGCGTTGGAATATGTTTAGAAATATATAGCAGAATAACAAAATAGCGTGTAGAAAAAAACAATTAAAAATCAAATTTTGATTGTGGCTTTTAGTGGCTCGTATAATTCGTAGGTATAAGAAATATAATGCATGGTATTTTACTGTGGAACAATAAATTACTAGGAGAATATTTTAGCGAACAAAAGTGCTTGCGGTAAAGTGGGTTTGTTTGTTACTTATTGCTGAATAGATGGCTCACTAAGTGTATTATGTGGAGTAGTTACTTATAACCGCCATAGCTTAATTCTATTATAACAGTATAAATTATTTAGTGGGAAAAATACAAAACAAATTTGCGTTTCAATCAATACACGTATCATTATTATTTTAAAAATAAATTGTTATGACAAGATAAAAATGTGTTTACAAATGATACCATTAAAAGCTGTATATTTTATAGATAATTTTAGTCAGTCTGTGGCTCAGTCGGTGACGTGACAGCTGCATGGGGTGATTCCTTTTTGTAAATGCCAATAACAGAAAATTGAATCGTAGGAAAACCTGTGGTACCACCATTTGACTAATGGAACGAAGATCCTAAAATACTTTACAGTATATTGTATAAAGTACGCAACTATATAGTACATTTTTTTTATTCTTGAGGAGATCTTGATAGAGTTTATGATGAATGAAACATGAAACATTGTAAATTTTCGTTTAATACAAACGTTTTCAAGCAAAGAGAATGAAAAATGTATTGATGAACAAAACAAAAAAATATGAACTGTTTACAAATAGTTGAATTATGAGAACATATGATTGAGTACAGATCAAAGAAAATAATAAAATCAGCCTAAAAGAAAATTAAAATTCAGCTGAGTTGAATCACTTTTTTATTATCTTAAATTTAAACCAGAGGGGAACTTTGTTTTCAGTACCAACTGGTGAGCCAATTCAGAATTTCTTAAAACCAGTTGGTTGCATTTAGGGTTTTGATGTGGGTTTACTTTGTGAAGGGCTTTAAGGGTATAGCAGCCTTAAACATTTTGGTTGTGGTGAGCGGCATGATTATAGATTTTTGTCTTCATGTACCACATCAAAACGATGGCCTGTCATTCGAACTCTTAAAGAGTTTGAAATCTGGCCAATGTAATCTTTTGGACAATGTTTACACGATAGTTGATAAATCACATTGTGAGATTCACAAGTTGATCTACCAACAATCGGATGGACCTTGTTTGTAACTTTACTATCAAATTCAGTTGTATTACTCATAATTTTGCAAATACCACATCGGGGCTTGTGACATGGTTCATAGCCGTGTTTAGAATTGTTTGAAGGCCGAGAATTTTGAATTTTGGGTCTCACCAACATATTTTTTAAATTTTGTGGCCTTTTAATTTTACATATTTTATATAAATTTTACATTTTTTTTTGTAAGATTAATTTAGCCAGGAGTAGTGTTTTAATTTATGATCTAAGGTTCACAATTAAGTGTACAATTGTATTCACTCAAAACTCTTTCCAAGGAATATTCGTTAAAACAAGTTATGGATTAAGCATATAGTTGACCCTAAACTAGCTTAATTTACGTTTTAAATATACAAAAGATGTGACCATAGTGACCCATGTCCGTTTATATTTTTTTAGGATTACTGCTAAAATAAAACTACTTTTTACAAACCACAAAAGTAATGATTCAACCCAAAAATGGTTATGTCTTTTGCACGTTATGCCTGCTTTTCAATTTCATTCTTATTTATTGCACGTATTTTAGTAGCCTATACCTAATTTGCTATGTTTATGTATGTCATACACTTGAAATAATTCAGCCTATAATGTATTTTTGTTTTCTTTATACTGGTTATGTCTTTTGCATGTCATGTCTGTTGTCCAATTTATTCTCATTATTGCTCATATTTATTACCTAAACCTATGTTTATAAAGTGATTTAATCCTATTATGTGTATATTCAAATGTAAAAATGGTGTTACCGTTGAAAGAATAAATAAATAAATGATTCAAACAATCTCCGAGGAGTAAATTTTCAAATTCAGTAATCTGTATAATAAACCAAATGTCGAATAGTCTTTTGTATTTAACAAACTTAAATACAACGTCATCAAGCGTTCGGTGCAATGACGTCATCAGTTTAACCACGCAGTGATGGCGGACATCAGGGCTGCCAACACCAACCTTCTCTGCGATTAATGTTAGACATTCAAGTTTCATTATCCACCTAGTATCGTTTTCTTTACGGTTGGAGTATTAAGAGACTAAATTTACCTTTGCTTTGTTTTGCAAAACTGATCATATCTTATGTTTACATATCGTTGACTAAAACATTCTATGTGTTGAAATTCTTTTACACTAATAACCAGAGTAATTAGGTAAATTCGTGTTTAAATAATCTAACTTCACGGTTTATGGCATGCTCCAATTTATTAAAAAGTATTAAATTAAATGTTAGCAACGTCAATTGTGAAATTAGATTGACAATTGAATATTTTAGGAAAGATTACCTACAAATTGTTGGGTAGGAATCTTTTGATTAAGAAAAACTAGTTGAGCTACTAGTTCGGTGAGTCGGTGGCTCAGTCGGTAGCGTCGCGGACTTCGGGCCCAAGGCAGTAGTGTCGTGGGTTCGGATCCTGGTCACTGCCACTAACTTTTAACAGTACAGTTCACCTTTGTACTGTACCGGCTCACTCCTTGCTTTGCTGGATACGTTCCACGCACAGATCTGTAGTCTATGTGGACGGGCAAATGCAAAGTTAAAAGAGGCCACCAACCTCTTTAAAAAAAAAAACTGGATCAAATCAATCGGTATATCCTTTTTTTAAGATATTGAAACTGCAAGATTGGTTCGTAAAGTTTCGTCAAACTGTCATCGCTATTTCACATAAGTTACAAACTTGTCTCAACCTTCATATCACATATCACATCCTAAGTTTCATCTTCACCAAAAGTCACGTTCGTACTGTATTTTTAGTGCTGAATTCAATTGAAATATTTCCAATCAGTGTCTTATTATGTAGCGCACAAATGTAGTCTTGGAAGTTAAATATTACACACAATAATACTCCTGATTTAGAGTTTTACAGAATATTTGTAGCAGCGTGATTGGATTGAATGAAGCTAAATATTTGTTGTTTACCGACAAATTTGGGCGTTGATAATATTTATTGATTTGTATAATTAATTTGAATAATTATTATAGTTTTTGTATATAAGCATTGTAAAAGATAAGATAAATTTCAAGGCACACTTTTTTATATATATATATTTTTTAACGCGCAATGAAAACTTAGCTTACAAATATAGGGTTTTCGTTGCATGTATTCAGATAGAATTAGAAGTTATCAATATTGAATGGCAACAAGAAAAGGGAAATGATTTTTAAGTGAAATAATTCTTGCTATAAAATGTACGTTTTACTATTGGATACAGTTATAACATATATAAAGAACACTATAAGACTATAGAACTATATTTCATCAACATAAGGAATATTTATACAGGAACATAAGCTATATGTAATAAATAAGCAAAATCTGTACAAATATTTACTTTGGATCGCTGAATATCTTATTATGTATCATATCTTATACTATCCAATGTTTATACTATGTTTGTCAATTAGAAAACATGTATTAACAATAAGTAAACTTACTTTCGCTATTATAATTATGATAAACCTGCAATATGTTAAATACTATTTGATTATTACATGTTTAATATCAGATATAGATCAAATTTTATAAATTGTAAATTTACTCAGAAAGAGTGTTTTAACAGCGCTTATATTTGTTTTATATGATACGAGTTACATCAAATGTTTAACACCTATTTTTAGTTACAGGCTTTAAACCTGTATTACTTAAGGGTACCTTACATAGTTAGGGCTCTTATGCATATACATATGAACAAATCTATAGAATTTTATAGGTGTAAAGACTCTCTTTATTATTTATTTTAAAACGATGTTCACAACTAATTATGTTTTGAAATACTTATGCTGTACATCAAATTCAAAGTGAATAAAGATAAAGGAAAACGTGTGTATTGGTAATGTTTGATGTAAAATGTATAGTTTAAAATTAGAGGGATTATACTTATAAAAAAATATATATATTGACAATGTACCAATATATTCAACGCCATAACATGATTAATACACGATCCATCCGACATTGAAAAGAAATATACATCTGCTATTAAACCTTAAATAGTGGGTATATGTTTTTAAATGTTTTAAAAAGGTTTTAGAAAACCGAGTTAAAATTTTTCTCACGGTAAGGTTAATTGATCGTGTTTGTAGCTTAAAAATATTGTAAAAACCGTGATAATGTGTCTATTTGGAATCTCTGGCTTTAATTAAACAGTATTGTCTCCATTTTAGCTTAACCGCAACCGCATGCCATTTGCTGAATCCAACCAGCTACGGCGACAACAATCATGCTAATTTTAAATTAGTTTTCAAAATATCATTGATTAAAAATGAAAAATTAATATTTTTTTTGATTTAATTATTCAAATATTGCTTTTTATTTAATGGTGTTTAATAAGCTCACTGTAACCAAACTATTAAAACAATACTATTTAACTTAAATTGACAGACACGGCATTTCCAAAGCCTCAGTAAACTGTTTTTGGCAAAATAAATATTTTCAAATGTACGAGCTGTAAGCTATGAAATAACAAACAAAATCTATAGCAATGAATCTTATCGGAATATAAGAACAACTTACGAAATTTAAGTTAATATCAATGAACATTAGATTTCTACCTGTTCTGCAGGAATGTGAAATATAAATAAATTAAGTTTAAGCCTGTTGTAAAATAAGTTGTTTGGTTTGATTCATATCTCAAGACCAATAAATTGTTCATGTTCGAAGACGCCACTGTGCCGCACATGTTATGTCTGTATAACTTATATAGTCTAAACCCCCTGGTCTTACTCTCAAACCACAAGAATAGTTGAAGCTTTTATAGAAAACTAGTGTACATGTTGCTCGAAATCGAGCCATCGCAAAGAAGTTATTTAAAAACAAATAACTTATTTAAGAAAAAATATAAGTCATAAATTCCGATGTGTTTAAAAGAGTCAACTCAAAGATTACGTAACTAATGTTAGTACTCACAATGTACTTAACAGTTCAATATAATAAACATTTCTTGTAAATATTTTATCATTTTTCAAAATCTGATCTGGCTTTTAGTGTATTGTAGAAATGTTTCCCCACTTAATAGCTGCAATAGGTTGTCCATGTTGGTCTTTGTCAATGATAATGCAGTCTGAATGGTATCACTCATTGTCGCCAGTAGTTTGCAAATTTCGGTCTTTATTTTAAAAGCACCAAATAACCATTAACTACCTGATTTTCTGCATAACCTCTCTGTCACAATTTTACAATAATTAACATAAGTTCTTCTTCTCACTTTTAATTTCTGACAACAGCTGGAGTTTCATAACAATGTTTGTTTCTCATGTTAATCTTATGGAGAAATACAAAACTTTAAAGGGCCCCAGGGCCTCACTCTCTAATTATTTCCCTAAAAAGAAAGTTTCCTGCACAACTTCACGTCACGCTTTTTCCAATGACACCAAAAACATGTCAATCGATTCAGTAGTTTCGGAGGAGTAATTGTCGCAAAAAAACTGCTTGCGTATTAAATAAGTATAGATATAAGTATGATATCAATTGATGAATGTGACGAAACTTGTCAAATTAACGCTTTAGGTGTTACTAATTCGTATGTAACACGAAACAGTGCTTGCAAAAACCACGCAAAAAAAACACATCTTGCTGTGTTTTGGATTGATAGTCAAAATGCAATTAGTCTTAGAGCAAAGGTTAAACTGAACGAACATGTCAACATACGCAATTAGTTGACATACATACAATGCAGTCAATGATATTTGGTTTGGACACTCGCTCTGAGCTATAAGCAATTATTACTATTTAGTACATCCAGCGTGCAAACAAGTGCATTATTAGCGTCATATTATTAATTTCAGATAGAACCTATTCTCCACTCAACATACAGAAGACAGCTTAACAAACATAGTTTGTGCATGTAATGTGAAACAAACAGTAGCCTAAAGAATCCGAAAAAGTAGTAGTAAAGCAGACATCTGTGGTTAAACGTTGTCAAACTAAACCATACATAATGATTATGACTTAATGTCAAAGATTTTTAAACGTATGTCTACACACGAACAACGATTAAATATCTTTTAACTACACTGAAAGAAGCAATTTTACAAATATATAAAAATTATTATATTACTTAAAGGTGTTGTTGTTAAAAAATCACCTATATTATACGTGTTATGACTTCTTTTAAGGAAAAGCTCAGTGATAATATTCCACTGGAAAAAACAACAGGCATAAACGACAATTGGAAGGTTATATTTATAAAATTTTGTTAATGAAATGTATAATGAATTATTTTATTCTGTATCAGCTGTAATATAACAGAAACCACAGACCTTCAAAATTTTTACAGTACTATAAGAAAAATGTAGCTTAAAGTAAGTATTATGTACAGGTATTCAGATGGGAGTGTACATGAAAGAAAATATTCTAAGACGAAAAAAGAAGTTTAAAATGTATCGCTATGAATAAAATGTTTTTATAATAAAAGGTGTGCTCTTATTTAGTTTGTTTCATCCCCCAAAAACCGAAACTTAGGGAATTCATGAATTATATTTTCGTATATTTATATTTACTTTATTACTAACCACTTTTACATTAATATTTTAGTTTTATGTTTTAAATTGTTTTTGATTATTTAAATTTTATTTCAGTAAAAAAATCATTACACGCTTTTTTTAAATTGTCAGCTATAGCAATACGATATACATTTAGCTGAAACTGAACCTACATGAACCACATAAGTGGACTGAATACCACATATAGTATAATAAGTAATGAGTGATAATAGAGTACATGACATTCTATCATAGATACGGTTTGTTTTAACTATTAATCAGTTTGTTCAATTGTACATACAGAACATTGAAATAGTTCCTTTACTGTAATAATGTGGATGCCACAGAATGGTATACGCGAAAAAAGTTAAATTCCCCATCATTAACCGTTGTTTACGGTTTACCTCATAATACTTATGTTTGATACTCTTGGTTATAGTTAACTTACTGGTTACCTCTATGTTGACATTGTATTAGTACGTTTTTTAACCAACATCTGTTATATTCATTGTTTTCTTGGTCACAATTTGACAGTCCACTAAGGCTCTATTTTTTTTTAAATTTATATTTTAATTCAACGCAACTCAACACAGTTATATTAAATTTTGGTCCTTCGAGCCGGATACTATATTGTCAAGAGTTTATAATGGTAAATGAGTAAACAGGGAAGATTTGGAGAGTAATACAGTTAAATTTCTACCAAGACGTACTACCTAAATTTTGATTCACATTGTTTCACGTTATACGGATCAATCATTCTTCAATTGAAAATTAATATTTACAATGAAAATGCATTCAAACTTCCACGCTTGAAAAAGGCTAATGTTGTTCAAAGAATAACATTAGCCTTTTTCAAGTGAAGAAGTTCTAATGCATTTTCATTGTTTTCTTTTAACACAAAATTACAGTCCACTAAAGATATAACAAATTTTTTTTAATTTATATTTTATTTTAACGCAACGCAACACAATTATCTAACAACTTATGTACTAAACTTATGTTTTAGCAATTGTAGTACTTATTACATAATGCAATAAACTACATATCATATTACTAATCTCTGACAAGGAAAATTTAAAATATGAAACTTATAAATATGTAAACAATACAAATAATCTGGGTCAGTGAGTACCATCAAAATGTAGCATGAAAATTTAAAACAATCTTGCTATTTTCAGAATTTTATAAAAGAATAAGATATTATGATATGCATAATATCTTCATTAGGTAGTACAGTGAACAGATAAAACTAACCGTATTATATTGCAGATCTCCATAATGGTATATATCTCATGAACAGAAGGGGGTATAAAATGGGCTATGAAAAGACAGAGGGGCATAAAATTATCCTGGATATAAATTCGTTCTACTGACACATTGTCTTTCAGTACAGAGATATTTTATGTTTGAAATAAAAATTTACCTTAAAAATTCAAAATAAACCATTTCAACTGAATAACATAAACTATACGCATTATAATAAGCCAAAGAGTTTTCGTTTTATAGTATAGTACTTTGTATGAGTAATTTAGATAATAGTTTTGCAAAATATTTTAAGTTTCATCGTGTGTGTACGTAAATAAGTAGTCTGCTATTAATAATAATAACCTTTTTAAGAATCGTATAAAGTAGCACATTTTCAAAATATTGATTTTATAAAGTAACAAGGCATGGTTTGAATGGTAGTGAAGATGCAGTAGGTGTCCAAACGAGGCATAGGAAAATGAGGTGGTGAGCTTAAATAGGCTTTGAACCCATAATATATTTTTGATATTTTTTAATAACTGATAACCCGTAAATATTGTTATATAAAGTCCAAACAATGTCTACCAAGTGTAATTTCAACGTGTTAAAGTCACACACAAAGTAGAACACTTTCTTTTATAAGTAGTTGTTCATGTGTGTAAGTAGATCATTTCACTTAATCCTTGTGTTCCTTAAAAGCTTTACTGTAAAAGGCTTTTGGGATTGAAACTGCTTCCTAAAGCCGACTTCCGCGACTCAAAGAAAAGAAGATTATTAAGAGCGGTAGATACTACAGTCATTTTTATCATTTACTGCAAATTTAACAGGCTTTGAAGCGTTTCAATAATTGTATCTTGATTTAAAAAATCAGACGAGTTCATACTTACTATAAATTTTTTACCTACTCTAATGAATAAAAAAATTACAGGTAACATTTTTTAAATTTTATTTCCGGGTAGCATTTGATTATTCTGTATATGTATAAGCAGGGGAATAACAGTAGGGGAAACATATTTTTTTTAAATTGAAGCATTTAGAATTTGGATTTTAGAAACGGAAATTTGTACCATTTCTAGTTGCCACAAGAGAGAAGATGAAATAAAATTATGGAGGAATGTTGAGCTGGTTCAGGTAATTTAGTATACTACGCACTTGATATATAAGTCTGAGTAGTAAGCCAGTTTCTTAGAGCTTTATTGTAAAATACCACATCGTTCAACGAACAGGTCTAAAAGGAATTTGATGTAATCTTAACTCCCAAAGTCACGATATCCATACTGAACAGTGTTACTCAATTCGGGTTTGTGATCATCTACCTTTTCTTGATTAAAAGCTTATTCCCGATATGGGAAATTCGCTAATACTCCCTGCATGGAAAATTCGTTAAAAACTATTTTAACCTTTTAGACTAATTAATTTCATTATTTTAACTGATGTGCAATTTTAACTCATTATAAATTCAACATAAAGAAAAGTCATCAGCCACCGAATAGCCCTTTATGAGTAAGGTAAAAAAATATAATTGCCGAATGAAATTTCGTGAAGAAGGATTTTATATTCAGAGATATTTCACCTCGTCTGAGGGAGACGATGGGTAAAATTTCAGATTAGGGAAGACTCAAATCCACCGTACTATCAAATTTCACTAGGCGAGTTGCCAATGACTTTTAACCCCAGAAATACGACAACAACTGCTTACGAACAACACAACTGCTTCTGTTTACGAATCACAAGACCAAAATAAATTTAAGGCTTTGTTAATCCGCATGGTAATGAATTGATGACATTATTTTTACCAAATCAATATAATCATGATTACACCAAACGAATATGTAGTTAGAACAGTTTGGTTGGCACACACATAATGATACATAAAGTTGTTGATATAATCATGCTAGCTCTGAGCTATGAACACTATTTAAAACATCCAGCGTGCAAACAAATACGTTATTAGCTTTATGTTATGAATTTCAGTCGAAATATATTCTCGTCGAATGAGATTGCAATAATTGCAAACCTAAACAAGAGAGTAATGAGCATAATTTGGTTGTTTAGTGCCGTTCATAGAATAAGTAGCCTGAGAACTGTGCACAATACATGCTGAAGTATACCAGACTTTGTGGATGACAGTTGTCAAACAAATTTATAAAATAAAATTATAAGTATATTTTGATGTTGGGAGATACAAAACATGTCTATGACAAAACAATTCACATAAAAAGACCGCATAACCTTTGATTAGACCTTTGGGTTAGTGATATTGTATGATTAGTGAAAAACAGATAATAATAAAGTCTATTGGTATTCAAAACATGCAATTTAAGGAAATTTCCAGTGATAATAGTAAATAAAGAAAAAACTATAAGCAGATTAAGTAAATAGTAATTGGGATGTTACTTTATTCTAATGTAATTGGAAAGCCACGTGTATAAAATATAGGGGGTTTATATTTTCTTTATTAAATGATAATGATTAACTTAAAATAATAAATGTACGAAAGTAAAATATTTTCAGTTTTGTTAATGTTTAAATGCACAAACGAACAATGAAACATTTTCAATATTTAACTGAAAAATAAATGAATTTACCTTTTAATCGGAACAAATAACCGTATTAACTTAACTGTGGTCTAATTTTATTTGCTTTGTGTAGCGCACCAGCTGGTGTTATGGTCATATGTTTTTTTATCAATTAATTGTCTACATGTTTACAATTCAGTTGTTTGTGTACTCAAGTTATATACACATCAATTTTACTAAATATGCCTAAATAGTTTATTCTATTAGATCAACCAACCACAACACTACACTTTGTTCTTCTAAAAGCTAAACGTTAAAACTTATTTCACTATAGTTTAGCTGTGCTAACTTAAATATTAACCTTTCTCACACTAATATTTGAATTTTACATTCAAACGTTTTTTTATATATTAAGTTTGTTACTGAAAATAAATTTATGATCTAATAATATTTTAAATAAAATTTTCTATAGGAGTAAGTTGGGTTAGCATACGTTGAATGAAAATGTAAATTAGCCTCAATAATCACAAAAGGATTCAAAGCAACAATAAAATACATGAATACTGATATTATCTGTATTAGAGTTTAGCACATAAAACTAGCCGTATACATTAGGGTCTGCATAATGGGGCATATTTCATGACCGAGAGAGGATATAAACTGAGCTACGAGAACAGAGGGACATAAAATTATCCTGGATATAAACACTGATATGGTGGTCCCAACTAGAAGTCTGAAAAATGTGAATTAGTTATGTAACATTAGAATTTGAATTTCGGAATAAATAGTGTATAAATTAACTTATTACCACAAACAACTATTGAAAAAAATTAAATAACATAGTTTTACTTAGTTTACATTGTTCTGCATAAATATTGGTTGTAAGAATTAAAAAAGGTGTAAAATTCTTTACAATATTGTTGTTTATGTATTGTTTCAATTATAAACTCAATTGTAATTGTAGCTTCTAACCTCGTTTGTATAATATTTTTCCACAATTAATTGCAATATTTTAAAACATGTTTTAAAGAAGACATTACATAGTTTGATGATGTTGTCGTAAATGTAAAAATAGCAAACATTAACCTTAACACGATTGGTATGCTGGATTGACTAATTAGACACTGTTTTTTTGTAGCTTGAATCTATTTATATCACTTTTTAATTTACAAACTAAGCGGTTTAAACTCAGAAAACAATTAAGGTAAAGCTTTTTAGCCGTCTGATAGACTTCATAGATGATGATTACGCATAACTATTTTATTAAATAGATTGAAATTATAATGTTGAAAATTCCAAAAATATTTAATACTTAGTTAAGCAACAACTAAGTAACTAAGTTGTTTGATTCAAATCTACATGAATATTGCAATAGTTTACATTGGTAACCTTTTAATCAAAACATGATTTGTTATTATATAAACGAAAAGCTTAATGTTTTTGAGCGTGTACTATCTGTGTTGTGAACGTATGTATGTTCACCAAAGTAATACCCTACTATTGGCAATGAATCAGTTTTTGAGTAACTATCATTATTAATACAAAGGCAAATTGATAAGTTGAGCCGCGCAGTTTACAAAGAGGTTCTGTAGTTAAATTGACAAACTTTAAATTGCTGTTCTTGCAAGTATTAATCGTCCTGTTAGAGACACTTGCTTCTTTCGTCAAAGTTTGTTTGTGAAAAATGTTATTTATCTGCAGAATATTGATGAAACAGTTTTCCTTTTACATCCAGGAAGTCAAATATAAATACGAGTTTTAAAGTGGCTAAGTCATCACATTTCGATAATTTAAATAAAATAAAATATAAACAAAAGTTTTATGAGATTTAAATGTTATAGTTTTTCTCTATTAGAG
Organism: Macrosteles quadrilineatus; assembly: GCF_028750875.1. Classification (NCBI taxonomy): domain Eukaryota; kingdom Metazoa; phylum Arthropoda; class Insecta; order Hemiptera; family Cicadellidae; genus Macrosteles; species Macrosteles quadrilineatus. The sequence goes on from NW_026542597.1 coordinate 1,817,207, forward strand.
TCGCTAGCGTGATACACATGCGCTCAAGAATGATTCTTACACAACCATTGTTTTGGTTATTTTTTACAGTCATCTCAACGACAATTTGCAGTTGGAATAATTATTCACCATTATTTTCTTACCATTATCATGATAATACTGGTGTTTACTAGTGTACCCACTGTGGCTGTAATGATTTCCCTCTTCCCTCTCACACAATATAAACGTAACAATTGTCATGTGGGTCATGCCATAACCTAAGTCGTTTGACTTAAAATATACTCAACTAGGATTTTTAGCGAATTCCCCTTTTAGCGAATTTCCCTATAGGGAAGTAGCTATAACCGTAGGTGGGACACTAAGACCTAGACCCGGGACCGATTTACTTTTTCATTTTGATGTCCCCAGAGGCCAAAAACACCATTCGTTCAAATTTTTATGTATATATATATATATATATATATATCCGTCCGTGAACGCGATAACTTAAGTAATTTTTGTCCGATTTTAATGAAATTTGGTTTAAAGGTGTAAAGCGGGATAAACTTGAATGAGTTCGCGAACCAGCACGATCGGACCATGGGAACGGGGCTTTACGGGGATTTTATGGGGTAAAAATTTGTTTTTCTCACTTTTGACCCTCAAAACACAAAATTTCCCAATTTCTTTTTAGACTTTTTTAAAGAGCTTAAAAAAACAAATAATTTAGTATATAAAAGTATTTTTGTTTGATTATTAGTAACGGAGAAAATTAAAAAAATTTAAATTTAAAATTCCCATGTTATTCTTATGGTTATTCTTATGTTATTCAAATGTTGTAGTTTGCTTGTTTATGTATATATTTTGATCAAACTTGGCAAATTTATTTATTTTGTACTAAGCTATCAATATTTTACTCAAAAACACACTTTATTAGTGTCCTTGTAGCAGCAAACCTAGGTACTCGTTAAACCTAATGTTATTAAAATATATTCAACTGAAAATCAACTCAGACAAATGGAAATTCGCTTAGTCGGCAGGTTTGCTGCGGCGGGGGTATTTTCCTATGCCATGTTTTTGAGCTTGATAATTGTCTTACAGCTGAAGTGGTCACCTTAAAAACACTCCATCATATAACTTCAATCCCTATCATGTCTGAGTTTAATAAAATATTTTTTATTGAGAATAGTATCATTTTTATATACTTACAAACCCATTTTAGTTTTATCTTTTCTGATAACCCTTACAATATACAAACTGTGTTACCCCAATTTGGTCACCTCTTAATTTTAATTAGCAACCACGTTAAAAAAATTCATAGCTGGTCTTAACTGTTATGTAAATTATGAAAACCTTCTTGGAGATATAACTCCATTATTTTCACAGATTAACAGTGAAATAATATGTAGGGTAAGAAAATAAAAGTGAGTAAGAAAATTAAAAACAAAAACAGGTAAGATATTGATCAAAAGTTTCTTTTATCGATGTAAGCTAACATACCAGTTTGATGTATTAAGCTGTGAACATGCTTAACTAATCTTCTTCTAAGTTGTGATCGTGATGAGAATACTTGTGGTATAGGAATGATGAGCGAATATATCAGTGTATTGATTTTTCTGATTTGAAGGAGTTTGGTTGATTTTCATTAAATGGTGAAGTTGTATATGTTTTAGTTACTGATAGTTCAAAAACACAGTTTACAACAGTGATTGAAATTACAGTTTCAACATCTGAAAAGCCATTTAACGAGTTTAAACCATATTCTGTTAACTCTTTTTAACATTCATAATCCAAATAGAATTAGTGAAAGACCGTTGTTTCTACTGTACTAATTAACTTGAGCTGTTGATTATACCTTTTTTAAACGTCAAATAAAAAGTGAAAAAATTCCTAGTGGGTGTTTTTAGAAAGGAGTAAAGCAATAATTTGTCGTTAAAAAGTAGGTGTTAATACATGGCCAATGAAGGAGAAAAAATGCCGATGGGCTAAATATAAATTTTTCCTACAGCTACCTAACAATGTACATGTTCTCTCACTGATTTGAGAAAGCAAAGTGGCCAATTTGCTCATCATGTTAACATTGTCTCACTCTAATTACTTTGTCTCACTCACTCCAGATTTGCAACGTGAAAGCACGAAATAGTGAGCGCGTAACATGCAGACAAGGTCGTATGCGCGCGGAATACGTTGGCAGCACTGACTGTAAATCAGCTGGTCAGCTGTTGTACTGTTGTATTATTAAATGTCATATTAAAAGTTCCCTTCTGTGTTATATTACGTTTCTTTACATATTTAGTTGTTTTATGGTAACTGTAGGGAAAATATAATGTGCAACTCGAGTGCAAAGTGCAATTGCCTCACTCGAGAAACCATTCCTCACTCGCCTACGGCTCGTGAGTAAGTATTTCTCTCGAGTGAGTCAATTGCTCCCTTTGCTCACTAGTTGCACAAATAACTATTAAAGTCACCTAGTAGTATTTGAACAGGAATAATACATTAACAAGAACGTTAAAGAAATGATAGACCAAGACTAACACGTATAAAATTGCAAAGGTTACACACAATGTAGGATATTTCCTTAGTGGTTCTAGTGAATAAGGGGCTATTTTCAATCCTTTTGTTCCTTAAAAGCTTACTGTAAAAGGCTTTTGGTATTAGGAACTGTTTTATAAGGTTTTCTTCTACACCAGACTCAACAAGTAGATTGTGTGGAATGGTAGAACATGTTTACCATATACAGTTTAAGCAGACATCCAAGTGGTTGATTTTAGAAAGGAGTCAAGCACTAATTTGTCGTTAAATCATAGGTTTACACATGGCCAAAGAAGAAGAAAAAGGGTTTTCACTAATTTGGATTATAAATGTTTACGAAAAGTTTACTCCTACTGTATGTTTGTCACCTATTCTAATAAATGAAAAAGTGTAGGTAAAGACGTTGTTATGTTGTTTTACAGAAATAACTTACTGACAATCGACTCTTAAGTTATAATTACTAGTAGGATGCAAACATATCGATAATTCAGTTGCATTTAGATTTGGTTTTAGGGTTGGTATTTTTACTGTATATAGAATGTATTTTGCAGCAGTTTAAAAAAAAAATATTACTTTTAGTTAAAATCTCTTTGAATAATTTCAACTTGCTTACGTTAAATAAATAATTAAGTTTATTCCTTACTAGCCTAATGCGTCCCTAAATACTTTATTTATAGTGTACAGGCACAAACACACAACAAATATAGAAAATTAAAACATGAAAAAAAATTAACCTACAATATTTAGTAAGATTTAGTCAAACATTACGATTGTTAGTTTAGACAGAGCTAACACTAACATCCCATTCACTACTTAGTTTACAGAATTCATTACTATACCTAGTACTACTGCTAGTGTTAACGATAAAGAATACCTAATACTAAATCTGAGCCTAAGTGCGGCACGAAAGAGAAGTTTAAGGCATCAATTTTCTTACTCTCGTCTAGAAGTTTCAATCCCCAACTTATTCGGTTTGCCTTTATTACACTCCATCTGTCTTTTCCTCTTCAGTTCACTTTCTGCAAGAATGTCTTAAACTTTGAATAAATTTCTTCCACTTTGCTACTTCTTTCAAAGCATTGGTTTTGTGTTCAGATGGTGGAGTGGCGGAAGGTAACCTACATATATACAGTTTTTCACAATGAAAATTAATGTAAGTATCAATAAAAACTGTTAATGGAATTCTAACGTATTGTATAACCATTCATTAAATTGGGTTCACAATCCCTTGATTAGTAAATATATGTACAATTTCAAGAAATAGTTGTGATTTCAACCTTTAAAAATGGTAAAAAACATTTTAGTAAAATATGGATAGCCAAATCAAAATTTGTATTATTAAATGGTATACATTAACGTAAAATGTCGTTGTAAAAATTACGATTAAAATTAATACTTTATACTTTACTTTTATACTTTTCTTTGAAATGGTGACCATACAAATGTAGGTATTTTAAGCCAAGTATGAATGGAGATGAGTGTGGGATGAGTGGCGCGATCTTGTAGTCTTGTTAGTGACTAAGGCCGACATAATCCTTAGACACAGCTGTTAATTAATAACCCATACAGCTAATGGCGACTAAGGGACCTACAGTTTATAGTGGAATCCGAACCACTTTTTGCCATGGTATATACGAATTGGTCTAATTATCAGGATAGTACTGCGGATAGTCGTATAACTCACTCGTTCGGACTTTAATCCACACCAGGGAGTATCGCATCCACAGTGCATGCCTATAAATATCCACAATTCGTGACCTCCTAGTAGCTGGATTACAGGACGTGCCACCCGTCCCAGTCAACTAATTCTAAATAGTATTAGCATTAAGTGTTCAGCCAAAGTTACGGCTGTAATGATCCAATTAATTAAAGGCTTAGTTAGTGGTGATGGTAAACTTATAAACCTAATAGCTCTCTTGTTTGATTTCCCCCTAGAAATAGATCTTTACAGATTATTAAACTCAAATTTAACCTCAATTCTTTAAACGCTCAAAATTAAGCACTTTATAAATGGTACTCGTACTTCACGAATAACATAATTTAATATATTTATATAATTGCTGTGTTATATTCTTAACTTACCTAACAACAAATGAATTAAGTGTAACCATCCAACATCTATCTATATATTAATTTGAAACTGTTTTTCTTTGTCACAGCTATTTTGAGAGAACGGCTGGGCGTAGAAACTCGGTAGAGGTGTCTAAAGAAAGGTATTGGTCTGTAGATGAGCCATCAAAAGAGAAACATGGTGAATTCCCTTGGGGCTCTGCCCCAGTGGCCTTTGAATTCCCATCCCATGTTATTCTTATGGAGGAAAACGGGGTTTTTTTCACAGCTAATTTGAGAGAACGGCTGGGCGTAGAAACTTGGTAGGGGTCTCTAAAGAAAGGTCTTGGTCTGTAGATGAGCCATCAAAAGAGGAACGAGGTCAATTCCCTTGGGGCTCTGCCCCAGAAGCCTTTAAAGTTGCCTCTTCAGATTTGTTTACATTACGACCATATGCATAATTCTACACTACTTTTTAATGAAACAGCTGTTAATATTTAAATTGTGATTAATTGAATTTGTCAAAAATGAAGTACAGTATTTGCAATGGGGTTTTCTGATTTTAAAATGTATTTTCTTCTGCATCGTGTCATGTTTTGCAATGTTCTATTACCAAATCAGTGGAAAATCCTATTATCACAGTAACTCTTAAAATTATTTCTTTTGGAGTTAACTTATATCTATTGTATGGGTTGTTTTCTGCCTTTTTTACAACTTCTTGGAGATTGCACCTAGGTGATATTCGTTGGCATATTGCATCTGTAGACGAAACTTGGGTTGGTGTGATTATTAGAATGGAAAAGATTGAGAAATCCTGGACAATTTGATATAGGCTAAAAATAAAACTGAATTAACACTGTTCTACATTTCTTGAGCAATCATTGAAATAACCGATTTGCAAACAATGGAAACATAGAAAAAGTCATAGAACACAACCAAGTAGAAGAAATAGAAATAATGTTGTTTTTTTTTAATTTATAATCGTTATCATAGACAACCTAATGCGGCTATGAGAGGGAAAAATTGGTAGAAAACACTAAAAAAACAAGATCAGCTTTTTGAAAAAAGATAAGATATTTACAAAAGATTTTGATTATATCTAACTGTTGTGTAGATTGTGAGTATTTCCATAATCTTTGAGTCGCCTGTAATGCAATTGCTCGAATTCGAGCAACAGGTACACTAGTATATATAAAATCCAATGTATGTTTGTATATTTGTATGTTTGTCCTTTATGGACTCCAAAACCGCTCAACAGATTGTAATGAAACTTTTAGGCATTATTAAGCATTATTCAAAGATGGTTTGTGTGAAGTTTGGTGCAGATCCGTCAATAGGGCTCCGCCCCAGTGGCTCTGGAGTTTCCCATGTTAACCTTATGAGTACTCATATTTAAATGGAATTAAAGAATCTTAACAGCTGGTGCAGCTAAACAATTTGATTCTGTGATGTTCAATAGCATTAAAAAGTTAATAGGTTTACCAACAGGGTGCAGCACTATATTTTTTTTTAATTTATGAGAACAGCTAATTTGCAACCAAAAGGTGAGTGAGCGTAGCGAACGAACTTCAACCTGGAGGCGAGTTAGCGTAGCAAACGAGCTAACCTGAAGGCAAGTGAGCGCAGCGAACGAGCTCCAACCTAAAGGTGAGTGAGCGTAGCGAACGAACTTCAACCAGGACGTGATTGAGCCATGCGAACGAGCTCATCTTGAAAATGAACGAGCATGTGACATAAAACCACAATAGGACAGGACGACGTCTGTCGGGCCAGCTAGTAGTAAATAAAATAAAAGTGTAATTTTGCTGAAAGTTAATTTCAAACTAATTAATCTTGTAGTATCTGTCAAATCAAATTAAGCTCTAACAACCGAAAGAAATAGTAAATTCAAACATCTGTGAAAAAAATATGATATGACTCGTAAACATGAGATCATAAGACCATCCTGACACTCAAGTGTAGACAGCGGCCATGTGCTGGTTTACAACTGTCCTCGTTACCTTATAGTAACAATTCCTCACTAATATGTAAGTAGTTCCTATTTTTTTAAGTATCCTACACACACAACCACTGCAATATAAAAATAAAAATTCTTAATATCATATAGTATTGCTGATGTAGTTTTAGTGTTATACAGATAGGGTAACTGTATTAAAATGAACAAATATATCACGCATCAGTGACGGATATTGCTAAAAAATTAAGAAATATTTAGAAAGAAAATATGTATGTACATTGTATTTAAATGCATTAATTTTGTGATAGGCCTAAGTTGCTTGGTTGTTAGCAATATTTTAGTTACAAGTTTTATAACCAGCCAATTTAATTTTTATCATAACACTTTCCACACAGTTTGTCCCAAATAAATAGCTATTGAAATATGGGCTTTATTAATGCTGCTACGCATAGAATATCCACAACATATTTTAACTCACAAATCTTTTTATAATCTATCAAAACATTATAATGATTCTTATTAACTTGTTGTGGTTGTATTATGAACGATGTTTTTGTAATACGTTGGGCTTATATTATTTGAACTAGTATTTCCCATTTCTTCACTTTATTTAGGACGTTTACACTCCAGATTTAGGAAGTTTACGTAGTATTTAAAATATATGGAAATATCCAAGTAGACTACAATTTTGCAATTAAGCTTCCTACGACAGAGAAGTAGAGGAATGTAGAGCTGAGACGTTTTCCCAACACTTATAAAACAGAATATTCCATTATGATAACTCTATTTTTCATAATCTGTAATGGCAATTTACTCGCCAAACTCTAGACTAGATAGAACTTCGGACTGACCTGGGGACAGGACCAGGTGATGACCGGGGTGTGGCGTAGGGCGGCTACCGCCTCCAGCAGGGGGCAGAGCCCGGGGTCCACGGAGCCGAGGATGGCCCTGGGAGGAGTCGCTACTGCTGCTTCCAGGATGGCCGTCAGTCCTGCAGCCCGGGAGTCACACACTTCTGTAACAGAAGGTCTCCAGTAAGAACAGCAATCACGATATAGGTATTCATCGTGTGCCAGTAGCTGTAACTATACTTAGATAATTTTACCATCTACATTCTTGGTCTTCTGGTGAGAGGCGCGTCAAAGTGATTTGTACAATGTACACGTTACTGAGCAGTTCTTCTATTGTAAATAACTTAGTACTAAATATCTACATAGACTGGGACGGTGGTGACGTCCTGTAATCCAGCCACTAGGAGTCACGAATTGTGGATATTTATTGGCACGCACTGTGGATACGATACTCCCTGGTGTGGATTAACGTCCGCACTAGTGTGTACTACAACTATCCGCGGTACTATCCTGATAATTAGACCAATTCGTTAGTACCAAGGCAAAAATTTTGGTTCAGATTCCACTATAAACTGTAGGTCCCTTAGTTGCCATTAGCTGTATGGGCTAGCTGTGTCTAAGGAATATGTCGACCTTAGTCACTAACAAGACCAAAAGATCGCGCCACTCATCCTACACTCATCTCCATTCATACTTGCCTTAAAACACCTACTTTGTATGGTCGTCATTTCATTGAAAAGTATTAAAGTAGACCTATTTATCGGCTCTCGTAGGGAAACCAGGAAAGTAGTGATGCCATCGGCTTAAAATCTAGTCGCATCCTAAGTTCCCGGTGAATTCATCGAAGCTTTTTCAATAGCAGCTATCAAGATCAGCTATCGAGTGCGTACACTGAGCTAGTTTAAAGAGATCTATTAGAAACAGCTGTTTAGTAGTTTGTAAACCCACCCAGAACAATTGCACCTTAATGAACTAAACCCTAATGATATAAAATACAACTATAAAACAGAAATTCAGGAAAACATTTGTAGCAAATTAATATTTGTGAATATTAAGAAAAAACAGTAAAAGATTAAATCCGGTCGTTGACTCCACAATGGGGACAGCAGTTGACAACGAAACTGAATTGAGGTCTACACATTGTAAGAAAAATTCCTCTCTTGAGTTCTCTTTGTATTCTTAGTATATTGGTTTGGTCTCTCAAAGGGAAAGGACACTCTTGATTGGTTCTTGCTGAAACTAATTCAATTTCCAGGTCCAATGTGTGCAACACCGATGACAAAAAATAGCAACGTTTCTTTTATGAGGATAGTCTGACAAACTCTTCTACCAGAACCTTTAGACATTGGATTTTTATTGTTATTTATTGAAAGATATACTACAGTATTGTAGGTATATATTGTTGTAAATATTGTGTACTCGTATTTTTATTAAACTCTGTAAAGTGGCCAGTTTTTATACCCTATAAATTCGTTACACCCCAAACCTATGCCGCGTCGTCCAATATAGAGCTGTTTAGTTTGAAAAAAATGTTAACGCTCTTATTGCTCTGGAGTCTAATATAACAAACGTTCTCTAAAGAAAATACATACAGTATTAACTCATCACATGGCCAACTGTCAATTCTAGTTTATTTAATTAAAAACTTAGTTGTTTCTTTGTGAAAGCAAACACAACGTTTCTAAATCTGTATTATAATAAGTAATCACTTAGTTTTTTCTACACTTTTTACTCGAAGTTCCATCTAAATATTTTTACTATTCTAAAACTCAATCTATTGTTTGTATACTGTATGAAATTGTAATCGGGCTTAGTACAAAGACGCTCAGAACTTGTTGTAGTTGACCGATTGAGTTCCAGTTTAAACTGAACAGTCAGAGATTGCTAGATCAAGGGATGTCCGTTAAGCTTTTGGAATTCAACAACAAAGCAGTGGTTGACTGAACTACAATTGCAACTCCATAAAATGTTCTGAGTGTAAAAAAGTAAAGTATTTATTGTATTTGAATAAATGACTAATTATGATTATTAAAGCTTAAACCATGACATATTATGGATGTGCAAAAAATTATAGATATCGATATAATTTAAACAATGGGATTACAAAAACTCACTATTAGAAAAATTATTTTAGTTTTGGCAAATAACTGGATTTAATCCACACTACCGGGTAATATTATTAGATTACTATTTGGTAATTGTTTACTTTTAATCTGTATGCTAAAAAACTTTCCTTCAAGTATACTTTTAAATAAAAGTAAAATACAACAATTTGATTTATTTGAGATATTTAAAAGTAATCGTTATATTTTTATGTTACGTTTGTGCAGTAGATTTTTCAATGAGAATATTTATTCTTTTTTGAAGTATCTGACTTATATATTCCTAGTAAAAACCCATTACAAAGTAAACCCTCATTCGTCTTCCCATTGAGTTAATTTCTGCAATGAAACGTTTAGATATTTGGATTGCGGAATGGTAACTATCCAATATTTAACCATCCAACTTGCAAAATATTAACTATCTAGCTCCAAAACATCAAAGTAAGTACCCTAAAACATACTTAACGTTTTAAAGTAAGTAATACGTCCAGACTCATATTCAAATATTTAGGTGACGTATCTTTCAAAAAATCTAAAACAAATATTTCAATGGTTTGGTTATTTTACAAGGAATTCAATATAACATATAATATATATATACAGTATATATGGGTGGTAAAAAAGTCCCAGGACCGTTAAATATTTTAAAAAATAATGTAGATAGAGCTACAATACTTGGTACAAAGTTACAGGGCATAAAACTATATTTTTACACATATTCAGTGATCCAATAACTCTTCATGGGGACGGCCCACAAGGAGTCAGAAGAAAATCTTAAATGGAAGCATAGGTCAATATGCACATCAAATTAAAGGTCGTTTTTAGTAAAATACAATACCTTAAACCGCACTTCAAAAGGTTGATCCTGCGCAAAATGGCAGTTGTTCAAAAATTCATTTAATTTACATTTCATTATACGTTTTCTTCTCAGGGGGGCACAGCCCTAGGAATCGGAAGAAAATTGTTAACATAAGAATAGGTCGATATGCACACCAAATTAAAGGTCTTCACTTGTAGATTACGATGCCGTAAATTCAAGCTCAAAAGAATGCCTGAGTAAAGAATGGCACTCGTTCAAAGATTCAAAATGGCGGATTCAAGAAATCTTTAAACATCTGCCATTTTGCGCAGGATCAACCTTTTGAAGTGCGGTTTAAGGCATTGTATTCTACTAAAAACGACCTTTAATTTGATGTGCATATTGACCTATGCTTCCATTTAAGATTTTCTTCCGACTCCTTGTGGGCCGTCCCCCTGAAGAGTTATTGGATCACTGAATATGTGTTAAAATATAGTTTTATGCCCTGTAACTTTGTACCAAGTATTGCAGCTCTATCTACATTATTTTTTAAAATATTCAACTGTCCTGGGACTTTTTTACCACCCTGTATAATTAATGTACGACTCCGAACGGTTTTCATTGAGTAGAATATAGTACAATAATTAAAATTGCAGCGATTTCACTTGGAAAACACAGAATTATTTACAAATTGATCAACGAACAATACGAATCAATGGTATTTGTTAGAGTGCAGAAAGCATGTGTGTTTACTGATTGAATCAACAAAACCCAGGGATCCCGTGTGACTATAAACAAACAGAACTCATCACTAATTGAAGGATTAAAAGGATTGTTATTTTATCAAGCTCAAACTACTCAGCACATGCATCCCTGGCTTCTATAACAGTGACTGTAATTCAGTTTTAAAATTGTCTAACACAATATGCGTATAATATTTTTGCACGTAAAAGATATTTAATTGTGTAACGGTATACAGTATTAAGCGCATGGTATCAGTTACTAAGCATTTAAAACTAAATATCTATAGCTTAATGGTCAATTTTTACTTTGAAAATTAATCAAAAGAATATCTAGCAGAAATATTATTCTTTTTTATGCATTTTGAATATATAATTTAAAAACTAAAGTGTTTTCAGCTTTTATATAACATTTTAGAACCACAATTCTAACATGGGGCCAGGGTTCATGTTTAGTCCCTCGTGGCATAGGGGTTGAGTTAATCAGATGATTGTGTCTTGGGTAATCAATCGACTGACATATTGTCAACATATTAACAGTTTGCAAAGACTAGTATATGTCCGGGTACATAATCCAGTTTGTTGGATTATTCAAAAATGAAATCATTAAGATTACTTTTCAAAATGTGTTACCACTTACATGTTTCATACAAAATGTTGCCAAAATATTGATGGTAGATAAAGAGCAACACGTCTATTATACTCTTCTACTCTTACAATAAAATTGCTTCTAATATATGACACCTTGAACATATGTAGAAATGGGGGATTGAGGTTTTTTGTCAATGTTCAATATAACTCTGTAATATAAGAGGATTCTACATGCTCAGAGGAAGAATTGCGGTAATCCTTGAAGCCTTCATGTACACGAAGCGGATTGAAGTTTTCCTTTTGTATTGTTCTTAAAGTTTTAAAAGGCTGTTTGAAAATCCCGTAAATATATTTGCTTTGTTTATTAATATAACAAAAAAAATTCGTTAGAAATGTAAGAAACTACAAAACATGCTTTTAAAATTTTACGTCAAGTCTTTGACAGACCAAAATGATTTTGTAATCATTTACTCTTCTTCAAGCAGCAACACTTGCGTTAAGTACGTATATTCCGTGACTTGAACTGAAGTTTATTATTTACGTGAATCCTCATCACTTATGTGCAATTAAACTCAATTTTCCAATAATTTAAGACTTTTTTCTCCACTCCAAGTCTAAAAAAATAATAGGCCAATTACATGTATTCGTTTGATCAAACAGTGGAATTTGTCATTAACTAAATTAATAGCACAAATGTTTGCAGCACTTGTCATAGTTTTAGATAAAGTGTATCTTTTGTTGTATTCATCAGAAAGTAAACCAGCTGAAATCTTCTGAGAGAGTGATTGAAAGAAACCCCCCTGATTTGGCGAGATCAGCGAGGGACTTTTCAGTGATCTGAAGATATACTTGTGAAGGTTTTTTAATATAGAATTATTCTAAATCTTCTATTGAATTTCGTTTGTTATTAAACAAAGAAAATAATAATAATAATAATAATAATATAATAAGAATAAAAAAACATTACTTGCAAGATAACTGTGATAAAATATTGTGTGCATTTATTTAAATTAAGAAATATGAAAATTTTAGGCCTATATATACTGTCATCTATATTGTAGCATACCATAACCTGAAATACATAATTTATTCATATTGTACTGTTTTGCCTGGATATTGTTTTGTCAATAGTGTTAGGATTATAGTACAAACCAAACGGAAAAAAGGGAAACGTATATTTAAACTTGTGTTTATATTTTACGTACCGATGGATCAGTTTACTCACTTACCGGAATTTACACGATGTACGATTAGAAACTAATGCAGTCAAGAAAATTCAGTTGAAGCATAAAATGTTCTATGTAAATACAAAAATCTTAACTTTAGCTACTAAATAATTATAGAAATCAGGTTTAATATAGTTATTAGTAGGTAGTTTTGTTAGTTAAAAACTGCATTTTAAACTATCATGCGAGCAAAATAATTTTAACGACAGATAATAAAAAGCACTTGCAGTTGACTCCGGGGGATTCTCATTTAACAGGTTATATTATTTACTTTTATTTCAGAATATAATCTCCCCATGGATAATTAAATCTACTTTGATATTTGGATATTCTTTGGTGATGTTTAAAAACACGATATTGATCGACGTTGAAGCTCAAGAAATTATAATCAATACATGCACAGTCTAAGGATGCAATGAGTTTTGAAATTGTCCTGTTTTGTTTATAACATCAGTTAAATATTTACTTTATTTAATATATATGAAGGTAACAAAAAACATTTCAGACTTTTCAATACACCTAATACACATTTTCACGGGCCTTTCATTTATATGATTAGGCTGCCAAAATGCACAAAATATATAAATGGCTGTTTTAATCAAAAAGATTCTTTTTACAAAACCATCAGGAAACTTATTTCTATTTTTAGAGTAATCTAACAATTAATTAATTTTCTATGTTTTCAAATAAGCCTAGTTGTCAAACTTGTTTGAACATCGTCAGGCAAGTCAAGGTAAGATGTACATCAGCCAATGTTTTCCCAGGCTTAACCTGATCTCCAAAACACGACCTTCCGAAACCCACTTCCTCTTGTATAAAAACATGTTTACTGCTTACACAATAATAAATCCACGAGGATTATGAAATATCCTTGGAAACGTCAAAGTAATTTCCGACCCTTGCGTATCTGAATATACCTAAAAAAATGGAAATTTGCAATTCAGTTAAAAAAATACACATGAATCTAGAAAACATAATTTCACCAAGCCGTGATATTTTAGCTCCAAACTTTAAAATGTGTTTAAAATACTAGTCTCAAAAAGGGGGATGAATAAGACTTTAAAAAGTGTATACATAAAAATATAAAGATCTTCAACACGATTCAGTGCAAGTTATAAGCACAATCTTTCAACAGGTCATAAAAAACAATATAAAGAAATAAAATCATTGAATATCAGTTTCCGAGGCAAATAGGAATGATCAGAATCAGAATCAGAATCAGATTCAATATTTTATTCCATTAGACATGTACATGCATTAGGATACGTCAAAAAAGTTGAATACATGTTGCAAAAACACAAGTCAAAGATAAATTACAGTACATCTAACAAAATAATGATTATACACAATTTTTGGTACAAAGTTAATGCAATGCGGAACCCCAGATACTACAAATATGTCATTAAAACTTATAAAACATCGTGTCTAAAGTGAATGATGTCTTAGTTCAGTTTGTAATAACTTATTTTGTAATAGAGCCGAAACTATTAGCTTTTGACTATACGAGTAGTTAGTTAGTAATTTCGGCCATTAAAACTGTTTTCAAAACATCAGATAGCACAGTATTGTTGAAACTCAAACCAGGACTTGTTAAGTAAGTTTAAACAAACTAAAGAATACAATACTTCAACAAGAAGTAAATTAGGCATTGATCAAAATATTTGCTAACATTTTGTGTTATGTTATCGTTATGCAAAGGTTCTGACATAAGCAGAGCATAATTATTGGTAAGTCGGTAGCATAATGGACATTGAGGCCCAAGACAGCGATGGATTCGGATGATGGTACCTGCCACTACTTTTTTCAGTACAGTTTACTTTTTTGATGTACTAGCAACTCTTTGCTTTGCTGGTTTCGTTCCATGCACAGGCTATGAGTGTGTGGGTAAAAAGCAAGTTAAAAGTGGCCACCAACCTCTTAAACCCTTCCACCCCTTCTAACCCTTTTTAAATTTATTTTAACATTAATTTTGAAATAAATGCCATCAAAGAAGTCCAACAAAGAAAACAAAAGTAAAGTGACTACAATTGGGAAATGATTTAGAACTCTGTGATCTATCCATCTAGATAGATTACACAGAAACTACATTAGAACATAAATTATGAATACACGCTTTAAGACATTGAAGGGAGAATTTCCATTAAAGTCTATAAGCTAATAAACTTTATTTTTAATTAAACATCAAAAAGAGAGCGACTGATTTTAATCTCCACCACTTTGTGGGCAAGCAAAAGGAAAATTTTTGAGTAATACAATGAAAAAGCTAATCTCCTTAGTGTTCATGAGGACTCTGAGGATTACTGCAAGTCCTTCTCTGATCCTGCGAGATCCTCTTACATGACAGTTGCTTCATCTATCATTCATGAGACCATTACACTTTGACAAAAGTACCACTCGAATAGGCTTTCAACAAAATATGTATTGGGGTAATTTATTTATGATTAATTATACTTTAATCATAGTTATCTCACTTAAGGGAACAAGACAAGGTACAGGAGGTTGATTAGCATGTATATTAAAACATGGTTTAAAACATTAATAAAATAATTTTTTACATAAAATATAAGTGACGTTTCAATTAGTGCATACTCAATTCGGTTATTATGGCATATGTTTTCATCACTCAAAAATCTTTAACCATCCAAAATGAATCATTGTGCTTAAAAAACGTATTTATACATTTCCTGTACTAAAAGACCAATAGTAAAATTATATTTGACGTAAGGTAAAAATTGTCGACTGTTAAATGTTTTTATCAGCTACAATACTTATGATTAAATATATTTTAGAATTTATTTGCTCGATAAAGAACTTTCATCTGGAAATCTGTGAGAAATCCTCTTTTGATTCCTCAAGATCCTTATCATTTTTGGCTAAAATGACTTATCATGTTACATCATTACAGTTATATGATTGCTTGGATGGTTTAAAATTAATTCCCTTACAAAAGTTTAAAAAGAACGACTTAAAAAATAAATCGATGGATAATCGACTGTAGTGTTAATAATTAATACACATGTACAGTTTTTATTTTTTTTACTTTTTGACATTAAACTACATGTCTTAACTTGACCAATTGTATTTTTTTTTTTCAGATAATAAAAATATGAGCTATTTTATTTAATTTGTACTCATCTGAGTGGCCTTGATCCGAATTACACAAGGTATTAAGTAATCAGTGTCAAATATTTTTAGGCATTATTATGCAGTCAAATTGAGATAAAAATACGAAATTAGGATATATATATATAAATGCCACTCTTACATACGTCAACAACAGTCTTTAGATTTTGTAAATTTCTTGACATTGCCTAGTAAAATTTCATTTTTCTCAACCCGTACCAACATAATGACATTTTCTACGTTTTCCTCCAAAGGATTTCCTCCAACATGTAGGTTTTGTCTACCCCTCGAGCCTGAGTTATTAAGTCTGTATTTTTTTCCTCTTTTCAGCTTTACTCGGAAAATGTTTGACTTTTCATACACCTTTAGGATCGATATGAAACTTAAAAGTGCTATTTATTGCCTTTAGTTTTCTGGGGTCATTCATACTCGTAGTATTTTTTACCAAATTACTGCAAGGGGAAATAAAGCAACTTGGAAAAGAATCTCAAACATATACAATTATTTAATTAAGCAATCTACATGAGAGATATTTCTGATGAAAAATTAAAGCAAAAATTGCATAACAAAGCATAAATCAACATTATAAAAAAAAATAATGATTTGTATACTATCAAGTTTATTTTTCTTCGTAGAAGCTCATTTTTCATAAGCATATTTGTACACATAGGCCTACTGCTTGCAGCGTCATAATTGTATTTATAGGCCAAAGCATGAATAATGATTGAAAATAGTGGATATATAACACATTCTGCATATCAATAGTATGCTTTTGTTAATCTTATCATTATAACACATTTTAATCAAACGGAAAGAATTTAGGAGCAAACAAACTGTATAATTATCAAACGACAAATCCATACATCAAGGTTTAATTTTTCTTCTTTAATAGTGTTACTTGATATTGTGTAAACGCGAGAAACACATTTGTTACATGATTAATTTGCAAAAGTTGTATTTTGTTCTTAAATAATCAAAAGACAATTTTATCAATAACAATTTATGATGCAACTGTCTTGATCATAAGTTTACCAATAAAACAATGGAGCTTTCTGTTGGAATGTAAAATAAAATTTTAATAAAATAAAACCTGGAGAAAAACAACCAAAGCAAAGTCTCGCCGATTGTAGTAGTATATTCCAGATACAGTAGTAAAACATGGACACGTTTGTACAAGATGGCGACTCAAGCGTGACCGAGGCTACGTGACCATCTGCCAATCAAATTCCAGATCTTGAAATTTCATAAAAACTTAATCTTTACTTATCATGTGTGATGCTGTTACGAATGCAATTACCACTAAATTTATCATTGATAAACAAAGAAAATATCACTTGTATACCACGAATTACACACTAATGCGTTGTTCAACTGTGCTTTATAAGAAGATGAAATTATATCCTGAAAATATGTAAGATGAAAACATCTATAGAAACACCCATTACATTAAAAATAAATAATTTTGTGGGCGGTAGCGTAGAGGATTTAGCTAGCAAGTGTTCACCAATATATCATACAGTTTATTCATCTATGGATTCGTCTCACTCATTGCTGTGCTTGATACATTTATGACATATTCCATTGAAAGCCACGTACTCAAGACAATTTAAAAATCAAAGAAGATGTAAACCTATAAAAAAATTGAAACTTCTTTTTTTTATATTCTGTTTAGTATTCATTTTTCGTCCGACGACCATAGTTATTCATTAGTTGTGAGGGCTTGTGGTAACATTCCGTACATCCATCAATCATGACAATGCTTCACCTGCTACCACCTGCCAATATCCTTCTTATACCACAGTGAAATAGCTATCATACAATGTGTGAGTTGAGTTCTATCAGAGATTTCTTTTGTTACGGGTGTTAAAGTTTGCTGACTATATTATAAACGCTATTACGATTGCGAAACAATTGTTTACCTTTTGAAAATCAAAGATACTAGAGGGCCCATGCTGCTCCGCAGCGTTAAACTAAAAATATAATATCCAAGAACTAATCAAATTTATGAGTTTTGGTGAGTAATACAGTATCTTGATACTGATTCAAACGATCAATAGCTCAATTTAAAGCCTATAAATACAGTACTGATTATTTTGAGTCTAAAACATACATGAACAATACTGAAGCCATTGATTTTTAGTCATAGAAAACCCTTACGAAAAAATGTTTATGTTAGTTTTTCTCCTTGAGTTTGCTTGAAACTCGTCCGATTTGAATAGCTAATACAGTAGCTTAAATGAATGCATGTATTTCACTGAAGTTCCTTAGACCAAAATAACTGGTGAAACACATCTTAAATTGAAGTAAGAATTTGAAAATGAATCAAATTATTTTTTCGGTCAAATAATACAGTAGGTAAATATATGCCGATGCATTTACTTCGATGGCCGATGCTTGATGTGAAATCATTGCGTGCATGACTTCAATTTAAGACCTGAATCATGAAAATAGGTCGGATAGAAGAGCCAAACGCACTCGGAAAAGAGAAACCAAATTTAACTTCCATAAGAAATACATCGGGAGAAAATTTTGTTGACGTATAAGCCGAGTGGGGTTAAAGATATATACGCCCATGCTTGATGGCAAATCTTTGTGTGCATATCTTCTATTTGAGACCTCAATCATGAAAATCGGTCGGGTAGAAGAGCCAAACGAACTCGACAGAGAGAAACAAAATTTAAGTTCCATAAGAAATACATGGGGAGCAAATTTCGTTTACGTATACACCGAGTGGGATTATAGATACATTTATGCCGATGCTTGATGGCAAATCTGTACTTGCATACCTTCAATTCAGACCTCAATAATGAAAATCGGATATAAACAAACTAAAATAAAAATGGGGTTATTGATCACTGGTCGTCGGTAAATCCCCAAATAATTACATTTTTTATTGTTTGGAATTCAGCAGCGCGCTTCAGTTACGTCCGATCTTAATAATCAAGGGCTCAAATGAAAGCTGGTATTTCACTGAAGGTTCTTAGACCAAAAAATGTAGGATTACGTAATTATAACTGAGGTATATTCTTCAATTGAATTACAATAAAAAAAATCTAATTTATGTTTTTTGGTCAAGTAATACTGTAGATAAATGAATGCTGATGCTTGATGGAAAATCTACGCGTGCATACCTTTAATTTAAGACCAAAGTTATGAAAATCGGTCGGGTAGAAGAGCCGAACGGACTCGGAAAAGAAAAACCAAATTTATCTCCCATAAGAAATGTACAGGGAGCAAATTACGTTTGTGCATAACTCGAGTAATACGTCAGATAAATGAATGCCGATGCTTGATGGCAAATCTACGCGTGCATACCTATAATTTAAGACCAAAATCATGAAACTCGGTCGGATAGAAGAGGCGGATGGACTCGGAAAAGAAAAACCGATACTTTTTAATATATAGATGTTTGGTTATAATGTGTAGTACACAAAGTATGTTTGCACTTTTGTTGATTTGTCACTCAATATTTAATCAAACTGGAAAACAAAGTTTTTTATATATATAAAGACTCGTTAAGTTATGAATGTGTTAAAAATGCACTAATTACCGACGAAAACACATTTCTTTATAGTTACATTAGGTTCAAATCATTACTTCTAAAACAAACGAGAACCAAAAATACACGTATCCCATAAAAGCTTCCGGTTCATCCATGTAACCTAATTAGCAAATGCATTTGTTTGTTGTATGCACTTGTCGAGAGAAATTGCATCAATGCACCTCAGGATTATACCATAATTTTATATCATATATCAGACAAAATATTGTACACAAAAGCAAGATCGTTTGACCATCATAAAATGTTATTATTATATTCCTTTATTTATTTGAAGCTTATACGCTGTCAATGTATTAAAAAACAGATAAATATAATTACGGAAAACAGATTATAAGGAAAACAGTGAATTCAATTGGTTTGATTCTAATTTATGGTTCGTTAATGTTACTGATTAACAAATTATAATTGGGTTTTAACATATAATTAACTGTTCATTTACAAAGCTACAAAGAGAGGAGAAAAAAACCCTGATAAAACTCACGTCACGTTTAAAAAAATTCTTATCTTGATTTTGATGTCAATTTGGTTCACTCTTCTACTGTATATGAGGAAAACTCTTAATTGTTACTTAACGTACCTACAGCAGCAAACCTGCAGTGATGTCAGCTTCCATTTGCATAATTATTTTGCTATGTATATGATAAAATTTAGTTTAAAATTGCTGCGTATAAATTATGTTTCATATTGAATATTATTAACGAATGTTTAATAATTTTTCACGGTTTGGGGAACATAAATATACAATTGTTTAACTGAATTAGAAGCATATGCAATAAAGTAAAGACAACTACAACCATTGACGTGGAAATTCTTATAAATATCTTCAGTAATAAATCAACTGATCATTAACATAGAGGAAGACATAATACGTGTAGCTCTTCGGATATCTTCGTAACCGATAGTTTACGAAGGAATTAAAGTAAAAATTAAAGTACGGAATATAAACGTTCAAAATTACGACGGCGTAGAAGGGCCATAGAGTAATATTTTTTTTTTGTAAAATTCTGACTTTTAAACTCAACATTTTGACTTTTAATCTCAAAATTTTGACTTTGTATCTCAAAATTTTTACTTTTAATCTCAAAATTTTGACTTTTATTCTCAAAATTTTGACTTTTATTCTCAAAATTTTAACTTTTAATCCCAAAATTTTGACTTTTAATCTCAAAATTTTGACTTTTAATCTCAAAATTTTGACTTTTAATCTCAACATTTTGACTTTAAATCTCAAAGTTTTGACTTTTAATTTTAAAATTTTGACTTTAAATCTCAAAATTTTAACTTTTAATCTCAAAATTTTGACTTTTAATTTAAAAATTTTGACTAAAAATCTAAAAATTTTGACTTTTAATCTCAAAAATTCTGACTTTTAAACTCAAAATTTTGACTTTTAATCTAAAAATTTTGACTTTTAATCTCAACATTTTGACTTTTAATCTCAAAATTTTGACTTTTAATCTCAAAATTTTAACTTTTAATCTCAAAAGTTCTGATTTTAAAACTCAAAGTTTTGACTTTTAATCTCAAAATTTTGACTTTTAACCTCAAAAGTTCTGATTTTAAAACTCAAAGTTTTGACTTTTAATCTCAAAATTTTGACTTTTAATCTCAAAATTTTGACTTTAAATCTCAAAATTTTGACTTATAATTTTAAAATTTTGACTTTTAATCTCAAAATTTTAACTTTTAATCTCAAAATTTTGACTTTTAATTTAAAAATTTTGACTAAAAATCAAAAAATTTTGAATTTTAATCTCAAAAATTCTGACTTTTAAACTCAACATTTTAACTTTTAATCTCAACATTTTGACTTTTAATCTCAACATTTTGACTTTTAATCTCAAAAGTTCTGATTTTAAAATTCAAAATTTTGACTTTTAATTTAAAAATTTTGACTAAAAATCTAAAAATTTTGACTTTTAATCTCAAAAATTCTGACTTTTAAACTCAAAATTTTGACTTTTAATCTAAAAATTTTGACTTTTAATCTCAACATTTTGACTTTTAATCTCAAAATTTTGACTTTTAATCTCAAAATTTTAACTTTTAATCTCAAAATTTTGACTTTTAATCTCAAAATTTTGACTTTTAATCTCAAAATTTTGACTTTTAATCGCTAAGGTGCACTACGGAATAGACACGAAGCTATTTTAGCTACAAACAGTTTTCAAATTAAAGAATTCAAATATTTGTGATTTAAATATAATAATGTAATAGTATACACCCTGTAATGGAGTTCCATTCGGTTTTGTGTAGCATAATGGAGTGCTGGCTTCGTATCGTAGAATCAATTAATCATTTCCTGTCAGTCACATCCTTGTAGCATGCCTGTCGATTCTACTTGTGTTTCAGAATGGAAATGTTAATTTACAGTCCTCTGCAAAATTCTTTTCCAGTAAAAAAAATATACTACAATGACATTTGTCCATAGGCTTATTCTACTTTGGAAAACCTTTATGCAACAAAGAACCGACAACAGTTAGATTAAATCATTTATCAAGAATAAAATTAATAAAAAAATATAATAAAACTGGAAAACAAGTGTAATTCTTGTGTTATACACTGGTATATACTGTGTAGTTTCTCTTTACGATAGTCCCAAAGCTTTGAGCACGATCATAACATTGATGACCACAAGTCGTAGGTGGCTGTGGTTGGAGACCACACAGCGAATATATTACTATTTGTGCCGAGGAATGAGTTTTACTTTAAACTTTCAAATGGGAAAAAGTATATACTTTGAAAAAAATAATTTAATCTTTTCAAACAAGTAATGTCTAGCTACCACAATAAAAGTTCCCGTTGCTGTTTAGCGACTTCCTAATCGTTTAACTATCCATTGATAATCGAAATGTTAGTTTTAATGGTTGATTTTAATTAAACGAAGATATTGGTATTGGTAATACACAACAGTGTGTTGATAGCCCAGTGGTTGGTGTCTCACACTTTGGTGGTTGTGGGAACAGGTTCAATTCCCGGGATATAACAAATAAATGTTTTTCGATTGCCCTACCAAAAAGCACATGTGTACAGAACCGTATATAAAAAATTCCACAGGCGTAGTTTTTAGTTCTTATTTAGGTTATTAAATTGAATCGTGGAAACACTTGTGTATTTACACTGCAATCGATAGTATTGCCGTAGCATCGTGAACCCCCGTCAATTTGATTGGCATCAGATTCATCACACCTGCTACTCTAACTGCCAATATCACAACGTGTTCCAATAAAGAACGTAATCACGATTCATTAAAATGGTGTTTCGAACTTTAGTTCAAACGTGTGTGAACAAAATATCGGTACGTAAAACATTAGTTATTTGTGCAACTAGTGAGCAAAGGGAGCAATTGACTCACTCGAGAGAGGCGAGTGAGGAATGGTTTCTCGAGTGAGGCAATTGCACTTTGCACTCGAGTTGCACATTATATTTTTCCTACAGTTACCATAAAACAAATAAATTGGTAAAGAAACGTGACATATTTTTACACAGAAGTGAACTTTTAATATGACATTTAATGATACAACAGTACAACCAGCTGACCAGCTGATTTACAGCCAGTGCTGCCAACGTATTTCGCGCATATACGACCTTGTCTGCATGTTACGCACTCACTATTTCGTGCCTTCACGTTGCAAATCTGGAGTGAGACAAAGTAATTAGAGTGAGACAATGTTAACATTGTCTCACTAATGAGCGAATTGGCCACTTTGTTTTCTCAAATCAGCGAGAGAACATGTACATTGTTAGGTAACTGTAGGAAAATGTACATTATTCATTAAGTAAATTTACTAAGGGAAATTAACAAAATCAATTGTTACCAATAAAAAGAAACAACTTTGAAATAAAAAAAAACCCATTGCACTCTTAGTAATTAGTTTGGTTTAGTCAATGCACGTGGTATAGTTTTAATCCATTTTATGAGACTAAACCACAGGGAAGCACTGTTGGGTTGGCTAGTTTAAAATAAAACACCTCTCATCCTTTCATGTTTATCATGAAAGTGGCTGAGTGTAGGCCACGTATATTCAAAACTCCAGAGCTATTCAGCCCATAGCTGAACAAAAAGCTTTTAAATAGTCTGAGAGAGAGTGTTGTTGTATCCAATCATCATTAGACCCATTATCATTTGGTGTAAATTTGCGATGGTTGTTTCAATAAATATCAATCGTCTGTAGCAGTATTTAACAGTTTAATTAACGTCCTTTAATAAACAGGCATTAAATTATTTATATTTCTTTGATTACTAAAACAAATAAGCTAATGCTAGCAAGGAAATTACTTTAACCAGTTTTAGAAAACTTAATAAAATATCCTCTTTTAAATAATGTATTATTTATGTTTGTAAAAGAAATGAGCTAATTTATTTTTCCAACAAAAAATAAGGTTGAATTGTTTCACTTAAAACTAAAGAGTAAAAATCGTTTATAACCTAAAACTTGAGAAAAATGAGGTAAAGACAAATATTTTTGCAAAGCATTTGGTATGTCACAAATCACGATCTGCTATTAAGTTAATAATTTCCTAGTGGTCAAGTGAGAAGAGCTCTAACTGCTTTTTGTAATCTCGGTCTTAAATGCCAAATAGCAAAGATAGTCCAAAAATTATTTTTTATGGTCCAAGTATACAGTTTGTTTCTAAAATAAAATAAAAGAATTATGTCAAATTGATAAGCAGTGGCAACATTTTATTCAGGGTGTTTTTTTTTTTAAACTTGCATCTTTATTTATGTAAAAACCGCAATAGATAGAAATATGCAGTTTGCGGGAATCATCTATTGACGTAGGGGGCCCAATCGTTTTGAATTCAACGTTACATTCACATTCCCCACCTTTCCTCCCCTGCCCCCAACTTAATTTTTTTAAATAGCAAGGTACCCCTTGTGACATATCAAATGAAAGAGCATAAAAAAAGAAAATGTTTGATGAAAAAAATTAAAAATCGGTTCATAAATTTGCGAGATATTTCCACCCCCCCTCCCCGGAACTTAATTTTTTTTTATAGCAAGGTACCCC
Source organism: Macrosteles quadrilineatus (assembly GCF_028750875.1). Classification (NCBI taxonomy): domain Eukaryota; kingdom Metazoa; phylum Arthropoda; class Insecta; order Hemiptera; family Cicadellidae; genus Macrosteles; species Macrosteles quadrilineatus. The sequence goes on from NW_026542597.1 coordinate 1,841,709, forward strand.
TTGTGACATATCAAATGAAAGAGCATGAAAAAAGAAAATGTTTGGTGGAATTTATTTTTCATTTGATATGTCACAAGGGCGGGGACCTTGCTATTAAAAAACATGTTATGGGTAGGAGAAAAGGGGGGGGATTATCTCACAGATTCATGAGCCGATTTAAAAATCTTTTTCACCAAAAGTTTTCTTTTTTCATGCTCTTTCATTTGATATGTCACAAGGGGTACCTTGCTATAAAAAAAAAATAAGTTCCGCGGAGGGGGGGTGGAAATATCTCGCAAATTTATGAACCGATTTTTAATTTTTTTTCATCAAACATTTTATTTTTTTATGATCTTTGATTTGATATGTCACAAGGGGTACCTTGCTATAAAAAAAAAATAAGTTCCGGGGAGGGGGGGTGGAAATATCTCGCAAATTTATGAACCGATTTTTAATTTTTTTTCATCAAACATTTTATTTTTTTATGATCTTTGATTTGATATGTCACAAGGGGTACCTTGCTATTTAAAAAAAAACTAAGTTGGGGGCAGGGGGGGAAAGGGGGGGAATGTGAATGTAACGTTGAATTCAAAACAATTGGGCCCCCTACGTCAATAGATGATTTTCGCAAACTGCATATTTCTATCTATTGCGGTTTTTACATAAATAAAGATGCAAGTTTTTAAAAAAACACCCTGTATAGCCGTATGAATGCTGTGTTCGTATTCCTCATCTGGGTAATTTTAAACGTTTAAACAGTGTTTGGTCCAATTTAAGGCATAACTGCACGGATTCGACAGATAATTTTTATTGAAATAAAAACGCCTCAGACATTTTACAATTTTACATTTTACTAATTTGTCAAACAAATTAAGGTCCTAAGCCAGTTTACAGGATACACAAACAGCCTTGATATATGTGGCTGATTAAATTCAGTAGTATATAGACATATATCGACCGCTGGCTTCTAGTCATGACTCCTAGAGGTTATGGTGACGTTTAGGTGACACACACTCTGTGGGTAATATATTCACTAAACTGAGTTTTCATTGAGTCCAGATGCAGGTCAATCTAAAAGCTTTTTCAGATAGTTAAAGAAGATCAAAAAAAAAAAAAAAAAAAACAAACGCTCCGTCTAAAAATACCCTTTGCAACATGTGTATTAAGAATTTATTTTATCATAGAAATAAATTGTGTAAGTCCTTAATATCTAACAGTGAATAACGAAATTTCTCAGTCACATCACTTGTTATTACAGCTTTTTAAACAATGGTTCTTAAAATAACAACTCTGAAAAGACTGAACTTTTAATTAATTTAGCATAAACACAAGTTGAGAACATCAATACTGATCATAAAATCAGTATTGATGTTCTGAGCTAAATTAATTAAAAGTGCAGTCTTTTCAATGTTGTTATTTTAAGAACCATCGTTTAGAAACTGTAACAACAAGTGATGTGTTTGAAAACCTTTTAACCCAGATTTAAGAGACGAACGTTTTTCACTGTATAACAAAACAAGTAAATACAATCATGACACGTTTACCATGTCCAAACACAATAGCGTTGTTGACAATCACTGTTGCTGACACAACATGTGTATCTAGTGTCTGTGTCATTGTGATATATTCTCGTAATACATGTGCTGAATCAGATGGATCACCATGGAAACTGTATGTTTCGAACAGTAAAGTAGTTGAACAAGTTCTTAACTTCAACAAAGTGTTGAACAGTTACTTTGTTTGTAAAGTAATGCACCTAAATTTTTCTCAAAAACCACAAATTCAATCTTCCATTGCAGAATAAAGGCTTATACAAATGTTTTATCTCATCTCTGTACTTTTACTAGTGTAAATTTAATGAGGATCCTGAAAATGACAACACATTTGAAATAAAATTAATGTTTAGTGCACTTACGACCACTTTATATAACAAAATGGAAACATTTTGAAAAAATCTTAATTTGACTGTTATTATACCCTTCATGTGATGGCATGGAAACCTAAATTGGTGCCATTTGGTCACCAATTCTTAGTAGTGTTGATGTGTACTTAGTATGTGTTAATAATTTCATTTTACACTAACTTTGTTCCGCCCTGTATTTATTTAAAAATTATCACTACATATATTATATTTGGATTAGTTTATTGGTTCTTTATGTTTACTTGCTTACAAGAAAAATCATATCATAATAGTTTACTGAATCTATTCAAACTAATACTGTATCAGTGTTGCCAACTTACTGATTATTACCTGGAGGTATCCAATTTCCTTCCTCATAGTTATATCCGTATTGTGAATTACAGAAGCTGTATTTTATATCTAATGATCTATATATAAATTGAACTACGGTTGGTTTTGTTTCCGGCTTAGTTTCAAAATTAAAGGATTTCAAGGATTAAGAAAAACTAAATTTATAGAGTAAGTACTTTATATTTTACTGTTAAGCAAGCGTGCAAATATATAGGGAAGTTAATATACATAAAAAATTAGATTGTGATCTTAGAGTCTGTTAATCCAGTTTGAACCATTTCTTAGTACATACCCCAGGTTGATAAATATTGATTACGGTTTTCCACTATCATGGTTTCTGTATCTCGAAGCAATTGTATTTTTATTAATGTAGTTGAGTAATTTATTTTGCGTTTCCCTTGTACCATTTTCCTTACACTTACTTATCATCTGTACTAAGGATTTATTAGTTTATTTTCAGGTAAAACTTGTTATATATAACTGTAATAAATCAATTAGCTGCAGTATGAGAACCATTGGTAAATTACGTAGCAATTATAATACTACGAAAGGGCACGCCTGTATAATTACTTTTGAGCATAGAGCTATAAAAGGGCATACAAGAAAGAATTTCCCTGTTCAAGTAGGGATAGAAAAATCGAATGAAAAATTGTACTTAACATTAATTTTATTATTTAATTCTTCTTTAACTACGTTGTTCTACAAACATAAAACTAATAGTACGTGTAGTAATAGGGTAAAAATACACATATATGAGAGGCACATTATTCATTTACATAATGGCGACTTTAAATGGTCGTGGCCTTTATTCGCAGTAATAAGCAACATGAATAACCATTTGAATAAAAACTGGTTGAAGGACAGAGACAATATTCACCCCGAAACACAAAGGAATCAGTTAGATTTCACCCTGGCCAATTTTAAATTAGGACAAAACAAACCCTTAAAACATCAAATATCTAAAGCTATCCCTGTTCTCATAACTTGCTATGCCCATACAGTACCATACAGTAGCATCATGCAATTTAAATATTTTAATTCTCTCAAGTCTATTATCCACCTAACATTTATAGTAAGTAGTATGTATGTGTGTAGGGTAGGGTTAAAAATCGTGTAAGCTATTTAAAATTATTTGGGGGGACCGGAAAAACATTAATTGGTAACAACTGACCTTACCAGAACAGACCTGTGGATATAGTATATTTCATTACTAGGACCGAAAGCGGCATTTTCCGACGCGCGCTCAAGTTTCATGTGTGAGGCAAAGCCGAACACAGGAAAACCAAATTTCACGTGCGAGGCAAAGCCGAGCAGGTGAGAGTTATTTTCACGTACGAGGCGAAGCCGAGGACGGGAATAATGGAGCAAGTGTCGGAAAAAAGCTTTTGGTACGAGTTATGAACGATACTTTTCATCACGACGCAAAAATACACACATTCCGAATAACATATCGCAGTAGGATTAAAATAGTTTTAGACCACTCTTTATCATTGAAAATAACACTTCACAACTTACGTGTATGGTTTCATAATTGTAGATTATTTAGATAAATAATGTATTAATAAATACTTCGTCACGTTAATTAACTTAACATTTTGTGATTTGTACCAGTGTCTAAGCTTTCTGTATTCCTCTTCTTATCCTTCCCGTGATTTATACGGTGAAATATGATAAGTTAAGCTGTTTCCATCAAATCTTCAGTAATGTTAGACATACTTTGAGCAATTCCAAACATGCATTATGTTAAAAACACAGCAAAACAAGCCGTTTCTGTAGATTTAGATTGAGCAACAATAAAAACAGCTGTTTCAAATCATTAAATTAAACCGTAACAAAACACTAGCGCACGTAGTGAATAAATGGAGAACTAATTGAGAGCGAGGGAAAGTAAATTTAGAGCGAGGGAAAATCAGCTGATCGATTTTCCCTCGCCCTAAATTAGAGCTTGGGAAACAGCTACTTTCATTGATGTCAGCTGTTATCGAAAATAGTTACTTTCGTAACGGAGTGATGAAAATTTAATTTTTCACTTTGATGGATTTCCCACACTGTTAAATTTGTTAGTTTAGTAGCCTATCATCTGTTAGGCCTAAACGAGTTTAGTAAATATAATATTTATTTTACGACCATACATTAAATACTTCAATATAAGTGTACACATCCATTGAAAAAATAAAAATAAATAATAAACTTATACGAAAACATATGCGTTAATGTATATAGGATCGAGCAAGAGGACATAACGATTCTTTTTGTCAAGCTTGGCTTACTATAATAGAATACGAATCACTTTATGGGAAAATCCCTAATTGCCTGCCAAGAATGGATATTTTAAATACATTTTAATATCGTACTTGTGAATGGAATATAAACAAATTGGCGTAAAAAGAACGGACCATTTTATACTTCTCAATTTATAATAGTTTGCATGCGGAAAAAGATTAATTATAAAAATTCGGTCCGGTATAAACGAATAAAACGTTATAGTCTACAGTTCTAAGCTAAATATTCCAATCCCGTATACGTATTGTTAAATATACGTATATTAAATAAACTTATAAAACCGTACAATAATATGTAACATTAATAACTATTAAAAGGATACAATAGCAACCAGCCGACTTTAGCGAGGAGGCTGTACCACTTGGGAACATATTCCATTTCCTCCTTAATGGATAATAACGTGCTTTACCTTACATCGAGTAATGTGTTCAACTCAAATATTTTGGCCCTTATATTGTTTTATTTTACAATTTATTTTTCAATAATAAAATTTCTATTTCTACAATTATGTATTCTATCTTAGTGGATTCCCTTATAGGGAGGGCGCTATTACTCGTGGTGGCACGGTGAGACCTAGACCCGGGACCATATACTTATTTACTTTAGCAAAAACTTTTGTATATATAGTTCTTTAAAATCAAACCAGGAAATAAATTGCAAAGTTTTAATATTCTAACAACATCAGCATTAAGATATTATAGTAGTTGTTTATCATAAACCAACAGTTTTATTTAAAGTTTTCGAAGTTTTCCGAAAATTTTACGTAATTCTCAACATCGAAATTACAAGATATTTTAACAATGTTTCTATTCGTACAATGTTGTATCAGTTAAATTAGCATCTTCCCATGACCCATATAAAACGAAAACCACACACTTTAGGTAGGCATCAAGTGTTACATCTGATTCTCTGTTAGTAATCATATCCATGAACAGGACAGAGACTAAACATTTCGTGTTCCTGACTTAGTTGAAATCACTTTGATTTCCCTTTTAGACGAAGCCAATTCACATTTTAAGTAACATTATAACTTATATAGTTATATAACTTGTATAGTTTTGGGGCTATTGAAGCAGTTAAAAATTGTAAAACTTTAGTTTGATCTGTTTGACAATCTAGTCACATAAACTGAATTAACTGGTCTTATAATTATTTTAATTGACAGTGTTAATATTTAAACAAATTTAGTTTGGTAATCATACGTGAGAAAATATATGAGGATTTGAAGAATAAGAGGTGCAGAATAAGATGCGACCAAATGAGATAAGCAAAACACAATCTTCTCAAACAAGCTTATACCTTTGGGTAAAACCATACTTAAAAAAATCCACTGAGAACATGTAAAAACATTTTTTGACGAATACAATAAAGATAATCTTTAATCAAATTCCTGCTTAGCAATTTAAAAATTCCCTGCCTTAATTTAATTATAGTTAACATGGTTTGGTAAACAATGTCTCTGGAATTGTTATAGACAAGCTCGCATGCTTTGCTTACGTAAAACCTCTTCCCCTCTCAGTAATTAAACATTCCTAAATTTAAGAAATGAATGGAAGTTGTAGCCACGAAACGACACGTAGCAATACATGTTGCTGCGATCTGCTAAATGTATAGAGTAAGATTTAAATAGCATATATATAATTTAATAGATTTTAACGTTTGCTTTTAATACTAGTATCCATGATGAGCAAGATCAAATATAGAACAGCAAGGGGTTTCAAACTGATATAAAAAATATATAAGGACAATATACAAAAGGAAAACACAAATCCGCTCAATGTTCGTGGGCTTCACATATTACCGCATGTTCTTTCTGTGATCATGTAACAATCCGCTTATATAACAGGCATACAGAACATTTGTAAACCCTAAATTAATCCTACCTTCTATGTGTATACAAACGTTACAACGATTAGAGGTGAAATATTTCTATCGTATAACCTCACACTATCTGGTTGAACTTCATAAAATATGTAATTATCAATGAGACATTTCACGATACAGTTAGAAATAAAATTATTTAAATAAATTATATAAACATGTCTTCGTAAAACATAAGTTTTATTTACCATTATTGAACGTTTTATGGTTATTTTTCGGTCTATACGTCTTATCTAAAATGATACTGACTTTATCTTAAATAAATGAACTTGTTTTACAATTAGTTGATCCTTACTACTACTGACCTGTTGTTTAAAGTGTTAATAGTAATAATCCATTCATTAAAATACACTTTATCCGTACTATCAGATATGTCATTAATCGTTCTTGCTGTAATCATGTAAAAACCAAGGGTATTTCCGTATATTAGTTTACTTTATAGTTGTCATTAGTTGCCATTAGCTGTATGGGCTATTAATTAACAGCTGTGTCTAAGGAATATGTCGGCCTTAGTCACTAACAAGACTACAAGTTCGCACCACTCATCCTACACTCATCTCCATTCATACTTGGCTTAAAATACCTACTTTGTATGGTCGCCATTTCATTAAAAAGTATTAAAGTATTAAGTATCGCATTGAGTGTTACAAAACACAAATACTATTAAAGCTAATGTGTTACTGATTTTTTGGTTACAATGAAAAGGCATACTCTTGAATTAACTCAAGTTAGTCGTTATGTCTTAGCTGCTAGGTCATAATTGACACATTTCTTAAAACAAATTTTCATAAAACCTATTATAATTTTGCGGGAAAATGGGTTGTTGGAAAAGCTACGACAAATTCATTTGTAAATTGTTAATAATAAATGCTTAGCTATCCCAGTGCAGTGACTAACATTTCTTGAAACAACTTGTCATAAAACCAATTATAATTTTGCGGGAAAATAGATTGTTGGAAAAGCTATGACAAATACATTTGTAAATTGTTAATAATAAATGCTTAGCTATCCCAGTGCAGTGACTGAGTAGAAACTGACTGAACCTGATTCCGGTTGGAGGACTATAGGATAGTAATCCAATTTAGACTAAACCTCACTAAATGCATCACTGATTATAAATTATTTTATTCAATTTAGTTAATATAGGTAGATCCAATTAATAATTATGTGGACAAGAAAATTGTTAAGTAAAATTACATTCAGGGTTGACAAATTATTATTATTTTTGAAAAAATCTTCAAAAAAGGTATTTTTATTGATTTAGATGTACGTTTGGATACAAATATAAGATAAAATACCAGAAATCGCACATAATAAATCTATTGAAGGATAAAAATTCAATTTGTGTACACATAAATTTATAATGAAGGATTAGATTGTAAATTGTCATCTTGGAAGGAGATTGAAGATATTGTGTGAAGTCAAACACATCAAAACAATTTCATGTAAACTATAGTTGGTTAGTTTGGGAGAAACCAAGCAATGAATGTATTTCTTCTCACATGAACAAAATAGTTGTCACAGTGTTTAGGTGATTCTTGAGTAGTAAACCAATTTCTTATAACTACTATGTATAAATTAAATTCTTTAAGACAGTAACTAACATTCCGATGCGTATTTTAAGCTGGTCAGTGTAGAATAAAGTAAGGTGAGTATTATATTATAATACAATTTTCTAAATCTTGAACACGTATGCAAATACATGCTTGGTTACATTAGCCACGAGGTTCATCAGGACAGAGATGAGGGATACAGGAGCCAGTGTTTTCTCAGGCTTAGTCGGATTTCCAAAACACGACCCTTACTCTCACACAAAAACATGTTTACTGCTTGAACAATTAAATATCCAGCAAGAATTATGAAAGATCTTTAAAGCCATCAAAGTACTTTGTCCATAAAAAGCTGTATTCTTTGAATTCAATTGATAATATACGATATACATTGTTTTTTTTAAAGCTTTTGAAAAATAATTTATTCAACCTAAATTTATAACTATGAATAATATAGGTCTACTAGTGTGTTTCGTAAAACCTAAACGTTATTATGTATGTTTATGTTAAGTGAATGACGTAAATTTATCAATAATTAACCGCCTTGTCCCTAAAATAAACTCAAAATTACACTTTCGGACCTTAAAAATATGTTTAGAAAACATCTGTCAATATTATAGTATAAAACCTTTTGGAAAATCACTCCAAACTCGATGTCGTGATTTGATCCTAAAACTAAATGAAACAATACACCAAGAGGAAACTATTTGTGACAAAATGTCTGTTTAGTTTGTATAAAAATGCTATACGGAATAAAGCTTGTACTATGTGAATTAGTCTATTGAAATTATTATAGGAGCAGAACCCGTTTCAATCAAGTAATATTTGAGCACGATTTATGTAATCAAATACAAAAATTAGCTTTATCGTAAAAAGTCACTAAACATGCATAAGAAATCAAGTAAAGTAAACTGAATTGCGACTTATTTAAACTCGGTAAAATAAACCAAGTAAATAGACATTCATCATCACCATCTCTGCCTCTTTGATTTAAAATTAAGAGCAAGCAATGGGAAAATGTTTCAGTTATACAATGAAAATAGCCCCGCCACAGCAAACCTGCAGACTAAGCGAATTTCCATTTGACTGATTGGATTTACACTGAAATGTCTACATAAAAACATGCCATTTATTCCCTATTTAAATAGAATTAGTTTAACAAGTACTTAGGTTTGCTGCATCAGAGAGGGTAAAACTGTTTTTTTTTTTTGTAAAATGTTAATAGTTAGTAAGAAATAAAAACATTTTCCAAATTTGATCAAAATATTTTCATAAACAAGCAAACTACAACAGTTTACTTATTCTCCATAAGAATAACATGGGAATTTTAAATTTACAATTCTTTGGAGTTTTCTCCGTAACCATTAGGCGCATAATAACGCTTCAATATACTTAATTCTTTGTTTTTTTAAACTCTAAAAATGGTTTGGAAAGAAACCGCTAAATTTTATGTTTTTTGGGTCAAAAATGGGAAAACCCTATTTTTACCCCATAAAACCCCCCGTAAACCCCCGTTCCCATGGTCCGATCATGCTGGATCGCGAACTCGTTCGAATAAACGTAGGTTTACACGTTTGTACCAAATTTCATCAAAATCGGATCATTTTTGCTCGAGTTATCGTGCTAACAGACACACATATATATGAATTTGAACGGATGGTGTTTTTGGCCTTTAAGGACCTCAAAACGAAAAAAAAATCGGTCCCGCGTCCAGGTCTTACCATGAGTACAACGGTAATAGCTTATTCCCTATATGGGAAATTCGCTAAAAAACTAATAAACTTAGTTGTTTTGAGGTTGCCAAGGGTTACCGCTTTGAGACGTTGAAGGGAAAAATTACATTGAAATCTATAAGCTAATAAATGTATTAAACATCAAAAAGAGCGACTGATTTTAATCTCCATCACTTTGTGGACAAGCAAAAGGAAAAAGTTTGAGTAATACAATGAAAAAAGCTAATCTCCTTAGTGTTCATGAGGACTCTGAGGATTACTGCAAGTCCTTCTCTGATCCTGCGAGATCCTCTTACATGACAGTTGCTTCATCTATCATTCATGAGACCATTACACTTTGACAAAAGTACCACTCGAAAACATATACAAAATGTATCGGACTTTTACAAGATATACTTATAACTTGCGTTTGACAGTTTACAAGGATCAATATTTTTTTATAAATATAATGATATTTTATTTCCTTATCACATGTAGGGTTGGAGTACAACATTTTACAGTGACACAGATGTTAGGTCTATATTCTACCCATGAGGAGAGTCGCGATAACTAGTCATTTGGATTTGTTTATTATTTTAATTTATATAAACACAATTAGTATTATTATTACATTTAGTGTTCATTTTATAAATCTGTCCATAACTAAAATGATAATGTCAATTAGGCTTTTGTACTATGTAATTTAATTTTTGGCAAATTTAATTAGTTCAAATGGATGTTCTACACAACAATAAACATTTACTACTTATCGTAAGTGTTTATCGTTATGTATAAAATCTAAGAAAAGTACCTTTAAGTAAACAAGGAAAAGTTTTAAATTTTATTTAAAACTCTTTACAAATATTTTGTTAATTTCACACACAGGAAATTGCCAAAAACGTAGATACATAGATACAACGATTTCCACTTAAAATTAAACTAACAATGTATGAATATAATTTGTTGTAAATATTTTAGATACTGTGTTTCAGTTTTATGTAAATTTCTTGTCAGAAATGTTTTCTCGTTTTAACTGAGCAATAAATAATCTATCTTGGCAAACAGCAGTAACGGATTTTGTCCCTTTTCTGCAACATCGTGCTCAAGGGATTTTGTCTTTTTTTAGACGTTCTTCATTCTGAAAAATAATAACTTGCGCTCTCATATATTTTCAGGATTGATATGAAACTTAATTATTATTTTTTAGCTAGGCTTAATATACTCATGAGAATTATTTGTTAAATATTTAAAGTAAAGCACAAGAAAAACCTATAAAAGGAATAAGACATTACATGTATTATGATTTATGTAATATATGTAATCAATAGATGCATGTTATTACATGGGCACATGTTGCTTGGAAGCGACATGATCGGATTGTATAGAGCGGAATTATGACATGAATATTGAATACATATAAGGGACATAATACATTTTACATTCATGTACAATGCTTGTACTAACAGTTTTCTTTGTTGTTATTCCTTCAAAACGTATTTTGATCAAAAGCCACATTGCTTAAGTATAAACTAATTGTATGTTTATAAAAAACCATACATTTTAAAAATTTACATATTTAGGATTTATTAAGTCTCACTTAATATTGACCACACCCAATAAACATGCTATTTCATACTAAATTGAACAATTTGCTTATAAATAAATTTTTTTTCGTTTTAATAAAAAACGAAACAATTTAATTAAAATTTTTCGTCAGATTCCAAAACGTAAAATTTCGTACATTTTTGACATATCAGTAATGTATCCAATGCAATTTGTGTGCGTTTCCATCAAGATTATAAAGCTAGAAAACCACCATGAAATAGCCACGTAGCCAGCTTTACAGTAGTCAAAACAAAAAGCAAAAATCTTCAATATAATTAGCATTAATTACAAAAAGGGAGGTAAACAAACACAACTGACACGTCTGCACAATATGGCGACTCTAGCAAGACTAAGGTCACGTATCCATCGGGCAATCAGATTTCTGATTCCAAAACATTGTGATAATGTTGTTTAAAACCAATCATAATGGATTTCCTCAATAATCCCTTAAGTAACTTAAGCTTACTACCACAAAAATGAACCTACAAACAAGGGGTAACATACCCCAACCCATTTCTCATCACACGATTAAGTTTTTTTTTTTAATTTTGCTTTCATTAGAAGGTAGTCAATGTTTATTGAAACGTTTTGCTTAGCCATTATTTGTTAATGGTCTAATGGTTGCAATTCGGTGTTCCAACAAATTGTGAAACAAAGTCATAAATGTCATGGGTTGCATTTCTGTGACCTACAAAATCGGCTCCTGTGACCAGTCTCATGAATTAAGTAAAGAAGAAAATGGTTAAACGTGGCCACCTACCTTAAAATATAATTTACATCGTTGTTTTGAAAAAAAGTATTCATATATAGAATATAATATCACCTAACGACCATTCTTATTCATTGCCAGTCATGAGGGCTTGTGGTAACATTCCGTACGATCATCAATCATGACAATGCTTCACCTGCTACCAGACCTGCCAATCTCTTTCTTATACCACAGTGACATGCGTTGCATACAATACATAAATTATTGTGTTTATAAGAAAAAAGTTATTATTTAAATTATAATTTTGTATACATTCAAAACTTTGTTGGATGGATTAGATTAAATTAATTATATAGGGTACATTTTATTTCAATGCTTTATAAAGTTATCTATATTGGTTTTTTACGAATGATTACTGTCAAATATTTAGCTTAGGTTAATAGAACATTTCATTTCAGGAACTTTATTTTTACCAATATTGTCAAAACACAAAGCACAAGAACAACAAAAAAAATTGGCGCAACCGATTTTTTTACTTATTTTGGCGTATAGAATTTTAATAAAACTGAGGAAAACTCAACATTTCGATGAAAAAATATACTTACTCACATATAAATCATTTGATAAAATATACTAATTACTGGAGATAATAAATTTTACTACAAGTACAGGTTGTTTTTTTAAAGGCCACCCAAATAATTACACCTACCTTGAGACACTTTTTTGCAGCAAAACCAGCTCATGGTGGGATCCCTGGTTTCTTTACTTCACTCCCGATCAGCTAATATTATGCATCGTTCCAGTTATCTATGAGGTTTAGTGTAGAATATTAGGGTAATTTATTTCAAATAAGGCGTGGTATGTTTTTTTGCATGCTCAATTAGAGCTTGTAAAAACGCCTAGTTGAGACTATTAACTGTAGGACTATTTTGCTACATTAGCATCGCAATACACTTTATTTGAATAATGATGTAATAGTAGTTTATGCAACGATTGCGTTAAGTTAGTCTTTACGCCACGACTTGGCGAGTGCCTTAAAAACTTCTACGAGTGTCGTAAAGACTATTAACGCGAGTTGCGTATACTACTTTACCTACGACCGTTTTTTAATTACTAAAAATCTGGTTTTTTATTACTAACAATCTGTTTTTTTTTTATTACTGACAATCACTACTCATTACTTCCTAGAGAGGTTATGTTTTCGTTTATTGTCATTGTCACTGAAAGTGATGCAACGACTTATTGTATATTCAGCTGATTTCATGTAATTACGTGTTTGTAAAACTTTGTTAAATAATACGTTACTTTTTTCAGGGATAGGTTCTGCTAGCAGCATTCTTACCATAAATACTGTATCAGGTACAATTAGGGAAATATTGCATATATTTTTGGACAACTGAATAATATAGTGAAACAGTTAATTTACATTTAGACCTCAGCATCGAATATGTGGTCCACAACGAGTTGGGTAAAAAAGTGGTAAGAGGTAAACCAGAAGAACATTTTCATTTATCAATTTAACCTTATTTTTTTCATCCATTTAATAAATTGCTGGTATGTAATTGCATATGGTACCTTTGTTTTGATTTTGGTGGCAAAAGATTAGCACAAACACATTGTGCTCTCATTTCTATCTCAACAACATCATTTTCACTAACTGATATTTTAAAATCAACCTTCATTTAACTTCCACCAACTTAGGTTAAGAATACGCGAGTATCAACAGGAACAAGCCGAATCAACAATTAAAATTGTCAACTGATCAGCTGATTAGTTGCCCCCTCTCTGTGGCATTCCTTATTTGATTTGGCCAGTTTCCCTAAGGCCAATGATAGTTCTCCTAAAAGTAATTTGATATAACTTGGGCTGCAAAGTTTACAAATGTCAAAAATAAGCTAAAAAAATGGTTCGAAAGGTTTGCCTTGTCAGTGGAAGTCTCTATCTTAAGTTGTTTATGTTGCCATATGCTAAGATACTATATAATCATACAATTTAAAAAATATATAATCATACATTTTAATCTGTTTTACAATATGAATATATATTGTATGAATATACATTGAAGGTCGTGGACAGCAGACCGTTATAGGACTCAAATCCTGAGGGCAAAGTATTTTTTAAGTCATTTGTTTTGGAATTACACTTTAGTAAATACCAATGTGTTAAAAAAAAGTAGTGGTATATCCAGTTACCATGGTCGTTTTTCAAAAATGTATATTGATCCTACCAAAATGACTACCAAAATTATTCAAATAAATAAACTCTCATTTGACTGGTTTTATATATGGAATATGCAATGGTCTTGATAGTAGTGGTTAATTGTATTCATTAATATGAACTACATTTAACCACTAAATGCAAAATTGTTTAAGTACTACATTAGACACAAGAGGCTGCAGCAAAGCTATTTTCTACGGGAAATAAAATTTACTCAACACAGTTAAATTTGAGTGAGGATGCAGTTAAGATTAATTAAAAGCAATCACACTTAGTTGATTGAAAAAAGTAATTTTCTTCCCATATTTGTGAAATATATATTTTATATTATAATCATCTCGCAGCATTCAAAATATTATCAGATACCATTAATTAAATATATAAACCTTAGTCCAGAAGTAAAAAAGGATTTCAGTTATTTTACTCTAACACTCAACCATTTTACTCTAACCCTTAATTCTTGTATTGAAAATACAACATTAATTTAGAAACCGACGCAAATATTGGACATGTTTGAGAACCTTTTAACCTAGAAATGAAAATACAATCATGACAAGTTTACCATGTCCAAACACAATAGCGTTGTTGACAATCACTGTTGCTGACACAACATGTGTATCTAATGTCTGTGTCATTGCGATACGTTCTCGTAATACATTTTCTGAATCAGATGGATCACCATGGAAACAGTATGTTTCGAATTAAGTACTTGTTTTCTTCAAAATTCACATTGACAACTCTACATTGTGTTTGAAAGCAGTATAAGAAAGAAGCACGATGTACATAACGGTTTAGAATTTCCTGATTTATAGTATATTTTAGAAAAAGAGGGAAAATTTTAAAAGTGTACGGTTTGGTGATGTTAGAACATCATTCGAAGTGGAAATAAAATTTACCTACAGTAGAAACATATACTATATACACAAATATATAAAACATATTTATACACTCGGCATGGATCCATGCTTTTCTGTATTGATGTAGTGAAAAATTAATAAAATTATAACTTTGTTCAAACTAATATTGTAGAACCGTTACCCACTCCCCAGTTATCACGGGGATATATTCGATTTCCTTCCTCTTAGTTGTTTCCGTAGTGTGATTTATTGTACAGGCTAAATACCTAATAGTCGTAATATTATATAGAATAACAATGTGTTGCTAATTTAGAAGCTAATTTGTTAATATGTCTATTGATTTACGAGAAAACAGTATTTTCAATGCTCAACCATTACCTCTTTGTCTAATTTCAAAATATTCTAGACAATTTAATCGAATGTATGATTTTAACCAAATTCAAGCAATGGATTACATTACTAAATGTACTGAATAATGATTTTCTATCCAATTGAAAAGTAAGAGAGCGAATCTGCTTGAATCGAACTATCCGTCCGTTAAATATGCTGATAGAAAATTAATTTCCAACTATTAAAAGCTATTGTCTCAATAAAAAAAAACTCGAATGTTTTACAAATTGATATATTGGACAATCTGTTTTTATATCACGATATCCTACAAATATTCCATACTACGGCTTCGAATCAAATACAAATGTAGCTGTAAATAAGAGGATCACGGAGTGAATGTTTTAAGGAAGAGAGGTTTTCAACCATAAGTAATTATATCTAGTAAGTATCTTATAAAATAGTAGCACTACTTGATCAGATTAAATGGGCATCTCTATTATTTTATGGACAGAAGTAACAATTAATCTGTTCTAATGTAGCATATTTAAACCCCTTGGTTAAGGTGAGTCATTTTCTTTACCTCCAGAGTGTACAAACTAGTTGATCAACTTATATTTTGTTTCCTTGCGCTATTTCTTATGCTGCAAATCATCGGGCTGTCATGTTATAGAAAAATGTTTAATAAAAGATTGTGATTACGCAATGTCAGGTAAGTTTGGTAGTCAAATTATGAGGTAACAGGAACATTTATTCCTATAATAACGTAGAAACCCCAAAAAGCTCATACATATATATAAAATGTATTTATACATAGTCAATACATTCATGTATATATGTTTAAATAACACATATTGAGTTAATTTCTTGAGTTACTGTATTTTATTAGTTTAAATGAACATTACATTGTATTAACCAATGTTGATAAATACGTGGTTTTACTATTAAACTATTAAATATTCACGGTATAGGATTTTAAAATTCGGATTTCACCCGCTATTTTGAGCATTATATAACTAACATTTCAAAATAAAGAATTTTGAAATGCAGTGAATTAACGATATTCCATCCATTTTCCATAAATCGTTTATATTAGGTTACTGTTTAACACAGAACATTGAGCGTGTAAGTTTAACACAGGTTTTGTGTTACAAAAGTCCTCGACAGTACAGTGTGCTTTGTTCCTGGATGTAGAGAACTGCTTTTAAACCTCTTTCAAAGGAGTTTAAACCCACGTGACAATCTATCGTCATATTGCACGGAGTGGAAAGGAATTGATTTCTTTCTATTTCATTGGAAAGAACGAAATGTATTTTAAGACATCGGGTTGCAAAGTTGTAACAATTTAACATTTAAAACTACACGTGGAAACCAAAATAATTGTATATTTCATTATATAATTTGTTTTATCCTTATATTTTCGTAATGGACTACATTGTACGTTTATACAAATATTTTCTTACTGTACCGTCGCAAACATTTCCATAATTTTTTATGTTTGTTTTGAAACATAAAATATAAATCCGAATTACCGGGGAAGGTGCACAGAATTGTAGCTATGGAGCTCAGATACAATGGGTATGCAAACGAAACATATATTTATTAACACCCCGTGGAATGAAAAATCATAATATGTGAAATAGACTGAAAACATTTCCATCAAATTATGAAAAGCACCCAACTAAGTACCTATTAATCACTTTTGACTAGTTTTATTAAGGGTAAAACAGAACATTACCAAATAGTAAACAGCTATAACCTTCTGTCGTCTCGTAGTAATATGTTCATAGCAGCCTTAACATCATTACGTTAATATATTTCTGTTCTATGTCCATCAAACTGTTGCGTAGATTGCAATTCAACCTATATTCATCTACATAAATAGTATATTGTGGAAACCGTATACCTAAGTTTAGTTAAAACTAACCGCAACGGAAAAGCAAGGCCAGAGTTAGTCTAATTTTTACTTGTATTTAAGTTTTTTTTTTAGTTTTCTCATTTTCTAGAACTCACACTTGTTTGTTTAAGGGGCAGGATACATTTTACCGACACATGGGTTTTTGTGACACGGGCTACGTTTATCAGCTGACCATCGGTTAATGAAACGCATTAATTGATGAAAAACGTTATCGTTTGTTTCAACATGTCATATAAATCGATTGTTGTTGTTATGGCTATATAGTCAATGGTACAAACTAGTAAGGGACTTTATTGGTTCATTCAAGTGACCCAATGTTCGCAGTGAATAACTTTGTAGTTAATGAGACTGGAGAGTAGACAATCAAACGCATTTGATTCTCATTAAAGCTGTCTACACATCACATCAGTCTTGTATCACCTACTACATCAGCGAGTGTGTGTTTTGTTGTTCCATTGCATTGTTTGAAAGTGTCCTCAAATATGGTTTACTGGTCCACAGGGTGAACATGTTTCACTGTATTCAATTGGAACAGTAGCCTGTTCTGCAACATCTTAATTAATTAACAAAAAATACCAAGCATCGTTTATCAATGGTTTGGTGTGAACTAGTTCATCTAAACTTTACTGACACACTTGAAAAATCCGATTAAAAATTTTGAGTTTTAGTAAAAATCAAATCATTAGTAATTAGAAGGATTTTCATCTGACTATGTGATGTGTTGATTCTATAAAAAATTAAAATGAAATTAATTAAAAATATTGGGTTGGTTTGGATAATTATTTATCCATACGTGTACGGGGTACTGAAAAAGTACAAAAAGAAAAATGCACTTTATGAAGAAATTTCACGCAAAGGGATTTATACAACTTTAATGTGGAGACTTTATCATTTGGGAACATATTCCATTTCCTCTTTAATGGAAAGTACCGTGCTTTATGTCATATTCATGAGCTATTGTATTCTGCTAAAATATTTTGACATTTATCAGTATTATCATTTAATGTTGGAATCTAATTTATAAGTAATTGAAATACTAATAATATAAGTGTCCCTTTATTTTTATAAACCTAATAATTGTTTTACAATCGTTACACAGACCAAAATGTATATAGTATTTCAATTCCACAGATTATTGCTTAGCTCTTTGCGTTTAAATTACAGGACTAGACATTTTTTAGTACCTATTACTAGCTTTTTGCAGTAGAATAGATATGTTTTCAAACAATATATGACACAAATAAAACTAAAAACATAGACGTTGATGTATGTAAGCATGAAGTTTTATGTCTGATTCTCTGCGAGTAGGCCTAATCCTATCCACGAAGAGGGATACTACTCTTCAAGTGATCCTTACTTAGTAAAAATGACTTCAATTTCCTTTAAATCGCACAACTAAGCTGCTATTTGCACAAACTACAAGCTCCAGAAATGTAGCTACTTAACCAAAGATTTAACTCGCCAACTGGTGCCCGATGGTTTAGTTTCCCATTCAACCTAGTGCACTACCTACTCGTCTTCTTCCTAGGTGCTGAAAGATAAAATTAGAATGAAATAGAAAATAGAATTTCATAAAAAATAATATAAAATAGAATTTAGATACGATAGCATACTACCTATCATGTATGAATGCAAGTAATAAGTCACTAAAAACTTTTACACACACTAGGCTGCAAGTTTGTAAGGATATATTGCGTATAAAGTATAGGCCTATACTATATAGTACTATATAGTATACTAACATTATTACTTGATTCTACTTGGGTGTTCTGCATATTTAACTATATTTACAGTGAGTATACAAGAGTGGCAGGCCTCTTTATTTTATAAAATAAATGTTCTGATTTATATTTATATATGTTTTAATTAGGCTGTGCTTTTTTAAAAACTTGAACATTATACTACCGTTTTGGAATATGCTGATGCTACTTGGCACGTCAATTTAGTGATAAGATAATCAGTAAAATATATCAGTTTTCTGTTGATTTATTATAAATGCAGCACCCTATAAGCATGGTAAATCGATAATTGTAAGTTATTCTCCATGGGTACCCTAGTAGCACAAATATGTATTTTATAAATATTTTATATATTTAAAGTTGTATTTGATAGAACCTCGAATAAAATATATAAATAATATATCTTTAATAACAGTTTGATATATTCAAATATATATTTTAAATATTACCAAAAAGCAATGCAAAATATAAATTAAATATAAGTTTTGAATATATAAAATAGATTTATAATATATATTGATCAAATAAGTATAGAACCTATAATATACATATTTTATATGTTTATTTATCCTATTAAATATTTAAAAAAAATTATGTGTTGAGAATATTTTAAATATTTTTGAAACTATATTATATATTTAAAGTATTTATAAATATATTTTGAAACACGTCATTTATTTTTATTAATAAAATAATAATATATTTGTAGAATATAGGCTATAGTCTATAATCTTTTATAATTAGCAAATAAATAATTTGCATCTGTTTGTTTTTTATAGTGTCTATCAATTTATACAAGCATTTTTTATATGATAATTGCTATTGTGAAAGCGTTAAAGTTAAGTTAATAATAATACGTACTCTTAATGGTGTCACTCCATCATGCACGTAAAGAAAAAATTACGCATATGGTTAAGAGGCATACATGTTCGGTAGCTACATTTGGGTTAAACGAAAAAATGTGTTGATGGGTTTTATTTTTTAAATTGCAATATGTGACAATGAATGTGATCATAGAAATCTCTAATGATTGGCTAGGAAAGGGTGCTAGCGACTGATGGCCGTTTAAGAAACGAATTACGGAAAAACAGATTAACAGAATCATCTTACAGTATACGGTAGTATAAAAAAATTTTCAAGTATTGCAACCATTGCAACTGACGCCGCTCTTTCACCATTTGAAAACAAATTCTAGCAACAGTCACAAGTAGCTCAGAGGTAAGGTAAGAGGTTCATAAGTCGAAGGACCCAGGTTCGAGACCCACCCAGGCTAAGTAAATTTTATCCAGTAATTTTTTCAAAATTTGTTTTTATGAACTATTTAATCAATTTACTCAACTGATAATTGTGTTTTCCTACATTTACCTAACAATGTTCATGTTCTCTCACTGATTTGAGAAAGCAAAGTGGCCAATTCGCTCATCAGTGAGACAATGTTAACATTCTCTCACTCTAATTACTTTGTCTCACTCCAGATTTGCAACGTGAAGGCACGAAAAAGTGAGCGCGTAACATGCAGGCAACGTAGTATGCGCGTGAAATACGTTGGCAGCACTGGCTGTAAATCAGCTGGTCAGCTGTTGTACTGTTGTATTTGTCACTTCACATTAAATGTTATATTAAAAGTTCACTTCTGTGTAAAAATAGGTTATGTTTCTTCACCAGGTAACTGTAGGAAAAGTATAATGTGCAACTCGAGTTCAAAGTACATTTTGAATTCCATTTTGAATTTCTCTCGAGTGAGTCAATTGCTCACTTTTCTCACTAGTTGCACAAATAACTATTTTCATACTAAATCTTCATTATTTTATGTTCTTGTGTTTAGGCCTCATGGGATGTTTGAAAGAGATATTAAATACATTTTTTATTTAAATATTATTCACTAAAATATATTATTGGAACATATTTTTTTAATATTAAATAGATTCAAAAACATATTTTATATATATATAATATATTTTAAATATTATATAAAATTGACATTAATACACACTTGAGATGTATAAAATAGATTTTAAATATATTTATTCATATGTATTTAATATATATTTGTGCTACTAGGGTACATGACTTTACCGTTATATGGGTGGATTATTACGACTATCTATGGATTACGTAAAATTTTATTAAATAGCATAGGCTGCATAAGTAAGAATCAATAATGGGAACTATAAAGTAAGTAATTTCTTTTGTTCAAATCGTCTTTGATGAAGTTATGTAAAAGTAACTGTAGAAAATGTATGTTTGTATGGAATCCAAGTACTGAACTTAGTATCTAAAGCTTACTTTTAGTAGTCAAAATAACTAGATTATTCTAACAGTAATACGGCTCATATAATAAAGCAATCCAAGAAATCAACCTCCCGTGGTGAGACGGAGTCTGGAACGGTTTAAGGAACGTAATGACGTTGTTAACCGTCCGTGATCCCCATCAGAGGCAATCGCTTCAATCTCAACCCTCTTTGATAACAATTGTAATACAGCGTTCTATTTAGTTTATCGAAGACTCCATAGCAATATAACACAATGTACCTGATTTCTTTGACAAAATACTACCCATGATCTCCATCAAAGGCAATTGCTTCAATCTCAACCCTATTTGATACCAATTGTAATATATAGTTCTATTTGGTTTACCCAAGACCTCCTTAGCAATATAATAAAATGTACCTAATTTCCTTGACAAAATACTACCCGTGATCCCCATCAAAGGCAATTGCTTCAATCTCAACCCTCTTTGATACCAATTGTAATATAGCGTTCTATTTAGTTTATCGAAGACTCCATAGCAATATAACACAATGTACCTGATTTCTTTGACAAAATACTACCCATGATCTCCATCAAAGGCAATTGCTTCAATCTCAACCCTATTTGATACCAATTGTAATATATAGTTCTATTTGGTTTACCCAAGACCTCCTTAGCAATCTAATACAATGTACCTAATTTCCTTGACAAAATACTACCCGTGATCCCCATCAAAGGCAATTGCTTCAATCTCAACCCTCTTTGATACCAATTGTAATATAGCGTTCTATTTAGTTTATCGAAGACTCCATAGCAATGTAACACAATGTACCTCATTTCCTTGACAAAATACTACCCGTGATCCCCATCAAAGGCAATTGCTTCAATCTCAACCCTCTTTGATTCCAATTGTAATATAGCCTATTTAGTTTATCGAAGACTCCATAGCAATGTAACACAATGTACCTCATTTCCTTGACAAAATACTACCCATGATCTCCATCAAAGGCAATTGCTTCAATCTCAATCCTCTTTGATACCAATTGTAATATAGCGTTCTATTTGGTTTACCCAAGACCTACTTAGCAATCTAACACAATGTACCTTATTTCCTTGACAAAATACTACCCATGATCTACATCAAAGGCAATTGCTTCAATCTCAATCCTCTTTGACACCAATTGTAATATATAGTTCTATTTGGTTTACCCAAGACCTCCTTAGCAATCTAATACAATGTACCTTTTTTCCTTGACAAAATACTTCCCGTGATCCCCATCAGAGGCAATTGCTTCAATCTCCCCTTCTTTGATACCAATTGCAATATATAGTTCTATTTGGTTTACCCAAGACCTACTTAGCAATCTAATACAATGTACCTCATTTCCTTGACAAAATACTACCAATGATCTCCATCAAAAGGAAATTGCTTCTATCTAAACCTTATTTGATGCCAATTCTAATATATAGTTCTATTTGGTTTACCCAAGACCTCCTTAGCAATCTAATACAATGTACCTCATTTCCTTGACAAAATACTACCCATGATCAACATCAAAGGCAATTGCTTCAATCTCCTCTTTCTCTGATTCCAATTGTATGGTGTTCAATTTAGATCACCCAAGGTTATATAGCAATCTAACAGAATGAAAATAATTACTTCTATATTAAATGTGATCGAGTAATAAAAAAAAAAAAAAAAAGCGAAAACTCAACAATATATGATTAGATGAGTTAGATCAATAACAGGTGAACAATTTAAAGAAGTTTAACTTATATTTATTAATTCTGGTGTTTATCTACGTCAAAACAATTTTTGAGGTTTTTTCGGTGAATTCTTTAAACCCTGATCGTCGTAAACCTTTTCACTTTAAAAGTGAATATTTTGTCTCGAATTGTGCGAATAGCTTCGGAATAAAACGCGAAGTTTAGTTACGTTTTTATTTCTTCACGCATTGAATACTGAACCAACTAATAACAAAGTGCTAAGGTGTTATTAGGTTGAATTTCTAATTATATCCGAATATAATCATTAACATTCTACATTTATTTCACGTAACAAATAAAAATCATTACCTTTCTGAGGCACAAAATGGACGACCCAGGAAGAGTTTATTTCCTTCACCTCTACATCGGCAAGCTCCTTCAATCTCGTCATGTTAACGTCAGTTTGGTAGCATTGCTCTCGTATCATTATAATAACTGTCACTTCCGTATCCGGTTTCACTCGACCGGAACAAAAACACACCAGAAGAACCAGGCCGGATATCACACTGGCCATGGAGCACGCCGATATTACGCTTCCAATTTCTTTCGTTTCATTGCGTTCTTCCGGCGCCAAGATGGCGGACTGCGCTTCCGGTTCGTCCACGGCGCCAGGTCCGTAGTTCCTCTGTAGAAGTTACATCCGGTTGCGGTTCCGGAATCAATGCCTTCCTGCAACAGACGAAATTAAACACGTTTTTACCTCCGATTGTAATAATAGTCACGTATTATATTGGTGTACAAATGTTTCACAATAAAGGAAAATCACAAACGCACAAATTTGTCCAAGAGCCTCGTACATCATCAAACGTAGGCCCTATACCACCATAAGAACAACACCAGGCACTACAGAGAAGAATTTCTGTTGTTCTAGTCTACAATCTCGAAAGAAAAAAGCAAGGAAAGATTATAGAAACGTGTATAGGTGTGTATAGGTAAATGTATATGTCTCTTTTTTATATAAATTTTAAGTTATGGATGAAACAATGAAAATAAGGAACCATTTGTGTTAAATGTAGTGTATACTCACAATGGCAGTGAGATATTATCCACTTTCTGTGACAGCAGCGCAATAAACGATTCTACTGAGGCGTTGTATTTATTGAAACAGTTACCTGTAAGAAATGCTCCAACAATAGTGATAGATAATTTTTTAAACTTACTTAGATGCGACAATATAGCTTTTTTCGTAACCTATTACATTTAGAAAATCATATTTCAACCTGTTGTTGGATTAGTATGTACTAAAAATCTCTCTTAACACAAAGGAGCGTTAACTGTAACAAATGTTTACTCAACACAAATTTTTATTTTTCTTCGCCGGCAATGTTTAAAGCAGTTTTGTTAAATGTTTAAATCAGCAATTGTAATTCAGATGTTGCTAGATGTTTAATTCAGAAAGGAAAACATTAGTAATTTTTTTGAGAACTTATAGCTAAGATTTATAATATTAAAGACAAATCACAAAATACTGGTACATTGTTCTTCATGTACTAAATGAAAAAAGGCCTATAACTTTTAGCGAATTTCCCTATAGGGAAGTAGCTATTACCGTAGGTGGCACGGTAAGACCTAGACCCGGGACCGATTTACTTTTTCATTTTGATGTCCCCAGAGGCCAAAAACACCATTCGTTAAAATTTTTATATATGTATATATATATATATATAGACATATATATATATATATATATATATATATATATACGTCCGTGAACGCGATAACTTGAGTAATTTTTGTCCGATTTTGATGAAATTCAAAATGCTTTACCAGCGACTTTACACAAGTACACTAACTCTTTGGAGGCTAGCGGCCATCTTGCATAATTCTAAACAGCTGCTGAAGAATTATTATCCAAAAATATATTTCAAATACTAAAATTGTAATCCTTATGGGATACTTCAAGTATGACAAGTAGAAACTGTAACAAGAAATGTTGAAATTTAAATGTGACAAGGGTTTTCCTTATGTTTTAATAAATATTTTATGCACATCTTTCCTGATATCTTCTCTACCAACTTTCAAGACTGCAATCGTAAGAATCTTCGTGGATGAAACAATCTGTTATGTAGAGGTAGAGTATCTGTTAAGTATGTATAAATAAAGTTATACAAAGTTATAAATAAAGCAAAATGTGAAGAATTGTTAACTGTGATTTCAAATGTGAGCAAAGACGTTGTTTTACAGACAGTTACGTCATACGTTGTTTCGACATCTTGTCAAGATGTTACTGTTTTCCCCAAAGAGTACGCAAGTCTCGGCTATTGTAGATTATTTTCAAATACCTGTTTTAGAAATTGCTAAAAAATTACAGGAAACATCACGTTACTTGTCATGCAAATTGCGTAAACTGCCCTCACGACGCCCGTGAAGGTACTACATAATTATACTTTACCTCCAGCTTGATACAGTTTATAGATTGACATTTGACTTCTATAATTTAACTTTAAATATAAGTTCAAATAAAATAATTAAAAATCAGTTAAATGATGTATTTTTGCTACCTAAGCAAAAAAGGGTAAAGATTAATGTAAAGATGAAGAACGTTTTGTCAATATGATTATTAATATTATAAATAATGGCTAAAAAATCCTTTTACAGACTATTGGACGTTCTTAATGAATAATATCGTGCTTATATGAGTTTGGAGAAAACTTTAGTAAATGGTTGTAAAAAGGCAAAGTTTCCAAGATAACAGCCTTCCTGAAACTTTGAAAGCCCATCTTGCTAAGTAAACTGAGTTAGGCCAAAGTTAAGTAGCGAAGATTACAACAGAGAGATTTAAAAACTTAACTATAGGTTATGTCTCTCTTTTGATAATGACAACTTCTAGGTTTTAAAATGCATTAGGTTTTTGGCTCGTAAGATCATAGATTAAAGGAGTTAAGACATATAAATCATAAAATTTAAAAAAATGATGGCTACTTGTTATTTATATTGTTTTCAGTTTTAAAGTATGCGCAAACATCATTCAATTCTAAAAGGTATGTTCGTTAATTTAGGGATACTAGGTACGTTTTTTAAGTAAGGGCCGTTTTTAAATTTCTTCGTTCCAGTACTGCGATTGGCATTTTCGACATTTGCGCTGTGTATGTGCATCTATTGGTAAGACATAGCCGGAAATTCGAGAAAAATCGGCCGTGTTTACATCCGGTTTCAAGCATTCAAAATGGTGCCGCCAATTGAGACTGCCGCCGACTGTGAAGTGCGCGCTGTAGTTAGATTTTTAAGAGCTTAAGGTGTGAAAGCCATTAAAAATCATCGACAGATTAGTGAAGTGTATGGCGAGAACATTATGAGTGTCATAATTGTATGCAATTGGATATGGGAATTGAAATACGGTACCACAAACGTTCATGAAGAGTAACGCACTGGGCGGCGTCATTACTGTCCCCGTACCCATGATGACAACCAGTGCGTTGCTCATCATGAACGTTGTTGGGGCCGTCTTAAAATGTCCTTACCTACTTCCGTACCATTCCGTCACTCATTATGTTCTCGCCATACACTTCACTAATCTGACGATGATATTCAATAGCTTTCACACCTTTAGCACTTAAAAATCTAATTACAGCGCTCACTTCACAGTCAGCGGCAGTCTCAATTGGCGGCACCATTTTGAATGCTCGAAACCGGATGTAAACACGGCCGATTTTTCTCGAATTTCCGGCTATGTCTTACCAATAGATGCACATACACAGCGCAAATGTCGAAAATGCCAATCGCAGTGCTGGAACGAAGAAATTTAAAAACGGTCCTTACTTAAAAAACGTGCCTAGTACATAATTAGTCAAAATGTTTCCAACCCATCGATGATATAGCTTTACTTAAAGTATTCTTTGGATTATGGAGGAGGTAACTTCACTGCATATGTGTTGCTGGCAGTTTATTATGTCAAATGGTAGACTTATTCTTATGGTTTGTGAAGTTAAAGTTGGACATAATGTATGAATCCAACTACTGTATTCAGTGTAGAATTTTCCCAGCGACAATGTAATTTTTCAGTTTGTATATGTATCGCTGAATTGTCTTAGTTTAGACATAGCTTTAAAACATGTACAAATCGTTTTGGACATTTATTATCAATGATTAATTCTTTGAAAGGTTAACCTAAAACAATTTATCTCTATCTCTATAACGTTTTCATTATCCGGGGGTGAATTCAAATGGAACATACGTGGCATAACTTTAATTTAGAACATCGATAAGTCTGGGAAAGGAATTATTAAAACGTTTTCTCAGAAGTTGAACTCCTACCTAGTTCTGACATGAAGCTCCTCCCCCCTCTTCTACCTTCTCCCTGAAACTTGAATTACACTTGTTACCTCCCGAGAAATGCACTTATCTTCCAACACAAGCTGCATGAATTTAACTAGTTTAAACTAGTTTTCCAACATTCTACTTATATTAAAGAAATTAAAGCTTTTCAGAAATGTATAGACTTATCCACAATGTACTGTAAACCAATCATGTTCTTTTTGGGGTTTAGGTCAATCATATTAAGGGGGTTTAGGTCATTCTTATGAATATTAATTGTACTAACCACGCATAGGACTATTTCGAAACTTGTCTACTAACTTAGTGTAAGCCCAAGGTTTTCGGAATACGCTTATATTAAGAAATAAAGGCCTACACATTGGCAAACTAAAGTTGAAACTGTGCCATGGATTTGCAAACCATGAAATGTGAAGCAACAGTATTCATAGTTTCTAGATAGAAGTCCCGGGGGTGATCGAAGGAAGATGTTTAGAGGCAATGACGTCATACAAACGGCTCTATCACAGCTGTTCAAGATAAAACAGCTGATGCTGAGCTCACTGTGATTACATGGTACTGCTGATTATCTACTGTACACAAAGCATTACATTGCATCATTAAAATATGGTTTTTAAAATATTAATAAATTATATGATATCGGATTACATGACGTGCTTTGCTCATTTACTTAAACAAGTATAAAGTTGCTTAAAATAACATGATGTTTTCCTTACATTTATAAACAATTCAAACAATTTATGACATAGTTGTGAATTAAGTTTTGAATTTAGGATTAAAAGAGCGTTAATCAGTAAACTATTATGTGAAACATAATTTTATTATAAGGATAAATGGTTTTAAATTTCATTAAAATGTTTTATACCTGTGTTTACCTAAAAAAAAGCACGTAGTATACGTTCACCTTTGTCAACAGGTGTCTACTTTGGTTACGATCGTTTTGGCATTTCAATGCCATCATCAGACAAGGTAGGAAATGACTTAAAGGTAGAATAGCTTTAATACCACTTATATTAGTGAAATATAAAGAAACTAGTTTAAACTTTTTGAATACATGCATCTTGTGTTGGAAGATAAGTGAATTTCTCGGGAGGTAACAAGTGTAATTCAAGTTCCAGAGAGAAGGTAGAAGAGGGGGAGAGCAGCTTCATGTCAAAACTAGGTGGGAGTTCAACTTCTGAGAAAACGTTTTCATAATTCCTTTCCCAGACTTACCTCCGTTCTGAACCGATGTTATCCCAAGTTTTTCATATTTAAGTCCGTATCAGGAAAATGAAATAGCTCTATGTGATGTGGGTATTTATAATCGTTGTTCGTTCAGTTAATTTAAAGTGGAAAATAAACATCAAACATGATTAAAACATATTATAAATTTCCAATGTAGGACCACGGATATTTATGAATATAGATATAAAGTCTTTAAGGAAAAAGTTAATAGTTACGGCATGTTGTTTTAAATGTTGTATTATTAACGATCTAATTAACTAGAACAAAATGCTAGATAATACCTTTACACATTAAAAGTTAGCTTTATCTTCATTTATCATACTTATTGAATACAATATTACTAAAATACGCTCTGTCAGGAATAGTCATTTATAAAAAAAAAAAAATACTAAAAGTAAATACACTTATCCATTGACAGAATCATTGATGACTTGTTTTGTA
Source organism: Macrosteles quadrilineatus (assembly GCF_028750875.1). Lineage (NCBI taxonomy): Eukaryota > Metazoa > Arthropoda > Insecta > Hemiptera > Cicadellidae > Macrosteles > Macrosteles quadrilineatus. The sequence continues at coordinate 1,870,694 of NW_026542597.1, forward strand.
ATGAATTGTTATGTATTGTTATGTTGTTTTATGTATTGTTATGAACGCGTAACTTGAAAAAATTGCTTTATTGAATTTAACGTTGGTCAGATACTTTGTACCTAAAATATAAAATAACCATAATTCTTAAGTGGTTTAGTTTACCACTAAATATAAAAATTTATTAGTAAAGAAATATCGTGGATTGTCATTTGATAACGGATTTTTTCGTTGTAGCCTGCTCTACATAACCTTGGTCTAACTTATTTTGGGTACTTATGGCCTTGTTTTAGGGCCTAGTTTTAGTGAGGCTATTTTTTACCTTGGAAATTTTGCTCATTTACAACCAAATGCCTAGACTTTCACATAAAATCTTGTAACTAAACCGTCTATTAAGACATTAAATGGTCCGCTAAAGATGTGACTAATAATCCATGCGAAAACAAAAACAAAATTGAAATCAAATCTTGGCACATTTTAACTTTTGACTTCTTGCTTCAATAACTATAATACTTATCATACTCGCAAGTATTTCATAAAGGATACAATAAAAACTTAACCATTTTACTATAACTTTTTGTATGATTTAAAAGCCATTTACATCTTACATGGTACACCAAAGTATGAAAAAATTATAACATTTAAGGATTAAAAATGCACAATAAAATTGAGACATCAAAGTTTTCAATGGTAATAAAATGGACTAACGTATTGCACGTAATATCCTAAATATTATTTATAGTGTAATTTTATATAAAATAATTCTTATTCGATCAATAAAAACATGGTTCTATCATAAAGTATTTGGTGAAATAGGATTTTTCGATATTTGTACTGGACCATGGAAAGCCTTGTATTTAAGGTTCACAGTTAATGTATAAGGGACTAACATCGTCCAAATCTTTCAGTTCGACCTAAAAATAGTTACCCTAGTTAATCATGTTAAATAAGGTTCTCTAGTTTTCCATTCACAACAACACATGCTGTCACTATCATAGGAACATTTTTTAAGTTATTTAATGTCAGTCGTGTTTATTAAATGCTGACCGAATAACAGTTTAAACTACGGTTGCTCTAAGTCCAATGCTTAATGATTGGCACTGTAAGTATTTAAAAATAAAATAAGAAACTATTTTGTGACATAACAGTTTTAAAAGAGAATCAATCAACATTATTGGAGCATTTCTTATGTAACTGTTTCAATAAATACAACGCTTCAGTAGAGTCGTTTATTGCGCTGCTGTCACAGAAAGTGGATAATATCTCACTGGTATTGTGAGTATACACTACATTTAACACAAATGGTTCCTTATTTTCTTTGTTCACCATGTAATAAACGATCATTGTTTAAGAGCCTAAAGTTGCGTTTAAGGCTAGACTTTTACACTAAAAATAATCTCACTTTTAAAACGTAGGTAGCGTCATTGAGTATACCTGAACACTCAATAGTAGTGTTTCCATCAATTAATTGAATTCTGTTAAAGAATAGTATCGACGTAATTAAAATTTGTAACACATTTTCAAAAATTGAAACAAATTATGCGTGTGGGGAAATGTGGACAAGAAAAGACGAGATAGGAACAAAAGAAGCGATATGTCGCACTTTTAAATGTCATGTTGTCTGACAATATGATAATATTTTTAATGAATTGTGCTAACATTTGATTGTTTAAGATAATACCCTTTAGTACTTTAGCATGTATGTTTAACAACTCGAAGTGTTGCAACGATAAAAATGTAATTTTGCCTAATTACTCAGTGCTTAGCTGCTTAGCTCTGTTTATGAAAGCTACAACGATAATACCATCTAGGTACGTTATGATCACATGATACTAAACAAATGCAATGCTAAGTGAGGATCTTTTATAAAAAAAAAACTTCCTTGTTAATGGGGATAGGTCCCTGAGGTCATCTAGCATTAGTGAAATGGCTAGGTGTAGTTTAGAAGCATCAGCAATTAAAGTAAATTACGTAACTAAATTTAATAATCGACGGTTCAAAATGTTACAAAATATTTAGGCCTATCTTTAAAATGCATCTTCTTACAAAACAATTTTTTTTTTAACTGGCCATCAAACGTATACAAAGTGTTGCAATGAATTTTATTGAATCACAGACTGATTGAAACAGACTGGATTGTATTTTTTGTGTTTACATGAATGTCTTAAAATTATTTATTTTTGTGCAGGAGAAAAAATACAACTAACTTACCATTAACATGCATCATCAAGCTATGAGGATATTACATTTTTAGTAAAGATTTTAGTTCTATTGCCATCTAAAAAATAATGAGTTTATATTTAATCATTATTAGCCTATAGTATGAGATATTTTAAATATTAAGTTAGAATAGAAAAATAGCTATTAAAATATATAATAATCTATTTGAAAAAATCACTCAGTAAACCTTAATTTACTGTATGAATAAATTAATACAATTCTGAACCTTGAAAAAGACTAAAATATCGTCAACAAACCGAAATACTTTTCATACTTATCTGTATACGAAAAGCGATTATGATAATTCATAACGCAGATTTGGGCTTCGTATTTTCACTAATCGTCGTCCACACAAAAAAGTTTCTCTAAAAGATTTTTCATAATGTTTACACACAAAGAGAAGGTACTAAGACGATTTTGAAATCAACAGTTTTAGAACTAGTAAATGGGTTTGAATCTTGCTTATCAAACCAATATACTTATTTTAGTTAAAATTAGTTTATAGTAAAGTTAAGTCAGCTACAACATTTTGTATGACTTCATTACTTACTATTTAAAATTACTACAATTTTATTTCACCCATCTTTTCCCTCGGTTTTAAAATATTTATTGGCTCTCCTAAGCTTGAGCCAGTATTCCGTAAAGCTAAATGAGACAGAAGTACTGATATTCTAATTTATTTAAAAATCACGGCTCGACAAATTACCAACGCTTGGACACGTTTTTGCATTTAACTTCACATTAGTCAAGACGGATTTGGGTAAAACTGCCGCTCGTTAGTAAAGCAAATGAAAACCTTTTCAGAGTTTGGAGCTCTGACACACTCATTTGCTTGTTTGTATATACATTAATTGCAAAAGAGGTGTTTTATAATAGAAGCTAAAGTACTGAGGATAAAACATACGCCAAAAACATTTACGCCAAACTACACAGTTTTATCGAACTTTCCACGCAACGATTTACTCCAGAAAACAGCTGTTTGCCGCCTGCATAATCAAATTGGGTTTCATTATGTAGTACTATACTATGACCGGACACCAACCAGCTGATTATATTTGGTAATGAGTGAAACAAAAACATAACCTCTTTGAGGTTATGTTTGAGGTGTTATATAGTAGTGATTGTTAGTCAATTTAGTCGGTGGGAATATATAAGAATTTGTACAGATTATTTATTGTTACGTTTAGTAGAGTAGTATAGCGTAAAATATCGTACGTCAATCGTTTTAAATGTAACCTAGTAACTAGTAACCTGAAATACTATTTTGATAAACCATTTCTAAGAAGTCCCGTACCTGTATCGATTTAAGTTAAAGGTTCTGGAAGTAAATAGACCCTGAAACTTTTGCCAATACATAACAAGGCTTTAGAATACATAATCCGCTTAAGTATAAAATACAAATTTTGAAACGTATTGCTTTGGTTTGACATGATAATAGCATGTATCAAATAAACTTAAAGAAAGAAGCTAAAAATAAAAGATTGTGGTTTTACAATGGGGTTAAGAGAGCTTTAGACATGGAGTACTCTTTACCTTCACACTTCAATACCAGATGCAAGTCTTCTGAGAAGTGTATTAAAGCCTGCTTCACCAGACACCAGTCCTGTGCATACAAGCGTGTACTCTATGGTATTTTGTGTAATGTATTGCATCACCATAAATAAAACATTTAACAAAATATTGGGGCCAAAATATGTAAAATGTTCGTTTTAATTTTGGTAGAAAGGTGAGCACAAAATATGGCATTCGACAATAACACCTCCTACTCTATAAATAAAATGCTTAGACAAATGTTGAATCTATAATCTAAGCAAATAATTCAATTCGTGTATATTGATTTTGGATTGTTTGCATTGTAAGGAGGTTACATGAAATTTACCAAAAGAAAATTATTATTGCTAGTTGAACTGTGTTAAATGGGATTTGTGATCTTAAGAACATCACTAGATTAGAGCATATTGATGGAAAACGTCTTTCTATACTTTATAAAAACTTACTAAACGTTACGTTAATCAACTTTTTGTTCTTTTCCAGCTGGTCATAGGCTTGCAACAGCAATATAGGAGTTTTAACTATGACTGGCACCATTATATCAATAACTATTGAATATGCCGTGTGTAATTAAATAGAGAGCTAAGTATATAAACCACATAGTTAAGTTTCTTATGTTGCTATTTGATTTGGATAACATCAAAAATACCACATTATTCGTAAGGTATAATTATATTTTAGGTGTGTTAGGGAAGAAAAACTTCTTAAGTTCAACATTTTTGAAACGCACGAGGAAGTGAAACTCATAAAAGACGTGTAGCTAACTCCCCACATTGCGCGCTCTCATTCTCATTAACAGCACTTGAATTACACTCGCATTCTCAGACAAATTTAATTATATGATCTTACACGAGCACATCTCACTTACAGTTACACTTGTAGTTTAGCTTGTAGTGCTCACTTTGTTTAAGTAGTTAAATTCTTTACACAGTGTAGTATTGACAATTGTATAGTTGTTATGTGTATAAACTTATTGTTTACACAGTATACTTTTTAAATCTCTATTCGAAAGCATATACCAATTATTTAAATGTATCCATGTATGTATGTTAAGCTGAGAGCATATATGAGTCTCAAATATTGCAATAAAAATAAATGCTGTAAGTATTTTAAATGGCTTAAAGTGTTAATATTTTATTTAATTGGTTGAAAAATAACCGCTGTAAAATCTACAACATATCACGTCTAAATCGTATCGAATATTATTTTAAAATGTTGTTTAGCAGACAGTTATAATATATCTGAAGGAAAAACATGATCTAATAAACAAAACTACGTCGTAGCCTTTAAAATCTCATTCCCTTTTCAAACATCAATCCCTTACAAAACACAAAATTAATTTAACGTTTTAAAAGTATAACAATCAATCGTATATTAAATAAAGGCTGTGCAATTCTTTACAGAAATGTTTTATGTTTTAGCTAGAAATTAAATTCTTTAAAAAAGATCGATACACGATCTTACTATAGATGATAAACAAAGTCAATAAAAAAAAATAGCTACATACTAAATTAATATTTACATAATACTGTAATATAAGAAAACTGAAATTATATGCTTCATTATAAGGTTTTTATAGGAATTCAGCATACAACAGTAACAGTGGTACTATTGTTGTGTGGTTAAGGTTGTGCAGTGTGGCTTACACTTTACACATGAACATCTAGTATCAGTGTACTAAATATCAACAATGCTGTGTAGACGACTCAACAATGCTCACAGTAATACGTCGGTCAGCTTTTGAAAGTCTTTCTAGCAAAATAAACTATGGTTAATACTGTGGTGGGCCCTGTGTACTTGTAAGTACCTATTGCCATTGACTATATACACTACTACTATAAGTACTACTCATAGGCCTATTCCTACTTGACCCGAACTTTAGTAGATCGCAAATTATCCTAGCTTACTCTTCCTTAGGAATTAAAGTGATGTCCTAACATTACGAGAAACTTAAATTAAATTATGTATATAACTAGCTGTTACCCACGGGCTCCACCCCATTTTACTACATTAGTATTAATAAAACTATTGATTGGTTAAGTTAAGATGAAATAAACAAAGCAGAATACAAACAAATGATAACAGCTGAGGTATTTTTAACATTAGTTAAATAGAAAGTTCCCTTTGGAAAGCAATTACGACCTTATAGGGCAACTTATGAAATAATGGATAATTTTGCGCAAGGTTTCTCGTCATGACGAACATTTTAAGTATATGGTTTATGGGGGTGTGACTTGAAGTTTTCTCAAAAGTTCATGGGTACTTTTGGCTTTATATACATAGATAACGTTATAATAGTTAACATAGTACCATAGATTAAAGGAGTAAATATCTACTCCGCTAATTTATGATAGCACTATTACATAAATTGACTTTATATCAGTTTGTATGGAGTGTAAGCTTTACAGTCATATTATTTACGTAAGAAAATATTGAAATTTTTAATTTAATGACCGTTATAACATTAGTTTTTCTTTAATCATGCTTACGACCCTGCCTGAAAATATTTCACAGCATTAAAATATTTCAAGAGATCTTATGAAAATAGTTATGCATTTCTCTGACTTCAGCACAGTTGGGATAGTTTTTACATTATTTTTAACTTCTGTATGATGCATTTGGACCAATCTTAGTTAAACAGCTTGGAAAAAATTAATAAAACCTTATCTATAAAATGAAAATTTTTACTGATTCATATATACAACGTGTACTAACACTAAATCATTAAACAGTTTTTTTTTCGCAATAGGAACAAAATTTTATTATACATGTTCATTTCTTAAATAAACTGTAGTTGCTTGCTATGTAGTTTAGCCTAAGTAAAAACTGTAAAGACCAACACTGGAATGTTTAAAACGCACTCAACCAAATGGTGTCTAAACCAATGTTATTGGCCGACTTGTGTAAACGTCCTTTTGTAAAGTAGATGGATGGATTACCTTTGGTGATTCGGTTTCCATTTTAAATTCACATTTTGAATAGCAGACACTATCATGACGGTTGAATGGTAGAGTAAATAAACTTATTCACAGCATGATTCATTCAAAATTTTACTTAAGATATTTTACAGTTTCTTTACAGATCAATCCTAATGGCAAGTAAACAAACCTATTTTCTTCTAATCAAATTTCAATGAAAGGAAAAATAACAAACAAATAAAATACAGCCTGATTTTAGAATGAAGGGCAAACCCAGAGTTGTGGGTTCAACAAAACAATATGTGGTTTGACTCTCGCTTGTTAATAATTAATTGGAATATTTTGCAACAAGATTAAAGTTTATTATGTAAAGAGTTTGTATCTCTTTTGAGCTTTAATCATGTTTAATTTGGTTTTAAGTTGTGTTCTCCTTCTGAATACACCAAACGTTTAACTAATGACAAATGTCCTAAGGGACCTATCTCATTATGGAAGTTAAAACATCTTGAGGTGTGCTTATGTAACGCATCCTCGGGGAAGGATTTTACTTTAAGCTGTAATTTAGTTTCTCAAATATTCAGTTGATCGTTTTTTAAAGAGTTGGAAAAATAGCTGAGTACCGCTTATCCCACGATGTACTTCCTACATTTAGGCGTTTTTTCCCTTATTAAAATCATCCCTTATAACATTGTGATTTGTGTGATCTAATTTGATTACAAATGAACGTAGATAAATGCACATCTTCAAGGATCATGACATAGCTTAACTATAAGTCTTTGATCAAATAGTAGATTATGCTAAAGTTATATTATTATCTTGAAAATCATACCAAAGATTTACTTGTTACACCATAGCGCTTAGACCCAACACGACGCTCCTTTTGTTTCGTCTTATTGGCTTGTTTTTATAATATTTAGATAAGTTAACATATACAGTTTTGGGTTAATTTATTACCAATTTTAAATTTTATTTTTACTAATAGTTTATAGGATATACGACGTTCTGGTGTAACTGCCAAGAACACCACGTGTCCCTAATCTAAGGAAGATCATTATATAGCCTGGGGTTTTAGTTGTATATGAAAATGTAGGGTAAAATCAATAGTCGTCTTGAGAAACCCTCATTATGTTAGTGCACTATATGTGTCAAGTCTGTAATAGACTTCATAATTAAGATAAGGAAGGTGGTAGATAACTACATACCTTATGGAAGATTTTTGTAGGAGTAGTCCTTCAGCACTGAGTAGTATTGTATCTGAAAATAAACAAAAAATATTTTTTAGAAATATACACTTTGTTAGAAATACCAGATACCTTAATTGATAAAAAGGAGTGGCAATGATTGCATAGATAAAAAAATAACAGTTGGAACTATCAGTCATAATACTGCTGGAAATTCTTTGATACTTTTCTTGCATATTTGAGGAGTAAAATTCTATTACGATGATTACAGTAAACAAATTAGATGACTGAATGACTTAAATTATCATTTTAAGTCGAAATTAAAAGAGGAATTGTATGTACGGTACTGCTTTAAAAAAACTTAATTTTTTCGCTGTAAGAGTACATCAAGCTTTATAAATTGTGCCTCATTTAAAATTGATAAGGAAGTTATGCCATACTGACAAAAAAGGAATCCAGAAGTAATATAATTATATGTGTATATAAATTCTAAAAATTTGAATATAGTTTAGTGATGTGTTTTACCGTAATCAAAGAATATGTTCTTTACGGCTGATTGTTACTATAGTTAAAGTAATAATGCAAATAAGATGTGATACAGTGAACCTATCCACTTACTTCCAGACTAACGTACTGTTATCGTAAAATTGTATCGTGTTTATTATTCAAAAACCAGTTTACTCCATACTATCACATACACATTCAGTTTTCTGAATACAGTTCATATTAGTTGAAGTTAAAATTTAGTTCTGAACATGTAAAATGGCTATGGTACTGTAATAATACAATCAACTGTTTTTATATTTTAATGGATTTGGTCAATATTTTGAAAATTATCAGTGGTTATATGAAGAAAACAACTATAAAAATTAACTGATATGATATTAGCCTAATTTAGAATAAAATCTATGGTTGTGTTAGTGATCAAAATGAAAAAAAACTATTTGCTAGCAAACAGCTTAGTTTAGATGCTTACATATGCATTACAAAATTCCTTCTTCGTTAGTCTGATAGTTATCACGCAGAATTTAATTAAATAACACTTACAGTCAACAATAAATTTATTTTTGTTGTTGTAAACAAATAGTTTTTGCTCTTAGGCTACATGAAGCTGAAATATACCACAGTCATACACACAACATGGCAATACATTATGGTAATTGCAACGTGATAATTACAGGTGTAGCTCCAAACACATCAGAGCACTTAGTTGTTACAAGGACACTGACTAGTTTCCCAATTGTACATATGACAGTGATTATCGTTGTGCTAACTAAAAGTTAAAATCAGGAAAAACAAAAAAATGATTAAAATAAAAGTGAAAAGTATATCAAGTCTCGGTACTTACGTATTAAACGGAGGCCACATTTTGTCAGCGCGCTGCGGCGGTTATGTTAGGTTGGGTTATCGTAAATATTATGTGTGTAGGACTTTCCTCGCTTCGTTATGAATCGAACGATACCAGACGAGTTATACTTTCTATTATGATAACCCAACCTAACATAACCGCCGCAGCGCGCTGACAAAATGTGGCCTCCGTTTAATACGTAAGTACCCAAGTCTCTTTCTATTTTCATCAATTAATTATGTTAGTAGGGTATGTTTAGCTACGCCACATCAAGTTACAGACCCACCATCCTTCTAGGGGATGGATTAGAAGGGTTGTTATGCTAAGGGTTGATTTGACTTGCAAATGTATCTTGAAGATGATTAAACTCTATACAGATGGTGGCTATGCTAACAACTGCTTATGAATTTCACACTTAAGTATTGATTTACTAAAAAGATTGAAAAAATACACGTAAAAGTACAAACGTTTACCAATACCAAACTTTACGTTTCTAAACTAGAGAATGGAAAGAAAGGACATAATTTTATTGTTTTAACTTAATTTTATGGTACAGTAATCGACTCATTGCGTCCATCGTACAAAATTTAAAAATATGTTGACCAAAGATATTCTAAAATGTGTATTTTAACTACTAACAGAAATATACAGTGTGTAAATTAAGTATGGAAACAAATCTGTATTTTTAAAACCGAAATAGATAGAAATATTCTATTTGTGGCAATAATAGTTAACAAAGAATCCGCAATTTTTCACATGAAAAATATTTTTTTACCCCCCTAACAGGGTAGGTGGTAGGGGGTGACTTATTTTTTTCAAATAGCAACCCCTATTGAGTGACCCCTCATTTTGAAGAGTTTGTCAAAAGAAACACAATGACGCAAATCCGAGGTGAATATCTCACTCCTAGCCCAAATGGCGGATATTCCAAAATTTGATTTATTGTACGTGAAAAGCACCAATTTCACAAATAATGGAAAGAAATCTGTATTTTTAAAACCGAAATAGATAGAAATATTCTGTTTGTGGAATTGATTGTTGACATAGGTTCCGCAATTTTTTTAATCAACAATATTTTTTCAACCCCTTTAACAGGGTAGGGGGTGGGAGTGACTTATTTTTTTCAACAACAACCCCTATTGAGTGACCCCTCATTTTGAAGGGTTTGTTAAAAGAAAAAGAATGACGCAAACCCGAGGTAGATATTTCACCCCTAGCCTAAATGGTGGGTAATGAAAAATTTAATTTTTGTAAAAAAAACCCATTTTGGAATATCCGCTATGTTAGCTAGGAGTGAGATATTCACCTCGGATTTGCGTCATTGTGTTTCTTTTGACAAACCCTTCAAAATTAGGGGTCACTCCATAGGGGTTGCTATTTGAAAAAAATAAGTCACCCCCTACCACCTACCCTGTTAGGGGGGTAAAAAAATATTTTTCATGTGAAAAATTGCGGAATCTTTGTTAACTATTATTGCCACAAATAGAATATTTCTATCTATTTCGGTTTTACAAATACAGATTTGTTTCCATACTTAATTTACACACTGTATAGCTAATATATTAATATATAATAATAATATATTAATATATAATAATAATATATTAATATATAATAATAAATGTATAATATATAACTAATAACAAATTTCAAGTTTAGTTATAAACGATAAGGATAAATAATAAGGAACAATCAACTATTTGTTTTTAAGTTTATTGATCACTATCAGAGTCTAAAACATGATATTTCTTGGTTTAGCTAAGTTTAAAAAATAACACCCATGGTCGCACAGAATGAAAATGATACACACAGATTTATTTAAGGGGTTTGTCACTCTGTGTCAAATTGATACAACTCAAAGAAATGTGTCCTGGACATGGTCAAGCTCAGCACTGACTTCTTTGACTAGGGAAGGGGGTGAATATTAGTGAGGGGATAGCTATCGGTGCGGAAAAAAACATTGTGGCCGAAATAGTTATTTGTGTAACTAGTGGTGAAAGTGGCACTTTGCTGCACACGAGAGCAATGTTTACGCACGAGCCGCAGGCGAGTGCGGAATGATCTCGAGTGCAGCAAAGGCCTTTTTCACTCGTGTTACACATTATATTTTTCCTACAGTCACTATAAAACATAAATAATTAGTCTGTTGTCAAACACTATACAACACGTTTTTAGGTTCAGCTAGCAACACAATTACACAAATGGTGCCCTGGAGAAAGTAGTACCCGTGGTCCGTATCACTCCGCTATTTTTCCTCGGCAAGAAATGTGCTCCGTCTTTTGAGAATATAGTTCCGTATGTTTTTGTAATTTGAAGTGGTTTCCGCGCCTAAAAAAAATGCTTTAAAAGTATTTTCTTGTTTATTAAGACCGTAGGAATGTTTTAAAAACGTTTAAAAGAAAAGTCCAGAAAGTTCAGAAATACCAAAACTATAAACACGAAATGACAGGTTAAATCGTAGTTATAATAGTCAATCAGCTGTTCATAGTATTATTATCTTTAAGTGTTGCCAACCTATTTCCAAGCGTACACGGATTACGTGCATAATAAAACCACGCTGTTTTGTGTTGTTTGGTTGGAATCCTGATGTGCGGCAAAGTATAAACCGTGCGGCAAAGTATAAACCGTGCGGCAAAGTATAAATATGCAGCAATTAGCAGCTTTCTGTACTATAAACAGTACAGGGAAGCCAACTTTGTCGGGTGACTGTAGGAAAAGGTTGTTGCTTGTATCCAAATTATACAGTGCGACCGACAGAGGTATCTAAAGCTAATCATATTTATTTAACTCATAAAATCTGTTGAATATTTTTTCTTACGTATTCAGATTTGGTTGCTTGTCGACCTCTTTTTTATACATGTTAATTACCAGGTTCGGATATTAACGTATAATACATTAAATAATAGTTATTTTTTCTTAGAAGACTCAGTACAACCTTTAAGAGTAACTTTAATGCATATTGTTTTTAAGCCTGTGGATTCTGTCTATAGATAGTTGAGTAAGCACCCAGTACCTTCATATAATTATATGTGTTTTATCGCCTTGATTACGACTGTCCAATCATGAAGCAAAACACTATAAATGGGTTTTGAATTTAAGGTATTTTAAGGAACTATATTTATTCTAGTGTTATGAAGGGTGTTTGTCTATCTCATGAGAGAACACGCCCAAGCAAAATCAATAAAGGATATTTTAGTAAAATGTAGATCGGTGAATTTTGGCAACAAGATATTTAAGTGATGTAGTTTTTTTAAAGATCGCATACACCAACAGGTATAGAAACAATGATAACAATAATTTAACTGTAAAAGATATCGATTCTAAACTTCGAATGGTTAGTGTAGTTAAACAATTTCTGTTTCTGAAGTTAATTAGTGTTAAGCAACAAAGTATTTCTTTTAGTATATTCAACCACAGTTTGCTTTTCACGTAATGGTTTTCCATCCTGTTTGGGCGTGGTTAATCTAGCGAAAAAGAGCGGCTTTAGTCCTCGAAGACTTATTATAAAAACACATTCTGACAATACTTTCCTCTTTATGATCATGCAAGCCCATGCAAGGAGTAAGAAAACACGTTTTAATTTATGACCAGAACGGTTGTCATTGTTAAAGTTTTCACTGAGCAACAAGGTAAAACATGTATTCATGTTGTATTGCTAGGTTTTATTTGCATCAATTTGATCAAATGTAAATTACATAATCACAATAAAGTAAAACCAATAAAAACTTAAACATTTAACGGCTTAATCTTATTGAAAGTGTAAATAAATAAATAAATAAATATAAAAGTCACATTTAATCACTATTCTTGTTTAAATTAAATCTTCAACCAAAACTCAATAACAGAGATGTTCCAATATCCGCCGACGACGAGACAAATGTTTTTATTTTAATTCGCCTATATTTCTGTCTTATTATTTTTGCTTCGAAAATATATCTTTGAAACACGGAAATATGTACTTAAGTGATACAATATTAATTCTAAATTACTAGAAACAAAAACATGTTTCTTTTAGATAAACGTTATGTGATGATGGGATTAAACGTAAAAAGCGTATTAAAACATGGTACAGTTTATGGTTTTTAGGCTATAAAATGAATAAGTTTTTAAGAATTCCAAAGTATGATTTCATTACTTCGTTTATAAAATAAGAGAAGCATGCTGTGATTATGTAAGCTGTTGCTGTAAAAACCTAATAATACTGAAAACGTAATTAAATACGGTTCTGGGGTGTACGATGCTGTCCACGAACTGTGGCATGAAAGTGCCTTTGGACCATGTAAAGAGAAGCCCACTCATACTCCCTAATTACTATATGTAATTGTACGTTTTCTCGTTAGTATATTTGCCTCTTTTGGTTACATCCGTAAACCTCACTTTGTCGTGTACTTTAACTGTCAATTTTGGGTCGAAACATGTTAATTATATATTTCAATATAGAGAGCTATATATATTTAGTATATTTTTGAGTAATTATCTCGTAAAGAAAAGTAAAGTTATTTGATATTTAACATTGTTATATATACATAATTTACAAATACATAACGTTTAATGAGACATTAAATTTGACAAAGAAGAATACTCATTTCATATCCTAGTTTAGATGAAATTACAATTAGCTTTTCATAACACTTGTTCTTGGTTTAGGTTCTTGGTTTTGGTTTTGGTATAGTTATTTTTAAAATCTCTTTCTTCATAAGGGAGAGTTTCATGAAAATGAGGAATGTATAATTAAGCATCATTATACTTATACATCATTTATGAAAAAGTACATAATCTTAGTTATATCTATCTATATCTATCTATCTATATCTATCTATCTATATCTATCTATCTATATCTATTAATCTATATCTATCTATATATATATCTAAGTTAACAATGTAATTTGCCTAAGGTATTGTATAATCTTAGAATAGGATATATCCTGTATTGAAAGGTGTTTGTACCTTACTTTCACGTAAAAATAACATGACTTTTTTAGATGGTAACTAAAATGTACATTTTTAGTCTGTCTAATAAATTATTTAGGTAGTATCCATAAATTATTTTAGTTGAAAACATATTTGTTGAGTGGTGAAAGTTAATTATGAGTAATTAGAACATTTGTTGCATCTAAACTAATTCTACGATCCCACTCAGTTGACAGAAATATAGTCCCTAATCGCGATAAAACGTCTCGTTTCACTGAGAAATAGTCTCGTAAAAGAGTAATTCCAACTTCAGGTCGTGTTTTCCATCCAACTTACATCAGACAGATTCATTAATGTACTGAACATCCAAAGGGACTACGTTATTTGAACGAAAACGAAAGGTCAAGTTTAATCATATTAAGATACATTCTGTTATTAGACCAAATTTTTTTTCATTTAATAAGTTCAATTGTTAGGCATATATCATTAAAATATATCTGTTCAAAACAGGTATAATATTTTGAAATGCAGGTTCAAACATAAGGATGTATTGAAAGTTATTGAACGTTTAATTTATGTTTTTATTAATGTTTCACCTAAGATTAGACGCCAAAGTCGTAGTCTTTAAGTGAGTATTTACAACGATTTAGAAAATTAAAATCTCGATAATTAAAGACACTTTAGGAAGTCTATTCACTTTTAATCACTTTTGCAATTTAATGGTTTCTAATTAGACTAGCAAACGCACAATATTAATTTATCTAAAGTTTAAGTTTTAATAAATCAAGTCCTTACTCTTTAATAAATTAATTAGTAGGAAAAAAAGGAACGATTTTAAGAAGTTCTAAGAAGAAATCAGAAGCTTTCAAATATTAGACTTCCTCATAAAAGCTCTTAATATTGCGCTCAATCTAATTAGAATATAAAAACGGAAACAAGACTACTTGTTTAGTCTTTAGTCAATTGATTGAATGATTAAAAAAGGTTTAATTTAAATTTTACTTTTTTGCCCCTTGTATGAAAACGGGGTTTTACATTTTTTTTAATACCCCAACATTCTATCTAAGTGTTAAATATTTCATTAAAGCAAATATCATAAAATTAATTAATTGTGTATTACAGAACAAAACCATTAATTAAGAGTTAATATTATTTATAATGGAAGCGTTTTTGGTAAAGTCAATTGTGTTCTTTAGCAATTCTTTCTATGAGGTAAGAGTTAATCGTTATATTCATACTAAATGTCCTTTTTTAATTGTTACAAGAGCTTTAAGGCTATTTATTATTATAATAAATTATTCATTTCCCTCAAAATTACATTTGTTATAATCATAATCAATCTTTTGTGCCACAACAGGATACGCTGGTTGTCGGGTAGAGGTCCTTAATTAAAATCAGAGGTCGTTAACCAAAGTCAGAAAACATGGCGTCATTATTTTCCTGCTGGTTTTACGGGCCCTTCGTTGATATAAAACACGATTACATATAATAAATGGTGTTTGACATCAATATATATATTACATTATTTGCTTCCTTAGGAAGGGTGACTTGAGCAAGTCTATAATTAAGTCTCCATCTTAAATAATTGATTGAATTATCCATAGGTGTATAAAAAAAGTGAATGTATATTTACCACGATTTGTAGAAAAACACAGATATTTTTATGTGTAACGTGTGATGGACATTGGTTTGATTTGTTATGAATTTTTCAAGAGTGATTAAAGAACTAAAAAATAAACTGTAGTCTATATCTTTATTGAATTCGCATACTATTATGCATTTACTGGTAGGTTTTACATGTTTGAATTCATATCTAATGCGGAAATTAATAACTGTAATACCATACATATTTTGATAACATGCATAGGTATATCTTATTGTTGTTAAATATTTCTTTATTTTATAACTCCCGTTTATTATCCATATATGTAACTTGTTACGCATATTACTTCGCAATATTATATTGCTTATACTAGGATTCTTTGCGATATGATGCGATTATTTGTACTAAATAGACGATCATGACAATAGGAAATAGCGGTTGTTAATTTAAACACGGAGATGAATGATGGGCGAAAATATGGATTAAAAAGATATATATTTTTATTTATGTATTTAATAATTTTTCTTTGTGTAGTTTCAAAGTGAAAAGGCCTTAAATTTAAAATACAATAGCGGCATCATAAGCAAGACGAGCGCAAGACAAAAGCCTGTAAATTGTGAGGCGTCCTGGCAGAGAAGATTAGCTCTCCTCAACATTGTCCGTTGTATAATGATAATCTAGTTTCCCAGACAACCAGTGCTTTAATACCATTATTAAATACACTTTTCATAAACAAATTTTATGTAAGTACGATGTGATAAATATTATTAGAGATTAACTTTTAAATATGTTTCATACACCATCAAACAATTTGATTGACTACAAAACCGAGGGATAAAATATTCTCATATGTTTAGATACAATAATGAGTCTTGTATCTAGATCTATCTCGACCATTAATAGTGATAATAAGTTAAGGGGTTTTACAGCATTCTCATCTTTTGTACTGTTCAATCATAAAGTACGCTTTGCAACTGAAGCAATTTTATGTGGGTATATCTGGAACTAGTTGAACGAGTAGTTGAAGTGGCGGCTTACACCAAGGACTGGTAGCCACTGGTAAGTATGTAACTCTAATACCAAGTTACTAAAAATAACTTTAACTATCTAACACGAAATCCTGACCAAGGATCGTCTGTAAAAGACGAGACTATAGAAATTTAACTGGGTTCTATTTGTTAAATTACCTGAAAGTACAAAAACTACGTCTAATAACCCTTGTAATAATTTATTTACACTCATACTGTTTACTAAAAAGACGGTAAATACATTTAAAGATAGTAAGGGGTGATCGATTTCGATTGGACAATCCAATCATCATCAGACCCAAAGGCGAATGATATGCAACTCTTTACTAATTTGCCTAGATCTAAGTACTTGATTGTCCAAGCTTAAGTAAACAAAGTGTTAAGGTAAAAGTCCCGATAGTGATCGAAGGAAGTTATTTTGGAAGTAATGACGTCACACAAACAGCTTTATCACAGCTGTTCAAGATAAAACAGCTCTCTGGGGTTAAAGGGTGATGCTAAACAAATATAACGGTTGCCTACTTACTAAAAATAGTGTAAAGACATTTAGATTTAGCAGTAAAACTTAGTATTATTAAAGTCGTATTATGTAACCTCCATAGCATTGTTTAAGAAAGTTTTATGACAGTAAAAATAGTTTCGTCATAAATTAAATAATTTGGCCATGTGTCAACAATTAATAATCAATTGAATTGATCGAATAATAAGAAAAACTATGAATTCTATTATTTATTCATATTGGTCGCTTGGTAATTAATTGTAGATTTAGACCAAGGTTCTTGAGTCAACATACACATTAATAATAGCTCAAAAATTCAAATTCAAAAAAGTCACACAACAAAAATGTAGTACTGTAGTTGATTTCTGTAATCACGACTCTGCCTCGTGACCATCTGGATACGAGAAATCGTTTCTCAATTTAACTTCACATTAGCAATCAGACAGAGCTGTGTTAAAATTACTCCACGTTAGTAAAGCAAGATATTCATCTTACTCTTTGAAGAGATTAGAGATCTAATCAATCTGGATCTTGATCGTGTTCATTATAAGCAAAGAAATTGATAGTTAGTTATGAATAGTCATATAAACAGTCAAAAATGATGAGAATTTAAACTGTAAAGTTTAACAGTATTTAAAACGTATTGAACATATCCATAAAAATACCATTTAGTTTCGTGTTTTTAGTTTTACCAGGTGTTTTATATCTAATTCTGTATACGTACTACAATTATTATGTAGCCTATACTAATATTTTGTAATTCTTGCAAATGCTCAATGTGTTAACCTCAAATAATGCTGCTTCCAAAATGCATTGTTGTAATATGTGGAAAAAAGTTAAGAAAAAGGTTTGAAAATAATTACAAGGTCCATCAGCGTTGGACCTGTAGTTTTCTTACGAAATGATTGAATGACTCTTTTACAACTCCTGTTCACGATGTGAGTACAATTAAATTACCAAAATGAAACTAGTTGACAACAAGGCTAATAAGGATTTATAATTGCGTTAGCTTTAGTAACACGTGATAGATGGATTTGTGTAGTCAACAATTAAACCCCAACTATTCCTCTACCTACTTTGATATGAGTAATCAAGTTGATGAAGGCAATCAAGTTGATGTGTAATAGGGTCTAGCATAAATAGTCATCACTCTCAGGAAATTAGACTGAAAATAGGAAGGACGCCCCATAGACTGGTTTAATTAAGCTGCAACTAATTTGTTTGTGTAAAAAGAATGCTTTGGCAATGCATTTAAATAGTTGTTTGAAAGTTTGAGGCTTTATTAGATTTTAAGAAGGAAAACTCAATAGTTACACGTTACGTCAACAATACAGTTTAATGTTTGGATTTGAGAATACATTTATAGCATATGCTGCTAAATAGAGAGTATGAACTGGATAACAACTTTGTTGCTAGTTTAGCTTTCAAAATCTGAGTTTCTTTTTTCCGTATTATGTACGTACATATTTAAATAAATATCTCACACCTTATCGTAAAAAAATGCTCAGGTAGTTAGCAGATAAATATAATGTTTCCTACAAGTTACCTAACAATGTACATGTTCTCTCACTGATTTGAGAAAGCCAATTTGCTCATCAGTGAGACAATGTCAACATTGTCTCACTCTAATTTCTTTGTCTCACTCCAGATTTGCAACGTGAAGGCACGATTCTTTACCAATTTATTTGTTTTATGGTAACTGTAGGAATAATATAATGTGCAGCTCGAGTGCAAAGTGCAATCGCCTCACTCGAGAAACCATTCCTCACTCGCCTCTCGAGTGAGGCAATTGCTCCCTTTGCTCACTAGTTGCACAAATAACTATTTTTACAGTAAACTTCCTCAGGTATAATCTTAAACAAGTTCCATTTGCATTGTTCATTAACGTTTAACTGAAATATACCATGACACGTATGAGGAAATGAAACTAGCTTGATTTAACCCCCCCCCCCCTAAATCTACCCTTCATCTTGAATTACATTCGCATTCTCCACGTTTCTCATGTGCATTTATGACTGTGTGATGTAGTACTTGCTTTATCACATTAGATCATCATTAAAGGTGGTTTCAGCGAATTTCCGACGAGGATTTTTTTTAGCGAGGATAGACCATCATTATACAGGGTGATTGATATAAGTGTGCCAGCCGTTTTATTCAAAAACTATAAGAGATATCAAAAAAAGTTAAATGGTAAGTGCCTTGGATTTTTTATTTAAAAAATTGTAGTCAAGTCCAAAAAATTATTTAGCCGCCATTTTTCCAATATGGCCGCCAACTTTGATTTTTCTTATGGAACACCCTGTATTTTATTATGTATTCTGGTAGAAAAAGTAATTTTAAGACGATTTTATTCATGTCATTTTTTTAATAAACCTAACCGTTTCAAAGATAATAATGGTTTAAGTTGTAAAATTTTGAATGGTTTTCGAACAAAACAGCTGGCATGCTTGCTTAGGCCTTTATCGAAACTCTTTCTCATGCCGAAATTTCAAAACTTTAACCATTATTATCTTTGAAACGGTTAGGTTTATGAAAAAAATCACAAGAGTAAAATCGTCTTAAAATTACTTTTTCTACCAGAATACATCATAAAATACAGGATGTTCCGCAAGAAAAATCAAAGTTGGCGGCCATATTGGAAAAATGGCGGCTAAAATAATTTTTTGACTTGACAACAATTTTTTAAATAAAAAATCCAAGGCACTTACCATTTAACTTTTTTTTTAACTCTTATAGTTTTCGAATAAAACGGCTGGCACACTTATATCAATCACCCTGTATATATTAACACCCCAGGTTAACGATATTACCGTAATGAAAGCTCTGTGTATTAGTGACTGCCATAAACCACCGTCATTACTCTCAGGAAATTAGACAGAAAATAAAAAGGACTCAGCATAGACCGGTGTAATTACGCTGCAACTAATTTGTTTAGGTGTAAAAAGAATGCTTTTGCAATGCAATCAAATAGTTAACTAGAGTTTGGGGCTTTATTACATTAAACCTAACAAGAGTAGTTAACCTAATAGAGTCTAAGGAAAAGTCAATACTGAAATGAAATTAGAGTCTTATAGTAGGTATATTTATAGAGAGACCAGGTTGAACTATTATTAAACATGTTTCAATGACAATACACGTGTAAAAGTTGAGGATAATATATTTTGTACAGTATTAAGGTTTTATCGTGAGCTTATTTCCCTTCACCGTTGGTCCAGAAGTACATTTGTATCCATTCAATTCTGCTTAGAACTAAAAGCGACGTCCCTGCACTAGAAACAACTTCAATGGAAGAATCAAACTGATACAATGACTCAGGGTGCTGTGAAGCTGGTATTATTGTTAATGTTTATTGAATTTAAACACTCTTTCATTTGTATACTACACTCATTATACATTATGATACTTCAAAATTTATTAAAACTATATAATTAATAGAAAACGTTATGGAAACTCCCTTAAAAGCAGTAAATATTTTTAATTAAGTAAACCTTTCTTGAAGTTGTACTTACTTTGAAATTAAAACCAAAACGTTTCGCTAATATCAAAAGTACTCAGGGACCTAACTCATTACTGGGGGGACTAAAGGTGTTGAAGTGTGCTTTGAGCTTATACAGGGTGTCCCGGAACTCTCTACCAACATTTTAGGGCATTGCTCCTGGGTAAGAAACATACCTAAATATCATATTTAAATTGTCCGGAAGTCCTTAGTTACTCACACAGCCGCCATTTTGTTTTTTCAGTTATTAATTGTTTTCTAAAGAATAGTTAAACATACGAAATGGAAACTTTGCACAAACATATATGACAACTAGAAAAAGCTACAAAAAAATTATGACGATTTTTCAAATTCATAAAACAAGATGGCGGCCATTTAAAATTGTGTTTCTTAGATAACTTAAAAACCGTTGATTTTACAAAAACTTTAAATGGCCGCCATTTTGTTTTATGAATTTGAAAAATCGTCATGATTTTTTTGTAGCTTTGTCTAGTTGTCATAAATGTTTGTGCAAAGTTTCCATTTCGTATGCTTAACCATTCTTTAGAAAAAAAATAATAACTGAAAAAACAAAATGGCGGCTGTGTGAGTAACTAAGGACTTCAGGACAATTTAAATATGATATTTAGGTATGTCTCTTACCCAGGAGCCATGCCCTAAAATATTGGTAGAGAGTTCCGTGACACCCTGTATAACACAACTTCGGGTACAGATTTACTTTTACCCTTAATTAACTTATAAAGTGATTAAATATACTGTAACAAATCAGGGGGTTTTTATGAAGCTTCAATAAACAAGGAGTGTATCGTCTAATTTACTTTATACATAGATAAATATTAAAGACATACCTCGATGACTATGTTCAGATGACCACTCCTCTTAAATTTGGTTTTATTTAATCTGGAAATCTATATAATTAATACGCTACATGAAACTTTGTCGGTTGAACTCCTCCGCCATTTCTTAACCGATTTTATCCATTGACGTCTCATTGTGTCGCGTAGATTTGCAAACTGGTATTACATTTTTGAAAAAGTCCCTTGGGCTCTGCCCCAGTGGCTTTGAAAGTTCCCATGTTATCCTTATGAAGAACATAATTGTTTACATTTTGATCAGCTGTATAATTTAATTGCTGTTATTTATTTTTCATTTCAATGAAACGTCTTGAGTACTTTATTTACTATTTGAGTTTGTGTAAACATAACCCCCAAGACGGATCGTGTTAGTATGGTTTTATCTTAAATTTGTGTATTTATCTTTGTTTTGTGTCGCTATGACGGGTCGTGTTAGCATGATGGTAACTTAAATTTGTGCATTTATCGTTGTTTTGTGTAGCTATAATTTGTTTATTTGTTGTTTTTTTTTTATGCCTCCGACGCGACGATAACGAAACATAAGACAGGAGGCGTAATCGTGATAACGACCGCAGCTACAGAACAGTGGCGCGTAAAAGGCTTAACTCATCACAGTCAGCACCTGACCCTGGACAATCTCAACTATTAGGTTACAAATGCGCCCTAACACTACCCCAAAACGACTTTTCGTTTTCAATTGGCCCTCAATCAATAACCTGTGTTGCCTGTACAGCGAGGCATTCTGAGAAGGAAAAACCGGCCGGAATGCTTTAGGTTTATCAATAACGAAGATAAACATGGTCTGAGTTACACACCGGTACTCTTTGAGTTGACTCTTTTAAATTCATTATAAATATGACAGTTATTCGTTTTGAAATAACTCCTGTAATACTTTGCAATTGCTCGAATTCGGGCAACATGTACACTAGTAAAAATAAATACCAGAGTTTTTTTTATTCACAACGAAAATATAGGAAAGCTATACGAGAAAGTTTTAAAATGCACAATTCCACAAATAACTGTAATAATACAAATATAAACTAAAAGTTCTGTACTAGTTTGATGTGTTAACGCAAATTGTTTTAAACAATTAAAGCTTGTTTTATATCTTTTTTAACCATTTTTCTGTCCGTTCAGAAGGAACTTTGATAAGTAGTCAGTTTTCAGTACTCCTTAATGGCATACGTTTTTTGTTTAGCTTTGCGAACATTTGTGTCAACTTTGACGTATTTTAAGGTGATCAGATTGCATCGTAGTAGGTCAATTTTGAACCTAAAAGTAAATATATTTCAATAAATGATTGAATAATATGTAATTACTAGGTTAATTTGCTATTAGGTTTGCGGTTTGCCACACGGTTGGTGACATAACATCAGCTATGCACTGTATATAATGATGATATATATTATATTATACTAATGTAATTAATCACGTACTTCACTTTATTTCTTTTTAATGAATAATACATGGGTCAAGAATCATAGCTTTGACATTGTTGATATCAAATATTTTTACGAATTTTTAAAGCTACTATGAAGTATTTATTTTAATATAAACGCATAAACGTATTGACTTAGATTATAACATGTTTAAGATGGTTAATAAAGAAAATAGATCCACACAAAGAATCGTCATTACCAAGTTTCAGGGAATACTGGTAAAAGAAGATATGCTATAGGCTTAAGTGCGTGACTATGAGGCCAAAACCTCTTCTTTTTCTTGACTGTCTGGAAGTTTCAAATGCCACACATGTGTTACATTAGGTTAAATCACTACTATTCCATTTATGCTATTATAGATAATAATCTACTTACGTATCACGTATGCCAGTAGGTGTCAATTATTAATACTTGATTATGCTGTACATGTTTCAAGCCTAAATACGGCTCATCTTCAGCAGCATTTTTCTATGTACAATTTTCACATCGAGAGATGATTGTCGACTATATACAGAACATATATACATATGTATATATGTTCTGTATATAGTCGACAATCATCTCTGTATATATGTTCTGTATATAGTCGACAATCATCTCTCGATGTGAAAATTGTACATAGAAAAATGCTGCTGAAGATGACCCGTATTTAGGCTTGAAACATGTACAGCATAATCAAGTATTAATAATTGACACCTACTGGCATACGTGATACGTAAGTAGATTATTATCTATAATAGCATAAACATACGTCATAATAAAGGTGTCAAGGCTGATTAATTTGATATTCCATTTAATTTCGCAACAATGTACGAGTATATACTATTCACACCAAGTAATATATAATTGTTATGACCTCTATCACAGTTATCTTCGAGTAACTACTATTATATTAGTTTTGTTTTATTTATAATTAAAACAAATTACTCCTCTCGTTATGCACTAACTATATGAAATGGAAGATTTTGGCATCGAAAATAACGCACAGAAAAAAATATCCTGCCTCAACAAATATTAAAAAAATATAAGGAGTCATTCAATGATAAAATACATCATCTAGAGATTTATTTATAAACAAAGGTGTAAATGAGGAAAGCAAAAAGATAAAATTGTCAAGCAAATTGGTGTTATGAGCCCCCAAGGAATCGTTTGACCGTCGTTCAGACAAAATCATTGTAAATCTCTTTTGACGTTTCATTTATAATTACAGTAATTGGTTTAGTAATAAACCACTGCAGTGATATTAAGTAGTGCAACAATTTTTTTGCAATAAAACGTAGTTTTTTAACACTGAATTTTAACTTATAAGTATGAATATGTACAGGTTTCCAACATACAACAGATTTGTACCACTATTGTTTTTTTTTCTTTTTTACTTTAAATATTAATCATTCGGTTATTATTTGACATAGCCCAGGATTGTACTTTTGTTTTAAGTTCTAATAGCATTTGTATGTTCTTTTTTCTAAAACATATTACATCGATTGATAAACAATAGTATTATATGCTAGAACCCTAGTAGGTATTTTCATATCTAAAGTGGCTGAAAAACAAAAATAATATATTTGCCATGTAAAATTTATTTTTTTGGTTGGTCAATGGATTTTAAATATAACATCAGGTGACAATACACTGCTAGTTTATTTGTTGCTGAACAACATCGATTGCATGGAAAAAAGTTGTAAAGGCATTTAGTTATGAGGAAATACATTGAAAATGTCCTTAATTCAACACGCTATTAATTAACTTCGTTAAAAGAACTAAGGTAATTATGGAGGAAAAAAGTTAGTATTTCTATTAAATCAGACAGAAGCACCAGGAGGTTAATTATAATTTATCTTAATTTAAACTCATTTCTTTTCCTCACTTCACTTCCCCCAATTTCTTGACTCATTATTCTAGCCTTCTTTCAAAAAATTCGATCAACACGATAACTCACTAATACAGTTCTGTGTAAAATGTGTTCCAGTGTATATTTTTACAATTTTTTTTTTAAATGGTTGGCGGCCTCTTTTAACCTTTCATTTTCCCGTCTAAATAGATTATGCGCCCGTGCGTGGAACGTATTCAGCAAAGCAGACTACTTTGCTAGATCATTACGAAGGTGAACTGTACTGAAAAATGTTTGCGGCAGTTACCAGGATCCGAACCTACGACATCACTGCCTTGGGCCCGAAGTCCGCGATGCTACTGACTGAGCCACCGACTCACATAAGATCACATTTTCTGGTTTGAATCTATTTGTTTTATATCTGTGTCCATTTTTAGAACACACATGAACTTTTCTTGCTGGTGCCTAAATGGGAAGATGGAATGAGTTAGTGTGAGTGGTACACCGCAGTGTGGGATGATGGAAAACCGCATATCACCTGAAAAGGCAAAACCAATCTCCATCCCTAGTAGATGAAGATGATTAACTTAGTTATATTTTTGTTTTAGCTTGGTCGTAGCTTGGTTTTAGTTTGGATTTAACTAGGTTTAAATTTGGTTTAAGCCTGGTTTTAGTTTGTTTTAAGCTTGGTTTTAGCTTGTTTTTAAACTTGGCTTTAGCTTGTTTTAAGCTTGGTTTTAGCTTGTTTTAAGCTTGGTTTTAGCTTGTTTTAAGCTTGGTTTTAGCTTGTTTTAAGCTTGGTTTTAGCTTGTTTTTAACTTGGTTTTAGCTTGTTTTAAGCTTGGTTTTAGCTTGTTTTAAGCTTGGTTTTAGCTAGGATTAAGCTTGG
This sequence comes from Macrosteles quadrilineatus, assembly GCF_028750875.1. NCBI lineage: Eukaryota > Metazoa > Arthropoda > Insecta > Hemiptera > Cicadellidae > Macrosteles > Macrosteles quadrilineatus. The sequence continues at coordinate 1,896,443 of NW_026542597.1, forward strand.
TCGTAGCTTGGTTTTAGTTTGGTTTTAGCTTGTTTTAAGCTTGGTTTAAGCTAGGTTCAAGCTTGGTTTTAACTTAGTTTTCTAATCTCAAGGTGGATTAGATAAATTATTTTATATATTATGATAATTTGTTGTACAAGAAAACGCTTTTAAGGTAATTTACAAGATATAAAATGAATTCACAGAGCATTTAAATTACCAGAAAACAAGTAGTTGTAGCCTGGTATTTGATAATACAGTGGCTCTTTCTCTCCTTGAAGGAAAAGACTCTGAACACTGCATTAGTTAAACAAAATTCCGTTGGCTATAAAAACTATTGTCTTTTGCTGAACAATATAATTTATCAGAAGTCAAAATTTTTTCCACTTCACCCAAAAGTAACTCTTATTGTTTCTTTGTCGTGATGTTTACCTGTAGGATTCTACTTTCTCCATGTTTGTAACAAGGAAGTGTCTTGAGAAATCCATCTTAACTCCAACTTTTCTTTTACGTATTGACAACTTCATGTAAAGGCAATGGAAAAAATTATTATGTAAAGTAATTCCTTTTTATAAGTGAACTCTGTAAGATTATTTACTTTTTATCTACAAAATTAGTGGTAAAACAATTATAATCTATTTTTAACATACACTATATGTGGTTCCACTGACTGACTAGTGTATATTTTACGCAACAGTTCATTTATTGATTTAAATGATCTTAATGTTTGGTTGAAGTTCTTTAGTACATTATTCTTATTTCCAGTGAAATAAATGCTGTTTAGATTGTTTTATTGGCTAATATTAATAATCTTCAAATTAATTGGCATTAAATTTTGTTAGTTAAGGTTGTTTTAGTTTAAGCTAAAAAATATATTTCATCAATTTAAAAAAAAAATTATAAAGGTACATAAGAATTGAAAATAAAAATCTCAGCTTGTTACGGATGGATATTGCAGTTATGGATTATAGTTATGGACTGTTACCGGATTTGGCTTGGAAATAACGTGATTTAATCCAGAATAAAATTTAAAATTTACACTTTTTCACATCGTATTTGCTGTCAGTTTCGTTGTAATAGGAAACTTTATTTTTAATCAATTGGTTTTAATCATAAATTAGGTACTCTGAGCTATATACATATAGATGTAGGCTGAAGTTTGCAAATTATTCGAGTATTACGCAATTAATTAACTGTGTTAGAAATTTAATTGACAGAAAATCCCAAAATACAGATACAGCCATTCTCGCTTAAGAATCTAACCGTAGAAAAAAATTACCTTAAACAGTGCCATAAACAGTCTACAGCAAAAAAGGTGCGCACAGTAGATTTAGTGTACATAAAACATACTACATACCACATGTATATGCCACACTACTTAGCAAAATATATGGACTGTTGAAGGAGTATGGCTGTCACAAAACGGTAACTCAACAATACTGTATTTTAAGTTCTTGCCTCAAGGAAATAGATGAAAACTAATAACTAACTAATATATAAAAACTCATAAGCCCACATTGCCAATTTACCATATACTTGGAGAGTTTTATAACTTAAGGTAAAAATGAATAAATATTTATCTTGGCGTGTTCTGTCATCCGAATGGTGAAGTAATCCCGTAACGCTCGGGAGAATCCAATTACTTAAAATGGATTAGATGCAATAAAGCCAATTTATAGTGCTCCACTTGGCTACTGGAAATCCATTTGATAAAGCTAAAATACTAATTGCACTTAAGAATATTCTAAATCATCGTAGTAAACAATAGACTAGGTCAAAGTTTTGAAGTATTTAACAGTGCGTTGAACTGAAGATGGAATGCCTTAATTAATTATACTTGAATCAAAATCGTAAACTAACAGTAGTTCACTGAGTTCACAATATTTAGGCAATCAATTACAAATAATTCCTCATAGAGAAAATGGGGGTTTAAGAAACCCTGAAAACACACAAAAACAACAATGTGAGGCTGCTTGTAATGAATCAGGTTACCTCAGGTTATTTTACTTGTTATTTTCTGTTAAGTGACTCTGTTATTCGTAAAGGTTATTCGTTTAATTGGTAGAGTTTCAGAAGTAAGCTTATCCTGGATAACATCGTTGCTGTTCGACTAACTGTCACATGAAAGCACAAGTAATAAGTCCTAAGCCAACTCATACTTTCTAATTACTTCGGCGGAGTTATGATACGTTTTCTCATTAGTAGATTTGCCTTTTTGGTTACTATTTTTAACTTTTACTTAGCCTGTTAGTTAAAAAAGGAATTTATTTCATGATTTTAAGTATTAAATGTTTTTAAAACAACATTTTTAATGCGGCGTTAGGTAGATGTCTAGTGAATGACATAACATCATATTTTGTTATTATCATGAATAATTAATCAATAAGATTTACAAGAACCTGAATACAAAAGGATCACTCAACCATCACATACAGAAAACTACATATATAAAAACAATACAAAAAAATCATATGGGGGAAAATTGCTGGTTCCCTTACAAAATCCAAGAAGTATTTAGGGAAGACAATCAAAAACACAGTTCACATTTTGGATTACAATTAAATCAACGTTAAGCCTTAACATAACAGTTAAAAGGTAAATGCTAAATAAAGTATGTGTAAGCTCATATTCTCATATACCTGCTTCACCAAGTTTAGTGAAACAATTTTTTTATTCAATCAATTAGTTATGATATTATCTTTTTGGCTTATAAATAGCTTATTACACATTATAAATGGTTGCTATTATTATTTCACTTTAGAATTTTTACTCCGTTCTATAATGCAGTTTGAATTATGAAAGTGAGTTTTGGTAACATATTTTCAAAGACATATGAACACATTGAGCCCTGTAATATTGAATGTAGGACAGTGTATGCACAACAGAGGTGCTACAGCTGTGTTAAATGTAGTGGAAGACAACAATGACAGTGAGATACCAGGCTCAGTCGATACTGGTGTCAACGAGGGAAAATACATATTCTGTATTATTAAAATATATTGCTTACACTATTGTAAGTAATTTATATTGTTTCATTGTAAAATAATGTAATTTGTCCCTCTAAGATAGCCTACTTTAACTGGGATTCTTCAGTTTATGATTTGGCATCGGGTGTGTATGAAAATGTAGATTGTGTATATAATGTTATTTTATATGAAATTAAAAATAAACATAAATAGAAACTAGGCATTAAAAATAATATGTGGTTATTGTAGTTTACGCAACGATTGCGTAAAGATAGTGTTAACGACACGAGTAGAAAAATTAAGGTACGAGCCTTGGTGAGTGCCTTAAAAACTTCTACGAGTGTCGTTAACACTACGCGTGATGCGTACACTACTTTACCTTCGACGGTGTTTTAATTACCAAAAATTACTACTTTTAACTTCTAAGAGAAGTTATGTTTTCGTTTATAACCTCTCATTGCCACTAAAAGTGATGCAACGAAACATTGTTCCAAACACTAATAGCACTACTCAACAATTAAATTGGTCTGAACAGCTGATTAGTTAAAGTTCAAATAATTACAATTTTACTTCTTCTCTCTTAATCCTTGAACCTCATTGGTCCGTTACCAGTGTTGTTATGAGTAAAACTATGCTGTTATGAAAGTAAACAATGCTTTTATGAGACATATTTCAATTCTAAGATCTGAACTGTAACAACTACTTTAAAAAACGGTCGTAGGTAAACACCATTAACAGTATTATAGCACTTAAAAAAAAACTATTGGGAGAATGAGGTCAGCATTAGGTAATTAACAAATGATACTATTGAAATAAAGTAAAAAAATACTTAATTGAGATAAGTAAATAGGTGATTAACAGTTTATTTGTAGAGTTTGTCAAAGTTTGATACTTTTTATTACAGTAAACTTTTTTGTAACTTTATCCTATCGAATCTTGTTTCATTCAGCTGTTGGTAGTGAAATGACGATCTGTCAAAACGAATTCGTAAGCTACAAAAATTGTACATAGTTGTGTAAAACATGATGTACTAAGATCAATTCGTAAAAATTAATCCTACCAGCCCACTTGGTTGACAAAAATACTCTCAATAACTTTAAAACGGCTCGTTTAAGTGAGACACAGTCGCGTAATAGAGTAATTTCAACTTCGAGTCTTGTTTCCCATCTAACCTCAAATCTGTTGATTGTAAATCAGACAGGATCATTAATGCTGTCCTACGAGACGAAATAATACTTTTTATGTGTTTTATCTTATTGCTTGTAATATGAATACAAAACTATTTCATAATCTTAATTCACATTATTCGCTATACCAAGTTATTGTCTAATTGAATACATTTGTGGTATTTAATTCGGTAACAGTTTAAACTTCGTGAGTAAAATTTAATGCGAATGTTTATAACCAGTCGTACCTATAAAAAAAAAAAACAATGTTTTAATTACACTATAAAGCCAAGTTAGTGATGTTAAGGTAATTTTTGACTTTCGCCTTTTAGTAACAAATAATTATACCATGTGAATTATTAATTTAAATAGATAGTATAGTTTTGGGTATCCGAAAGCGATTCAATCTAAATTTGCAGCCGTTAGTCATTAATCGGTTTTGAGTTAGTTCATTCGATATTTCAAGACAGAAAACTCTTATAGCTTTGTAGTAAGATTGAAAGCAACCAAAACGAAAATAAAAAAAAAACAATCTTAATTTATTTAAGTTTTCATCATAATTTGTTCGACTTTACTGATCGAATTACTTATTATGATTACTTATTGGTTACACAATTAAGAAAAGAGCCCTTATTCATTCTTTCAGTAGATTGAACACTTGATTTATTTATTAAAATTTAAATACATATTTTCTCCTCCTCTATTTCTTAAACCTGTTTATAGCATAACTAATGAAAAGTTGATTTTTTTTACTAGTCTGTTGGCAGAGAGCAGGTTATACACTAATACCGATTATCAAAAATTATTGTTGTTTTGTATTTGGATAGAGTTCCAATGATAATTATTACGAACTTATAGTAAAATTTGTTGATTTTATTCTTTCTGACAAAATTAACCAAAACAGTAGGTGAATAAAAACTGTACTGGTTAAGCTAAGAATAATATATCATTGGTGGCATTATTTTACGAATGGAAGTTTATTTTGTTCTGAGATACTTTATCTCTTGTGACACAACAGGATGCGTTGATTGGAGTGTAGAGGACCTTAATTAATATCAGGGATCGTTAGCTGAGGTCAGAAAACATGGCGTCATTATTTCCTGCTAGTTTTATTGGCCCTTCGAAGTGGAAGATAAAAAAGGTCCAAAACGAGATTTAAAATAAAAATAAGATAAAACTAATCAACCTCCAATGAAGGGGGAAATAAGCTTTCGAATAACCTTTGACTGCATAACTAAAAACCATCTCTTGTGTCCTATTTTTGAAAGACATGTTTTTAGGCGAGGTTTATTATACTGTATTGTGGGCTTCACTCATCTTAATTTGTTATTCCAGGACTCGTCAGAATGTAACACAACGAAAACACACAACACACACATACACGCACATACAGAATCGTCCTTGGATTTACTCCGACGTTTCGCGGGACCAAAAATAACGTCCCGCTTCCTCAGGGAAAACACGAGCTGATCGCCTAACCACGACTCACGATTTTGTATGTGCGTGTATGTGAGTGTTGTATGTCTTCGTTGCGTTACATTCTGACGAGTCCTGGATTAACAAATTAAGGTGTGTGAAGCCCACAAGCTGATCAATACAACATCTCTTTTGTATCAAAAATAATTGTTTTGATCGACAACAATAGCATTTGATCTGTGAAAATATTGGTTGATTCCTGGCATCTTTCTGGTAGGAGAGGTTGATTTAAGATTAAAACTCCAAAAGTGGATACAATAATAAATATTTGGTTCGTAAAAACACAAGAGTGTTTTAACCACTAAGCTGTAAGCAATTTCGGCAAATATTTTATACTTATTTATCAATGCTTGGTTTCACAAATACTCTTGATTTTTTTCTCGGGAAGGATTATTCGTATAGTTTTATAATATATCTAACTGTGGAGGGTTTTTCTACTCATTTTTTTGCCAGTAAAAGTTCCAATTCATTAGAGACTACTATCATAATAGCTGCATAATATTCGTGTACTATTCTTTTATATACATTTCGCTTAGAATTTCGGTATATCCAGGTAGTGTAGAATGTTCTATTTACAATATTTGTTTGATATGGCAAACACACTAGACTGGCGAACGTGTTAAAGACCGATAGCGCACTTTACACTTTACACTTTATATTACACTCTACACTCCCGCGTTACAATTCTGGTCAAACTTGAGGTCAATCGGTCCAGTAGTTTTTCACGTGTTTGACCACGTGTCATTATAATACACATCCAAACTTTCACTTTTGCAATATTAGTAAGATACTAATAATCTACAATACAGGCTAAAGTCACCAACATCTTCCTAATTAATTAAATAGCCTGCATAATTAAATGGCTAATGTTTTCCTAAATCAATATGAAACGTCCTTCATATATTTAAAAACTAGAAAGGTCTTTTAAACTTACTTTGATTAAAAAATGAAATTTGCCTAGATTATTTTATTAAGACTGCTTAACCGTAATATCTTCAATGAGGTTTTCAGTTTTCAATTTATTTTAAACATCACTTTCATCGTATTTGTTGGAAAAGCAATATGACGGATTCCTCAAAGATAGGAGTGACAGTAGGCATTTCTCATATCTCACAACTCCAAACATTTATTGGATTATTTCTCAATTCCAGTTCCAAATGAAAATTCATTCAACTCACATGTTGACAAAATTAGTAGATAGATAAATATATAGGCCTACTGTTAATACTGTTCAATGTAATGGCGACAATACAAAGTAGGTATTTTAAGCCAATTATGAATGGAGATGAGTGTAGAATGAGTGGCAGGATCTTGTAGTCTTGTTAGTGACTAAGGCCGACATTCCTTAGACACAGCTGTTAATTAATAGCCTATACAGCAACTAAGGGACTTACAGTTTAAAGTGGAATCCGAACGATTGACGTATATCAGTTTATCAACATAATAACAAAAACATTAACGAACATATCAACTTAGTAAAAAATCTTCAATTCGAAAGTATAAAAATGTTTGAGACCTATGTTATAAATAAAACAATACAACATTGGGAAGACCGGAAAATATTTTCATAAAATGGTTTGAATTTATGACAAAATATTTTTTTTTATATTGTAATTAATTTTTTGTATTGTAATATTTTGTTTAAGTAGTTATTATAAAATAATCATACTTTAAATAATATAACTAATTAACTATAGGCTATCATACCGATACGTTATTCAGTTAAAACAATACAGTACAATGGCGTAGATTCCTGTTACTGTAGTAGAAACAAATAATGGTAGTGGTTAAGTAATGAAATATTATAGAAGTTTGAAATAGCATAACTTGGCTTAGCCAGAAAAGAACTTTCTTATCTTTCCGTGTTTCTTAGATGTAACAAGTTTAAAAAGAAAGGCGAGAACCTGTTCAGTTGAATTACACCCAGGTAATTGTTTCATTTTAACCAATTGCAATTCCACTTTCTTCCTTTTTGAACATTTTCAATTTAAATTAGCTTGAAGGAATGCTGACTCTGCCTTATATTTTTAAATAATAACTCATTACTATGTAGTTTTCAGAATTTTTTGTTATTTATAGAGTAGTATTTATGTACATAAATTTGATTAGGATCTCGTATTTGAAATCAAATTAATACATTAAATTTAGAAGACAGATTCACTTTTACCAATAACAGTAATATTTCAGAGTCTTTTCAACAATTAGTTATTTCAAAGATGTAGTCACATTTGCAACAATGTATTCTACAAAATCACCTCAAGCAAATGCGATATTAGTGTTAAATCAAAGTAGATTTCTTTTTTAGTGACAGCTTAATTTAAAGGTAAGAAAGACCCAAATGGTGAACTACCAATACTATCTTCAGAGTTTCAAAATAATAACAGCAAAATATGCCTAAGTTTTACATCCATACATTCCTTCATTTTACGTAAATTAGAAAATAAAGGAATATAACCTTAACCAGTGGGCCTAGAAACAATTTCTTACAGACAATGGTTTTGTAAGATTAAAAAGTATATCTCGGAAACTATACTTGATTAACATTCTTCCAAAATAACAGTATTTTGTAAGAATGTTAATAAACAATATTGAACAAAATAAGTAACAGTAAATCAAGGCGTGCTGTTTTGGCCTTAAAATTCAATTACAGCTTTAATGAAGCTACAGGTTGCATCCTTACAAGATATTGTTTCGAAAGACTAAATTAAATTCTCCTTTCCCAGTTATAAGCTGTGTTACCTTTCATATTTATATAAAATCCACAGACATTTAAATAGAATTTTCCAATAATAGATTAATTTAGTGATTTCTAATTTGAGTTCCAGATAAACATGTTGTAGATGTGTTCATTTTACGAATTTTGTTTTTTAAAGAAAATAATTTTTTCATAACGCTACAAAGGGTATACTTGAATCATATACTTGGGAATATACTTGGATGGAATACTTGGTATACTTGGTATCTGATGAACGCCAATCAAAGGTGTTTTGTAAAGACTTTACCGAATGGTTTATTGATGTGAAAATCCAATGAGGATGTAAATTTGCTTATGTTGTAGATTTGCTGTGGCAGGGGTATTTTTATCCAACAAAAAGTCGTTATTTAGCTACGAAAATATTTAATTAATTAATTCAATGTGAATATTGCACGGAAACCCAAAACAATTTGTAAAAATAGTGAATTGCTACACAAAACATCAAAGGTGAAATGGTGAGTTATAGCGGTAATTTCATTAACAGTTCTGCTAGCAGTGATAGGCTTGCTGAGCTTACAGCTTCGATGAATCAAAAATAAAGCAAAAAAATTCAGTTAAGCTTACTGAGTTTTAAATATTAACAATAGCTAAATGAAGGTAATAGTTTGTCTTCTTAGGGAAACTATTAAATTATGTAAACAAGTTGGTTTATGAAACAAAAGTCTATTGAGTGTTAAGTATTAACAATAGCTAAATATATGCATTTTCTTAGGAAAAATAGTGAAGTATGTTATCCATAAACAAGTTTGTTTATGATACAAAAGTCTACTGAGTGTTAAGTATTAACAATAGCTAAATATAGGCAATATCCTCATAGAAAAAATAGTGAAGTATGTTATCCATCAACAAGTTTGTTTATGATACAAAAGTCTACTGTGTGTTAAGTATTAACAATAGCTAAATATAGGCAATATCTTCTTAGGAAAAATAGTGAAGTATGTTATCCATAAACATGTTTGTTTATGATACAGAAGTCTACTGAGTGTTAAGTATTAACAATAGCTAAATATTGGCAATATCCTCATAGAAAAAATAGTGAAGTATGTTATCCATCAACAAGTTTGTTTATGATACAAAAGTCTACTGAGTGTTAAGTATTAACAATAGCTAAATATAGGCAATATCTTCTTAGGAAAAATAGTGAAGTATGTTATCCAAAAACATGTTTGTTTCTATTTCACAAAAAATAGGTGTGGCGGTTTTTGTTAAACATGGTATATTATTAACTGGAGTTATTTTTTTTAATTGCAGGCCTACATCTAAGTATCTTTATTCCTACGGATCTAATACTGCCTAGAATCGAATAAAGAACTAAATATCTTAAATTCAAAATACAATTTTAAAATCATAAACGAGACTAACGCGAAACAAAAGCTTAATCATTGGTAAGCGTCATTGTAGAGAAAATTAGCTTTCCTTCTCATCTTCCGTGGAATGGACAATTTATTATACAAAATCAAATCGAATCGGAATGAATCATTTGGGTTAAATCAGCTTTATTAAAATAGAGTATTTTACTGACTTTTACAAAAAACTGCAAAGACGGCACATCAAATGCAAAATAATTAATCTACTATTTCCACCTTTATCAACGATTCAAAATACCCTAAAACACCAAATAAAAAAATATCAATAATAGGTCATTCTTATGTCTATACATAATCGGTGGAATAAATACATTTAGCTTTTTACAAGTTTTAAGGTCACTTTGGTAAACATAAGTGTTGGGTTCAGTGTGTAAGGGATTCTATGGGCCAATGCCTGATATGAAGGTTGCGGTGGACGCTGACCTTTTCTTTCATGTTAAAAAAGTTGAAACCCATTGAGAAACTTTAGTAAAAATTATCTTGGCTAGAATAAAGATCTGTATTTATACTTAAGCATTACTCTCAGGAAATGATTTAATAATACTATGGTAATTCACTCTGAAATACAATTGACTTTCGATATAATTATCTTATCAGTTACATCTATTACAAAATAAAGAGTGAAAATAAAATTTTAAAATGATAATACATTTTATTATCATATATTTTGGCGTATTGAGTGTAACAATACTACTTTTTTGTAACTTAAAATAATATTATCCTAGTGTGATGTTCATAAACAGTGCCGAATTTTACCCTTAATGATCATGCAAATAACCATACGTAAAGAAAGAAATAAGATGTACCGGTAGATATAGTTATATCGAAAAAATATTGTTGAGAGAGCTTGTGAAATAAAACTGTTTGCCTGATTCAGTTGATTGAGGTTTTATTACTTGAATTGACGTCCTATCAAATTCCTTCAGACTTATTACAAAACTCAAACCAAACTGCTGTTTTTTCAAAATTAATTGTTTGTAGTACCGTAGTAATAGATCTAGATATTTTGTTTCAAAGCTAATCAATAAACAGTAAAAAAAGAATTATTTAACATACGTGCTATGGAAAATACGTTAAAGAATGCGTTGAATAAAGTTCATGACAATATCTGAATTCAATTTCGTTGTTTGGTTACTTCATGTTTATCGTATTTAATTGTATGTATAAGCTACTTAAATTTCTTTAAGGTCACTTTTAAATCATAAAAAAATGTAGTACTGTATAATTTTGTGAACTATGTTTATTTCCTTCTTTGTAAGTTGGGGTACCAATAACATATGGCAAAAAGCAGAATAGTATTCTTTGTTTGGTAGTTTCTAATATCTTTCAGCCTTATAATTTCAAATTCACTAGTTGAATCTTTACAATTAACCTAATATAGTCACCATTTATTTGTTTAGAACAAAGTTAAAGAAATGTAATAATGTTTGTTGAGTTTTTACAAAGGTTTAATCAGACTCGATTGTTATGATGAAGGTTGAGGTCGAACCACAGTCTAGTGGTAATGTGACACCAGCTTCGGCAGACATTTGCAATTGAAATACGAATTGGACCGAGATTCTCTGATTCAACCATACAAAGGATAGGAAAACTTTGCGGTCGCAAACTAAACTTTCCTGGAACAGTTACTTGCAACAAGTTCCATTTGTCACATGTTGTGTTAGAGTTATATTATAAAGCAAGATAGTTATTCGCTCAGTTAGGAGCGTGACAGACTTTAGATTTATGGAAGCAATGTCGTTGGTTCAGATCCTGGTACATATTACTAACTTTTATCTGTACAGTCCAACTCTACCGACTATTGCACTATTAGCACTGTACCGACTCTGACTATTGTGTTCAAGGGTATTTTCCACATACACGCAGGTTTTTTATATACATTTTAATAGAGGTACAAAAACATACTTGATTTATTCTATCAAAATAATAATTAATCAGGCACCCGTCTTTGTAAATGGGTAAAGATCAAAATATAAAACATGTTGATAGAGACTAAAAATATTCTTTGGATTTAAAATTGAAATACCAGTAATATAAGCTAATAAAATACTTGAGTTTCTTACATTTACCTTTTTAAGGTAAGCCTTGGCTTTTAGGATAAGGTTGCTGTGACTTATAAATTATAAAAGGATTATTCATTTGAATTGACGAATCGATAATCGAAAGCTGTGAGTTAATTTGACGCTAGATGATAAATTTTCAATCGAGTTTTTGTGAAATGTTAAGTTGAATAGCAGTAAATGTTCTCAAAGTTAGTAGCCTAATTATGGACAAATGTGTTGGAACGCAAGTTTAGTAGCTCAATTAACATTTGTCACATGTTGTTTTAGAGTTAAATGTTTGCACTTGGTGAATATAAACGACAAACATGTAAAAAAAAGACTAAGCTGTACAATTCAGAATAGCAGGGATGTTCATTGGTCGATAAATATATGTTACAAACACTATTTTCCTACAGATGTATGCAGACTTATCATATCACCTATCATCTGTTTCCGACATATTTTAGCAAAACAGTGATGAACTGTGACGCTTTTTTTCTCACTTCAATGAAAATCCAATACTACACGCTGTGAACTAAATCATCAGTGTATTTCACAAATGTTACTGTCAACAATAAAAGCTACAATCATTAATTAAAACTATTTCAAACCGTAAAATTACGATATATTTATTATTGGTTTAAACTATAAACAAAATTTAATCCCTCTTAAAACTAAGTACACTTATGTTCAAATACTAAAAATACTTTTGTTGAGTCTGAAAAACCAAAAGTAAAAAACATCTTTTTTTCGTCAACCAAAAATTTAAAATTTACAGAAGATTAAAAGCACGATATTTTTAAGGATTGGAGTTGAAAAATTGCCAGGCCCTTAAAAATCAATGTCTAAAACATTTAACGATATTATGCCCAACTTAGCCTTAACTTAAGAAAAGCAATGGTACTGTAGAACCTGATCAGCAGATAGAAAATGCCATAAGGATTAAGATTAAAACTTCAGTATGGAATTTCTGATATTGCCAACATATAATAGAGTTGAAAAGAGAGAGAAATATTTATAAAATATCGTAAAACTCACTCTTAATAAACTGTGGTTATAATCTGTTATACCATAATCTGGCAAGAATTTCATAAAATAACATTATCGTATTCTTATAACACAATGATTGATGACTCTGGTATCGAAAGAGATTTCCCAACATAATGTTTATTGTATAATCTGCCATATATAACAAGATTGATAGCTTCATGAATATCTCTTGTTGCTTTGAAATACCTATATTATAGTTTACTGATTTTTCAAGTATTTAATATAACTTTCTGCTTTCCAGATGTGTAGTACTTTTATACATATATTACATATATTATATTACATATATAACGCTTATTAGTATAATGCGTATATAAGGGAAATACATTTCCATGAGTACATCTTGCTTTTTGTTGCAATAACTATAGTACTTTTTAAACACATTTAAGTCGGCTATATATTAGGACTGACATACAGTATCAGGAACTCGTGTTTAATTACGTATGCAAACCCAATAACAGGCGTATTTGTTTCCATTGTTCTATTCACTGTCCAAAGTAGAATTTTTTTATTAAAAATGTTGGTTCTATTTTTACAATTATGACAAAAAAAAATTTTCTTTAGTTTGATGACATTTCTTCGCCCAATAGCTCACTAAGAATATAGAAATTGTAATTATAGATAATATAAAGATATGTAGACGAATTTCCCCAAGCTTTGCAATATTCGTCGGTTAATCCTCAGTATGAATCTTCATGACGGTTTGAAATTGAACTAAACTATCCTTAAACTTAGGCTCATTACTATGGTCCCTTCTAATGAAATAGGTTATGTTTATCTATACAGCTACACAGGCCATTTTTCCATACTCTAAAATTACTTGGCATCCACGTTCTGCATAAATTACGTACTCAAAGTGCGTCACTTTTGCAGTTAAGTGGATGATAAGCTTTCTAAACATACAACTGTGTCATTAAATCAAATAAAAATGTATTGAAAAAATTTAAAATGTGTTTAGTTTATTATACCGATATAGCCTTCGCACACACGGGTGGATAGGAGCCACACAGGTTGGTGTATATTTCACCCCAATCATATATTCACCAGCGCGGGGCTGTCACCCCCCCCCCCCCCACCCTCGGAGCACATTCCTATTACCACCCTCAGTGAATCCAACCACCTTCATTTTCATACAACCTGTTTGCCCAACACACAAAACTGTAAATATATTTAAGCTTTATTAATTGTTGATTAAAAAACTTGTAAAATCGTTGACTTGTTTTGAACTTGGCTTCAGCTCCGTAGTTGTGTTTGGCAGTTCAAAACAAAAACCCAAAAGCTTGTGTTAGTTAACAAATTTCTTGATTACTCACTCATATCCTTTGTTTAAAAATATGTTGTACATATTTTAAACTAAACGTGATATGACATGAAAATCTTATTTTACAAACACTTATTTTACACTTCTACCAACACAAACACGTTTCTGACGTAGTCAATACACACAATTAAAGTAGCCTTACATTTTATGAGCTGTACACTTTGAATAAGTAAATACCGTGGATTTGATGATATTTATTTTTCAAGTGCTAGACTCATGAGTAAACTTCAAAAGCGAAACTCATTCAAAATATTTTGTTTCAAAACATTACTTCAGTTACTTTGATAATTAACGATAGTTAAAATTTTAATCTGTGCCCAAATAATTCATTATTAAGTTTACATTCTGTGCAGAAATAGTTAATTTCTCCTATTTATTATATAAAGAGTTTTTTAGCTACATGCTACACTATATTTTGTATTATTATGTCGAAAACCCCCCTCTGTTTGTAGATTGTAATATATAAAACATTGAGGTCTATTTTTTGTTTATCTCTCAGTCTCCGAGTTAAACTAATAAAAAGAAGATATTTATAAATATAAAATCGTATTATACATTTGACCACAAGAGGTATTTTGCATATTTGAGCGTTGAAAATATGCAAATTGAATTTTTTCTTAAAAAATTGCTATACCTGTATATCATTGTATTAATTCTATTTGTTGAAATGTTTTATTGTATTAAAGTTCAATTTCAATTTTAAATAATAACTTAAATCAAAGCTTGAAGTCAAAAGACATTCTAATTTTACAAGTGCTTAAAAGTGGTAAATCTTCAGACATTAGTTCTACAATCAAATAGAAAAAAACCTGTAATGTAAAAAAAAGAATAAGAAGCATATGAAATATTGAAGGATGAAAATGAGGCAAATCTCATTTAGTTGTCAGGCGGATATTGGAACAGCCCCGTTATTGGCTTGGTTTGTAGTTGTCGTAATTCAAAGAAGAAAAATGTTTAAATATTACCGTGAGTTTCTTAAATTTTCTTTTTAAACAGTTGTTTGTTCTATCAAACTTGATGTTGATCATATTATAAAATAATCTTTACTGTAGGAAAGTAAATAAAGAGACGTCTTTATTACGTCTTGTACGATTTAGGGAGACCTCAAGTACTGACAAATTTTATTCTGAAATAATATAGCAATTTCTTTTGATATTCAAGATATGTTAGCATGCATCTTTAGACAACCTCCTTATCTCCTTATCACCAGACAACATACATTTCAAGTGTATACAGCTCAATGGTAATACAGAGATTTTATATGTGAACTACATTCCAGATTTTCGACTACATTCAAGTGATATTAACTTTATCCACCCCAAATTAATTGGAAAATATCAATTAAAAACTACTTAATTTTTATTTTCAAAATAAATTAGAATGCGTTTGAAAATTAAGACTACTTATCAAACTTTAACGCGTATTGTACATTGCTGTATACTTTTCTAGATTAAGTCATTCAAGTTACAACAATTTCTTCACACCATATTTCAACAACTTGGTATTCAATAACAATGGTTCAATAACTTGTTATTTCAATAAAAAACATTTTCTTCATGTTAATTCTTCATACGGCTTTATTTCATTTTTTCCTTGAGTATAGTATGTGAAATCAAAAAGATTTGACTGTGATTATTAAAGGTTGAATGTATTCATATACACCACGGCCAAATGTTTAATAAACTAGTTTGAAAGTAAAATGTTCTTACACATTTTTTGGTGGCTTTACCACAAATTCATTCCAAATTGAAAGCCTAAAGTGCAGTTGGGAATATACAAAATTTAAATTTTAGCAGATTCTATTCAAATACTGAAATGAAATAAACCCCCAGAGGAAATTAAAGGAAGAAAATTGACATTGTAACAGGGTTTTAAAGCTCAACAGTGCATGTTACAGCATTGAGCCCTGTAATATTGATAGAATGTAGGACAGTGTATGCACAACAGAGGTGCTACAGCTGTGTTAAATGTAGTGGAAGACAACAATGACAGTGAGATACCAGGCTCAGTCGATACTGGTGTCAACGAGATACATCTACTGTATTGCTCGAACATATTGTTAAAACTGTTATCCAACAGAATGCAATGATCAACTGCTATGGGTAATGTGCCAGACTGGAATGTATACTACCGTTGGGGATGCGGAATACTACCCCAAAAATTTGAATCGAATTTCACAAACAATTTTTTTTCAATTGGTTGAAAAATATTAACACATGAGAATCATTAACATGTGTAAACAAGTAAGAAATAAAGCAATTGAGCGATGGAATGATATCTAATAAACTCATAGTGGTTACGTCATTATTGTCGAAATAGAAATTTTTGTGAAGGGTTATTAAGCTATAATTACATTGATAATTTTTTTAATACACGAAGAAATCTACTTTTGATGTACTTTTATTGTTCATCATTTTGTAGTCATCTGAATGGTTATTAACTTTTTGAAAATTCAAAACTACGTAATGACTATATTTTTCTCTTTTTCTTTAGTGTTGCAGTTGGACCATTTTCAAACACATTCCGATGTAATGTAGTACCCTAGATGTATAAAAAGTAATATCATTTTAACGGTTTGTTAAAGCAACATCAAGTTTGTTTGTTTGAGTTCGAAAAAATTGTTTGCAAACCAGTGTTAGAAACAGTACTTAATCGAAATTAATAAACAACGAGGAATGTCTTTTGTACTTCTCCAATCTCACTCTGTTACATAAATGTAGTCCCCAATCGGATTAAAACGTCTCGTTCAGCAGAGAAATAGTCTTGTAATTGAGTAATTTCTACTCTGCGTCGTGTTTTCCATCCATTCATTATAAATGAGAGTCTAAAGTAGGACAAAATGGTTTGATTAAACTAAAGCTCAGTTTTAATAAGATTACGCCACACTACGAATACTAAATAATTGCACTTTAAGTAGTCAATGTTAAAAAAATCAACCATTTTGAAACGTATGACCTTGTAATTTGTTCAATATGCATCTCTAAGATACCAAGTAATAAATTTAGAAGATTTATTCATAAAATCAATCAATCACCGTTCTTAGTTCAATTTTTTACCGCTTCGGTCTTATTCTGTTTAAATATGAATTAAGTTTAAAACTTTTCGAAATAGGTAAAATATGAGTCAGGTTTAGTAAAATCTACTTTTATAAACCAAAGTTTAATATGTAGTTTAAATTTACAGTATTTTTTGCTTTATGCCGTATACCTTGATACAACTTGAGATTTACAACACAAAACACTGCTTTGTCATTGGTCCAGTAAACATTATATCCTCCTCTGAAATCTTCTACTTTGTAAGTAAGCTTTGAACAAAATGTTAAATTATTTAAATGAAATATGCGGGTGCCTCCTTAAACAGCTCAATCTTTGTAACATAAACAGATTTCATGCATGAGTAATTATTTACAAACGGAAACAATCTTAACAGCTACCATCAAAGTAGACACTAGTATAAATGTTTTACATTTATTTTTTACAAGCAGTTGCGATTATGTTTTTATAACGTTTATTGAACTTAAATGAGAATAAGGAATTATACAAAGAAAATAAGTTATCATAAAAAAAATTAGGTTTGATACGTAATTTCAATCTATTTATTCCAAAAAGATATTGCACTTTATCTTTATTTTATTTATTTACTAGTTGGGGTGATAAAATTTTAGAATAAATGGTGTGCTTATAAAATCAGTTATACATTCATACATTAGTGACAAATATCTAGTCCGTGGGATGAATGAGTTGGTTCAATGAATGCTAAGAAAAAGCTAACTTTTCCTTAACTTGTTTACAACTCAATCAACAAATAAGTAAATTAGGTTTTCCTAAGTGGTCAGTATTACTTAATTCGAAGTAATTTAAGTATCAATATTAACGAAGTACAAGTAAATCTTAAGACAAGAATAAAATGTGAGTCAAATTTGTTTAAATCATATACGAGTATGTTGGCACCAACTGCAAAATCGTTGGATTATTTTTTTGGTAAATGCTGACTTAGGCCCGAAAGAACAACTTTCCTATTACTTTTTATAGAGTAGAATTAACGTTAAAAATTACCAAATTACAAACAAACATATTATAATTTAATAGGCTTGACTTACAAATCGGTATATGAATATGATATTATTACGGAGTTATATAATTAAGTTGCATAACTGTTTCTATTTTAAAATCAGTGACATCGTCTATAAAAACTAATCCAACAATATGGCTGCCAAAAAACATATTACACATCTCTGTTAAAACAACGCACTATATTATACACTATATTATTAGTGTTTAGTTCCTGACGTTTTCAATCTAAACTGCTAGTATAAAACAGATGAAAATATATTTAAGGTTTTGAAGAGTTAAAAAATGTGGTAAGGTGTGAAAATTAAGCTTTAAAAACTTTAATGTAAAAAATCCCTGTATTAGAGAAGCCTGCAAAGATTCGTATCTATCTATATATTAATAGGCAAGCATATTTCTTTAAAACCTTTTTTCTCAGCTCGTGTGCATCGCAGGGAAAATCTACGCATAACAAAACTATTACCAAAAAATATCGAAAGTAATGCAGCTAAAACCGCATACTTTTGGAAAGATATTTTCCTGTAGATGTGCGGAATCCCTTTATAAATTAAAATAGGCTCAAAAATAAGCACAAAAACTGAATTTTTAATTTTACAAAATTAACAGGGATCTTATGGGTTGCCATGCTGGTGACGAAATAATAACGAAATATAGACAGAAAATCAAAACAAATGGTATAAACTCCAATCACATGTTTAATTTACAGTGTGGGTTGAAAATAGAGAAGTCTGTACATTTCATATTTTTGGTCTAGTTTCGACCACTGGACGACCGCTAGTACAAATAAATACACACTACCGAGATACTAATGTTCTAGTACCTGTTGTACAAAAAGCCGAAAAAAGGTTGTCACTAAATTTCAATGAACAAGTAACAACTACTTTCGCCAGCTGTAAACTGGAATAACCTGCGAGCTTCAGCTGTAAAAGGCAATTTGTTTTGGCGTTACTTTGATTTGTTGGAGCTGCCATTTCAGTCAGCTGAAATATCTAAGCCAACAGAGCTGTAAATGAGATAACAACAATAACTTACAAAATTATCTCTGAAATTTTATTTCTCAATTTATTTCTTGAAAGTATATATGCTAATAAACTTTTATTAGGTCTTGACAAAGCTACTTTACTTAAATAGTTTAATTTTATCAATTAAGTTTGTACTCTGTTCGGTGAAGAAAGTCAACTAGGCAAAACGGTCAGGTGAAATATATATTAAAATACATTTTGATTTGACTTTTTTCACATTGTAAAATATAACGTTAAAATTACATTGAGATAACAGGTAGATGCGGAGATTGTGATTATGCAAATTAAATTTAAGATACTTATTTCATTATCAAGCTACCCATTTCAGAAAATGTACAGATTTAAAGATTGTTCAAAAACAAGATTCATCTATAATAATTTTATTATTTTCGTACGATAGAGACATAAGTAAACAGTTTGATCATTGGTATATGGTTATGAAAGATCTGAAAGGTTTGCAATGTGTCTTGCCTAACATTAATCAATAACGAATATAACACGTTTCAGTGATATCTTAGTTATAGGATAGCATTAATTAATATCCAGGGTGGTAGAAAAGTCCCGGAACGATTAAATATTTTAAAAAATAATGCAGATAGAGCTAAAATACTTGGTACAAAGTTACAGGGCATAAAACTCTATTTTAACACATATTCAGTGATCCAATAATTCTTCAGGGGGACGGCCCACAAGGAGTCGGAAGAAAATCTTAAATGGAAGCATAGGTCAATATGTAAGTACATCAAATTAAAGGTCTTTTTTAGTAGAACACAATGCCGCAAACCGCACTTCAAAAGGTTGATCCTGCGCAAAATGGCAGATGTTCAAAGATTTCTTGAATCCGCCATTTTGAATCTTTGAACGACTGCCATTTTTTACTCAGGCATTCTGTTGAGCTTGAATTTACGGCATCGTAATCTATAAGTGAAGACCTTTAATTTGATGTGCATATCGATCTATTCTTACGTTAACAGTTTTGTTCCGATTCCTAGGGCTGTGCCCGCTCGGTGCCCGCTGAGGAGAAAGCGTATAATAGCAATTAAATGAATCTTTGAACAACTGTCATTTTGCGCAGGATCAACCTTTTGAAGTGCGGTTTGCGGCATTGTGTTCTACTAAAAAAGACCTTTAAATTGATGGGTATATTGACCTAGGTCTATGCTTCTATTTAAGACTTTCTTCTGACTCCTTGTGGGACGTCCCCCTCAAGAATTATTGGATCACTGAATATGTGTTAAAATAGATTTTTATGCCCTGTAACTTTGCACCAAGTATTGTAGCTCTATCTGCATTATTTTTTAAAATATTTAACTGTCCTGGGACTTTTTACCGCCCTAATATAGATAGGATATTATTAATGTTTAAACAGACCAAAGTAATTATATTTAGGCAAGAGCTGCTTACAATATCATAAAATTCCAATCCAACTGTCAGCTGGTAAACCATCTACGTCTCCGCATGGACACTGCGAGATTTAAACATTATATTTAAAATTTATTATCCGATTCCTAATATTAACCTTTTTGTGCTCTCGTTTTCTAAGGTTTTGATCAATATCACCCAAGTTTAAGATAACAATTATAACAAACCAGGTAATTTCAATATTCAGCTAATACAAAGCTCTAGTTTGGTTTTTAAGGGTATAGTACAATGATACGTATACGTGATACTAAATGCAGTGGATACGCCTATACAGCTGTGATATGTAGATAGCTATGTTGGTGTGCCTTTATCAGTTGGTGCATGGAGCGCATCTAATTAACTATACTCTATCTAAATTATATACAGCCGCTTGTGTAACTGACACACTGGGGGATACAAATGTTTGAGCACTTCTAGAATAGCTAGTGTACGGTCTTTAGCGGAAAGCCGTACGGCGGTTTGAACCAAACAAAATTAATGCTGGTGCTACCGTTACCTTGTCGGATGTCTTCAAGGTGGATGACGTCCGTCTCGTCCAAGGTAGGGGGTAGTCCAGGGGATGGAAGCGGTGTAGACAGCAGCGGTGTAGGCCAAGGGTGCGGGGGCAACAACAAGGGAAATGACTAGCACTGGTGAAGTTAAAAATGACTGGTATATTGAAAAAAAAAAAACTTAAAACTGACAGAAATGAAGTTAATTGAATTAAAGAAAATGAGAGTCTATGTAAAGTTATGTAGGAAAATGTAGCGGACGTCTGCCCATGACGCCGTCGGCAATGCTAGTGAGTAGCGTTTCCAGTAGTCGGAGTGGGGACGATTCGCCGTAGATAACGTTGGGCAAGGTTAGGGTAGCACCAATCTAGGGACTTTTAATAAGTACCGAACAGCTAGAGATCTGAAATTTGGCACGGTTGTAGGTCTTGATGCCAAACCCCCGGGAAAATCCTAAAAATTTGCATTTTTTTAATTTTAACCCCCTTATTTAAGAATTTCCCCCCCCCAATGTTATTCTTATGGGAAATAACATTGAAAATGCCGACTTTGGTATGCTCATCTGAACCACTTATAAACGTGCTAGAGACTTGAAACTTGGTAGTATTGTAGTAAGTGATCTTAAATTAATGATAGAATTTGCAAAAGTCCCATTTTCAAATTTTAACCCCCCAAAAATCTAAAATGGCGGACCTCTGAAAACGAAAAAAACACGTTTTTTTTTAACGGCTGTAGCTAGGAAACGGTAAGAGCTAGAAAAGATTTGAAAGAATTTTCATGAGCAGGAATTAAATTTTCTGCAAAACCGTCTTGGACGTTTTCCGAAAATCGCACTCCTTCAGCTTCAAAAAACGCCCTACTTTCAAATTTCGTTAATTTATTACAAATTTTTAATGGTTTTCCTAAACTAAGTAAATTATTTTTGGAAATTTTATTAATGCTTTGTATTGACTCTGGTTTACTTTAAATTTTAGTAATTTAATGTTTTTTCGTAACTTTACTCCTTGATCCCAAAAACTTAGGTTTAATGTCGAAATTTGAAAGTTTTTACGAGCCCCATGTTATTCTTATGGAGAATAGCATTGAAAGTTACTGACTTTGGTGTACTTATTTGAACCGTTTAGAAACGTGCTAGAGACTTGAAATTTGGTAGTCTCGTAGTATGGGATCTTCCATTAACGGTGAAAATTGCAAAAATCCCATTTTCAATCTTTAACCCACCCAAAAATCCTCAAATTTTTTATTTCTTTTTTAATTTTTTTTTATTACTTTTCGGACATAAATTAGTACTTAAAATGATATCAACTTTGAAGGAAAACCCCCTATAGTGAGATTTTAAAACTAAACAAAACAAAAAAAATCAAATGGTGGTTTTTGGTAATGCAGTACGCATAAGTCGGCATTGCAGATTTAATGAGTTGGTTCTCGCTCTTATTTTTGCTACCTGATTTGACTACACATGTCTAAGTTTCATGACATCTACCACTGTAATCTATTAACTTCATATAATACTTCTCTATTATCAACTTATGAACTTATCAATATCCTCTAGTATATTCATGAAATCGTTATTACTTTAATGTCGATTTTCACTATAACGAACCCTACTCTCCTTACATTAGTACTTCGCTTGACCAACAATTCAGTTGTAAAAATACTTAACCAACATACTCTCTTACCGCAACTTGACCCACGATTTTTGTATAAGGGGTTCTCTAATAATATTCGTAAAATTGTTTTTATACAACGCAATATTGACTATTTCACTGATTGCTTTGTTACAACTAAACTACTATCTACTAATGACGACTAACAGCTAGCTCCGCGAGCTAAAGGCGAGTGTAAATAAATAAAACCATCATGGCTAATTTCTTTGGTACCATTGGGAAGAGTATTTTTTCTTGCAAAGTTCTACATGTAGGACGTTTCTCTAAGATACTTTAGGGACATGAATAAACCCAATGGTGTGTTTTTGACATTACTACATCTAATCTTTCAGGTCTCTTGGGCAATTGTTTAAGTAAACAGACATTTTATATATATCCTCTACAGTATCCTACAGGTAATATAAATAATAATACATAATATAAACTATATCACCATTGTACAGGAAGGTGTTTGTGTGAAATCCGACGACCACGTTTAAGTCAGGTACTTGCTCAGCTATCTTCTTGTCTGTATTATATCCAGAGTAGCCCAGTGCTATTAGTATCTTCACCCCTTTACTCTTCAGTTTTTCAACCTCCCTCTTGATAGCTACTATTTCATCCTCAAACTTTACGTTACGTGTTTTTGCTAAGAACTGAAAAACATATTTTGGATTTTGAAATTGTGCTCGGTATCTGAGTTCCCATATAAATTTTGTTCGTAATAGTTAATATGGATTAAACAGTAAAATAACTATATTTTAAATTACAAATGTTTATAAATAAAATATATGGCTAATAGGAAATCAAGTGACAACGTAACTGTCAGTATACACTTTCTTCATGCAGTTGGTAGTAAAAGACGGAAAGTGAAAAGTTTAAACGAAATTTAGTCCGTGAGTTGAGCTCAAATAAATCTGCTCCCAAAATTCTCCCAAAAAATGTCCATGTTATTCTTATGGAGAATAACATTGAAAGTGGCCGACTTTAGTATGCTCATCTGAACCGTTTAGAAACGTGCTAGAGACTTGAAACTTCGTAGTATTTCAGTATGGTATCTTACATTAACGGTGAAGTTCGTAAAAAAACCATTTTCAAATTTCAACCCCCTTAAAAAATCCAAAATGGCGGACATGGTAAAACGACAAAACACGTTTTTTTCAAAAGGCTGTAGTTCGAACACGGTAAGAGCTAGAAAGGATTTGGATGAATTTTCATGGTCAGGAATAAAATTTTCTACAAAACCGTTTAAGACGTTTTCCGAAAATCGCACTCCTTCAGCTTCAAAAAATGCCCTACTTTCAAAATTTGGTATATTTTTTTCAAATGTTTAACGGTTTTCACTACTTTTCCCAACCTAAGTAATTTTTTTTTTCAAATGTTATTAATGCTTTGTGTTTTCCTTGGTTTACTTAAAATTTTAGTCACTCAACGTTTTTTCGTAACTTTA
This sequence comes from Macrosteles quadrilineatus, assembly GCF_028750875.1. Taxonomy (NCBI): domain Eukaryota; kingdom Metazoa; phylum Arthropoda; class Insecta; order Hemiptera; family Cicadellidae; genus Macrosteles; species Macrosteles quadrilineatus. The sequence continues at coordinate 1,920,666 of NW_026542597.1, forward strand.
CTCCTAGACCCCCAAAACTTAGGTTTTATGTCAAAATTTGAAAGTTTTTACGAGCTCCATGATATTCTTATAAGGAATAACATTGAAATTTAATGACTGTGGTATGGTCATCTGAATCCTTTAGAAACGTGCTAGAGACTTGAAATTTGGTAGTATTGTAGTATGGGATCCTAGGTTAAGGGTGAAATCCCCCCCCCCCCAACGTTTTTTGTATATGCTGACTTAGCCCCGAAACAACAACTTTCCTATCACTTTTTATAGATTAGAATTAACGTTGACAATTACCAAATTATAAACAAACATATTATAATTTAATAGGCTTGACTTACAAATTTGTATGATATTATTACGGAGTTATATTATTAAGTTGCATAACTGTTTCTATTTAAAAATCAGTGACATCATCTATAAAAACTAATCCAACAATATGGCTGCCCAAAAATATATTACACATCTCTGTTAAAACAACGCACTATATTATACACTATATTATTAGTGTTTAGTTCCTGATGTTTTCAATCTAAACTGATGAAGTATAAAACAGATGAAAATATATTTAAGGTTTTGAAGAGTTAAAAAATGTGGTAAGGTTTGAAAATTAAGCTTTAAAAACTCTAATGTAAAAATTCCCTGTATTAGAGAAGCCTGCAAAGAGTCGTATACAAATAAATACACACTACCGAGATACTAATTTATTTATTTATTTCAACGACTAATGTTCTAGTACCTGTTGTACAAAAGCCGAGAGAAGGCTGTCACTACATTTCAATGAACAAGTAAAAACTACTTTCGCCAGCTGTAAACTGGAATAACCTACGAGCTTCAGCTGTGAAAGGCAATTTGTTTTGGTGTTACTTTGATTTGTTGGAGCTGCTATTTCAGTCAGCTGAGATATCTCTGCCAACAGAGCTGTAAATGAGATAACAATAATAACTTACAAAATGTTCTCTGAAATTTAATTTCTCAATTTATTTCTTGAAAGTATATATGCTATCATACTTTTATTCGGTCTTGACAAAGCTACTTTACTTAAATAGTTTAATTTTATCAATTAAGTTTGTACTCTGGTGAAGAAAGTCAACTAGGCAAAACGGTCAGGTGAATTATATAATTAAAATACATTTTGATTTGACTTTTTCACATTGTAAAATATAACGTTAAAATCACATTGAGATAACAGGTAGATGCGGAGATTGTGATTATGCAAATTAAATTTAAGATACTTATTTCATTATCAAGCCACCCATTTTACAAAATGTACAGATTTAAAGATTGTTAAAAAACAAGATTCATCTAAATTGTATTATTTTCGTCGTACGATAGAGACATAAGTAAACAGTTTGATCATTGGTGTATGGTTATGAACGATATGAAAGGTTTGTAATGCGTCTTGCATAACATTAAATCAATAACGAATATAACACGTTTAAGTGATCTCTTAGTTATAGGATAGTATTAATATATAATATAGATAGGATATTATTAATGTTAAAACAGACCAAAGTAATTATATTTAAGCAACAGCTGCTTACAATGTCATAAAATTCCAATCCAACTGTCAGCTGATAAACCATCCATGACTCCCCATGGACACTGCGAGATTTAAACATTATATTTAAAATTTATTATCCGATTCCTAATATCAATCTTTTTGTGCTCTCGTTTTCTAAGGTTTTGATCAATATCACCCAAGTTTAAGATAACAATTATATTAACAAACCAGGTAATTTCAATATTCAGCTAATACAAAGCTATAGTTTGGTTTTTTGAGGGTATAGTGCAATGATACGTATACGTGATACTAAATGCAGTGGATACGCCTATACAGCTGTGATATGTAGATAGCTATGTTGGTGTGCCTTTATCAGTTGGTGCATGGAGCGCATCTAATTAACTATACTCTATCTAAATTATATACAGCCGCTTGTGTAACTGACACACTGGGGGATACAAATGTTTGAGCACTTCTAGAATAGCTAGTGTACGGTCTTTAGCGGAAAGCCGTACGGCGGTTTGAACCAAACAAAATTAATGCTGGTGCTACCGTTACCTTGTCGGATGTCTTCAAGGTGGATGACGTCCGTCTCGTCCAAGGTAGGGGGTAGTCCAGGGGATGGAAGCGGTGTAGACAGCAGCGGTGTAGGCCAAGGGTGCGGGGGCAACAACAAGGGAAATGACTAGCACTGGTGAAGTTAAAAATGACTGGTATATTGAAAAAAAAAACTTAAAACTGACAGAAATGAAGTTAATTGAATTAAAGAAAATGAGAGTCTATGTAAAGTTATGTAGGAAAATGTAGCGGACGTCTGCCCATGACGCCGTCGGCAATGCTAGTGAGTAGCGTTTCCAGTAGTCGGAGTGGGGACGATTCGCCGTAGATAACGTTGGGCAAGGTTAGGGTAGCACCAATCTAGGGACTTTTAATAAGTACCGAACATTCCCCCCACCCAAAAAAGCAATTTTTGAGAAAATATTAAAGATAATTAAAGAAACTGTAAATCTTTAAAACAAAAACCTTGGATAATAACCGTCATCATGAAACAAACCTGTTACCTAACTATAAAGATAATACAAAATGTTGATAATATGTACAAAGAGACCAAGGTAACACTATCTAAACCATAGGGAGATGAACTAACTTATTTACAGGGCGTGTTACAATACCTACAGGGGTTTTGACTTTAACAACTCTTACAACTTGGTCGTATCCTGGCATAACCTGAATTATCCTACCTAGGGGCCAAGTCAAAGGATCAGTATTATTAGAGTACATTAAAACTAAGTCTCCTTCCTTAAGGTTGATGGTTTTCTCAGTCCATTTGGGGCGTTGGATAAGAGTATGGAGATAATCTCTTCTCCAGCTTTTCCAGAAGTGTTGAGAGGCACGAGAAACTAGCTGCCAGCGTGAGAGTAAGTTTAAGGGTTCTTCCGAGATGTCTTCTTCCGGTCGTGATAGCAGGAGGTCTCCTGTGAGGAAGTGGCCAGGAGACAAGTAGTTAAAGTCGTCATCAGGTGACGATGAGAGTGCGCAAAGCGGTCTGGAGTTCAGTACAGCTTCAACACGGCACAGGAATGTGGTGAATTCTTCAGCCGTGAAATTATGGTTTTGCAGTATCCTTTTAAGATGGTGTTTGGTCGACTTCACTGCAGCCTCCCAGAGGCCTCCGAAGTTTGGGGCATATGGCGGGTTAAAGTTCCAAGTTATTTCACGTTGAGCCAAATGTTCTGAGATCTGTGAGGTGGAGTTCTTCAGGAGAGAGTAGATTTCTTGTAGTTGGCGTGCAGCACCGACGAAGTTGCGACCTTGATCAGAGTAAATGTTTCGGCAGATTCCTCTCCGAGCGATAAATCTGTCTATAGCGGCTAAACAAGATTCAGTAGAGAGTGAATGCACTAACTCGAGATGGACAGCTTTGACTGCCATACACACAAACACAGCAATGTAGCACTTTGATAGTTTTGCATTTCGTCTTGTGCTTTCTTTAACGAGAAAAGGGCCAGCAAAATCTAATCCGACATTAATAAAGCATCGGGTCTGTTGAAATCGTGAGGGTGGAAGATCTGCCATAAGAGGTTGCGTGGGTTTATCTTTCATTTTGTAGCAAGTGATACATCGAAATAATCGTTTTCTTATAAGATTTCTTGCACCAATAATCCAGAAGCGTCTTTGAATTAATGCTTGTACTAGTTTTGGACCACCATGTAGAGAATACAAGTGATAGTAATCACATAAAAGGTTTGCCAAATGACACTGAGAGGGTATCAATACAGGGTGTTTTGATGATTTCGGCAAAGGAGCTAATTTCAATCTACCCCCCACCATGAGGGTGTCCGAGGATAGAAATGGAGAGAGTTTTCTTAGTGATGAAGAACAAGGCTTGGATAGTTTTAGAGCTTTTATTTCTTCAGAATAGTGCCTTGTTTGTACTAATTTTATACAACATTCCAGAGCGGCATCTCGTTCAGAAACTGATAACGAGCCATAGCGTTTATCACATTGATCAGATCGTGAGTTATGGATAAATCTCAGTACATAGCCCATGGTGTTTTGAAGTTTAATAAGTGATGAAAACCTATTCATCCATTGATAAAGATCATTTTGCGGAACAGTGTTAGTTGTTAAGGTGTTCTTCGTGGGAGTTTGTTGAGGCTCAATAACATCCGAAGGAAAGTTTGAAGGCGGTAGAGTCCAAGATGAGATATCATTGTGGATAAAAGAGGGTCCATGCCACCAAAGAGGGTGACTCAACAGACCATTCGGCATTAAACCTCTAGTGCCACAGTCAGAAGGGTTTTCGTCTCCTGATATATGACGCCAAACATCAACAGGGGTGATTTCTGTTATTTTACAGACACGGTTTGAGACAAAGGTTTCTAGGAGGTGTGGTGGTGTATTTAACCAACCAAGAACATTCATGGAGTCTGTGAATAGAAATATGTCTGATATTTGAAGTTTGTTAATAAGCGGTTGGTTCGCTTTTACTAACTGAGAAAGGAGAAGAGCGGCACATAATTCTAAACGAGGGATCGTAAGTGTTTTCAAAGGAGCGACTTTAGTTTTGGATTGCAGGAGACTGCACTCTACACTCTTATCTTCACATTCAATACGCAGATACAAGGAGGCGCACATGCCTATTTTAGAAGCATCAGAGAAACCAATCAGCTGAGCGGTTAAGTAGTTACTGAGAATGTAGCGAGGTATTTTGAACTGTGTCATAAGGGGTAGTTCTTTGATGAATTTATCCCAAACATTTTGGAGAGATTGAGGGAGAGGGTCGTCCCAGTTGAGCTTTTCAATCCAAATCTGTTGAAGTAGATGTTTTAAGGTGAAAATAATTGGACTAATAAAGCCGTTTACATCGTAAACTCGAGCAACTTGAGACAATACATTGCGTTTGGTTGGTGTACTGTTGACAGGTGAAATAGAGTAGCGGAAACAGTCAGTAGTCGGGTCCCATTCAAGTCCTAGTACTTTAATCGAGTGTGTAGATCCTAACGGATGGGGTGTTTCTCGACGATCAGCGGGGATTGTGGCGAGGACGGAGCTACTTGAACTTGACCACTTATGAAGTTCGAAACCACCTGATGAGCATAGTTGTGTGATTTCATCGTAAAGCTTAAGAGCCAAAGTCTCGGTTGGAGTGCCAAAAACAAGATCGTCAATATAACAAGAGGAGCTTAGAATATCAGCCGCATTTGGGTACTTAGCGCCTTCATCAAGCACTAGTTGCTTTAAAGTTCGTTGTGCAATATAAGGACTGCACGAGAGACCAAAGGTTAGTCTTTGTAATTCCCATTCCTGTACAGGGCCTGTGAGGTCAGAGCGCCAAAACAAATGTTGATATTTACAATCAGCCGGTGTTATACGAATAGCTCGATACATTTGTTTGAAGTCACAAGTCATAGCAATCTGGTGCAATCTGAAGTTTGTGATAATAGTTCCAATATCAGCTTGAAGCTTAGGTCCAGTTAACAGTGATTTATTAAGAGACTGATTTGTGTCACTTAATTCAGAAGCGTTGAACACAACACGAAGCGGGGAGGATGTAGAAGATTCTTTAACGACACCGTGATGAGTAAGAATGTATGGAGAGGGCGCAGGGGCCAAACACATATGACCTAGGTCAACATAGTTCTGCATGTGAGTCATATATTGAAAACGAATATCTGGTTTCTTGTGAAATCTTGTCTCTTGTTGGAGATACTTGCGGAGAGCTATTTTTCTAGTGGAGCCTAAGTCAGGTTTAACGTCTTTAAAGGGTAAGGAGGCCGCGTAACGTCCGGTATTATCTCTCTGAATAGTGGACTGATAGTGGTCTTCACATGCTTGATCAGAGGGACTCAAGGGTTTTGGTAAATTTATTTCTTCCATTTCCCAGAACTTTTCTAAGAGCCTATCAGTGCTTTGAGATGAAACAAACAAAGAATTTAGTTCGTGTTGTTGCATGGGCTGTGTGGGAACATCACCCATAAGGATCCATCCAAAGATTGTGCTGAGGGCGCTTGGTTTGCCTTTAATAAGCGCGAAACCATCCGAAAGAATCTCTGTGAAAGCCTGTGCTCCGAACAAAATATCAACCTTGGCAGGGCGGTGAAAATCAGGGTCAGCCAGTTGTATAGAATTGAAACGATTTATCAATGATTCGGGAATAGGTGCAGCCGGAAGTACAGAAGAGATTTGAGGAATTATTATTGCGTCCATCTGAATGTTATCGTCTCTGTTATAGCGGGAAGCAATGTTACAAGTGACAAGTCCTTTTGCGGTTAAATCAGATTGTTGGCCAATTCCAGAAATGTTAACATTACATTTTCTGATTGGTAAACGTAATGTCTGGGCTAGAGATTGAGTAACAAAATTAATCTGACTACCTCCATCAATAACAGCACGGCAAACTTGCCAGTGACCTAGAGCATCTTGAACCAACACTTGAGCGGTACCTAGCAGGGTAGAATTACTCATTGAGTTATGCTGAAACTGACAGGATAACGTTTGAGCAGGTGTAGTGTTAACAGAAGTAGTAGACGCGGGGTTGACGGTGGTTGAGGGCGATGAATGCGCAGCGGAGGTTTGAGGTAGGTCAGGATTCACATTTTGCTTAGGCAGCGGTGCGGTGACTCGGCTTGGTTCATGGAGTAGAGAGTGATGTCTGTTACTTCTGCAAACCCGACAGCTCGACTTAGAAGTGCACATGGAAATGAGGTGGGAACCGAGACATGCGAAACAACGATTGAATGAACGTACTGTAGAATAACGTTTGTGCTGGGCCAAAGCGAGGAATTGATCACATCGGTACAAGTGGTGTTCACCCTTACACATAGGACAACTGATAGCGGGGCGATAAGATGACTGGGTTGCTGTGCGGTCAGGCTGAGTTGTACTGCGTTGAGTTGAGTGAGATGAGAACAATGTTTTGCGAGTATGAGGGATTTGTGACTTGGGCAAAACTAAAGTAGATTTGTAAGATTCTTTAGTGAGTTCGTAGACACAGCACTGAGCACGAAGAAATTCCATAAGGTCTTCTAAGGTGGGAAATTGCTTAGATTTAAACTCTAACTCAAATGCTTTCCTTGTACTATTGTCTAAATTACGTAGCGCTAACTGTAGCAACATGAAATCTGACAAATCATCTACTTTTAGGCTTTTCAACGCTTGGACATTAATATGAAACACATCAAGAACTTGTCTTAAACTACTTAGACTAGGGGTCTTTACAGGTTGCTGATCTAGTATTTTATTGAGATAAAAACAAGCCAATATACGGGAATTGGTGTAGCGTTCAACCAAAGAGTCATAAGCTAACTTATAGTTGTCTGGATCGAATGGTATGCCTTCAACAATAGACAAAGCGGGGCCTTCCAGTAAGCTCTTTAAATAACTAAACTTCTCCATTGGGGCCAAAGAAGTATTGTGAATCAAGTTATCATACAAAGCTTTAAACGAGTTAAATTGTTCCAACTGTCCACCAAACTTACTTATATCTATCTGGGGTAGTTTAGGTTTAGGCTGAACTGCGGGTGATGCTTCAACATTGACATTTGAAGGTGGATCAGAGGCAACAATCTTGTTGTAGGCAGCCATACATTTATAGTACATGTCATCAAACTGTTTAAAAGGCGCGCTAGTATCTACCCTAACGCTAACGTCAGTTATTTCAAGATTGAGGTTATCCATTTCTTCGGAAAGAGATTCAAATGATGAGTACACATTAGACAAATTCGAATACCTAGCAATAAAACTATCTTTCTGTTGTGGCAATTCTTTTACAAGATCATAACATAATTGTAACTTATAAAAATACCTTTCTCTTTTCTTAACACACTTTTCAAGACTCTTAGCAGCCATTGTGAAATGAATAATATTAATATCTCTTTAACAAAAATAAAATAAAATAAAAATTACAACTATTATAAATGCAGTATTAATCTAGACAAATAGTGGACATAACAATCATATCATTGTGAAAGTGAGTACAAGGAAATAAATTCAGTAAAATAAAATATAGAGGTAGAATATTTCCAGTTAGATCAGCTGACTGATAAAGCGAATATTCGGTGCGGTTAGGTCAGAGCTATTTTTGGAATGGATACAATACAATGCAGAATATTGTGGTGCGTTAGTTGACCTTGAGACATAGAAACTAGGATAACGGTCAATTTATCAGCGCATAGCTACAAGCCAAAACTTTACAAAACTATTCCTGTCTGTCTGTTCACTGTACAAGGTTATTGAACTCAAACTAAACAACAATTTATAACTACATATAAAATTATTGCAAGGTTTGTTTCATGAGGAGAGAAATTATCTGAGAATAAGTTGAGATGTTTACGTGGACTGTATTTGCGGTTATTAAATTAAGGTGCATAGTACGAAATCATATCCGCGGGTAGAAGGGCCAAATTGTGTACGGTCTTTAGCGGAAAGCCGTACGGCGGTTTGAACCAAACAAAATTAATGCTGGTGCTACCGTTACCTTGTCGGATGTCTTCAAGGTGGATGACGTCCGTCTCGTCCAAGGTAGGGGTAGTCCAGGGGATGGAAGCGGTGTAGACAGCAGCGGTGTAGGCCAAGGGTGCGGGGGCAACAACAAGGGAAATGACTAGCACTGGTGAAGTTAAAAATGACTGGTATATTGAAAAAAAAAAACTTAAAACTGACAGAAATGAAGTTAATTGAATTAAAGAAAATGAGAGTCTATGTAAAGTTATGTAGGAAAATGTAGCGGACGTCTGCCCATGACGCCGTCGGCAATGCTAGTGAGTAGCGTTTCCAGTAGTCGGAGTGGGGACGATTCGCCGTAGATAACGTTGGGCAAGGTTAGGGTAGCACCAATCTAGGGACTTTTAATAAGTACCGAACAGCTAGAGATCTGAAATTTGGCACGGTTGTAGGTCTTGATGCCAAACCCCCGGGAAAATCCTAAAAATTTGCATTTTTTTTATTTTAACCCCCTTATTTAAGAATTTCCCCCCCCCCCAATGTTATTCTTATGGGAAATAACATTGAAAAATGCCGACTTTGGTATGCTCATCTGAACCACTTATAAACGTGCTAGAGACTTGAAACTTGGTAGTATTGTAGTAAGTGATCTTAAATTAATGATAGAATTTGCAAAAGTCCCATTTTCAAATTTTAACCCCCCAAAAATCTAAAATGGCGGACCTCTGAAAACGAAAAAAACACGTTTTTTTTTAACGGCTGTAGCTAGGAAACGGTAAGAGCTAGAAAAGATTTGAAAGAATTTTCATGAGCAGGAATTAAATTTTCTGCAAAACCGTCTTGGACGTTTTCCGAAAATCGCACTCCTTCAGCTTCAAAAAACGCCCTACTTTCAAATTTCGTTAATTTATTACCAATTTTTAATGGTTTTCCTAAACTAAGTAAATTATTTTTGGAAATTTTATTAATGCTTTGTATTGACTCTGGTTTACTTTAAATTTTAGTAATTTAATGTTTTTTCGTAACTTTACTCCTTGATCCCAAAAACTTAGGTTTAATGTCGAAATTTGAAAGTTTTTACGAGCCCCATGTTATTCTTATGGAGAATAGCATTGAAAGTTACTGACTTTGGTGTACTTATTTGAACCGTTTAGAAACGTGCTAGAGACTTGAAATTTGGTAGTCTCGTAGTATGGGATCTTCCATTAACGGTGAAAATTGCAAAAATCCCATTTTCAATCTTTAACCCACCCAAAAATCCTCAAATTTTTTATTTCTTTTTTAATTTTTTTTTATTACTTTTCGGACATAAATTAGTACTTAAAATGATATCAACTTTGAAGGAAAACCCCCTATAGTGAGATTTTAAAACTAAACAAAACAAAAAAAATCAAATGGTGGTTTTTGGTAATGCAGTACGCATAAGTCGGCATTGCAGATTTAATGAGTTGGTTCTCGCTCTTATTTTTGCTACCTGATTTGACTACACATGTCTAAGTTTCATGACATCTACCACTATAATCTATTAACTTCATATAATACTTCTCTATTATCAACTTATGAACTTATCAATATCCTCTAGTATATTCATGAAATCGTTATTACTTTAATGTCGATTTTCACTATAACGAACCCTACTCTCCTTACATTAGTACTTCGCTTGACCAACAATTCAGTTGTAAAAATACTTAACCAACATACTCTCTTACCGCAACTTGACCCACGATTTTTGTATAAGGGGTTCTCTAATAATATTCGTAAAATTGTTTTTATACAACGCAATATTGACTATTTCACTGATTGCTTTGTTACAACTAAACTACTATCTACTAATGACGACTAACAGCTAGCTCCGCGAGCTAAAGGCGAGTGTAAATAAATAAAACCATCATGGCTAATTTCTTTGGTACCATTGGGAAGAGTATTTTTTCTTGCAAAGTTCTACATGTAGGACGTTTCTCTAAGATACTTTAGGGACATGAATAAACCCAATGGTGTGTTTTTGACATTACTACATCTAATCTTTCAGGTCTCTTGGGCAATTGTTTAAGTAAACAGACATTTTATATATATCCTCTACAGTATCCTACAGGTAATATAAATAATAATACATAATATAAACTATATCACCATTGTACAGGAAGGTGTTTGTGTGAAATCCGACGACCACGTTTAAGTCAGGTACTTGCTCAGCTATCTTCTTGTCTGTATTATATCCAGAGTAGCCCAGTGCTATTAGTATCTTCACCCCTTTACTCTTCAGTTTTTCAACCTCCCTCTTGATAGCTACTATTTCATCCTCAAACTTTACGTTACGTGTTTTTGCTAAGAACTGAAAAACATATTTTGGATTTTGAAATTGTGCTCGGTATCTGAGTTCCCATATAAATTTTGTTCGTAATAGTTAATATGGATTAAACAGTAAAATAACTATATTTTAAATTACAAATGTTTATAAATAAAATATATGGCTAATAGGAAATCAAGTGACAACGTAACTGTCAGTATACACTTTCTTCATGCAGTTGGTAGTAAAAGACGGAAAGTGAAAAGTTTAAACGAAATTTAGTCCGTGAGTTGAGCTCAAATAAATCTGCTCCCAAAATTCTCCCAAAAAATGTCCATGTTATTCTTATGGAGAATAACATTGAAAGTGGCCGACTTTAGTATGCTCATCTGAACCGTTTAGAAACGTGCTAGAGACTTGAAACTTCGTAGTATTTCAGTATGGTATCTTACATTAACGGTGAAGTTCGTAAAAAAACCATTTTCAAATTTCAACCCCCTTAAAAAATCCAAAATGGCGGACATGGTAAAACGACAAAACACGTTTTTTTCAAAAGGCTGTAGTTCGAACACGGTAAGAGCTAGAAAGGATTTGAATGAATTTTCATGGTCAGGAATAAAATTTTCTACAAAACCGTTTAAGACGTTTTCCGAAAATCGCACTCCTTCAGCTTCAAAAAATGCCCTACTTTCAAAATTTGGTATATTTTTTTCAAATGTTTAACGGTTTTCACTACTTTTCCCAACCTAAGTAATTTTTTTTTTCAAATGTTATTAATGCTTTGTGTTTTCCTTGGTTTACTTAAAATTTTAGTCACTCAACGTTTTTTCGTAACTTTACTCCTAGACCCCCAAAACTTAGGTTTTATGTCAAAATTTGAAAGTTTTTACGAGCTCCATGATATTCTTATAAGGAATAACATTGAAATTTAATGACTGTGGTATGGTCATCTGAATCCTTTAGAAACGTGCTAGAGACTTGAAATTTGGTAGTATTGTAGTATGGGATCCTAGGTTAAGGGTGAAATCCCCCCCCCAACGTTTTTACATAATCAGTCTAAATCACGTTTACCTATTTCTAGATCAACTGGAGATCTGAAATTTTGCACGATTAAAGGTCTTGCGTCCATTACCGTCACGAGGGGCGGGGCCCATACACGGTCGAGAAACAGCCCGTGACTGGAAATTTACCCCCAATATATTATTAAATAATCAACATGTAATTGTTTGATTATAAAGTGATTTGCCATAGCACGGAAATCTACCCCCGGACATCTACCCCCAGAAATCCACCCCCAACCCCCGGATATCTACCCCCGGATATCTACCCCCGGATATCTACCCCCGGATATCTACCCCCGGAAATCTACCCCCGGACATATACCCCCGGACATATACCCCCGGACATGTACCCCCGGACATCTACCCCCAGTGGTTAAATCATAAATATCTGACCCCGGAATTCTACCCTCGGAAATCAACGGTTCTTCGGTTAATCATCGTCTTGTAATATCCAGTATAAAGCATGCGATTTGTCATTGTTTTGTTTAACATTATCTATGTTTTATATATAGTAAAAATATATAATTTTGAGCAATGTTCATAATAAACTCTAATTTAATTTAAATAAATTCGTAAACCCAAAAGAACCATGAGGTAAAAATACCTTCCCTATCCCGAAATATCCAATTTTATTCTTTTACATTATTCTCCGTTATTTCACAACCAGCATTGACAACCAGAACCAATCATAAAATATATTTATGTTTTATTTTTTACGATTAATTATTTGTGTAAACAACTAGACTTTTTGGGCAATGTAAAACTCCGGATAGTGTCTACGACGTAGGGATTATGCTATTTCGTATTACTAGAAGGTAATTGATAGTGAAAAAATTATTAATTCATTAATCAACCTGTGGCAGGCTTTTTATCAACATTTAATTGCATTTTTTACCACTAGTTATCAGAAAATAACCTCCTTCGGTGATATGTTTTAAATTTCACGATCTGCGCTCTTACATGTGCTGGTAGCTAGTGTATGTGAAATTTGGTCAACCATTTAAATCACTGTCTGAAAATAAATCAAATGCTTATGGGTTAAACTTTTGAAGCCCTTTATCAACATATCCTTTTGCGTTGCACTGAATCTTAAGCTTAAAAATGACACCTAAATCCTTGTATATAAGATCCATTGTATATGTACATATACAATATGTACATGAATTGTATATGTATATAAAATCCAGATGTATATAACCTGACTAGCCTATAAACATCGATGTGGAGTGCCGAACGACATAACTCTCTTATCTAAACTTCAGTTCAATGTGTAGGCACAATTCCCGCTGTTCCTGTTGTTATCCCCTTTGTAGAACCAATTTGGGCCTTAATACACCACTAAATATAATGGGTAGAATTTACAGTTCTCTAAATGATGTTGTCGTATTTTTTCTTCTATAAATGATAAACAATATTTTACAAATGGCTTGAAATGCATTTAATATTTTATTCACTTCCACCAAGCTATTTGTAAAGTATTCCATTTGACTGAAAAGTCTGGAAAGGTAGTATATTTTTACCATCAAAGATAAAGTAACGAAACTTGGTAAATCAATTATATACCCCGTTAAGACATTATAACTTGTTTATACCTTAAGGGGGTGGCCCACAAGGAGGGCGAAATTCTTAAATAGCAGCATAGATCGAGATTGTTATCAAATTAAAGGTGTTAGTAAATAGAAGACATTGCCGAAAACCCGAACTCAAACGAACACCTGTATTAATGACAAAGTGTTTGGTAATAATTCGTCATAAAAGGTAGTTTCCTTGTGAAATAAAACGCAGAATACAGCACATTAGTAAACCGATAAAATTAATCCAACAAGGTACTTTTACTACTGTTTACTTTAGTTTGTTTCTGTAACTATAAATCGATCGAGAAGACAACAAATGTCTTGTTTCCGCTAGCTTGTAAATCTTCCAAACGGCCGAAAACTCTTAACCTAAGCAGTTAGGGTGCGATTTATTCACTGAAGCTAAAGTATTACCAATACATAAATCGGAACTAAGTCACGCTAAGAGACCAAATTGAGTAGTGTAGTTATGAATTGTAATATTTTAATTTGTAATGCAAATTAATGATGAATTATGTACCATACGTCCCAGAAGATTTCTCAGTTTTATTTGCTCAGTTCTAATCTAATAAATTCTGATCGCAGAACAATGCCACACCAAAATAGAACAACGTTTACAGAAACTGAGTACACAATTTTTTCAATAGAGGTTAGAATTATTTGTTTATATATTTTATAATTCAGTTTCAAACAACTACTTTAATATAACACAATACATTAACAATAACCAACTAACCTGCACTAATCAATGGCAGCTTCTCGCATTTTAATGCAACCGATCCTGCAAAGCAGAAGTATCCGTTACAAAAATGAGCAAAATAAATTATGGTCAAAAATATAAAATCAATTAATTGTCTTTGAGAAAATTTGCACTAAAATCTGTATGTTTGGATAGAATTTATGAAAATCAGATACTAGCATAAATGATTATATACAATGCGTAATCGTGTGTTCCTAGTTTGTAAATGAATTTTCATTAAATATTTATTATGAATAAAACACTGAATAAATTAAAATACTATGAAAGCTTAGTCTTTATAAGTAAGCAATGGAATTATCTATTTAAAGTTATTTAATAAACAGTAAATGGTAGATTTTTGGGGTTTCAGGCTGACCAAACAACACAGTGTCATCATTAATAAGTTAACAACACTTCGTTGATAATATTTCGCATGCAACCAAAAAATGATACGACAATGCTCGGTCGGCGGCAGCGTGTTATATAGAGATAAGATTGAGAATGGAGTGTTGTGGCAGGGGATTCAAATTCAATATCTTTCTGGTCTTTGAACACAATATTCTACCGAAAACAATTTCCCACCAATTTCTTCTGTTTACTGACTAGACACTAGAAAGTCTATATAAAACAGTGGAACCAATATAATCCAAACGGGGTTAATGTATAACTGTGTTATTAAAATGATAAATGATAATAATAGTATAACACAATAAGCTATCCATGTTATGCTATCTGTTAACTAAAAAAATTATAAAACAACACTTCTTAATTTGGCTGTCTAACGACACTCGACTAGAAAACAAAAAAATTGCAATCAGCTCAAGTTATAAGTGGCAGAGTAAAATGTGAGCCTTAGAAACAACTGCTTGATACCACCAAGAATCATGGTCCTAAAAAATATTTAAATATTTCGTTTCATTTTCATCACGATTTAGTTAGTTTTTCTTAACATGTTTTTTTGTCTCATATACAATGTTGATAGAGTAAATAGGTACACCTTTCAAGGGCAGATATTGAAATTTATTCCTACGGGTACAAACATTATCCTTAAGAGCTACATATCATGAATGTTTATTTTTGCTGAAAAAATACAAAAAATTAAATAAAGAAGATATAATAATCTAAACACATGCTTCCAAATGTATGTATTCAATGTTGCGGAATATAAAGCATTTTAATATCAGGTTATCTGATACGTTTAAATTATTGTTATATACTCGTTTGGTATTTTACTGATTTCAACACAAGTATGAAACTAGTGTGTATCTAGCATTTACACGCGTATTAAAATGTATTTTAGATATGAATACCTGTATAGATTTACTAGCTTTGCAACTAAACTAGCTAAGTATTTTAATAAAAAACATATGAAATCCTTAAATGGATTGAACATTGGTTATACAGGGTTATTCAAAATGAATGACCCAGTTTTAACGCTTTATAACTTTTAAACTATTAAACTTACCGCTATAAAATACACATCAAACGAAAAAGCAACTCAAAGAGTTTACGCCTTCCAAAGACACATCATTTAACAAAATCGATCCAACAGAACTGTAGATTTAATTGTACAAAGTTAAAAAGTAATCTCCAACTTTTTTACCACTAGAAATTTGGAGGTTACTTGACGTTTTTGCAAATAACTTTTAAATGGTGAGAAAATCGACCAAAGTGGAAGGTATTATTCCGAAAGAGAATAAAATTTCCTACAATCTACTATTAGGCATTTTTTGAAAATACTCAAGAAAAGTACCAAAAAATGCCTCAAAATGAAAAAAAAAATAGAAATTCCCCGTCTTCAATGTAGACAATAAACATAGCAAACATTAAATTTCACACTTTTTTATTTTAAGACAAATTTAGGCTACATTTATTGAGTATTTTCAAAAAATGCCTAATAGTAAGTTGTAGGAAATTTTATTTTCTTTCGGAATATTACCTTCATCACCATTTAAAAGTTATTTGCAAAAACGTCAAGTAACCTCCAAATTTCTAGTGGTAAAAAAAGTTGGAGATTACTTTTTAACTTTGTACAATTAAATCTACAGTTCTGTTGGATCGATTTTGTTAAATGATGTGTCTTTGGAAGGCATAAACTCTTTGAGTTGCTTTTTTGTTCGATGTGTATTTTATAGCGGTAAGTTTAATAGTATAATAACTATAAAGCATTAAAAATGGGTCCATCATTTAGAATAACCCTGTATTATTGGCATAGTAAATTGGTTCATTTTCTAAAACTAATGATAACGTGACATATTTCTGTCTTATTACCACGTTGGAGACAACAAAACCATGGATATACTAGCTGGTATTTTAATACACGTGCTGCATCGCTTCAGTAATATATTTCTAAGTAGGGTTTCAAGCAGATTACAACAAAACGTACGTCGTGTAGAAAGCTCGGTCCGGTGATATCGGATCACAGGCGAGTTTTATGAGTACATTAGTGGATATTAGAATTTAACTATTCCTTGTCAAATTTTGCAGTAGGCTAATAGTAATTTAAGTACAAAGTTTGTATGAAATATGTGTTAAAATAATATATTGAAATCTATAAAACTGTTCACAAAAATATGTTGAACGCTAAGGCTATACTGACTGTAGTTACACAGTCTGTGCGAAATGTATTTTGTACCATGGTTTAAATGCTTGAACTTATTTACGTCTCAATAACCCTTGTAAGGCCAGAGAAAACAAACAAGAACTAATTGAACCCAAAACTGTGGAGCTTTTAGTAACAACACTCACAATATAAGCCACATATTTGACAGTTTTACCGAGGCAATTCCAGCAGTGCGAGAGCTTTTAACTTGCAGATTGAATACAGTTCAACCTTGCAGTTTGAATACAGTTTCAACTTGCAGTTTGAATACAGTTCAACCTTGCAGTTTGAATACATTTCAACCTTGCAGTTTGAGTACAGTTCATCCTTGCAGTTTGAATACAGTCCATCTTGCACTTTGAATACAGTCCAACCTTGCAGTTTAAATACAGTCCATCTTGAAGTTTGAATACAGTTAACCTTGGAGTTTGAATACAGTTAACCTTGGAGTTTGAATACAGTTAACCTTGGAGTTTGAATACAGTTAACCTTGGAGTTTGAATACAGTTAACCGTGCAGTTTGAATACAGTTCAACCTTGCAGTTTGAATTCAGTTCAACATTGCAGTTTTAATACAGTTCTACTTTGCATTAAAACGTAAGACACATCATCACAGTCATCACAGCCATTACCTTTATATCTAACACAACGGTGAAAATTTTTATTTTAATATTTCCTCCATTCGTAAAAAGTACTTCATTAATTAAAACTTTTTGCAATCGTTTTTTAAGTGAGTTAAACTGTTTTCTAAACTCATTAAAACCCAATTAGTACTACATTTCTGAGTTGCCATTCGTGATCAAAAATTTACTTTATCGAGTTGTAATTGTAAATATACAAAATACACCCAAATAAAACTGCAAAATGTGTATAACGTATTTTTAAAAGTAAGTTGAATTACAAACAAATATGTTTGCAGTATAACAACTAAGTAATATAAAAATTAAGTGCTTAGTTTAAAGTCAGAAATACGGTCTTAAGTTTCAATACTACTTTATTACACCCGATTTATTTTATTCTAATAAATTGTTTTTCTATTGCTCAGGAAATTAAACTTGTTTTATCAAATTCGTGTTTCAGATGTGAAATATTACAATAGAGCTGAGAACGATCATACATTTTATTCATAAATATGTTATTCATGAGTGGAATGATAAAGATACCTACCTTTTTATTGAATAAATAGTAAAAAGCTTCTTACACTAAAAATCCGTCTTAGATATCATATAAGGTCTATACAGCTTTTTATTTTGTTGGTTTTGATAGTAAAAACTGTAGATTTTACTTTAAAACTAAATCATACATAGTAAATAAGAATCGTGGGTCCATGATGACCATATTTTAATATTTTTTTAAATTAAATAAAATAGGTAAGCAAATATTTTTGTTTGACAGTATTTTGCTTACATTTGATAAGTAAATATCAATAGTACTAAAGAAAAAGTAATACTGTATATTAAAATATGTATTGTTGTAAGTACGTATTGTTGTCACATGTATTCACAATTTCATCATCCCAAAAATAAAAATGAATTCAATTTTGTTGGCCAGATTTTAAAAGAGAATAATATTTCCTTGGTACAGAAGCTTTTTGGCAAAACACATTTCATCCAAACGGCAATCTCAAAGGCTGCTCAAAATTTGCAATTTACTTGAGCCTTTGAATCTTTTCAGCTTCACAAATCATCCGGAACTACTTTGAGGAATAACATTTATGTTTATATCATCATTATTTTTAACTCAGTACATCTCATTTTATCAGTTCAGTACACCTTTGTACTGTACCGGCTCACCCCTTGCTTTGCTGGATACGTTCCACGCACAGATCTGTAGTCTATGTGGACGGGCAAATGCAAGGTTAAAAGAGGCCGCCAACCTCTAAAAAAAAAAAACTTTTTGCAATTTTGAACACAATAAAATGCAAAGTATAAATTATATATGGGTGAGTCGGTGACTCAGTCGGTAGCGTCACGGACTTCAGGATCAAGGCCCTAATTAATTATGTCCTAAGTAATTAACTAATTAAGGTCTAAGTTAATTATGTCTATGTGATGTCGTCGTGGGTTCGGATCCTGCTGCTTTAATAGTAGTTTACGCAACGATTGCGTAAATATAGTGTGAACGAGACACTAGGTATGAGCCTTTTAACACTATTTACACGAGTTGCGTACACTACTTGATCTACAACAGTGTTTTAATTACTAAAAATCACTACTCGTAACTTCTACGAGAGGATATGTTTTCGTTTATATCTTCTCATTGCCACTGACAGTGATGCAACGAATCATGCTACCAGACACTAATTGCACCGCTCAACAATTAAATTGGCCTTAACAGCTGATTAGTTAAAGTTGGAATCATGACAATTTTATTTCTTCCCTCTCAATCCTTGAACCTCATTGGTCCGTTACCCGTGTAGTTATGAGTATAACTATGCAGTTATGAAAGTAAACAATGCTGTTATGAGAAACTTTTAAATTCTAAGAACTGGAATGAAACAGCTACTTTAAAAAACGGTCGTAGGCAAACGTTTTATCAGTACAGTTCACCTTCGTACTCATGCTCACCCCTTTGCTGGATACGTTCCACGGACGGGCAGATAGTCCATGTGGACGGATAAATGAAAGGTTAAAAGAGGTCGCCATACTTTAAAAAATGTATAGTAAATGAAAACATATACAAAACATTGGTACAAATACAATTCTGCTAATGTCTGAATAAAAAATGAAGAACAAATGTCCTTCTAATATTACTATTATTTAATTTTTTATAAACATATCCTGCAGCTTCTGACCTCCAATTCATCATCGAGGTTATTTAATATGTTGTATATTTCGTATCTAGTATTTCATATTACTGTATTAATAATTATTTTTTCAAATTTTGATAATGACCCAACACACACCACACATTACATTACACTACCATGACAATGACATAACCTACCAATCAATTATCACTTACAAGTAGAATGGAGGTTATTGATTAGTATAAATTTTAACTAATTTTATGTGATCCAGAATAATTTCAAGGCAATTAAATCATATAATTGTACTTTCATTGTTGCTCATACATCTCTTGTTTGAGAAAACATCAACTAATGTGTTTTATTTACGGAACCTATCATGGTACAACATGTTTGGGTTGTTTTAAGTGTTTGTAAATACCAGATATTCAATAGACTAAAAAATATGCCGAAGTTATGATAATCGTCCATTTTGGCGGTTGATTATTTAAAGCTAGTATTTAATAGCAACGTGTAGGGAATACTACAATTGCAACTGTTTACTGGAACGGTTGAACGGGATATGAAGATGTCCGCTTCTTTATAATTGAACAATTTTAAATTAACTAATTTATAAAATCCAAGAATATAATATCCAAGAAGAGGAGATCAAGAATTTTGATGGCGGAGCCACAAACCGTAAGAAAGTTATTTGATTATGTAAACAGCGCGGATTAAAGTTTGACGCCTTGACGTGGATGGAAATTGTTGAAAAATCTTGACCTTGATTTCACCTTCACTGTTTGTAAAGGTCAATGAAACATCTCAAAAAATACTCACATATATAAAACTTAAACATACATTTTTCAAAAATTTACCCAAATATACTTAAAAATACAGGGTGATTGATATAAGTGAGCCAGCCGTTTTATTCGAAAACCATAAGAGATATAAAAAAAAGTTAAATGGTAAGTGCCTTGGATTTTTTATTTAAAAAATTATAGTCAAGTCAAAACAATTATTTTAGCCGCCATTTTTCCAATACGGCCGCCAACTTTGATTTTTCTTATAGGACATCCTGTATTTTATGATGTATTCTGGTAGAAAAAGTAATTTTAAGACGATTGTATTCTTGTGATTTTTTTCATAAACCTAACCGTTTCAAAGATTATAAAGGTTATAAGATTATAAGATATAAGATTATCGTATTAGATCTTATAAGATTATAAGATTATAAGGTTTTGAAATTTCTGCATGAGAAAGAGTTTCGATAAAGGCCTTGCCAGCTGTTTTGTTCGAAACCCATTCAAAATTTCACAACTTAAACCATTATTATCTTTGAAACGGTTAGGTTTATGAAAAAAATCACAGGAATAAAATCGTCTTAAAATTACTTTTTCTACCAGAATACATCATAAAATACAGGGTGTTTTATAAGAAAAATCAAAGT
Source organism: Macrosteles quadrilineatus (assembly GCF_028750875.1). Taxonomy (NCBI): domain Eukaryota; kingdom Metazoa; phylum Arthropoda; class Insecta; order Hemiptera; family Cicadellidae; genus Macrosteles; species Macrosteles quadrilineatus. Next base: position 1,941,541 of record NW_026542597.1, read on the forward strand.
TGGCGGCCATATTGGAAAAATGGCGGCTAAAATAATTTTTGACTTGACTATAATTGTTGAAATAAAAAATCCAAGGCACTTACCATTTAACTTTTTTTGATATCTCTTATAGTTTTCGAACGGCTGGTACACTTATATCAATCATCCTGTATATTCAGGCTGTACCAGGTGACAACTTAATTGGAATTGTAACGATATTGTCAGCAACTCTTGCCTAGAAAGGATTAAAACTGTGATCTGTTTAAACAGTTGATAATTCTTAGAAGTCAGCTCTAACTTCTGCATATGCGTTATATTGGTTATTAATATCTGTAATATAATTTTAAGACTAATTAGTTTTTGCGTTTGTTCATGGACGATATACTTATGGTAACCACATACCTGGATATAATTTACCACAAATAGAATTACGATTAACACTTTTAACAGAAACTAAGATTATAACTTTTCTATAGTTGATTAATATAGATATGGTCAGAAGAATCAAAAGTAAATGATAACATATAGTGTAGAGAAAAACAGCTTGGCACATTCAATATCAGAAATGAGTTGGTAAGTTATTGCTATTTTACACCTCTGACGACAGTGACGTTACTGAGGTGGCAGCTTCAACAAATCTAAACAACGTCAAACAAGACCATTTAAAAAAGTACTTCACAGTTTTTAGCTGATTAAAAGCAATAGCCGTCATGTTTCCATTATAATTGAGCCAAGCCTTTCTTAACGCAATAAAAATTTGAAATAATAAAAATATTTTTAATGAGTTGTTTTTTTTAATTTGTAGTACAATATTTGGCTAGATATATATATAGTGTAAAGGTTCTATTTATATAGACGAATCCACGTTACGTGCGTATTTATTGATGCACGAAAAACTACCTTCAAGTTTAAATAAATATTTGCCTTCTCAATTCGCCTCGAGTGGCATCAAACGACAGACAAATATCAGTTTATACAATTTTTGTACAGGTAGTTGGTGACAAAATACATTTAAATATACTGTGTTTCTAAAGTGTTGCATCTCATGGTTTTGTGTGAAATAATTCAAGAGGATATGTCACTCTAAAAGATGTATACTTGAATTTATATAATAAACCTCTTAACGTATGAAATATTTTATTTTTAGAACAACGAATGAAGTATTTAATTCAAGGGATCAGGTGTTTTCGGCACAACCATAGATGAACTAATATATTTTTATGAACACTAATATAACACCTATGGTACAACCTTGATAGTTCCCGAACCAGGTTGTTGAGCGGGAAATTTCAATCTAGTACAAAAAACCGGTGTTACTTTTCGCCACTCTTCCAGCAAGAAATATACAATGCAAGTAAAACAATCACACCAATTTGCACCTTCGTTGAGAGTATATTGTAGACACATGTCCCATATTTTTTAAATGTAAAACCACATGCTTATGCGAGTAAAAGGTAATTTAGCTGACCAGCTGACTATGCCGGTCCCATTCTGCAAACCATTACTTTCTCTTAAACAACGAGACAAGCACATTTATCTGTATTGCAGTGACAAATGTTTAATTGTAATTGGAGGAGGTAGTGTTTAGCAATGTTGTGTGAATAGGCTGGTAGTGTTGACCTGGCCCCAGGCCGAGGGCCTTGGGTCCAGGTAAGACATGTCAAGGGTTACCAAAATTGTGGTTTAGAGTCTTTTCCACATTGGGGTCTCAGTTTATAACTAAATGATTTATTCAGTTCCAGTCTACTCTACATTTTAGTTTAATATTTATCTTTGTGCTCTTTGTGTTGTTTTGAGTAATTAAAAAGTTGGGTTTTGTAAACGAGTGCTGAGTTTCATTCCTGAGCTACGTCACCCAAAGTAACAGTGGGTACGTCAAGTAGAGGCACCAACCGTTATATGTTTTCCTTCTTTATTCAGCAAAGTATAAAAGCGATAACTAAATTTAAAGTAAGACGAAGCACAAGACAAGCACGAAACAAAAGCCTGTAAATTGTGAGGCGTCCTGGCAGAGGAGATTAACTCTTCTCAACATTGTCCGTTGTATAAAGTTGATCGAATTTCCTAAATAAGCTTTGCCTTAAGAGCCTTCTCAAATAGGTTTTTGACAGACTATATTGAATAAAGAGTACTATTTTATAACCTAAGCTATGTTATTTCTTTCAAATTTTTAACGAATTACCATATAAATCATTAAATTATCTTGATTTGTAAGGACTCTACACATTTGAAGTTATTGAAACTACCCACACGACATTTTGCTGATTGCGTTTTCCAAGTAGTTTTAAGTATGTGTTAACTACTTTTTTTCCATCTATTTTAATAATAAAGTTTTAGCTATAGTGTTAAGATACGCAATTTTTTTTTTCAGAACAACAAGATTATAGTTTCTATAATATTTATTATAATATTAACAACATAATTTTAAGACAACCTAGAAGAGACCTAACAGTTTTATGTTACAAATATTATTCGAATTTGCTGTAAAATTTGTCCTCAGATAAAATTTATGTAGTAATAAGCTTTACTTCAGTTACTACATAATTTACGTAGAATGCTCAAATTTGCATCCCACACAAGTATTGTACTAACATTTATTTGAAAAAACAGAAGACTTAAATAAAAGGCCTACTTTATAGTTTAACATTTTTCCTTAAAGAGGTGTTACGCATTTTTAAATAGTTAAACAGACTACAAAACACAACCAACTGTTTATTGGTGCCTCGTTATTTAATAATTATTAGTTCAGGCTGTAAGATAGCTAGTTTCGGGAACAACTCAAAGTAACTGACACAAAGTTAGTAACAGGTGGCTGACTAAGGGTGACTGAGTAGTTCTGAAAACACGTTACAGTCGCTTGAACCAAACAGGTCTCAAACCTGGTTAAGCCAGGTTCGTGCAGTGAAGCAGCCGAGACAATTAGTTGGATGCAATTCAAATCCTAAACAACATTTTTCACAAATTATCTTTTGGTTTGTAAAAGCCGGGTTTTCCTAGGCACGGAATCGGCGAGCGGAGAGAGGAACGAGGAGAGCGGACTCCACTTGTTTTAGGCAATTTAATGTTACTGTTTTCCTAGAAGCGGAGCGGATTGCCATGTTAATTTCAATTCCGCTCTCCGCGTTCCTCTCTCCGCTCGCCGATTCCGCGCCTAGGAAAACCCAGATTTACAATTCTTAAAAGATAGTATGAGCAGAACATTTGAGTTTGTAGTTTTTTCCGAAACGAAAGGAACTTTTAACTAACAAGCACAACTAAGCGTATATGATAATATTAAGTTAAATAAATACTTAAATTAAAACGAAGCATTTTTTCATAGATTTTAAGTTACAGAATACGTTTTTGAGAGGATTACGGAAACTCGACAGTACTTGACAGTAAGCTTATCGCGAAATTCAAAGTGACTTTCAAACCTAGTAATTAAGGTAACAAATGTTTAATCACTTTACTCAAAGGCCACTTAGTGAAAATAACTGTTGTGTTGCGTGACCCGGGAAAAATTACATGGTTCCGTGCTTCCAAAAGCATCTGCTAAAACCGCAAGCTTCACTTTGATGTTTGGAGCGCAGAGCAATTTTTGTAAAATGATGTTATAAAAATGTATTGCAACATTTATGTTAACCCATATTTATACATGTATAAAAAATACACTTAACACAATTTTACCATAGCTAATTAACTTCCTTGGTGAAATTATGTTAAATATAGTTAATCCACCAATCTTAAACCCTATATTCACAAAGGGCTTTTACAATATTAAACATAAGCAATGCTGTTACACTTTAAATTATGAATTTATATGTCTGTACTGGTTGTTTTGGTCACACGGTAAGGTTTGACTATTTTTATGAGTTCGTCCATATAAAAAGATATTATTTAAAATTCAAATTTTGACCGATGAATACAATGGACAAGGTATTCCTGTTTTTTCGGATATCACCACTTGTGATTCATTGTAGAGAGTGAACATAATGAAAAATTTCAATCTAAGACAATATCTCAGTAGATATCCAAGGTAAATATTACTGAAGCCCTTTTTGTCAAGTGTAATGACATATTCGAAAAAAAAATGGATGGAGCTTTATTAATTCCTTGAAGTCGTGCCTGTCACCAATAAAGCACACCTAGAAAATACTATCTAGTCAGGTAAAACCTGTATCGTAGCAATGCACAAAGAACAAAGTTGTTAATTAGGTATGCATAAAAAAATAATAAAACTCACTATTCATTTTGTGACATCTATTTTTATGCAAATTAACCTACAATAAACCTAACCTATAACATACTTCTAATTATAACATTTGGATATTTCCTGATTTTTGGTAATTTTGTGTATCTCTGAGTGTTAAGTAAATGATTGTATAATATTATGATACACAATTCTGACAATTCTGACTGTAAATGTATATGTGTATCTCTTTGCAACACAGCAATAAACAATAAACTGTAGATATTGAAATACAATATTGAAACCTTCTTTGTCATGCAACTTTGTTTCAATAAGTAATTGCACTACTTTTGTTTTTATATAATAAGTCTCAATCTAAAATTTTCCAGCTATAAGTTTTAGGTCATTTGAAAGATTTACAATACATCGAAAACAAGACATTTGCTGTTTTTTAAATAGATTTATTGGTTGAATAGAAACAAATTGTAGCATAAAGTCGTTGGGATGTATGTTAACATTAGTTCAACCAATATAAGAAAATATTATACTCTAACAGCAAATTAGCACATGCAAAACAATATTTAACAAGTAAAAAACAAATTCTTGGTATCGTGAACTTATGATACTGGTTGACAATTCAACTCATGTAAAATTGATATGTCTTATCTCGCTACCATCCAAAACTTAAAGAAAATAAGCTTCTTTCTCTAAAGTATGAATACGAGATGGTGGTTGCATGTGTCAATGGAGACATTTTCCAACCCATTTAATACCAAATGAGGATTCGCATTGTATTTTACCTGCTATTTCCGTTTATTTTTGAAATTTATCACCCATATAAAACGAACTAAGAGATACCCCTATATTTAAATAAAATAAACAATTATACTTCTGAACAATTTACATGAAATCAGGAGTCTTAAAAATGGTTTCACAAACGTTTATTTTGTACAAATGTATGGATGAATTATTCGAAGTTTAAAAATACATATAACTCTTTGTTCGATGTACTTGGTCTAGACAGGTTTACTCTATTGAAGGTATAAACAGTTATCTCATGTTTAGAATCTGGTTTCCATTGACTTCATTGATCGATCGTTGGGAAAAACACAATTCTAAACCAACATGTTTTATGAAGGTGAACTTGAGGTCATAGCGTATCTTTAATCGGGAGTAGTTTAATCTAATTGAATTAGTTTTTGGTAATGTCTAATTTTGAATGTGATAGTATAGATGACGTAGATTTTATTATTTGGAATATTTAATCTTTACAAGTATAAAACTAACTACTAAAATGCATCCTGCAATATCTCTTTGTTCATAAAATAAATGTTTTCAAAGCTAATAAAAAGAAATGAGTTTTAAGGCACAATAAGCCGTGGAACAAACTTCCCTTTTTTGAAGGAAAACTAATGACGGTCTTGCAGAGATTAATAGTCATAATTAGTTTGTCCTATATTATGAATAAAGTTAATCAAATTAACGTGTGGTAACTTTAATGAGGGCATTGTTGGAACTTATAATCTCTACGTGCCACATTTCACTACATTCTACTGCAAGTGTAATAAAATTTAAGTGCATAAACCAAACTATAATGAGGTTTTTGTACTGTTTGCATTTTTGCTATCGTAGAAAACATTACGAAATGTTTTCTTCTATTTTTACAAAAAAATGGAAATGTTTTTTTCTTTTGTTTTTTTGTTTGTTTTTTTCTTTCAAATGTGTTTATGAAAAACATATTTATTACAATGGAAGGAAATTATTTAACAAATTACCATCTAATATTTAAGACTTAAAATTTAAAGAATACAAAAAAAATCCGATCTATTCTATTGAAGACTACAATGAGAAATGCATCAATATTTAAAAATGAAATTATAAAGAGTTTAATTAATACTAAACCTAAGTTTAAAATTAATTAATTGTACTGTCGATACAATGTATTTTGTCAAGAAAATAAAGTATTTATTTATTTATTATTTATTTATTTATTTCACGATGTTTCAGTTCTTCCATTATTATATTTCAATTAATTAAATGTAACACTCAACATTTGTAATTAGGCTATGAACTAATGATGCTATTTAACAAAAGGGACGACGTTAGATTGTAAAAAGACTAGGGTTCGAACCGTTCTATTTCAAAACATAAAAATGTCATTGGCGTAGAAAACACAGACAAATCAAAAACACCAAACTAACCTGCAATCAAAAACGCTGAAGAAACGTCCGCTTATTCAATCCATGGAGCCTGTAATATAAAAGTTATAGTTAAGACATATCAATAAAAATTGTTGAGGATCAAATACATTATTTACTTGTACTTGTTCGCAACAAAATAATTCAAATTTAGCTTTCAAAATTTTTATGAATATTATTCATTGTTATGATGAAATGTTATAAAAATTGAAACAACGCCTATGTAAATAAACAATTAGGGATGTTTGTCTGTTTATCATTTCTGTAAAAACAAACATTTTTGATAAATAAATAAAACTGGTTTATTTTAATTGTATTTTGGTTTTATATTAATTGTCATTAATGTATCCAGGAAATATATTTTGTTTGAAAATAAAGTAACTCTCTTGTGGCTTTAAATATATTTAAGACGCATTGATAATTTTCATTGACACAGTAAAAAATTCTAAAAAACAATGTAACTTATTCCTTAGAGTAAAAAGAATGTTTAATATAGAAGAACCCAATATAGTTCACAATTATCTACTTTGCATCCCATTTGTATAACACTTCTATGGGACTAGAATCGAAACGACAATATTCGATAGCAGCGTGTTATATAGAGATAAGGTTGATAATGGAGTGTTGTGTCAGGGGATTCAAATTCAATATCTTTTCGGTCTTTGATCACAATATTCTACCGAAAACAATTTTCCTTTCAAATGTTTTTTTCACCCAATTGAATCATCATATGTTAATGTAGAAAACCTACACTAACTAATCCAAATAGAGTAGAATAATGACTCTTTCATTCGTATAAAAACAGTATTCTACTGCATATAATTGTAATTTTTTTACTAGTGCCGAACATATTAGGTTTTTATTTACCACAATAAACGAAACATAACAATTATGAATACTAAAAATAATCTGTAGGCATTAAAAAAAGGCATAACGCTTTATTGATAATGTTTTTGAAATGTACGGCTCAAACTAGATATGTTTTTTAAATATTTATCAATACAATTTTGCCATATGAAGGGCATCTTATTATTCGTTCAAGCTAGATGTTATTGCACATAGTTTAAACCGACATGAATCAACCTGAAAACAAATATTTTCCCTACTCGGTAAACTTTCATAACCAGTACATTTGCGGATTTGGCAAAACTCCATCAAATTAATTTAAGGCGTAAAACTCGTTTTACTAACGAATATGTGGCCGGAAAGAGGTCGTTGAGTGAAATATCAGGTAAAAGTTTTACCTATTTGGAGAGCGGCCAGGTTGTTCCACGAAGTCGCAATACGTTATTCCACTTATTATCTGTGTTAGTATTATTTCACAAATTCTAAAGTATTAAAGATATTGAATACTTTTAGATTAACATCTTCATAAACTAATTCACTTACCAAATAAGGGTTATAAGATGCATATATAGAACACTGTGGTAAAGTCTTTGTCTTTCACATTTTCTTCCTGTACTAGTTTGGTTTTGAGTTACAGGACGTTTTGATTCATGTTTCCCTCATTACATGTAATGGCAATACATCAGTTTGATGTGTTGACATACATGTATTGATGCAGTGGCATGTACACTGACTGGACACATTACTTAGATGTGGCACATGTTTATCAACATGGGTTTTGTAGTTTTGTATCTGTTGACAAAAAATTTGTATTGTTGTGAATGAAAAACAATGACAACTGTTGAAACTGATTGTTATACCAGCTGATCAGCTGATCATTATTTTATTATGAATGTTCGTATTTTGGTTTTCAATGTACATGTTCAATAAAATGAGTTAATTAAGTTTATATAATCTGTTCTTTCATTAAAACAAAACAGGTTATAACACTGTATTTTATGTATACATTTGAGTTAAGCAAACAGGAAAAATGTTTTGATAAAAATGCGGTATCATTTACACAGTATGATATTTCCAAGTGAGTTTAATGCATATTACAGCTAATCTTCTATGACGTTGAGTCTTTGTTTAGGTACAAATGAGTTTGTATTTCAGGGATGTAGAATACTAAAACTTCTGGAATTACCACTATATAAATCAAATAAATAGAACTGAGTTCAAAGAAAAAATTGAAATAGTAATTACAACATTTTATGATTTGGGTAAGACCAACATGTTTTGAATGATTAAACTAACTTTGCAGCTACGATACCCTTGTGAAAGTAAAGAGAACACAAACCAGAACTAATTGAACTCAAAACTGCGAAGCTTTTAGTCCCACTCAAGCCACGTATTTTATTGGAGTTTTAGTTTTACCGTGGCAACAACCTCTGACAACTCCATCAGAGTGAGTAGTTATAAATCTACAGTTTTTATTTTGATGAAACTAGTAGTAGTTTTGATTATTTAAGTTAGTTTTGTTTATTAAGTTTTGTTTTGTTTTGAGTTTTGTTTTAAGTTTTGTTTTAAGTTTGTTTGATTATTTTAGTAGTTTTGATTATTTAAGGCAAATATAATTAATTTTAAATTGTCAAGCTACTGTATAGCTTGTAAAAAACATGAATTTTCGTTTAATAAGTGACGAGGTGTTAGCCCGTCCTACGTACGGGAATTCAGTAGTCAGTTAAAACCGTGTACAATTCAGATCAGCTAGTTTACACATATAAAGACAATGTTTCTAGCAGTTTTAATGTGAAAAATCATCTTGTAAACAAATGTTGTGTGACCAAATATTTTTTATTCCATCATAGGCCTATACGATATGCATTTTAAATCCGATAATTTTACAATAAAACAGCAATTCTGCAATTTTTACGATGTGAAAAGCGTTGAAGTGAGATGATTATAACACACTGATTATAAGTAGGCCTACAGCAGAGAGAGTAATAGTCAATTGAGAAGTGTATAGACCTAGTTAACGATACCACCTTCCACAGCATAGGTACCTGCCTCTTAACACATAATTACACATAATTTAACTTTGGTGTCCTAACATCAAAAGTAATCGTCACACCTATCCTTTATATCAATTTTACTGCATTAATTGCTAAATAAATAAGTGTAAACAAAGAAAAGTAAAAACAATAACAGTTTGTTTTGAAACAGCTGTTTGGTTCAATAACATTCATTTGAAAAAAAGATCTCGTCACATGTAGCAGGAATATAAAAAGTAAACACGCTAGTAAAGCTAATGACGTTATTGTCAATGTTTATTATCCATAACGTTATCAGTTCTATCCTTGATAATTACCCACCCTCATTGAATAAATGTACATCAAAATTTTTAAACATTACTACCACAGTAAAACCCATTGCCATTTATGGCTAGTCTAAAAAATACGTGCACTAACCAGATAGCAATGGTTAACCGATTCAAATTGAATCACCATTTTATATTGCAATGCGTCACAAAATCTCCAGTTTGAAAACATTTTATTGTAACAGGTTACTCATATGGTCAAAAACACTAGAAAAAAAGTTTAAAGTTCAGTACTGCAATCAGTCTTTGGTTAATACTAATACTTGCTGGTAAAGTAAAAAACAACTTCACTACAACGCATGTGTGTTTTGTAATTCAACATATGCTTTGCAGAAAAAAAACTGCCAATCGTATAATGCCTGCAAGATCTGTCTCAGCCAGAATCCATAAAACAGCAAAATAATGCAGCATTATCTAGTATTTCATTTCAATGTAACACGTTTAAACATAGAAAATAGTACAAATGGTCTACTTGCTAAAGTAAATTATTTACATTTTTTACATTAAAAGTAAAAACAATACAATCTACTGACTGATCATAAGAAAAATGTTTACCAATGTTGACCTGGCTGTTAGAAATATAAAATATACAATAATGAGTTTTAAGTAATAAAATACGTCAATCTTACAAAATAGCAATAAAAAATCTGAATGTGTAAACAATATAATCATTTTTATTGTCAATAATATATACGGCAAAATCTTTTTAAAATAACATTGTTTTGAATTTTACAAATATAATAAGATTTTATAAAAAGATATATAAAAACTAAAAGTCTTAAAATGAGATTTTACCATTCCTGTAACACCAGACGGTTTCCTTTAAAATATTTATAATATATCGTTACGTAGGCCAATGAAGTCCACCATTATGGAAATTATATTAGGTTGAGAAAAATACAGATTGGCTATTTAAAACATGGTTTCCTTGTAAATTGAAATTTTTTCCGGATTTTCCAGTGTTCTTCATAATATGAGATATTTATACAAATTGCTTAAAACGTTTTTAAGTACGTAAAACGATGTACGAGATGTTAACTACCTGTGAATTTATTCAGGCAAGGTTGTTACAGAGTATTCCCATATTCTTATAACACAATGTTATTGATGGATGACTCTGGTATCAAGAGAGATATCCCGACATAATGTTTATTGTATATCTCTTTTCATGTATCATAAGATTAATGCTTTTCAGATACCTCTTGTTGCTTTTAGTGACTAAGATTGAACATTATAGCCAATTCAATTTCAGAGAACATTACGAAGTTTCCTACTGATGCTAGACTTTTGTAAAATAAGATAAACGTATTGTAAAACACCATGATTATTAACTAGAACTTTATTTACTGCAAAATATCCACGAATATTCAATAATTTATTCAACAATCAATCTTTAAACTAACCTCAAACATGGCTCGAATAGATTACTGTACCTATTGAAAGTATTTGATCGTGTTTTAAATTTATAGTTGCGATATCCATTGTAGAGTTTAGATCCTGAATATCAAGATGACAATATAAGTTATTTCTTTTATGTGGAAGAGTTATTAATTATTTCTTATTTACTTTTGTCGTTTGACCTTTTTATCGTATACATAAATCAATTTATTTAAACCTGGTGAAACATTAATTAAACTGTCAAATAATATAAGTTGAAGTTTTTTTCGTAAAAAAAATTACATCAATAAACCTTATAAGATTATTGAATCTGACATTTTACTGTATAAAGAAACTGCATTGTTATTGAGGATGAGATAGTGGAATAGTCTTGGCCTTATTTCGCATTCCCTTATACTGAACTGTAGATACATCGAATATTGTTACTAAATAAACAATTTCGAGTAATATTTATGAAGGGTCGAAAGGTGGCTTATCCAAATCACAATATCACAGAGCTGGCTACTCTCCAAACGGCTGAACCTTTCGTCCAATATTTGTAGCCGAGATTGTAGCCGAACCCTGGCCTCAAACAAACATAATTTTAGATCACTTATACGTTATTGTTGTTGACGAAACGACAACATACTAGGCATCGATTTTCAAGAAATGCATAAACCTAACATTTAAAGACCTAAAATCCTCCATCATTAAGGTAACGTTACCTTTAAGCGTTATTTGCATTGTATCACACAAACACTGTAAAACTGTTTTTTTTTTTTTTAGTGCGTAACATTTATCGAATCGCCTTGCAAGAAGAATGTAGTGTGGGAAAACATAAGCTAGATACAGCATCTGCTCTTGACAGTCTTAGCACAAAAACCATCGCAGGTCTATCACCGGATAGCCTTAGTAGAGACAACATTTATGTACTTTTTAGCTCAAATTTCGATTGTCTTTGGTAACAATGGTGTTTGTGTGGCTTAGTTTGGCTCGTGATCAATTCATGTTTACTAATTATCTTTCATTAGTCTAATATGGGGTTTTACCCCTCATTAAGCATAATTTGAGCATGATAAAATAAATAAAGTACTCAATCTATATTTCTGTTTGTAACTTATTATCATACCATGGGTTGCGGTATTATTTAATTTAATCAACCTAAATCAGGAGTTTTAAACGTAAAATAGTAATAACATCTATAAGTTGTAGTGGAAATAGGCATTGCAATACATTGACTATTTATTGAACGGTATACCGAAGTTAAAAAGAAGAAAATACTCTTTAAAATATATGAAGAAGTATTTTTTATATAAAAGTTTGTCAAGTAGATGGGGTTTTGCTTGCTTCTTGTGTCAAACTTATCTGCACCCACTCGTTAATTACTAAACTTGGCAGCCTCGAAAACTCTTCCCGGACCAACACAATAGGGTGGGGTGTGAATTTAATAATTTTTAGTAAGATTGCTTTATAATATCGAGAAAAACATTTAAACTTTACATTGTAAAGCAAAAGTAAGCTTTACAAACCAGTCAATAAAGAAAATAAAACAACTTTGTGGATCCAACTTTTTTCAGAACAAATTGTTTTTTAGAACTACTTTCGTCTCAATAAATAACAACAATAATTATAATTATCAAACCAATTACGCGTAAATATCAACAACCAACAATTACAAAATTTCAACATAATTTATTATTAATAATGTTGGTAACCACCTAGTTAAGACTACAAACAAAATCATTTTAACTAAGCTCTTTTAATTGTTTTATTACAGTTAGTAATCTAATAAGTATTGTATTGTGTTATCACATTCAACGCAAAAACCATAACGATAATTAAAGGAATGTGCCATCCCAGACCATTTATAAAATTACATTAAGTGAGAATTTAAAAGTATGAAACAAACGAAATCGGAGTTTAGTTGTTTTGTTTTATTAAATCATTGCATTAGCGTCGGGTATACCGACACATGGGTACAGCCCTTTGGGAGTTATATTAATGTGTTGTTAAACCGTGAACCAGCTGAGGTCTTGTTGCTCAATGTGGTTAGTTATTTTACTCATTTCACTAACTGATTGCTTACAAGAGACTAATTCACCTATCAATTGCGAATAAAACCGTATCTTGTATATTACACTATGGGATCATATTATTTAACCATCAAATGCAGCTACTTCTTCTTTAACTGACGCTTATAAAGATTTACTGATTATATCAGCTACAAAACGTTCGTAATTTAGACTTCTTAGTCGTAAAGTTTAACAAACACATAATTTAAGAACTCATTCCAAGCTGTCATCTTTGAACAACAAAAACGAAGGGAGACAAAATTACGGATGGTCAAAATAAAATTAGTTTACTCAATGGCGACGACAAAAACCGAAAATACATCTGGCAAATAATGCGATATGATATATTACATATATTTTCAGAATGTGGCTTGTATTTTCCTCCACTTGGAAGAATATACTTTAAAAGTCATTATTATAAGTATTACGCGTCAATTTTAAGAGGGCAGGTTTTTAGGTGCCATACATTGATAATTGTATGTCAAAGATATGTCCTAGTACTAGAGTAGCATGGGTCTCGTAGAACCATTGCTTCCTTCTGTCGTAACTTATGTGATGGTTAACAATGTAAATACATCAATGACATCTTTTACTAGAAACACTGAAGTGAAGATAACATTACTCCAATGCTGAAGGTTTGGATTTAAAACTCTACCTTATAGATCAACCGACGACAATTTTAAGGTTTGTTCTGCCTGGTTTATAAGTATTATTTATATTAAACTTATTTATGAAATAAAGTCTGTCGAACTTCACTTTTTATACAGCTTTGAAACTAAAAACATGGCCTTAAAACAGCACATTCTAAAAAGTCTTATTTAGCTTTGTTTCGCCTGAGTAAAAAAAACTGTTAGATTTTTAAATCTGTATCTATTAAATACAGTAAAAATACATTAAAAATCCAGCACTAACGACTAAGGTATTAAAACTAATTGCGATATAAAAATCACACTAATTTGAAAAATTAAGGCGCTGCAAGTTGATTATATAACCGACTCTATCAATAAAGCTTTAAATCTATTTTCACCACACTACGATGTTTTTGGCTGTATTACATACGTTAATTGGTGGCTGAAAGTTACGTTTTCACCACACTATGATGTTTGTGGCTGTATTACATACGTTAATTGGTGGCTGAAAGTTACGTTTTGCTGGCCATCCCAGCTGTCATCGTAATTTGGGGACCGAGCAGGTTTTTACAGGCCGGGGCCGCAAAATCAGCTGTCCGCTTCCTTACTTAAAACATGAATGCATTTTAAATACACAAACAAAATCCATAGCATTGCAATAGAGTTGTGTTATTGTCACCGTTGCCTAGCAACTATTTATTTTTATTTTTGCTGATTCCTCAAATTATTTCTTCACATAACCTTAAAGTTGTAGTTGTGTTGACTATCAGTGTGCGTGGTGAATAGTGGTAATAGGGTATAGTGTGGTGAAAAATAGCGTTCGTACCACGGACCAAAATGGTTTTGCAGCTCTCGATCGATTTAAATTCTCGACTTCGTCTCGAACTTAAAAACTATCTCGAGCCGGCAAAACCTCATTTTCGGCCCTAGGTACGAAATATACTATTTGCTGGCCATGCCAGCTGTCATCGTAATTTGGGGACCGAGCAGGTTTTTACAGGCCGGGGCCGCAAAATCAGCTGTCCGCTTACTTACTTAAAACATTAATGCATTTTAAATACACAATCAAAATCCATAGCATTGCAATAGAATTGTGTTATTGTCACTGTTGCCTAGCAACTATTTATTCTTATTTTTGCTGATTCCTCAAATTATTTCTTCACATAACCTTAAAGTTGTAGTTGTGTTGACTATCAGTGTGCATTATTATAGTGGTGAATAGTGGTAATAGGGAATAGTGTGGTAAAAAATAGCGTTCGAACCACGGACCGAAATGGTTTTGCATTTTCGGCCCTAACCTCATTTTCGGCCCTAGGTACGAAATATACTATTATTAAATAGAGTAAGCGTAGGCTATGCCATTTAACTAGAACATGAACTCAATTATAGTTAATTTTAGATCCACGTGTGCTTATGTGAGATTCAATCAAGCAATCTTTGAGGTTCATCAACGTATTGTTATTGAGACAAATGATTAAAGTGTGCCACTATTTAATTCCAACCAATGAGCATGAAAGTATATCACATCAAACCGTAAGCGTAGGTCATGGTCATGTTCTTATTAAATCATTGTAGGGTGTGTTCCAAATTTTGTACGTTACTTAACTGCTCTCAATAGAGATCAAATAAAAATGTGTGAATAAATAAATAAATAGCACCTTTATTTATCAAGCGTAACACAGCTCTGTTTTACATTAAAAATGACGTAGAGGGCCAGGCGAATAGCTAAATATATAGCAACATATTATAAAAATCCACAGCATAATTCTCAAACCTAACTAAAATGGTCCGATACCAACGTATCTCAAAAAAATTTGGTAATAAGGTTAAGGTTTTACTAAGAGCGTAATTTATCTTCTTCGATGATTTGTGGTCTTAAGTTGTTTTGATTATAAATTAATTTATCCAATTAATCTTTTTCGTTAACCTTCAATTAAAAACAGTTAAAACTAATATAACAGTCAGTCGCAATTTATAACTGAGTCCATTATTGTGATGTAGAAATATATATTGCTAAAACAATTGTGCAACGTAAAGGTCGGTGATATTTTGTGAATTTGGTTCGATGCAATCAAACTAATTGGCAAACCTTCATTCTACCAGCAGTGTTCAACACTTTACCTGTTGCTGGATAATGCATTTTAAAATTCAATAAGGTTTTATTTTTTTATTTTTTTTTATCGTATCTACGCCAACGGCATTTTTGTAATGAAGTCAAACACTTGGGAAAGCGGTCCAAACCCATTAAAGTTTAGTTTTTTTATTAAGGTATGCGTATTTGGTCGCTTATTAAATAATTATTCTTTGGAGTTGCAGTTATTTAAATAAATTTAATTAGTTATTATTCATCAAATATTTTGGTCTTGAAATATTTGAGTTATATGTTTATATACATAAACATATAACTATATGTTTTATAGGCTTATAAAAAATACAGCAAATTAACTAAATTTTTGAAAGAAATCTATTACTTGCAAATATAAATTTGGACTGTTCAAAACACGAGCTGAACACAAAGAAACCTCAAGTACAGTTTTCTAGAAATTATGTTCATAAGTTTTGCTGAACTTACATAGCAAAACTGTACTACCGTATTACGTCCTACAGTTTTATTGTACCTTTTATTCCATCTCAAAACAGCCACTTGTAAATTTATGTTTATGTTTATCTTGCCTGAAAGGTAACATAAGCAGTTTATACTCTTGTAGTGCATTATTCTGTTGCGTACAGAAACCATTGCAGATAATACAATTTTAATTGATCTAAGCTTTTAACGAATTATTAAAATATAAGAGAATGTAATTAAAGTGTAAAATGATTTGGGAAATGTTAAGGTTTACAAGAATATTTTACAACCTTAAACGACAAAAAAAAGAATAAAAGTATCGATTTTTCAAATATAACTGCGTTTTGTTTTCTAACTAGGCCTAATCCATTATAAACTTGTTTTTTTGTGAATGACAAGAAATGCCCTTAGACTGTTGTGTCAGTCAAGGATGATATTTTCGTGCAAAAAGACATCAATCTTGGCTGCAACGGGGAAATCTCGGATGTACCTTGTTTTGCGATAAATGATGTGACGATCCGAGGGACGAAACTTATTCCACGATAGCAATGATTTTAAACAACAGATTGGAAGCTTTGGAATTTCCAACTTAAATTTTTATTGAGAATAGCTCTTCACTCCTGCTTGTATATATATAGCTTATTATATTATTCTAGCTGGTAGCATTTTTAGAAGCTCGTCGTATGGTTAAGCAGTGATTGTGAGATTAAATTGCCTTTAGATTGAAATTGTAAATAGTATCAACCTAAATCAGCTTTTTCAAATCATTTAGCAATTTTTCTTATTATAACGTGTTGATTTCGCTAACTTAATATAATGTGGGCGTGGGTTATACACACTTCCGTATAAAACGTAAAAAACATAGAATAAAACATTTATTTTCCTTAATATTTTTTGCAATTTTAATTATTAATTGTTACTGATGGAATATAATTTACTTTTACGTAATTATTGTGTGACCAAATTAAAATTGGTTTGTTCAATGATAATGGTTTGGTTATTAAAATGAACAACATATTGAAAATAAAACCGTTAGGATTATGAGGATAACAGTTAATTATATCAAGCTAAGCGTTTTATCCCTCGCTTAAACTCTGTTGTATATCCTGAATATAGCATACACTTAAATTACTACCAATCAGAATAATATTACTAAATTATCTGTTTTTTTTTTACTTAAAATAAAGTTTTCAAAATATCGGGATTTGGCAACTTATTAAGATTTTCTATGGTATCCATCTGTATTTACTCGGCTATATTAATACTTTTACATATTTAAACTCAACTAGGTCGAATTTCTTTTGTTTGATTTGATCGAATTAATCGAAAGTCTCAATTCAAGAATAAAAGTATTGCCAACAATATTTTATTACATATCTATAAAAAAATGTTATCGAAAACAGCGTATTCGTATAGAAATTCCATTGTTAAACTTCATTTTAAAATGTAACTATTATTAATGTCACATGATCTAGTTTGGCGAAGTGTATAATTTACTACGCTTAACGTACATAGGACCACAAAAAATCTAGAAGTAACCTAGATAAAAATACTAACAAAGATAAAAAAGGTGATTATGACCGATTGAGGTCTAACAAAACGATCTTTCCTGCCTCCAAATGGTTGGAACCTTCACTTGATATTATAATGGCTCCAGCTACAGAAGCGAGCGAGATGGTCTAGTGATAGAGCGTGGGGCATCGTAGCCAAAGGTTCCAAGTTCAAATCCCGCTAATCACCAATGGATTTTATCCATGTGATATTGCCGCTACCCACTAGTACTAGCTTGAAGTAGTTTATAAACGGTTCCGGGATAGAACAACCGTCCTAGGATGTGAAAGTGGGACATTAAAAATGACCTTTCTTCCAGATACATATTCGTTTCCAAGACATTTCCACCTAGGGTGGATCCACTCCGTTTCCTTTACATTTTAGGTTGTATGTGTTTAGAAATTTTACTAATGTTTAACTAATTTTACTAACTTCGTCAGAGTGAATTCAAAATCTTGTTCTTAAAGATTTTGATATTTTATTTCCTTTTTACTACCTTTTTTAGTACAACATATACGAACTTTGGAGACTAAGTGAACAACCATCATGTAGTGCTTGTTTGATTTTGAGGTTCAAAATGTTTTATTCGTGTTTCCTCATTTCATGTAATAGCGGTGCACCAGTTTGACATGTACACTGACTGTACACATTACTACATGTGACACATGTTTATCAACATGGGAATTGTGGTCAACAAAGTGAAATCCGTCATAGTCAACATACATTTAGTCACACATTTGTTGAATGTGTGGTATATACTTATTTTAATGATTTTTTTTTAGATTTATGCTTTAATTAGTTTAGATGGATTTTAAAACAATAGGGATATTAACTGAATTGATTACGGAATTTCAACTATGTAGTACAATTATTTAATGAATTTTTGACAGTTTTATATTAAAACTTAATACTTTTCAATGAAATGGCAACAATACAAAGTAGGTATAAGCCAAGTAAGAATGGAGAGCTTAAGATAGTTTTACTTATGTTCATTTTAATTAATGTTATAATAAATATTCTACGCTACTCTGAATTTAGAACCCAAATATATACTCAAACTTGAAATAAAAGCACCAACCCAATAAATACACATATAAAAAATAGCCAACTTACTTGCATGATCTTAATTACGAGGAAAAAATGTGGTTCGGATTCCACAATAAACTGTAGGTCCCTTAGTTGCCTATAGCTGTATGGGCTATTAATTAACAGCTGTGTCTAAGGAATTACGACCTTAGTCACTAACAAGACTACAAGATCGCGCCACTCACCCTACTTTCATCCTTCACTAGTATTTGGGTTAAAATACGCACATAGTGGCATTCCCATCTTAAACAATTGATAATTGATCTGTAAAGTTTCCAAAAATCTCCTAAAAATAATACAAGCTTGAGTAAAATGAACCATCCATACGGTATCCATAACTTTATTTTGAACAATTTTAAATAGCAAAATCACTTCATTATCTACAACAAATAGTGTTATTAATAAGTTACAGTTCTGTTTTTTTATTTCTTCATTGAGCTTAAAAGAGGACTTCAATACTACAGGTGAGAAATTTCAATGCAAATTTTGCATGGTGTGCTCACCATTTTAGTTATAAGTAGGGTTTAATGCAAATTAAAACAAAAATTTACGTGACACGGGGAATATGCCTGGTTCAAACTGGAGTATGTTTTGAAAACGTTAGAGAACACTTAACTTCCAACTTCTCACTAAATAAAGTCAGTTAAATTAATCAAAGAGTTCAAACTAAGACCAACGAAATTTTAATTACTCGCTTTTACGATTTGGGTAGAGTCAACATGTTTTGAATTTTAAAACTTACGTTTGCGGCTCCGTAACCGTTGTAAGAGAAACCCTTCTCCTAGAGAGAACACAAACAAGGACTAATTGAACCCAAAACTGCGAAGCTTTTAGTCTCACTCAATCCAGGTATTTTACAGCAGTTTTACCGTGGCAACAACCTCTGCCAACTAAAAGCGACTAGCTTTTACTATTCAGCTTTAAATTTCTTAAAACTAGTTATATATGAGTTTTAATATTTAAGTATCCGCATTACAATTGTTAAGCAATTTTATGACGTGTATAGGCCCTACAACTTAGGGTATACAAAACTCTTAATAAATATCTCTCTTATATAATAAAGCAAAACTTTTTTTGAGACATAAGATGTAGATTGGAATGGGACCACCGGTCACAGCAGACATTTGCAAGTGGAATACGGTTTGTGCTAAACCAATTCCTGTTCTAACCACATAGAAGAGAAGTAAACTTTGGGGCCACAAAACAAACCAACTTTCCTTGGAGAGTTACTTGCAACTGGCTGCTTTTGTCACATGTTGTGAATCGTAACGAAGGAAAAAACTATTATTTTTCAGTACAATTACAAACAAAACAAGTTAATAGTAGGAGTATAATGCAATATTTATTTACACTGCAAATTAAACAATTTTGCCAGTCAAGACAAACACACACGAAATCAGGGTAGTAAATCAGGTTCAGTGTTTCAATCAGTCTTTGGTCACATTACTTGCTGGTTCTGTTTACGAACTCCTTCTTATTCTTATTCAACATCAATGCTTTATAGCAAAACCAACTGAATGCATGAGAGGTAATTCTCCTTCAGTTTTTATCCAAACCGCAAAAAACCTAGTGTTACTTTTGATTTCATTCGCAATCAACAAAGTAAAATGTACAAGGGTGTACTTGCTCAAGCTACACCTAAATATAATGTTAATATCTGATTTAAAAGTATAACAGGTTGGTTGAAGCCAATAAATACATTTAAATTATACATGTTCTTCGTATCTTTTTTCATACAAAATAAAAAATATTTATGAAATTGCCTAGCACGCATTTTCGTAAACAAAACCATGTCATGTGCTACGGTATGTGAAAGCATGATAATAAATGTTTTCTCTGATACTTTTGGTAGTTTGTTACTTATTAATACTTTATTACACAATTATTTGGACTACTCCATGTGAAGGAGACATGTAGTGAAATATTCAGCGGGAAAACGTTGGATTCACAAAGTACTTACAGCTGTGTTCATTCATAAGGATATTGACAGAAAAGGGGTTTCCATTTCAGTAAATTTTGGTTTCCAAACCACAAAAAAGTAAAAAACTGGTGGGGCATATTCAGTTCCTGTAATTTTATTAAATACAACCATTTTATTAAGGGTGGAGCCTCTAAGATAAGTTGGTCGAAAAACTATTATTTTCAGGCATAGGGTTTCTTACAATGGCATGCTCCTTTTTTAAACTTTGTATACCAACTATTTAAACATCGATAATCCATTTAAAATATATATTAAAAATAAACTAACACGCCGTAACGTCCGTAGCACGATGAAACATGTCTTAAGTTTAATACAGTGAAACTAAAGCAAACCTGTTAAAAATAAATATTCTTATTAATATGTATGAAGGTTCAAAAAGTGGCTTGCCTAAATCACAGCTCACGAATCTGGCAGCTCTCCAGAAGATTTACACTTTAATCCTATATTTGAATTGTCGCCCCCAATGCTGGCAAAACATATTTGTAAGTGAAATTGATATTATAATGGAAGACAAATCATCGAAAGGTCAGGCCTTAAAGTACAAACAATGTATGGAGCTAACTATAATCTTCCTTTGACAATGTAACACTGCACATATAGCTGTTTTATTGTATAGCACATGACCAATCACATTTATAATGGAACACTTTGACTTAGGGTTTAAAACCTGGGCTTGATGCAGCGTCTAGTCTGGATGGTCTCTTGCCCAAAACCATCGAAGGTTTTCTGATTGATAGCCGTCAAAAAATTTACGTCAAAAAATTCCATGTAAATATTTATTTTTTATTTAGCTCAAGTCTAGATTAGTGTTACGATTTACAACAAAACATTTTTTCTATCTTAACTTTTTCGTACATTATTTTATGTTCTATGCAATGTTTTATAAGACCTCGGCTACGAAAATAATGATAAATCAAAATAATATTATATTGTTCTTGTTTTTAGTTTTTATTGCAACCAGTTGAAATAGGTTACCACTAAGATGATGATTAAATGTAACATTTAAATAACAGAAGGGAGACGTGCAGGAAATAGTCAGCAAGTTAAAATTTGCCAAATACAGTAAATGTTTTGAATAACCTTAACTGATAAACTACATTTCATACTGCTAGCTCAAATTAAAAGAAATAAAAACATTTAGAGATTTGTTTATTTAAGTTTGCTGGCTTGTCAAGTCGATGAGGTTTTGCTTGTTTTTCGCTCCAAACCTATCTGCTCTACCCACTCATTAATTATTAAACTTGGCAGCCTCACAAACTTATCCCGGACCAACACAATAGGGAAGGTAAATTTTTATATTTTAGTTTAGTGTTTCTTTAGGCGCACCTTTACCTACCTTTACCTTTACACAATAAAACATTCTGATTAGCAATTCCAAAACATAATAACACCAATTAAACCCATAAAACAATTATCACTGTTTACAAAAATAAACCAGAAATTAGCATTTTCTGAGTATAAAATTAACTAATTATAACTTAAAATTACATTTCATTACTTTTCTAACAACTTTATTTATTTTCTTCGTACCTTTTACAGTATATTGATGAATAAAATGATAGTTACTAAGTAAATCAGCATTGTACTTTATTGATGGCATTAGGAGTTTTGTGCATGTATGTCTTAATGACATTGTACATCCGTATGTTGTTTGCAAAAGCCCAACGAAAGAGTATGGCGGAACTGAATGGGTAACTTAAATCAAAGTCTTCCTCAAATATTGTCCAACTTTTTACTACCAAAGAAAGTTAGGTGAATTCTAGTCACCAACTGAGGCTTAATTTCCTCCCCGAATAATAGAACAGTGTTTTTTTTTTTTTTTTATTATTATTAAAGTACAACTTAATAAGTTGAGCAGTTATGGTGAGCTCTCCTAAGATAAAATAAATATACTAATCCAGTAAAATATAAAGAGTCAAAGTTTTAAATGTTTTTTTTCTGTTCAGAGATTTTTTTATGTATGACATGCCGTACCTTACCTGTAGATAAAAATATTTATAGGGTAATTTTGAAATCTGTATATATATGGAAAAGCATTATCTTGAATTACTTTACAATAATAATTAATAGGCTAATACTGTATTTATTGCTAAAATAATGCCCTGATTTGATTTGGTCTGTATGACAAAACTCCCTTCAAGTAACCTTTTGACAAACAATTAAATTTCTTTAGGCATAATAGTCCATATTACTTTTCGTTAAACATTAAATACGTATGACGAGATTCCCCCAGAATGGAAAAGACATTGTGTAACATTAGTTTTTCGTAGCAATACAAATTTACATCGTATAGTACTGTACCTGTTTTCTACTTCCTGTAAGTAAACAGAACTTTTTGTTTCTCTTTCTATTTCCTAACTAAAAAAATTGTATAGGCCTACTTAAACATATGTTTTATAGTACTTTTCATAGTAAAGATTAAATATTTTTTTTACATCGATTGTAATTTTAATGAATGTTATTTTTGGGAAATCAATGTCCAGCTAAATAGAGCCATAAGAGAAACGGAAAAATCGCTAATACCGTCCCTATTTTCCTCACCTTCGGTCTTGAGTGATTCAAACTCACATGACACCAAATACAAAAGTTCAATATTGAAAAGCAGGCCTACAATGATGGCAACTACAAATCCCTTGATTATTCATAATATTTTCCTCGTGGAGGGGGTTGTTTTAAGTTTGAAAAATCATATAATCTGAGAACAGCTCACAGCCCAATAAGACTTACTTTTCCCCAAAATGGGCTTCCTCTTGGAAACACACAAGGGGTTTCCTAATATTGATCTGTCATCGGAGAAGCTGGTACGAACCTTAAAAATAAGCACTGAGTTATGTATATTTGAATACTTTATGTTGGAACGAGTAGTGAAAAACCATTACATCATTTCGTTTTATGGAGCTTATGACAATCAATTACACAATCAATCATATAATTTGTCCTTTAAGGATATTTTTAAAACTTCCACTCATAATAGGAGTTAATGAGTGTCATGGATTTAGTTTTGTTGATGAGGCCTTAAATATAGAAGCCTACGTATTAAATTGAGTGTACAGGTGAAAAATAAAAGTGATTAGTGTTATTTGCAATTTATAATGGTTGTATCTTTTTTAATGTCAATAAAAACATCATCATGTCTCTATTCGTAATGACGTTATAAGAAAGCCTCTTCAACCAACATAAAAAGGTCCTTTCAAAGTTGTTTCGAGAGGTGACAAGTATTTTAACATAATATTGCCATGGGATGAAGATACCGTTTCTATTGATCAGCCAAATACAAGAACCAAATTTATTTAAATTAATATATTTTAGTCCAGAAATATACAAGTATTTACGCAAAAATTACCAACTCTACATAATGTTACACTTCTAACAGAACCGAAAGAGGTTCTATAATGTTCACGATATACTGTATAGATACACTACACAGCAGCCAAGTAGTGTCAGCCATATTTCACTGCCTCCAACATTCAGCTGCTTAGAACTGTCACTATTTACTTTATCAGATTCCATTCTTGACCATTGAATTTTTATATAAAACTTATAACGTGACCTTGGGGTGGCATATTTCTGAAGTTATCTATTTTCAAAAACATTTCTATCATTCTTTACTGATATTACTATCATTCTTATTCCATCACATTAAGCCACTTATGCACTTTAATTTGTTCATATAGAGCTTTTACATTATATTTCTAAACTTATTTTTTTTACTTTCAGTAATGTTCTTTCTTCCCAAAACCCTCCTATTGCTTCCAATGTTGAGTTTACTATAACTAATATATACATGCCCTCACCACTTTGACGTACGAATTTTTCGTTGTTAATACAATTTCTGATAAAAAGAATACAGTATTATAAACTATATGGGTCATTTACATTTTTTATGTTTGATTGAAATAGACACGGATTATTTCTTAGTAATATACAAATCATACGCCAACAAAAATAAGTCCAAGAGTCTAATAAGTTTAAGAGTCAATCAATTTAAAGGTTCTATTAGTTGTCATTATCGTTTCATGCAGAAGTGGCATTTGACCGAACACTAATTAATTGTAAGAGAGTCAAATTTTCAAAGTTTTACTAATTAATTCTGGTAGCGAGACACGATCTTTTTAAGTGTTCATGTAATATGCAGACAACATTTAAGAGTCTAACTGGCTTTGTGTCCTCTTTCTAGGTGGTAATACGTTGATGGAATATTATATGAAGTGATATTCACGAGCCAAAAAATACCAAAAACTCTTTGCTTTTATTTCATCTTAGTTGTTAAAAATTGTGAAAACAATACGCCCTAAAAAAATGTAATGATCTCAGTTACCTTACGATAAGTAATGTTTAAACTGTTAAAAACGAATATATTTTATGAGTTTTAGAGTTTTATTAAAATTTAGATTTATCACAAGGAACAACAGTTACAAAATCCTGCTACAGAGTGATTTATAATTAAGTGTATCAATAATAGTAAAGTTAACTGTCATGGTTATTCCTAAATTATCAATTTTCAATAAATACTTTCCTAAGGAAACTAAGCATTACAGTAAAAATTATAGTTTAAATAGATGAATGGTTTAACGAGTTTCTGGATACGTAATCTTACGTCAATATAAAGATGTTATTATTTACTTTAAGAAATTAACTTTACGTTTTAAACAAATTTATCTTAGAAGAATCAAGTAGAACGCGTAACTAGATTTTACTTTGTTCATACCTTGGCTACAAACATTCGTATCTTCAAAATATTACGTTGGCTATTGACGATGCATCGATAGGATGATTGTTATCAATATTTAGACAGTAGGTTTCGCAAGTTTTATTCACAAAGTAGTTTCAACAACCAGCATAAAGATAAACGAATTTTGTATATTCCCTAGTCTAAATATCCGGACGGATTTAAAACGTTGGGTTTTTTAAGGTATTACAACTAACAGTTTGTCTTCATCAATAATAATACTAGAGTATTTACAATTTTAAATCAACACTTAAACAATTTCTTTGTACAATTCTAAAAAAAACGTAAACTTAGCAAAAAGCACTCTAAAGAAGATGTCTAGAATTTTGCAATCATAAGTTCTGCCAGACATACTAAATCATACTAAATTTAAAAAGTAAGACTACGTCCTAGAGGTTTACTGTTCACTTACATTCTCTCCAAAGCAAACAGTTGTACAGTGTTGATATATATCTTCCCTTGAGGATATAACTTGGACAAACCGTTTATTGTAGAGATAATTCAGCTTACCATCATGTGTGTTTTAAATGTTCTTAAAATTACCCAAATTTTAAATATTTGTCATAATAAATAAATAAAAAAAGTTGCCAATAGATAAATAAATAAATCTTTGATTAACGAAATGCAGTATAGCAATTTCCCTGGCAATATCAATTAATTGTTTCAATGCTTATTAATTATATTTTAAATCATACTATCATTTATATCTTAATGTAGGTTATGGATGTACTTTTGTAAGCAGTATGTATCAAAAATGTTGTTTGTTTGGAGCGGAAGTAACCCCAATAGGTTTCATGTCACTTCCAGAGTGACAGTTGTATATTTAGGCAGCTCTCCGACCCTTTTCAACCGCTATAAGAACAAAAAATGAAACAATATAGCACCTTTAAATTTTCGTTTGAATTTCATCTTATCTTCCAACAGCACGGCTATAAACACGAGTTTAACATAGCTGGTTTACCTTGAAATCACCAGGTTGACTATAGTTTCTGTGTGGTAACATTGACTGGGATTAATATTCAAAGCTACTGTATTAGTTAAACTGATTAGCCTAGCGGTATATTTTAGGATGCCTAAGTCAAGAATTAGTTGGGATTCACCAGTAAAAATTCTATAATGTCACAATTTCATCGATACATTTTTTAAAATAACATTTTTTCTGAAACTTAATCAGTGTGCTGATTGACGGTACAGATATTTAAACTGCTAGTGGTTAATAAAACAAGAACAATCTATAGAAGAAAATGTTTCCCATGCAAATCAAAACAAAATGAAATCAAACAATTAAGACCTACCAATTATTCATCTCAACCTAGGGTGATGAATGCAATTTCAACACACTAAAAGCGATTCATAGAAATCACTAATCGTAGCATCATTGATTCAAAGCCAGCCTAGGGTGACTGTTATTCAATAACACAGGAGCTTTAATAGCTTTGGGCTACAC
Organism: Macrosteles quadrilineatus; assembly: GCF_028750875.1. NCBI lineage: Eukaryota > Metazoa > Arthropoda > Insecta > Hemiptera > Cicadellidae > Macrosteles > Macrosteles quadrilineatus. The sequence goes on from NW_026542597.1 coordinate 1,968,529, forward strand.
ATATAGTCAGAATGTCAAACACAGTAGTTAATACGATACTCTTAATGCTTCATATTACATTAGTATTGGCTGCAATGGTGTTATTTAAAGAACTAAATTAGTATTAAAACTAAATGTATGTAAAATGTTTATGTGGTTATGTTAGAGAATATCAACGTGCATACAATGTGTACAATATATGACTAGTGTATAAATATATGTTTTGAAGTAAAATGACTAAAACCTGTGAGTGTAGTCTTGGTATAACACTATCAGAATATTGGGTTTTATACAAATTATTTAATCAATAATAAGCCAACGTAAACGAGTATAATAAAAAATAACTTTATTAACAATGATAAGGTAATGTTTGCTAGAAGAATAAATAAAGCTGTACAAACAACATTGTAAATAATGCAGAACACAATGGTAAATATAGGTACCTAATATTTACCAAAAACAAAGACTCACCTGCTATGACATCACGTTGACCATGTGTCAGAAAATCTGAAATAAAATGATGAAGAATAATAAAATGCGAAATACTTCTGAACAGTAGTGGTTTTTTGGTGTTTAATTACTAGGTTGGCGATTTTAGTTTTTTTATTTTATTTAAGGTAATAGGTGTGTTTTTGCTTTCTTTTTATAAATCAGAAGTAATGATTTTTTTAATTTAAGAATTATACGTCAACATTGAAGACATTTTGTTATTATCACTCATAAATCCACCGAACCTAAATTAATTCAACAGAACTTTTATTAATAACCACTTGAATTATTTCACTACTTTAACAAGAAAACAACTATCTTAAGCTTCCTCAAAAATGCACAACCGCTAATTAATTACTTTTACAAATTTAAGAAAACATAGAATAAAATTCATGCAAAACCCATATTTTTTTATAAAATAACTAAATATCAGAACCCGTTTACTTAAATCTTTACTGAGAACTTGTTTATTGCTGGGAATATATTACCTTCCTATTAATTCATTTTCTATTTAATTTAGTTAAGTTTTAATAGAATTATTCGTATGTATTGATCTAATTTAAATTAAGTATACAATTAAATGTTCGAGTTCTCAAGAAACATGATTATCCGAACAATCAGTCAACTTGGAGCGCTTCTGTTGACTCTACTGCTGATTGTAGTGAGTTAAATCAGCACTAGAATGATGAGTCAAAACTGTGTATAATCTTTCGAGATTTAATCGGCGTTCTATGAATAGAAAATAAATTAGAATTGCTTAAATAAAGTTAAAACCAAGAGCGTCAAATACTAATTAGGTTTTCAATACTAATGTTTCAAACGTGAAAAAGGGATGGATACAAAATTATAAAAAAAAAATTTTATCGATTAAAAGAGTAACATATTTATATTTACCACTAATTGTCCAAATGTTTTATAAATTATGGTCTAAGATTGGATTTTTAAAAGGTGATTAAATTGAAGGTCTGAGTGGTAGCGTTGTGTTAGAGAATATTATTAAATTTGATTGACAATTTTTAAGTTGCCCCTATAAGTTTTTTTTTATTACTATTTATTCTAGGTTCTCTTATTTGGTTGCTTCGTTTAATGCCACATAAGTAGCGATCACTAAAACTATCAAAATATGCTTTCATCATATTATGTAATTTTACGGACATTTTATGCTACCTTTTGGAAGGGAATAGTAATTTTTGCTTAATAGATAGGAAGTTTGAATATGATATAGTGGGTTCTTGAAATGTCTAAAAAGTATACCGTGAAAATATTGCGTGAAAAGTTAAATATTGTTTCATTATTATTATCAATAAAAGTGTAATCGTTTTTATAGCAAATCCTCTTCGACTAAATACAATAAACTTATGTTATTCTATTAATGTTGATTATAATGATCTGAGCCTAGAAGAAAAAAACTGTTGGCAATTTATATTCATTGTAAAGGAGCAGTTAAAGAAACCAAATTGGTCATACAGCGTCGCTCCTTTAAATTTATTGATACAACATCGGGTTCAACACAAAACTAAAACATTTACTCAGCAATATCCAATTGCATAATTTAATTTCAAGCAGCTTAACCCACAAAGTTTTCCACTTATATAACAAACTTAATTCAGCTAAACCACAATGATTCTTTCTGAAAATTATATTGAGTAAACATTTTAACGCAGAAAAATTTGAACAGTATTGTAAAATTAGCACACGTAATTAATTACGCAAGCTAGCCAACCTTAAAACAAACTAATCCATTTTAAGTTAACCTGCAAGTGACAAGAAAGACGATTAGGATGTTTTACGTGCCAAGGATGTCGTTTTGGAGCGAAAATACATCAATCTTGGCGGGAACTGCGAAATATCACGTGATCTCGCGATAAACAATGTAAAACCCAAGGGACGTAGATTATTTTGCTATAACAATGACTCGAAAGATACAAGATTGTAATTTTTGAAAGGTTCATTGCACATTTCATGAAATATTACTCGTTCAGTTCTGATGTGTTTATGCTAAAACAATTCTATTACTAGTTATGTAGTTTTAGTATTTTTACAATTATTTATTCTGACCTATATAGAATATTTAAATGCATTAAGTACAACCACAGACAAGGGAATAAATACTTATTCTATTCTTTGTACTATTCTTTCAAGTTTGAAGTTACAGTTAGTTCGTACTCGTACAGGTTTTTACTAAAACAAAAACAACAAATTATTTAATTTTTTTTTTATTAAATGATAGCAGATAAATTTGGTTCACCTAAAATTTCGACAAAAAGTTGTCATTGCTTATTCAAATAAAAAATTCCAAAAATATGTATTTATGAATTTGCTTATCAAATAATCAGCCGAAATAATTATATTTCATGTTTTATAGCAATATTAGGCCTATTCATTAACGTTAACATATAGTTCAATAATTTGTTATGTTTATGCATCTTATACTTTTTACAATAACTTTCGCAGCTAAAGTCAGCTAAGTTTCATATCTGGCATAAAAAGACATGACACTAAGTTGCATATGCTTTTTAAAAATATGTGGTGAAATCGTTTACAGAAACCCAGATACAAAAGAAGAGAGGTAAAAACATGTCACACCATAAACTTAAATGATAGTTAAAAAACAACACGACTAAGTTAGAAGTTAGAAGTAAAATAATAAGAGTTTAAACTTTCCAAATCTGGTTCTGGAATCCAGGTTGGATGAATAAATAAGTCACTGAGATAAGCCTTTTATGTTTGAGCTTTGTTTTCATGATAGTGTTAATTTAGCTTCATCTCAGAATTTATGACTCTCGCTTAAAAACAGTACAGTTGTTTATACTTTGCGTACTTTAGAGTTATTATTTATTTACTTTACACAGACTCTACAATAAATACTCACCTTAAAGGAGTTACAATAGAAGATAAACTCATGCCAAAACTTATATTGTTTAAGAAAACGGTGGATTTTATGGTTTGGCATATATTTGTTTTGCAACACTGTCAGGGTCCTAGATAATTTTGAACTAATAAAAATATTAGCAATTACCATTTACTTTTATAACGATTTATATAAAGGTTTAAAATTCCATCTTATTAATTTTGATAGCCATTAGGTCTGAAGAAAACTGAGTCGTTTCCCTGTGGCTAAACAATTGATTTATTCATCTATTACATACATAATTCGTTAAAAATATGTAATTGCTTTTTTGATATTATTTCTCTAAAGGTTAATTACAAGCAAACACTTCAAATAAACCACCGGGGTTATGACAATGATGTGTTATTAAATTGAGCAGTGAATAACCATATTAAAGTTATTAGTTTTTGTCGGATTTCCGACTAGCTATTGTAAAATTACTATCTGCCTAACAAATATGAATTAAATTTTAATTCAAAACTCGTTAGAGAAACTGTAATCTCTATGGATCAAGGATCAACAGAATATGAATGTAAGACTATTTAAAACAATTTCAATATAAAGAAGACTGCAGTGTTTTAGATTAAAGAAACATAATATCAACCGTTAAATTCGCTTCTGTTGATTAAACATTTTGTTGATGGTAGGGATTGCACAATATTATATTCTAATTAATAAATATGAATTACAATACATATTAATAATCGAATGGAAATAAATCATTTTAATTTTACACTAATACCTTGTAAATTATAAAATAAATAAAACCATAAGTAAATATGTCTCAATAGAGCACATATGTTATTTAAGAGGAGAAACTAGCGAAAGCCACAGTGAATAATAATTAGCGAGGACAACAGGATACTAAACATTCAGTTTAGTTTCAAATTGGTTTTGAGGAAATGCCAATGTTTACTGCTTATCAACTGTTTTAATATTTAATCTAGGTGTCCAAACTTAGATATTATACTCAACTAGCTGTTACCCACGGGCTCCACCCCATTTTACTACATAAGTATTAATAAAACTATTGATTGGTTAAGTTAAGCTGAAATAAACAAAACAGAATACAGTAATGGTAATACAAACAAATAATAACAGCTGAGGTATTTTTAACATTAGGTGATGGAAAGTTCCCTTTGGAAAGCAATTACGACCTTATAGGGCAATTTATGAAATAATGGATAGTTTTGCGCAAGGCTTCTCGTCATGACGAACATTTTAAGTATATGGTTTATGGGGGTGTGACTTGTAGTTTTCTCAAAAGTTCATGGGTACTTTTGGCTTTATAAATAGATGTGTTTTACAGGAGTATAATATGCGGAAGGTTACTGACATTGCCAGCCCAGGGGTTGTCCCAGGAGAGTCGTGGAGAAGTAACTTCCCTTGGTCGGCTGTAACGAGGGTTATTCCGTGATGGAAAATGTTTTAAAAGTAGTGTAAAACATTTACTTTTAGTTGCTGTTCGAAAAGTACTGAAAATCTTACCTTACATGGTGAGGAATTTTAAATTGCTTGTTACTTATGTTTTAAAAACTTACTAGCCAATTTTAAAATAAGTTTCCCGTAAAGTTAGTGGATTATTGAATTGATATTTTATATCCCTGCAGAACGTTATTAAGTTCACCAATTAATGTCGTACAGTACTTACAGGAAAACAATTATATTTTTGAAATGGGTAGGATTTATTCCATTTTTAAAACTAATCTAACATGACTGATGTAACTTATGCTATTTAAGTAAAGAAACATGCTGGGCATTTTTATTACTAACCCGATAAAACTCATGAAGATAGTAAATGCAAATTAAATGCCCTGAATTTAGACACTTAAATAAAACAACAATTAATTATAACAAAGTTGTTATAATTTGAGAAAAATATAATTTTACCATAAGATTATTGCTAAAGGCGACTTGACGCAACACACTCAGATAAATAAGCAAACTCTTGGTGTTCTGATTGTTGAGATAAATCATATTCCCTTCAAGTTCAGAAACTCTACAAACTCAAGATGTCCTGGAGATCCATTCAAGGAAAACTCTTACTCGAGTTTATTCGACATAAATGGATTTCCATTACATGTACATATTAATGTTTGATTATACAGCAGAAAACATTTTTGTTTTACTTTTTGAATTTGTTTTTGCCCCTCCTTCACATCCTAGGACGCTAGTTCCTGCCCGGAACTATTTTACACATTACTTCAAGCTAGTCCTAGAGGATTGTGGCATTATCACATGGATAAAATCCATTGGTGATTGGCGGGATTTGAACCCGAAACCTCGGACAGCGAAGCCCCACGCTCTACCACTATACCATCTCGCTCCCCGAAATACATTTTAGTATACCTACATTGTTTTGGTTAACATAGGCCTATAGCTTAAGATGTTACTCTAGGCATAGCAATGCAATTTGAAACAAAATTAGTTAATTAAAATATAATGTATAATAGATTGTGGTAATTAAAATTGAAGTATAGTGGACGAAAATAAAATGGCCAAAGATATGTGGTACATGGTTATTGCAGGGTAAATATTTTAACGATAGTATTATATAACAAACTTAAAAAGTTATAATGAAATAAGATAGACATTATTATTCCTATGACAGAAATAATTTACTTAAGGATTTAGGAGTTTATAGGCCATACTTACTATGCCATAAAGTTGTTGTCATATTCTTATAAAGGTTAGTTTATGGAATGTAAAGAGTAAATAAAGAGGTTGTTTAGAAATTATTTTAATTACTCCAAGTTTACATTACAATAGTATTATATTTGTTTTTCACTAACTAGCTATTCGCAATGGCAAAAGACTGTGAATAATTAACTGGTTTAATAATATGATACTTTAATTCAATAAATTGGATAGGCATTAAAATAAGTTTTAATCACCTATCCTGGCTCCCTTTTTCTATAAAGATGGCTAAACGTGAACGTCAAAAAATAGTTTGTTTAATGTAATATATTTTTTAGATAACAAAGAAGTATACAGTGCAAGGGCTGTTTGATTACTCAATCTTATAATTTTGTAAACTTAAATAAGTGCTGCACCACCATAATAAGTATTACACACCTTTGAATTCACCCATTTCAGCACCTGAATAATAGCAATCTTTTTCAATGTCTACTTACTCTTTGTGAAGTATTAATTTCTGTCATTATAATAAATTGATGAAGGACATTCTGAAACTATCAGAAATATGAACTAAAATGAGGAATACATTTTGCGTTCGTAACTTATGAATTTGTAATTTAATTTTTTTTTAGTTTGCCAGTACGGAATGCTTTACTGTTTACATGATCGAAGGATAAAGTTGGCTAAGTAGCAAAAATTACCAACTCTCTTCACTTCTAACAGAACCGAAAGAGGTTCTATAATGTTCACGATATACTGTATAGATGCCACACTACACAGCAGCCAAGTAGTGTCAGCCATATTTCACTGCCTCCACATTCAGCTGCTTAAAACTGCCACTGTTTACTTTATCAGATGCCATTACACAAACCCTACCCTTGACCTTTTGACTTTGGTGTCGTTTTATTGGTACAACTATTTTGCAACTCCATACTAGTATACTTAAAAAATATTACTACTTCATAACTCTCAATATGTCATGTGAGGTATACAATTAGTTTAGAAAGTTAAGGCCTTCTGCTATATGGTTGTCTATAAAATTTTGGCCTTTATGTTATTATCCTTAAATTCGTACAGTATGAAAACAATTCACACATTTTTTATGTGTCAATTAATTCCAGAGATGATAGGATAGATGTGAGTAACATTTATTGTAGTAGTTTCATTGTGGCACTTATTCGTTAGAATACGTTTTCATTGAGGATATAATAATAGATATCCGATGTCTGTCCAATAATTTTGTATGTAAACATAACAGTATAAAAAGGTTTTTTTAACAAAAAATTATTTTAATTATAATTGTTTTAATCGTAGTACTCCTGTAGTATGTTTCAACCATTCCATTATTATTATATCACTATACTTCAACTATTTTACTGCTATTTTACTATGGTCGTGACGATCCCCAATGAAAAATCTCTACAGAAAAACTATGAAGACGTGACCACGTTGTGGACCAACGTACCAACCCGAAGAAAACCACGATTATCGATAGGCAAGGAGAACAGTTCCTTCGGTTGGAATATCCTTTCACAACAAGTTGTATTTTAAAATTATTTTCGCTTTTATTATTCTAAATGTGAGACGCGATCTTTTAAAGGGTCCATGTAATATGCAGACAGCATTCAAGAGCCTAACTGGCTTTGTGCCGTCTTTCAAGCTGAGATGCGTTGATAGAATATTTTAAGAGACGCAATATATTCCCGCGGTTCCACCACTTTAAGAAGTATTTGTATGTATTTTATACAAATCATAAAATAACTTAAACGTATCAAAGGTTTTTTGGTCGAGGAATACTTATAAACTTTAACACTTTATTTGTTTTCTTTTGCAGTTTTGAGACACATGTTGTCTACCGATGGTGGTCAGATTCAGAATTATTGAAACAATTATTAGTAACAAAATAAATAAATTGTTAACAAACTGCATGCTTAGGCACGTAATATAAACCTGCATTAACAATTTGATATAATATTTTAATCAGTATGACTTGCCACAAGTATAATACTGTATAGTGCGTTATAGTACTGTATTATATAATATACTGGGATTGTTGTAGTTTTTGTCAATTCAGCTCGGGATTTGTCACACAAAACCGTAATTATAATATTAACCACAGAAAAAAAAATATAAGGTTTGGTTTAGCACTAAAACACTTTTCAAACCTTTCAAATAACACCGTTGCAGGTAATGCATGTGTTGTATTATGAGTATCGCATTAACTTTGATTGACATTCTGACTATTTGTGCAGCCCAAAGCTATTAAAGCCCAGTATTACTGAATACCAGTCACCTCTGGCTGGCTTTGAATCAATCATAAAACTATTAGCGGAGCCCGGAATATTTCTATGAATCACCTTTATTATTTGGAATTGCACTTGACGACATGGCTGCAGGTTGAGTACTTATTTGTTGTTGATTCGCAATAAAAACATTTTATGTTGTGAATTAGCCGTGCTGCATTTAAAAAAATGTTAACGTCGGTACCATACAGCTCGATAGAACATAGTGCACAGATTAAGTTAGATACAAATGAAGATTTTTAATTTTAACATGTTGGGGTGGAAGTTGTAATCTTGCATATTTTCTAATCCTTGAGTTAGGTAGTGCTTGAAACATCTAGACTTTACCTGATTCTGGTAAAACGTGACAAAGACCTGCCATATGATACGGTTTGCCACACAAGAAAGATAACAGGTCTGAATTAATTTCAAATTATTTTTTCAATGAACTTAATTTAAGTTAAGCTGTTTTCATTCACGGTGATTTAGATATAAGGAATTTTTGTGGTCAGGGATCTCGTGTTTTTGTTTATTTAGAATTCGTTAAGGTTTGATTCCAGATATAAATTACGTTATTCCAAGAAATTATGTGTAAAGTTTCATCGCGTTTTTTGCGCAATCATTACTACTACAGAGAATTTGTTTGCTACATTTTAACCAATTAGTTTTGAAAATCTTGTTTGCATTTATGGATAGGAGAATGATTAATCATTGATTCAGATCAATAACAATAATTTGGAGAATACTAAAAACACGAAAGAAAAACAGCACTGCCCCTGGTTTAGTATATTTCTACGTAATAACCCCATGGGAAGATAAATATCACCATAAATATACAACTGTTTGCTTTGGGATTAAAGTAAGTGCACAGTAAAACACTAGGTCTTTTTTATGAACTGTTCCGCAGAAATTTTGAAATTGTGGTTTTAGAAAACTTCTACGAAACTGTACTTGTGCTCAGTTAACGTTTTATACATTCTCAACAAAATTAATTCATAGCGTTGTTTTATCTTTAAACTAATTTTGTTTGTCTTTTTCTTGTCCAATACAATTTGTACTTGTATTAATATTTCACAAAATTACAACACCAATATTCTGTAATTCTGTACATGTCTGTAATAACACATGTACATGTCAATAGTTACTAAGATGTATACATAAAAATATTTTTCTCTACACTGATTGTTAAAATGGTATTGAGGAAAAATAATTCTTCTATTGTCAAACAATCCTAATAGACTTATTAATTCGGCACATGAACAATAGCTAACGAAATACATTTAAGACATGTGTTTTATAAACCAAAAACTAAAAATTTAAAAATTCCACTAAATATAAAATTATTGTAATCTATTTAAACAATATTTAAATCCGTTTAAATTTATCTTATGCTTAGAGTTGTTAATCCACTTTTTTACAATTAAGAAATTATTGAACATATATTGCGAATGAACAATGGTATTTCGATGCCTAAGTACCTATCGCGTATGCTGAATTAAATAGCCTAAATCAATTTATCTATTTTAAATTAAATTTTTCTACAATCCTTGATTTGGTTATGTGGTATAAATTTTAAAATGCCAAAAATAGTGTATACTGCCTTCGAAGTGGCTTTACCTCTCTCGACAAGTTTAACATATTAATATCAATAACTTTTAATATCATATTTACAGAGAGAATAAACTTAATTCCAATAAAGAAACCTGCGCATGTTTTGCAATCTATCTGCATCAGTAATGTCATGGGGCTATGTAAGTATCATCCCATAAAATGTTATATTTTAGTATGTCAACTAAGATTTTAATTAGACCATATCTTTATTTCAGAGCATGTTATGCTGTAATAAAAATATTTTCATGCAAGATCAATTTATATACGTTTAAATTAGATTCAAATTTATTTATGTTTAGTTCTTATAATTTAACGTTTCTGCATAATGCATGAACACTTTAAAAGATCGCGTGCGAATCATAATAAGTGAAAAGGCGAAAATGTAAAATCGTAACCAGTACAGGATGGCCAAACTATTTAACTTAATCGGTACAATGATATTGGCATTTATGAGCGTTCATAATACAACCATAGGAATAAAGATCTTGAAATTGCAGTTTAACAGAAACCAAAAAACTAAAAGACCACACAGAATTTAGTGTGATTTCTTTGTTTAATGTCAGTTAAAGATAACTTATTGAACGTAATTAGCTTAACATAGGAGCGAAATATAAAAGGGTGGGACAAATTGGAAAAATATTAGATTAGTACATATAGCTCATAAACATATCACTTAAGTTAATGTTAAAAGTTAAATTTCAGATCCTAAAATGATAAAGTAGGTTGATGTAATGGCATCGGATAAAGTAAACAGTAGCAGCTCTAAGCAACTGAATGTGGAGGCAGTGAAATATGGCTGACAGTACTTAGCTGCTGTGTAGTGTGGTTTCTATATATCGTAAACATTATATTACGAACCACGCCCTTGGATCCTGAGAGCAGTGGAATATTTTGTTGTGTTTAATTTGTACTCGATGACTATGTGATTCATTGCTATGAACACCCACACATAGAGTAAGTCACAGTCTCCAGCTGTCATATTTACTGCTTGTGCAAAAGTGATTAAGCGACGATAACTAAGTTCATCCTTATTCTTTCTAATGGAGAAGGGAATACTTTCAAGATAAATAATTAACCATCTTGAGACAAGTAAATATTAAGCCTGATTCCTCTAGAGATGTTAAGCCTGGCACAGTTTGAAATTATAGGTCTTTTACTATCCTATATTTGAGAGAAACACAATTATTATAGTAAGGAAAGTAAGTGGTAAACATTTTACTGTCCTTAAATTGACCTTTTTGTGACTGGTGACGGTGAATTTACATTATACAAATCTCAGAGCCAAGAATGAAGGGTAAGAGTTTCGATTATTCTTAGAGTTTTGTTTAAATGGACGTCAATTTCACGAACATGGAAGCTATTTGATACAAGTAAAATAAATAGTCCACAACAATCTTTCAAAATAGAGAGTCTCTGAGGTTTGAAGGGCAGCTAAGATATACGACAAAGTGTAACGGATATGGTTTTTACTCAATACTGTATTACTAATATTATCAATGTGAAAGTTTGGACATTTGTGACTATGTCACATAGAAAATCCCATTAAAAATACTGGACCATATACATCATACGAGGTAGCCTTCAACAGTTACTCCTTACTCTGAATTAAAAAAATTAAAAAATAAGCATAGAAAATCTTTAGCTCTAAAATTAATTATGGATGTGTAAATATTTCACCCAGCAGGTCTTAAGAACCACAATTAATTATCCTCTTCCGCGTCATCTTCCCGTCACATAGCACAGGTTTAGTAAGTAAAACTAAGAAACATTTTGTAGGAGATAGGCAAAATGATTAAATTCCATTGTCAAATACCGTGTTTCCGAAAAGGGAGGTCATAGTATAACATTTAATAACAAAACAAAGCAAAATTTTTAAATTACTTGAGTACGATACGCTCTCAATAAGGCATTTCTACAAGTACAGTATGATTAAATATTCTACCAAAAAATAAAGAGTTTTTTTCCGAGTACATAATTGAAAACTTATACAAAATGGAAACAATCTACTGGGCTGGTTCCAAAATAATTTTATAAAGGTATTTAAAGTATTGAGCGAAACATCTACCTAATAAAACTAAAACCAGTTTGGAGATTAAATAAGGTATTAATTTAACATAGCCTACATTTTTATAAAAGTTAAATATTATTTAACCAATTTTTGCAAGGTTTTGAAAAATTACCAACCGCTCTCTTAGGGGTTTTTTCATTCAATAAATTAACGTGTCAATATTACACAGACATTTAATCAGCTCGTTAATGTTTTTATTTACTAAGAATTATCTATCATATGCTGGATTACTTTATGCTCATTAAGCACGTAAGAACAACTTAAAAGTATCTTAAGCATATTAATGAAATACATTTCACTCTGTTTGATGACATTATTGATGAGACTTTCTTACATAAAAATTATTAAAACGTTATTTATCTGCTAAAATTTTGTTTTCCTTAAAGAAATGAATTTCGAGTGTAGGTTATACTGTATTAGTTGGATATCTTAAAAATCCCTAAAAATATTCGTATGGATTACGGTATTTCCAGGATTTAACGTTTAGTTACGGTAGAATAAAACAGCAATAAGTTACATCAGGCAATAAATAGTAATATTAAATATATTATCTTGAAGTTTTGGATATTTAACAGAGTGAGGGAAACCCCCCTTAGCTCAATATAATTAACTGTTATCCTAATAATCCAGGCATTGTATTTTCAATTGCTCATGCATTATTAATTTAATTATTACTATCAAATAAAGACAATTAAACTATGTCGAGAAATTAATTACCGTATGGAGCCAACCTAATTGATTATTCAAATTAAAATTTTGAATTATTATTTTAAAACTACAGCTTAGATAAATATTTAAATTCCTATCTAACTTATAACTACTGATGAATTGTTATCGTCTCGCCACCAAATGGAACATGTAGGATTTTAACCTAAAAACATAGAGTAATAAGTTACGTTTACTACAATACGATATGAGGAATTCAACATACCACACCTAAAAACATAGAGTAATAAGTTACGTTTAATACAATACGATATGAGGAATTCAACATACCACACCTAAAAACATAGAGTAATAAGTTACGTTTAATACAATACGATATGAGGAATTCAACATACCACACCTAAAATCATAGAGTAATAAGTTACGTTTAATACAATACGATATGAGGAATTCAACATACCACACCTAAAAACATAGAGCAATAAGTTACGTTTAATACAATACGATATAAGGAATTCAACATACCACACCTAAAATCAAAGAGTAATAAGTTACGTTTAATACAATACGATATGAGGAATTCAACATACCACACCTAAAAACATAGAGCAATAAGTTACGTTTAATAAAATACGATATAGGGAATTCAACATACCAAACCTAAAAACATAGAGTAATAAGTTACGTTTAATACAATACGATATGAGGAATTCAACATACCACACCTAAAAACATAGAGTAATAAAATACGAAATGGGGAATTCAACATACTACACCTAAAAACATAGAGCAATAAGTTACGTTTAATAAAATACGATATAGGGAATTCAACATACCACACCTAAAACATAGAGTAATAAGTTACGTTTAATAAAATACGATATGAGGAATTCAACATACCACACCTAAAATCATAGAGCAATAAGTTACGTTTAATAAAATACGGTATAGGGAATTCAACATACCACACCTAAAACATAGAGTAATAAGTTACGTTTAATAAAATACGAAATAGGGAATTCAACATATCACAATCTTTTGTTGTTTTAAATCGTTGTTGTTGTTGAATAAGTTTCGACCCTCTGCTCTGCACATTATTTATCCCAGACAAGGTAACAAGAGATTTCCCCGCCAAGATTGATGTCTTTTTGCGCCAAAATACCATCCTTGACTGACACAACAGTCTAAGAGTGTTTCTTGTCATTCACAGAAAAAATAATTTATAATGTATTACTCTACAACGTAAACGTGTGTAACGTTATTTAAATTTCTTACTAATTTTTATAAAGTGATTCCAAGTTCTGATTCCAAATTAAATTTAGTAGTAAAGTGTGCATTTTAGAGTATGGCAAAATTAAACTCATATAACCTACTTCTTTCTACAAGTGATAACAAATAAAACTATTACTGTCAGTAAACTCATCTTAAATATTTTAAAGATTAATCATTCATCAAGCATTTAACATATTAACTGTTAAATAAATACTGGTTTGGATTTCGATTGAATGCAATATAATTTCAATTTTACGCAAGCCCTTAAATATTGGTTCCACATTAATTATTTTATGTTTATTATGTTTGGCACTTTATTAGGTAAGTAGTGACAGTTTGCTCAGTGTTGAATTAAGTATCCTGATATTCCAACAATATATTATTTACAATAGAGTATTAAGTAAGTACTGTAATATATTATAGTAGTTTAGTAAGAAAAGAAGTCAAATTTAAATACTCTTAAAACTGCATATGGAATAAATGTAATAAATTGTAGACGTAGACCAATATAGTACAACTAACAAATATATATTTATTAACTATAAATATATATTTATCTTAATTCAATAATTTCGTTAAGTAGACGAATGATTAGATATTTTTTTATAAATGTTGTATGCAAGGAAATACTGTACCGTGCCACAAGAGTAAATAATCTTTCCATGTAATAACCTCAAGGAAAGATAAATATCATCATAAATGTACAAGTGGTTGCTTTGGAATGGAACTAAAGGTGTAATAAAAATGTACGATGTAATCTTATTGCTTCACTATGTATGTTCAGCAGATCTTGTAGTTGCAGTTTCTATTTAATAATATAGTTTTCTTATATGTGAATTTCAGGGATTGTTTTTTTTTATTATTCTATACTTGTTACACCCCAAAATATGAAAATTATCTTTCAAAATGTGTATATGTATAAGCTTTTAGAAGTCATTTGCCTCCAAGCATGTTTTTAAGATTATATAGGTTTTATCAAACTTGAGAATATTGTTATTCCTAAAAAAGAAATACCAGGCAAATGTCTATGAGCCCATAAAGTACGCCCAATACCTAAATTTAAATAATAAAAACTCACGGTTATTGCAAATGAACATTTTAAGTAAAATTTTGAAACTATTTTGCAAAATAATGCTTAAGACCCCGATTACTATAAACGGTTTAATTGGGATAACACAAATTTTCTTACATACTTATGTTATCTATTTCAGACTTTCGAAAGTCAATAGACAATTAATTAGTGACAAATATTTTACAATGTTTTACATCGATTAGGTTTCCATTTTTATTCATTGCAATGTAAGTAGTTTTGTTAATTGTGTTAGGGCTATCAATACATTTATAGTATTTAATTTAAATTGTGGATTTCGAAAAAATTGTTCGAACAAACGTTTAATTTATAATTGTTTAGTGAATATAAATATTATCAGATTACCTGAAAATCCAGTAGAAAAGAGAATCATCCATAGCTCAATATTGTTGCCAGTTATCCTCATAATCCTTACTATTAGTTAGAGTGAAGCAATTATATTTTGGTAACCAAATATGTAATTAGTCGGAGGGAAATGTGAACGGCTTAGCTTGGCAATGAAAAGTTTTTCAATTTAAAAAATGCATAACATAATAGTTTTTTCATCAGTTTTCCTCTCAGTTTTAAATTCAGTTTTTAAAACTAAACATCAGTTTTCTAATGCTATTAATTAATTGCTAGATTTTCATCGAATACTTTGGTGGAAATCGAATTAAAACTGCCCAAATTGTGCAGTTCATTTTATTCATCCTGTATTCCTAGCATGTAAAGTGTTGTATTGTGTTCCAAATAGTATGTTGCTGAGCACAAAGAAATTGTATGCTTGTTTCCCAAAATAAATAAGCAGAGGTTCGTTAATGAAAGCTCTTATCTGAAGATTAGTTTTAAAAGTACAGAATGTTTTGATTCACTAAAGTAACAAATTAAAAACACTTAAGTAAGAGATCTAAAATCTGTAAATTTGACTAAAGAGGCAGTTCCTACCAAGTACAACTGAATTAACACTGTCATAAAAATAACCCTCAAGCATACACGGCTTATCTGGGGACTTATTTATTTACTTGGACTGGATTAAAAGTATGCTTTGAAAAGTCTCAACTCGTCTTTTACTTTATATCTTTTCAGTACAATATGTGGAGTTAAGTATAAACCGATCCGTGACACATTTAATAACGTGTTTTAAAAATATTACACATCATTGGAGTAATAGTTACGTGATAATTAGACTTTACTTATAGAAAACTATTAAAGATCTCTTTATTTTAATTGGAAGATCAATTTATTATTTTTAATTATAACCTTTGACTATATGCTGCATTGAAACTAGTTTATCTTCCTTTTGGAAACAATCTACTGTCAGTACAACCTAGAACTATACATGAATTGGATGTTAGAATTGTTTATGGTTTTGATTAGTGTAGTAACCTGTTCGAGTACAACTTTGAATTTACGTAAGTACTGTAGTAGGATACTCTTACTGAGGTATTGTATTTTTCCTTCTGTAAGAACTTTTTTTAGCTTGAATCATATTGCACTTAACTCTTTGTATCGTCAGAATAAAGGATTATTATTGTAAAAACTAGAATTAACTACATAATAAGTCTTAGATTAGTTTTATCATACACATATATTTGTTTGTTTTCTTTGTGATGGCCAAAATTATCATCATCCACGGACATTTTACCATGTTTATCGGAAGTCAAGTAATCGCACGAGATTTCGCAGTTTCCGGCAAGATTAATGTATTTTTGCACCAAAACGACATCCTTGGCTCATAAAACAAACAGCGCGTATTTCTTGTCACTTGCTGGATAACTACCTTATTATAGACCAGCTTGTAAACAAAACGGATTTTCAGTTTGCTACTATATCAATATTTATAGAGTTACTGTGTTTATAGTGTTAAAATTTATATGGTGTATATGGTGTTTATTAAATGGTGTAGAAAATGTGATTTTTAAACCAATACTCCACATCGTAATAGAAATTAAGAATAAATTACCGTTTAGTTTTTAGATGCATTAATGTTTTAACACATTAACCAAGATTTGTATACTCTAACAAACAATTACTACTAGTACTAGTCCAATCGAATGGTTTTAATGTCCGTACTAAATGGTCAAAGCAAAACATAATTTGTTTGTCAGACATCGTACTTTTACTGGATTGCATCGTAATTAATCTAATTACAATTGGTAATGTCGACACAAACGTTACAAGATGTAATTGGGCCGATAATCGAGATTTTTCAAATCCTATATTCTTTATATAGATTGTAAGAATATAGCACCATTGTTAATTGAAAAATATTAAGAGCGATATTTATTGTAATAAGTTTTTAATAAAAGGTTAAGGTCGGAATTAATTTACCACGGTGGGAGGAATTTTGAATTCACATAAATCTCTAACTCTCCTCACCTTAGAAGCATGTCCTACAATCTTCTAATCGTTTGTGATTGTTAGGATTTAAACCCGAGACTCTAGATCAGAAGCTTTGCTTTACCAATAGAGTCAAGTAAATACGTCTGATGCAATTGTTTTCGTGCTAAATATAAATGGATAGTGTATTAGTCCAGTCTTAAACTATATCTTTCTTTGGACATGTTAATTACTTAAAAAAGTATTGTACACATTCAAAATGTTTATTAACAGTAGAAACTAATAGTATTTGGCAGCCTTTATCTTTAATCAACCTTACCAAACACAGTTTAAATCCTAGGAAACTTAATAGCTCTAGTGCTGATTTAGCTTATCACAATCAGCAGTTGAGTCAACAAACGCCCAAAGTTGACTGATTGTAGAGAGACAATCAAGTTTCTTGTGATTGTTAAAAAGTGTCAGATATTCTTCACTTATATGTAACTAGCTGTACCCGCGGGCTTTGCCCCGTTTAACTTTATAAGTGAGCTCGTTCTCATGGCTCAATCACGTTCTGGTTGAAGTACGTTCGCTGCCCTCACTTGCCTTCAGGTTAGCTCGTTCGCTACGCTAACTCGCCTCCAGGTCGAAGTTCGTTCGCTACGCTCACTCACCTTTTCGTTGCAAATTAGCTGTTGTTATAAATAAAAAAATAATAATAATAGTACTGCACCCTGTTGGTAATCCTTGTAACTTTAATGCTATTGAACATCATAGATCAGAACCAACTTGTTTAATTAAATCAGCTGTTAAGATTCATTAATTCCTTTTAAATATGAAAAATCATAAGGTTAACATGGGAAACTCCAGAGCCACTGGGGTGGAGCCCGAAAGCCCGATCAAAATAAAAACTACTTAGTTTTCCTATATACTGCCCAAAGAATCGGTGTACCGAATTTCAGCCTCCTAGGTAAATCAGTGGGAGAATTAGTGATGAGTGAGTCAGTGAGTGAGTGAGTCAGTGAGGGCTTTGCCTTTTATATAGATAGATGAACATAGCATGTTAAGCTTCAACCTTATATTTACTATAAAAACGTTCAATGCAAAAGAAATAAAAAATATATCCAATTAAGTAAATGTGTACTGTAAAATAATACCGTAAACTATGTTAGATATTTAGCACCCCTTTTACTATCAAATACGCTATCCTCTAGTTGGTTCATTCCTATGAAAATTGAAACTCAGCATGATTCAATAATTTCCGCTTCGATCGAGTCAAACTTTAGATAGGCAAAGCGTTGCTGCTGAGCTTTTCAATTAAAGTAATGGTAAACGCGTGATTCGCTGAGCAATATAATCACGGATACAATGCAATAACAGCTGCTTCACACTCGCTGAGGTGAGATTTTTCATTAAATGTGTCAATAAAGGTAAAATCGCAACCACAATGATACCTCCAATGACCGAGGCTTTCTGTTGTAATCCTGACTCTACTATGATTCGGCCGTGATACATTTCAACTTTAATTCGTAGAGAGTTTTTTATAATGTTCGTAACATTTTTGTAAAGTGTAACAATAAACATTTACGATTAAATATGTGTTATTGTTTCAATATTTAAAATACAACATGGATACCTGCAAACTAAGTGCATTTCCACAAAGTTTTAATATACAAAACCATTTTCAAGCTCTACAAAACGGTCTAGAAATAAGTTAGTTGTAAAATCCTATATTTCAAGTGTGAAAAATAAGAAAACCCACTTTTTTCCAGAACCATGTTCATTTTTAATGATAACATTTTCATTTTAAATAAACTTCCATGTTCAAAGTCCCGTCATGCTGGTTCGCAAAAACGTACAAATAAATGTAGGTTACACAATTGCACAGCAATAAATCATAATCGGATTATTTTTGCTGACAGAGTTGGTCTAAGGATTTATATCATACGAGAGCACGCCCCGTGGTCGAAAAATCGACCAAAAGTATGTTTTGTGCAAACTTCTCTATTTTCACCCCACACTGTTAAATAAAACATGTGATTGGAATGTCTTCCATTTGTTTTGATTTTCTGTTTATATTTTGTTGTTATTTCGTCATCACCATAGCAACACATAAAACCCATGTTAATTTTTTTAAATTTCAAACTCATTTTTTGTGCTTATTTTTGTGCCTATTTTAGTTTATAAAGGGATTCTGCACACCTACAGGAAAATAGCTTTCTAACGGTATGCGTAGATTTTCCGTACGATACACACGAGCTGAGAAAAAAGGTTTTAAAGAAACATGCTTGCCTATTAATATATAGATAGATTTATGCTAAGACTCCTATGTTGGTTGAAGTCATACCCCTTTTCTAATTACCTACCTCTTTTATTGATATGATACTTGGTCTGGTTTTGTAAATCAACTGTAGGGAAAATGACTTTTAGTGATATAGCTAACCAACAATGACTAAACAATTTATCCTTGCCTAAAATAACGATATTTTCACATTGGTTACGTTGGTTATCCTGTTAAATACCAGATAAGGTAACGACGTTGTCGCATTCCTAAAAAGACAATTGGCGGGATTAGAACAATCCCGGGGGATTAGAACAATCCCGGGGTGGCCCCTAATGAAGGGAATCCCACCCGTTTCTATACCTATAAAACAGAATTAATTTAGACATTCTTACACAATGTGTTTGGCCGATGTGCTATGGTCGACATAGGAAACCCTGACTTGGGGGGAGGGGTAGTAAAATCATAAAATCCTATTTAAGTCGCAGAAGTAAGCATTTAGGTAATCGTATTTTTTATGATCAGAAAAGACATTTTAATCCTCACAAAGTTTCAGAAAAATACTATGACAGGTAGGTTTTGTATTTTTCATCTAAGCTAATGGTCTATTTAAAATGGTGATATTTGATACGAAGTACTTTTATACTATACCTAGGTTCTACTCTGTTTTCGAACATTTTAAAGCAAATATGTTACTTAAACAAGTCGACTGAAATTTGTGACAAGGTAACTAAAAATTATTACGAGTTAGTATGTATTTTAGCCACACATCAGCTTAAATTTCCGTTGTTTAGTTCGTTATTTATTTCTCATTTAATCTGCCAGGTGAATATTTGCAAAGCTTTATTTAATTAATGTGGCTTATTAGCATAGGTTTAGAGTTTTGAAGAACAAAATACAGTAATTGATTCTTTGGTTACCACTGATGATTTCACTACTCCAAATAAATAATTAGTTTGAAGTTCTCTTTATGTTTATCTAGCTCATTTATACATATAAATAAACTTGTGCCAAAATTAATTAGTATTCCGTTATTTGCTCCCTTAATTAGACATTTATCTATACCTAGCTAACTCGCCCGACCTCTGAAGTGAAACATTCGAAAATATAATTGGGTTACATAGGAAATCCAAGCTAATTCAACTACTCAACGTCCACTAACTTAAAAACACAGGTTGGACCCACAAAAGGTTCTAACTATTTCCCGATGCGTAAACGGGGTCAAGTTATTTACTTTGCATTTATGATGAATTTATAAAAATGACATTATAACAGTACTTCTTATTTAACGTTTGTCTTTATGGTATGTTTTAAAAGTTGCCAAGAACATAAGGAATACTTAATGTGTTTTGAAGTAGAAATTGTGTATGTTCGACACGATGTAAGTAGGGGAAGACATTTAAATACACACAGACCACATAAATTTGTTTACTGCGAAATCCCATATTACTAATACTTCTGGGGAGCGAGCTGGCGTAGTGGTTAGAGCGCGGGACTTCAGTCTCTGAGGTCCCGGGTTCGATCCCCGCCAAGTCACCAATGGATTTTATCTAAGTGATAATGCAGCAACCCCTAGGTCTAGCCTGAAGTAATGTGAAAAACAATCCCAGGCTCGTGCCTAGCGTCCTAGGAAAAAAAAAATACTTCAAATTTTATTTTGGAAAGCACGTATATTTTAGGGCCCAGATAGGTAGAGTTCCTTTATATAGCTAACCAAAGCTTTAAATTTCATCGCGTTCAATTGGTGAGTATTTGAAAAGGTTTTATTTACTACTGTTTTATATTGCTGTATTAATATTTTAACAAACAGCTGATGATTTTTCAGATATTAAAATTATCAAAATTTAAACTATGACGAAAAAGATTCTTAACCACTTACGATTTGAATCTAACTTAATTGTGTATTCATTGATCTGAAATCAAATGAAAGAATGTGAGACCTGGTTGCTTTAAGATGGATATTTTCAAGTTTACCAAGGAAGATATTACCTGTACCTACTGCTACAGACATTTTTGACAAGATGAAGTATACTGGAGGAGTATGCTTGTGCTATTGTCAGCAACATAACTTCACAAAGCTTCAGACCTATTCTTCATTTATGTTCGCCTCCAGTTTTGTGTGTCAGCGATTTATTGTTTTAAAAGCTCTTATTTCCTATTTTCCAAGAGTCTTTCAGCTTTGAATAAAAAACAAAATGTATGTAGTAAAGTATTTTTGAGCATTCAAAAATGCATCGTTATTCTTGCAATAGATTTATCTCTTTTGGAATGACACTTGTAATTTACAAGTCTTATTTGACGTATTTTTGTACTTCAGGTAATTATTAACACATACTGCAGATCAAGAAGCTATTTAAAAATGTAAAACAAATTATTCATCTGAGCTATACTCATAAAACACATCATTACTTATTAATATGTCTGTTTTCTTATAAGATTCATCCATTAATTAATTATTCTGCTAAAACATGTCAGTTAGGTACTAATAATGTATTCCAATCACCGTTTTAATCAAAGCGATTTGCGATTTAGAATCCAACAAATATTTATTGTTATTATAACAGATACCCGAGCTAAATAGGATATTGGTTTGAAATTGCTTTTGTGTAAGAATAGATAAATTATCGTACACCAATATTAGGAGCATTATTTTACCAGGCTTTATATAGAAAAAGGTTTGATTAAATCGCCACCAATATGAACATGTCCGTATCAATCTTTATGAAACTACAACATCTGCGCTGATAGCACATTAGCCACAAATTATGCACATTAGCAAAAGATCCTTTAAGAGAGTAAATTGCATTTTCTACAGAGTACTCGTATCAATATTTTTTACTTGCTAACTCTCTTGTCAAATTAAAAGACCAAACTCGAAATGAAAGTTAATGGGTTTGGAAAACTCTATTCCTTGTAAAACTTAAGTGGTGTTAACTGTAATCTATCTTCTATATTATTAACACGCTACACGAAACTTTGTGAACAATAAGGCTTTTTTGTTTTAAGATTTAAGCCCACATATATACCAAAATGTTCGTCGAGGTGTGTTGGTTTGTAAACTGACGTTCCATTTTTGAAAAATTCCATTGGACTCTGCCCCAGTGGCTTAAAGTTCACATGTTATCCTTATAAGATCATATTTGCTTACATTATGATCAGCTGGATAATTTAATTGCTGGAAATTTCTGTAGTTGCAATTTAAGAAAACTTGTACTACAAACATTTACTGACTTGGTTGAAATGAAATAGGCCTATTTACTATTTAAATTTAGGTTGGCGTAAATATTACAATGGAAAAAACTAGAAAGCCTGGACAATTTGATATATTAAAAAGAAAACTGAATAACACTGTGCTTTATTTCTTGAGCAATCATTGAAAGAGCTTATTTGCAAACTATGGAAACATGGAAAGTCATAGAACACCATTAAGTAGAAGAATTAGAAATAATGTTTTTTTTTAACTTATAATCGTTATTATGGACAACCTAATGCGACTATGAGTGGGAAGCTATAAAACACTAAAAAACAAGATCAGCTTTTAAAAAATGATAAGATATTAACAAGGAATGTCGATTATATCGAACTTTTATGTACATCAAGATTATTTCCATAATCTTTAAATCGACTCTTTAAAATTCATCGAAAATTACGACTACTATTTGTTTTGAAATAACGCCTGTAATACTTCGCAATATTGCTCGAATTAGAGCAACAGGTATACTATTTCGAGTGGTGATACTTTTATGCAGCCCATCAACAGCTAACAGGTGATACAGTATTGTGTTCAAAAGAACATTCCTAACTATTTTTACTTCACGTCTGATACTAGGCTACTGTATTTTCTGAATTTAATTGATATGATAATAACTTTATGCAAATGCTTCACAAGTTATTCTCAATGTAACATTAAGATCAAAACAAATAAAAAATTTTCACTTTACGAAAAAGTAATTAGGTAAATTCGATTCTCTATATGGGAAATTCGCTAAAAAGAAGTAGTTGTAAAAAAATCTAGTTCAATGTTTTTTGTATTCAACAAATCATTTAACATTTCATAATATTATACCTAGCATGTTATTTTACAAGCCTCAGAAAGTCAAATTAAACACGAAAAATATTGACACTTAAAAAAACTATAGCAACGAAAATTGGGTGTATCCATAAATAAAGCTGGAGATATCACATTATGACCCTTCCATTTAAGCATGCGGTTGATACCGGTCAGAGGTATTTTGAAAAATTCTCACCCCTTATGAACGCCGCAACAAAAGGACAGCGTATAGAACTAGATTTATTCATTCTTCTAACCTATAAATCACTTACAACAATTTGACTGAAAATGATACTTTTATGCTGTTACAGCTTCTAAATCAAATCAATTTGCATATAATTCCGTATGATTCCGTATAACAGATTCTCGAGTTAAAATAAGACATAAAAACCTTATTTTTAAATATATATTCCAATTTATGTTATTACGTTTACTTAAGGCTTATTAACTTATTTAAATTGGTAATAACAAAATTGTTGTATATATTTTAATTGATTCCTTATTCAACAAGCAAATAAGGCACACTTCAGTCAAATCAACAAGTTTTATCTCCGAACAGTTGCTGAAACATGTGTTACCCAAATTGTTTACATCTTTCTCGATATTACATTCTGTATTTCAATTAAATAACAGTTAAATATTCAATCTCTGTGGTTACATTTACAAAACTTATCTCTAATGAACGACTGCACAACATGTTAATTAAATTTTAATATTGCATTATAAAAACTTGTGCATATAACATAAAGCATACTTACAGAGTGAAAAACATACACGCGCGAATACAGTGAGAGAAGAAGAAGCACAACAATACAACAGCACTAGTCGCGGCACCGGGCTAGACTGAAGCCAGCGACGAGCTCTACTACCCTTGCTGCTGACATCGGTCCGACTGTATCACCGGGCTGAAAACATTCGGCTAGTCGATACAGCAAGAGGCGCTGATGTGAATGAGAACTGGGAGAATAGAAATGTGAATAACTGCTAGGAGAATGAGGGCGTTTAAAGATGATTGCTGTATGAGCCTTCGCTAGGAGAATGTTTTGCCCGGTTTTTAATGTTAAATCAAATGGTTTATAATTTAATCTATAGAGTTAGTTTGATTAATAGCTTTAATTTTTTTTTTCAATTTAATCTACATAAATTAATAGGATATCTTCACGTTGATAAGAAATTCCTGTAATTTTTTGGATCAGAATTTTCTGTTAGCCTAACTTATTCACAAAACATACCTATCAAATACATTTAATTGATTAAAACCCGACAAAAAGGTTCCGTGTGCAAAAAGAAATAATTGTTATAATTTTTCTTTGATCTTCTAGGTGCATTAAAATTATTATATTTCAATCTAATACCTTTCAATGGTTGAATAGCTGAGTACATCTGTTCTTCAAAATATGCTAAAATTTATATTAATCTAAAATTTAACATTATGATGTTTATTATATTAAGAAAGGGTCGGATTTATTAAAGACTACATAAAAGAAACATTTGAGACTTTTTATTAACCACTATGAATTTTAAGTTTGAAATGTTTCAATTGCCTACAAACCCAGTTTGGGGTTAGGTTAGGGTAGGTTAGGTTAGCTTAGAACCGTGGCATAATCTAAACCTTAGTTTGTGTTTTATTATGAACAACTTATATAGTCATAGTGAACTAACGGGAAAGGTCATTATAATAGCTTTTTACTCATTAGTGACACGATTTTTTTACAACTCTTGAAAGACTAATATTGGCTTTAGCTCAAACATTTCCTAATGAAATTATCAGCAATGACGTACGAGAGTGTACACTGGTAAGATGGTGACAGACGTTTTGCGTGGGCATTGGGTATCTTAACTTAAACTGGGAATTGTATACGTTAAATGTATGTGAGAAACAGAGAACAATGCGAGATAACCCTGAATATCACGTACAACAAAAAGCCCGGGACCATCTTCGAAGCTTAGATCAGACCTCATAATATTCGTATCTGTTTGTCACGTTCCTTCAATATGTGTTCAAGAGTTAGATTTTTTGCTAACGTTTCGATTTGTTCGCTACACGTAGAAGCGTAAAACGTTTACGTAAATTTAATATTTTATCCAAACTGTATTTTAATTTATTTAAATGTACGTATATTCCCTCTCCCTCTTTTTAACGAACGCTCGATCAATGCTCTGACTAATTTGACACTTTTTTGTGTTCTCATAGTTATACTCGTCGTCCGTGTTTCCCCAGTTTTAAAGTGCCATAATATTCATTGAGCTTTATAACCCATCGTATTTTCGTAATGTGTTTGCACTGTGTCGTTGTGTGTGATAGAAAAAAAAACTTCAGGGAATCAGCTCTTTGCGTCATACTGACTTGACCGATGACGACAACACCAATAGTACAGATACAGGGTGAATCAGACCACCCGTGCACATACTTTAACAGGATATACAGCCGCTTGTGTAACTCTTTGTTTGACTCATTGATCAGGTACACAAATGTTTACCCACTTCCAGAATAGCTAGGGATCTGGCATTTTTTGTGAAGGTCCGTCTTGGTCCCAAACCACCCATAAAATACAAAAAGTTACATTTAAAATTACAACCCCCCAAAAAAACACCTTAAATCCCACTTTTTTTAAATACGTTTTTTGCGCCTGTAGCTCAAAAACGATAAGAGCTAGACATGATTTCAAACAATTTTCATGGTCAGAAATTACATTTTCTACTAGACACTCTAATTACTTTTTGTACATATATTTGTACTTTTATTGATCCCAACATTGAAAGAAAGGTGCCTTAAGTAACATTTAAAAATGTTAACCCATAAAAAAAATTAATCACAGATTTAAAATAAATTTCGTTTTTTACGCTTAATGGGCCAAACAGTTGTGCATGGTCTGATTGACTCTGTATAATTTATTATTGCTATACTTAATTGTTAGTGACAATGGACGTAGTACTCTGATGGTCAAACTGTTCAGTCTATCTTGGCGCACTTTGTGTACCGTATATCATTTAAAAGGGCATTGAAGTTAGCATTTTCTCGTTTATCAGAAAAATTTTAACACATTTTAAATTAATTATTAAAAAGACTTTACTAATTAGTGAATAAGTAAATAATTATATTTCTAGTTGTAAGCCCCATTTAAAATGCAGTAAAAGATAGTCAAGCCACTTTTTATACTTTTAAAGTAGTCTAAGGCATATATTCTTATGAACCAAAAAATAATGAAAAGTGTTAAAAAGAAAAAAAATGAAACTCAAACTACCCACAAAATGATTTATGCAAAGAGAGAACACTATTTCGCACCAGAATCTGAGATTAAATTAATGGTATTTTACCTCCGAGCAAGAGAAAAATGATTGAATAATAATCTGCTCCCAAACGGTCTTCATGAATAGTAAAAACTTGTAAGGTAAATCTCAAACATATTTTATATTAACTATTTTGAAAAACTGGATCAAATTTTGTATCGATATAACTGGTTTGATACATTTTATTGTCAATTAAAAACTCCCCCGTTGTTGGTTCGTTTCGCTGGAATTTAATTTTGTGCCAGAAATCTTTCTTCAAAATACTCACTTTGATTTAATATTTAAATGGAAATATTTTGACTGGAATTTATGTTAGATTACACACCTATCTATAGATTTCAGCTTTAAAATACTTGGGAATGGAAGAGAGAAGGATAAAATAAGTATAGGGCCTACAATAAAACCTGAAGCAACACATACAACGTTATCCATAAATTTTCCGTTAGATTCTGTTTTGTAGTATATTGATGCAGTTGTTAAAATATATGTATTATAGTATGTACAGGTTAAGTGTAAGAGAGGGCCATATGACCCTAACTTTTGCCTGTCTAAATAAACAAATTCAATTTTCATCTTTTCATTTTTCATTTTCATACCACAATAGGCACAATAGACGCTTAACGTACCTAATCATAGAGTTAGACCCTTAACGGTGGATAGCAAATAATCCGAAAATGTTTTACTAGATTGCAGTGCCCAGTACAAGCTGAGTCATAAAAGCTTTAGAGTCAACACATAATATCATTGTTTTGATATTTTCCAAGACCTTTGCAACAGGACCTTCCTCTTACTATAAAAGGAAACAAGTAAGACCAATTATCCTCCCAAGATTTTTAGTTCTAAAACAGCTCAACAGTTAAAGTTGAAACAGCCAGTTCAGTGGATCTAACAAATTTAAAACACAGTAGTATCTTTTCGTAATTTTTGATATGTTGTCGTAGCAATTTCCATAGGTTTTCTGTACGTTTAGTGACGTTCATTCAAATATTTTTACGTTTAGAACAAAATGTTAAAATACAAAACAGTCATATCAATTAATCCTACTTAGTTGAAATGGATCCAACCAGAATATATATTCAATGTCGCCTGTAACGTTTCTTCTGTCGCTTAATGAGAATTTTATGAAGAAATAAATAGAAAAATATAACCGTATGTTTTTCTATACATTATTTTTGTTTGAGGCTAATATTAGGCTTACAGATATATACACTAATTGCATCAGATTTGGATGATACTAATCAAATTTCCATTTCCTTAAATAATGTTAAATCCATAGAACCTGTGGAGGGAAAGAAAATTAAACTTATATTCACGTCCAGTTTAAATAGAATAACCAAAAAAAGTATCCATAATAGTATTTATGAATCATTTTTACAGAGTCAATATGTTTTTTTTTTAAGCCAAAGGCCAGATTATATTCCCAAATATATCTAACCTATTAATTACAAATTTAAAACGAACAATTTCAAGGTTAGCAAACGATTAGGAGGTAAAATGAACAAAACATGTTCTACACTGAATCACAAATAAAAAAACAACATAACATCTCTTAGACCCTAAAATATAAATTTAAATACATACAAGTTATAGAACTTATAAACATATAAAAGTTCTGACATCAACAATACAAACGCAACTTTAACTTCCTCCTCACAAAAGCGAACCGTAAAACTGCAAATTGCAATCGTCTGTTTATTTCCGTTATTGCACAATTCCTGTCAATGGCAACAAGTGGAACGTGCAATGTTAGGCGGAAATTGTTCACTATAATTAAACTATTATAACAAGTGTTAACTATATACGTATTTTAAAAATTACAAAAATATGCCACTAATTTTTAAAGTTATACGTAACCTCAAACAGTCTTTTATATTTGGCAAACGTGATTTTGGCAGCTACAAATTCTGTCATCACCTAGAACATTTATCAAATGGTTGTTAATCCTAAAATTTCAACGATTACATATTTTGACTATCCGAAACTAGTTGAGCGTATTACATAATTTCCATATTAACATGATGGATACTGAATAAGTTTCTTAATATTTTAGTAGTTCCGAGTAATTTATTAGAAAGTAATATAGCAAGTAAGTAGTATGAGAAAGAATTCCAATTTATTTATGCTTCAAGGAAGACATAAATGTAAAGTATTGCAATTTTAGTGTGGGCAAATAGTTTGTACTGAGAATACAAGTTGGCTGATCAAAACTTTGCAGATCGTTTGCGTAGCAAAGTGGAATTTGTTTAGTGTTACCCAGCATACGCTTGGATATTAAAATCTCCTGTGCGATTTAATTCATCATTATTGTATAACAATTATAATTCAAACAATTCCTTTTCATTTTTTGGAGTTTTAAAATATTATATTGCTACTTTGAAAGTTGACTATAGCAGCAGAAAGTAGTTCAGTCAACAGCTTTGAAATCTGAGGATGTTGGATGGACTCATGAACTAGGATTATCCATCGAATTTCTGGAAGATTATTGAACCAGTCGTGAATGTAATATTTTTGAATTGATTTTTTAGTTGAGTAATACGAATTAAATACACTTTATCAGATGAAACATGCAGAACCCTTTGGAACGAGCTTTAAAAAGGTTACGTAACATTTTAATATTTTATGTAAAGCTTAATGCAAAATTAATTTACTGAGTTCGGCTCTTTTCATAAATTCAGTTTCAATTCAAACTTCAACAACAGTGCTTAGGCAAGCTTCTGAAACCAAAGCAAAGTTTTCTTGTTTTAGAATGTAAACTTGTTTATACGATCACTTGTAGGAGCCTTAAATCTTTCCGAGAGCTTAGTGATTTTATTTTTTAAATAATAAACTGTCTTGGCCACGTTGACTAAGTCTTTTAAATATTAGATTCAATCAAATACTATGGGTCCATGCTTAGCGACGGGAAGAGAACGCGCAAGAGAATAATATTGTTAGCTCGTGTCATTATGTTAAATTTATGTTTTCATTCATGAGTTAGTTTCTTTAAAATAATATAATTTTATATTTAGTTTGCGCCTAAGCCACGGTACATTGTACTTTTACAAAAAGGTAACAATAAAAATCTCTCTAATCTCCAATGTTATCGACAGAAGTTGTGCAACACCGGAAATGAAATACGTGCAGATGGTTATAAATCCCAGTTTCCCGGTGCTGTAGAAAAGAGATTTACAAATAGCAAATATTTGTAAACTGGGTATATCTTGTTTTAAAGATTATAGACTAATATACTCTTATCCAACATATTGTTATTGATTTCACCACAAGTGGTGAAAAGAAATGCTTCCGGTGATCAAAACAATGTTTTATCTCGATTCGACGTTGCAAAGGTGATCTTTGTATTCAGAAAAGCGGCTTTTCTACTTTTTTTGTCAATTTATTTATACACATTATTCGTTGATTTAAAAAGCAGTAAAGCTAACTAAGTAAAATATTTTTTATCTGTCATTGATCTGGGATATTTATTGACCTGTAACTTTCCTGTAATTTAAGTCCTCAATGAAATAGTATATTTCCTACCTAAGGGGAGGTTTTGCTAGTTCGTAATAGTTTTTTAAACGATCCAGAGCTGCAAAACCATTTCGGTCCGTGGTACGAACGCTATTTTTCACCACACTATACCCTATTACCACTATTCCCTACAATAATAATGCACACTGATAGTCAACACAACTACAACTTTAAGGTTATGTGAAGAAATAATTTGAGGAATCAGCAAAAATAATAATAAATAGTTATTATAGTTAGTAGTATTATAGTGAAGTTGCTAGGCAGTATTGACAATAAAACAATAATATTGCAATGCTATGGATACTGATTGTATATTAATTATGCATTCATGTTCAAGAAAATAGGCGTGCAGCTGATTTTGCGGCCCTAGGTATATGAAAACCCTGCTTGGTCCCCAAATGACAATGACAGCTGGCAGCAAAACGTAACTTTCGCCCACCAATTGACGTATGTAACACAGCTAAAAAAATCATAGTGTGGTGAAAAATTGTAATTTCGCTAAGCCTTCAGGTTTGCCGTGGCTATTTTCATTTTATTTTATCCTTATAACATGTAATACAACGAAACGATTATTTAGTTAAAATCTCTAGAAGCCAAAGATAAAACCCTACAATAATTTAGAGGCTGATTTGAAATGTAGCCTCGATATATGCAGACTAAAATCATAACCCGTTTTTTGAAAAAAAAAACAACATTTTCTACTATGAGCTGCTTAATAATGGTCACTACAGATGTAAATGTATTGACAAAAAACGAATTTTAATATTGCCAAAGAGTAAGGAGACAAGTTGGTTAATCAAAACTTTGGAGATAGTTCCTGCATAACTAAGTGGAATTTGGCCAGCACTTCCATAACAAGCATCCTCTACACAAGTGCATTCTACGGATTTTATGTTACATAACTATTTTTAGCTTTATAAAGAGACCAAGCCAAAGACTAATTGAAGAAACTTTCTTAAAAACTTTGTTCAAAGGTAATTTAACGCATAAATACCACACGTCCTCAAGTGTGGAGGCGTTGAAATTGTCAGTGACAACTTAATAATAGTGGCCATCAGGTTAGCCAATACCTACAACGTTACCAACTGAAGTAAAACTTTTACATACGTTTCATTGAACATCTTTATAGTCCTCGCCTATTTAACGTAATAGTATTACCAGCTAAAAGTCTAGACTGTATATGTTTTATAAACATTGACGACAATTTGCATTTAAAACTTCTACTTAAACGGAATTACGACATAATTTACGTAACAATGCAATGATAATGAGAGCTATTATCATTGGCTATACACTTCTACTAAATACCTAACTACTATGTACCTCTACTAAATGTAGAGGTGTACAGTCAATGCTATCATTATATTCGATATAAGGGTACTATGATTGATACATTTTATTGTGTTTATTTAGGACTGGCTCTCTAGGAAATGTGCCAATCTGTCTTCAGTTTACTTTTACTAAATTATCAGCTGGGAGAAAAACTCCTTTAGTTATTTTTTTACAATTTGATAGCGTTATATGTTATGTTAAAAGATAACCCATAACAATGAAATGTTAGCAACACTTTTTGTGTTAAAGTTCAAACACAGCTAAGCCTAAAATTGTGAGTTTTACTTGTAATTTAAAGAAATTTTATAAGAAACAATTACATAGTTGTCATATTCAGTTTCAAAAACTATGCTTCATACAAAATGCAGAAGATGATTGAAATTTACCTTACAGTAATTTAATAAGACTTTGAACAAATTATTATTCAACCATTTACCTCTTACTTTGAGGTTAAAGACCATTAACTCCATCTCAGAATTTGAGGTGAAATAATATTCTCTCTCTTTCCATCAATAATTCTTCGGGCCCAGGTTGCACTTTTTTCTATACTCAATTTTTGGAATGTTTTTGACGGACTTAATACTTCGTGTAAATACATTCGATAACATACCTATTCAATTATTTCAGATGATATACTACCTTCTTTTTAAACGTCACACTCATTTGGGTTGATGGAGCATTTGTGAATTGGAGTAAAGTTTCTAAATGGAATGCAACTACTGTCAATTCAATAGACGCAAAATAGTTTCGTAGATAATATTGAAGATGACCGGGTTGAATAGTTTATATAGTTGGGAAATCTAATAGTTGCACATTTCGATTGTTTTAGGTAACGCTAGAAATTCTAATAAACTTAGTTGTTCGAGTACAAAGGTATTATTTTCAAACATTTTGTCCAACTCCAACTCATTTTAAAGGTAAACATTGCATTTTTGGAAATATTGAAGAATTCGTGGGAAATACGTGTTCAAATTACCTTTTATAATAGCATTATAACATAAGGTGTGCTATAGCATATTACTAACGCTTTACTTTATGATCCAAGATAGGAACAGCAATACAGTTCTATTTTAGTCTACTTCAATGTAAAGTAAATGTAACGTGACAAACCTAAATACACATCCCCAAGCAATCCTTTTCCTTTGGAGACCCAAAGTAAATATTGTATGTATTGATACGTTGACCCAAGCACAGTAACCGTCATAGATACTTTTCTTTGATATTCATATTGGGACTTGCCTCTGAATTATTGTAAAAATAATAATTTTAATGTTATTATCAACAAGCAATCAGTAATAAAATTAGCATCTTAGTTATCTTGTGGTACTATGAGGACAACCTGTAAATTATAAATACTAATATAACATTTCCTGAGTGTTTTAACAGCATTTGGGCTAAAAATACGACTAAAAACCGGCATACTTAATGGAATAATGTGGTATCAATTTTAGCATGAACACTCGTTCTTCTTTAATAATCAACATTATGTTGGGCGATGTTATATTATTTTGTTCATTGCGTTTATAAATAATCGAGATATAGGTCTTGAGTTGTTCATGATATTTGTAAACACCTTTTAAAAATTAAAACCTAAACGTGATATACTAAATTGATCAATAAACTCTACAGTGTGGGGTTTATCAAACTCTTTCAGTTAAGGGGAGATGCCCAGTTTTTCGGTCAAAAAATTAATTTTTTGTTTATTGCATTGAAAAATTCTTCATCTTTTCCTGATTCAGAAAATATATAATTTTAATATATTTACTACAGTCTAACAATCATAAAAAATAATATAAATATGACTACACACTCGGTTTTAGTCACAATGGGCTGAATTAGCGTCAATTAAATTTATGTTAGAAATTTAATTTTGTTGAATGGTTGCACTGAATAAATGTTGTTGCTAGGATAGTCAACAAAAATCTTTTTCTGTTTGTTTTTTTTTTTCTTCATAACATATGTGTATATAATAATAGTGCTGTTTGTGATGAGGAATAATGTGGCATAGGGTAGGCCTAGGCTTGACTTTAAATGAGTTTTTCCGAAACTGTGTTTTTTAATGTTTAGGTACCATTTTCCAGACTACTATAAGTACCACTGACTTCAAATTTTTTTCTCTTACTAAGGACATCATGGCCCACACAGTGTACTAAAAGTTTGCTTCTATGTTTAAAAAAAACATTAACAATAAAATTAATTAATATTTGTAAAATAGTGAAAAAAATTATATATTTTAAAAATTTTGATAAAATATGATTTTTTTGGTAGAACATATTTAAATTAGTACAGTTTGTCTTAAATGTCAATAAAAATAAGTAGTTAAAATTTGATATGCATAGCTAAAAGGGTTCTTTCTTAAATGGTACCTAAGCAACACGATGTTTACCCATATAAAATGCATTAAATCTAAAAAGTGGGCATCTCCCCTTAACTTGAATTTTAATCAGTAATGATTTTGAAAATATGGAAATTTTACTTTTAGATGGTATTTAAAATAGATTTTAAATTAATTACTGAAAAAATACTGAATTATTTCACCTCATGATTTTTAAGCAGTTTTAAGCTCGGTGGCAGTAAGGAAACTAGTGCAATTGTTTGGACTTAATTTTATCTTAAATTTTTAAGTGTAATTTAAAAATGATCATTGTTTTGATAGAATAATATGATCAACTAGTAGGGTAAAGTTGTCATAGAATACCCAGTTTTAAGAATGTCCCTTGTTTTAAATATTTAGTAAAAAGAAAAGAAACGTTAAAATAGCGATAGAATAAATGAGTTTTCTATTAGTAGAGAGGATAAGAAACCCGGGAACATGAGGTATATAACAAGACAGGTATTTACAGGACAGGTATATTACAGGAACAGGACAGGTTAGCTGTTTTGATACAAGAGTCAAGCTCATAATACAAATCTTGAAAAAATTTTCAAAGGCAGAAAATGACGAGCATGAAGTCTTCGAGAGAGAAGTAACCTAACATCTGAGATTTACGTTATCTGTCTATGACTCAGAAATCATATACATTTCAATGTATCGTCGGTTTTTTTTTTGTTATGAAATTGTATTACAGATACATTTTCCTTGCTTAATTATTTAAAATATTTGAAAAAGAAATTAAAATTTGAAAACGGATGATGTTTTTAAAATATGAGCAACACTCAATTAGGTAGAGAGGTAAAAAAAGTCTATACGAACGTCTGCAACTACTCTATGGCAAGGAATAAAATTTTAAAAAAATTAATTAAAATCTTAAAATTTTATTACAAAACGTATTCCTGTTACTTTGTATGCCATTGTTCAATCTAAAATCCATGTCCAACACTGTAACGTAACTCAAAATGTTTTTTCTCAACACTAAATAGGAAATAATGATGATTTATGAATTCCCAATAAAATTGTGGGATACGGTATGTCATTTGTGTTTAGAGACTCCAGACAAAAATAAATGACATAAAATAAGGATCCTATTTGAGGACAGTTAAACTTTGTAGATCATTTTGTTAATTTAGGCTGGTAACTCATTCATGGAGGATAGCCTCAATAATGGATAGCTACAAGGTCAGCTCCTGGAACTTGTTAACCAGTAACTGACATCCACATAACTATAACGGTAGGGGAAGTTAACAATATAACATGCCGACGTAACAAACAATGTATTATTTAGTTTAATAATATTATTATTTAGTATTATAATAAATAGAGGTTTACGATTCTTGGTACAGTTTATAGTTTTTGTTTCAGAGTAATGTCTGTGTGTAAGTAGTATGGGGTTTGCCAATAATTGTAATTATTGTTAATTGGAAGTTTTAAATTATAAAAACAACGTTTTAAAAATGTAAAAATTTATTGTTTACGCTTCAAATAAAAGCAATCTTATAACAACGTTGTCCTAAATAACCCAGCCAGTACCTTCCACCTATAAAAAACTGTTTTGTAAAAAATAATGATGCATAAATTATTTCGTCACATTTTATAAACAGTTCAATGGTTTTTTATATGAGTTAACCAACGTAGCATGGGTACCATCCCCATCTAAGGTTTACGATTGTTAGGTGGATGTGCTAGGCGAGATTTTATAAGGACGTATGGGCTTAGAATCACCTTTTCCAAATTGTAGTTTAAACGTGAGTAGTTGAATTGCAAAACATTCAAATAAAATAAATAAAACCACACAAAGTGTTTTCCTCAATTATATTCCATAGAGGCAAACAAATTGCAACTAATGATATGTTGAAAAGGTCAGGTTTAAGAATCAATGTTAAAGAAGAAAACAATTAATTTAGAAACCTTTCATGATAGTTATGGGTTTTGTTTAGAATGTTTTGTATTTTGTCGTTGGTCAAAAAATTGAAATATGTTGATGAAATTAATTAGAATTGATTTACAAAAAATAATTAAATGCCTTATAAAATATTTACCCTCCGCAATAAAATACAAATTCGACCCAGATGCATTATCAGGAACGCGCGTTTTCAAATTGAAAATTATACTTAACTGAGACACAGACAATATGACACATATGGTAACTAATTGTTAAAACACGTATTTAATGGATTAATTGTTATCGAAACCCATTTACGGTAATACTATACCTACTAATAATATCCTAGTAGGACATATGTCATCCGATCGATGCAGTATAATTATTGAGCTTCTAATTAATGGTCAAGCCTAATAAACAGCTGGTCTTAGTCTTTGACTAACTGATTAAGTCAGCTGACCTACATATGTGTTTTATTTATATCTCATTCTTATATATAAAAAAAACTTGGTTTTTCTTTTCCGGCTATGTTTAGCTCTTCTACCCGACCGATTTTCATGATTGATGTCTCAAATTGAAGGTATGCACGCACAGATTTGCCATCAAGCATCGGTATATAATTTTCTATAGTATCACTAGGTTTATAGGTACGTAAACAAAATTTGCTCCCCATGTATTTCTTCTCATGGGAGTTAAATTTGGGTTTTCTTTGCCGAGTTCGTTTGGCTCTTCTACCCGACCGATTTTCATGATTGAGGTCACAAATTGAAGGTATTGTTGCACAGTTAGCCATCAAGCATCGGCATATATTTATCTATAATCCCACTCGGTGTATACGTAAACGAAATTTGCTCCCCATGTATTTCTTCTTATGGGAGTTAAATTTGGTTTTTCTTTGCCGAGTTCGTTTGGCTCTTCTACCCGACCGATTTTCATGATTGAGGTCTTAAATTGAAGGTATTGTTGTACAGATTGGTCATCAAGCATCGGCATATATTTATCTATAATCCCACTCGGTGTATACTTAAACGAAATTTGCTCCCCATGTATTTCTTCTTATGGGAGTTAAATTTGGTTTTTCTTTGCCGAGTTCGTTTGGCTCTTCTACCCGACCGATTTTCATGATTGAGGTATCAAATTGAAGGTATTGTTGTACAGATTAGCCATCAAGCATCGGCATATATTTATCTATAATCCCACTCGGTGTATACTTAAACGAAATTTGCTCCCCAAGTATTACTTATGGGAGTTAAATTTGGTTTTTCTTTGCCGAGTTCGTTTGGCTCTTCTACCCGAGCGACTTTCATGATTGAGGTCTCAAATTGAAGTTATGCACGCACGGATTTGCCATCAAGCATCGGCATGTATTTATCTATAATCCCACTCGGCATGTACGTAAACGAAATTTGATCTCCATGTATTTCTTACAAAAATATTGTTTACAAGGATTCTTCAAAGGTTTTCTTCGATTTTAGATTTGACCTATGCTCCTATTTGACCTATGGACTAAAAACGCGTTTTACTCGCTGGGGTTAATAAGAGCTACTTTAGACCCGCGACTGCTGTTTTTGCTGCAGTATGAAAAGGATTTATACCATATATTTATTTGATTTTAGGCAACTTTTGGCTTTTAAATCTGTTTTTTAGCGAATTTCCCTATAGGGAAGTAGCTATTACCGTAGGTCTCATGGTAAGACCTAAGCCCGGGACCGATTTACTTTTTCATTTTGATGTCCCCAGAGGCCAAAAACACCATTCGTTCAAATGTTTATATATACTGTATATATATATATATATAATATATATATATATATATGTGTGTGTGTCCATCCGCACGATAACTTGAGTAATTTTTGTCCGATTTTGATAAAATTTGGTTTGAAGGTGTAAGGCGGGATAAACTTGAATGAGTTCGCGAACCAGCATGATCGGACTATGGGAACGGGGGTTTATGGGGGGTTTTATGGGTTAAAAATAGGTTTTTCCCATTTTTGACCCTAAAAACACAAAATTTCACAATTTATTTTTAAACCATTTTGTAGAGCTTAAAAAAAACAAATAATTTAGTATGTTGAAGCGTTATTATGCGCCTAATTGTTACGGAGAAAATTCAAAAAAATTGTAATTTTAAAATTCCTATGTTATTCTTATGGAGAATAAGTCGACTGTTGTAGTTGGGTACGCGTCTAATTGGCACCGCGTCAGATTGGCACCGCGACAGATTGGCACCGCTCCTAGAGGTGCCAATCAGTCGTAACAGTACACGACAGATTGGAACCTGGAGAAAGGGGTGGTGCCAATCTGTCGTGGTGCCAAGCTGACGGCTGCCGCAGAGGTGCCAATCAGTCGTAACAGTACACGACAGATTGGAACCTCGAGAAATGAGTGGTGCCAATCTGTCGTGGTGACAAGCTGACGGCGGCCGCAGAGGTGCCAATCAGTCGTAACAGTATACGACAGATTGGCACCGCTGCCCTCAACAGGCCCACCTTTTCGTTTTACTTACTAGTCTGATGTTTGAAAACAGAAACGTGTCAATACTTCATGCAAGTCAATTAATGCATACACATTGATAATAACATTAACTTTAACAGCACAAACCGCTTCGTAAATGGTCCATCTAATCAAAGTCACAGTTCCTCAAGGCTTTTAATATTATGCCATTAAACTCAAGTTTATAATTATTTGGAACGTCTGATACCTACTAAAGTATTTGGCATAATTGAATGAAGCCTTGCAGTCATGTTTCGGAAGGGGGGTGTGCGTTAACCTGGTTAAAAAAGGTTTTTTTCATTCAGAAGTTACAGCTTGTCAAAGATATGACAATTAATCATTCAGTTAACTAATATTATTTCAATGAAATGATATTTTTTATAATATAATTTATTATGGAGTGATAAATTATTATATATTTGAGATGCTGTAATTTATTACTTAATTTACCTTTTTGTAAACAAGATGCGGTTGTACGCAAGTAGGCTTGCCCTATAAAATAATTACCGTTACTTCCTTCGTGGACGAAAACTCTAAAATCAGGTAATGTGTAACTTGAGGTATGGTTACACTGAATTTGCAAATATTCTGAAATGGGGTTATTTAGGCGTGAAATTTACGTGGATTAAAATATATACTAGTGAACCTGTGCGGGTCAATGCCCCGCAAATTAACATATGAATTTAGTAAACAAATTCATCGTATTATATATTGACCCGACG
Source organism: Macrosteles quadrilineatus (assembly GCF_028750875.1). Lineage (NCBI taxonomy): Eukaryota > Metazoa > Arthropoda > Insecta > Hemiptera > Cicadellidae > Macrosteles > Macrosteles quadrilineatus. The sequence goes on from NW_026542597.1 coordinate 2,007,747, forward strand.
TCGAAAATTAAATACAGTAATAATAAAAGCCTTAAAAAGGAAGCAGTCCAGTCATTTTCTAGCTGTATGTGTATTATATTTAGTAAATTAATAAGTGTTCAAGTTCAAATATGTTATAGGCAGCAAGCAAGGTTATAGGGTAGTTATTTTTTAAAGATTTTTAAAACACATTTAACAAAACATTTTATCATATCAAACCAATAGGCCTATGTAGCATATTTTGAGGGTCATAAAAATGCTGCTTGAAGAAAACGCACTTTTAAAAATAAACACTAAAAAACCAATATTTTTATCACAAAAGCACTTCTATGAATACTATGATTTTAGCCTTTTAGTTCCCTTCAGGAAGATTACCCTGGTCAGAGTTTTCCGTAACGAATATACGTATCCTATTAAAAGATGTAGCCTTATTTAAAACAACATATAATATAGTTGCTCATGAGTGAAATTGTTGAATTGGTCTTTGTAAGAACAGCGCTGCAAATGGCAAATGTAACAGAAATTAGCATCTTTCCATTTTAAAAGGTAAGTTTGTTTCAGACGGAATTTTTATCCTCAAAATCAAAATATGTCCCCACTCACTTGTTCCAGTTAAGAATTTACATTATATCAAGTTGTTAACCGTTCTGATCACATGAAGCCTTGTGCCATTAATGAAGCCCTTTTTGATGTATCAATATTCCTCATCAATAAATCCACTGCCCCCTTTTATTAGTCTAATCTGTGTCTTGGCAATCCACTGACCTTTATATTTAAACACTCTGTTGGATTTTCTAGATGGGTGTCTCCGCCTTCGTCTGTTTTCAAGGACCCACTCTTCTTCCCCTTGGTATACTGACAATTAATTACCTGACTTGTCAAGTTCATGTAGTTATTCATTAATACTGTTAGTTTATAAAGAAAATTAGATAAAAGTTACTTGGCTTGGTGCTTTCATAACTGTAAATTTAAAATACACCCACAAGTAAAAAAGAATCAAGATATTGTTTAAAAAAACTATGTTTGTGTAATAACATTATTCACATGAAGTAGATGATTTGTTTTATTTGTCGATCAGCTGTTTAGTTTCAAATGAATTAATAATGTCAAAGATTTGTGATTTAAATACTAAATTATTATAGTAAAGTTTTCTAAATCATGGTAACTTATTCTCCACTAAATTTTACTATTCCCAGCATTAAAATAAAGTAGTAAGATCCATTATAGGTAAACCTTAAGGTACACAATCCTTGATTGAAATGTAGTAGGTATACATTAAGAGTCATAATACACAGAAATTATTATGTAGTAGACTTTGACTATTTTCAAGTTACAAACATATGTTTCTGTAAATAAAGATTACCTCCCATGTTATCCTTATGGAGAAATACGAAAATTTAAAGGGCTCCAGGGCCTCAATCTCTCATTATTTCCCTAAAAAGAAAGTTTCCTGCACAACTTCACGTTACCCTCTTTCCAATGACACCAACAACATGTCAATCGGTTCAGTAGTTTCGGAGGAGTAATTGTCACAAAAATCCTGCTTGCGTATTAAATAAGTATAGATAAAGCTATGGAAATTGAAAGTGGTCGCTATGATGGATTTTCTGCCTCATATCAGGACTTTGAGAGAAAATACTTTTAAACACTTTCTTAGTATGCATCTAGATAGGCTACATGCCATGATGTCGTGTTAGTTAAGCAGTTTGTAACTCGAGACCGGCTGGATCTTTTTAATGATTTATGATTTGTTGGATTCGTCTTTAACCCGATTAACACATGTATCTTCAGTTCAGTATTTAAATTTAGGGCTAAGCCCCACATATGTATGTTATGCGTATGAAGAAAAATATTATGGATTTTGACCATATGCATACATTAATTTAAATATTTTCGAAACAGCTGATTAAAAATTTGACAGGTAATGTAATTGAAAGTCATTTTCAGCTGTTTTATGTTGTCTGTGATTGTTTTGAAAAGGCTTATAAAGGTGGCCGGTTGATTTGGTTGTTTTTTACTTTTATGGGGTACAAAAATCGCCGGATCATCTAGTTTGTAATGTACAGTTAGCTCAATGTTTCTGTACACATACGAAACAATAAAATACGTTTTATATTCATTGTTTTTCGTGTTAACATTAACAATTCGCGTGTGTTTTCCTAGTAGGCCTACGCTTTATTTAAGGAATCTTGTTCAACAGTAATAACAAAAACTAGTCGAAATCAAAATACTACTGAGCAAGGCTTGGTCCTTTAACAGTAGGCGTACTTTACAAATATTAGGATTGAGAAACAGATGGTGTGGTGTAGTTATCTGAACTGTCATTAATAACAAACGACCCCTAAATGCCTCAAGGTTCACAGTTTTTATTTATGGCCTTGTCCTATTTAAAAAAAGGATCATCTTATAAAAGGTGCTTGAAAAAATATTCGAAACCCTCCCAGCGTGGAGTTTTCCGGCTTCCTCAAATTCTCTGTACGTCCGTTCGTTTTTCAATGTCAACGTTGCTGTTGAAGACCAAATTGACAGTTGAAATGCCACATAACTTGCAGACTCAAATATAGAAATATCCGTTATTTGAATAGCGTGAGGATGCCAGCAGTTCCTGGTGGTCGCCCGTAACAAAGACACTGTTGTTTGTCAACAAGGGATTAGGATTGCCCGTCTACCTGTTATGGGGGGAGGACGCCCCGACTTTAAAGCCAGGTTATTGAACGGTGAGGGAAATAACAGCTAAGGTAAACCAGGCCAGATTTAAATTAAATGTGCCGCACACATTATATCAGTAGTGAATTGATATACGGGACTCGTATTAAGTGTACTTTACTGTCAATAAAGGGGTTTCAATGATTTTAATTAACTTTAATATTGAAATCATTTTTTTGTAAGTAACACACTGAGTTAATATGAGTAAATATGGTATGGTACATGTTATAATGACTTTTCTAACATTAAATTTGAACATGAGGTTAGGTTTCCCCAATACAGCATATGCAGACTCACGATAATCTGAGCCCCAATTGATCAAGCCTCCGTAGATAACCGAGCTCATCGTAAAAGTATAATAACAATTAAGCTATTAAAACCGCGGAAATTAACGTGAAAAGTGAAGTTTCTTTCTTTTAGTGCAATAGTAAGTAGCAGCCAGGTAGCAGCATTATTCTTACTAACAGTTGTTCACTCAAGCTGTTGATTACCACAAATAGTACGTTCGTCTTACGCGAAAATCAAAGTAGCAATTGTTACATATTTTACTGTGGGCCCTGACTGTGATATTTTGTATATTCCACGAAGCACGAAATGAAAGAATTCTTATACACTAATGCCACATCTGATTCAAAGTACAATGCTTTATCAGTTAAAAAATCATTCTATAAACATGCTTTCTGGTAGCAAAAGCGTAATGAAAAAATCACTCTAAAAGGGCCATTACACATTCGGAGAGTTTCTTGCAGATGTTTGGCGGTTTTTGCACTCAAGAAGTAGTTGTGATTTCTTCCATACGAAAAGGGATTTGTTTGAATTTTTACGAGCAGGAAATATTTCTATAGTTAATCAGGAAAATAATTTATAAATAACAAACTTTTTTTAAAACAAAACGTTTTTAAACGCACTAAAAAGAAGAAAATAATTTATAAATATGTGGAGAGTATAAATACTTGTAAGATTTAAAACGAAAAACGTGGGGTGCATGCAAGAGATAATTTACAATTTCCTTCACCTATTAAACTAATGTATTATTATCAATTGCATGCACCCCACGTTTTTCGTTTTAAATCTTACAAGTACTTATACTCTCCACATATTTATAAATTATTTTCTTCTTTTTAGTGCGTTTAAAAACGTTTTGTTTTAAAAAGGTTTTTTATTTATAAATTATTTTCTACTTTTTAGTGTTTAATGTGTGTGGATGTTAAATCTATTTCAAGCATCTATATCAGATTGAGACAAGAGGCATGTGGGAAATCTAAGGTTTATTTAAGTTTCTTTTCATATAATTATGTATTGTATTGAATGTATGGCCTGCCTACTAACTATAAATATATCAATCTATTTGACTTATTGTTTACTTTATAGAATACTAAAAAATAACAATTGACTTTTTTAACGAACACCTTTATATCTTCAATCAGATTGTTTATCTTTATTTTGAAATGTTTGTTTGTACATAAAGAATCTCTTGGGAGCATAGCTGTACCTCTTAACCTCTGCTCTTCAAACTGTCAAATTTAAGTATTCACAGCTGACTAAAATAATTGATATATTTACGTTCTTTCAAAATGTAAACATGGAAAATTTGGAAGCCCGTGGGGCGTAGCCCAAGGGATATATGAAAATTAAATGATATAATATTGCATTGTCATCCATTTGTGAGCTATGTTTCAAGTTTCGAGTCTCTAGCTCATCGGGAAGTATCAAAATTTGCAAGAAAGCAAGTTAATAAAAACAAGCCCTTGGGGCGTAGCCCAAGGGAAATATGAAAATTAATTGATTTAATATTGCATTGTCTTCCATTTGTGAGCTATGTTTCAAGTCTCAAGTCTCTAGCTCATCGGGAAGTTAGTATAAAATTGATTGCAACATTTGTACCTGACAAGAAAGCGAGCTAATAAAAACGTTTTAATTAATAATAAAATAGTTTTGCCACCTGTTTCAACTACACAAGTTGGTCCTATGATATTAAATATCATTAAAAAGATATAAGGTTTACCAACAGGGTGCAGTACTATTAATTGTTGAAATTGATGACAACAGCTAATTTTAACCAAGCAGCAACAAAAAGCTGTGATACAAAATGAGAACTGTCAAAGTAGGATTTTTTCCAGAGGTATCCCGACTTGCGCATAATCCCGGGTCACCAGCCGGGGGTCGACAAATTTAAACGCACCCCAACGTCCGACTTGCGCATCGTCCAGTCAGGCAGACTAATTGGGTAATCAAGCGTTATTAACATGGTTTGTATGTATGGTTACCTAGGCTGCAGGTCTATTGCAGGGGAGGTTTTGACAATATGAGAATCAAGGGACCATCAAAACAGTTGTGTTTGAAAAATATCCCTGCCCCTCACACGATATTCTTCAATTGGAAGTTTGGTTTTTAACAGAGTTGGCGTTAATTTGTACTCATATTATTGTAATTGTACATGAAACCCCTTTTAAAGGCTGTAAGATTTTATTTTAAATACAGTAGTTAGTTATAAAGATTATACTTCAGGAAAATTTTGAAAACAATTTTAAATATGTACAGTAATAAAATAAAACGTACTCACACATATGCATACGTATTCATTTTATCGAACTGTGTTTTTAGCCTATGGGGACTTTGAAACGAAAAGTTATAATGGCCATACGCCATCGTGTACTTTATCCTTATAGGAAATATGCTTAAGCCCTGGTCAAATTGCTAAATCTCTTATTAAAATTCTGAATATTTATGAAGGTTAATATAACAATTAATTGCCCTTACAAATAAATATGAGTAATTTGGCTGTAAGTTCCATGATCTTATCTTATCTTATTAATATTATAAATGTGAAAGTTTGTGTGTTTGTTTGAAGTTCAATCACGCATTAACTACTGGACGGATTGGGCTGAAATTTGGCATGATGATAGCTCACATTCCCGATTAACATATAGGCATATTCTTATCTCAAAATCCTTTCGGGCTCCGCTCCAGTGGCTCTGTAGTTCCACATGTTAACCTTATTAGTATTCATATTTAAAGGAAATTTGTTCAACGCTGTTTTAACTTAAAAAGTTGGTTCTATAACATGCAAAAGCATTAAAAAGTTATAAGTTTACCAACAGGGTGTAGCACTATATTTTTTTGCATTTATGAAAACAGCTAATTTGAACTAAGCAGCAACAAAATCTGCGATACGCAATGAGAACTATCGGTCAAAGTAGGATTGTTACAGTTATGTTTATGTTTTTAATTTCATGAATAATCTGTGATATTTTGCGATCTTTTGATAATTTATTTTTCTCTATGGTTTAGGTGAAGTGGTAGAACATTATGGCTATGGTAGATGTGTAATACTATAGAATACTGAAAATTTAAAGAAGCAAATTTTATTAAGCTGCGTCCTCCCCCATTTCAAACTTAAAGCTTGAGTATAACTGCAATGACCATTTTATACTTAGATGCCAACCCCGTACGAAGGATGGGTACTCGGCTAGTTGTTAATAAATTTGTGTTTTAGTATTTTCTAATTTAACCCAGTATTCAATATTGTGTGTGTGAGTATATTTAAAAGAGCCTTAAACGAGTATTACTCGACGAAAACGTAAATAAGATTTTTTTAGATTTTTTTACTTGTGATTAATTCTAGCAGTTCTAATTAAACAACAAATCGTAAATAATTATCGCTTGGTCAGAAAACAAAATATCTGGATTATATCTTGAAAATGGAACTTAGTTTTATATATATTTACTCAATTCTAATTACGTCATCCTATTTGATTTGACCAAAGAACCTTCAGTGAAATTCCTGCTTCCATTTGAATTATTGATGATTAAGATTGGAAGTAAGTTACCCAAAGCACACGGACAAATCATTTTTAATAAATCATTTTCCCATAAATTGATACCATGCACTTCTTGGAAATACTCGAGGAACAGATGTAGTATTGACTTTAGAAAAGGATTGGATTAATATTCCAGCTCCACTCAATATTGCAAGCAGAAAACTGCGTTGTTGTATTTTTAGACCTCATTCAAGAAAGGGGTGGTGCCAATCTGTCGTGGTGACAAGCTGACGGCGGCCGCAGAGGTGCCAATCAGTCGTAACAGTACACGACAGATTGGAACCTCGAGAAAGGGGTGGTGCCAATCTGTCGCGGTGCCAAGCTGACGGCGGCCGCAGAGGTGCCAATCAGTCGTAACAGTACACGACAGATTGGAACCTCTAGAAAAGGTTGGTGCCAATCTGTCGTGGTGCCAAGCTGACGTGGGGTGATATTTCATGGCCTCATGTCAACGAGGTTCCAATGTGACGCCGGGTGCTAAAACACCATGGTGCCAATCTGTCGTGGTGCCAATCTGACTGCGACTCTTGTAGTTTGCTTGTTTATGAACATATTTTGATCAAATTTGGAAAATACATTAATTTTTTACTAAAACACAGTACCTTTTAATATTTTACATTTAAAAAAAAACTTTTTTACCCTCCCTGTTGCAGCAAACCTAAGTACTCATTAAACTAATTCTGTTAAAATAGGGAATAAATGTGATATTTTTAAGGAGACATTTTAGTTTAAATCCAATCAGGCAGATGGAAATTCGCTAAGTCTGCAGGTTTGCTGCGGCGGGGGTATTTAACGTTTAAAATGAAATCGTACTTATTCCAGTGGAGTCTTTCTTGAGAGGGCATTTTAAGAGTTGTATCTCGTAAGAGTTTATCAGGTCCACGAGGCTCAGTCAAGCGTGATGGTTGTTAACGTCGGTTATTTTTTAACATTGAACCAAGAACGAGTTAGTGTCAGATGGGTACACCCCAGTTTCATTGATCACTTTCAGTCGCTTTCACTGAAAAACCCCCATTGTCCCATTGAACAATGAAAGCATTTCCGACAGAGTCGATAAAAGAAAACTATCAATACAATTATTCCTAAAACTAATGCGTGTCTATGGCTAATGAATATTAATAGATAAATTCAAGACTATTCTATTATTTAGGAGGTTTAGTGGTTTGGAAACTATAAATCCAATCTTAAACACTGTTTCAATATAACACTATTTTAATTCATCTAAATTAAAATACTTTTGGTAACTCTCCTTGTAACTTTTGGTTGAATCGTAGGTCACAATCAAAACACTATTGGCATTCAGCTTTGTCTAGTTTAGTTAAAAATATGCGATTTGGTAAACAAATTGACTGGCTGGGTAGCTGAGTGGTTATAGTGCTCGCCTAGTAATCAAAAGGTTGCCGGTTCGATCCTGAGAAAGGTTAGTAGCTTTTTGATGGTTCGAAACTGGACCCAGCTGTTCCTGATCATTGGGCTTTAAATAAATGATCCTGACTAAAGAAACCGCTGATCTTAGTCGGTAACAAAGCTACACCGGTCATCACACACCATTCTACACTCATCCTTCACTCATATTTGGGTTAAAATACGCTCCTAGATGGCGTCCCCATCTCAATAATTGATCTAACAAAAAACCACTAAGTGGTAACACTTCCCCCGCCAAGTCAGCAACCCAAAAAAGACAATAAATCACCACTTTTCCGCCAAGTAAAACAATGTAATGTATGTAAGTTTGGCAACTTGGCGGCAGACTTTTGCTTGTTTTTTTTTCATTAAAGTTACGTTGGTGGATAATTTCACAAATCAACTTCTCTAATTAATTAGTCCAACTAAGTATAATAATTTCGAGGTAATCAGTAAATATAAAACCATCACTATTATGATTTTATGAAATGTGACACAAATAAGGTCAAATTTTGTAAAATAAGCTCTCATCTAGCAATGTACTATTGGGAGAGATACTTGCTCAATGAAACTAATTTTATGGTATTTTTTAAAGTGATCAAGCAAAAGTCTGCCGCCAAGTGGCCAAACTTACATACATTACATTGTTTTACTTGGCGGAAAAGTGGTGATTTATTGTCTTTTTTGGGTTGCTGACTTGGCGGGGGAAGTGTTACCACTTAGTGGTTTTTTGTTAGATTGTATTTATTTTTGTAGAAAATTAACAGTTAAAATAAAAATCCTCTTTTCTCTTATACTGTATATAGACCAGGGCACAACTACACATAAAATGCATTGGTGTTACATAAGTGTTCCGATAATTAAACCCGTATATCTAAAGATTAGTGTAAATTGAGCCCTTATTAGAGAAGTAAAAATGTAATCAAACAGATTAGGTTTGTTAGAAATAGCATAAGGCAAAACAAATATTGAAAAACTCATTTTTATCCTAAATTTACATATCACTTTTTACATTCACTTTTTTGCTTGTTTAACATACGTAGACGGATTTTCCCGATTGTTTTATTTGTTTTAGTGTATCAAAACATAAAACTAACCTTATTTAGTTAAATCAATTTTGGCAATATTATGAAGAAACAATGTTAAAACTAACCTTAGTACTAGTACTAAGTTTTAAGTTCCTAGGTTTCATATGTTTTGATAAGTAGTATTAAACTGTTAAAAATGACGAGCTGCTGTACCAGTGTACCATCGGTACACTGCATTTTTCAATGGAAAGTATCGGGGAATATCACTGCTCTAAGTAATTTTATATAGTAAGTACGGTAGCTCAAATCATTCGGTATACCTGAAAAAAATACTTTATAAAAGTTTTAAAATAATTTTTCAGCTGATCCTATGAATTTCTCTAACATTTTAAATTAATTGAGATTTAATCGCAGCTGATCCTTCTTTTGTTTTGATTTTAATCCCATGTTATTTAAATGGGCCAAAATCGTACTTTGAGGGCTTGCCAAGGGTTTATGGGTCAACGCACCGACTTGTGACCCTCAAAAGGCACATCTACACGCTAAGGGCTTTCAAACAACATAAAAAACATTAAAATTGAGCCAGTGGTTTGGGCTGTAGGTCCGTCAACATTTAAGGAGAAGAAGGAGAACACGGAAAATTTGTGAATTTTCAAACTAGTTTTTCTTGGCTCAAACACAACCTTTTTTTAAATTCTTTTTTTTATTTTGCCAAGAATGATTGCCCCTATCCAGTGGATGAACAATTATTTTAATAGCTTTTGTTTCTTCAGAGCTATAGACGAGTAAAAAAGCCACTTTGTCACGTCATGTATATATACACTGCAGCAGCTGTGTACCGCTGGGGGACTTGGCGGGGCGGAACGCTGCCGCGTTCCTTAATTGATTGAAATTATGAAAATAAAAGGCAGCGATTTCATGGGTCCACTCCTACTGCCGACTCTTTAAATTTTATTGATTGGCTAACTCATAGCTTTGATTGATACATTCCATACCTTTATTGAGACCCATGTGTACTAAAAATGTTGAAATTATCCCGTATAATACAATTGCGGTAACTTTACGATTGTTTCATATCGGTGTAGATGCATTATTTTCTATTTGACACCACCAAACATAACAATATTTTGGTTATTGGATGATTTTAATTATATACTGAATTAATTTTAATCCCCTTATATGTAAAAAGGATGAAAATGTAAGTAATTGAAGCCACGGCATCAGCTTACATATTTAGCTTACTCAGCTATTTTATTCTATTTGAATATCAAATTAGCTATAGTTTTTAGTGTGTTTGTACACACGTGAAGACCAGGATAGCAAATAGGTAAATATTAATGTAGGAAGCACATCTCTGTCGTGTTGCTGTATCAATATCGTAGTCTCGTCTGTGTTTGTTGACTAATTATCAGTCTCTGAGGACTCTACAACAAACAGAACAGCTGATTGAAGTGTCTGTGTGTAGCGCATTTCTGTAGTGTTGCTATATCAACATCGTCGTCTCGTCTGTAATTGTTGACTAATTATCAGTCTCTGAGGACTCTACAACAATCAGAACAGCTGATTGAAGTGTCTGTATATAGTGCATCTATGTCGTGTTTCTATATCAACATCGTAGTCTCGTCTGTGTTTGTTGACTAATTATCAGTCTCTGAGGACTCTACAACAAACAGAACAGCTGATTGAAGTGTCTGTGTGTAGCGCATCTCTGTAGTGTTGCTATATCAACATCGTAGTCTCGTCTGTGATTGTTGACTAATTATCAGTCTCTGAGGACTGTACAACAAACAGAACAGCTGATTGAAGTGTCTGTGTGTAGCGCATCTCTGTAGTGTTGCTATATCAACAACGTCGTCTCGTCTGTGTTTGCTGACTAATTATCAGTCTCTGAGGACTCTACAACAAACAGAACAGCTGATTGAAGTGTCTGCATGTAGTGCATCTCTGTGGTGTTGCTATATCAACATCGTCGTCTCGTCTGTGTTTGCTGACTAATTATCAGTCTCTGAGGACTCTACAACAAACAGAACAGCTGATTGAAGTGCCTGCATGTAGTGCATCTCTGTGGTGTTGCTATATCAACATCGTCGTCTCGTCTGTGTTTGCTGACTAATTATCAGTCTCTGAGGACTCTACAACAAACAGAACAGCTGATTGAAGTGTCTGCATGTAGTGCATCTCTGTGGTGTTGCTATATCAACATCGTCGTCTCGTCTGTGTTTGCTGACTAATTATCAGTCTCTGAGGACTCTACAACAAACAGAACAGCTGATTGAAGTGTCTGCATGTAGTGCATCTCTGTGGTGTTGCTATATCAACATCGTCGTCTCGTCTGTGTTTGCTGACTAATTATCAGTCTCTGAGGACTCTACAACAAACAGAACAGCTGATTGAAGTGTCTGTGTGTAGTGCATCTCTGTGGTGTTGCTATATCAACATCGTCGTCTCGTCTGTGATTGTTGACTAATTATCAGTCTCTGAGGACTGTACAACAAACAGAACAGCTGATTGAAGTGTCTGTGTGTAGCGCATCTCTGTAGTGTTGCTATATCAACAACGTCGTCTCGTCTGTGTTTGCTGACTAATTATCAGTCTCTGAGGACTCTACAACAAACAGAACAGCTGATTGAAGTGTCTGCATGTAGTGCATCTCTGTGGTGTTGCTATATCAACATCGTCGTCTCGTCTGTGTTTGCTGACTAATTATCAGTCTCTGAGGACTCTACAACAAACAGAACAGCTGATTGAAGTGTCTGCATGTAGTGCATCTCTGTGGTGTTGCTATATCAACATCGTCGTCTCGTCTGTGTTTGCTGACTAATTATCAGTCTCTGAGGACTCTACAACAAACAGAACAGCTGATTGAAGTGTCTGCATGTAGTGCATCTCTGTGGTGTTGCTATATCAACATCGTCGTCTCGTCTGTGTTTGCTGACTAATTATCAGTCTCTGAGGACTCTACAACAATCAGAACAGCTGATTGAAGTGTCTGTATATAGTGCATCTATGTCGTGTTTCTATATCAACATCGTAGTCTCGTCTGTGTTTGTTGACTAATTATCAGTCTCTGAGGACTCTACAACAAACAGAACAGCTGATTGAAGTGTCTGTGTGTAGCGCATCTCTGTAGTGTTGCTATATCAACATCGTAGTCTCGTCTGTGATTGTTGACTAATTATCAGTCTCTGAGGACTGTACAACAAACAGAACAGCTGATTGAAGTGTCTGTGTGTAGCGCATCTCTGTAGTGTTGCTATATCAACAACGTCGTCTCGTCTGTGTTTGCTGACTAATTATCAGTCTCTGAGGACTCTACAACAAACAGAACAGCTGATTGAAGTGTCTGCATGTAGTGCATCTCTGTGGTGTTGCTATATCAACATCGTCGTCTCGTCTGTGTTTGCTGACTAATTATCAGTCTCTGAGGACTCTACAACAAACAGAACAGCTGATTGAAGTGCCTGCATGTAGTGCATCTCTGTGGTGTTGCTATATCAACATCGTCGTCTCGTCTGTGTTTGCTGACTAATTATCAGTCTCTGAGGACTCTACAACAAACAGAACAGCTGATTGAAGTGTCTGCATGTAGTGCATCTCTGTGGTGTTGCTATATCAACATCGTCGTCTCGTCTGTGATTGTTGACTAATTATCAGTCTCTGAGGACTCTACAACAAACAGAACAGCTGATTGAAGTGTCTGCATGTAGTGCATCTCTGTGGTGTTGCTATATCAACATCGTCGTCTCGTCTGTGTTTGCTGACTAATTATCAGTCTCTGAGGACTCTACAACAAACAGAACAGCTGATTGAAGTGTCTGCATGTAGTGCATCTCTGTGGTGTTGCTATATCAACATCGTCGTCTCGTCTGTGTTTGCTGACTAATTATCAGTCTCTGAGGACTCTACAACAAACAGAACAGCTGATTGAAGTGTCTGCATGTAGTGCATCTCTGTGGTGTTGCTATATCAACATCGTCGTCTCGTCTGTGATTGTTGACTAATTATCAGTCTCTGAGGACTCTACAACAAACAGAACAGCTGATTGAAGTGTCTGCATGTAGTGCATCTCTGTGGTGTTGCTATATCAACATCGTCGTCTCGTCTGTGTTTGCTGACTAATTATCAGTCTCTGAGGACTCTACAACAATCAGAACAGCTGATTGAAGTGCCTGCATGTAGTGCATCTCTGTGGTGTTGCTATATCAACATCGTCGTCTCGTCTGTGATTGTTGACTAATTATCAGTCTCTGAGGACTCTACAACAAACAGAACAGCTGATTGAAGTGTCTGCATGTAGTGCATCTCTGTGGTGTTGCTATATCAACATCGTCGTCTCGTCTGTGTTTGCTGACTAATTATCAGTCTCTGAGGACTCTACAACAAACAGAACAGCTGATTGAAGTGTCTGCATGTAGTGCATCTCTGTGGTGTTGCTATATCAACATCGTCGTCTCGTCTGTGTTTGTTGACTAATTATCAGTCTCTGAGGACTCTACAACAATCAGAACAGCTGATTAAAGTGTATGTTGCACAGAACATGTCTGATATAATGAACTCAAACGCAAATGAATCTACGTACGCTTATATTTTTGTGTGATATTCCTTAAAATAATCAAACTGCTTAAACTGGTTAAAATGTAGTCCATTTGTAAACATATAATTTACATATGCAATTGCCCTTACTCTGTGCCAATAGTAATGGAAATATCAATATATTTAGTTGTTACCTTTACAACTGATTACCTGAGAGCTGTATATAAATGTAATCAGACATGGGGTTTTTTTCTGTTAAACACGGCTCATCGCGTATGTGTCTAAGGAACATGTCGGCCTTAGTCACTAACAAGACTACAAGATCGCGCCACTCATCCTACACTCATCCTTCACTCATATTTGGGTTAAAATACGCACATAGTGGCGTCCCCATCTTAAATAATTGATAATTGATAACTGATCTATCAGTTTTAGCGAATTTCCCATATAGGGAATAAGCTATTACCGTAGTACTCATGGTAAGACCTGGACGCGGGACCGATTTTTTTTTTCGTTTTGAGGTCCCTAGAGGCCAAAAACACCATCCGTTAAAATTCATATATATATATATATATATTTATATATTTATATGTTTATATATTTATATATTTATATATTTATATATATATATATATGTGTGTCCGTTAGCACGATAACTCGAGCAAAAATGATCCGATTTTGATGAAATTTGGTACAAACGTGTAAACCTACGTTTATTCGAACGAGTTCGCGATCCAGCTTGATCGGACCATGGGAACGGGGGTTTACGGGGCGTTTTATGGGGTAAAAATAGGTTTTTCCCATTTTGACCCAAAAAACATAAAATTTAGCAATTTCTTTCCAAACCATTTTGTAGAGCTTAAAAAAACAAATAATTTAGTATATTGAAGCGTTATTATGCGCCTAATGGTTACGGAGAAAATTCCAAAAAATTGTAAATTTAAAATTCCTATGTTATTCTTATGGAGGATAAGTAAACTGTTGTAGTTTGCTTGTTTATGAACCTATTTTGATCAAATTTGGAAAATGTTTTTATTTCTTACTAACTATTAACATTTTACAAAAAAAAAACAGTTTTACCCTCCCTCATGCAGCAAACCTAAGTACTTGTTAAACTAATTCTATTTAAATAGGTAATTAATGTTATATTTTTTAGTAGACATTTCAGTGTAAATCCAATCAGTCAAATGGAAATTCGCTTAGTCTGCAGGTTTGCTGCGGCGGGGGTATTTAGTTATGAGCTAGCCCCTGCCAAAGCCGTGATGCTATATTGAAGCAGTATGTGAATTGCATTAGAAGGAGGACGGGCGCTCGTGGCTAATCCACACACCATTTACATTACTTTGCAAAGATTCCATTTTGAATGTATTTATAATATAATCCCTTGGTTGTCGTCGAAAAAAATATTTTTCTTTTGAACACCCGACCATACACAACTTTAGTATGTAGCTGATGGAGCTTCGGACCGAGAAAGTGAATCTGACAATTAATTATGTTTGTTTTTCATGCATCATTTGTTCATGAAACCCAACTGTATGCAATGTTCAGGTTTGAAAAGAGGTAAGTGAACTTACTAGTTTTTTATGAGTTATATGATTACATTTCCTGTAGTCCCAAAAACTTGTATATTATCTAAATTATTGTATTTTCAACAAAATGTTAACGTTTGAGCTTTCAAATTTAAATTTTTATAAGTATTATATTATAACTGCATCCTAATAATATGGTATTTTTATATTACGAGCTTCTACATATCAGGTACATCAATGTACGTGGCAGAATAGTTCAAAACATCTAGCGACATCTATAAAAGCTAGGCCTACCAGTGCTTTACAAAATGAAAAGTTCCTGTCTCCTCCAACAGTATTAACTGACCCTGATCAATTATATTTGGGACAGGTAATGCTGAAATATCTCGCAGCCCTTGCAAATACCTTTAAATATAACTATAATAGCGCAATTCCAAAGTATTATACTACGCTACAGTTTTTGCACAGCTTTTGTTTTCCCCAGATTTTGCAATCTGGGACTTTCCGCCGAACAGGTCAAAGTATATGCATATTAAATATCCATCAGAATTTGAAATACGGACGACCTTCATTTGACCAAACCAACTCATAAGCCTGATGTAAGCAATATTACCCAACGAATTTAATTAGCGTTTTTAGAGTTCCTTCCACTATCAACCATTAAGATGGATTATCTTTTACAAACGGTTTTGTGAATTTAACATTATAGTGTTAAAGTACTTATTTCTAAAGAGCCTAGACGGACGAGTTTAAACTGATTTCATTGACAGTAATAACAACTCTGTATTTACTCTTATCTATAACTATTTTCTATATTCAACCTTTTTACATAACTATTTTAAATTTCAGTTCATTGGGAAACTTTCTGAAATTTATACACTTGTGTCAAATCAATATTATTATTTTGTACGTTTTCTACAAACAAACAAAAAAACACAAATCTTATCCCAACAATTGCAAACAGAAACTCTGAAATTCTGATAAACAATATTATTCCAAAAATGTAAAATCAGAAGCAACACTCCTTTTGTGTTGGTTGCAAGCTAGCAAACCAGATTTATGGTAAACCCGTTCCCTTTGCTGTTGAAATAACTTTGTTCCAGTGTTTGGTTGAGAGAGAGGGAGAGGGGAATAGTTACGTTAATACCTATCCTCAGCTATTTCCGGGATACAAAGATTATAACCCTTGTCAAAATAATCCCTGGAATTTACTAAATCTCACTTCAATATTTTCTAAAGTTAAAAGTGATTCTGCGTTACAAGTAGAACCTCTTTAATCCGAACCCCCGTAATCCGAACGTCCACTAATCCGAACCCCTCATTGCTGTACTCTATACACAGTACAGCAGTTCTTTATTGTATACTGTATTTAATATACTGTACTGTTTATTCACCATGTTCACTACTGTATTAAATAAACACTGTACAGGGTTATTCTAAATGATGGACCCATTTTTAATGCTTTATAATTTTTATACTATTAAACTTACCGCTATAAAATACACATCAAACGAAAAAGCAACTCAAAGAGTTTATGCTTTCCAAAGACACATCATTTAACAATATCGATCCAACAGAACTGTAGATTTAATTGTACAAAGTTAAAAAGTAATCTCCAACTTTTTTTACAACTAGAAATTTGGAGGTTACTTGACGTTTTTGCAAATAACTTTTAAATGGTGAGGAAATCGACCAAAGTGGAAGGTATTATTCTGAAAGAGAATAAAATTTCCTACAATCTACTATTAAGCATTTTTTGAAAATACTCAAGAAAGGTACCAAAAATTGCCTCAAAATGAAAAAAAAAATTGAAAATCCCCATCTTCAATTGTAGACAATAAACATAGCAAACATTAAATTTCACACTTTTTTATTTTAAGCCGAATTTAGGCTACATTTATTGAGTATTTTCAAGATATGCATATAGTAGATTGTAGGAAATTTTATTCTCTTTCGGAATATTACCTTCCACTTTGGTCGATTTCCTCACCATTTAAAAGTTATTTGCAAAAACTTCAAGTAACCTCCAAATTTCTAGTGGTAAAAAAGTTGGAGATTACTTTTTAACTTTGTACAATTAAATCTACAGTTCTGTTGGATCGATATTGTTAAATGATGTGTCTTTGGAAGGCATAAACTCTTTGAGTTGATTTTTCGTTTGATGTGTATTTTATAGCGGTAAGTTTAATAGTATAAAAATTATAAAGCATTAAAAATGGGTCCATCATTTAGAATAACCCTGTATTTTAATTTATAAAACATTTTTTTAACTTTTCCCAAAATAATTTAGATAAATTTTAGCCATGTTTAAGCAATTGTTATGTAAAAACAACAATATGTTCTGTAGTCCGAACTTCCCCTGGTCCCAATTAGTTCGGATTAAAGAGGTTCTACTGTAATAAAAAAGCAAGTCTAATAATTGAACCGTTCATGGTATGGGAAGCAATAGTTTAAAAGATATGGTTAAAAAAATTTAAGAGATGATCAGCAGCATGAACTATAAAAATAAGTAAAAATTGAAGTCTTCTTCTTGGGTTACTCAATCACTGAGTATGTTGTTTGGAATGCATTCATTTCCAAACAAATAATTTTAAAATTTCATATGGAACTTGTTCACCTGTTTTTACAATTTATCTTTGTTAATCTGTCATGCAAAGTAGTCAAGTAAAGAATGTTACAACAAATTCAACTATTGATACGTAACAACCATTAAGATGGTTACAACATGGCTTGAGGTTTGCGGTCAGCTAATACTGTAATATAATACCCTTCAGCTTGAACCATGTCACTCCCCTTAGGTATGACTAAATTAAATAGGCACTAGATAGATCATCCCCAAGAGCAAGAGACTTTTATCATTACATTTTATCTCTTAATTATAATTAATAATTGTTTTTGATTTTAAAATAAACTCTGTCTTACAACAACCCTATTTTGGACCAATTGACAATATTAATTTGTTATTGTCAACCGTTTGAAGCCAATTTAACTAGTATTTAAATTAGCATTTGCATTACCAATAATTAATATATTTAGAATAACATTTTTAATGTCTCTAAACGTTTCTACCGATTGATAGATTAATTTTCCGTCAATAGCTTATCATTCGGAGTTATAGATAAGTGATCCAGAAGAATATAATGCAATTTTCGAGCTAGAATGGCAGATTAATAATTGGCTTATCATTGACATGTGAGTCCATCATCTCGTCAGCACATCAACAATCTGATTAGATACAAGTATCAACAAAATAAATTACCGGTTTTAATTACTCACCGAATAACCTCAATGAGAATCAAATTCTACTGTTTCTAAAACGTGGCTGGGTATTGAGAGGAAGAAAATATCATTATATAATATATTATTTCTCCCATTATCCCCAAATCATTCACCAAAACTAGCCAATCGCTCTGGAAAACAGTGCCTAAATCATAGCTTCCAACACATTTATTGATTTATTGATTTATGACCCACTCATAAATAATCTTACCAATAATAAAATATCAGTGAATTACCTTGGCAATCTGCTGAAGTTCTGAGATCATGAACATAGCTGTATTAGTATTACTTTGAGAGCGATTCCTCAGGATATAATGTACCATTTCATACTTGTCCTAAAACAAAATTAAATTAAAATGATTCTACTCTTAAACCTAATGCAATTTTAACCGAACGTTTTCACCTTTGTTAACTCCGCAATATAATACTAAAGAAATAGTAAAAAATAGAAATAGTAGACACCAAATTACTGAGGGAAAGGCTATTCATGCAGAGATATGAACAACAATCCTCATTCAAGCGGCAGTTCTTCCCAACATGCATACAACAGTGAGATATCTCGTCTACACCGACTAGGGAGCGAAGTTGGAGCTGTTGTCAACTTTTTTGCATTTCAACTCAGATCTTCAGGTCGAGGATCATCTGACTAGGGCTAAGTTGGAGCTGTTGTCAACTTTTTTGCATTTCAACTCAGATCTTCAGGTCGAGGATCATCTGACTAGGGAGCTAAGTTGGAGCTGTTGTCAACTTTTTTGCATTTCAACTCAGGTCTTCAGGTCGAGGATCAACCGACTAGGGAACGAAGTTGGAGCTGTTGACAAATTTTTACTTTCTCCCCCTATACCATAGTATATGGAGAAAGTATTTTTTCGTCAAAATTTTCGAGTTTGAGTGGATATATCCGTTTTGGGTCCCCCTGGACGCAAAAAAGTGGTTATCAAAGTGATGTCTGTGTGTGTGTCTGGATGTGTACAGAGCTACAGACCATACCTGTAGTCCGATTTTGGTGAAATTTGGTATGTAGGTACTAATCCATATTATCTCCAGGTGTTTTTTTTTATTTTTTTGAAATTTTGATTTTTAATGGGGATTTTCCCAAAAAAAACCATAAAAAACTGAAAAATCTAATTTTTTCAAAAATGGCCAGAACGATTTTGATAAAAATTTAGTATGTTGTAGCCCTTAAAGTTCTGAACAAAATGATACAACTACTATTACTGTAAACATTACGGTTTAAAAGTTATTGTAAATTATGTTATTTTCCCATTAAAAATCCCCATAAAATAAGAGATAAGAGAAAATTGTATTTAAAAAAAAACAGTTTGGATTGAAATTAGTAGGCTATGTGATAATCCTTATAATTCCAAACAACATAGTGCAACCCCCCCCCCCCCCATTGCTGTAAAAAATATGGTTCAAAAGTTATTGAAACTTATGTTATTTTCCCACAATACACCAATTTAATAACAGAAAAATGGATTTTAAAAAAACCCGATTCTGATTGTAATTCTTCTTTTATGGTCATTATAATTCTAAACAAAATTGTGCATTCCTTCTTTCCTGTTAAAATTACTGTTCAAAAGTTAATGAAAATTATAGCTGTGGAAATGATTATTTGTACTATTCAGCATGCCAGCCCAGATAATAAAGATCATGAAATAAATTTGATGAGGACTACCACTATATTATTCACAAAGAAAAATTGTTAGACCCTTTCCAAATTGGTTCAGGAGTCAAACAGGGCTGCTAGAGCTCTCGCCAATAATATTCTTGGTCCTAGGTGTAGTGATAAGGCATGTAGATAGGCGACCCAGATATTATATTATGTGATTTAGAATCAAATCATAAATGGGCCAAATGGTTATCATTGATAGCTTGAGTCAAATTAATAAAGTAAACAAGACAAGTTGTGTTTGCGCTTAACTTAACCAACCAACCAACTTTAAATTGCCTCTGCAAGTTTTTAATCGAGCCATTAGGGTTGTAAACTTTTCAGGGAGTTTGATGAAGGCTAATGATAAACGTCATTAGTTCTGCAAGGCTATTCAAATTGTAACAGGGTAAATGTTGTGCCTTCACTATGTAAGAAAACTACAAATTATTTGTCCAAGGTTTGTAAATAATTATACTTTATCAGACACCTATTAATTGAACTATACTGGCAAAATTCATCAATATCTGAAATTTAATTAATTTATGTAACCTTAACACATTATAAACAGAAAGCAAAATAATTACTAAAGCTGGAAGGCAAAGAGATAATCCATAGTTTTATATTTTAATTACTGCTCTGTAATTTACTCAAAATTGAGCAAAATCCCAGTTTAGAATAAGTATTTTCTATAAATATTAGAGGGGTAGTGAGCTGGTCTAGTGGTTAGAGCGCTGGACTTATTCAGTTCCCGAGATCCCGGGTTCGAATCCCGCCAAATCACCAATCGATTTTATCTAAGTGATAATGCCGCAACCCACAGGTCTAGCCTAAAGTAAAGTGAAAAAAAATCCCAGGCCTAGCGTCAAAAAAAAAAAAAAAATAGTAATAAATTAGAAAAATTCCCTATCTTCTAGACTTTTTCCATAAGTTATGGTTTAATATTAGTGTGATGTTTATTTATACTTCATACCTACTACATGATATTATAATGACGATGACAAATTAACCGCTGATAAGAGGTGTAAAAATCCATCACATGCCAAAATAAACTAAAAATATCCAGGTCTTTTGTTAAGTTAAACAGTGTTGAGTTTTGATAATTGTTTCAACCATTCATATTTTACAGTGTTGAATAGCCAAAGTTTTGAAGAGCCCTGACTAGATTTTTCTTGAAAGAGCAGCCTGTTCAATACAGTACAGTAAGTTAATAATTTTGATAATTAAATATTACTAGTGGCTTGTAAGAACTTAAGTGCCTAAAATTCGCTAAACAAATTGCACAGTAAAACAATTGATTTCAACTTTCTAAGACGTAACTAAAGTCTTAATCATGATAGGTAAAATTATCCCTGGTTTTATATAGTATAAAGTACATTGCAGAATTTACTGACAAATGAGTACGTAATCCAACTCCAAATCCAAATGTAATATTGCTTACTGGCCTAATGATGAATCACGATCAGCTGTATTGAAGTATAAAAAATAAGCAATAAGTAAATTGATTCTAATGCTATTCTTATGGAGAGCATTTTACCTCATTGCTAATTTTGTGTTTTGTGTTAACCCCCCCCCCCCCTCCTGGGATTGAGACCTTTAATTTTGTCATTCCACGACTTCCCAGTCGTCCACATAGAAGAATCGCTTTACTAATTAATATATAGTTGATAAAATAGATGTTAAAAATATTATATGTACTAACTAACTTACTACTACTAACTTGATGCAAAAAGTAGGGTTGTGCTCTCTCACTCTTTCTCTCTCTTGTATTTCACTGGGAACAAAAGCTATAACTTTCCAAAATAAAGCATAAGCTCATGCTGCTCATTGCTGACCCGTCTTTTTTATACATTTTTTAATTTGTTTATATATATATTTGCAATCTAACTATTTACAACCAAAAAGTATATACAGACTTAATATTCTTTTGTTTAAAATATCACTTGAACTTGTTTATCTCAACTGTCCGTCACCAGAGACCTACTAATCTCTACTGTGTACCACTCAATTAATTGAATATTATACTGTTGGCATTGAGAGTATGTTGACCAAAGACGCTACTGATTTTTCTAAAATATTTATAGAAAGCAAAAATAAACTTGTAAGTTAACTTACTTGTGTTTGTACTTTCACAACAATTCCAACCACAATCCATGTATCTGAGATACATTTACGTCATTTATAGCTTTACTTATTTTAAACAGTATTGAATATTGGGAATACTGACATGAATTTAATTATATTGAACTGTTTTGGATCTTAATACATAAGAATTAATTGTTCAGCTGGGTAACATAAGAAGACAGTTTAAAGGACAGTATTTATTCAATAAAAATTGGAGCTTTTAAAGCGACATAACACTAATGCAATACTAGAGGTTACAAAACAATCTTTGCAACCCAAATTTAACAGAGTTATGACCAACAATTTATTTAAAACACAATTGTTAAAATATGTCAAACAAATCCGTAAATTTATATTTTATAAGTGTGTAAGTATATCAACAATTTAATAGACAGTCGGTCGATAACGTAATATATATTCTTATAAGTAACACAAACAATGGTTTTACTTTGTGGTATCTCGAGTAATTTACACATTGTGAACATTTTATGCTCTTTAACATAAAGGAACATGTTTTAAATTATCAGTAACATCTATGTCGCAGTATAAAATCTAACACTTTATATCTAAAAACAAGTTAATGTACATATCCACCCATGAGCTGCGTTTTGCAATACTAGTTATATTTGTACCATGCATTACAAATCCTTATTTTAGAAAATCAACTTTAATTGAAATGATTGCCTTAATGTGATTATACAATATTCACCTTTCTGTGTAAGGTCGCTACATTTAAAGGTGTTAGATAAAAAAAATAATGAAAATAGTCAAGGGTAATTATTTGTTACTCATACATTTAAGTTTTGAATTTTTATTCGTATTTATATGAAAACTGTATGGTTATTCTTCCAACATGTTAATTATTTGTTTACAATTTAGGAAATTATGATCAATTAATTGTGAAATCTATATTATTTGATTGGAAGGTACCAATGGGATAAAAGTACCGAGAACAAAACAATTTCATATGTTTCACTGTAGTTTTCCCCACAGGAAACAAATCTTAGCGGATTAGATGTAGTTGGTATTATGAATTTGTAATCTAAAAATATTATTATTTTAGGTATTTTTTGATAGAGTATTTTTTTGCCTTTAGTACACTTGGCAACATATGGACCGATGCTAATTTGAATATACGTCTTTATAGGGCTGTAACTAATCATAGGATATTACTTTGGTTCTTACAATATGTGCAATAAGTGTAATGAAAACATAAATGTAACAGTTTTAATTGAAAGTCAGTTAAAGCTCGTTTCTTGTCTGCATGCACTAGCTAGTATACAAGAGATGTCCTACATAACAATCTGAGTTGAAGATGAGTGATTGAGAATGGTTCTAAATACACAGATTTTTTGAAGGAGCTTGAAAAATGTTCACAAATATGCTGGTTGTAAAGTTTACGATGGATAAATATAACAACCGAGACAAAACCTTCGATGACTAGAATTATTTAAACATTTCAACCAAATTGAAACCTTAAACGAATTTGTTTTCGGATAAAAACACTAAATTAACTATGGGCTGCAATACATCTTTTGGTACAAAAGGGAAATTTGATTTTGAATTCTGAAATTGGCCCGAGGTGTTGTACACACCAGTATAAGTTCAAAGTACAATAATTATTGAAAGTGGACAATGCTTAGCTATGACGGTCGAAGCTGTTCTACTAATAAATCAATTTAGTAAATAAATATTACTATCGACAATGATTTTTATATATCTCTTAAAGTAATATATTAGCTATCGATTGGATTTTAGATAAAGTTTGACATGATAAGAATGGATACATTCAGTCGTGTATCAAGTAATAAAGTCTGGAATCACCTGGCCCAACAATCACAACACAACCCTGTGTCCTCTTCACGACTACACAATACAATACACACTGGCGAGATAACTCTGATAATCTGTCAAGTACACAGTAAACACCAGCCTCGACAAAAACAATAGTAATTTAAAATCTTGGTTTCTAAGCTTTACTACTTTGAAATTATAAATTTATGTTTTAATGCTACGTTTCAATTACAGGTATTATTATTGATAAGTTTCCTAATCATTTTTCGTATCACACAAATTGTGTTGGGAAAGAAACTAAATGTTTTTGGTGTTTGGTGTCTTAAATGACTGAAGTGTCAAAGTGGCGATTTAATGTTTATTCTTGTAATATTTGTACTTTTTCTTGTTATTCTTCCATTTCCAGAAGTTATGTAAAGTAATTTTTTAGTTATATACAAGTGTGAATTTGATATAGTAAATGGCAGCTGAACAAATTTGACTTCGTTTTACAGTAAGCATTAGGATTAGTATTCAATTACTAAGTAAAGTAATGCTTCTGATAAAGGTAATACAGTATTACTTTTTACCTATGTAATGTTTATATAATATATAACTTAAAAGGATTTTTCTGATTTCAAAATTTAAACAGTTATATTTTCTGAAGTGCCTCAACAGATTATAAATTTAAGTGATTTCTTTATACCAGTAAAACCATTAAAGTAAAGTAGATATTTATAATTATATCGGTTTAAAATTTTAAAATATTTTGCTGATTTGTTTACTGTTCATTAAATAAATTTGTTTCAAGAACACAATTATTTAGGCTTAGTTAATAAGATTTTAATTTTATTTCCAGTACCAAAAGAGACAAAGCGAGAATGACAAAAATAATAAAGAAGGCAACTAGTTTAAAATGAAGAATATTTAGAGTTCTATCAATAATTCTGAATACATTGAAAAATAATCAAACTAGCCTATCTAATTTCACCATTTATGGAAACAACGTATTGAAATCGGATGTACAATGTATAAATATACAAAATTCGTAATATATCATTTTACCTTAAAACAACTAGCAATATTTACACAAACATCATAAATCGTAAGCCACAAAAAGTGAAATTCAAACGAATCGCTAAATAATATTTCTCAGAGAATAGGTCCCAGTAGTAAAAAAAACTTGAATCAAACCTTTTTAGTACAAGCAGTGTGCGAATAACTAAGGCGGGTAATGGAGTACTGTTGTTGGACCAGGGATAATATACAATATACATACGTTGGTTCCGGTCCCTCTTAACAATATAGAGGGAACATCATAGCTTTGTACACGGGACTAGGAGCTTCAGTCACGCACACATTCACTCAACGCTCAGTGAGAAAACAACCACAATAATACGGTAATATTACTGTTGGAATAGTAATATTCAATGATATCTCTTAATGTATAAGGCAGTCTTCACAAAAATGTATAGATGCTATTTACAATATTTGAAACAATGATTGAAATTAGTTCATGCTGGTTTAGAATTTTTCATTCCTCACAAAATAACATTTTCTGCATAACTTTAAAATATTTTAGCGCAAATCTCGGATGAAGATCTAAATTTATTGAGGTTAGATTTTAGCAATAAATCAAGCAGGTTGTCTTTGTATGGTTGATTTGAATGGGAAATAATTACCTAGTTTAGGTATGAAATTACTATATCTTCAGATGTGGCTTTGACTTAAGAAAAATATTTTGCATCTGTACAAAAAAGTTTGAAAAATATTAGCATCAGAAAAAATAATAGGTCAGAAGTTGAACAGTGGAATGGTATGCGTCTGAGTAAAGCTACCAAAATTGAACATGAACTTGACAAACTTTTCATGATGCTTCAACCAAAAGGTGAAGAATGTTTTAACTTATTAATATCCATAAAATAAATGCATTATATTATAATGCAAATGAAATTGCCTCAACAAAACATGAGTTATGTGATGGATGGAACTTATCAACAATAAACTTAACACTATTAGGATTATTTAAACCTATCAGATTCATAAAATAAAATGTTGAGCTTTTTGTGTGGTGACAATAATCTTAATAGAATATGAATAAGGATAACAATGTTATAATGAATTGCTATGTTTGCCCATAAACACAATTTCATGGTGTTGACCTTGGAAAATCAGACGTAAAGGGTGATTTGAATAATTTTCCATTAATTTTCAGTTAAAACTGTTATAAAAGTAAGTAATGTCTCTTAATACCAACCTCAGTTGTAATTTATGTAACCAAGTGTACTGATAGTCCCCCATATAGAGTTTTGGCAATTTTGAACATAAAAATGTATTTTCAAAAACCATTCAAAAAGACTACAAGAATTTCTTGAATGATTTGAAGGAAGTATGATTCGTGTGTATGAGCATCATTTCACATGCTAAGCACGGGGGTCAACCTAATCTTTAAATCTCTAGCATTCGATGGTTTAGTATAAAAGGGTGTAATGCTGTTTCCACTCCTTTGACAAAAGAAAAAAAAATAAACAAACAAACACAAAACTCACAAACAGTAATAAGGCATCTTTGTTTCGAGTTTATATAATAATGAAATATTGTTAACGATTGGGAAGTCGATCCCATCGACCGAGCAACAGGATATCGATAATATAATTTATTAGCAAACACTAGGAGTTTATATACCTAAGAAAACAGCGATAACATACCCCTTTAAAATCAGACATTCCACGCAAAAGACGAGTAGAAAACACGGGTGCCACAGCGACCTATACACGAAATTAAAAAATCCAGTTTTCGTACAAAATTAAAATACGCCGAATGTACAACACACTATCGCACACACGCACACTACGGCTAGAGTCGACTAATTCCGGCACGGTCCTCGGCTGGACTGAGCACCAATTCAAAAGTGTCCGCATTACATCGACGAGTAATGTCGTATCTAGTGTTATCACAGAAAACGAAACGAAACAACCCAATCACTTTGTAAAGCACTTGAGGGGAAGTGAGAGACATAACGGCAGTATAGAGCTGTCAGCTAGCAGCAGTTCTCGGACCACCGTCTCGATGAGGCCAGCACGTACGAGATGCGAATGAGAGAGGTCGCGGTATTTACAAAGCGGTCGAAAGACGGCGGACCGAGCGGGCTCGGTTAGAGAGTGTAACGTCCCTGTGAGCTGCTGCTACCTGTCAGCAAAGGCTAGCACCAGTCGTCATCGTCAGAGTCACTGTGTCGCTCACAATCCAAGGGCAGAGGGGGAGGCTTGTAGCCGTTGGGAACAGGAGACGGCAGCATACGGCCTCCCCGACCTATCGCGACTGCCTGCTCAAAGCTGAGCGGGACCGCGTAGTGGGGGGGCACGTGTGTAGGGGATGGGTTCAGCTTGGGAAAGTTGATGTTGGCGGGGCGCAGCTGCAGAGTGGAGGGTTTGCTGGGGGTTGGCGGTAGACGACGCCCCTGTCCTCTACGTGCCACCAGCACGGGGTAGCTGTGCTGTGTACGTTGGGCCCTGGGGGAGGGTGAGCGTGACCTCTGCTCCAGTGACGTGGTGCCGTACCCGTGACGAGACACAGCGTGACTGTGACCGTGG
Organism: Macrosteles quadrilineatus; assembly: GCF_028750875.1. Classification (NCBI taxonomy): domain Eukaryota; kingdom Metazoa; phylum Arthropoda; class Insecta; order Hemiptera; family Cicadellidae; genus Macrosteles; species Macrosteles quadrilineatus. The sequence goes on from NW_026542597.1 coordinate 2,035,167, forward strand.
TGGCCCGGACTGGGCGACCGCGCAGGACTAGTTGAGGCTGACCACGATCCTGTAACAACACAAATCACATGCTCCGTCACATCCTTATACAAATTGATTCTTTCATACATCTGCTTAGTGTTTCCGTAAAAATAACTGTAGAGATTAACTATTAAGTGTGTGATATAGGTATATATTTATCTAGGGGAAGCTTAGAGTTAAAATTGGCCAAACTCAGTCCTTTAATGATTTAATTCAGTTAAAACGACCTTAATTTGTCAGGTTGAAAAGGTAACTACTACGACTATTAATTACAACTATATTTCTGGCTGGAGTAAATTAAAATATTGTTACAATAGTTATTCATGTTTTTACAACATCAAAGTTCAACACCATTATGTGTAGAATAAACAACCTGTGGATATTTTAACTTAACCTGTGGTTAAGTTAAAATAACACTGTGATCCATGTTGACCAACCTATTTGAAAAAGGTATTATGTTTTTAAAGCTAAACTTTTTCCTTTAAAAAAACTATATAGTGATACAAAAACAGAATAGGAAAGATAAGAACAGGGGAGATAGATGAAAAATGAACTTAATTCGCACATGCATATGAAAACTGTTCAAAAATGTTGGATTGAAAAATAAAATGTTTGCATCAGCAAGTAAGAATAAAGCTAAAATAGTAGAGTAATGTGTATCTGCTTTCAACAATAAGAAAAAATATTAAATTATTCTTTGATATAAAATCAAAGTCACACAATGTACCGGTTTTATTTCGATATTTCAAACATTAATGAAATTTTGTCAATACAATGAAAGATTTATAGTTAACTAAAGATTATTTATATTTATAAAAATTCATCCTAAGTATTTTTTTAATAGAAGATATTTAACTACTGAAAAACCGTAATACCGTTATTTTACAAATTTTCTTCATTATCTTCACAGTGTATAGATTAATTAAATTTAAAATGTATGTAACTTTGCATAGTTAATCTCGAGCAAATTCAATACTTTTTACAGTAGTTGAATATTTAGATCAGTTTACAAATAAAAGTCGCACAGGGTGAATATTGGAAGGGAGTATTTATTAACTACGGAAACAAAAAGCTATAGTAATAGAAAAAAAAAAATTTGCTTTTTTTAACTATCGATGAAAAATCTGGTAAAAGTATTTGTGAAAAAAAACCACAAGCAGAACACCAATAATGGAGATAAAATAAGTTTTGTAATAGCACACAAAACACATAAAATACACCAAACATTCCCATTAGGATTAAAGGGATTTATGAAAGAAAGAAGAGATAAATTACAACATCTATTAATAAATGTTGTATAGGTACTTTATCATACCATCTTCGTCAGAATACTCTGTTGCAAAAAGCAAAATTGGGTAATTAGAGAAGGGTTTGAGTCTCCGCCAAAATTAATAGGTTGAAACTCACACCTTTGTTTACTTATTAATCTGATTTAATTAACAACAATTTCAAAAATTCACCGATTGGCTAATACAGTGAATAACAAATAAATGCCAAATGCGTAACACAACGTACTTTAATTGTAATCACTCATGTTGCTGTTGCTGCATGACCAATTACTCAGCTAAAATTAAACATTTTGTGTATAAAAAAATTGGATTTAATAAAATAACTTAATTGAATTTATAGTTAACATCTACGTTAGTATGGCTACTTCATTGAACAATGGAAAAATTTCAAAATTAAATCAGCAAATATTTTAGGGGAAAAAAATTTCAACTAGAAGAAGAAAAGGGTATTTATTTAGAACTAAAAAAATACTCCTAAAATCGTTATAAATACATTGTTAGTCTTTTAATTTTAGAGAAGCATTTAAGTTTTAATTCATCTTTTTGAATTTAAGCAGGAAGAACTACACTTCTGTGTCAAAATATACTCTACCCAGTCTCAAACTGCTAAAATGTTTAGTGTAGAGTACTAACATAGATAAAACATACTTTCTTATCATACTTCTTATAGACAATTTTGTTAGTTCCGTCCGGTGCACTGTAGGAGTCATGTTTTGTTTGGTTTGGAACTTGGCACAATCTCATTTTCAAGCAATTGCATTAACTATCCCTAACTGGTTTTACCACAACATGATACATGATAAAGATGGCCAATTCCAAGAGTTTTAAGTCTGAAACTCTTTTAGTGTTAAAAGATGGTTTCAAGGATAATTTTAAAGGTAAAAATAAATTCTAGCTTTTATTACTTTATTTTGCATAAGTATTTAAAAGCGTATTTGATTTTCAACCCTGTTTATGCCAAAATCGTTTCAGTGTTGAGATCATACACTGGTAGCTAAACTTTTCCTAATTTATTAAAAATATAAAAAAAATTATTGACAAATTTCATTAAATTTGTGATAAGATCATTCTTGTTCCAATTTAGTTTTTTATGCTGTTTCAAACAGTGTAGATTTGCTTCTCAAGTCCAACCAATTGACTCTATAATTTAAGTAAAAACATTACGTATTTTGTTTGTTTTTGCTCAATATAAAAAAAAAATAAGTAACTCAAACAAAACATTTGACTGACCTCTGATATAAGGATGCCGCCGAATGTGGGAGTGTTCGTTTTTCACTATCTCCACGACGTTAGACACAGTATCGCTGAAGCCTATGTCGTGGTGGGGATGACCATGGGGGTGGTGGTAGGGGTGCCCGTGGTAGCCGTGGCCGTGGTGACTGTTGGGATGCATTCTGCGAGGCGACGGACTACGGGCAATGTCCGATGGGTCATGAGGCCCTCTTCTCCTGTCAGGAAAATGTTATGAATAGTCATTTGTTCAGTCTTCAAACAATACAGTATTGTAATTGACATCATCAATATTGTACAAAGATATAAGCTGCAAACTTATCTATGAATGGCAGTGGGTCTTACTTAAAAAGACTATTGGTTATCACAGGTGTAATGAACTGAACAAAATAAACTTTAACAAGAAAACTGAACAAGAATAGGCGTGACAATGAATATTGAGAGGGATAAAATAAAAATATATAATTCCTATTGTTAAATCACAGATATATATGGTAACAAACATATCAATATCAGTGAACATTAAAGGTAAGAAAATTATTTACAGTATTGTTTGTATTATGTAAGTCTCGGTGGAAATGTTCTGTAAGGACCTAACCTTGAACCCACAGTGCTCAGCTAAGCTTTTTAAATCAAACTTAGCCAACGATTTGGTGTGAACAGAAGTGAGATAAGCAAATATTAGGCAAAGCAGCCGACTTGAACTGAGAATAAATGCAAAAAAGCAATCAGTTTTAAGCAATTTTTAGGGGTTAGGCTTTTTGCTAACCACTTTAATTCTTATGCATCATAAAAGCTCATTCAATATTACCTGTACATGTTAGTAGTATATTTCATAGTTTATACTACACAACAAAATATAATGTTTCCAATTGCCATACAATAACAATGCAAGACTAATTTTGCTAAAAAAAATATAAATAATAAGCTATCATTATGAAACTAGCCTGAAATAAACCTAAAAATGTAGTCCCGAGTAATGTTAGTTTTGTCAACATTCAATGCAAAAAAACCATAGCAATCAAAACAGAAAATAATAAGGTAAGCTTACCCATCTTGCATCAGGAATCAAAAATAATCCTACATAAATACAAATATTTAAGGAATACAATCAACCATAAAAATTATAATGAAATCATATGAGTAAAAATGAACTTAAATTGTTACTTTGATATTATTTATCACTGTGCAGTGTGCATTTATTACCAACCTATTTTAAACCACCAAGCATAGATAATGTGATAATTAAATCTTTTTACCATAACTCAAAGGTTGAAATATTAAAATAACCAAATTAGTTGTCTAACAACAGAAATTTAAAATAAAAAACAACTACAAAGGTAAAACCTGCTAAAACTAGAAATGTTTGCAACTGTTTCTCAAACACCATCAAAGCTAATACAAGAATAACTAACACAAAACAAAGAAACATAACTAAGTTCATACTAACCAAGTCAATTACTGAGTATTAGTCTGTACTTCCAGTTTACTCTACATCTTCAAAGAATGTACAATAGAGTTATGACTAGCCAAACTCCAGTTATCTTCGCTTATCCGGCATTGTCACAGCCGCTTCAGGTCAGATAATGGATACATGACTGAGTGACGATACTAGATTCTTACAAACCTTGTCGAATAAGAGAGTCTACTTTCATTTACTCTATAAATTCAAACACTAACACCTCTTTACTTGACTACAACCTCGTAAGGGTGGTTGAAGGCTTTTACAAAAGTGTATACAGGACCTACCTGACACTGGGTGACCGTGAGCGAGGTCTGTTGTGTCTGTAGCTAGACGTAGGATGAAGATGGGTCTGGTCCTGTACAGAGTCTGTAGACTGACGACGGGATCCGATAACATCTTCTAGCCCCGGGCCCTGCACACAGCACACACTACCTTCAGTCAACCAACACTTAGCCTCATTTAAACGGTAGGGTATTTTAGTTTTATGTAATTTTACCAATCCACCACAGCCAATGCAAAAATCAATTTTATAACTTTGTTGGTTTTCATACAGTTGTAGAACACAACTTAATGTTTACTAACTCCACCTGATTATTTGTGGCTAAAATTATAAGTTGTTTGGTTAATTAACAATCCCAATTTACCGAGTGTGTGCTGAATTTGTTAAAAGTTTGATTGATTCTTGTTGTAACTATGAGTGTTCAGTACTATAAAGTGGAGACATTATATTATTTTTTAGCTTGTGAAAATTCTACTCCCTTCCATACTCACAGATTTTGCACCGCTAAAATGAAATTGTATCCAAATTGGTATTTATTTGAACAGTTCTTACTTTATATTAAACTTTAGTTGAATGTAATCATACAGTGACTATAGGATTTTTCTAAATATCAACTTTCAAGTTGTTCTTTATGGTCTTAAATACCTGCAAATGTTCATATTAATAAAATGAGACACTCAAGAGCAGTCTGAATTTTAAAATTGAATAGAAAAATATCAATTTACAAATCTTAGTAAATATGACATGCATATTATCTACCTACTATAAATGAGAACTTAGCATGCCTCATGCTACCGAAAGTGCTGCCAAATCAGAAGATCAGGATTGTGCCAAAGAGTATACTGATGATGTTTGTGTGAAAATAGGACTTAAACTACACCATTCTCTTGAATTTTTCTCGAAATACTTTAGGTCTAGGAAGAGTTTTCTTTCATGATTACTACATTACTATTGTGTATAACCTAGGTTATGGACATAACACTAACTTATTCTATCGATAACTAGGCTAAAATTAAACACAACGGGCACATTAAATCTAAATATTTATCTAATTTGGTTGACGGTAGCAGCATTTTTCGCATCTCCTTAAGATTCCTGAACATCCAAAAAGCATCAAAAGTGGGTTAAAATTAAGACTATCCTCATGTGTAATACAAAAAACAGGTACCCAAAAGCTGATCTCCCCTCCCATATAATTTTAATAATTCGTCTAAATAAATAGAGAATCCCTTAGGATGTAATAGACCTTCCCTAAATTGAAATCCTGAACATGTCAGTGAAATCTAACCACCCAAAATCAACCATCAAATCAATGACTATTTTTTTTTACAATTTGAAATAGAATGATAGTAAAATGTGTTTACAATAAAAATTTACAAGTTAAACTGATCCGTCAGTTTAAAAGCACCAAAACTCTTATTACTTAATAGTATATTTCGTACCTAGGGCCAAAAATGAGGTTTTGCCAGCTCGAGATCATTTTTTAAGTTCGAGATGAAGTCGAGAACTTAAAATGATTGAGAGACACAAAACCCTTTCGGCCCGTCGTACGAACGCTATTTTTCACCACACTATACAAAATTGAGAAACTATATACAATAAGTGCACACAACTACAAATTTAAGGTTATGTGAATTGCAATGCATTATATGGATACTGCTTATGTATTTAATATACAAGTGAACAACAGATTTTCGGCCTTAGGGGTGTAAAAACCTGCTCGGTCCCCAAATAACGATGACAGCTGGAATGGAGAACAATACGTAGCTTTCAGCCTCCAATTAACGTTTGTAAAACGGCTTAAAACATCATAGAGTGGTGAAAATTTTTTTTGATACTACACTTCACCTATGAACCTCTGAATCTTATTACCAACTATTTGTACAAATAACATGTTACATGTTATGTATTCTAAGCTAATACACTTTATTACACAACACATCAAATACACACAGACATTGATTATATCTAGTTTCTAATCTGTAGCTTCTTGTTCAACACTTTTCTTGAAAAATCAAAGAGTTTTAAATTGTGTCAGGGTAAATTTATGCCAAAGAATACAACAAGGCTCTTTATTGTATTAAAAATCAATTTAAAATAACCATTTTGATTTATTGTAACAAAGTAATAAATTGCAAATAATTTTCATTAAAAACATATTTGTTATACAGTCCTACTTGCGGAATATACGTTAAATGAGGATATGGGGGTGCTGAAGTAGTACCTCTAGCATAAAGCACACAAAAAGTTCTTTTCTCATTTTCTCTACAAGTGATGAACTCAAGAAGCTCAAAGGGTAATGGTACATCAATTTATGACCTCTAGGCTCCGATTCTAGAAATTTCATGTAGTTCTATACAAATCTATTCTAAAATTACACACAACATCAAACTTCACCAAAAGATAACCATTCTTCACCTTTTTGCACCTGTAAAAGACATTAAATGATTAGTCGAATCCGCACAGTAACTTACTTTTGCATCGGAGAATGATCATCATTGAAGCCCAGGACTCTTTGATGTTATGTAATTTTGAACATGTCAAGAGTTTTTAAAGATGTCAAGAGTTTTATTCACAATTTTGCATGTTCTGTGTTCTAAGTGACGAATTTGTATGGAAAAAACTTAATAAATGTTATGTTTTAGCAGATAAAGTACACCAACTGGGTTTAGTTCCTTCTGACTTAAATGATGTTCATGTTAGAAATAGTTATTAAAATATGGTAAATAATTTTATTTTTAGTTGAGTTACATTGTGTATAGTTGTGAGATACGATGTGTGGCTATAAAATAACAAGACTAGGACTATAACTAAGGGACAAACTGTGTGATTCTCAAAATTAAAAGCCATATTTCCACGTTGCCTGAAATGCCTCCTCCATATTCCGACCCGTTTGGCAACTCTAGGCTACTTAGTTTGGCCACAATCTTTATCAGATCATGTATAGGGTGATTTTTTTATTGGTGCGGTTTTTAAAACTAAATAAAAAATGAAAAACAACCTGCATTGACATAAAAATGCATTTATTTGAACTACAGTGTTATGACATTAACGTTTAAAAATGATTTCTGGCATATGGACTCCATTCCGTTCGCGTAGAAAGCCCAATCGAGAAGTCCAATTTTCGAATACTCTTTCCATCAGCTGTGGTTGAATTCCGCCAATAACTCGACGAATGTTAGCTTCCAAGTCATTTAAAGTTTGTGGCTTGTCAGCGTATACTTGAGACTTAGCATATCCCCACAGAAAGAAGTCTGTTGGCGTGATATCACACGACCGTGGGGGCCAGTTGACACTACTGTACCTCTAAATGAGATGATACGTTCACCAAATGTTTCTGCCAAAAGGCCAATTGTGTCGTTTGCCGTGTGGCATGTCGCGCCGTCTTGTTGGAACCAGACATTTTCTAAATCCACTTCAAGTTCGTTTAGCTGAGGAACGAGAAAGTCCCGTAACATTGCCCGATAGTGTTGAAACTTTAAATGACTTGGAAGCTAACATTCGTCGAGTTATTGGCGGAATTATTCAACCACAGCTGCTGGAAACAGTATTCGAAAATTGGACTTCTCGATTGGGCTTTCTACGCAAACGGAATGGAGTCCATATGCCAGAAATCATTTTTAAACGTTAATGTCATGACACTGTAGTTCAAATAAATGCATTTTTATGTCATTGCAGGTTGTTTTTCATTTTTTTTATTTAGTTTTAAAAACCGCACCAATAAAAAAATCACCCTATATTTACCTCTCTTCAGAAAATGGTATAATGGTATACAACGTGTTTTTTTTAATGCAACTTTTGTTGTTATTTATTCTCTCTTACAACGGGAATCAATATGTAACACGAACACAGGTTTTTGAGTGCAATATACATCTAAAAAATGGAGAGAAAATAACAAAAATGATCCGCGCTGAGTATGTTCAACTTCAAAAAACTAATAAAAACATTGAAAAATAGTCAATCTGATCCATCAAGATAGTTCTTTGAGTCTCCCTGCAGTTGCTTGGGCTATAGGAGTTGACAGAATCAGTTTGATAGGCTATATTATATGAACATTTCAACATGAGAAAACTGTGTATAAACTGGTGCTCAAAATCATCATGGATGGAAATTTGTTCTGGTATTTGGGAATCATCAATAAAGATAGTGATCTGTTATTTTTTTAGTATTTTAATAGTAATTTAACGGTCAGCATTACAAAAAAAACACCTGTTGAGGCCCAAAAACATAATGTCTATTTTCCCGAGGAGTTGTGAATATACGGTCGGATACAAACGAAAGCTGTGGTAAAAATGAGCAGCCAAGAGTCGTCAAACAGGCCGGGATGAGGGATGTTAGGCGACTCGGCAACATGGCGTTTGGCCTTCAAATTCACGTGGTTTGTCTCTTAGAAACCAGTCTCTTTTTATAGCCACACCTCCTATGCTATTGACATGTTTTATATTTTTTCATGAATCCAATTATTTGTATTAGTCTATTATGATGGATTCATTTTCTGAATTTTCTCTAAAAAATTGGGGTAGTAACTATAACAAATATTTCATACTTGTTAACACTAACTTTTTGGTGGAAAAACTAAATAAAAAATTAATTTTAATATTTAAACAAAGATTAAATTGTTAAAGACGTTTTGATTGAATTTTATATTATTTTAAAAGAATTGGCCGAACTGGCATTTAACTTTTGTTGGAAAATAACTATAAATGTCAGATATATTATAGTGATATGAAACTCATAATAATACACTTTAAAAATAGACTCAACAAGTATAAGTTAGTTTGGTAAATGTTTATAGGTTGTATAAATGAATGTGATAAAAGTTGTTCAACAATGTATTTGTTAACATTTATTTTGGAATAAAATCTATTTATGTTCCGAAAGTTTGTTTTCTTTCATGAATGTAACATGTTATTTTTATCAGTACATATTTACAGAGAATGTTCTGTCAGGTTTAGAATGTAGGGCATGACACTTGCTGTGTTTATCTTCAGTAGAACCGTAAGAGACACCAACTATAAATAAAGTGGGTTAATGTGCCAACTCTCATATGTGAGATTTTAGGTTTTAAGGGTTGTTCTTGGATATCATCCTTATCGGGGTAAGGAAAAAGTCAACCAAAGTTTACAAAAAAAAAAGCACCATGAGATTGAAAATGCTGTCAGTGACAATGAAAGTCTCTAACTTTTTGTATGTTATGTGTCAGAACGGACTTTCCCTCTACAAGTAAGTCCAATATCCCAGAAAACATCCTATAAGCTTCAAGAGTGAGTTTTATCAATCAGAACAAAAGATCAAAGATAACTGAAATAACATTTTACAGCAAGGTCATTGCCCCTAACTGTGTGAGTGTAAGTTTGTTTCTTACTTGGAGCGGTTGGTATTCCTGCGGGATAAGAGGCAGCTGGCCTCGTCGTCGGGGTCGTGTTGACGGCCATTGCCTGCCCACGTGCCGGCCGCAACGTCCAGCAGGCAGTTAAAAAATGAAGATCGCTGGTGGAACAAAGTCAAGCTAACACACAGCCTCTCGCTAATCCACAACCTTACACTAGATATGCTCCAATAACCTAGCAATACGGCACAACAGTGTACACACCTAGTATCAACGTCTCATTGAATAATCCACACTTCATGGAAAATCTACATAGATCAACATAGCCTCTGAATCTTACCCTTTCAATGCTTGCAAAACTGATGTTTGGTTTTTAATGGTCTAACGAATAAAAGACAATAGAAGGTTTCTCATCAATCTTTGCACGATTTAATATTTCCAAAGGGAAACAATATTGTTTTAAGTGAATCAAGTCTAACATGTGTGTTTACCTTTGTTTTACACAAAGTCTTATTAACTGTGGAAGAACTGTTACTTTTAAGATTTTAAATGGCCTGCTTTTCCGTCGGTAAACAACCTTTGAAACCAACAGTACAGATTACACAAATCAATACATTCCAAACAACACAACTGATCTAGATAAGGTTAGGTCTAGCACCTTTGGACCTAGAACCATGCCATGGACATATTGTTTATATATTGATTTTATAACAATATAATGAGACAAGAGTTGAATGGTGTTTTATTGTTGTGTTTGTGTCTTTGGGCTCTGAAGAGTCCCAAGTCAATTGGTGCTTGGTAATCTCCTAATGCTATTACTTGCCTTTCACTTTATCAGTACACATTCAAAACACTCTATATTCTATAATATTATTCTATTTTCTACTTATTACTAATCTGTGTTTACCATCTACAAAAGAAACACAGTCCTTTTAAATCTACGACTCTACACAAAACTACATTATCTACCACCATAAAACTACACTCCTGCACTCCTCTCACCTACCCCCTTACCCTGCTAATCTCTCATCAAAGAAGACAATAGGGAATGACCGTACCTTTTATACCTCTTTACAGAGCTGCAAATATATTAGATATAATAAATCTCCACTAATGTGTATAACAGTTCAATTGCCATAGAGTTGGTCATACAAGATTTGCTCATATAAAACACGTTTAAGCTACCTGAAAATGTCCTCATCGACTTAGATAGTATCAATGAAACAATGATAAATGCATCAATGTATTTGTATTTATTTATAGTTAGTAGGCAACTGATAACAGGGAAAAACTCTTCCTATTTCCGCATTACCACATCTCTGAAAAAGTTTGTCAAATACAACTCACTATTCATGGTCATTTAAAGTAAAAATCAATGGAAGACGTTTCAGAATCATATTTCCACTCATTGGACAGCAAAGTGAATTTTCATGCAAATATATCTTGAGTGTCGAAGAAATTTAAACAAATTTGAACTTATTCTAGAGAATGTAGCCGAAAGATTTTTGAAGAAAACGGTTAGTAATCATGCAATAGAACAGAGTGCAAAGCAAAAATACAGCAGCTTTACGTGCCTACATGCCCCCTACGCTATCTATACCAAGCACCTGGTTTGCCTAAGTCAAGGGAAAGATTAAATGCAAATGCTAAGTGAAAATAACTTATGCATTACGCTTTTGAGGCATCCAAAATTTGCAATAGCTTGCCAATATCAAACTGAATAAGTTATTCTCCCCTCAATTGAAAATAATTTGAGTCCACAAACAAAACATGTTACTGTTGTCCACCACGGTTTTGTTTTCTATCGATTGATGCTAATTATTATGACAGCTTGAAATATAGCCCAACCCTTTTCTTAGTCACAAAAACTATACCAAATCAAATTAAACTAGAAACTAAATTGTTTTAACATTTCAATACTAGATTTTGACCAGAACATTCGTCAGAAAAAACTATAAAAAAATTATACAAATACAAAAATAATTAAATATATAGCTAGAAAAAGAAATATTTTATTTTAATGGCAATTAATTAATCCTTATTCAGCTTGATACTGGTTTTACAATTCAAAATAAGATTGCTTCTTTCTCATACTAACAGTCGAAAGAAAATTCAACAAAATCGTCTACGAAAAAAGTATTTTTGTACGAGAAAGAAAGTCTATAAAAATAATACTACCGCCTCATTTGGAGGACTATGACCACCAAATCCCTGAAACCAAACAAATAAGTTATTGCCTTTTGAGGGGGCCGAGCTAGCCAATAGCCACTCCTTCCTTAGCCTGTTGAGCTTCCCAATAGATCTTGGGTATCTTGAGTGCATCTTCAAGTATCCTCTCTCAAGTGTATTGATGGCTTTACCACCTTATGTCATTATCTCCTTGTTAAACATTCACTTGTAAGACTCACACATATGTTTTGCTGTCTAGGATGCCTAACAATAAAATGTTCTACAGAAAGCCATATGAAACAAAGGAGATTCAGAATGGCATAGTAGAGTCTAAATAATTAAGTATATTTGGTGAATTCCAGTATTTTTTTTAGTTTCCTCGGTGGATTTAGCATAAGTTTCATTTAAGATATTATGTTTAATTCAAAAAAAACTTAAAAGAATGGTAGTACTTTTATTAAACTAAATTATTGGATATTATTTCAAAAATATTTATAGTGCCTTCTTCAACACTCAAAAATATTCAATTTAAATTGTCAAATTATTTATATTTTTAAAATAGTTTTAGTTAAGTTTTATCTTAATTATTCATAAAAAGAAATAGAAAACTATGGAGTGAAAATATTTGTTGATTTTTAGTATTGTAAGTAAGTAACAGTATTTTCACATTTACTAAAAGGTATTAAGTAAAAGGAATCGCTTGGATCGCCAGTAATAGCATCCATTACCCATTCTAAACCTCTGTAAAATAGATGGCAAAACAAATATAAATAGTATGTACAAACTCAATAACACTTATGTACAGTGTTGAAAACCAATTATAAGCATGTTAGGCTGAAACACCAAGCTTCCTGAATTCCGCCTTGAAATCAGTGTGTGGTGACATTAAATCAAATTCAATCAAACTCAATCAAACTCAGATAAAAAAACTGATCCATCAAATCATAACACACCAGTCAAACCCTTTCATATCTCTCACACAAGCAAAAATACAGTTCACAGCATTGATTCATCCCTGCTTTCAACCGGAAAAACTTTGATATAAAGAATTTTCTGGGGTAAAACTGTCAATTTGAATTTCAGACCAGTGTGACAATTTCACAAAACGCATGACAAGCAAAAAGCATGAAGTTTAGTCATAAGTGGTCTGTGTGATTGTTAAAACACTTTCTGAACACATATTCAAAATGAGATTAAAAAATTCATATTTTTATTCTATTTTAAAATTTTTGTAATTAATTATTTTATTTTTTATCTTTGGGGGAAAATGTGAAAGAAAAAAGATGTGACATTTTATACAGAAAGATACTACTCCCACAAATTATGCAGTCTCAGACAAAACATAGTTTACACAACAGTTCTGATTCATAAATGTCGATATTAGTTGAGCTGCATTTAAAAACTAACGAGGTAATATTTTTGTAACTCAGTTTTACTACCTTTGTACTGATCAAACCAATCAATATCCATCATAGAGTCAGTATTAACACAGACGTTGGGCTTGTTAAGTGTCATGTTAGTACAGAGACATGCAAAGGATGTTGATGTACATTTATGTATCTCAGCTACACACGGAGAACAACAGTGAATCCTACACATTAGTGCAGAGTTACCAACCGTCACCGGCCTCAGAAACTAATGAGAAGCTTTGGGTGAAACTATAACGTGTGCAGGTTTGCAATTTATTTACCGTACCCTTATTTCATGAAAACCCTCATCCAAAAAGATTTGTATAATGTTTTAAATCTGTTTGGAAGTCTTTTAAATACGAATATTGTAAAAAACATTGGGCTATTGCTATTATTGATTTATATTATATTATTTTACTTGATTTTTTTTTTTTTTTTGGAGCGAGCTGGCGTAGTGGTTAGAGCCCGGGACTTCAGTCCCTGAGGTCCCGGGTTCGATCCCCGCCAAGTCACCAATGGATTTTATCTAAGTGATAATGCCGCAACCCCTAGGTCTAGCCTGAAGTAATGTGAAAAACAATCCCAAGCTCGTGCCTAGCGTCCTTAGGACAAAAAAAAAATCTAATTGATTTTGCCGCTCCAGAGTAATCAATCTCAAATTATTCATTTACTATTTTGTGCAATTTATCATAGTTATTATTTTATGAATTATCAACAAACAAAAATCGTTTTTAAAAAAGATGCAAAAAAACAAGAATCAGATTTTCTAAATTCAAATCACAATTATGTTACTTTAATTTACAAAAACCTGTGGTATTAGCAATTTTTATGATAGTATCTAAGCGCCTTAATAAAAGCGTAGGTATTACATAATTAATTATTTTGATGGATCTTATCTCATTAAGTTTTTTCTGGAAACTCAAGGATTCTTCGTAGAAGATATTTTTAAAAGCTTGACAGGCTCTTATAACATTGCATTTACCAGTCCACATAGGCCTTGGGCCTGTGTGAGTGGAACTAGATACCAAGGGCCTGTACAGTACAAGAGAGACTCGCCAACCGAACTGAAATTTAATGGCACCAAGATTCCGACCAACAACGTTGCTGCAATAGATTCATCGTCCAACCCTATAGACTGAGCCACCGACCTCTCAATTGTGTAGTCTGCCAGTGACGGAGGTATACACTCTGCAACACCGACCTAGTCTAGCCTTGTGTCATTCATGCAAACTGTGCAACACCCTCTCCTCAATGTGAACGTTACGTAACCTCTATCTAGATCTGCTAATCAGTCTCTCACTATGCTAGGTTTGTACATAAACTCCTTGTAATGGTCTTCTTCCATTATTCAATGACTAAGGATATGGTTAAAATGTAATAAAAAAAGTGTTAGGAATAGTGATACCCAAATACAGAGGATTCACTAGTAAAATGGCCATTTTGAGATTTAGTTTTCTTACATTGTGTAAATAAATGGTAAATAGCCATAACTAATTTATAAAATTAAAAATTCCAAAACCTTAAAAAACATAACTTGTACAATGTTGTGGTTTGTTTCTTAATTTTAAAGAATTTAAATTCAAGTAAACTATTTGACGTTTTGCTTCAATGTTCTATTTACAGAAGATTAAACTTGTGTCTAAATTATCGTAACACAACTAATATTCATTAGTAAAATTATATCAAAGCAAAATATAGTTATAAAATAATTCAAGGTACTTCATATTGCTGTAGAAAAATTAATTCAATAACTTTGTTATATATTAGATAAGCAATCCTACCACTTTTAAATAAGTTTAATTAAACTTTGTTTAGTCACTTATCTAATTTTTTTAAATATTTTAAATAGATTTGTTATGAAAAACCAATTCAATTTTCTACAAAACATTTTTTACAGTTGTAAAAAAAACATAAAAACAAATACAAATAAATAAGTAGGTTTACAAATATCATTACTCTCGCCAACCCACCCTTGTAAACAGGGGTCTCAATCCCGGGCCTTCAATCCAATCCTGGGATTTCGGGATTCGTCTCAGCCGATCCCGGGATTATATGATATGATTTTTAACTTTTTAGCCATTTTAAATGAGCGAGAAGTCCCATTGTTGAGTACTTTAATGTTTTAAACTGGCCTTACCAGTATACACACGCAATTACACTGCGAAATGTTTCCGTTTTCTAAGTTAATAAATATTACCACGCGGAACTTTCATCGCCCGTATTTTTTTTTGACAGTGTATAAATGTTGATATGTCACTCTAAAATGTAATGAATACATTTTTAAAAAAATCACGAGCAACCGCACTCGCACGTAGCCTATATGTCACGCTAATAGATAGATTAAAGATAGCTAAGAGAAAAAGATAAAATGGGAAGAATCACAAGTATCGGCGTAAAAATGTTATTTTGACTGACAGCAATAAAACAATATAAGATACTGTAAAACAATAAACCATCTGCTTATGTAGTAGCGAGTGTATGAAAAACGTAATTTTAGATTGTAAGAAATTTACTCACCACACTAATAACCAAATATGAAGATAAAGTTATAGACCCTAAATATAAGCAATCTTAATAATGAGATTATAATCATGTGTTTATTTTATAGTTATATTTTATGGCTTCAATGAAAATAATACTTAAATTTCCGATTGCAATGTTATGTTTGCTACACGAATTGCATTGTTTGCGTTTAATCTCAAAAGTAAAACTCAAAATAACTTGTAGGCCTACTGTAATTAAGTTCTAACTAATGTAAAAACATTTACAGAAAGTTAATCCTAATCGTCTAAAAACAGAAACATATATTTAGGCCTACATTCGTTCGCCTATTGAGTTTAATGATAAATAAATTTTACAATCAAAAAGATCATTACTTATACCATTTCATAAGATCATCCTAAAAATAAAGAGTATATGTGTTCAAAGTGTTATTGGACTATTTTTATTAGTTTTCCGTAAGTAAAAGACCTCAAATTCACAAAAAAATTAATATTAACATAGGTTTTTCAATCCCGTTAATCCCGGGATTAAAAGTCACCAATCCCGGGATTTCTAGGTATCAAAAATTGGCCGGGATCCCGGGATTGAGACCCCTGCTTGTAAATTTATAGTGATCAGTTAAGCTTATCTCTGATATATTTGTATCTTACTGTCAGCAGGCAAGCCTACTTTATAACCTTATAGCTGTAAAACAGCTTTTCACTTTTCAAATGTGATCTTACATATTGTATTTTATTGGGAAGAAATAGATTAGCTTTACTCATGAAGAACATAAAAATAAATCTTGATAATAGAAATACAAAAGGACTGATTGGTTATTGATTATTGTTTTAGATTCACTATTAAATCAATTTCAACCACTTAATTGAACTAGAATGTATAATTAATGACTTCATTTTTTTTCAAATTTAGAATATAAAGTGAAGTTGAAAGCTTAAATTTTAATCGGAAGATAAAATATCACGGGGACTTTCAAACTTAAAACTGTCTTGAATATTTTTGTAATGTAAAATAGTATTGTAATGTAGAATAGTGAATAACCGGTACTGCATGTACCAACATGATTGATCTGTTGCAGAAAAAATACAGCTGGAGCAATGTCACTCACCGGGGGCCCTGACGACTCTAGCTGTCCAAACCTGGTGGATCTCCAGCTCTCTAGGATCAGAAGACCTCCGTAGATCTTGCCTACTGTCAACTTGTCCTTTCCCAGCTCTGGAAACATACAAATTACAGTTAAAACTAACTATAAATACAGGTAGACATTAGAAAAAAAATGAGTAGAAAGATTACGATGAAAGAGAAAGACATTCAGAAATAACAGTATGAAGGAGATGGACGTACAGAAAGAACATGATAAAAGAAAGGGTTGAACAGAAAGAAGAGGATGAAGGAAGGAGGGTTGTATAGAAATCGCTGGATAAATAAGAGAGATGTAAAGAAATTACAGAATGAAGGAGTGGGGTGTACTAAAACCACAGGATGAAAAGGAGACCTACAGAAAGAGCAGGACAGAGGAGACGGGTGAACTAAATCCAATGGATGAAAAGGAGGTACGTAAAGAAAGAGAACGGAAAAGAAAGAGCAGACATGAAAGAGCAGGATGATGGACGGAAATCAATAAGGGGAAGATCTGAAGAGAGGAGACAAGAGACAAGCTGTCAACTAGAGTTTGATGGTGTTATGTCAATGTCAATGGTTGTTTTAACTCTCATACACTAATTATTGAACAAATTCCCACTAATAGGACCTTTCCACTTAACCGTAATCGTATTTCTGTTACAATGGCCTTAAAGTCAATGTAGAAATTATGAATTCTATAGTAAAACATTAATTCAAACAATTTAAATTTGTATCCATACTGATAACATAATCTGTTAACTATTTATCCATTGTGATGCAATATCTCTTTCAGTTTTCATAGTAAATATTTATAAAGAAAATTCCTTCCTTTTTGGAAATCAGAAGCTTGTCTGAGTAAAAACGTAATATATTTGTTCAAAAACCACTTATAAAACAGAAGCAAATATACAGGGTGATTGATATAATGTGCCAGCCATTTTATTCGAAAACTATAAGAGATATCAAAAAAATTTAAATCGTAAGTGCCTTGGATTTTTTATTTAAAAAATTGTAGTCAGGTCGAAAAAATATTTTAGCCGCCATTTTTCCAAATTTTTTTTATAAACCTAACCGTTTCAAAGATAATAATGGTTAAAGTTTTGAAATTTCTGCATGAGAAAGAGTTTCGATAAAGGCCTAAGCAAGCATGCCAGCTGTTTTATACGAAAACTATTTGAAATTTAACAACTTTAACCATTATTATCTTTGAAACGGTTAGGTTTATGGAAAAAATCACAAGAATAAATCGTCTTAAAATTACATTTCCTACCGGAATACATCATAAAATACAGGGTGTTCCGTAAGAAAAATCTAAGTTGGCGGCTATAATGGAAAAATTACGGCTAAAATAATTTTTTCGACTTGACTACAGTTTTTTAAATAAAATATCCAAGGCACACCATTTAACTTTTTTTGATATCTCTTATGGTTTTCGAATAAAACGGCTGGCACACTTATATCAATCACCCTGTATGCAAAAACAGCACCAAACAAACAGGTTGTGACTTGTTTTTTAAGTGGGGAAGGAAAGGACTAAGTAGCAAGTGTGTGAATCATATATAGGTTGTCAATCAAACCAATTGAAGATAAACCAAACCGATACAAATTTTTACCTTTTGAAAAAATTCAATCCTGAATTTCATATTATTAATACAGAGAAGTAAATCAGTGAAGTATTGCAGTAATATAAAATATGGATGGTTTATTCAAAACATATTCTTAAACATTTGTCTTTGTAAATGATGTAATGGTGAGCTTACCTTCATTTTTGGGTATTAAAAGATCTAAAATTTTCTTTGCTTGAAGGGGCCAAATTTGTTTGATCGTATCCCGCAACTCTTCATCTGCCTGGTCCATCTCTTCGGCTGCAAAAATATTTTTATGATGATATATAAAAATTATTTTATTACTATAAAAAGGGATATCTCTAGCTTCTGTTTTACCTGTTGAACATAGTCCTTCAAGCCTTCAAAGAGAAATACCTAGAAACACCATAGTAAGAAATAAACTGCCACAAACAGATTGAGCCCTCTGGGCATAATAAACTCAGCACAATTCTGATGAAGGTTATAAGGTCTGAAGAGTACATGATTTTTTGGTGGGTAGTCTTAAGCCCATAGGAGTCTCACACTACTGGCTAGCCACCTGTGTGCATAACAACAATAACCCGTTTTTTTTTTACCATTGATAATTTTAAATTATGGAAATAGAGTCATACCACAACATAAAATTAAAACTTAAATAAAATCATCTTACCACTTCTCATTTTGATGCTGAGATTTTCCCGGATGAGAGCAAAGAGCGTCGTGGTGAAGTTGACCTTGCCGTCATCGTCCAAGGGCATGTTCATCCTTATCAACTTTTTATAAGCTAAGCGGTTAGGGCACTTGTTACCGAATCCCAGAGGTGGATCAATATTTTTCAACATATCATACATTTCTGTGTAGTGAATTTTACCCCTGCAAGAGAAGAAGCTTGGTAAACTATATATGTGAGAAAAAAATTTGACAAAGGGATAATATTAAAAGGACTATGTATTTTATATTTAAGTGAATTGTAATCAATGTTCATCTATTTATAATAAGAATTATTAAAGTATATACAATCCAATTTATAGGAAACTTTAGTAGGGTGAAAAAAACATACAAGCAGCTCTGCAGATTTAAACAAAGCTATGAGAATGAGACTGACTCACATATAGAATTTTTGATTATTATGGTTTTCTTTAATGTATCAAAGGTTCTATCTATTACATGACTTTCCATGTACTTGTTACAAAATTGAGGTGGAAGATAGATTTATTGTCTAACTATGGCAAAAATAACATCAAACTATAGAATTAATGAGCTCTGTCTGATTGCTGAAGATATTTTACTTAATCAAATGGAAAAAATACTTTGTGAAAAATAAAAATACCTACAATGTAGCATCAACACAAAATTGACTAATACTTACGTAGCGTTTGGATCATATTCTGCCCATATTCTTACAAATTCATCTAAATGATGTGCTCCTAATATAGAAGAATCTCTGGTTAAATAATCAAAATTATCCATGATGACAGCAACGAACAAGTTCAGCATCTGTAAAATAGAAAACAGTATACAATTATTAACATCAACTGGCAATGTCTATATCTGTGTCTGTTAGGATTTCAAATTGCAGTAATCAATTTAAGACACTATTTAAGAAAAAAATCATTGCTTATGGGATGCAAAACCAAGTGTCAGATTATCGAGTACCAACTGCATTAATCGTACACTATTTCTGTTTAAGAGCTGAAATTTATTTGAATTTGGTTATTATGAACACTTATACCATGCTTGTTTTGCTGAAGATCTGAAGTCGACAAAGTGGTGTAATTGATGCTAGTGAAATACTTAAAGCATACAATTCTGTAGACTGTGGAAATCCTAGACTATTGATAGAGTAAGACATCCCATTCCCACGTTGAAGCTGTGGCAGGTTTCAGGATAAAAAGTAATTGATAAAGTAAATAAAGTAATTGAATTAAACCTCCAACCAAGTATGCTGTTGTCAATTACTGATTTCTGGTTTGTAAACAAAGTGATAAACCAAGCCAAACTGAAATGACAATTTACTGTAGCATCTCTTCAGTCTTCATATCTCACAAATCACAAAAAAAAAAAAAAACTATGGGAAGAAACAGAATTATTACATTAGCTTGCTCTACAAGTTGCTCATTCATCTATGGAAATACTTACGAGAAATGAACAAAAGAAGATGAACGAGACGAAGTAAGCGTAAGCGAGGTTTGATCCGCATTCATTTTCCGCCTTGGAGGCCTGTACATCGCACGCTCGCCCCTTGATACAGGACAGCATGATCGAAGGCCAGGCCTCCCCCGTCGCACACCTGGTACATAAGAAAACCATCAGCTGCGGCCTCAAACTGTTAGGCATAGTAGTTCAGTACCAGTAAATCAATGGGTTGTATGAAAAAAGGCTTTATAGAGACAAGTTATTGTAAATAAGCATATTACTTTGCATTTCAGAACAATGTTGTTGTCCCAGATGTTGAATCCTTAATTACTAGTAAATTACGAATTGGTTAAGTTCAGTTCAATGGTCAAAAGTCAACCACAGTTTTCTTTCACAACCAAAAATGCAAATACGAAGAGTTTTAGTGATGGTAGGGCGTACATTATGCTAAAAATTTACACAAAAATGCATCTAGTACCAGTAAAATGGCTTAAATACCTACAATAGTATAATCCTTGTTTTCTCAAGTGCCAACTAATTTTGGTTCTTCCGTTTAACCATCTTGAGGTCTACAAGGAGCCAAAAACAATTACTTCATTTCCCTTCAAATGAAGTGATTGTTTTCGATTCCTTTTAGGTCTGGATAAGGTTCAACCTTAGAACCAAAACTACAGCAACCATGGATTACTTTATGCAGGTATTCAAACAACATTTTGATTCAAAACCGTAATCCGAAGGTTAAACAGCTTTCTTGAAAAAATACTGTTTGTAGATGATTATTGATTATTGAATTGATTTTGCAATGCATCGAAGCTTTAAGCTTAACAAATGTTGTATATGACATTAATACTTACATTTCCAAAGTTGTTAGTAAATTTATAAGCAGTAGAAAAAGTTGAGAATTTTAAAGCTAAATCTAGTATGAAGAAAAATAGTTTAAAGAGTTGTAATATACTATAAAGCAAATTGTAGAATTTGAATTTAAGAGAAGTTTTAGAAAATATAAAACAAAATTATAAAATGGCTATAATTCTAATTTATCCGCTAATTTAATTTCTATTTCTATTACACACCCAACAATACATGAACGTCCACCCTAAAATCTAAAACAAAACCCTACTACTTCAGGGATTCAATACAAAAGTGCAATTCTACCTCTTCCAACTAAATCTCACTATAAGTAAACGGTAATTTGCAATCAATCGTATGCCTATGTACACTTTTTATCATGTTAAGGTACTGTATTTTATATATGTGTAACTGAACAATTTATGTATGTTAATCCTACTAACTGACCACAGATCAATAAAACTAAACACAACTTTGCTAGATTTCAAAAAATTATTGCTATTTTTCATTAAATAATTGATTATATTATGATGTTTTCTAAACCAAGTCAAGGTTAGATAGTTAAAATAAAATACAATGTTTTTGTTCATTTAAAAAATATCTAATTACCAAAACTAAAATGCACCCCCTGGTTGAACCCTGAATATCATCCTAAAATTAAAAGATGAAAAAAATGATCAGTGTGTAAAACAGCTCATGTGTTCCTTAGGACAAGTATGTACAATACAATGATGTTATTAGTTACATTGATACACACATTGCAACATTCCTCTATTGCAAGACATGTTAACGGTTTTGTTCCATGCAGTTGAGATCTACTTTAATAACTGACCAGAAAAACAGGGGCTTTAATGATGTGAACAAATAACTTTTCAGGAAACTCAGAAAAGTTCACTTATAGACAGAGTTTTGGAATATAAGTTTACAGAAGTTGATATAGATCATTGTCTACAAAATGTGTACTAAGAGAATGATTACTAAGAGATAAGGTATAAGGGCTTTATACTGTGCCTGTTTCATTAGGAAGGACCTTTTCTTCAACGATTTATTAGGATTTTAGAATTTTTCCTCCTAGTTTGGTAAGGTGTATTTAGATTAAATTATATGAATAGTTTTTCTACTACAGTATTCAGTCACCCATAACCTGATCAGCTTTTATGTAATTTATTAGTTTTTCATACATATTTTATAGTTTGAAAGAACCAAGATAAAATTGTGTTACAACGCAAATAGAAGTAAATTTAACTAAAGAGTGACAAAAACATATTTATTGGCAACGGATCTATTAAGTGTAATTTCATTGAGACTATTTAGTGTCCATTCGCAATAACCTATCGTGTTGCGCTAGTGTAAATGTGCAAAAATTCTATTAGACTATTATATTAAAAAAATTAAAACATTCACAAATGGTGAGTGTCAACACCGTCTGTGACTTGTTCATGCCGTATTCTAGTTAATAATCGATTATAGAGTGTAAAAGTGCGAAAAGTGTACTGAATATGTTCTGAATTACCTGAATAGCAGCATGAGACCTTGGACAAAACTGCGGAAGTTGTTGTGTCGGTTTATGGACGCGTCAGGCTGTAGAGCTATGTTACCAAACACCTGGGCACATACAGGGAGGGAGCTACAGTATACACCCTACATGAGCGCATACAACTTCCAAGACATACATACAGGGTCGTATCATACAAGGGGGCCTCGAACAGGGATATGTTCTGACATCCGACTATCTACGTCGGTTACAGATATCAGGACAAATCCCTCAAGTTCTGATGATGATGATGGTGGTGAAAGTCAATATTGGGATGGTTGAAAAAATAATGGTGCATAAAAAGAGTTTTGAGCCTGAATTTTTATCCAACCGTGTTAGTTTTTGTTTAAAAGAAACTTGTGTTATTATTTGTAGCTTTTTTTAAGCCACAAAAAAACAGTTTGGGAACACTTTTTTACTCCTTATTTCCGCACTGATTTAACTAAGCAAAAAACCAAGTTAGGCTTGTTGGGTTTGTTTGTTGAGGTTTTTACCAAAGCAATCTCGACACCTAAAAACATTCACCCAAGGCATCGGTCCCAGCCTAGGTCCTATACATTTTAGATGGTGAAATATTTTATACGAATGAGAATTAGTAATTACAGTTTCCATCTAACAGTCCCCACCTTTTTCACTCTAGTTAATTTTTCAACATTAATGATTAAAATAAGTCTTTTTTGTAATTTTTGTTATTGGAGAGTTTGAAACTCTAATGTTTACATTTGGGTGGGCTTGGTTCTGTCGCTTGAAGAACCTACTGCACAAATTATGAGAGTTTAATTTGGAAGAATGATTTAAAGTTATTCTCGATCACAAATTTACATGGGACTAAAAATTTTTATCCAAATCTAAAAAAAACATTTTCAACCTCACCACGTACTAACTTCCGAAATTTGTAAGTAAGTTAAAAATCAGACATATTATATTTCCAAAATCCAAATACACGTTTAGACCTAAGTTCACAGGATCCAACTTTAAGGAATGAATGCTAATGAAATGTTTTACCAATGAGCAAGAAACCAACAGGTATTAAACAACAAGTTTCACAAACCACAACTCTGAAACACCAACATTTACCACGAGTACTTCAAACCACCACAAGGTTCAACAGTGTTACATATATGTAGAACAAAAGGTCAAGGTTATATACACTTGGGTCCTACTTGGAAGTTGTACACTATGAGTACATTACAGTTATCTACACTACAATAGACCTACACGAGCCTCTATACACGACAAAACAGGCACGACGGGTTCCTTGGGGCTACCTCCTCGTTAAGCCTGCGAGTTGTTCTGTTCTCACTTGTGTAAGTCTCTGACAGAATATAAACATGACTTTGCTTGAGCCAACAATGTAAAAGAGGACAAATTGTGAGAGGTTAATATATCAGCTGTTGAAAATAATTTCAACCAAAAAGGTTGTCTCCAGTAATGAGAAAAAGTTTTTGCTACGAGAATCGACTTATATTTTTATTATCGTGGTATATTTTTCATTTAAATAAAATGTGTTATCTGACTCTTTTTATCATCTATTTGCTTGTCCGAATTTGACTTTAGGCCTGTGTGTGGAACCTATCAAGCAGGTACAGCAAAAAAACTGTATTTATTTTGCGAAATGCAAACCTGAACATCACTACAATGACAATGCTTGTAGTTTGTCGCTCCCAACTAAGCCACCAATTCACCAAAGGTAAGATGTTACTCAGTTTTAATATGTGTTCAGAAATGTCAAGTTATTTCAGAAATAAGGTCTAAGAGTAAAAGGGGCTTTTTTGTAAGTGAGTACAATTCAAATATAGTTTAAGAATATGCAGCCTAAATAAGTAAGACAAGATTTGAGGATTAAGATGAATTTATCTCAACAATAATCTTTGAAAATGAATATTATGTGAAAAACATTTAGAGGACGGAATTTGAACAACCAAGTGATAATTGGTAGGTTTTCTGGACAAGTAAGCTCAAACAAAGTCAGTTTAGGATACATGAAAACCACATCCAAAGCAAGAACAGAACATCCGCAGGAGCCCGAGACCTCCAGGTCTACCAACCGCACTCACCGGAAGAGCAGCAAAAGTGCGGCGAAGAACGTCTGAAAGTTGTTGTGCCGATTGATTGATTGCTCAGGTATAAACTTCATGTTGCCAAACACCTTGAAAGACATGACAGATCCCTAAAGCTATTCTGAGCTTTGTTTTATTTCTGCTACAACCACATACATTCATCTCTCATATTCACTAATGCAGTCTCACTCACAATCGCTTCAATCGACATGCGTCAAAACTGTGCCAATATTTCATGACTATGTTGATGGCTAAGACTTTGCAAAGTCATACGTGTGTCAAAGAGGGTTGTCCGTGAATTAAGGTTTCCAACGAGTGACAGTTCTTGACCAAGAAAGAGTTTGAACCTGACAAAAGTGCCATGTTCTTTACTGCTCTTACTACGGTATCCTTCTTGGATAGCACCATGAATCTTTGTACCCCCAAATATGAACCTTTTTCTGTAATTAGTTTTCTGTAGTCTAGATGTTAGAGGTTAACGAAACTATAACAGTCGATTGTCAGATTACCTTAATTTATGGACAACCCTCGTTTACTGTAAAATCTAAAATTACGATCAAAACCAAATTCTTTTTTACTGTTCAGAATATTAAAATTTAAAAAAATATTTGGTAACAAACTGGTCTAGATTCTAATTTATAAGAATGTCACTTCATTTGCAGCACTGGATGCAATTAGTAGTTGGAACAATCTTTTATTAGAAAACCAGGAGGGACAGTGAAATTAAATTATTTAAATTTAAAGCCATACCCAACTCACTGATCAACTTCCACCATCCAGCTTCACTATCAATTTGGATAAACCATCCAACATCTAATTCAATCTAATTGGAATCTAATTCAAATATACTAATTTAAAAATAAGCTCAAATATTTTAAACCTAAAGTATTGACTTTTAGACAGAATGGTTATAGTTTAACACCTTTTAAAATGTATTGATGCAATATAGTAGAATTAAAGAGTAAAGTAGGTCTACATCTTATTGAATTATTGATTTTTTAATGAATTTGAATGAATTTAATCTCAAACATACTCGGTTCTACAAATACATTTTTATCGTCAAACCTTGACTGCAAGTATGGTACTTTTGAATTATTTTTGAATTTATTTTGAATTTGATATCCAAACAGTGAATTCTAGAGTACTCATAGGATTTATCTACAGTTACCTGCATTCCAATAATAGCGTAAATGAAGAACAACATAGCTATGAGCAGACAGACGTAAGGCAAGGCCTGAAAAATGCATTTAGTAAACAGATTGCATATAATTATTAAAATATATACGAGAATACTGCAATAAATCTATGGATTTACTTCCAAAAATGTTAGATGTATGCATTGTACATTTTTGTTATTGACAGTCATATTTTTAATAGTCATCTGTCTTTTTTTGGCTTAGTCTGACAGGCATTTTATTATTAACAGTAGTTTGATGAAATAAGCAAGCCAGTGGTGTTTTGTCAGATTTTTAGGTAAAAATTTGTTTTTAAATAGGTTTATTTTAAAAGTTTTCCTCAACTTAAGACCTGATAAAGCTTTGTTTTTACAAGAGTAATGAGTGTTTATTTGTGGATCATATTAAACAATTGTTATCCTATAACTAATGTGCTTATCAGGAATATTTTTGTTTACGAATATTATACTATCAGTTTCTCCGAATAAAAATTATTCTCAGTGGCTACTATAGCTTTTTAACACACTATGAAATAAAAGGTTACCTTGAAAGACTGAACAAAGGTCCACAGCAGGATTCGTATCGTGTACCCTTGTCTCAGTAGTTTGATCAACCGAGCCGCTCGAAACAGCCTCAGGAAACCCATGTTAAATGAATTATCCTACCATGAACAAAACATTAAATTATCGCTGCATTAAAAACATTCCAGGTTCACAATTTTTTTTATAAGTTAGACTAATATCACATTTATTTTTTAAGAGAGAGTACCAAAATGAAGGCTTGGGAAGTGATTCACAACTCATGTGAATATTAAACTACAACTTAACTGAATATGTAATACCATTACTAAATCAAATTAGATTAAAAGAATCGGTAGTAAAAAAAAAATAGACATATTTCTGGGGTAAGTAAAAACGAGTAATACCTTTCATATTTCTAATGACAATTTGATTCTACTAAGAGATAAAGTTGTTGAAGAAGTCAGAAATTTACTTCTTCGTACTATTATTAAGATAGAATTCGGAGAACACCAATAAAACATCAACAACCTTATTTTAAATCTAACAGTTAACAAATGAATTTCAAAAACAATAAATGCGAGAGCAAACTAAAAAAAATCTACAGCTCCAACAGCACAGCGAGAAAGCCTCAAGTGAAATTTGAAATGGAATGGAACAGACCATTGTTATTTTTTTTAATAATCTTCAGTCTGTATAGTGAGATTATATAAGAGAAGTAAATTTAATCAGTATATGATAATTAGCTGAATTCAGAAGTGAGCTTCAGCTTAGCAAGGTCATCCAAGTTCAATGAGGATGATACACAATACTTGGAAAGCAGAAGAAATATTAATCTGATAAATAAATATATAAAGGGCTACAATCTATGTATTAAAATGAGGTTATTTATTAATTTATGTAAAAATAAAACAAATATATTGCTTCAGTAGCAGCAGATATTATAGCTGTTGTGTAAGATGGATGTGATGGTAGTATAACTTTATCCCTTTCAGACCCGGGAATCTTAGTCACCTCGACCAAATTGAATAAATGTTGCATTTTAACCTAGATTTCAAATACTAAAATTATTGATTAGGTTTGTTTTAAAGACAAAACCTTCATAATACCATATTAACCATTTCAGTTTCAGCAATAATTAGCATTATATACGTTTAAAAACATAAATAAAACAGTCATTAACCTTAACAGTTGCCTCTTTCTCCTATCTTACCTTGACATTGCAACAAAACAATCAGTGTTACCATAAGATATGAAGGTAGACTGCAAAACCAAAATTCCCAGCTGATCTCCATAACCTACACAATCGATGCGTACAGGTCTGAGCAACGGAAAGATCCAGAAACTTAAAAAAAAAATAAAAATAAACATCTAACCTACACAATTGTGTTGGTTAGGTTGTCAGGACTTAAAAATTTACCTACACAAATGAGTGTGCTGGGTCTAAAAGGGATAAGTGACACTACAATTCTTAACACTTTATAGCCTGTGATTACCTAGTCATAACCTGTTTATAGGGTTAATATAATCACACTTAAAAATTCCCAAAACATTATAGTTACACTTTTTCAACCAAGTAATATATATTTTTAATGATTACGCAATCATAAAATGATTATTTTGTTTTTCTTTACAAGATGTGCTATTTTAATCGTATTCTACTAAGATTATAAGATAATCTTATAAGAATATAATGAGGATCAAGCTTATTAAAATTGTAAGTTTACGAAGAGCAAATTAAATCTACCAAATATACTTCTACATTTATTTTTGTAAACACACCATGGATCAATCTCCTTATCATTTCTTGTTTAACAATTGAGTAAATCACACATTACATAATCAAAGCTAATAAAATACTTTTACTTGATTTACCAGTAATCTATTTCTTAAATATGTATATACAGTAACTAACAGAAAGCCAAAGAAGACAAATGATTTGATACACCAATGAATGCAGCGGGCCAAGACCATCTAGTAAACTGGCAACTACACCTAGTTGAAAAATGCATCAAAGTCCATCAACTGCCTCACATGAAGCCAATGACCTAGGGCTACGAGGAGGAACTCAACTGAAGAAGTGGAAACCGACCGGAACCGAGAAGCGGAAACGGATGAATTGACAAGCTTGGCAGAGTGGTTCGGGTGACTACACACTACCGGGTGGTTCGGGTGTTCGGGTCGTATCACCCGAGACAGACGAGCAGGCAACAACACAATCTCATGAAGCAAATCAACAGAACAGAGAGTGGAAAAGAGCAGACACAAAGAAAATGGAAACATAAATAAACAATTCAATATGTACATGAAATGCGGCATAGGTATGGAACAGGCATTAAAAAGTTTTACTGAAATTCTATATTTCTGGTTGTAGTCAAACATGTAGTGCTGTTTTTTTTTTTTCTTGATTGTGGAAATTCCTTTAATGTAGGTTATAATTTATTTAAAACTCATTGAGGTTTAATTAAATTTTTTTATTTGCCTAAATTATTTTACTTATTGCACTTACACTTAAGTTACCTTTCATAAACAAGTTGCAAGAAAAGGTTAGATGATGTAGCAATTTTATACAAGTTGGTTTTATACACAAACTACTAAACTTCATTTTTAGTGTGCTGAAAGAAAATTCTTGTTTAGTTCACATGTATCATTATCATTTATTCAACTTTTCCTATATTTTAATTAACTTTGAGGCCTACAATTTTAATAGTAAATACATTATTTTATACATTTGCTGCTGCTGAAGTCAAAACACAGTCTTAATACATGTAAAATTGATTTAGGTAGCTCTAACTTCAGTAAAAAAATAGAACATTAATTAGGAAAATATTTAAAAATTTAGGAACAAATCTTTAGAGACTATTAAATCAAGTTCATTATGAAGTTAAGTTGGCCGCTTGGTTTAAATTAAAATAAAAAATCAGAAGATTTAAGAAAGCAAGGATGATACAAAAAGTTGTTCATGGGAAACAAAATGTTGTAAAAGTAAAATCAACAAAACAAAATATTTCTGTGTCATAAAATGTGGAAAACACTGAACAATTTTCTATAGAGTGGGACTTGAGTTAAATAGTTGACCACTGCGTGACCTGAGCAGTTGTGTTGCCAGCATCAATAGGTTGCCAATGGCGAGATAGTTTTATTTTCCTAATAATAATAAAATAATCTACCAACTTAAAGTGGGACTGTTAGATAATAGCTAATAACTTTAGGACACATTAAATTTTCACCAAATAACAAAATGAAAATAATTTACTATAACATTTTCTTCTCATTAGAGATTAATGATATAGGTTTAAAATTAAACAGGTCTTTGAAATTTACCTTGTACCTTGAGTTGGTAAGTCTTACTATCGCCTTTGACAAAGTTAGTGTAGTACAGAATAGTATCTTTATTTTAAAGAAAGTGTGCTAGAATGAGCGACGTAATAAAGGGAGGCAAGGTAATCTTTTAAAGTTGGCCAAACAATGTATAAGACGAGGAATGAAAAGTGTGACATTGTTACTTGTTAAAGTATTGATGTGTACCTATTTTATCCTTATTGTATACCTATTGCATAATGTTATGAGAATGTTGAAGTGAATTTCGTCAATCAGAATGAATCCCTTTCTTTATACCTCATGATTTAATTCAGGCCCTAAGAGATGTTCTTGATAAATATATTTATATCTAATTATAAAATGGTTATCGACCAAAAGGACATATTGGTGATGAAATTACAATGCGTTTGTGATATGCCATGTAGTGGCAGAGACTTAAATGGTGCTTAATTCTTTAAAAAATGTGAACGGGTAATATATCAAACACCTAAACGCTAAATTTAGACCAAAGCAGTTTAATATGAGAAATACTATTGCAATACTCAAACGACAATAAATATAAATATTCTTCTTAACATATAGCATTAAAAAATCTTGTCTAATAACATAATACATAAGTATATTGACCATTACTATCCAAGCATCACTGAATTAAACGCTGAACCTTGAAGATATTATTCTACTACAAAAAAATTTAATAGCAGTATATATGTTCCATTCCTGAAATCAAATATTTCTTTTTAGGAACATAAATTAAATTTGATTTTTCATCAATGTCTGATTCCCTTTAATTTAGACTTTATCATATTCTAACTCCTTACAAAAAAAACCTTCTCATTACGCAGACAACTCATCCAAGGCCGAAAATGATAAATATTTAACAACACGTTTTTATTTATTTTATATTTGGTTTCAATCTAAATTATAAATAACAATAGAGTTTCTTTAACAAGTTTTCAATCTCAAAAGAAAATAAGAAAATTTTAATTTTTTTACGCCCGCCACTGAAATGATTTTCTCTTGGCAGATGAACCATAACTTTTAAGTAAATAGTTTATTTATTTTATTTTATCATCTTCAAAATGTTTCAGGCAAGACTTATTACTGATAAGTTTCTTTTAAGGCTTAAAATACTTTAATTTACTTTTAAAGTGTTTAATTAATGTTATTCTGAATAAAGAGATTACATGGACACAGTACTTTTGAAGCTCAAAGATTACTTTTTGTTTATATAAATTAGTTAATGTTAAATGCCATGTCGAATAAGAGTTCAAATTCACTGGAAACAATTGTTAAACTAACAATCCTTGGTCTTTACAGTAAGGATTGAGTTGAGGATGCTAAAATTACTTCTTCAATGATATTCATGTTTCTAAACCTAACAATTTAAATATTAATATACATATATAATATCCACAATGTCAAAACAAAATGATGAAAAGTACTTGAACTACAAAGCACAGGGGTTTTTCAAACTACACTATGGCGATACTTATAGATTTTATTTACTGGGACAAAAGTATAGACCTACGATGGTTTTAAAACTTGTAACTTAGTGGTTATTTACATGCTTCAGTTAAGCTTTAAAGGTTTACTTTTATTCTATCACAGTTTTCGTAGCTACTGCAATACACTATAAGTAGTCTCAAATCTACAATTCTCTTCAGAAAACTTTAGTTAGCTTAGATTTTAAAACAAAACTGGTACATCCCAAATAGAGGGCACATAACCACATCGTAAATGAAGCATACGAAACACGACTAAACTACAGACTCGAAATGTAAACACATCAGACAGGTCTTGCCTCTATCTACAAGCATAGTGTTGTCAATAGAGACGGCGTCTGTCTCAGCAAACATCTACAAACTAATACACAAGTCAGTCAACAACCCAAGTGGCGGTGAGAACCTCGTAAATAAGTGTCTCGGTAAAATAGGTGATCAAACAAAAGTAAAATCAGACAGTAGTTAAGGGCAATACTAACATACACCTAACTATTACATACATAGAATCCAATGCAAATGTTAAATGCAGCTGCCACAAAAGCTTTTGCGCAGAAAAGTCTAACGGCAAAGCATCAATAGAGAAAACCAAAATTGGTCCCTCCGGAATATCCTCTCACCTTTGTAGAAGCGTCAAAGCCGTTTAGGTACATTTGACCATTAGGACTCTTTGGAATGGGGGTTTCCTTATTCTTTTCCTAAACAATAACCCTTAGTGTCTTGACTTTTGTATTACAATAATTTTACAAGTTTAGTAGAAACCAAACAAATGTAAATTTACATTTTAAATCAAACTACTGATCAGTTACAATCAAGGATGATTTAAAAAACTCTTTTGCGAGAGTTCTGCATTCAAACTTTCTTGATGAGTTCAAAATACCCAACAGTCCAATAGCCAACAGAATTTGGCAAAAAATGTCAACTACATAATATTTTCTCAACCTCACCTACGGGCACATGTAATTCCAGGCAAAACTGTTGTTGGTTGTAAACTCAAACTGTGATATAAATAGGCCTATCAAATGTTTTCTTTTTTTATAGCAACAATCAAATGATACTTAATAATTTGTGATGAGTTAGGTTAGGTTCACTATAATCCACACTGTATTCACTATAATTCATTAATTATATTATATATGATTATATTATATATGATTGTATGAGTTAAAAGCTTTGTAACCGACAAAGACCAGCTGTTCCTGTAGCCCATGATCATATTAAGAGTCCAATAGTTAAGTACAGCTGAGAGCCCATTTAGTTTCGAACCATAAAAAGCTACTGACTTTTCCCAGTATTAAATCAGTAACCATTAGATTTGATTAGCTCCATTAGGTAACCATTAGCTCCCTGTGAAATGGATCTGCCAGTACAAGCTAAATATGCCTTGGCACATTAAACTTGTTAATTCTATGGGTAACCATTTAAATTGTTTAAAAAAATATTTAAATCACAGATTCACAAATGTTGCATCAAAATAAAATTAAGATGAAGTCAAATAGTATGTTGGCCCTACTTACTTTCATGCTAATATTATTAATTTCATTTATTGTCTCAGTTTGTACAATAATAAATCGTTCAGAGTTTAAAAGGAGGGTGTGAAATAGTCAGTTTTCTAAATATTTAAAATTTATAATTTTTATACAGTTATTTCCAAATATTAGTGAATAGGCCTAGTAGATATTAATACCAAACACAAAACAAAAAGGGCAGTAATTTTTATTATGTTTGTAAACGAGGCTATGGTTTATCTCAATCACTTAATTATCAGTGACATCAGACATCATTACATTCTGTGTGGATTTGAACCCCGCAACTTAACTTTACTAAAACTCAAAGTCAGAATGTTTTGCTTAAGATATACTATAACCAAAATAGCTTAAATACAACTCCTAAAAGTTTAAAACACCTAAAATAGTTCAGAAATAATTTTTTTTTTTTCAAACCGACAGTTATTTTAGAAATAAGGCTTGATAAATTTATTAAAAGAATGTAAACGTTAAAATATTGACTTTTTAAAAGTAATAAAAACACAAACAAGCAATAACACAACAATATTGTACAAATAGAATAAAACTACTCACCATCAGCTCTAAAACTACAGCATCAACGATGCTTCCGATGACTGTTGTAAAATCAAACACATTCCACGGATCTTTGAAGAAGTTCTGGAATGATTCAAACAATCTTTAGAATCAATTTTTTTATTTTTAAAAACTGCCAATGTGAATACATTACTCATATGACTTAACCCATTTATTTATATATAAAAAATACTTTTTAATCCAGGATTATGGTGTGGTTATTTGGTATATAAATGTTTAAATTTTACCGCTAATTTCTTTGCAAAAACATCTTTCAAGTTACCGGTACTAAGAATAGAAAGATATTAATTAAGTACTGTACTATACATCTTTCAGTTTTAAAAACTGTTTGAAATAACGAAGTAAGTCTTCACAATATCACATACAATATTACATAGCTAAAATAAATAAACTAAAAAACTTGGAATGAAATTAAAAGAAACATTTTCATTGTATTAAGATAATGTGATATCTGACATTACATACCACTTGCGTGATTGTATTTCAAATAAGATATATTACATTACATATCACTTGCGTGATTGTATTTCAAATGTGGTATACATTACATGTAACTTCCGTGATTGTATTTAAAATGTGATGCATTACATAATGTCACTTCCGTAATTGTATTTAAAATGTGATAGGTTAGATTACATATCACTTCTGTGATGACTTAAGATCAATTTGCATCCATCAATAACTACATTTCGTCATACATTTGTTTACTACTAAAGTACTAAACAGCCAAAGACAACACATACTACCAATGTTCTTTACCTTCACTCCAAACGCGATGAGTTTCAAAATACACTCGATAAGGAAAAAACTAGTGAAGACCAAGTTCATGATCTGCAGTATATCGTCGAGGAGGGGGGGAGCGTCTCGATACTGTAGAACAATGCCAGCGTAAATACAGCGGCCAGCGCAGCTTACTTAGATGCACCGTGTTCCATGCAAATTTTTTTCCCGTTAATTGAGAAAAATAACATATTACCTCTTTGATTCTATTAAAACCAGGCCCATCAAAACTGGTAATGTAAAATGTTAGTGGAAAAAAACTTTGGATGGAAAACGGAGCAGCTTTTGTAAAATAAGGCACAGAGCAAAGAAGATGAAATGGCAGTTTATATTTCTGAAATATTAGCTGAATGAGCAAATTCAAAACCATCGCTGAGTTAAGTTTTGAATTATCAATGAAAATCATAACTTTTCACTGCATATTTTTTTATGGTTAGGTATCACAGAACTATTACAA
Source organism: Macrosteles quadrilineatus (assembly GCF_028750875.1). Classification (NCBI taxonomy): domain Eukaryota; kingdom Metazoa; phylum Arthropoda; class Insecta; order Hemiptera; family Cicadellidae; genus Macrosteles; species Macrosteles quadrilineatus. The sequence continues at coordinate 2,070,003 of NW_026542597.1, forward strand.
GTGTTATACTAATAGCTATACAGCTTATTGCTAGTTGGTCAGACTTAAACAATGTCTTATATCACGTAAAAGTATTTTACAATACACGATGAAAAATTAATCAACTTTATCATGACCCTTTTTTAAATGATGCAACAGATTGATGTCTTTTATTCTGAAAAAGACACCTGACATTCGCAACTTAACTTTACTAATGACAATTTAAAACTCTGAATGAAGCAAATGACAATCAGTGATGGTTTTGAAATGAATTAATACCGATGAAAATTTATGAACAACAAATAAATAAACTAAGCTTAGCCAAATGACTGAAAGCCAAAATGATTGCTGCTGCGCATTTGCACCTGGAAATGAGACAAATGAGAGTTTAGGTAGATTATTGGCAGTTGAATGCTGAGCGGCTAACGTACGCATAGTTGACGAAAGTACCTCCCCAATGTTCCACGGGATGACTCGTTCTGGGGAAAATCTAGGTGATGAGAATTAAATTCAATAAAAATTACAGTCACTATTGACATTGCTAGATTAGACATGAAACAAACTTACAACAGATCAAACGACACACAAAAAGGGAATCACATTTAAACGAAAAAAAAGCTCCTTACTTTTTTCCCAAACCTCTTTTATATTCAAAAGTCGATGTGAAGCATAAATGTTGTAGCAATTGTTGGCAAGCAGATTTAGTTGGTATGGGCATGAATGCACAAAGCGTGAGCGGACTTACCTAATTATTGAAAGACGGGACTGCTTAGAAGGTGTGGATAAAAGACGGAAGTAAATGCTAGATTACCTGATGGGTTGACCAAGGGTTATCAAGAGCCAGATATAGTTATAGCTTGATGTGAAACAAATAGTTTTTTGAAGAGATTTTTTTTAAATTTACATAATTAGATACAAATATATAAAACACAATAAAAAAAAGTTTGTGTATTGCAATATTTCTTGTCACAAATTGTGAAACAAGACCTTCAAAAATCGTTTAATTTTTACAACAAATATTTACCTGTTGTTAAGTAGTTATTTATGAAAAGAATTCTCAATTGTTCAAATTGACTACTGTACCTAACATGAACAAAACTCGTAATTTGTTTCACATTTCAAGCTTTACCTTGTAACCCAGAGCAATAATCTTCAGAATGCACTCCACAGTAAAGAAAGTGGTGAAGACTTCGTTCAGCTTTGATTGTATCAGTTTTTGTCTCTCACTGGACCTGTTAGTCTATTTCAAAGAACCACACAAAATAATGGGTAAACAAGACAAACGGGATTGCATGGTTATTAACTGCATTATTAAGTGAGGTTTTATTTGAGTAAAAAGCATGCATTGACGTAATTTTTATTAGATTGTTTGTATAATATATTGTACATATATTTGAGATATTTCTTTTAGTCTATGTGCTGTCAAAAAACACTGCACAATTTTTTAGGTCTGAATCTTTGTAAAATGGTCAAAAATTTAGAAATTCAATAAATATAAAACTATGGTATTTAAATTATAATATTTAAGCTCGATGAAGTTTGAAAATATTTTAGGAATCAAAACATTAAAAGTATGAGCATTTCATTTTTCCATGTCCATTACAAGGACCATTACAATATTGGCCAAAATTGATAAAAATTGGGTTTAGTAAGACAAGATGATAAAAGTAAATAAAACTAGAAGGAATCTTTTTTTTACACAAGGTGTTTTTTTAACACAACCCTAACCCAAATTAAAAGTACAGAGATTCACTGTTTAAGTGGCTAAACAAGCTCAAATGTTAGCAGCCCTGCTTCCTTTCCTTCATTGTCGTTCAGCTGATTTATATTTTAGCATTATATTTTATCCACATTGCAAATATATACTATGCTATTATACTAAACTTGTAATTTAGGTTGTGTTTGGTATGCCAATAAATATGAGTCCAGTAAATTATCATAAACTTAGCCAGCTTTCTACATAGGCAAGGACAAATTCCTAAGCTTCTAGATGCTATGTTGTTTGTATGATCTAAGCAATGGTTACAGACAGAGCTTGCTAAAAAACGTAGTTTCAATCTCTAATTTACATAATTTTGTTTCACAACAATAACTTGTGTTTCACACAATATACAACTGTGATTAAATTTGTGTTTATTGAAACAAAAACTGATTCCTTTAAAAGCTTCATCTTTACTTCAAGATTTTAAAATATTTAATGATATGAAAGAGTAAAATTTTAAAAAAACAGGTTTTAGAACCAAGAAACATCAATAGTCAATTAACAGATGAGAAAAAGTCAGCAGTTTCACTAAGCGATAAAATACATAGGAATAATTGTTTGATTTAGAATAATATTTCATAACTTGTCATTACTCATCCTAGTCCAGGCGCTAAACGGGTTGAGTATGCACTGAAAGTCTGACAAAATTTGACTTTTGATTATTGTTGGGGACATCTAGTAGATGAAAAAAATCGATGATGTCGCATTTCTAGGGTGGTCACAACTCGGGGGGGAGGGGGGGAAGTTGCGCGGGTCATCGGTTTATGTTTCCGCGTCTAACTCTCAAACGGTTAATGATAGAAAGGTGAATTAAGCGTCTATCTACGCCTAAATATATTGTCCTTCAAAATGGTTATTACAACCTTTCTTCTATCTCTTATACTTTGGGCGCTAATCAACATTTATTGCAAAAAATAAAATTTAAAAATACTTTAAAATGAATTATCGGAAATATTGCGCTTGTTTAGGGCATGTTACAAACTATTTATGGTTAGAAAAACTAACAAGTAGTACAACAGCACCAAGTTTAAAGAAATCTGTGCAAGAACAACAGAGCTACGTTGATTTCAGTAAGAGTAAACGTGGAAAATTCGTAGTAGTATCGAGGCGCGCATGGATGGTACGTAGCCCACAGTCAATATAGGTTTGATGTTGTAAGTAACTATGGGAAAGCTGAATTTTTCTATGCTGTTAGACCATGTTGAGATGATCATTTTCCCGAAAGTCAACACTCCTCCCCCCTTGTGCTTTTCTCTAACCCCCCTTTTTAGATAAATTTACAGACTCTTAGCAATAAAGCTATAACTTTAAAACGGGTAAGGATAATAATGCAATCTTTTATTAATCATTTTGCGTTACGATAATCTACGAAAAGAATTATGAGATAAATAAATATTTAAAAAGAATTATTATGGATTTCTGAAGAAGAAGAAGGAGAAGAAGAAAATTTGTTCATTGTAATAAAATATCAATACAGTGTTTTTTTTATTTTTTATTATTATTTAAATGCAAAGAACAATGGTCAAAGAACGTCTGTTTTGTGTTAGACACACTGATTTTAAAATATTTTAAAACAGTTTAAAAAATTCCATGAATCACATACAATTATTCAAAAAATAAACTGATTTCAACTACAGAATATACACTAATAGCACTACATACTAATAAAGATCAGATAACAATTGAATGAATAATAAAATTTAAATGTAGCCTACTGAGAATCTGAATTTTTCCTACAAACAATCAATAATTCATAAAAAAAACCTGTTACTTAATAATTTACTTTGATAGATACTTAACAAACAATATTTTATAAACTTTTTAAATTACATAGATTTTTCCCATTTTTGTATTGATATCTCAATTCTTAAATTTAATAATTATACACCATTATCAATTCCCACCCTTTACTCCACGCCTCTTGGACATTCTGCTATAAAAGGGTACACGTTTCATCCCGGTTGAGATTACATAGTGAACATACATACATTTTATTTTCTATATAGAGTTAACTTTTTATTAGACGACCCCCTTTATTTGTAAAAAATGTTTTTAGGGATAATTACGAATAAAAAAATATATATCCACCATTTTTCAATATGGCCACCAACTTTGTTATTTCTTATGGAATACGCTGTATTCTTTTAGAATTTAAAAGCTATTTTTTTATTCTTGACATTTTTCCCCTAAACCTACTCCATTTAGGAGTTACAGCCTGTTATATCTAAAAGAAAGGCTTGTGGTGTACATTCGGCATCCTGTAGCTCATAAACGAGTAAGTTGATAGAGAAAGTGCAAAGAATAAATAAGTCACATATAAGTCATCGTTCAAAAAAATATATATAATACGTTAAAAAATACTGATTTTGTTGTTTTAAAAATGGTCACCATTTTCAAAAATGGTAGCTTACTTTGATATTGGAACAATTTATTTTATAGTTTTTTTATGTAGATGTGATTTGAAAACTTGTTTATTCTTTGTATTTTCGCTCTTAAACTTACTCGTTTATGAGCTACAGGATGCAGGATGTACTCACAAACCATTTCTTCTTCGATGTAACTCCTAAACAAGTAGCTTTAAAGAAAAATGTCAAGAATAAAAAGGTTTAAAAATGAGCGTTTACATTCTTAAACAATCATAAAATACAGGGTATTCCATAGGACTAACAAAATTGTCAGCCATATTGTAAAATGGCAAACATATTTTTAAAATTCGAAACCACTAAAAAAAACATCTAAAAATAAAGGGTAGTGTCCCATAAGAAGTTAACTCTATATCTCATAATAAAAAAGTTATCTATTGGTTCACTTTAGGTGAGACACCCTGTATAATAAAATGAGGCTCTGGCGTACAGCAGCAAATGCACGATATTCATTCATATGTATCCACTATAGTCTGTATATGTACTGAATGAGCTACATAACGTTAATATAATCTATGTAATGCGGCAAATTCAAATACAAAAACCATAACATACGTAATTTTTTTCATTGTTGCGGTGCACAAAAAAGCCAGAGTCCTGTAAAATCAATATACTGTACTATGTATAACCACTATATGCAAACAAACTGTTAATAACGATGTATCATTTTAAAATGTAAACTATGCACCCCAAATTTTGTATCAAATATTTTGTTGTGCGACCTCGTATAAAAAATCTACAAAGAAAAGTTTCATAAGTTTTTCCATAAAAATTACTTTTTTATGTTTATGATATTTTTTAACTATGAATATTTAGGATACCATGGTAAATACACTTTTTGTAGAATATCGTAACGCAAAATGATTAATTAAAGATTGCGTTACTATTCTTACCTTTTTTTTAAAGTTATAGCTTAATTTCTAAGAGACTGTAAATTTATCCAAAAGGGGGGGTAGAGGAAAGCACAAAGGGGTAGGAGTGGGGACTTTTGGGAAAATGATCATCTCAACATGGTCTAACAGCTTAGAAAAATTCAGCTTTCCCATAGTTACTTACAACATCAAACCTATATTGACTGTGGGCTACGTACCATCCATGCGCGCCTCGATACTACTACGAATTTTCCACGTTTACTCTTACTGAAATCAACGTAGCTCTGTTGTTTTTGTACAGATTTCTTTAAACTTGGTGCTGTTTTACTACTTGTTAGTTTTTCTAACCATAAATAGTTTGTAACATGCCCTAAACAAGCGCAATATTTCCGATATTTCATTTTAAAGTATTTTTAAATTTTATTTTTTTCAAAAAATGTTGATTAGCGCCCAAAGTATAAGAGATAGAAGAAAGGTTGTAATAACCTTTTTGAAGGACAATATATTTAGGCGTAGATAGACGCTTAATTCACCTTTCTATCATTAACCGTTTGAGAGTTAGACGCGGAAACATAAACCGATGACCCGCGCAACTTCCCCCCCTCCCCCCCCCCGAGTTGTGACCACCCTAGAAATGCGACATCATCGATTTTTTTCATCTACTAGATGTCCCCAACAATAATCAAAAGTCAAATTTTGTCAGACTTTCAGTGCATACTCAACCCGTTTAGCGCCTGGACTATCCCTCCTTTTAGCTAATTTCCCATACATGGAATAAGCTATTACCGTAGTACTCATGGTAAGACCTGGACCCGGGACCGATTTACTTTTTCGTTTTGAGGTCCCTAGAGGCCAAAAACACCATCCGTTCAAATTCATGTGAGTCCATTAGCATGATAACTCGAGCAAAAATGATCCGATTTCGATGATTTTTGGTTCAAACAAGTAAACCTACATTTATTCGAACGAGTTCCCAAACCAGCATGATTGGATCATAGGAAGGAACATGGGTTTATGGGGGTTTTATGGGGTAAAAATTGGGTTTTTCCCATTTTTGAACCTAAAAACATAAGATTTTGCAATTTATTTCGAAACCTTTTTGTAGAGCTAAAAAAACAAACAATTTAGTATATTGAAGCGTTTTTATGCGTCTACTGTCTACGGAGAAAATTAAAAAAAATTGTAAATTTAAATTCCCATGTTATTTTTATGGAGAATAAGTAAACTTGTTTAGTTGTAGTTTGCTTGTTTATGAACATATTTTGATCAAATTTGGAAAATGATTTTTTTCAAACTAAACTATTTACCATTTAGTAGTTAAGTAGTAGTAGGTATTAAGTTAAGTAATTAAGTAAGTAAGTATTAAGTAGTATTAAGTGTTATTTAATAATACTTTTTTAGTTTTTTACCCTCCCTGTCACAGCAAACCTAAGTACTCGTTAAACTAATGCTATTTAAATAGGGAATAAATGTGATATTTTTAATGAGATATTTTAGTGTAGGTAAATCAAATCAGGCAAATGAAAATTCTTACGTTCAGTCTGCAGGTTTGCTGCGGCAAGGGTATTTTTAGAAGGGTATACACTAGATACTTTATTTTTATTTTTTAAATAAAATGTTCAACTTAAAATAAATTATTAGATTTGTATTTACTTGTATCAACAGTTTCAGGAGAATACAGTGTCATACAGTTGCATATAAATTGCCAACATACAATAAAGTGACAGTTGCCTTAAAACTCCCTAAAAGCTGGAAATGAATAATAAAAAAATTGGAACACATCGCACAACCAAATGTGATGCACTTTTTACATGCTTTAAAACTAAACATATGCAAAGCATATAGCATGCTTACAGCTAGAACTTATAGTTTCACTGGAATGTGAGATTTAAAAAGTGTATTCATTCCCACATGGCAAAATTGTTTTAGCTCGAGCCTCACTAAAGGTTATATTGAGGAAAAATAGTGAACATTTGCTGAGAGTGTGGAGAAAGTTCCTCCCCCACAATGGCAGCAAAATCATTAAAACAACTTCCACAATTTTGCAGAAAAATTGTGAATTTTTTCAGTCGCATTCTGCAACTAAAAGAATGAAAAATGAAACATTGAGCCAGCTCAATTTTGTGACAAGCTTGATCAACTTGATGCTAAACACAAGTCGTCTCGAAAATCAAGCATCTGGCACATCTCTAGTAAAAAGCCTTTTTCACCGTTATTTTGAATCAAATCCAAAAATCAAAACTGATTTTTAAAACTGGTTACAACACAATTAAAGAAATTGCATGAACGTTTCTCCAAATTACAGTACATTCTAAAAAACTGCAAACCTAAACAAACATCCCTCTTCAGATTCGATCACGTTTACTGTTTGAAAACTTGAAACTTGTAAATATTGAATTGGACATTTGATTCTCAAATCCAGGCAAAAGAATATCAAACTCAAATCTTTTCTTGAGATGCAAGATTCAAATATACATTACTAGTCTATGCCATGCAAAAACAATAAAACTTCAGCTCAAATTTATTGTTGGGGACAGTATTAGCTAAAGACAAACAATAAGTTGACAACAACAAAAATTAGGGATGGACAGGTCCCAACATTTTGGGGAAAAATGTATTCCCGACCTATTCTTGAATTGAACTCCTGATCTAATTGAGAGGTGATTCAACCCAATTGACAAGGATTTGACCACAATCCCGGTTGACGATTATTATGTCTCCGCGATTACAGATGTTCACAATTTTGTTGTTATGGTGGATGGCATATTATTATAGTAGTATTTTCCCCCGCAATCTTTGGAGATGTCCACAAGTTTACCGTGATTGCAAGTGATAATAACATACGATGCCGCAATTGTAGATGATGACAACAAATTGCGCTGATTATAGTCATGAGTCATAACGACATCATGTATGATAAATACCTACATATTTTCACCCATTGATGGTTTTTATGGAATAGAACAGAAAAAAAACAGCAAGTTATTTATGTTTTTGTCATCATTGTGATTTGCACAAATGTATGCTTGGTTTTTAAAACAAACTTGTTGCACGGGAAGATGGAAGATTTGAGTTTTCCCATCCCAAACATTCTGGAAAGAGAAAAAATCCTGTCCTCTCCCATCTCAAACTAGAAAAAGTAGAATCATGTCCATCCCTATTTTTTTTTAAAACCACGCAAACAATGAAAGAAAACTGTACACTGTAAACTGTAATGATAAATGTACAATATTTGTATTGATGAAAACTAAAGTTATATTCTCAATGAGAGCAGCAGCAGCAGCAGCAGCAGCTACAGCAGTTGATGTTTAGCTTAAAAGTCAAAATTAGTGTCAATGTTATGTATAATCTACAGCTGATTGACAGAGTAAAAACTCAAGCTCTTAGAATCTAAATAAATACTATAGTTTGGCCGCTTAGAAAGCGACCTCCTCCAGCATTGGTTTTAGCATTAGCACGCAGGTCGTTTTCTAAGCGGCCGAGCTATATCAAGGCTTTTCATAATCAATTTGTTCGGGCAACGCAAAAACAATTTTTTTTTTCAGTCCAATTACTTTAATTGCATGCCAAAATCTGCATGTCTCAATAAGCAATAATTTTATTGTTGGTTGTTGTTAGGAACAGTCTTTAAAAATTTAGACAATGACTATGACTAGTTTTAGAATTCTATTCTAAGCAATACACTCTTTAAAAAAATTATGTTTTTTTTATGTGTAAGGTTTTTAGGGTAACACTAAATAATTAATGAAATCTTATTTTTACAAGGTTTAAAACTTCAGAACCAAAATAACAATTTGTTGTTGAACACATTTAATCGTTTCATATTAACATTGAATAGTCAAGCATAATGCACTTATACAGAGTGTCTTGATGCATAATCGGCTTCAATATAAACATAAATCATTATCGACTTACCTTCATCATGAGGAGCAGTGTGTTGAATACAATGAGCATCATGATGAAATATTCAAACGGTGTGGAAACAACAATTCTCCAGATTTTGTACTTAAAACTGTTTCTCTTGTTCGGCATATATCTTTCTAAAGGCCTTGCTTGAATTGTAAAATCTATACAGGATTTCTGTAAAAAGTCATGATTTACTATAAGCAAGCATGGTATTGCATCATTTAATAGTGACCAGACAGTGGAATTAAAAAACAAAATTAAGCTGTTCTTAACGAAACATATAATCGTTTAAGTATCTTATTCGGAAATGAATAGTAGACTAAATCAAAAGGACGTCACTCATATCAGTCATGATCACTGATCAGAATATATGCAGTAATTTAAAAACCTGACAAACTAAATTTTAAAACTATTTGTGACAACTTACGAAGCAATTTTCATGAGTACTTCATTTGGGAAACATAAGTAAATTATGCTGGTGAGGTAATTTTTTGAGGTTACTTAAAGTACATTGAAAGAAATCTACAAGACATATTGTTGTCAGCTTCAAAAATACATTGATTTATTGACTTTGCACATCACAGTTCACAGTACAAAAAATCGTTATAACAGCCAAACACCAAGCTATTATATCCCTAACCCCACCGATTATAAACATTTTCAGCAAAAGTGTTCATTAAAAAATTACTTCCTCAGAAAAAGTTATAATTTTGATCATTTAATTTACAAAATCTTATAAAAATTGGGGACACAATACAAAGTTCTGTGGGTTATTGTGACATCGGGACACAAGTAAATGAAGATGTCATAAACCAATTTTGCCATTGGGAATGGTTTGTCAACCTAATTAATCTAAGGGGTACCCATCCAAACAATAATTCCAATTATGGTATTTTTATTTACCTGATTCTTATCAATCTCTCCATCTTGAAGCTCAGCTTCGCCTTGTTCTTGAAATGTAATGATAATCAATGCAACGAATATATTCACAAAGAAGAAAGGGAAGACCACAAAGTACACAATATAAAAAATGGACATTTCTATACGAAAGTTTTGAATTGGACCCATGTCTTCATAAGTTGCAGCCATTGAATTTTGTAGCACCCTGAAAAAAATGTCAATTGTTAATACATTATGTTATTTGGCATTAAAGTGTTACAAATATATGAGTCGAACATTTTATAAAATGATTTGATTGTACTCTATGAGTCCAAATAAATTTAAAAAATAAGGTAATATATCTAAATATATAAAAGGCAAAGCCCTCACTGACTGACTCACTCACTCACTCACTCACTCATCACTAATTCTCCCACTTCCCATTTACCTAGGAGGCTGAAATTCGGTACACCGATTCTTTGGGCATTAAATAGGAAAACTAAGAAGTTTTTATTCCGATCGGGCTTTCGGGCTCCGCCCCAGTGGCTCTGGGGTTTCCCATGTTAACCTTATGATTTTTCATATTTAAAAGGAATTTCGTAACAGCTGTTTCAATTAAACAAGTTGGTTCTGTTCTATGATGTTCAATAGCATTAAAGTTACAAGGATTACCAACAGGGTGCAGCACTATTATTATTTTAATTTATGACTACAGCTAATTTGCAACCAAAAGGTGAGTGAGCGTAGCGAACGAACTTCAACCTGGAAGCGAGTTAGCGTAGTGAACGAGCTAACCTGAAGGCAAAAGAGCGGAGCGAACGAGCTCCAACCTATAGGTGAGTGAGCGTAGCGAACGAACTTCAACCAGGACGTGATTGAGCCATGCGAACGAGCTCACTTGTGAAGTTAAACGGGGCAAAGCCCGCGGGTACAACTAGTATAATATAAACTTATAAAATTTCCAAAATCTGTTTTTCAATTAATGTTTCTACTCCATAAAAACATACAAACACAACTAACATTTTACTTGGTGTACGATTATTGCAGAATAAAACACATAATTTGAGAGGTACAGTGTCTAAATATGCTGAAAACCCTCTTTAATTTTTATTAGACTGAAAGACTTCACCCTGGTGGTTAGAGCTGTCAGCTAGTTCCAACTAAAAGAGTAAAATTTAAATTATCTCCAAAATCACCTTTCTAAGGCAAAATATAGATTACTATACTACATACTACTACTACTAGTACATGTGGATGTGATGTAGGTATTCATATTCCTGCTTTGTATTAACCTCAACTTTCCAGTTAGCAGACATTTCGGCTTAGTTTTATAGTCTGATTTTTACCGGAGTGCGGCTGAAGCTCAGCCCTACCTGCGAGGGACCCGACTCACGCACGCACACTCACCACCGTCCTAATTGCCTGAAAGCCCCGATCCCCTATTCACTAAGTAGAAATATAACATCTGTTGTATGATACCTCAAAATTGCAAATCATTTGATGTTAGATATACATTAAAATGGTTAGTGTTAGTAAATTTGTTGTTTAATTCAATGAAAAATGAGTCCAAACACGAAATGATTATGACAAGGAGCTAGCTAATAAAAACGTGTTAAAATATTCGTAGCTTTTACACTTTGTAAGCAAAATATATATTGTTTGGTATCATTTTACTAAGCATTTTGAGCTAAAGTCAAAAGCGTTACCAGATTTTATAACAAACGTAAAATAAAAAAAAAATTGATAGTTTAATTTCCGTGAGCCACCGATGACTCGAGTGGCAGGACAATGGTCCGTCCCACGTCCGTCCTAATCCCTTGCGTCTGTGTGTGTGAGGCCTGCGTGTGTGTGAGTAGGGTCGACCCTTCTGCCAGCCGCTTTCCGTCAGCAATCACACTATAAGCTGAGGGACTTTATTTCAAGTTGAATATAAAACCTGTTAAAACATCAAAGTTAAAGTATACTGACCACTACTCAGCAGTTAATGAGAACCCAGTTAAAATAAGGTGAGCTAACAACAAAGCAGCTCAGACAAGAAAGGTACAGAGGAAACTCAGTTATGGGACAACCGTACACTTTCAGCTTTAGTATGTTGTGCCAGAAGTATACTTGTGACGGGCAAGGAAGAGCAAGAGTGGCAAGCACTGTGCAGAAATTCCTATCCATACAGGGACAGGGTCTTCCTCCACCATGAGCATTGTAGTACATGATGACGAGGGGGGTGGTGATGGACTTTGCCCTAGACACCAGCGACTATGCTAGACGGCCAGGTCCAAAGTCACCAACATTTTTGGGGTCGTTTCTAATGTCCAAATTCACCAACTTTCTACCTTTAGCAGATACGATATTTCTCCCGGCGGGCGGGGAAACAATTCCCTCCGAATAGTTTGCCATCGCCTGCTCCGTCTCGTCTCGGCGAGAGTGTACTGTAACCTAACCTAACCTAACTTAACCGAACCTAACCAAACCTAACCTAACCAAACCTAACCTAAACTAACCTAACCTAACCTAACCTAAAGCTGCCTGAAACAATCACAGCTTAAACAGTACTATTAGGGCTAAGCAGTACACTCTCGCCGAGACGAGACGGAGCAGGCGAGGGCAAACTATTCGGTATTCCTTCCCCGCCCGCCGGGAGAAATATCGTACCTGCTCCAGGTAGAAAGTTGGTGAATTTGGACATTAGAAACGACCCCAAAAATGTTGGTGAATTTGGACGTAGCCATGCTAGACACCACTTAGGTGTACCATCGAATGCTTCCTCTGAACCTTCCTTATCTGAGCAAATAAGGTAGAGGTACAAGCTGTGAAACGATGCAGCAATGTCTTAAGTACACATTCTGGTAACACCACTAAAAATTAATCAGTACAGATCTTTCCTCATGATGAATCATTCTGCTCGATACATTCTAAGCATAGACCTTTGACATCCACTATGTCAGGCAAGTGCCAGGTTAAAATTGGCCGGTACTTAAAAAGAAAACAAAGATATACAGTACTCACTGAGGCCATCCCTCCCCCGTCTGAACGGCGAACAACGTCAGCATGGCTGCGGCAACGTTGTCGTAGTGGAAACATCTTGGCTTCCATTCTCTCAGCTCGGCTTTTGGCAGTGTTTTTCCTTCTTCAAACACAAAGTACATTCCTCTGAAAAAGCCACGCACGAATTAGTTAAATCATGGTTAGTTGCATAAACTTATTTGGTGGTTATACGTATACAGTTTTTGCAATTTTTTATAGGAGCATGTAAGTTGTTGAACTACAGAGAAGAATGCATTACAAACTAAAATACCAAAAATGTAAAAAAAAATATTTCTTAAATATCATAGAAAAGTTTTTTCTTTTAGCTCAGGAGTAAATTTGAAAGAGTTAAAATGTTAAAAGTAAGGTAACAGTTTTATAAATTTTATAATTTTATGCCATCATTGCAACTTTTTTATTCTTGTAGATATTTCCTCATTTTAGCAGGTTCTCTTTCACTTATAACAACAGATGTATTTTAATGAGGGAATGTTATTATCGAGTATTGCAGATATTTTATTGTATGAGGCATGTTTTTTAAGTAAGAACAATTTTTTAATTTCTCTGCTCCAGCGCTGTGGCCTCGCACTGTGATTGGCATTTTGGACATTTGTACTGTGTATGTGCGTCTATTGGCAAGCCTGCGCCGGAAATTTGGCAACAATCGGCCGTGTTTACATCCGGTTTCGAGCATTCAAATGGTGCCACCAATTGAGACTGCCGCCTACTGTAAAGTGCTTGCTGGAATTAAGATTTTTAAGTGCTAAAGGTGTGAAAACCATTGAAATTCATTGTCAGATTAGTGAAGTGTATGGCGAGAACATTGAGTAAAGGAAACTCCTCAGATAATGATGAGATTGTAAACCGACTGTTCTCTCTCACTTTTTTGTCGACCTTACGCACCAATTCAATAAACCAGTGCGTTGCTCATCATTGGTGGTCTTTAAATGCCCTTACCCACTTGCGTACCATTCCGTCACTCATAATGTTCTCGCAATACACTTCACTAATCTGTCGATGAATTACAATGGCTTTCACCGGATGTAATCACGACTGATTGTTGCCGAATTTCCAGCGCAGGCTTGCCAATAGATGCACATACACAGCACAAATGTCCATCGCAGCGCTGGAACGGAGAAATTTAAAAACGGTACTTACTTAAAAAACATGCCTCGTATTACAGAAATAAGGAATCTCTAGGGACCTTTTAATAATTGTTATTCTAATTCAGTCTTCTACGAAATTGATACATGGTTGCACACTTACTGGCACTCTTTTTCAGTAGATTTGCTTTCATCTGTACAGAAAAAAAATTTCCCATTGAAGAGTTGGACGGCGATAACAGCAAAGATGAACTGGAAAAGGATGTAGACGATGAGAATGTTTATTACATTTTTTAATGAGTTTACTACACAGTCGAACACCGCTTTCAGTTTGGGCACTCGTTTAATAGTTTTGAGCGGCCTCAGTACACGCAGCACTCTCAGGGATTTGATTGTGGACAGATTCTGACCCGCATCACTGCCACTGTAACAGCAAACACACATGTGTTAGAAACAAACAACAGGAAAGTAGGCAATTGACTTCTCATTCTTAGACAGTTTTAGGGTAAAAATTCAGCTACCAACAGAATGTGCTGCTATACATAATTAAAATTAATTGTTGTTGAGTGCGCGAACTTTTTAATCAAGCCAAACTGAATTGACAAAAACATATTCACATGAATTTCTACACTGGTTTAGCTAACATTTCACATAATTTATTACTCAAATGTAAGGAGGGAAAACATAAATAAAACAAATCCAGTCAATATACGTCGGCCGCTAACAGAAAGGAAACAAAAACGTGAAAAAATTTCTCTCAAAGGGTTAAGGACTATAAAAGTATGGCAGCAATGTCATGGGTTTTAGGTATTTATCTTTCTCAGTGTTACCTTTTTTATAAAAAAAAATTTAATTAAAATTAATTAATTTAATTATTTAATTTAATTAAAATTAAATTGTATCAGTACAGTTCACTCTTGTAGTGTACAGACTCACATGTTGCTTTGCTGGATACATGCCACACACCGGGCTGAGTCCTATATGGACAAATGCAAGGCTCAAAGAGGCTGCAAACCTCAAAAAAATTGAATGAAGTTTGCTGATATAGCCTATAGCGTTTGCTATAGTAGTATAAAGCTTAATTTTACAATCAAAACATTGTTAAATATAAAACAGTACCTTATTTCAAACCCTAAGGAGACAGCTGCACATATAACTACAACAGCATCCATGATGTTCCAGAACTCTCGTAGATAAGAGCCTGGGTGTAAAATGATACCCATGTCTAGGACCTGTAAAACAATCAACTCATTAATGTATAGAAATTTATCAAACACAACTTATTAGTAGAGGGGCCACAAAGTAGAATTTTCTATGCAGAGGGATAAAACTTTATGTTCTACAACTTTTTGACATTATACAGTAAGTGAGTTGGTAAGTTCAAAGACTTTCATTTTGTGGCCTCACAAACTGAAAACTGATTTAGTTAAAATTATTTCCTGTCAAGTGATTCTTGTGACCTTGAAAGGCAACAGGTTTCGATCCTAACGGGATCATCTTCAGGCGGATGTCATCATCATCTTTTCGTTTTTACGAACACGTTGATTTTTTAAAAACATTGAGTCACAGGTTTACAAGACACGTAAAAATGGAAAATAACTATTACCAATCGGTCAAGTGGCGAGCCACACAGAAATAGAGTCTAGACATAGGAGGAGCAGGAGACAAAGGTAGAGTCTAGACAAGGAGTCTAGACTCTACTTCCGCTTGACCGATCCATAATAGTTATTGGCCATTTTTACGTGTTTTGTGATTAAGTGTTTTGTAAAACTGTGACTCAATGTTTTTTTTTTTAAATCTACGTGTTGGCAAGAACAAAAACATGATGACAACGTCTGCCTGAAGATGATCCCGTGAGGCTCAAAACCCGTTGCCTTTCAAGGTCACAAGAAACACTTGACAGCAGGTAATTTCATTAGTACCCGTATTGATCAGTGATTCGGAGGCTTAACTCAAACAAAATAAAATTATTTTGTTAAAAAACTACAATGACATTCACGACGATTACTCAAACCGAATTCCTTTTTTTTGACACTGAACATAATGACACTGACATTTGTCACCACTCATAGCTGGAAACCGGTAGCTGAGTAGCATGTTTTTTTCTGGTTTTCAAATAGTTGCTTGTTTCATTTCCAAGTTAGGTCGGAGATTTAAGCTGGTTCGAAATTGGGCTAAGCTGTCCTTGATACGTTGGGCTATTGATAATGGTCAGCAATACACAAAGCACTTCATCCATAAATATGAGCACCAAAATTATTTTTGTTGTGTTTGGTGAATTGTTTACTGCATTCATCACTAATATTTTGGTTTAAAATACACCCTGTTATAAACATTTTATCAGATGGTGGTGATCACAACGTAATTCTTTCTACTTGAACTTTCTGTGATAGATTCTGGGGCCTTATCAAGGCTACTAGAAAAACAGGCCATGCTGCAGGATCCATGACGTCACACTAGTAGATAGATTCATTGATAAATTCACTGCTATTTTGCAATATCCTGGCTGTTTATCAGATTGTAAATGGAAAGGTTTCAGTACAACTATCTACCACTGTGACGTGTTGCGCTGCCCGCGCTGCAGCATGGCCTGTTTTTCTAGTGGGGCCTTGGCCTGATGCTGTTTGTCATTGTACTATTGATTAATGATGCTAACAGAAGGTCTATGGCAACACGTAACAAGACTAGATTTTGGATAAGTTATTTCTTTTAGAAAATGCTAATAGTGTTGTAAACACAATTACCTTAAGTATCATCTCTAAGGTGAAGACCCCGGTGAAGGCATGATCGAAGTAGTTGAGGACCTTGTTCCTTGTGGAGTTATCTACAACAGGATCTTCAGCGGCCAGCGCGATACTACTCAGACCTATCACTACCATGATGAAGAAGTCAAAGTATTGCATGTTAACCACCCAATGTGCCGCTCTGCGTAGCCTGAAACATACATTCAGAGATTATAAAATATACCTGGATCTGATTAAACCAAAAGGCGGATTGTTTGCAAAGTATAGCTAAGAAAACTTTATTAGACTTATAATAGAAAACTAGATAACTTATATGATGTGTTGTTCAATTTACTTATATTTATCATGGATCGTAACGTCAGTTCTGTATTAAGTCTTTAATTTTCCAACAGACTAAATCGTCCAAGGGTAACTTACGGGTTGGTGGGGGTTAAAATGAACATTGAGGAATATGGCAGCATTGGCTTAGGTCCTTCTTCATCCTCATCAGCCTTTTTCTCTTCTTCCTCCTTTTTGCTGTTTTTCGATTTGTTGCTAAAAAAGAACATTCAGTATCATGTTATGCACATTTGTCTGAGGAGGTAGATATAATAATGTTCAATGACTTTTCATTGAGAGTATTTTATTTACAACTAACTGATATTTATGCAAAGCTCTTCAAAGATGACAAGTCAGTTATTTTACTTTGTTTCAAGTTATTTTCAGCACATACAGATATGACCATAGACTAACTAACACAAGTAGACTTCTCATCCCATTGTAAATTTTGAAGCATGTTTTTCGTGTCTAGTTCATGTACGTGACACATGAGCGCTAGTGTCGACGAAACTTTGTTTCTATTATTTTAGGGTTAATTTCTTGATTTGTGCTTTACTGTTTGGTTATATAACTAGGGGACAGGTTATTGTTTATGATTAGATCGTATTATTTGGTTAAACGAGGTTTTTTAATGGCTGTAATAACGGGAAACAAATTGTAAACAAAACAAGACCTCCACATAAACCGTACAGAACTAACAATAAAATTGTCTTCAGCTGTTCCATAAGGATGAGAAATCTACTAAGGGAGTATGTTTTATCTATGATATGACCGAGTCCCCTACTTCAGAACCAAGCAACTGGTTGATGGTGTAGTTTGAAAATGATGAGTTTTGACTATGGTTTTGGATTAAGGTGCGATTAAAAAGGGTTTTATTGCATTTGCATAGGAAGACTTAACAGTATTAACAGTATAGACTTACAAGTGGTGTGCCGGGGAGGAAGGGCAGATCTCCACCTGTATAGGGTTACCATCAGGCCCCAGCTGTAGCGCTTCCATCTCCTTCTCTAGCTCCATCTGTTGTTTCTATCGACAACAACAGACAGGAAAAGGAACATTTAGTATTTTAATGGAACCATCCTAGAATAATTAGTTTTAGCAAAAACTTGCCTCATTACAATGAAGTAACTAGCAAAGAGAAAACCATAATAAATAATTTGATCTAGAGTACACCTCAATTGTGTTTACTTTTTAATGAGTGATTCTGTGCTGTTCAAAAACAATATACTATGGAGAAGTAAGACATTGAGACTGAGGTAGGTAAAAAATTCAATCCCAATAATTTATGCTGCTAAGAAATGAATTTAAAATATCTTAACCTATGGAAAAACATTTGCAGTTCAAACACTTGGAAACTGGTTAAAAATCTTGTCAATCTTAATGCAACAATGATAAAAACCTAGATCTACCCTTATATTAAAGTTCAACTTTGGGCCCTACATAGTTTTGCTGCACTAACTAAATTAGAAATAATGCCTTACCGGTACTACTGTTTTTCTCAAAGCTGAAATATTTAAATTACTTAATTTAGATACAAAATTTTCTTGTAGAATTAAGGGAATTAAGGGAAATCTATACAGACCCAGACACAAGAGCACAAATAAAAAGTAAGAGACTGAGATGGGCTAGTAATGTGAAGAGAAGAGAAGAAGATTCTACGCTAAGAATGGTGTCTGAAAATCTCCCTTGGGAAGATGACCCCTAAGACTACCTCGTCTAAGATGGCAGGACCAGGTGCGAAGAGACAAGGAAGCTAAGAGCAGAGACAGAATGAATGGAAGACAGAGAGTGGTGGCAAATTGTTGTTGATGAGGGCAAAAGCCGACTGAGGTTTGAGTGGCCACATAGGTAAGTTAAGTTACAATTGTCATTCAAAAACCTGTTTCTCAACAATCCATTTCCCATGATTCCCTTTTGTCCCGGTTTCACCTTTTTTAAGCTTTCGGTTATCATTTTTACTAGCTGTAACTTACAAGAGCGAACAAGTTCTAAAATATTTATTCAACTTTACAATCTTCATTATTCACGTACTTCTTTGTCTTCCTCCTCCTGCTCCTCCTCGGCCGCTGTCAACTCCTGAGCGTTAGCCAAGTTGTCAACAGCAATGGCCAAGAACACGTTGAGCAGAGTGTAGTTGCCGAAGAGCACCAGGATGATGAAATAAACAGCGTAGATCATCCCGTTGCTGTTAGGCCCTCGCTGGGACTGGATACCTTGGTACATCACTTCGTTCCAATCCTCACCGGTTAAAATCTGGAAACACAACTCCGTCAGGTATTTCAATAGATGGCGTGGTAGTTGATCAACAAAATGCCAATAATTCGATGAATAATGCTTCGATGCTAAATATTTTGATGTTGTTAGTAGTGGTTGTTTTATGGATGAAATCAACAGGTTTTTGTCCTTACCAGCTATATTAATATAGGTACTTTAGTAGAAATATGTTCAGATTTTTTCAGGTAAAAATAGGAGGAGCTAATGTGATCACTGGTTAAGGAATACTGTTTGAATGAAAAATGGGCAGTTGTGGCTATAAAGTAATAATTGTAATACTTTTGCACTTAGCAACCCCTATAAATACTCCTGCCTAACATCATTAGCTAATCCAAAATTTTCAACTTGTACCTTGGTTAAAATAACAATGGCATGAGTTGATATCAACCTGTTATAGGATTTTATGATACATTAATATTCATGTTCTATTTTAATTAACATTTTACCATTAAAGGACATTACTGGCTTACAGGCTATATTTTTTATTTAACTCCTTTTCCTCTAGTAACATTTTGTTAATGTCTAGGTTTATACATTAACATGTCAAGATTATTATACACAAACATGAACATACATTTGAGGTTGAGCAAAGTATCAACTGAACAATCCTTTGTTCGTGTATGTGTCTCACAATTTGTCAAGACAAACATTTTGTTGGATTATGAGTATTTGCATAGACTCAACGGAGGAGAAACGTTACTCTACGCAGGAGGGACATTTACAGGCTTCTTGAACTACTAAGGAACATTGTTGGTATGGGTGGAGAACACAAAAGATATGAATTCTGAATTTAAAATAATATGCATTATGCCATCTGGTGTCTTCAGGACGTCTTACAATCTATGATTAGCTTAACTCACAAACGGTTAACATTTTACCAAACAAATAAATACACTTACTTGGAAGACTGTGAGCAGAGCAATGGGGAAAGTGTTGAAGTTGGTAGGTGGTGTGCCTTCGGGAAAATTGAACTGACCACCAAACAGCTGCATTCCGAGCAGTGCGAAGATGAGAATGAACAAAAACAGCAGGAATAACAAGGAGATGATTGAACGCATCGAGTTCAACAGGGATATCACAAGATTGCGCAGAGAAGACCAATATCTGCGAGAACAAACAGCCACATGTTGTTGAACAATTGAACAATTCACATAGCAAACAATGCTCAACGTTTTACACCTCGTAAAATGTATGAACTTAAATTGTTTTCAAATTATTATTGTGGCAAAAACATTGAGCAGAGTTTGACCAAAATGAAGGATGAATCCTATAATACCTTAGTGCATAGAGTACATTTGTTATGTGTTTAAGTTTTAGCCATGGAGTCCACAAAACATCTCAAGTACTGTAACAATATAATCTCCATTAAAACATTTCTTAACCAGTTAGAGTTAATGGAAATTAAAACATTTTTTTATATGTTTGACATTTCAAGTTTTGTTTCTAAATTCAAGCACAAATATTTGAAGGCAAAGATAAATCCAGTTGATATAGCATGGCTGAAACTATTTTCATAATGAAGGTAGATCATTATTTCTTTGGTCATTTTATTTTAAGTAAATATTTGTATCTGGGATCTGCTATTAACTAGGTTTAGACCTAGTAGAGGTTTAGTTGCAGTGGGGATTTTACTTTATACATAATAATTGCAGAACCAGTTGAATTTAATATAATTGAACTTTTGGCATCACAACCAGGAGATGAAATTTATTATGAGGTAGTCTTTAAAATTCTTGTGGACTCCATGTTCACATATTGGATCGTAGTTAACATAATTACAAAGACATGTTAGAAGACACTACTGTACTCAACTACTGAATATAAAGTATACAGAATGCTAATATCTATGCAATGGACCAATAGAGGTATGTTTACACTAATCAATATTATAGTTTTTAGTTTTCGTTATTTTAATTTTGTAGAAATCCTCTACTGGAACTGAGAAAAATGTTTAAATTTTGTAATCACTTTAAAATCATATTATTTTATCTTCTCATTTGGAACCTGGGACATCTTAAATAAAAGTGCAACTTCAATTTCATATCCACTTTTGGAATAACCTGATCAAACTTAATAGAAGAAACTTATTTAAGATTTGGTGGAGTACTCGTAGAAATATGTAAAACCTCTTTAAGGACTTTGATTATTATAGGGATGTAAGGTTCACACAAACATTAATTTTTGGCTGGCCAAAATTTGTGTCTTGTTAGAGCAACAACAAAGATTTTGTCCGGTGGAATCATAGTTTAATAGTTTGATATTTTTTATAACAGTGGTTGACATTGTGATACAGTTTTTAACAAATAAAACACATTAACATTCACATAACATTGTCAGTCATAAGAAAACATTCTTAAAATAAAAATCAAAAATGGACAAAACATAGCCTACTGATTGCTTGTAAAAATGTTGGAATTCCCAGAATTTCTTAATGATTAGGAGTTGTGAATAAACTAGGGATGGATGAGATTGGATTTTTAGTTCGAGACGAGATGAGATTTTTTATTTCTCATAAAATTTTGAGACGGGATTTCCCTTCTCATACACAACGGGAAATGCACGTTCAAAATTTTTACCTGATTTTGTAACATTGTTAGATGACTGTTTAAATACAAAAATAATGATAATAGGCAAGAATATTTACAATCTTTTATTAAAAAACATCAGCATAACCTTTTTTTTGATTAATCACGCCTAACTTATTAAAAATGCCTACGATTAGCCTAGGAAACATAGTGATATCAGTTAGGATAGCTAGTTCAACTTATCCTAAAATAAAATAAATCATAAAATAAAAGCAATATTAATTTTTATAAAATAGTTACTTGTTTTGACTTTTTATAGTAATAAAAAAATTCCTCACACTGCTTACACTTAACAAAACTTCTCAAATGTTATTAAAGTAATATTATTTAAATAATTAAAGTAATATTTACATTTAAAGAATTAATTAAATAAGAACGCCTTTGCAAAGGAAACGCAATTTATAAAAAGAATAAAATACAACCTGTTTCTTTCTAAGACAGTTATCTGCCCCAAAAAGTGTATGCAAGAAATTGTAAAAAAAGCGTAATGTGTGTACGCGAGAGTGTGTGAATGTGTTTTTCTTTTCTTTTGTTAAAATGAATGTTTTTTTTATATTTTTTGCTGGATAATTTACTTAAAAGTGTTAAATAAGTAAATGTTTAATTACATTAAGTAATCCCATTGTATTCTTATTTCTATATATTTATGTATGTCAAGTGTAAGAAAGGGCCATGTGGTCCTAACTTTGCCTGAGAAGATAATAGTATATTAGGTTACTAGTCCTGAAAATAAGTGTGTGGTTGTTCGCGTGCGAGACAAAGTCGAGTATGGGATTACCATAGGAGTCCGGTACACACATTTTGGACGAGTTACGTACGATAGTTTACGCCATACTACTAAATATCCGTACAAATCCTTATATATTTCCACCAACTAAAGGTCTAAAAATCACTAGTCATAACCTCTAAGAGAGGTTATGTTTTTGTTTATAACCACTCATTGCCACCTAAATACAGTATAACCAGCTGATTGGTGTCCGGTAAAACTCAATGAAACCCCATTTGAATAAGCTGGCGGCAAACAGCTGTTTTCTGGACTAAATCCTTGCGTGGGAAGTTTGTCAAAATAATGTAGTGTGGTGTAAAGAATTTTTCATTTCATTTCAACAGTGTAGCAAGAAAATAACACAACAATTGATAACAAAATGCCAACATACTAAAAATTAAAAAATAACCTCATGTTGCATAATTTTTACTGTTACACGTTGTTTCTATCTCCACCAACCTCCAACTGCTGAAATAAAGGACTTGCATTTCAATTTTTGACTAATAACCTAAAGTACAGTAGTTTGACTAATGTCAAGTATGTTTCGTAAAAAATAATCCCACAACCACACAAACCCAGAGAATGATTGGGGGTGGACAAAATATCTTTGTTTTTAAAATCACACTGAATGCTTAGTTATGTGACTGCTAAAATAAATTTTAAAAATAAGCCCAAAGCAATAAAAATGTTCTTGTACACTTGTTTTTGTTTAACTGTTCCTCAAAGTTGAAACACATTAATAAAAGAATATTATAGACATGCCAGAAGCAAAAACACCCTGGGCCATTTCGAGCCGCGCAGGTTTGAAGGGTACGCCACACCTACCGGCGCGAACCACGTGATCTTTTCGTTTCTGCGCAGGTTGTTTTGTTCTTGGGATGTCTATAGTAATACTAAACATGTTAACTGTCTTTTGTCAGTATCAATAGATACGTGTTAAATTATTTTATATAGAAAAATTTCCTTTTGAATTAGCCCTATTTCTTTTGTCAGGGACATTTTTTTACACGTTAATGATTGAAAGATTTTAAAATGAGTTACTGTAACAAGTAAAATACAAAATAAAGCTACAGTATTCAACTAATTTGTAAAAAATATATTTAAATTTCCAATTGGAAATCAACTCAGACAGTCATCATCAAAAATAATTTGCAAATGACTTTTTTAAAACTATTTTGACAGTTAACATATTTTTACAGAAGCAGATATTGTTAAGTCTTTGCATTTAGGACTAAAAATTCTACTTTATTTTAACCCAGAGCTTATTATACTGACTTCTTTCTTCTTCAGCACTACTCACACATTAAAACACTCACTTGAAACAAATTGTTCACTTGTTCACCAAAATATTACTATTCAGACATTGACAACTGCAACAAAATGCATATCGAATGCTTCATTATTTCGAATGGAGACTCATTTTTATGAATCTTATTTTATTCAGCACATTAAAACAGTTGTGAAATATATGATAGCACTTTTGGTGAACCAGTGAGCAATGAAATAAATATTAAAACACTGAAACACTTACTTTGTCACTTTAAATATCCTTAACAGGCGGAGAGCTCTTAGAACTGACAGTCCGAACGAACCGGATTTAACTTCTGACCAAATAACTTCAAAAATTGAACCACTGATAACTACACAATCAAATCTATTGAAGGCAGATTCAAAATAAATTCTAGGTCCGAGAGCATACATTTTTATCAACATTTCCAGCATGAAAAGGCCAAGAAAAACATATTCTGCATAATCTGTAACAGAAAAAGAGGGGTCAGTATATTTCACAATCAACTGTTAACAAAGATACATCTGCTTATAATTAAATCAACAAATGTGTCTCATAAAACCGGTTTTCCCACCTTCCTGGGACGCTAGGTTCTAGCCTAGAACGGTTTTACACATTACTTTAGGATAGCCTTAGACGGTCGCAGTTTGCTGCACTATCACATGGATAAAATCCATTGGTAATTGGCAGCATTTGAACCCGGGACCTATGGCTCCGAAGCCGTTGCCTGTGTCATAGAACAGGAAGAACGCAAATTTAAAGATACAGTAGCAGTATACCATACAGCCAAAAAGGGTAAGATAGAGGAGACAAAACCTACAAGAACAAAAGGAAGAAGTTTATTTGGTTGGCACTACCTTAAAAGAATTTTAAAGGAATTAGAAATAAAAATTCTGTTTTTGGAGGAAGGAGCACTTGGCTAGTCTTTACTTCCTTCCAAAGAGGTGTCCCTGTGGAAGTGTTTCAAAGAGGTCCTTGGAAGGACAAAATATTAAGTAAATTGTGTTACTTAAAAACTTGAATTAACACAAATTGTGAACTTCAAGTGCTTTGGACCACCAGATATAAGTTTTTCTTAGATATCTAAGTTTGTAAAACAAAAAGAAAGACTCCTACATAGGATTTATACAATTTCATTCACCATTACCATTTCATTACAATCAATTAAATTGAGTTCTAACTCTTCAATTATTACATAAAGAGGCATTCAGTCTTAGTGGTCTGTTTTACAAAACAGTCTGCTAACTTGTTAACTGCAGGATGAATTCAGCATCCTCAAGTCTACTACTTACACAAGAAGGTAGTAAGGTGTTGGGGCTGGTTGTAGTGCTCCACAGCTACGCACACTGTGTTGAAGAACACCAACACTATCACAAACCAGTAAAACGTTTGTGTTTTCACCGTGTGTCTGATCCAAAACCTGAAACATTGAGTTACTCATTAGGTTGCTGTACATGTAGAGAGGTTAAATAAATATTTTGCAGTCCAAGTCTATCGCTTGTTAATTTGATTGTTCCTG
This sequence comes from Macrosteles quadrilineatus, assembly GCF_028750875.1. Lineage (NCBI taxonomy): Eukaryota > Metazoa > Arthropoda > Insecta > Hemiptera > Cicadellidae > Macrosteles > Macrosteles quadrilineatus. The sequence goes on from NW_026542597.1 coordinate 2,095,442, forward strand.
CTATGGTGAAATCAATGTGTATCTGTCATAATATATTGTTTCCTTTCAATGTTTCAGTGGACAGTGGAAACAGTTGAGATAATCTTGCCATAGTATTAACAAAGAAAATACTGACAAATTAGTTTCTTAATATTTTTATTCTGTGAGGTTCGGTAATAGTTTGACCGTTAAAATATATTTAAAAATTAGAGAGAAAGCTTCAATGATCAAAGTCAACTGTCAAAATCTTCATCTTTGGGAAATAACCACATCATTGAAAGGATTGAAGTGACAAAAATAATAGCTGACGTTTAAATTGCATTATCTATGTTCTGGGTAAGATAAAATTCAACTTAAGTTCACTGTTTTCTTGCCAGGGTATATTTGAAGACCAATATAAATCCCAAATGAAAAGGAAACATATTTTAATTTTATAAAGTCTTCATGAATACAGCTTCACAACAAATTATTAAAACTTAACACATGAATAAAGTAAACTTTAACTTTTTTTAGTTAAATAGTTGGGTTTTACACAATATAACAACAATAAAGCAAGACAATTATATTTTTATGGCATAGTCTCTGGATCACTGATTTTTACAACAAAAGTTTTAAATTACCTGTATCCGTCAAGTGATCTTCGATTGTAGTTGTTTGACTACAGCTGTTTTGTGTTTATAAACACATCTTCAGGTCAACCTCATGACGACCATTTGATGGATGGGATAAATCAATGCAACATTGACCTGAAGATGTGTATATAAAAACAGCTGAAGTCAAACAACTACAATCGAGGTTCACTTGACGGATCCAGGAAATTTAAACCCTTGGTTGTAAGACAATTTTCAATCATGTTTTATATCCGTACATTCCAATTTCACATTTCACACACTCATTTCCACATTTCAAATATTTAATAATGTTTGACAACACTTACAACTGAAGGGAGTAAAATTAAGACAGTTGAGAATATGCAATCCTAATAATTTTTAAAATTCCATGATTAACACGATCAATAAATGCCAGTAACATGACCCATAGACAACTGATTTATCATCCCGAGATTTCTTCAGAGGTGAGTTCAAGCCCAAGACAGCAATTCGTGGATTCGGATTGGTACCTACCAATATTTTTTTTCAGTACAGTTCACACTTGTAATGTACCGGCCCACCCCTTGTTTTGCTGGATACACTTCACACACAGGCTTCAGGGCCCAAGTGAATGGGCAAACGTAAGGTAAAAGAGGCCCCAAACTTAAAAAAAATGTTCTTGGATAAGAGTTTCAACTTAGTTCTAGCTATTCCTTACCTGAACCTCTTCTCCGCCCTCCAAAATGACTGACAAGCTCCTTTATTTTTCGCTTTCGCTTTCAAGTACGAAGCTCCAGTGGGATCTGCAAGTAAGAAGTCTGTTCAAAAATTAACGAGAACTTCAAACAGTTACATAGGTGAAATATAAATATACTGTAGTTGTTAGCACTGCCTCCCCAGACCTCTTCCTGTAAACAAGCCGCTTCATAGCAATAAGCATCTAAAAATATAAAACAGTTGGGAGTTGTAAAAAATATTAAATTTAACTTAAAGTGCAGTTTGAAAGAAAAATCTTAAAAAATGTGATTAAGTTTTGAAAGTAAGTTAAAACTGTGTATTATCTTGGTAGAACCTTGAAAAAATATAATGTTGATATGAAATATGACAACAGGTATTATTTTGTTTACATGAACGTTTCAGAGAATTCTAATATTTGATCAACGAATGTCAAAAATAACCACATTATGCCTGAACGCAAAGAATTTATAAATCTGTTCATCTTATTCTATTTTTGTTTTCAACTTTTCTCAATGGATATTTTATTACTACTGATATTTATGATTAATTCCCTACTACATATGCTGAGCAATTGTATATGTACAGTCAAGACGCTGTATGTACAGAAGCTTTCATTTCCCACTACAAGCAGTTCTAGATCTACAGCCACTAAAGTCCTATTCCAATAACTATACTACTGACTGTACACTATTCACAGTTTTCAATGTCGATCGTGAGATGTGAGCTTCACATTTTACATGATTACCTCACATTTGTGTTTAAGATCAAACATTCTTACCATGTCTTGAGGTCTCAAACAGTAATATTATTTTTGTGATTTCACTATATTTAAATGAACAAAAACAATGGTGTAAAGATTAACATCGCACGTTTCAAAGTCTGCTTTCTTTTAACAAGTTTTTAGGGATTTCCTCATCTAAGTCCCTTAATGTATAATAGTATTAGATCATTTATTATGTTTGAACAATTATGACCATTATTTTTTATAGAGATGTGATCATGTTTCAATTATAATTGTATGAGTGCAAAAAACATTTTTTATATGAGTAATATAATATCCGCAATGCACTTGTAACTTCCAAACAAGACAATATTAATTTCTTTGAAGTTACCAAAAATTGAAAAGTTTTGTTTTGTAAAAAGTTTAAAAATAGAATAAGGGTAGTTAAAACTGGATACAAAAAATTGAAAATAAACGTTAAAAACCAGAAACCTAACTACAAAATTCAACTTGATATCAGAAGTATTAGATTGCGTAAAGCGAGGCATATGAAAACAATGTAAATTTACCACAATAGTAAAATCCCAACAATAAGGCTTATTCAGCTCCAACAGCATATATAAATCAGTAGCTGAAAGCTCTTCATCAAACTATTTAAAGCCTGTGTCACACTATGCTACTTTACTAGCAGCTAGCGAAATAGCAGCTACTAAGTAGCCAATGTGACATAGGCAGTAGCAGCTACTAAGAGTAGCGCGCTAGTGAAATTTTACTAGCATGGAAAGTTGAACATGTCCAACTTTCCGTGCTACTAAAGTGCGCTAGTGAGTCACGTGACCAACTAGCAGCTATCTAGTAGCGACTGTCGCCCAGTGTGACAGCTTCAATAGCAGACTAGCGGCTACTTGCACAACGTGCTGTCTGCCTGATTTGTTTATTCTCGTTCATTTTGAATAATTTCTGAAGTAATCATGAGTGATCCGAAGTGGGGTGGGGGAGATGTGATTAATTTTTTGAACCTGTATAGAAAATATCCGTGTCTTTGGGACATAACCTCTCTTGAGCTAAACTAGTAGTAGCAGCTAGTGAATAGACGCTACCAAAATAAGTGTGACAGGAAAAGTAGCTGCTATTTCAGTAGCTGCTACTAGGTAGCTGCTAGTAAGTAGCCAAGTGTGACACAGGCTTAAGAATAAGTGGTTACAGGAAGCCGGAACCATGATGGGATCAGTACAGATTCCCTTTTCCAAGCGTAGAAGTAGTCACAATTAGCTGCAGCAGACAGAGTAAGAAGAAGTCGACTCCTAAAACGTTAACTAACAGAAGTTATATCCATGCGTAGACTAACTACAACAGGTAACGGCCACCACATTACGTTCACATGGCATTATATTACGGCTACATGTACTCTGATTACCATACCTCTTCGGTTTTTCTTATTAACAGGCACTGAAACAAAATATTCAGCAGTATTCATTGGTAAAAATGTTCTTGTGATTTTGTCATATGAAAACAATCCATCCAACACAATATTAAACATTGTTTACTTTTACTTAAGCAAGAGCTATAAAGAGGAGCCGTTTTCTAATCTTCATTTCAGACCTGTATGAAATGTGTTAAGTATATCACAATGAGAATATAACCCATCCACTAGATTAAGAAAGGTCTGTACGTACAAATAAAATAGGCTTAAAGCACTGTAGTTAAAACTGTTTCCATCTCTACCTTATTCATAAATGTTTACCAAACTTCCAAAATAAAGGAATAGCAAAATAGCTATTTACATTACAAGTGTAGTAAGAGCGTTTTTACATCACGCAGGTGAATGTTGTGCAACGAGCGGAAGCGAGTTGCATAATTCACCTGAGAGATGTAAACACGCTCTTGCGCAACGTGTAACGTACAAGATTTTACCTGACCCGACAATATACATGGGTTTACGTACAATATTTTTCATTATCCATTTCACTCATCGTTTTTTCAGTAACGTTCTTTTACAAACAAAAGCTAGGTTAGGAAAATACTATAAAGCATAACAATAACATTCAAACGCACAGCTGATTTCTAACGTTGAACGTCGATGCCTCCATAGAGGTATATTTTTTTAAGTTAAGCACTCAATGTTATTTAAATGGGTTTCATTACATCACCGAGTGAGTTTTTTTCAACTTTACATCACTCGAGAAGTAAGGAAGTTGTATACATCACGCTTGGGATAGGGAAGTTTAACATGGCGGGTTAGGTAAAATACCTTAATAACACATTTTGTTTCAAAATAATCAAAAATGTCTAGTAAACCACAGCAAACCCAAAATGAACATCATACGACGAAACCACACTCTGACTGACTGTCCTGTTGCTTTAATAATCATGTTGTAGTATTTTGTTTTATGAGCAATTGCAAAATTAGGAAAAAAGTACTCTCGACCCTTTAGGTAGATATGGGAAAATGAGGGGCATTTAAAAAATTGATTTCAAAATAATCACAAAAGTCTAGTAAACTACAGCAAGACCAAAATGAACATCATACGACGAAACCACACTCTGACTGGCTGTCCTGTTGCTTTAATAATCATGTTGTAGTTTTTTTGTGTTATGAGTAATTGCAAAATTAGGAAAAAAGTACTCTTGACCCTTTAGGTAGATATGGGAAATGAGGGGCATTAAAATTTTTTTTTTCAAACCCTGATCTTTTAGTATAATTGTAGACAGTAAAGAGTGGGCAAACTAGTACGATGGCCCGACTCCCGTACTATTCTCACAGCCTCTGCCAACCTCACCCGGCCAGGTTGTGTTGGGCTTCATCCACAGCACATCTGCTTATTTTATACATTCACTCATCACTTGTAAATATAAAAGATACTCCAGAGTCTTGCTAATCCAACTTTCCAGCTAACCTCACATCTGTTGTGGAAATGAGGTTACAGTAATCCAATTTTAAAAAACGTAGGCCTATGTATTTTGAATTACTATGCAGAGTGTTTAGCCAAAAGAGAAACCGGAAAAAGATTCAGTGAACTGTATGGAACCAGGAAATTTGGAATAATAATCACCAATAGCCTAATGCCGAGCATCTATTCTGTGAGCAGTGTCCTGTTAATTTCCTTTAAAGTAGTACGAAGAACCATCATCGTGACAGGTAATCACAAATTTTTCTGCAATCTTTGAGACAGTCAACACGGCGACACGGTGATTGTGGGTAATGATTCAAGCGTTATTGTAAATGCGGAAGTAATATAGGGCCTATGGCCACTTACAGTCATAAAAATATATTGTTTTATTTTTTTTATATTAATGAATGTGAATGTCCGGATAATCTGAAAAAATTGTAATCCGAAAAGGGTCAGGTCCAAATTACTTTGGATTAGCTGGATGCCGGTATACATTGATTGTTATTGTTGAGAATTGAAATATGAACATTGTCCAAGTAACATTGATTCATCGCAAGATATGTATCTAATTTTACCTTACCCCATAGTAATATATTTGATCTCAGCATTTTTGTTAATTACTACACTTCCACACGGTTTAAATTAAGCCTATATAATTTTATACTTCATACTGGGTCTGTTTTTAAAGCCTCTATTGAGATTGACCCTACTAAAAGAGACAACAATAAAGTTACTCTATATATTTGAAAAAACACACAAACTAACTACATTGATCGACTAAGGATAAAATATTTATCCGTCTACCACTCTTTGTTTAAAACACAAATAACGATACAAACAATTTTCAAAACTCACAAACCTTAAGAAATGTAATTTTAAACAATTGCCTAAAGGCATGCTAACCTAAAGAATTAACAAGAACATTTATTATTTAGAAATGTAAAAATAATTTAGTCAAAACTCCATCTACATTTTACACTCAAAAAACCCCAAAGTGTGTAATAAACAACATGTGACGATTTACAAGAATAAAACACAATGAAATCCCACTTACCATCTTCTCCTTCCTCCTCCCCCTCCTCTTCTTCTGTGTCTGTGCTTTTGCTTTTCCCCAAGTTTTTTAACTTTTTTCTTTTTGCCGCTGCTCTTCTTCTTGCTGCACAGACAAAATAGTAACAGGTTTACAACGAAAATACAAAAATAGAACAGATTGAGAAACATGTTTCATAAAACAGCTTGCTTAACACTACACATTCCGTTTGCTTAGTTTGGTAAGCAATATTTTTTTGTTCATAAATTACTCTTTTTTGCCTTGGTGCTTTCTCTTACCTTCTATTATGTGCATTTTCTCTTCTTCTGTAGTTCTTTCCTCGGCTAAAATTACCTCCTCTGAAAAACAAAATGAGTATTAAAATTTTGTTTATGTTAATTAATTATACATCCATGTATACCCATGTTGGAGAAATTTCACTATAACTTTAAACTACCATTTACTTTAATGGATGCAGTAGGTAGTTAAATTTGTTTTTGGATCTGTTAAAGATAGCTGTTTTCAATTCTTTTTTATATCACTAGGTATATTTTGTATTGATGGGGGTTTAATTTCCTTATTTTTTTTATGAGCTTAAAGTTCTGCTTAAAAACACATTTACCAGCGAAATATTATATCAGTCATTAAAAAATTATTTGAGGTTAAATTTACATCATCCATTCATGCTTGTTATCGTTGCTGATTAAATAAACATTCTCTTGCTAACACAACACAAATATAATTTACCTGCTTTACATATCCATTCTACATAGCCGTTCAGTTCTCTTTCAAGTTGTTGTTGCCTTCTCAACTTTAAAAAAGTCTGGCGATTTTCCACTTTTTCTCTTTCCTTGGCAAATTCACTGTACAGAAAAGGAACAGGGTGCAAACAAACTACAACAAAGCAGGAATATATCGAGTAATTTATCAAACAACAGAATTATATGAATGCTACAGGTTTGATCGTTACAGAATTTTAAGCTGGGGTAGAATAGTTATTTGTGCAACTAGTGAGAAAAGTGAGCAATTGACTCACTCGAGAGAAATCCTTACTCACGAGCCGTAGGCGAGTGAGGAATGGTTTCTCGAGTGAGGCAATTGTACTTTGAACTCGAGTTGCACATTATACTTTTTCTACAGTTACCATAAAACAAATAAATTGGTGAAGAAACATAACCTATTTTTACACAGAAGTGAACTTTTAATATAACATTTAATGTGAAGTGACAAATACAACAGTACAACAGCTGACCAGCTGATTTACAGCCAGTGCTGCCAACGTATTTCGCGCGCATACGACGTTGCCTTCATGTTACGCGCTCACTATTTCGTGCCTTCACGTTGCAAATCTGGAGTGAGACAAAGTAATTAGAGTGAGACAATGTTAACATTGTCTCACTGATGAGCGAATTGACCACTTTGCTTTCTCAAATCAGTGAGAGAACATGTACATTGTTAGGTAACTGTAGGAAAAATACATTTCAATTTACTTTAAGTATTCAGGGTTTAGGTGGCCTCGACTTTGCTTTAGTTGTGTATTCAAAACATAGGACATCTGTACGTGTACAGGGAAAATCTTTTTGGTAAATCTTAAAGCACGGAGGAATGGGAAGTGTCTTTTTCTACAGGATGGTTGGACAGCCTAGTATTTTGGGTCTGAATTTAATAATATAAGAAAGTAATACAAATCACAAGGACAAATCATATAGTACAGTCTTGGATCAAAATTACAATACCACACTCGCACACATGTTAAAAATCCTTACAGTTAGTATGTGTTAGTCAACCATGGGAACATAAAGTGTTAGTTTAGTATACAACAAAACTCAAATAGCGTACCACACAGGTTTTCAAACATAAGTCACCGTCTATACCACATTTCTTCTACATGAGTTCAATTGCCACTCAATTCGGCAGGATGTTGGTACCTGCTTGGGATATCCAAGAAATATAAGCACCATATTGCTGCCTGAACTGCTTCTTATATTTCACCTTAAAATAACGAGCTCTCCTCTCAACGATTGCTCGTTGATTTGAAAATTCTCTGTAAGGACATTTCATAGTGGTTGATACAGGACGTAACTTTTATTTTTTGGTTGAAAAGAAGTAAAATAACTAAAGATAGAGAATGCAATTTCAGTGGTGTAATCTGTAGAGTTTTCATTCTTTTCTGATTGTACATAACTTTAATGTAAGTTTGATTATGCACAAGAGAATTAACTCTCTACAATAATCTCTGTTTTACAACAGCTAACATTTTGGTTAGTAACTATGTTCACACAACTGCCCTGCAAACTAATTTAATTAGGCTTCTTAGTTAAATCAGTAGAAACAAGTTCATGGACAACCAATTTTAGATTTAGATCTACACTCCTCGGTATATCCTAAATAACATTAGCTCAACAAGTACTTACGCTCAATACTTCGATTTGATGTTATGTTTAATTTTCAATATTACAATGAAATATTTGCCAAATTGATGGCATGTTTATTCATAAACAATAAATATAGAGAAATTCATTCATTTGCCACAACGAAGAATCATTAGGGAAAATATACTGGGAAATTATGTTTAGTAACCGGTAGGCCAAGAATAGTAATACAAACAAATTTATCCTGTTAAATTGTTGGATAAGATAAAAAACTTTTACAGGAGTTACTGTGCCTACGGACATGAATAAATCTTGGTCTATGACCATTGACTTTTTGTATCCCTAGTTTTACAAATTGATATATGATTATATATGATTATATGATTATAATGATTATAAAACTTACTTCCTACAGTTCAGAGAATACAGTTGTGCTTATACTCACCCACTAAGAACACCAAGAACTAAGTTGAGCATAAAGAACGACCCAAGAACAATGAGAGGGACAAAATAAAGCCAGTTGAAAGAACTACCTATGGCATCATTCATCTGTGGAAAAAATGAGAATTATGTAAGTGTGTCACAAAAACAAACCTATGTTCATACAACTAATAAAATCATCACAGTGTCAAGTTAGCACTGATCATCTTTTCACTCACCAAATCACCGAATATGAGAGTAAACATAAGAGTGTCTTAATTGTTTTTATCCCTTCCCTCGCATATATTTGTGTACCATCAAGTGTCTTATTGACAAAATACTGATATGGAAAGGGTAGCATTGAAGATTGCTACTATTGAACACAGTACATAATAAAAAAACTTCAACAGCTATTAGAGTACGAGCTGTCACCTCAAAATGTATGTTTATTGTTTAATTCTAAATTGAACATGTATAAGATGAAAAATACTCCAATGTTTCAAATGAATGTGGTAAACTTTATGGGATTTTCAATGTTAATTGATCCCCTAAACTAGGGGATTATGGGTTACCAAAGTTTGGTCACAAAATTTAGGCAGTTTAAGGGGAAGGTTTCCAGCCCCCCCCCCCCCCACTACTTTTTAGCTTAATAACAGCTGATGTTTTAAAGTTAGGGTGAGTTGGGGATGAAATTTTTTCCCATCAAAAACACCTAAATTTTTTGAACGGAGTACAACTCAACTGGTTCAACAGCAAATTTGACAGCATAAACATTACAACTAGTTGACTTTAGAGTTGAAAGTCTGGTTTGCTACAATCTGATACTTACCCAGTATAAAATAGCAGTCCATCCCTCCATAGTAATACATTGGAACACTGTGAGCATGGCTAAGCCAATGTTATCAAATGATGTGATCCCATAGTTAGGCCCTTCCCAGTCCTCTACGCACACAGAGATGTTCGGATCACACGCATAACTCCCTACAAAGACAAAACAATGTAAATATTTTGCAATAAGGTAGCTAGTAGTTGCGTGAACACTATATAAAATCATACCACAAACTATAATAATCACCTCTAAGCTTAGATTGTTTTGGTTTTAATATTTCTTGAAACTATGAAATATTTATCAAACAATTCTGAGCCAAAAGAGGTAGAGTCTAGAGAGCTACTGAAGAATTAAGAAAATCTACAGAGAACTATTGGACATCTACGGTAAAACTATTGTTCATCCAAAGGGTATTATGAGAAGTACTAAATTAGTTCAAATTTGTTTGGATAGATGAAACTAAATGAGCTTTAGACTAAGTTTATACAGTGAACGGTAAGTTTTGATACAAATGAGATTATTAATTATTTTACAGCACATATTTGTAAAATTACTCACACAAAATATTTGACTGAATACAGATACAGTAATGGGATATTGTTACTTTTTCACTACATAATCATTCCAGGCATATTGCATCATCAAACATTTCCATAACTTGCACTACGTAAAAAATGGGAGAAATCTTTTTACATTTTTTATTTTATATGGGGTAGTTATATCCTTATTTCCTGTATGGAAAACTTGTTAAGAATGGGTGGAATTTTTAAATTTAATATGGTGTCTTTTGGAATATTTTAAACTCAGACTATTGTTAAAGAAAATATATCTTACATAAGGAATATTTGCTCACAAAGTAACTGCTTTGTATGACATCGGTTTCTTTAAATACAATTAAATTCAGTAAATGAAATTTGACTCAAGATTTTACCATTTAGAATGTTGTTTATTTACAGCATGGCCTATATTGCATAATCAAATGTTGGATAAAATTATACTGTGTTTTAATTATTTACTATTGTCAAGTGCTGTCAAACAAGAACACAAATTTACTAAGTAAACATCGATCTAGTAATATTATTTGGAGTTTAAAATAACTCTACATACTACCTACAAACCAAAATGAGGTTTATGAGTCAGAAATTCTAAAGATTAAAAAGTGTGATAACTGATCTTAAATACAGTAGACTCCCTCTTATCCGGTCACCTTTTAACCAGACATCGGTTTAACCGCACTACACTCAGCGGAAATGACATCTCTTTAACCGGACTATTTGTATCAGCACATTGGTTTAACCGGACTAGATTGGCAGGAAGTGGACAGTACTGAAACGTCTATTCTCGTGGGAAAGATTTGAGACCAGTGATCTTGTGTCTTAATACAACGCTCTCCTAAATTTAAGTAGAATATCACAGTAAACAGTCAATTTAACGAGTTTTTGGGGACGTTGGTTTAACCAGAAAACCCGCTATCCAGACTGGCCTCGGTCCCGAGGAGTCCGAATAAGAGGGAGTCTACTGTAATGGTTTTGTCAATTTTTGTGTCTTTGCCATGAATAAAATAATATATGGCCATCTGCTAGTAATTAAAAACGTACAATAAGATCTTAAAAGTAGGAACAAAATATTATTTATCTTCTTCTAATCATGAATCTCTTTTAAAGAACTTCAAGTGATTGATGTAAGAATGATGGTCTCTACCGTTGTGGTTTACTCCTCAATTACTTCAAGTTTAGCTCAAATCCTTTGCAATCAGAAATCTGTAAATTAAGTTTTCTCAAAAAGTCTGGCAGCCAGATAACGGTGGCACAGCACCGTTATTTTCATAGTGATTCTCCATAGTGCTAGCTATTGCCCACCATTAAAAAAAACCAATTGCAGAAGGCCAGCAATACCAGCTACAAAACACATATGCTAATTTGCTATGGATATGGTATTTATTCATGTTTACTGAATGGTGATTAACATCATTGGAACTAAAAAACTCTGATCTAGTGGGAAGAAGCTGCCATGATAGCTGATACACTGAGAGTAGTTAGTTATTAGTTACTAATGGTCACACGGACAACAGAAAATACAGTTCTACTGTTTACTGAGCGCAAAGGGGAAAAAATCAAACTATTCTCTTTGAACCAGACATTTGCCCGTCCAAAAAGGCCTTTGGCCAGTGGTGAGGCAATACGGTACAAGAATGAACAGTACTGATAATTAATTATTAATTGTAGTCTCCTAGACTCAAACCCACAACATTGTTGCTATGCCTTGGACTCACAGCACATCACACGACCGACTGAGCCTACAAGCTTGCCTAAACAAAGTGGTTAAATTGAAATTAGTTTTTCATCACTCCGTAACGAAAGTAACTACTTTCGATAACAGCTGATATCAATGAAAGTAGTCGTTTCCCAAGCTCTAATTTAGGGCGAGGGAAAATCGATCAGCTGATTTTCCCTCGCTCTAAATTTACTTTCCCTCGCTCTCAATTAGTTCTCTATTTATTCACTACCCGCGCTAGTGTTTTGTTATGGTTTAATTTAATTATTTGAATCAGCTGTATGTATTGTTCAAAGTTGTTTTATTCTTTTATTTTGATATTTAAACAAAATGGTATTGAGAAATATACGTAGGTTTCCTTTTAGAAAATTTTATTTTATTTTGATGTTCAATCAAATTAATTGAGAAATAAAATAGTTGTAATATTACTGAGGTCTGCTATTCTGTGTTTGTGTATTTTTGCGTCGTGATGAAAAGTATCGTTCATAACTCGTACCGAAAGTTGTTATACGGCACTTGCTCCATTATTCCCGTCCTCGGCTTAGCCTCGTACGTGAAAATAGCTCTCACATACTCGGCTTTGCCTCGCACGTGAAATTGATGTTCCCTGTGTTCGGCTTCGCCTCACACAAAAACTTGAGCGCGCGACGGAAAATGCCACTTTCGGTCCTAGTAAAGAAATATACTATTTCCAACAAAAAGGCGGATGTGTAGACTAAGCATTTTAAATGCAACAAATTTAAGGAGCAAATTTGTCTCTTTAGTGTCCTCTATGTTAAAGACACCTCAGAGTTGCAAAGCACGGATACATTAACTAGTGTACTATATTTTTTCATAACCACACCCAACAGCTGTTACTCTCTTAACCACTCACAAACTGATTTCCAAACTGAAATGCCACTTAAAGAAACAGTTATCACACTTGGCAAATATAATGAAAAAAAGGAATCCACAATGCAGGGATTCTAACTAGGGACTCTGCTAAAGCTCTCATACTAAAACATTCCATAAGAGAATAATTATTTAAATATGGTTGTATAGTACAAATAGCTCGTTGATGAATGGAACTAATCATGCAGGCGATTGCTGGGTAATTAATTGTATGACAGCTGAGCTAGGATAACTAAGAACTGAACTCACTACACAAACACTAGTCTCTAATCTAAGAGAAGAAAGCAAACAGTCTACGGCTCAGAAATGTTTTATACAGTTGTGTTATTTAAGTGTTAATGTTAAAATGAAGCACAATTTAAATCGGTGTAGTACTCACACTGTAAGTGCTTTATTGTATTTTTTATTCATACTACACATTTAGTAAGTTATTCTCTGTTATTATTTGTAAGTTTAAATGTATTTCACAATAAATTTGTGTACAAGAACAGGGTGCCTACAAGAACCTAAAAGGCAGTATTTATGTTAAAAGCAAACTTTTTCATTGATACTTCTGGTATAGAAAAAAAACACCTTTAATTGTTATAGTTCGGCCGCTTAGAAAGCGACCTCCTCCAGCATTGGTTTAGCATTAGCGCGCAGGTCGTTTTCTAAGCGGCCGAACTATAGTAGCATTATTGTATTGCTACTAGCTTGCCTGTACTATAGAGAAGCGTTTGAATGCATGTTTCAGACTTTAAAGTGGTAAATGATTAGGAGAATGGAATGGACATTTCTGGCCTTTAAATAAATTACAGTATATTGATATTGACTTAAACCCTGCAGTAATATTTTCAAAATTTTTTTCATAGCTGGAGAACAAATTGTTAAAAAGCATTTTGATACATTTCTTTGTGAAAATTCAAAAATGCTGACAAATGTTATAAACAAGCTTTTTACTGAACATAAAATCTATAAAAGTTTGTTGAAGAGTTTGTACTAAATGAGAAAAAAGTTGTAGCTAGAATATTATAGTAAAGTATAACCTATTTTAATTTTTCATAATTTGAATACTGTTGAAAATAGCATGCAAAAACAAGATTTATAGACCACAAAATGATTCAAAGTGTCCAACAGCAGTGGTTTTGGAGCAAAAAGTAACTGTCCAGAATACATCTCCAACATTGCCCAGATCAGTAGACACCCTGATAGCCATTGGCAAAGTGGGTTGGTAGACTAATCTATAGTTTGGTTTAATATTTTATTTCAACTCTCAGCACAAAATTACAGCGAGTAAAAAATAGCGACTACAATACTTTAAAGAGTGCAAGAAGCTTGCCATGCACTCAAAATGTTTCCTTTCGTATGTGTATCTGTTATACACCTCTGTAGTGCAAGTATCAATGCTATATGCAACAAATCCAGAATAAACAATAAAATATTAAAGCTCTACGATAACATGTAAGTTCCATACCACCAAAATCGAAAGGCTGTCCAGAATCTGTAAGCATTCAATATATTGACTCCCTGAACAGCAAAGGAGTTGGATGGATGTTTTCAATGCGGATTGTTTTAGATGAACAGGTGACATAAGGAAAATAGTTAGGCCTACCAGGCCTAGACGTTGGTATTTTTTACAAGCCCTGCCATTTTCCTCACAATTTGCAGTCCTCAAAGATACTTTAAGCATATTTTAGTAATTATTTCTAAAAACCTTTAAACGTTGCTACTTATTTGTTTTTTTTTCTTTTCGTCTACCAACTATAGCACCAACATCTGCTAAGGCTTAACATGAAATAAGCTGTACACTGCTTATACTGCAAGGAAACTGTCACTAGACTATTCTCAGCCCAAGCAAGAGAATGAAGAAATCTGATAATCATTGATAGCCAGCTCAACCTATATAATATACGAGTATCTAATGCAGCGCCTAATTTAAAGTAGTTAAAAATGACCATAATCTACACACAAAGATTAAACCATACCACCAAAATCATACGGTCTTCCTGAACCTGTAATCATACAATATTTTCCAAGTGGTTCAAGACATAAAACATCAACAAACACTCGCCACATAGAATCAAATCGAGCATTAATTATAATAGGTTTCTAATACTAAGGTTTTCTAATATTTTATGAAACTATTAATATGTAACTTGTTTCTTTAATCGTATAACAAGGCACTATATTTAATTTTTGTGTTGTTAGTTACGATTTAAAATTGTATTTTATGTTGATATTGTAATTTTATTCCAAAACCATTTATTACTACACACATTTATTTATTAGCCAATACATTGGTACTCAAGGTAATTTTTATGGGTTTGAGTGACAAACTCATGTATTTTGAATTTCAAAATAGGCTACCGTATTTAATCTAAACATATTAATAAGGTGCACTATACATCAGTATTAAAATGTATAAATATATGAGTAAATTTAATAAAGCTTTTTAGAATTTTATAAACCTTTTTAAAATTTAATTTATCGTTCAGACAGAGAGTGAATTGTTTACAAAAGTTAAATCTCGCTATGGCGCTTTCAATGTTTAAGAAGCCTGCAACATTGTTGTTTACATTTAAAGACATAATTTATAATACGATATAACTGACAATAATAGGAATGACAAATTGAAAATGTGTAGCAGTGATCATAAGAAAATACATACTACACTGTAGGGATGAACACGAAAAATCTATTCCCAATCTTCGGGAGGGATTACATATCATTCAGGATCTTTTCATAACGGGATTTATTTTGAATGTCAACAATTATTGCGAGTGACAATGGTGTCCCCGTAATCGCGGGAGATGTCCACAATTTTGATGCCATTGCAAAAGTGTGCATAAATTTTCCACGTTTTTACCGCCATGGCCCGATGAAAATTATGCAACTGCAAGAGATAATTAGGATCCTCTGGCAACCACGGATAATAGTCATGATGACATAGAACAGTGTGATAAAGACTAAAAATTGATTTTGTTTGTCATCCATCATTAATAAAATTTAATAAGAAAGGTCTTCTGCCGTTCCTGTCTTGAGTGTCAGGAAGGAAATAAAAATCCCGTCCATCCCTACTGCATAGTTATGCATGTTTAGATAATTAAAGAAAAAAAGACTTGAAGTAAATAAAAATAGTTGCCCTTGTCAGATAATGACAAGGGACCAACAACAATTTATTTTTATTTTTAACACAATTTTGAATTATAATTCATATCTGAATATTTAATTTATTTAGGTTTAGAACTATTTATCTCACGTTACATGAGGGTAATAGTTGCTTCTAAAATCCTGTCAAGTGTCAAGGTTATGTTTAGGTAACAAGTTTGGGGACACTTGGTATTTTCGTCTACAGTATCAACACTCACACTCATATTTAGGTTAAAACAGCAATTAATCTTGAATGACATGACACTAATAGTTGTCTTCTACGATCTTGTCATGGTTATGTTTAACAAGTTTGGGGACTCCAAGACACATGATTTTCGTCTACAATCACGCTCACTAAACCTACTCACACAGACAACATTCAGCTCGCTAATGTGTTTCCGACGTACCTGTGGGCGACTCAGTTCTATTGTCCGTATTACAAGGAGTTGGCGTTTCACTCTCACCCTCTGGTACGATCTTTCTCAAGTCTTCTAGGCTGTAGCAGGTTTTGTGCAGCGCCCCCGAGTAGAACTCCAGCCCAATGATGGCGAATATGACGATGGCAAACAACACCAACAACCCGATCTGTAGCAGGGGTGCCATCGCCTTGATGATGGATTTGAGCACAACCTGTAGACCTGACGAAGAACAGAGAGTTAGGTTGGGTGCTGACCAGTGTGTGGCTGTAGCGGCAATATTTACATTGGTGAAAGTTATTGATATAATAAAATAGGTGAATTAGTCTATCGAAGATTTATACTCCTTAGACTGTAATGGTATTCATTTTGAATTTTGATAGCCCTTGGACTACGTATATATGACTTTTTAGGCTTTAAAGGCTAGATAGTAGTCCAAAGTTGTGTCTAACTTAAATTCATCAAAGCTGACATGTTTCGTTGCAATGCAACATTGTCGGAGCTTGCAACATGTCGAAAACATCAAAATTTTCACAGAATACAGTACATATACATGACACGGAACACGGAACAACATGAAACAACACAATGATAGCACTATAATGATCATGACATGGCGGCGGTTGTAGTTAGACTATAGCGCTATCATCATGTTGTTTTGTGTTCATTGTTTCGTGTCCCGTGTTGTGTATATGTACCGTATTATGTGTAAATTTTGAGGTTTTTGACGTTTTGTAAGCTCTGACGATGTTGCATTGCAACAAAACATGTCAGCTTTGAATAATCGAAGTTAAGACACTATTTTGGATTACTGACAGAGGTAACAGAGGTAAGCATTTTAGTCTTACACTGAAAATTCAGGTAAAGAGGTGAGTGTTTGTGTACTAAGGGAACTAGTTTTGAGCTCCTATGTCTAAATATTTTACTGTGTTCCACTGAACTGGGCTTTCATAAGTAGATATATGATAATATTAAATGGAAATTAAGTAGGCGGTGCATTGTAATTCAAACACCTAAAGTGTCTAGTTATTCTTGGATTATTTTCATATCAAACAATGAAGCTAATAGTAGAATGTTGAAAGCTTTCCAAACAATTAACAATAATGTAAAAGATAAGAACAAAAAAGTAGGTAATACAAAAAAATTCTTGAAATGAAACTAGCACAGTGTAAACAAAAACATTTACCTCGAGCAAAACAAATCAAACATCCACAAAAGAGAAAAGTAAACAACTATTGGGCCACGAGAGTCTGCAGTTGGTGGCAGCCAATACCAAGAGCGAGCTAGCGGGACGTTGCAACATCACCCATTGACTACCACTCTGCCCCCATCGCTGGCCGTGGTGACAATAATTAAAATATACTAAAATATAGTTTTCAAACCAGCTAGTATGGAGACAAGTTTGTCAAACTAAAGTATCTTCTAAACATATAAAAGTCAAAGCCTTCACTCACTGACTGACTGATTCATCGCTAATTTTTCCAACTTCCAGACTAGCCAGAAGGCTTAAATTTGGTATACTTGTTATTTAGGTCAAAAATAGGAAAGGTGAATAGTTTTCATAGTGATTTTACAAAAGGGTTTACAAAGGGAGCCCTAGAAACCCCTTGAACATTCAGTGTTATTCTTATGGACATTCTATTTCCGTTCATGTTTATCACACATATGTTTGAAAATAATTTCTATGTATTTTCTTTACCAGCTGATTGTTTGTTGTGTTTGTTTTGATTGTTTATGTTTATTTCAATTATGAGGTTGACCTGTGTGTTTTAAAACAAGTAACTTCTCAAGTGCTGTGTGCTCTCCTATCACTTCATAACTATTTATAGGTCTAATTGGTGTTCATATCAAGAGAGAAGATCAGAAGTTTTTGATAAGTACAATCCTGTCCATTCCTAGCTAGAGTAATGACAATGCCACAATCATTCAATTGCAGAATGATGTGTACTGTATGTTGTTGTGAGATCGGAGTTCAAGTATTGGGCGGATTAAGTAAAGTATTAGCAATTAAAGTAAATTACAAATGGCTTTTTTACGTTTTTTTTGTGTGTCGATAAATGTAGGCCAGGCCTATTTATGTCAAGTTTTAATAAGGTCTTTTACTGAAAGTTTTAGAAAAGCCAATTTTATGTGTGTACATTCACGCACATTAAAACGTGATTGGTGAAAACATTGTATATACAGTAGACCTGCAACTACTGTTTAGGGCCTTTGAGAACCACAATAAAACATTGTGCAAGGTCTTATATTACTAATTCTATTTTAAGATACTTTACATAATACTTTAAAATGAAGCTATGGGAGAATTGACAGTACTATTGGAAAATTAGGTCTAAGCATGTACACCTAACTGAAAAGAGATACAACGGGGATAGTATCCTGTCCAAAAACATAAATTTTGTAGGTGGTTTCAGAAGTGAGTTGTCCAAAGTTCTTGATGGAAGGGCAGTTAATGTTGTATATGAAGATTTCCCTTAGTTTTAACTTTGTTAGTCATACATGCTAAATTAAGTGATAATATAATATAAATGGATTCAGGCCTAATATGTTTTTTTATTATTTTGTTGGCCAATCTAATTAAACAATTAACTTTATTTATTTTAAATTTTTGTGAACAAAGTCACGGCGGGCTTGCTAGTATAATATATTACAGAACTAACTTTGAAGTCACACAGTAAATAGGTTTCTCCCTCAAATGCAGACTCTTGTGGCCCATACAATAATGTTATTTTAACTTAACTTTGTATGTAGTGTGTTATTTACAGAAGAGATGTACAAAAAGTTAAACAATTTATACAATATACAGCACAGGGCATAAAATAACATGTTAACTGGGCAACAAAAGTGTCCCCCAGTGCTGAGGTTTTGTCGCCCAATGGCTATGGATGGTACCGGCATATTTTTTTAAACGATTCAAATTTTAAATCTATCTGAATCTAAAAAAATAACATTATGTAAATATTTTAGAGTATTGAGCTACGATTTTGGCCCAAGAGGTTGTGAATGGAGCCTTGGCCTGTTAGAACGTTTTAGAATAAGTAATTAAGTGAGAGTATATGGACTATTTACAAGCAAATATAATCAAAAAAGTAATTAAAAGATACGTAGAAATGTGTAATTTTCACTTTAATTTATGCAAAAATTTCCGGGTTGGAACCCCCGGAACCTCCTTTTTGATGGGGGGTATTCCATACCCCAAGGTAAGTCCGGCACCACTGTCGGGGAGTGGAAGTCCCTTAAAATATGCTCTGATACAGCAAATGTTATAATTTCTAAGATTGAACAAATAGTGTGCATAATTAAAGGGAAAGTTTTTTTTTGTATTTTTTCCGTATGAGAAAATTTGAAAAAAGTGCTAATAGGAGTAAGTTAAAAATATTAAAGGTGAATATTTCCAATAACAACCTGATTTAAATTTAATGTTTATTCAGATTCTGAATTATCTACAGCCATATTTACATTTGTAAAAATAAGAGTAAACCAGAAAAAGAGTCAATGATCTGAATTTGAATTGTTTTACCGCAACTTCTATTTCCAATTATAGTTTTCAAACTACTGAATTAAGCCTTTTATTGTTTGATTTTTCTGACAAAAAACTTAAGATATGAAAGTAAATTTATTCTCTAGCTACATTCTTTCCTACATAAGTATTTATGATCAAAATTGGTTTGGATGTGCAATCGTTCTAACTTCAAAGCCTCTTCAATCCCAAACAAATCATACAAAAGTAATCTTTACAGGCAATCCGTATCAGCTTAGATTTATGTTTTTTCTACATAGGCTATACTAAGTCAGTAGGATGAAAACTACAGCAGTACAACTAGCATGTTTTATGGTGGGTAAATGAACTAAGCATATACAATCATATGTTTAATACTGTATTAAACTTTACGCTTCACTAATGTCCCTAAACCTATTGGTTGATTGTAGTGAAACTTAACTCGGCTTGAAAATAATCATATCAATGGAATGATAAAATCCAAAGATGATGCAATAATCTTAATTAAATAACAATGATTTTGATTTTCCAAGAATTTACATCTTACATATTTTAAATGTACAAAAGGTAGGGAAATTTATATTGACTTCCGTTATTACCTGAACATATACTTTCATTTTTCTGCTAGCTAAACACTACGGAATGTTTTGAACTACTTACTTGGAATACCAGAGACCAGTTTGAGAGGCCTGAGCACTCGAATAGCCCTCAAAGTGCGCAGATCCATATCTAATTTTGTGAAATCCGTAAAGACTATTGTGACGAACCTGTGGAATATGACGCTATCACTACCCACACAGCTAAACTAGTCTACGCTATCACTAGTATCCCAAATGTTAACAACACTTTCAGATATAACAATCTCCTCAAACAGAAAATTTAAGAAGGACGGCCGGAAATTTTTTTGGTGTGGAAACTGTAAAGGAATCCACCCATTTTAAAATATCCTTTTCAAACTCGATGACTCAAAATATATTAACTTTCTTTTTTCACAGTGTTCTTTATTCACCTTTGCATTTTGTAACAACTCGGAGTTTATGTGTTATATAATACCATTAAGTTAAATGCATTGTTTAAAAAAAGTATGAAAGCTTCGTTTCACATTTGGGACGATAAAGACTACACAATCAAAACATTTATAACTATTCTAACTCAATTTGCACACACAAATTTGTATAAATATATTCTCTAAAACTATAACTACAATCTATATACTACAGTCATCTGTTATAGTATATCTAAACTCCACAGGAAACGAACAATAAATAACACATCTGAAAACAACAATAAAGAGCCACACATCTATCTAACAACGAAGTAGATAAACAGCATGAAAGTTCAAGTTTTGTCAATTGGAAATGTAAAGTAGATTCCAATTGAAAATCACAGCCCATGAACGCAAGTTGCAACTGACAGTAATTAACCGAGTTTTATGAAACTCTAAAATTGAAGAACAACTGTAAAAGTCAATGTCCTAATCTTACTAATTATTTTACTACTGAAAACCATCACGATCAAGATGTTTTCTCCAAACAACATTTAAAATTCTGAAAACTAACTAAGAATTCACGTAACTAATTCTACAAAGATAACAAGGGGATGTAGTGTTCTCATATAGCCTAGTCAGTAAAATTACACATAAAAGCTGATTAGGGACAGTGCAACAAACAGATCTAGCCCTATGTGGACGAGACTATAACCTAGACTAGGGATCCGAACAAAACGGCTGTGTGGCACATCTTACTTGGTATCCTTGACACCAGTTTCAAAGGCCTCAACACGCGGAATGATCTCAACATCCTTAGGTCGACATCCACATTCGACTCAGCGAATATGGTCATAGACCTAAAACACCGCGTTAAGACTTGATGTTGACAAACCAAACGTAAAAATAGTTTAGATAGTTGGTATTACCTGTTACAATCAACACATACAACATTGAAACAAAGTTAAAATTACTTACCCTGTTACTACAACGAAAAAATCCATGATGTTCCAAATGTTACGAAGGTATGAGCCGCGATGAAGTACAAAACCTAATGCTAAGATTTTAAGGGATGCTTCTACACAAAAAATGCCGAGGAAATAAGTCTCCGTTTGTTCCTGAAACAGAAATAACAATTGGTCAGTCTCATGTTAAACTATAAGAATAGTTAGACTAATTCACATAAAGTTCCCTTTAATAGTAATTAAACCGGATACAATTCTGAATATTAGTTTTTAAATAGGCTAAGTCTTTTTCTGGTAGGCCTAGTATTATTTTTCAGACCTTAGTTACCAGATCACTACTCCACTACTGTACTCTGAAATAGACATTACAAACCCAATGAGAAAATTGTCGCCACTTTTTGTAAATTAGAATGCGTACAGAGTCCAGCTAAAAGGTCGCTAACCCGAAGAAATAAGGACTGATTCTTGCTTGGATTACATAGAATTTTGGTTAGGTGGAATTTTGTCCAAAACACATTTAAATGTTGACTGATATTGTAAATTTTTGTGTGTTGAGCATATTAGTTGTAATGCGAGAAATTTTATAATCTCGCTTATTGCAGTTTCAACTGAACTGAAGTGACTAAGAGGAGGAATTGACGGGCAGTATGTGAATTGATACATTATTCCCTCCTTGAACCACACTGGGCAGATTGTCAGATTAGTGGGATGGATGAGCAGATTGAGACTGATCTCATGAGTAAGTTACCACTAATAATTAAGATTACTCTTCTGTAAATTATCTCTTTTGAACAGCACAATTCAGGTTTGAGACCTAATTCTATTCAATTGGTAACGTTGTTTCATAAAAAATTTCCTGAACTTGTATTTACTATATGTTAATTTTAGTAATCACACTTAACAATTGAAGATACTGACCAGTTTCTTTGCTAGCGGGGTCTTGTCGTTCTGTGGCAGATGTTCTTCCAGGGCCAGGACCACACAGTTGGCGATGATGGTGAGCAGGACTGCATACTCGAACGGAGTGCCAGGCGGTTAAGGAAAAATGTTTAAGTGAAAGTAAAACTATTTTAGCACTCAAATTTACATAATTAACCTAAAGATCGACTATTGCAGAAGCTAAATCTCAAAACCAACATCGTACAAGTAAAAACAAAAAAAGTGCATAAGTTTACACTTGACACATGAGATGAAATTCTGAATGTACCCTAATCTCAAGTAGATTAGAAGAGTAACACCTTTAGGAACCCTCTCACTAACTGATCCTTATCATGAACTCACTGTAGGTACCCTTTAATTGGCACAATTATTGAAATAATTTATTATTTCAATTACTAAACCCTTACCTGTAGCTTATATCCTCTATATATACAATATTTGAAGAAACATTACAATTGACTCAATTAAAAACTATTGTCAGTTTTAATGCCAAACATTTTAGCTAAGTGATACCATGCCGTCTTAGTTTAATAAGCCAGACATTTCTGGTAGTTCCAGAGTTGCCGACTCTGTTGGAAAAATAAATTAAGAAAAACAATTATTTCTTACTGATATAGTCGACTTCTTAAAAAAAACTTAAATATATTTTAAAGTAGGTACAAGTAACCTATGTATAAGCTCAAAGAAATCGAGAATTTTTAGAGTAAATGACATTTTGGATTTTAAGTTATTGCAAAAATAAACACGTTTGAAAAGTTTCTGAGATAGTATAGTTTTAACTTGGTCATCTATTTGAGACGCTAACTCTAAGTGATGGACTTATATGATGACCAACGAAGGTTAGAAGCCCAGAGAAGGTAGAGAGGAAACATTTAACTTAAAAGGTGTGTCCAGCACTAGTTGCTGGTGTCTAGAGTAAACTCCGAAACCAACACTTTTCCTAACCCCCCTAGCCATTATGTATTACTACACTCACGCTATAGGTAATCTAGGAACATTCTATAGGTGTTCTAGGAACATTCTATAGGTGTTCTAGGAACATTCTATAGGTGTTCTAGGAACATTCTATAGGTGTTCTAGGAACATTCACACAATGATCACCGCTCGGCTCTTCCATGCTCACCACAAATATACATTACCATAGCGCTGTACGAGCACACACAACATTAGAGGTAAAGGCGCACGGTTGTCCCATAAGCAAGTTTCCTCAGAAACCTTACTTCTCTGTGTTGGCAGTTAGCAAATAGGGTGTTACGTTGCTTGTGTTAAATAAGGGTACCGTAACGTCTTGGGCTATAATGCGAGAGGAACGGGTTAGAATCCCGCAAAAGTTTGAGGGGTTTGGACAGCTTCCCCTTAAACGATTTTGGTCACTGAGATGGATGTTAACAGAAATTGATGTGAGAGAGCTGTTCACCGAACAAGGCTGTTTTAGAGCCTACTTTTACAACATGGGAAAGTCAGCCTTGAATGTCAGTAACTTACGGTGAATTCGAATACAAGGATGTAGGCCTACAGAATACCTTTTTCCATTGTGTAAGGTGAGGAGGGACCTCAAAAAGGTTATTAGCCCAACTTGTTCAAAAATGTTATTGGACATACGTTCATCTGATGTTGTCCTGTTTCAAATTTTGGAAAACTCTTTCTGCATTCTCCAGGAGAGTACTAAAAATGGAGAGGACCAAAACACTAAATGCACCAGTTCATTATAACCCAGTGGAACATCACATCCAAATTGCTATCTCTGGTGTCACAAAGAGGCCCTCTGAGAGGGTTTTGCATTGCCTGGACCGATAGGTTTTTAAATGGGATATGTTAGAGTTTCACACGTGAGGGTACTGTAAAATAACTTACGCCTTAGACCCTGAGAGTGCATTAAAAGGTTTATAGTGCATTTTCCTATTGTAAGAAAAAATCAAGTTTGTCAAGTTCTTTAAATGACTTGCTGGTAAGTTACCCCTAGTTGGTCATTAAGTTAAAATCATTTATAGGTTTGGCGTCCTAAATTAGGCTATAGCCTGAAAAATGTCTACTTGAAACATTACAGTAGCCTTTACAAAAATTTTTGTAAGCTTTAAAAGTTCATTTGTTATTTAAAGTCATGGAGAGTTTAGCATTTTTGCTGAAACTTATTTGCGCTTTGAGCAACAGATCAACAACTAGGCTAGCGCTAGCCTAATTGTTTGCAATACATTCTTTAGAGGTTAGGTTAAATTATGAATAGTTAAGTTAGGTAATAAAAGTTACCATAGTAAATTCATCACAGAAATATTAGTCTTAGCCTTATAATTTCTTTAAGCAGATCATCCATACAATTATCTCTGTAGGTAGGCTATGATAATATTAAAATACCTTACCTATCGTAAGAGTGTTTTTTTTACACAAACTGGTAACCAATAAAATAAATATCACTTTTTCAACTAGGCAAAACATTTGTAAACAATATCCTACTTGCTAAAACCAATTTGTTTCCTAATACCAAACTTTTTATCTTGTCAAATGTTTTATAGATATTAAGTTTTAACGTGGTTTTAATAGTAATTAATAATATAAGAAAACAAAACACATAGTAAACCGTAAACTGTAAACAAACACCATTCGTTGCACAATTTATAGTCTCTAGATTTGAATTGAATTGAAATTAAACAAACGTCAAAAACATATGTCTGTCTGTAACCTGTGTTTTTTCCAAACAGCATTCTTATTCTTCTTATAAGGAATTTTTTTGTATCTATCATAGACTTTAAGCATAGTATAAAAGATCAAAGAGTAAAGAGAAGATAGCGTATACTATCAATAAAACTATAAGAACAAAATGAGTACCTAAGCAACTTTAAAGTTGTCACGCAGCTTTTAATCCCTTGTCATCTAGTGTCTAAAAACTAGTTCGATGTATCTCGTTTTACAGAACTAATTGTGTTCTAGGTTTGACCATTGCACCTTACCATTGTACGCTCGATCAGTATAAATGCAAGCAATAGTTATATCAGGTCTATTGTCTGTGATCATAGATAAAACCATAGACTAACCGATAAAACATACTCCTTTAGTAGATTAATTTTTCATCGTTATCCTTAACGCTGAGGACAATTAATTGTATCTTTAGTATATTTTTAATCTATATTTGATCACGCTCTGTCTATTTCCATTAGACTCCCATATTCCACCCGTGAAAAAAATTGAGAGCGCTCAGGTTCTAGTCAAAGTGACGTCAGCTCTGCTCTGGGAAAAAATGCCAGGGGGATAAAATTCTGGTGACCCTATCTTGCAGTTAGTTGTATTTCTTTTTGTCTATGATGCTATGGCCTTTTTTTTAAATGTTGAGGTGCTGTTAGCTGGGCTCAGATGTTATGTTAAATAATCTTATTTAGTAGCTTTTGGTCTAACATAGGTGTATAGGTAATGTATCTAAAATATTAAAGCTAAGTTTTTAAACCGTCTCTAGTGTCACGAGGTCAGCTAATCTTAGGTGCTCGAGAGGATGTGAGTTTTCAACTTTGTGAAAATATATCATGTAAAGGGGTTAAGCTTTATTGAATTGGGACTCTGTAAACACCCGCACTTTCAGTGATTATTCAAGAATCGAGAAATATTAATTTATAATGTGATTGTTTATTAATATTTATTCAAAAGGTGTGACCGACGTAATTGTTTAAGCAATATGATCGCAGTTAGTTGTAGTTGTAGACTCTTCTAATACTATCTAACTCCCCTCAACTCTGTAATAATCCCAAATCTGAAACCATACGCAGAAACTAAATAACTAATATCTAAGCTAATGCCTAAGCTAAAAAAACATGTTTTAACTACTTTGAAATTAGTTGTGGTTATTGTGTATAAATGGCTATATACTCTTCTCCTTAGCGTTACGAATATTCAAGCAGAATAGAATACAGTATAATCAAACCTACAACTAAAACATGACTCAACTAGACGATACACATTATACAACCAATTTACAACAGACATGGTCATACATGATTGTTTTTACACAACTGGTCAATACATTGTTTTGTTGATGCACTAAGCACACTAGCCACTGATTTAAGGCTGATTTTATTCCCTGAAAAATAAAATGTCAAAATATTTTATGCCCTTTTAAATAGAATTCTGAAATTATATGCACCAAACCGGTAATTTGGAATCCCCGCGATGAGTTGATGAAGCAGAATTACTTTGGAAATAGTACCCTGGCTAGTAATTAAAATATAGAAATTATGTGTATTGTATCCGATGTCAACGGTTTTCAGTATTAGAACTATACAATTGTATTGCACAATCATCTCTTCTTTCTGAATGAAAAAAATTGTTGTTATAAAATACTTGTAAATAATCCCAGCTCTCAGTCTTAGTGCAGTAGAGCAGTAGAGGTAAAACATCTCCTATAGGTTGGTTCAGAAAACTTGCCTTAAAATACCTCCACTCACGCGATACCTGTTAGCACCCGTGTAAGTTGAATTATATTTAATGGTCAAAGATGTATGCTAATTATTTAAGCAATCCAGTGGTATAAAAATGACTCATTGTTTCACTCAAGTCATTTATATTCCAAACGACAAATATTATAGAACACATGTTGAGATTCTTCACTGATTTTTTTTATGTTAGATAATTTATTAAAGTACGGTCCACGAGAGTCTGCAGTTGAGGGAGGAGCCTATTTACCACGTGACTTCGAAGGGGCCATAGTGCGGTGTTGCCGCTGATATCAAGATATTGTTTATATTTGTTTATTGTAGTAAACGGTTGATGTTTCAACATCGCGCTACTCCAGTCTTGGTATAATCTGCAGCCAACTGCAGACTCTCGTGGTCCCTAGTGTTAACCACAATGGGATCGTAAATACTTTGTGATGCAAATAATTACAACACAACTTTACATTCTCTACACTAAACAATTTTCAGATTTTGGTTGAAAAGGATATGGCCACTCGATGATGAATCTGGTGTATCGGCGTAGGGGGTTGTCCTCGCTGAGCAGGAAGAGCGAGGAGGGGCCCTTTGCGGGCTGGTTGGGGCCCCCTGGCTGGCCCATGGCGGTGGGGGACCAGTCACGACCAGCCCGCTGTTGCGCTGCCGCCTCCTGTGCTGCCGCCAACCTGCAAACACAAAACCATCAAATTCTCAGAATTACCTTTATATGGATGGAATCATACATTTGATTTTCATGTTAAAGTTGAGCCTGTTTCACTGAGTACTGAGTATTATTACATACAATATAATTGACGGAAGTTCAACTGGACTACCAATGCTGGTTGAATATAGATTTTTTTTATACGCCGACAAAACACAAAATAACAATGTTACATACTTTAATATGCAGAACTAGATACTGTATTTAATTCTCATCAGTAACCAATTTTAGAATAATATTCACGTTGAATTGAATGAACTAAGAAGTGCGCTGATGTTAGCCAGT
Organism: Macrosteles quadrilineatus; assembly: GCF_028750875.1. Lineage (NCBI taxonomy): Eukaryota > Metazoa > Arthropoda > Insecta > Hemiptera > Cicadellidae > Macrosteles > Macrosteles quadrilineatus. Next base: position 2,123,528 of record NW_026542597.1, read on the forward strand.
GGATCCGGTTGAATGCGCATACTTTCGAGTGCAGGAGAATCTTCAATTTTTGGCAGCAGCGCGCTCTAAGTGGCTTATTCTACAAAATTCTATTTGAATTTAAAATGGCTATAGCTAATCCATCTGATTTGGTGAGTCGGTCGCTCAGTCAGTAGCGTCACGGACTTCGGGCAAACTAAAATTCATTTATCAGTACAGTTCACATTCGTACTGTACCGGATCACCCCTTGCTTTGCTGGATACGTTCCATTTAGTTTGTACTATGGTTCCACGCACGGACAGTTAGTCTATGTGGACGGGCAAATGAAAGACTGCCAACCCCTTTAAAAAATAAATAAATAAATAAGAAAATGTAGACGAGATGTCCTTTTCAGTATCCGAAATTCAGTGGTAGGTACTATAACCACCTCGATGATCCATTCACACGAATATCAATACGTTCCGGTTAGATATTTTGCATTGCTCCACATATATATTAATTGTATTTTTCAAGTTCAATGAACCATTAGGGTCGGTAAACAAGAAAAGACAAATTGTGTCAACATTTTAAAGTAAAAGCTAGGAACTTCACTAAAAATCTTACAACGGCGTACTTCTAGCGTGATTACTTGATTGTATGGAAACAATATGAAGCCGTCGGCGCTGTCATGAAAGCCTCGTTGTTCATTATGAGAAACAATGGTCTTTCCAGTAACGTAACGAATTCTGACCAGATCTCCTTCAAAATTTACCCGTAGGTCCCTTTTTAGAAACGTCCGGAAGTAGGTATACCCAGAGAACGAATGAACAATGATAAATTAGTCAATGAAATGTGTATAATCACTCTTATTACAAAACGTGGTGTTCACGATTCTCTGTCAGTGTAACTCTGACAGAAAAAAATATTGGGTAGATAAATATACTCTAGGGTTTGTTGAAGATGTTTAAATACCCTGGTTTCTTATGCAAATCCTTACGAAACACATCCAGGGCCACATGTTATGTTATGTTATGTTGGATGTTTATGTACAGTACAACTTTTGTTATACTTAGGAACTGACAGTTATTTGTTGTTGTTCACATTACTTCCAGTGTTGCAGTTACCCACTGTTGTTACAGTTACGAGGTCACTTTAGTTAAGAGCTGTTGCTACAATTAAGTTAGGTTTCGTTAAGTGCTGTCGATTCAGTTATTTTTTTCCACATTGGCGTGCCTATGTTACAGTCATTATTTTGTTACACATTGGCGTGCCTGTGTTGCAGTTACTCGCTGTTGTTACACTCTGGCGTGCAATGCAGGGTGTAATGTGAGGGTTGGTGACCCGGTTAGGTCTATTCCTGGACCACAATCAATGACTGGACATTTGCTAGACTGACCTCCCTTTGTAAAGTAAATCCATATCGAGGTCACCATCTCGTTTAGGAATCATCCTCTGGGTCAGTTACATCGTGATAACCAAGTGTTTGTTCTATTTACTAAATTCAGTTGTGCTACTTCAGCGTTTTCAGTCTAGAAGCTAGTTGTAAGTGGATATTTTGTTACATCAGAGAAGGGATCTTTTGTAGGGGTTACGTTATGGTCAAGGTACAGAGACGCATTAGAAAAAGAGTAATGAATACAAATTAATTTAAATTGTGGGTCAACTTTTTGATGTTTAAAAACAGGAGTGACACCTAACCCAGTTCCTGTTTACATGAGCCTGCAATAATACAAAAGGACCTCGACGTGTAGGGGTTTTATATCAGATAAAACTATAGGATACTAGTAGAGTACCCGCCCTTCGTACGGGTTTAGGGTATAAGTATAACATGTTTATTGCAGGTTATACTCGCTTTACGTTTGCTATGGGAGAGGACAGAGGACACGGTTTAAGAAAAATTTGTCTTTTTAATATACGGCATGCTATAGTAAGCACATCTGGGCGCACTGATTTCGAGCACGAAAACCCAAAACGCGGTGAAATCGAGCATTGCACTGAAGCGGCAATAATGGGTTCCCTAACCCTTTGGTGATCTCGAGCATTTGGCCTTCCTAGAACTTTAAGGATGATTAAATAGGTGAAGATGAGAAAAAAACATTCAAATCAAACTGCCACATTTATTTCCTGACCTTGTGACCAACACACTTGACAAAAGTTAACCAATATGTGTGGAGTCCCTCAGTTGTTTTAGTTTCACATCGATAAACTTTTACTAGATGTACTAGACCGTACTAGGTGTCCTTCCTTTGCTTTGCTTCTTCCCTGCGCAACGCACTGTTCAGTCGTTCGTATGTACGTTTCGGTTTGGTTACTATTGAAATGAAGTCGCAGAAAGCCTAAAAGCATTGACTATCTAAAAGTCATACGCTGCATACAGCTGTCATTCCGGGCGCATCCCTTACAACGTGCGTGCTGTACCTTTGAAACCCTTCTTTGCGTGAATCATTACTAAAAATGCAATACGTGTGTAAATATTATGTAGGCTACTCCATATTTTTTTTAAAGGGGTTTTTAAATCCCCGGCGCAGCTAAGCTGTATGTACTAAGCAAATTTCATCCACATTAGATTTCAATTTCCATTGTTAAATAATTTTCTATAAAAATATTTTTTTAAAATGCCTCATTTTTAAACGCACTAAAAAGTATACAATAGTTTATCAATATGTTTAGAGAATATATACTTGTAAAATTTAAATCAAAAAACTTGGAGCGCATACTAATTTACAATTAACTTCGCCTATTGAACTATTATAATCTATTGCATGCGCCCCACGTTTTTCGTTTTAAATCTTACAAGTATTTATTCTCTCAACATATTGATAAACTATTGTCTACTTTTTAGTGCGTTTAAAAATGAGGCATTTTTTAAAAGTATTTTTATTTAAAAAAATATGTTCTACTTTTTAGTTTTTAATGTGGATATAGTAGTTTACGCAACGATTGTTAGTCTTTACGACACGAGTAGAAAGCTTCTACGAGTGTCGTAAAGACTATTAACGCGAGTTGCGTACACTACTTTACCTACGACCGTTTTTTAATTACTAAAAATCTGATTTTTTATTACTAACAATCACTACTCATAACTTCCTAGAGAGGTTATGTTTTCGTTTATTGTCATTGTCACTGAAAGTGATGCAACGACTTATTGTATAATCAGCTGATTTCATGTAATTACGTGTTTGTAAAACTTTGTTAAATAATACGTTACTTTTTCAGGCAATAGGTTCTGCTAGCAGCATTCTTACCATAAATACTGTGTCAGGTACAATTACGGAAATATTGCATATATTTTTGGACAACTGAATAATATAGTGAAACAGTTAATTTACAGTTAGATCTCAGCATCGAATATGTGGTCCACAACGAGTTGGGTGAAAAAGTGGTTAAGAGGTTTCCAAAATAAACCAGAAGAACATTTTCATTTATCAATTTAACCTTATTTTGTTTCGTCCATTTAATGAATTGCTGGTATGTAATTGCATATGGTACCATATGGTACCTTTGTTTTGATTTTGTTGGCAAAAGATTAGCACAAACAGTTTGTGCTCTCATTTCTATCTCGTCAACATCACTTTCACTAACTGATATTTTAAAATCAACCTTCATTTAACTTCCGCCAACTTAGGTTAAGAATACGCGAGTATCAACAGGAACAAGCCGGATCAACAATTAAAATTGTCAACTGATCAGCTGATTTGACGTTCGAAGTATTCCAATTGTACTTCTTTTTTCTCAATCCTTGAACCTCATTGGTCCGTTACCCGTGTTGATATGAGAAAAACTATGCTGATATGAAATGAAACTATGCGGATATGAAAGTAAACAGCTGTTAAGTGAAACTTTTCAATTCTAAGAACTGAACTGAAATGGCTACTTTAAAAAAAGGTCGTAGGTAAAATCAATTTTATATGGCCTGTTAATACATAACCAAAACCTTATTATCTGTAAGCAGATGTTTTATCTTTACTTTAAAATGCTGGTTTTATATTTTTAGAATATCTCAAGAGCAGAACCTGTACCTCTTAACCTCTGCTCTTCGAACTGTCAAATTTAAGTATTTACAGCTGACTTAAATTGATTGATATATTTCTTTTAAAATGTAAACATGAAGCCCATGGGGCGTAGCTTAAGGGAAATATGAAAATTAAATGATATAATATTGCATTGTCATCCATTTGTGAGCTATGTTTCAAGATTCAAGTCTAGCTCATCGGGAAGTTAGTATAAAATTGATTGCAAAATTCATACCGGACAAAAAAGCTAGCTAATAATAAAAAAAATAAACAAATATTTATTCCATGCACACTTATCCTTAAACATGTCAAATTTATTCTCTATTTAGATACCATTACGTTTAACGCGTACTAAAAACTTTTCTGACACGGGAAAGGTAATTTACAGTGTTTTTTAGTAAAATGATTTAAGCTTAGGATGAAATAAACCAATTTTTCAAATGTGATAACATATATCCAAAAGCAAGCAAACTACAACAGTTAACTTATTCTGCTTTGAGTTTTAGATTTACTGTACGATGTTTTGAATTTTTTTCGTATAAATTAAATTATTTGAATCAAATTTCTATTTGAACAATTTGAACTTTTAACCGTACAAACATACTTTCGAAAATTGCGTAAAGAGAAATCGGGGAATCCTAAGTTTTGAGGCTCAAAAATAGGGAAACCCAAATTTACCCTATAAAACCACCATAATTCTCCGTACCCATGGTCAGATCATGCTTGTTCACGAACTCGTTCGAATAGATTTGGATTTAAAAATTTATACAAAACTAGCCACCATACCCATGCCTTGCAACGGGGTCAGTATGCAAAAGATACAATGTTGGTTCTTTGAAAATGCCTTAAAATGGTTTCACACCCACAATTTAATTAAGAAACAAAATTGAACTGTATTACTTAAATTTATAATACAGTAGTACGTTTTTGTTAACTCAGACTGTGAAAACCTATTTAGGCTACCTAGGATTCAAAATCAATGATAGATTTTAAGGTAGCTATTTCATCAATAAACAGATAGATGCATTGTCCTTCCAGGCCTGGAGGTCCCATGCTCGAAATCACCACAGGATTAGCGATCCCATTACTGCCGCTTCAGCGAGTGCTCGAAATCAGTGCATCGGCACATCTACGAATAGCCATAATGTTCTACCACTGCACCTAAACAATGAAAGTAAAATTCTAATTTTTCACAGCTTTGTGTTGCTAGTTAGTTCAAAAACTCTAAAACCACTGGGGCGGAGCCCAGGATTTTTGAGATTTTTGAGCCCAGGGCGGATTTTTGAGATAAGAATGCGTATGTTAATAGGGAATGTGAGCTATCATCACACCAAATTTAAACCCAATCCGACCAGTATTTTTCACGTTTACTTGTCACAAGCATCCATTCATCCATTTATCCAAACTTTCTTTTTATTATAATATTAGTAGGAAAAATTAATATTACCATGGGGCATAATGCCGAAAATTGGTCGACGAGAATTTAAGTAATATAAAACATTTGAGATCTTTAAGAATTCAAAATAAGCTAGGTATGCAATATGATAATGCTATTAGAATACACTACACTTTTTCAAATGGTTGTTTTAAAAGTGTAAAAATAGTACCACACCTGTTGTAGTAATAGTATATTTCAAAATAAGAGCAGAAGGTGAGTCATTATAAGTGAATATGTTATAAACCCACTTTCACTCATGTTTTGATCGTTACTTTTCGCTTCACTAGAAAGATAATTTGTTCTTAATTAAAACCGCCTTCTTTTTAAAGTTAATGTGTACATTGATTGTACAATTTTGGTTGTTGCAAATTGAAACAGTCGACTAAACAATAACAAGTCTTTGTTTGTTTACATCGGCAAAATAAAAAAAGTAAAAATTTCTTTCGCATAATAAACATTCTTTTCCGTTGTAAACAATGTATGTAATTGTGAATTTTCGCAGGTGATAAACATGTAACGAAAACAGATAATTTCACAATAGTAAGGCGAAATTGTAAGTTTTCATCATATTTGGGTTTTTATGTTTGAGAACCTTGAATTGTAATAGCTCTTATTTTAATCTGTGCAATATATACAGTACCTACGTTTAATACTGTGCTAATTTTAATACTTCCATGACAATCAGAATGATACACGAATCCAACATATATTTATATGTTGGAGTATATGTTGGAGTGTTCAGAGTAATTTTTTACTCAATTTCAGGCCGATGATTGATGTATGAATGGTTAGCATCGTTCTTTAAAATTGTGTATATCTGTTTAACTAAAATATTTTTGTAAATATTGTTGTTGTAAAGCTATGGAATTCTTTTCAAACATGACGCAACGACTCCTAATGTTTTATTAATGTACACTAATGAATAAAGTTACATCCAACAAGCTCGGATACAACTAAACAAAAAGGTAAAAAAATCTTCAACACAAATGTTGCAAAAACGAATGGTCTTACCAAAAGAAAACACCACTTTACCTTCCACGGATCCATGAATAAAACACCGATTTGCGAGTTAAATCCATTGCATCAAACTTGACACACACTGCAAATCACTTGGTGGAGTTCAAATCACCCCTAACCTCAAACAATATCGCTCCGTTATAATGCTGGATACACCTGTTGATCAGTTGATCCGTTTCGTAGTCCGGAACAACAAAACAACCGCAACTGACTGAGCGGAGGGAGGGACCGTGAAAGGGAAGAAACAAAACATGGGCAGAGCCCCTAGTGACCTTGACAAGGTCGTCACTCCCCTGTCGAGAGGGTGATTTCGAAAAAGGACACTAGGGTGGTGGCAAGTTTTATGGCACATTAGCTGAGGAGAGTGGGGACTGGGGCAGTGTGTCGGTATTGTAGGGTGCCGCATTACAATAGTCAAGCTGCTGGTTTGTCGATTAAACGGTTGAATAACAGTTAGTTATACTACAAATTAATAATCGTCGGGTAGCTAATTAATATTCGCAAGTAATCAGATGGTTTGTCGCTTCGATTGTAGAAAATTCAAAGTCTTTTTAAAGGTTCAAAACTGCAGCCAACTGTTCTTGATCATTTGGCTTCAAACGATGATCCTGACTGAAGGATCAGCTGAGCTTATTTAGTAATAAATCTGTCGTCTGATTCATTTTAAAGTCGTCGCTCACTTATCTCACGATTGTGAGACAATCGAGCAATCTCTGGACCCTCACAACTCACCAGACCACTCACCTGTAATTTTAACTACCACTTCGACTATTGTATTCAAACATATTCCACCACATTTATGTAACGAAAATAAATATTGCAATTATTTTCGTGAATTAATGGATAAAAATTTTAAAAAAAATCTGTTTGTTTGAAGAACGAAGACAATTTGAATCTTGCTGTTGAACATTTCAACAAAGCAGTTCAAGACTCCGCTTGGAAAGCAACTTCAGACCGGAATAAAATTAATATTAACTCAGGAATAAAGTATCCCATTGAAATCAATAGAAAAATTGCCAATTCCGTAGAATATAGCAAAACTATAGAATTCAGACACATAAAAGCAATCTACAGGCAATTCAACGACTAAAAATGTTACTGTGTAAAGTAAATAATGAAAGATTTCACGATATCACATACGAGGCGTAGCCGAGAACGAGAATAATGAAGCAAGTGGCGGAAAATAACTTGAACTATAATAACTATGAACGATACGACACAATACTACAAACATCACGATGCAAAACTACTTACAGAATAACTCGCCACAGTAAAATTAAAATTGCTATGTCCTAATCAAAAATATTTGAATACAAAATTAAAAACAAAAAGGTTATAGCAAACCTACATAGCAACGTGAATATTAGAAGTTCTGGTTCAGGTTTTGTTCATTGTGCAGTAAAAACGCACTCCAAGCTAAACGCAAAACACACAGAAAAAAAGAACCAAATTTTCTCAAACCGTGTCCTCTCCCATTGCAAACGAAAATCCAAGTATAACTTCAATAAGCATTTATACTTATACGCCAACCCCGTACGAAGGACGGGTACTCTGCTAGTACATAATATTTTTCCTTCGGTTACTATAAAGTGTACAAATAATGGGTAATTGTATGTATACAGACTTTACTATGCAATTTCACAAGTTACTGTTACAAATTCAAACCTAAATGCAATTTTCTCGCCAAAAAATCAAAACCCAATAGTTGTTTTACAAATTAGCAAATAAATATCTGAAAGAAATGTAAAACCCAAATAAATTAAAATCTGAATACAATATCTTTGGTATGTAATGTTTATGTTAACACACAGCACGTTTATACTCACTTTCACTGTGTTCATTATTTGCAAAGATTTTACTTAATTAGTCTTTCTAACACTAAACAACACGTTTTACGTTAGGTTGAATACAAGAGTGTTAAACGAAAATTGTTAACTTGCAACAACAGGTTTATAGGTTAAAGTCGTTGTAACAATGGTCACATGGAATGACGAATAAACTGACGCATAAACAGCTGATCTTAGTCGTAGTATCTTTAAGTGTTGCCAACTTGTTTTCAAGCATACACGTATTACGTGCCTAGTACAATCACACTTTTTTGTGTTGCTTGCCGCACGGTAGTGCGGCAAAGTAAGTAATTGCTGGAATTAGATACTTTGCGTCCTATAATCGGTGCAAGAAAGCCCAATTTGTCAGGTAACTGTGAGAAAAAATTATAAAGGTACATTAGCGCGCGTAGAGACCAAATGGAGTACTGATTCACTGATTGGGCTGTAAAACTTCTGACGGATAAAAAAAACGGTAAACAGGTAGCCTTAACATTGTTCTATGTACAAAACTCACAAGTATAGTTATATTTATAAGATTTAAAATAAAACATAACCAATAATGGTTGTTTAGTGAATTTTAATTAGATTTTGTATTAAACAATCATTAATTCTTGGTGATGCGTTTATTTCAAATTTTAATTTTCTGTTATTCAACTCAATATAACCAGTTCTTCTTGAAGCTAGTAATACTAACCTCTAACATTTTTGAACATACGTTTAAATCATGCATAAGTAATTGGATTTTGACAACTGATTAAATTAAGATGACACAGTATATCAATAACAGTTTGCTGCAATACAGAACTATATCAATTTATATTAATGTATATGACATGGTGTATAATGATGATCACTGAATGAGGTCATGGTATATATCTGCATCACAACGTTAGTTATAGGCCTATGAATGATCAATGGATTTCATTATAATACCATCGGAAATTATCTCTCGTACAACTGTGACTTATTTTTACTAATTTTACTTTTAACTCCAGAAGGATGATACTTGTATTTCAATCAACTTTCTGCTGTGCCACAAAAATAGATAAACACACTGCTTACCCTTTAGTTTAGTCAATGGTTTTAAAAGAGTTATTTAAGTAATAAATAAATTGGTTTATACTTTAAAAATAAAGTTAATTAATTACTATAATCCGCTTTTCAAAACGAGCTGTATTCTGTTAAAAATATGCTGGCTAATTTCAATAAAAACTTTATTCACTTTAAAATTTTCATCATTGTTTTTATTTAGCGTTGAAACTGAGCTTCATATTACGTATTGCAATGAAAAGGGGATGTTTATACACACATTTATTATAAACATCTTTGAGTGTATAATAAATAAAATAATAAATAAATTGCGTATAAAATCATAAGCATCGACTTAGTTGTCAACTTGGAAGAAAGAAATGAATTAATAACACTAAATAAACGTATTACATTTGACATTTTTTTTACGTTTCGTGAAGTCCTCGATATTATATAACTAAAGTAGGGACCACGTAAGTTTGCAGTTGGTGGCAGCCAATCACAAGACAAGGCTAGTGCGACGTTGCCACATTGCCCGTTGAAACACTAATTAAAATATACTAAGCAATATTTTCAAATCAGCTGGTATTATTAGATTTGGCAACACCGCACGGTTCTCATTGGTTCATTCAAAACCATATGGCAAATAGGCTCCTCCCTCAACTGCAAACTTACGTGGTCCCGACTCGCATGAGCAGCGTCATATTTTGTAACTAAATACATAAATAATCTCTCCAGGGGGCTATATGTTACAGAGGCAATATACATGTATAAATGGGTGATGACGTCACCAGAACTTCCCCTGAGACGTGCTGTGATTGGCTGTATGTGACGTACTGTGACTCGTGTTAAGCTGGAGAAATAGTAACAGATTACAGAGCTTTTTCGTTAGACATGGGAGGAATTTCACGGATAGTAACCTGCAATAACTATATTTTTAATTTAAAGTTTAAGGTTAATTTATTAACCGCTGGTTCAAGACATTAATCAATTGAAATTGGGGATTTGTTGGGTTTTAACACAGTTTTCCAGTATACAAGGCCCGTTTTATTATTATAAGAGACACGTGATCCAATGAAAAATAGTGACTAAATTCAAAACTATATAACCAATGGATAATTTTAATCGTGTTAGGACTACATCTCGCCTAGGAAATTGAACCCTCTGGTTAAGATGTTAAAGATATTATTTTGTTAAAAGAAGATATGGGGACCTTTTTTAAATTGCCTTAAAACCCTGAAAATCTACCTAACGTGGTATTTCCGTTAATTAATTCATTTATTATATTTAGCCATCGCAATAACCCACTTAGTGGAAAAGATCTTCGATTTTGGGTTCTCCTATAGCACTCCATTGATAGCAAAATTCCTTATCCCTAATAGCATTGTTTATATCATCGATCGCAACCAAGTTCTTAAGTATAAATAAGACGCTGGCACCTGGATAAAATGTCACAAAAACATCATAGGATCAGGAAATCCTATAAAAATATACATGTCAAAGTTTACAATGATGTCTGTAAAATATTTTGAAGACTTTCCAATCAGTGAACAAGATGGAAATTGAATTAGGAGGGAACGATATAATTGAGAGAATGTGTTTAGAAGCCAGGCCGACAAACCCGGGCATAAAATCGGCATAACAGGGAGTTAGTGGTGGCCCGACACGCTATGGTCACATGCCACAGTAATAGTAGTAGTGTTGTGGGCGTGCTGCGCCATTTGTCAAACGATCTATTTGGCAACCCCAGGACAAGAAAATACATTATATCATCCACTGCAGAAAATATTACACGATCAAGTGTCATGTTAAACGTCTTTACTTCATTGAACATACACTCTTATAGATTCAACTTCATTATGGATCAGTTGACATTTTTAAAGTTAGTTCCACCCTGTTTATGTAGAAGGCGTATTTGTTTACTATTCGTTATTTCTTACGGTACTTGAATTACCTAAAGAACACCCAATCATTACAACCATCCAAGCAATATGTTGTCCTATTATTTTTAAATGAAAAAGTTACGCATACCCTGTAACATATACAAGAATATGATTAAGTCCACATTAGTGCCCAAATATAACACAGATGGAAATACGTGAATAAATAAGATAATCATTGCCAGAAGCTCCATTATGAATTAGTGCAACGGCTGTTTCAGTAGGCCGGACCTACAGCGTTGCCACTTTTCTTTCGCCGCGGCCTTGTATTAGAGAAGGCCTTGCTACAGTTAGACCATATTCATTTGATGTTTTTTTGTAATCAAGTCAATGATTACAGAATCACACTAAAGGAATAAGTGTGAATACGAGTGACTCGTAGCGGAATAAATGGAAAAAACAGTAAAGGACAGTTTTGACTTTAGGTCTTGTAATTCTTGAAAGGGCAAGGTCCCTCAAAGACGTCTTAACCCTACCGTTCTGGTCCAATATGTTTATCAATTGAATTTTTTGGTTTTGGACAATCAAAAAAATACAAAACCATCATGTTGATGTTGATGTTGATGTTGAGATCATGATGATGTTGTTGACTTCTGTGGAATGAATTACAAAGTGCTTAAAATAAGTTTAGTACAACTAAATTTGCTTCGATAATAATTTAAAAATCCTTTATTCGTATACGTATCGAAAATTAAGTGTGAAAATGCAGGTTCCCGAGAGAGAAGACTACGACCTGTAGCTGATCTGAATACATGGAGGTTGCCTCAAAAAGTAGAGTGTAACATTTGCTCACCATAAACTATATATATTGACTATATTAACTATATAGATATTGATGGCCCTTAATATTTTAAATATATTTAATTTGTTTGTAAAATCGCTTCATAATTTCTTAAGTTTTTTGGTACTAATCTAATTTATACAATAGAACAAATATGTCTATTTTTTGCGGATTTAAGTTGAACAATCATAATTTAAATACTCCATTCATAAGTGTTTATTCTACGGAGCGCGAGCATCACCAACACATTCTGTAGCCCTACATACAGTAGTAAAGTAGTATGACAAAATGTATTATTCGAATGTGCACTACAATATACGACGTTTAAAATAGTTTTTCGATAGTCGAACCACAACACTAAGGTTGATATGCTATCCCTTCCACCAACAACCAGTCATTCTCCCTAGCTGAAGGCTGAAGAAGACCAAGTCCTAGAAAAGCCCGGTGTGTACATACTGTGGGAAAATCACGACCACGTCACGTCAGTCATTCTGTCCACGCATACTAGAGGTGTAAACATTGTATAGGCTAGCGTTGGAGCTGGTGTGGTGGTGGGGGAGGGAGGAGGGAGTGAGTAACGCATAAACAGAGGTAGTCGTTGAGTGATGCGGCGCTACCCACGTGGTCGCATTGAGGGAGATCTGGCAACGTTGGAGGGTAACGCGCCAAACAACCAAAGCCACCCCCGGGTAGGCAGGGGGTGACGTCATAGCCTCCATGTTGTGATGACGTCAGTGGTCGATAAGTGTGGCTAGCCCGGGCAACGCGTCGTGAGCAGTTACAGAACTGCCGATAACCACTCACTCATGCCTTTACTCAGACACAGAACTGCCGTAAACCACTCACTCATGCCTTTACTTACGCACAGAACTGTCGCAAACCACTCACTCATGCCTTTACTTGCGTACAGAACTGCCGCTTACCACTCACTCATGCCTTTACTTACGCACAGAACTGCCGCTTACCACTCACTCATGCCTTTACTCAGACATAGAACTGCCGCTTACCACTCACTCATGCCTTTACTCACGCACTGAACTGCCGCTTACCACTCACTCATGCCTTTACTCAGACACAGAACTGCCGCTTACCACTCACTCATGCCTTTACTCACGCACTGAACTGCCGCAAACCACTCACTCATGCCTTTACTTACGCACAGAACTGCCGCTTACCACTCACTCATGCCTTTACTCAGACATAGAACTGCCGCTTACCACTCACTCATGCCTTTAGCCCAAAGGACTGTCAGCTGGACTGGCAGCTTTCATGTAATTATAATATTACTGTACAAAATATTGTTATTTTCTCCTTATTTCCCATATCCCTGCAACACGTTAGGATGGCAAACAATGTATTTTTGTGTGTGTGTGTGTTTTTTTATGCAAAATTAAATTCTGACACAAGTTTATATCTATATTTCCATGCATTATTTAAATAACATCCCAGACTTCGCCAGTCCCTACCATTTAAATATGAGTGTAAATCTTCCCTGGTAAGTTCTTTTTTATGAAGAAAACGTTTTCTTACACCTGCAAGGATTGGACAGTGGACACCTACAGATATAATGAAATACATCCTCGTTTTCCCTTAAATTACATAAACTGCACACATAATTTTGACCACCTATCCAAGGCTTGTAGTTTAGATAAATTACTCTAACTCGTGCTTTGTAAATCCATTTTATCGCCCTTAGAGATAAATTAGCATTGATATAGGACGAGTTACCCAATTCCAAGTTCAAGGTCGCATATGTTTGGTGATAACTAACTCGGCTATTGCATTTCCGACGTGACTGATGGTTTATATGTCATAATTACATTGTATAGGCCTAGCTCATCCATCCATGCATATTTTTGATTAGGTATATTTATATATGGTTTAATTGTTGACTAGAGTTTTCCAACAAGAATTTATCGTAAAATAAATACAGTATTGGAGCCAACACCCAACTAGCCTTGATTATTGGGCTGATAAACGAACGTGGATTGAGAAACAGCTGATTTTAGTCAGTAAACAAAAGAGTCTTAAAATTAAAACTATCATCCTTTGCAATCATGAGCTTTAAAACCCCAAAAGCCCCACAGAACATCTCATTCCATTCGGAATCAACTAGAGTTTATATTCCGCTTGTAACAAGTACACTACGTCACTGTCTCTTTAAAGCCATTAAGTGAATTCGTCAAGAGAATTATGCCATTGTCTAAAAGTAGATCACCGTAAAGATGACGTTTTATTATTCGTGTTAAATTTGTATCCAGTTAATAAAAAATTAGCCTCATACTATTGAGTCACTAACCGATAGTGGGGCTGTAAAATACAAGTTTATTCCTTACCCTATCAACTTTAACTTTTACTGTATTACTCGTTTCCATATTGCATCCATCACCACTGGTAGTATTGTTTCCAATTATTATTGTTACCTAGTTATAGTTTAGTTATTGCCAAGAATGTTAAATTTAATTGTTAATGTTACCTAGTTATAATCACCAAGCATGTTACTTAATTATTATGATCACCTAGTTAATTCAACTATCACTCTTTATTATTATTATAGCCACACGTCATTTTCATTAAAAATTCATCTTTGCATGTATCACTGTATGTATCTGCACAATATTTATCAGCATGTAAAAAAAAAACATCTTGTTGCATGTAACACAATGTACAATTTATTGCAAAAATAGTGTTTGCCATCAAAATAAATAAATGAAAATGGCGACTATTCAATAAATATTCCCCCACCCCAACAACCATTATAGTGTGAAAAAATTAAAATACAAAATCAAACTTTAATTGTGGCACACTCTATGAAAATCGTAACACTACGTTTTCTTTGACTGAAATATTGACTGCACTGGGTCCATAAACATTAGACTACAATTAATTTAAGTATCCGCAGTCAATGGTAAATTTGATATGCTAATACTCGAATTGTTTACCTAGTCACTCTGTGCATTGGAATAAGCTGTGGTACGTGGCGCATGGTGTCTTAATATTTTTAGGAGCACGAACTGACAGTACAAATCACTAACTGCTTGCAGTCAGCTGTTTATCTAAGGTTATCACACAAGTTTATCCAGCTGTTTCACACATATCAGTTCAGTGAATGTAAACACAACCATTTAAATAACAATAACACTATTTTCTAACCTCTAACAGTTCCGTCAGGCGTCCGAACAATCAAAAAGTTAAGTATCGTTGGAAAGAAATCTGAAATTGACTGACGGATGCCAGCAGAGTGACTGACGGAACTGCAACGGATGAGTGTAGATAGCGCTATAGAAAATCCATTAAAGAATATTTTTGTGAACTGTGACGTGCCTGAAGTGACTGGACTGAAACGTGCCGTAACTGATGTGTGTGAATCGACCTTTATTTGTCCGATGTGTTTCAAATAGATAAATTAGGAAGACTGAGAAAGATCTAGGGAAATATCACACTAAATGAAAGCAAAACGTAATGCATAAAAGCTACTGTAACGAAGTGAAAATTAAGGTTATTCCCAATAGTTCTGAAGTATATTGTCAATGCATCAGCCTATGCTTGAGACAGAACATGCATTTAACGTGTGTTCAACTGATCCATATAAGTAATAAGTCTCTTTGGTCTTCCATATTTTTAGTTTGTGTCTATTAGTTTTCAGTAAAGATGGTGGCATTAAGTTAGTCAGTTCTTTTCATAATGTTGTTGATACATGATTTTGATTAATTTACATCTCTTGTAGTTATTTTACTCTATAAATTCGGCGTTATACAATATATTTTAATAGGGTGAATAAAAAGTCAAGAACCCCCCGCTAATATTTTTCCAAGTAAATATACAGGGTATCCTTTTGGTGGTCGTGCTATCTTAGCAGGAAGTTTCATTTTATGATTTTGAAAATTTTGAGTGTCCGGAAAAGGGGGATTCGGGGGCAACTTAAATATTTCAAAAGTAAACCCCCTTCAAGTGACACCTCATTTTGAAGTGTTTACAAAAACTTAAAGAATGGTGAAAATTAGAGGTCGCCATCTCTTCTCTATCAAAAATGGTAGCCCGTCAAATGTTGTGGAAAATCAATGGTAAAATTGGTTCGTAATGGTAATATTGGCTACCATTTTGGATAGAGAAGAGATAGCTAACTCTGGTTTTCACCATTCTTTAAGTTTTTGTAAACACTTAAAAACGAAGTGTCACTAAGTGGGGGTTTATATTTAAAATTGTTGAGTGTACCCCCAAAAGGGGGGATTGGGGGGGGCAACTAAATTTTTTTCAATGTAAATCCCCATCAAGTGACACCTCATTTTAAAGTGTTTAAGGCGGTTAAGTGTAAAGGGGGTTTACGTTTAAAATATTTGAGTTACCCCCCAAATCCCCCCTTTTGGGGGGACACTCATGAATTTTAAAAGTCTTAAAATGAAACTTCCGGCTAAGATTGCACGACCCGCAAAAGGATATCTCTGTATATTGACTAGGAAAAAAATTAGAGGGGGGGGGGGTCTTGACTTTTTATCCACCCTGTATTTCATTGAAATTATTATGGAGGGTTTCCCACAATTACCCTTTGAAAACGTAAATATGTTCCCAAAATAACTAAGACGATTTTGATTAAAACAGAGTACGCTATGTTCCTTTTAACTCTAAGCTAAATGGTACAACCCCCAATTTTCTAACAATTATGGTCAACAGATTATTGCAATTTTTATGATTTTCCTCATCAAATATCATAATTACTCCCACCGTTTACCCAGAATAAGGATCGTTGACATGCTAATGTGAGGAAGTAGGTGTCAGGTTAGTAATCCTGTTTATTTACCTCTGTCTCAATTTTTATCCTGTGGTAATTCTATGCAGAGCTTTGGTAGTGCGTTTGATCTCTAATTTCAGCAGAATCTCAATTTCTTTAGAAGTAATAGCTCAAAAGAAAAAAATCTTTACAACCAAGTATACCATCGTGAAATGAAGACTTCGGGTTACATGATGAAAATTGAAGACAGCAGAGTCGAAACTTATACAGGGTGATTCAAAAAGGACTTTACAACTTTGAAAATTCATATAAATCTTATTAAACAAGGCACAGAGCTGGTTTTGGTGTTGTTTAAAAGGAAAACACTTCAATTTTTTAGACCTTAAACTAAAGATATTCTATGTGACTTCCGTTGGATTTGGGGAAAAATATTATTTAGGTATGAAAAAATAGTGATAACCGTTAAAAATTTGAGAGAAATTTACAAAATTTTGAAAGTAGGGCGTTTTTTGACGGTGAAGGAGTGCGATACACCCACTTCTAGATGTGCTAGGGAGTTGAAATTTCGCACACTTGTAGTTCTTGGTCCCAAACCACCCATAAAATTCCAAAAAGTCGCATTTTCAAATTTTAACCCCCCCAAAAATCCAAAATGGCGGACCTCTGAAAACGACAAAACACGTTTTTTTCAAACGGCTATTGCTCGAAAACGGTAAGAGCTAGAAAAGATTTGAGGAAAAAACGTAGGTTCGGAATTAAATTTCCTACAAGACACGTAATATGCATTTTTCGAAAATCGCACTCCTTCACCGTCAAAAAACGCCCTACTTTCAAAATTTTGTAAATTTCTCTCAAATTTTTACGGGTTTTCACTATTTTTTCATACCTAAATAATTATTTTCCCCAAATCCAACGGAAGTCACATAGAACATCTTTAGTTAAGGGTAAAAAAACTTGAAGTGTTTTCCTTTAAAACAATACCAAAATCAGCTCTGTACCTTGTTTAATAAGATTTATATGAATTTTCAAAGTTGTAAAGTCCTTTTTGAATCGCCCTGTATAATTTTGTTTATTTTATTGCACGGAGCTCATTGAGTTCGGGCCTCGTGCAACTTTTGTAATCTCATCCCGCAAAACACCATAGCTTAACGATCATTTCGACAAGCCGTGTAAAATTTGATACTGCATAACATAAATATTTTCAATTTTTAACATAGGCATTTTGGTTGCCATTTTATACAACGATGACCATGATAGTTACGAAATAATAACGTACATGTAAAGAAAGAATCATAGAATATGTTTATAAGCAAGCCAATATGCGATAATAACTGCAGTACAAAGGAAATAGTTATTTGTGTAACTAGTGGGCGAAGTGGCACTTTCTCTAGTGCAGCAAAGGCAGTTTGCACCAACGATATACAACACTCCTTGGAGTGTTTTATATCGATATAGGAGTGTTTTATATCGATATAGGAGTACTTTATATCGTTGGTTTGCACTCGCGTAACACATTATATTTTACGCCACACTACATTATTTTGACGAACTTCCCACGCAAGGTTTTAGTCCAGAAAAGAGCTGTTTGCCCCTAGCTTATTCAAATGGGGTTTCATTGCGTACTACTGTACTGCAATGAGTTTTACCGGACACCAATCAGCTGATTATACTGTATTTAGGTGACAGTGAGTGGTTATAAACAAAAACATAACCTCTCTAAGAGGTTATGACTAGGGATTTTTAGTCCTTTAGTTGGTGGAAATATAAAAAGGATTTGTAGGGATTTAGTAGTATGGCGTAAACTATCGTACGTACGGTAACTCGTCCAAAATGTGTGTACCGGATTCGTATGGTAATCCCGTACTCGACTTCGTCTCGCACGGGAACGACCACACTCGTCCGGTAAACACTTATTTTCAGGACTAGTAACGTAATATACTATTTCCTACAGTTACTATAAAGCATACTAGGTAGCGTTCGCAGACGCGACAGCAAAATTGAGCGTAGTAATCAGGGTATTACAATGCGATTGACCCCCACCACAAAGCTTCAACATTATTTTGACCAAACATTTAAAATCGAAAAGAAGATGGTACAGGGATAAGTTTGATTGATTGGTCAATTAATTTAATCAAATGTGAACGTTTCAAACTAAAACTCAAAAATCGTCATAACAGTGATACCAAACGTTTATCTATGACTAGTTTCTTTTCAGGCGTTCTTTTGGAAATCCTGAGTCAAAAGCAGTCCATATATCGTTATTCATTGCAAATCCTATCCTATACTCTGAAACAAGCGCGTGTACGCGTTACGTAAAAATGTAACTTTTATTTTTGGTCAAGGATTTTTAAATTGTTGTTTTATAATAGGGTGTTTGGCCACGAGAAATAAATTGGAGTTGGTCACAAGGCTGGGAAAAATCCATTTTCCGCCCTACAGCCCTTTAAAGTGTCCATGTTATCGTCAATACCGTTTGGTAGCTGCAGTTAACAAAAACAGCTGATACAGGTGGTTTTTATTGCAATCTACGTTTTTATGAAGGCGGGTTTTTCACCACACTATAATGTTTTTGGCTGTATTACATACGTCAATTGGTGGCTGAAAGTTACGTTTTGCTGGCCATGCCAGCTGTCATCGTAATTTGGGGACCGAGCAGGTTTTACAGGCCGGGGCCGCAAAATCAGCTGTCCACTTACTTACTTAAAACATGAATGCATTTTAAATACACAATCAAAATCCATAGCATTGAAATAGAATTGTGTTATTGTCACCGTTGCCTAGCAACTATTTATTTTTATTCTTGCTGATTCCTCACATTATTTCTTCACATAACCTTAAAGTTGTAGTTGTGTTGACTATCAGTGTGCATTAATATAGTGGTGAATAGTGGTAATGGGGTTAAGTGTGGTGAAAAATAGCGTTCGTACCACGGACCGAAATGGTTTTACAGCTCTCGATCGATTTAAGTTCTCGACTTCGTCTCGAACTTAAAAACTACCTCGAGCCGGCAAAACCTCATTTTCGGCCCTAGGTACGAAATATACTATTGTGAATCATCAAAAAAATTTTCACCTTGATTACCATACATAATAAATACCTATAATTTTAATTTAGCCAAATAACTTATCTAATAAATTTAATTTAATTCAATCCGAGCAAATCTTGGTCTCCTGGTACTTAAAATAAAAACATTTCCTACAGTACTAAGTAAGCTAACAGCTGTTGTAGAAGGACAATTCCAATATCATCGGCGCCTATTCTGCTAATGCTTCTAGCCAAGTCATCAAGAGCCATATGAGAACATGAATGTTTCAATATAGTGTGACCTGACCTCAATACCGTGCAAGCTGGAACGCTGGAACAGATCCACATTCTTGCTCAGGAAACCTCCCTGATTACATTGCTTGGCCAACAATAAAACCTTTTTTCAATATCGTATATTATTGGCAATAAGCATAGTTTTTTGGTACTATATTTTGTAGCTGTATATTGAAGCGATAGTTTTTGTCAGTCAATTTATTAAGCTTGTTTTATATTTGACAGTCATGGTGCTTCTATGTTGATTTCATTCGACCCCAACACATCAACGTGATTGGTGAGTATTTTAAGATAGAGATGACTGAAGGATGGGTTTATAATGAATTAATTATTAGCTTTGCAACTGATCAGCTGGTTACACTTTGGTCAGAAGCATCTATTGAAAGCCTAATGGCCGAAGGCAACTGGGTCCAGTTTTGATTCATAAAAAACATTGTACATTCCATTGTTGATGTTAGCCTCCGGATTACGTTGAATATAAAATTGGTGTAAATACCTGCTTCTTGTAATCCAAATTGTTGCTGTTATGACGCAACTAGTTTCGACTTATCACGAAGTCATCTTCGGGCGTCCAGGGGATGTCAAATCACTTCATCAGAAGGTCGTCAATACACACATACGTTCATACACGAACATGGTCACGGTTACGAAAAAAAACACAGACACGAACATTGAAACAAAAAAAGTACGATTTAACGAGTAAAAGCTAAAAATGGTAACACCGGTGAGGATTATGCGTCACGGCCGGATGGATGTAGTAGCGTCTAGACTGGACGCCCGAAGATGACTTCGTGATAAGTCGAAACTAGTTGCGTCATAACAGCAACAATTTGGATTGCAAGAAGCAGGTATTTACACCAATTTTATTGTACATTCGTTTGTATATTCACCAAGGAAGCATTTTCACAAAATCATTAGTCTTCAGATGGCTATATCTCAATATTTTTACAAATTCACTACATGCCTTCAAATGGGCGATGCAAAGCGTCACCCATTTCACTTTTTATGATGTAGCATTCAAGAATTGACGAACCTCTTTGCAAGTTGAGCTAGAAAAATATCTCAGTTTGAAAGACCAGAATATTATATTTTTTTTTAATATACTTCCTACTCGTTAAAGTGAGCAAACGTATACAACAACCTCTTATGCCCATGACCGACCAGTTGTTGCTGTGATTAGGTGCAAGTGATGGCCAATTCCTTTACGAAATTCAGTGGTAAAACAAGGAAGTTCATTCGTAAAAAAACACGAGCAGTCTTAGTGAGAGAAACAGTAAATAACTCAAAGACCACCAACAATCCCACGCAGTTTATTGGAGGATATTTCATATTGTAAATGAGTGGGATGAGGCAATTAGGTCATAGGGAGGATTGAATGGTGCAGAGCTGCAACAGAAACTACCCCCCGCCCAGTCGACCACCCTCCGTAAATCCCCCTCCCCCTGGAATATGTGGGTGGTGGAATTGGTGAGGGGAGGTGGCAGGGAACTTTATATGGCGCTGGACTGTCCCATCAGACATTGCAACTGTGTACACTTGACCTTAAGAGACATATTGTAATGACTGTTAACGTAGGTGCCAGAAGAGAAATTATTAAATCGCCGTCACATATATTAAATGATGACTCCGCTACACTCATTAAAAAGGATTAGGTCGAAACCCTTAATTTATTTTAAGCGAACTTTAAACACAAGTAACTATTGTTTTTTTTTTTTAAGCTAACGAAGCAATGGGAGACACCGTAGTGTTTAGATAGGAGACAGAACGTTTCATCCCATGTCCCTAGCTGTCACCTGGTCTGACGTTCGTGGCAATTTAATCATTTCCTTTGGAAGGGCAAATCTTTCTGAACCCTAATCAATAAAAGTTTTTTTTTTCATAATGCCAAAACTTCCCATAATATCACGATTTCACTGATCCCTAAGGTTAACCATATCCACACCCAGGCAGATTATAGAGGTAAGTTTTGTCCAACCTGCATTTTGAAACTAGTGGATTTAACCGTGTTCTTCCCAGAATTCAGAGACTGTCTTTTTCAATTTTCAATTTCAAAATCATCTTTTAGAGCGTGATGATACTTAACCAACTGTGCGATAAACTAATTATACACGCTCCTTTTTAATTTAAGTTTTTATGTTTTGACGTTTTGCTGGCTTTGACAATGTTGATCTTGCAAGGGAACTAGTCAGCCCCTTGCAGATGACAATTTAATAGCAGACGTAGGCCTAAAATATATATTTTTAAATAACAGCCTTTAACTATTTCGACCAAGTTCATCGATTCCTAGCCAACGATTGTTGAAAAATGAGGATACTTAGGTTATTGGATGCAGATGAATGGATTAAAGAATAATATATGATATTTATCTTTATTTTTTTTTTCTACTCAAAATGCTTTGTCAAAAGTTAAAAATCAATGACTGGACACATCGACACTATTCCTACCGTATTTCTACAAAGAAAACCTTAAAATATTATCTAGAAAAGGAGTAAACTTAATTTATTGGTTAAACATAATCGGATTTAAACTAAACTGGACTCAACACATTATTTAAAATCACGACATTGAAGTCACCAAAACCGATTACAAAATTTAAATTATTCATGAAGTTGATACTGTAGAGAACGATATACATGATTTTAATTGCAAATAATTCATATCCGTGGTAAACCATTAAATCAATATGAAAACATACAAACTACAACATCTAACCGTATCCATGGCAATTTAGAAAATATGGCCTTTTGACAAAATCTTCGTATTTTTGAAAATTATGTACCATAACAAGTTTCAAGTATTGTCCTTTTGAAGAGCTGCTATCATCTGTCTCTGTAATGGTGAAAGGACTCATCCTCAGGACCAGTCCGGAATATAAATACACTGGACTTGAAAGTAAGTTTAATCATCTTTGATACAATAAAACTATAGTTGAAACTTGTAAAAGTTTATTTTAGGTAAAGACAATCGTTTTAACTAATTGGAAACACGATTTCTTGCTTATTATGCTCAAAATATTCAAAATTCATACTAACTATCTGTAAAAATTAAAAGAAAAATATATATTACTCTACGAGTTATTTTTTCGTCGATGTCCTTTGTCCTTATACTTTTGCAATGGTGGAATGATTCATTTATATAACTCAAGAACGTCTACTTACTTTATAATGATAATTACCTCTAGAGAAAGAACAATCCATGGTCCTTTTCTTGTGCAAGGCTTTTTGAGTGGATTTTTTAACTCTAGACGTCGGAGAATGGTACAGTTCAGTACGAACTCCTAAGAATCGCGTCTGTTTGTAAGGATGCTCTAACAATATGACGAGTGTAAAGCGGGAAATGCTATAAACTGGAATGACTGCGCATAAATAAAACCCTTTCCACTTAAATGGATAAAGAAACTATCTTTGAAATATTTACGCAAATATACTAAACAAATAATTGATTCTGAGATCAATATTTACAATTCGACACGACCAGTATTTACTCAGGGGCAAACATAACCTTTACAATTCTAAAGGAAAAAGATAGAAATTGAAGTGATAAAAAAACAAATTTTTTCAACAAAGTTTTGTGCATAATGTTAAACTAGTTTAAATTCTAACAGAAGTCAAACGTAGGTTAATATTTAACGACTCCTTGCAACAAATAAGAAAAAAAAAGATTTGGGATTGAATCGCCGCAAACACCTCTATAAATTAAAGAGCTGTAAATTCCAGGAAGTTGGAAGCACTGAACTAACTAATAAATCAGCAGACCGTGTAGGAAGAAGTGATCATCAAAGCGTGTGTAGTATCGACCAGGTAGTCAGATGATAACGTACGTTATCAGTGACCCGCTCTAATCAGCTGTTTGATGTTTACACTGATCGTCAAAGCGTGTAAGTTATGCTTGTGTGAGTGACTACACCACGTGTGTAGTATTGACCATTACAGGTGATAACAGGTGATTACGTACGTTATCAGTGACCGTCTAATCAGCTGTTTGATGTTTACACTGATCGTCAAAGCGTGTAACAATTTATGCTTGTGTGAGTGACTACACCACGTGTGTAGTTTTGTCCATAACAGGTGTTAACGTACGTTATCAGTGACCCGCTCTAATCAGCTGTTTGATGTTTACACTGATCGTCAAAGCGTGTAACAAGTTATGCTTGTGTGAGTGACTACACCACGTGTGTAGTATCGACCATAGTGATAACAGGTGATAACGTACGTTATCAGTGACCGCTCTAATCAGCTGTTTGATGTTTACACTGATCGTCAAAGCGTGTAACAATTTATGCTTGTGTGAGTGACTACACCACGTGTGTAGTATCGACCATAACAGGTGATAACGTACGTTATCAGTGACCCGCTCTAATCAGCTGTTTGATGTTTACACTGATCGCCAAAGCGTGTAACAATTTATGCTTGTGTGAGTGACTACACCACGTGTGTAGTATCGACCATAACAGGTGATAACGTACGTTATCAGTGACCCGCTCTAATCAGCTGTTTGATGTTTACACTGATCGTCAAAGCGTGTAACAAGTTATGCTTGTGTGAGTGACTACACCACGTGTGTAGTATCGACCATAGTGATAACAGGTGATAACGTACGTTATCAGTGACCGCTCTAATCAGCTGTTTGATGTTTACACTGATCGTCAAAGCGTGTAACAAGTTATGCTTGTGTGAGTGACTACACCACGTGTGTAGTATTGGCCATAACAGGTGATAACGCACGTTATCAGTGACCCGCTCTAATCAGCTGTTTGATGTTTACACTGATCGTCAAAGCGTGTAACAAGTTATGCTTGTGTGAGTGACTACACCACGTGTGTAGTATCGACCATAGTGATAACAGGTGATAACGTACGTTATCAGTGACCGCTCTAATCAGCTGTTTGATGTTTACACTGATCGTCAAAGCGTGTAACAATTTATGCTTGTGTGAGTGACTACACCACGTGTGTAGTATCGACCATAACAGGTGATAACGTACGTTATCAGTGACCCGCTCTAATCAGCTGTTTGATGTTTACACTGATCGTCAAAGCGTGTAACAATTTATGCTTGTGTGAGTGACTACACCACGTGTGTAGTATCGACCATAACAGGTGATAACGTACGTTATCAGTGACCCGCTCTAATCAGCTGTTTGATGTTTACACTGATCGCCAAAGCGTGTAACAATTTATGCTTGTGTGAGTGACTACACCACGTGTGTAGTATCGACCATAGTGATAACAGGTGATTACGTACGTTATCAGTGACCCGCTCTAATCAGCTGTTTGATGTTTACACTGATCGCCAAAGCGTGTAACAATTTATGCTTGTGTGAGTGACTACACCACGTGTGTAGTATCGACCATAGTGATAACAGGTGATTACGTACGTTATCAGTGACCGCTCTAATCAGCTGTTTGATGTTTACACTGATCGCCAAAGCGTGTAACAATTTATGCTTGTGTGAGTGACTACACCACGTGTGTAGTATCGACCATAACAGGTGATAACGTACGTTATCAGTGACCCGCTCTAATCAGCTGTTTGATGTTTACACTGATCGTCAAAGCGTGTAACAAGTTATGCTTGTGTGAGTGACTACACCACGTGTGTAGTATCGACCATAGTGATAACAGGTGATAACGTACGTTATCAGTGACCGCTCTAATCAGCTGTTTGATGTTTACACTGATCGTCAAAGCGTGTAACAAGTTATGCTTGTGTGAGTGACTACACCACGTGTGTAGTTTTGTCCATAACAGGTGATAACGTACGTTATCAGTGACCCGCTCTAATCAGCTGTTTGATGTTTACACTGATCGTCAAAGCGTGTAACAAGTTATGCTTGTGTGAGTGACTACACCACGTGTGTAGTATCGACCATAGTGATAACAGGTGATAACGTACGTTATCAGTGACCGCTCTAATCAGCTGTTTGATGTTTACACTGATCGTCAAAGCGTGTAACAATTTATGCTTGTGTGAGTGACTACACCACGTGTGTAGTATCGACCATAACAGGTGATAACGTACGTTATCAGTGACCCGCTCTAATCAGCTGTTTGATGTTTACACTGATCGCCAAAGCGTGTAACAATTTATGCTTGTGTGAGTGACTACACCACGTGTGTAGTATCGACCATAGTGATAACAGGTGATTACGTACGTTATCAGTGACCCGCTCTAATCAGCTGTTTGATGTTTACACTGATCGTCAAAGCGTGTAACAAGTTATGCTTGTGTGAGTGACTACACCACGTGTGTAGTATTGGCCATAACAGGTGATAACGCACGTTATCAGTGACCCGCTCTAATCAGCTGTTTGATGTTTACACTGATCGTCAAAGCGTGTAACAATTTATGCTTGTGTGTAGTATCGACCATAGTGATAACAGGTGATTACGTACGTTATCAGTGACCGTTCTAATCAGCTGTTTAATGTTTCCAGAAGAGGCACAGGCGAGCTGTCAGACATAACGGAACGTTCGAACAGCGTCTCACAGGTTAGTGGTTTATTTACTCACCAATATTTTTTGGTATTTTATTATTTTGAAATATTGTTCGTTTTGTCTTTTTAAATGAGATAATGGTACAGAAAGAATTTCTAAGCTACCAGTAACATAATTCGTATCTTACAATTACCTTCAGTTACAGTTACTCTCAATATTTAACTTAAAATAAATTTTTAAGGTACTCAGAGCTGATATACTGATTCTGGCTGATGAAGTATACATCAGCCTTTTATGTGTGTGGGAAATAATAACATGGTATTGAATGTTCTCTATATTCGTATACTAAAACGATTCTCCTTATTGGATGAACACATTACTTTTATGTTTCCTGTATTAGCTTTTATTCCGTAGTTTCACTTGGGCGGTTTCAATCCATTAACTCTTTTAAATAAAATTATTTATAGCCACATTTCTTTGGATGGAAAATACAATTTCTGTAAAGGTTGATCGAAATAATATTTCATTTCAATATTGTATCCGTATTTTATAGGAATCAGCGCAGCAAACACAGGCAAGACGATTTACTTTAAAGAAATTCTTCAGCTGCCTCAGAGGCGTTCAGGAAGGTTAGTGATATTAATTTTGTTTTAAATTATAGACCATACGATAATTTCAAAACAGCGTAGGGCCACTAAAGACACTTGTTTAAGAGAATATTGTTATTTGAAGCTATTTACTATAAAGTGAGTGTTGTATTTTCTCTTTTTTTAATGTTTTGGTTATTTGGGTAATTTTTATATACAGACTTCCTATAATGTATACCTGATTCACAGACTGCAATCGAACATCTGGTAAACATTTGATAAAGTTATATATATCAATCACATTTTTATTTAAATTTTCCACCCCTTGAAGTAAAAATTACTAAAGTTTAATAAAAGTTCCTTCGATTTAGAGGGAGAGAATACTCGTCCTTGCTGAATAATGTTGAATATTTTGTAAGTATACAGCCATAAGAAGACGTAAAAAAATTAATATTTTTGATTGAACAAAGTTAAGAGTTTTGAATCGTAACTTACACACTACTGTATTTAGAAACTAGTTCGTTAACCGAAAAATCTGTCTTTTCCTACAGTTACCTAACAATGTACATGTTCTCTCACTGATTTGAGAAAGCAAAGTGGCCAATTCGCTCACCAGTGAGACAATGTTAACATTGTCTCACTCTAATTACTTTGTCTCACTCCAGATTTGCAACGTGAAGGCACGAAATAGTGAGCGCGTAACATGCAGGCAACGTCGTATGCGCGCGAAATACGTTGGCAGCACTGGCTGTAAATCAGCTGGTCAGCTGTTGTACTGTTGTATTTGTCACTTCACATTAAATGTTATATTAAAAGTTCACTTCTGTGTAAAAATAGGTTATGTTTCTTCATGTTTCTTCACAAATGTTTTTGTTTTATGGTAACTGTAGGAAAAGTATAATGTGCAACTCGAGTTCAAAGTACAATTGCCTCACTCGAGAAACCATTCCTCACTCGCCTACGGCTCGTGAGTAAGGATTTCTCTCGAGTGAGTCAATTGCTCACTTTTCTCACTAGTTGCACAAATAACTATTTCCTTCTCCAGACCTACTCGGTAAAAGAAATTATCGAGGACTTACTATCTCAAATTTAAATAAATTAAAGAAAATTACAGTTCAGTTAGGCTCAGGAACCCCACGTTTTGGGAGCTTGAGAACTTTAGTAGCATTAAGCCTAATATAGATAAGTTTTAACCAGTTACTTAGTTCCCGAGGGTTAAAAACTGCCCAAATCTTTGTTCTTATCTGTCAAGATAAATAATTCTAACAAGGACAACACGCCTTATAATCTTAACTTAAACATGCTTCCAGCCACCCATGTAAAAAAGAAGACATTGGAGTGGTTTATTTCACTTATTCTTTATAGGACGTCGAACATCAATACCAGGTGACAAAAGACTTCTAACACAGATGAGTGTGACGGCTAATAGACAACGTGAGGCTTCATGAACATAAATACATGTTGACACGTACGTCGTAAACAACAAATCCTCATGAACAAAAGTTCCGTTCTTTATTTTTAATCTACCCCTAGGAGTTGGCTGGAGAACACTTAACGAGTCAAAACATTAAGTATTAAACCCTCTTTCAGACTCCGAGGAGCGGCCGAGACCTCGATTCCAGGAGGAGTACAACCCTCTAGTCCATGGTCTTCGGGAGTGGTCACCTCTACCTCAGCGGCGCTCCTCCCTGGCATGCGATGTGCCGAGGACTTCCACCGAGATGTCCGGCCAGCGGCGCTCCTCCCTGGCACCCAATGTGCCGAGGACGACCACCGACATGTCCGGCCAGCGTCGAGATAGCGCAACTCAAACCATCCAGTCTGCTGTAGGACCCGCGGAAAAACCCCTGTAGCCTGTGTTATGTCTGCTCAATAAATTATTCGTCTATTTGTGTAATGAGTGAACATCACAGTGTTCGTATTAGAGAAAAAATTTTTGCAATCCAGTTTTTCATGTGTTCGTTTGTCGTACACTGACAATTTATCATGTGGAAAGAAATTGGGATTGTACTGTAACTTTCAAACTATTTAGAATCATAGATTCGTGGACATCGTCTGAAGACCATTAAGCTACTATAAGTGATCATGGAAGCTTATCTAGAAAGAATGTTTAGGATCAGTATGTTTCTTCTTCCAGTTAAAATTGACTAATTCTAAAAACATAGTCACAGAAGTAACACTCCAATTTAACTTAAACAAAGAGACTGTGTAGGACGCTTTCTATTTTGATGACGAATTGTTAGTTTTGGATCTAGGTAATAGTAGATTTTTGTATCATGGGTAGTTTTTGTTTTTATGATTAAAATTGCCTAGACCTTACGCCGTAAACTCATTCTGGTACTTCTTTAGGTCTACTTGGCCTTAGAAATTGCCTGAACCTACTCTACTCTCGTGAAAAAATTCAACCAAGTCCTAGCAAAGCCATAGATCTGTTGAAAGTTATCAATTAATTAGGGGTTTTCTATTTGGTTGCGGAGAAAATTAAAAATTTTGTCGTTTTTTACAATGTTTTTCTTTTTCTTTTAATTTATTTTTGTTTTAATATTACGTTTACGTGTAAGAAATTACAGTTCAACCAGCTTAGTCATACGAGTTTTTTCTTTATCAAAATGATTTTGTATGTTCCTTCAAAGATGAGGTGTTCGATATGATTATGCAATCAAAACGATTGCCACATACCATAAAATCACAACAGATCATATTGCCACACTAACTCATTGTTACTTAATACATTGCTATACACAAATTAGTACACAAAACAACAAAAAATACTAAACCTATAACATTGTTCTAAAGAATATATAAAAAATGTACGAAACTTGTAGTAGTTTCGACATGACGCTTAAACAATTCTCGTCGCCAATTTAATGTGGCAATGACTAATGCGATAATTAATGTGAAAGGCAATTCATGTTGTTGCAACTAGTTTGTGTTATCGTAGAATGTCATCGATTACAGGCTTTTAACACACGTCCTCATTAGAGAATCGGCTGACTATCACACTATACTATTTTTACACCATATTTCACCACTTTCTAATAAAATAATGTGATGTTTTTATGATTAAGGCAGTACAATTTTTTAATGGTGTACATTTTTTGAAAATACTGAGACAGGTGATTATACAGGGCCAGGGTTAGTCTGGAGGTTTAAGTGCGGAGCTTCCGTCCTGGAATTCATGGTTCAAATCTTGCTAAATGAAATTTTTCTATGCTACGACACCATTATTATACACTTCACAAATCTATAAATTCAACTGTTTAATAAATTCCTAGAGAGGATTTTAAATCTGTTAAATTTTACAAAGACCCATGTTTTCTAAATCAAATTAAGGCTTCAAAAGATGTGCTTTTCATATAATAAAGTAACGAAAACCTATTAGAATGGAAATTACTGTTTCCCTGTATGGATCAAAAGTCTTGCATGTTTACCAAATACACAGGGTAATATTTCTTAGACGTTTAACAAATTATACTCAATATAGTCGATATAAAATAATAAATGACACGTTGCATCTAACACGTTTTCATCGTACCTCACTACGTTGATTGGTACGTAATAGAAGGTCGATTATCGTATAATGTTTAATGTTGGATCGTATATATAGGTGGACGCGTTGCAGAAAGTCAACAGTCCCGGAAGGTCAAATAATTTATACCTGTGCCACTAGGTCAAAAACTACAATGTTTGCAGTGTCTGTAGATCAAAAATCCCAGTAAGTCAAATAGTACAGTCCGGGCTAAAAACGTAGTCTATGTTAAAGCAATTGACTTATTGGGAATTTGACCTAATGCAACAGCAGTTTAAATAAAACGAAATAAGATAAAATATAAGTTCAGTTTCGCTGAGTCAACAGTGCCGGAAGGTCAAAAGTATAATCTGTTAAAAACAACGATAGTCCTCTCGACGCATGACTTCAATAATTTCGTGTTTTGGTGTACTTAAAGTTGTGCTAAGATTTTGAAAATTGGCACAGAGCTTCTTGGTTAGTCCTACTCAATGACTATTTTGTTGGAACTTTAAACTATTTACCGATATAATTAATAAAAATTGATATGTATGGTGAAATAGTTTTAAATCGTGATTTCTAACATGAAAAAGTTAGCATGCGAGATTTTTGTTTGTTTTTGGGTTAGAGAGGTTTTGTCTGTGGCAAAGTTGTAGCCAAAAGTGTGATGGGTAAAATATATTTTTTTGAATTTTTTACAATCAGTGGTTCAATAGATAACTTAGGTTGAAGAGGACGGCAAATTTAGCATTTCGCAACGCATGGAAAGAACTACATCGTACGATGCGACTGCTGAGTGGACTTTTAATTTACAGTTCTAAGGACAAGAAAAAGATGAATATACAGATTACCAGTACATTCATATTATTTATAAAACATCTTTCTGTATTACCAGCTTACATTTTTCACTTATATTAATAAGAATACATCACAAACAAGGTATTAAAAATAAGCGGAGAGACACTTTACCTAGTAATTCCTTGGGTCAAAATAAACAGAAAATGAACGATAACATTTTTTCCAAAATCGTTTCGTTAACCAGATATCCGCCATTTTGTATTTTTTACATACAAATATTTATCTTTACACTTTTCCAACCGATGTTTATGAAACTTGGTATGTACGTTAAGGTAGGAGAGACCCATGTTATAAAAAAAGATTCATCTCGATTCACCCTAAAATTTCGAAATTTAACACTTAACTACAATATAATATACTTTACTATACCACAATATTTACGTATCACCATAAATAAATCTTTAATAAAATAAAACGTCCACTTTTTAAAATCCGTAAATCAATTTAATCTTCCTTTTTTGAAAAATATAGTAAAAAAAATTAAGCGATGTTTAAATAACGACAGGCGAGTTTCGATCTGGGTGTTTAAGGTTTGAACCTAGGAGGATTTAACATTAATTAACATTAATGTTTAATCCTCCTAGGTTTGAAGTGGTTGAGAGGAATACATGAAACCGAAGGGGGGAGGTAGCAACAAGTGCACTGGTACTTACTAGTGTCCAATTACAATTTCAATTGTAATTGGGATATCGGATACGGTAAGAATTAAAGAAAACTTTAAATGGGGGACATTCCTTTATTTCTTGTGGCAGTTAAAAATATGATTTTAGTTTTTTGAAATTCAGCCGCCATTTTCCAAAATGGCGGCCAAATTTGAAATTTCTTATGGAACACCCTATATTTTATCATGTTTTCGGATAGAATATGCAATTTAAAAACTTTTTTATAATTGACATTTTTTCGATAAACCGACTCGTTTAGGAGTTATAGCCTATGGAAAAATTACTTCCGGTGTACATTTTACATCATGTAGCTCCTAAACAAGTAAGTTTATAGCAAAAATGGGAAGAGTAAAAAAGTCTTACAATTGCATCCACATTCCAAAAAGACCATAACATTCATTAAAAATATGAATTATATTATTTAAAAAAATGGCGGCAAACTTGAAAAGTGGAAAACTTTTTATTTTATAGTCTTAAAGGAATGTAGATGCAATTCTAAGACTGATTTACTTTTTGCAATTTTGCTCTAAACTTACTCGTTTAGGAGCTACATGATGTAAAGTGTACACCGGAAGTCATTTTTCCATAGGCTGTACTCCTAAACGAGTGGGTTTATCGAAAAAGTGTCAAGGCTAAAAAAGTTTTTAAATTGCATATTCTATCCGAAAACATGATAAAAAAACTAAAATCGTATTTTTAACTGCCACAAAAAATAAAGGAATGTCCCCCATTTAATGTTTTCTCTAATTCTTACCGTTTCCGACTTCCCAATGGTGGCCTCCTCGAGTTGATCACTCTGTATATATGAATTTGAACGGATGGTGTTTTTGGCCTCTAGGGACCTCAAAACGAAAAATTAAATCGGTCCCGGGTCCAGGTGTTACCATAAGTACTACGGTAATTTTAAAATACTTGAAGTAATATTAGATAATTAGTATTAGAATAAATTATTTCAAGATGGTGTTGTAATGAGTCTTGTATTGAGAACAATGTTTTGATAATTACAATAGTAAAATCATCAGGAATAATAAATATTTAAAACTAGCTGTAACCCGCGGGCTTTGCCCCGTTTAACTTCTAAATTTTCAAGATAATCTCGTTCACATGGCTCAATCACGTCCTGGTTGAAGTTTGTTCGCTACGCCCACTCACCTTTAGGTTGGAGCTCGTTCGCTGCGCTCACTTGCCTTCAGGTTAGCTCGTTCGCTACTCTAACTCGCCTCCAGGTTGAAGTTTGTTCGCTACGCTCACTCACCTTTTGGTTGCAAATTAGCTGTTGTCATAAATGTAAAAGAAATAATAGTGCTGCACCCTGTTGGTAATCCTTGTAACTTTAATGCTATTGAACATCATAGAACAGAACCAACTTGTTTAATTGAAACAGCTGTTAAGATTCAATAATTCCATTTCTCATAAGGTTAACATGGGAAACTCCAGAGCCACTGGGGCGGAGCCCGAAAGGATTTTTGAAATAAGAATATGCCTATATGTTAATCGGGAATGTTAGCTATCATCATGCCAAATTTCAGCCCAATCCAACCAGTATTTTTCGCGTTCACTTGTCACAAACATACATCCACACATCCATACATCCATACATCTAAACTTTCTCATTTATAATATTAGTAGGATAACATATGATTGTTGAGGAATGCAAATAGAAAATATATAACAGTAATAGCTTATTCCCTATATGGGAAATTCGCCAAAAACCTAATAGTTATATAGAACAATATTACATTCAACCAGCTGTTAGTTAAAACAAATTAATTATATGGGACTAAAACAAATCGATGATTACAAAGATTCCTTTAAAAAATAATTTGAACATCCTAATATTTTTCTATGCAAATTTAAATAATCTGCCATCCTCATACCTAGGAATTGAATGTATCAATGGTCAGCATTACACATAGTATAAATAAATCAACTCTAAATATGTCTTTAAATTTGTTTCCAAATGCTGAATTTGTGTCACAAATGCTTAATGTTTACAGCTGTTATGCTAAGCAAATTATATTGTACTAAAAGCTGGCTTAGAAGGTTAGCGTCGGCTGCTAGACTTTAAAAAAATTAAAACTTAATTTCAAAAAAACTGGGACCCTTAATTATAATTATGGCTTTGACATTCCCTATTTCTCAAAATTATCTTTCTTTCAACACAAAAATAATGAAAATCCGTCGACTGGTTGATTCAGAATGTGAAAAAACCATATTTACGTTTTAATAATATATATGATAGTTTGGACAGGTTTCAACCCTTCCGAGGCGTAATACATTTACACAGTTTATGTGTAGACTACATTATAACTTATAAAATAGTTCCAAAATTAAATGGATCTCCTTTTACAAACGTATATAATAACCAGAAATTTTTAGATCGTCCTTGCGTGTATTTTATGCCACAAATTTTGACGAAAGGCTTTTCATTACATAAACTATACCTATTTACAGTGTTGACCAAACAGTTGGCAAGAAGCATTAATAGATAAGCTATGTACCAAATATGATAATTTTAGCTCTATTCTAATTATGACAAAACACGAAGTAACTACAGTAAAAGCAAGTTTTGTTGGTGTAGTAAGCGTTGCAGGAGGTCTACTTTACACTGAATCGACGTTCACTTTTATTGCTTTTGATCTTCCGGCACTGTTGACTCAGCGAAACTGAACTTGTATTTTACCGTATTTCGTTATATTAAAACTGCTGTTGCATTAGGTCAAATTCCCAATAAGTCAATTGCTTTAACATAGACCACGTTTTTAGCTCGGACTGTACTATTTGACTTACTGGGACTTTTGATCTACAGACACTGCAAACATTGTAGTTTTTGACCTAGCGGCACAGGTATAAATTATTTGATCTTCCGGGACTGTTGACTTTCAGCAACATTCCCTATATGGGTTAGGAGAGGGTCTGAAGGAAGCTGGTTTGTAGAAACGTTTGCGCAAGCGTGGCCAAATCAATACAGTGGAACTATGCCTCATTCACTGTAGCCATGGCTACTGCCATCATCTGGTTACTCATGGTTAACTTTTGGTTTTAGTAACTTCATGTGGGTTTAAGACTTAAATGATTTGTAAGCTACTAACACGTACAACCTCACAAATTTACTTTGACCCTAAAATTAGTCCATCACGTATCGATGCTGTTATCGCTTTTAAAATTTGTAGCAAAGTTTTAGTTTTATTGGGTTTTGAATTTGCTACAATGTATAATTGATCTGGATACATGCAATTGCTTACAATAATCATAGGGAACCATTTATTGATCTCTTCAGTTGCTTACTGAACTGACTGGTGCGTTCTGACTACTGTTACGGTAGAACTTTTTGACGTATAATGATCGTACAGTTGTGGCACAGTTCAGTAAATTATGATAAAACTAAAACCTAGTCCAATATTTATACTATGGTATTATCTAGTTCAAACAATAGGTAAACACTACCAAAGATTTAAAACTATAATAGTAAGGAATAACAAACTTAAAAATACATCCAATAAACAATGACGTACACATTACGTGCTTAAAATAAAATTTTGTGAAAATTCCTTACAATTGTGATGTTCAACATAACTAAGAAAACTCAGGCTTGGTCTTTTAAACCACACTTTTTTCAGGTATTAAAAGAGGTAAAAGGACTACCTGCTTAGTTTCAATAACATAGCTTCACTTTTTCACTCATAGAAGGTTTATCACTAAAAAAATTAAAGAACTGTTTATAACTACCGACAATAGTGAAATTAAAAACTAATTTCATAAAATGTTTTAGGCTAAAATAATGGAATAAATAAAAGGTTTACATATCGTGAATGTGGTACCTACCATCGTGATACAACAGTTCAATGTATAATTTGTTTGTGTTTGTAATACAGTTAAATAATTGAAGGTCATCGTTTTACCTATGACGTCATGATTACACCAGCTGATCTACAGCGATGACGTAACCGACACAAACACCACAGCTGATCATTATTGTAACTAACACGTGTATTACTTAATTGCCTGTTAAAATGCAACAAACACATTACCTTACCAAACACAGTTAATTATAGTGGTGCCAGAGGAGAGGAATATCTTAATCACTTGAAACTTACTACGTCACGTGTTTGCCAAACCTAATATGTATACGATTTAAATACTAAAAAAATATCAGCCTTGCTGCTGTTTTATGTGACCCAGCAATGGACTTTAAATAAATGATCCTGGCACATGAAACAGCTGATCTTAGTAACAAAGCTACACAGATTATCTCACACCATTCTACACTCATACTTGGGTTAAAATACGCACCTAGGGGTGTCCCCATCTCAATTGTTAATGATAATACTAATGCTAAAGCTAATTCCGATGATTCTTTCGAGAAGATATCCGCCACTAATTTTCAGTTCGCAGTTTTTGTGTTTTGATAGGTTAGGTTGTGTTGATTTAGTTTGCAATAGTAACAAACAAGGAAACATTAAA
Source organism: Macrosteles quadrilineatus (assembly GCF_028750875.1). NCBI lineage: Eukaryota > Metazoa > Arthropoda > Insecta > Hemiptera > Cicadellidae > Macrosteles > Macrosteles quadrilineatus. Next base: position 2,160,096 of record NW_026542597.1, read on the forward strand.
AATAACCCTTTTTTAAACGTAAGGGTTGTATCTAAAAAGACCACCAATTTTAATTTACGTCGTTGTAAGTTTGTCTTGTTAAAAAATACACAAGTACTACACTTTATTACCTTTACTGACCATCAAATAAACAATTGTTCGGATAGTTATAATGCTCGCATTCACATTCTAAGGTCGCTGGTTCGATCCAAGAGGTAGTTTAACAGACCCAGATGCCATTTGACATTGAACTATGAATGATATGAATGTTTTCTAACAATAAAAGTCTACGTTTGATAGTAATAAGAACGGTTTGGACAGTTTTCTTACAAAGCAGAAACAAATTTCATTTGCGTAGATAACACACGAAATAATAGAATAGTAGTTTACGCAACGATTGCGTTAAGTTAGTCTTTACGACACGAGTAGAAAATTTAAGGCACGAGCCTTGGCGAGTGCCTTAAAAACTTCTACGAATGTCGTAAAAGACTATTAACGCGAGTTGCGTACACTACTTTACCTACGACAGTTTTTTAATTACTAACAAATCTGGTTTTTAGTTACTAACAATCACTACTCATAACTTCTTAGAGAGGTTATGTTTTCGTTTATTGTCAGTTCAACTGAAAGTGATGCAACGACTTATTGTATAATCAGCTGATTTCATGTAATTACGTGTTTGTAAAACTTCGTTAAATAATAAGTTACCTTTTTCAGGGAATAGGTTCTGCTAGCAGCATTCTTACCATAAATACTGTATCAGGTACAATTAGGGAAATATTGCATTTAATTTTTTTTTTTTTTTTACAACTTAATGATTATAGCGAAAGAGTAAATTTACAGTTGGATCTCAGCATCGAATATTATAAAATATTATAAGCATTTTTGATCTCATTTTCATCTCGTCAACTTCACTTTACCTTCCACCAACGTATGTTAAGAATACGCGAGTATCAACAGGAACAAGTAAGATCAACAATTAAAATTGTCAACTGATCAGCTGATCAGCTGATTTGTTGACGTTCGAAGCATTACAATTTTACTTCTTTTCCCTCAATTCTTGAACCTCATTGGTTCGTGTTCTTATGAGAAAAACTATGCTGTTATGAAATGAAACTATGCTGTTATGAAATGAAACTATGCTGTTATGAAATGAAACTATGCTGTTATGAAAGTAAACAGCTGTTAAGTGAAACTTTTCAATTCTAAGAACTGAACTGAAATGTCTACTTTAAAAAACGGTCGTAGGTAAATAAATTAACCTAACCTAACCCACCTAGCGCACCGCAAAATACTACTGGCTTCTCTTTTGGAATGGATCTTTGATGTCATATCTATGAGATCACTTGATATTCTTGACACTGAATCATCGTTCATCTAGCATAAACCGGGAAACACGTGCTAAGAGAGCTTGCTACATACGTGATCAACGTTGTTCCCAATGGCAGGCGATCCGTCATTTCATGCGGTGCGACGTTTCTGTCTATGAATCCCATAGTAAACTAGGTGTAGAATGAATTTGTTTGCTTGCAATATTGAGCGGAGCTAGCATATTAATCCGACACTTTTCCAAAGTCAATGCTACATCTATCTGAACATTATTGCCACCATGACTGATGTACGAATGATTTCATAGGTTACGATTACGTACCTTTTTATTCCGTCTTCAGTCCTTAGTATAGTAAAGGGTGCTTAGTTTCGGGTCTGAAATGACCCATTTTCAAACCCATTTCATGAAATTGGTTGGTCCATAAATCCAACAGAAGTCTTCGTTATAAGAAATAAATACACGTCGACACATAAAGTTCACACATTTAACATAAAAGACAAAAATGATAGGCTAGTTCCGTCGTGTCCGCCGTGATACCTGCGCCAGTGTCCCTTATAAATGTGGCCGGCTACCATCATTAAATGTCTTTTATGTTAAAAATGTGTGAACTTTATGTGTCGATGTATTTTTATATCTTATAACGAAGACTTCTTTCAGATTTATGGACCCACGTAAATGAGATGTCTCCTTACATTATCAAGTCAGTTGCCCAAGTCCAAATGCTTCACATTAATGGGAGGTCTACTTGCAGTATGCAAAGTCAATGGTCTGATTCACATAAATGGTAAATCTATTAGCAGTATCAAAATTCAATGTTATGTCTGATACACATAACATAAATGGAATGTCTAAATTCAGTATCCAAATCAATGGCGCGTCTGGTTCACGTAAGTGTAACGTATACTTTCAGTATCCAAAGTCAATGGTATATTTATTTAGTTAACATAAATTGAATGGCTAATAGGAGTATCTAAAGTCAATGGTCCATTAGCCTAATTCCAGCGACCGTAATAATCAGTTATTCATTTTGTAGTAAATTATGCTCAACGATATTAATCCGATTGTTCTTCCCTTTTGTTCTGTATTTGTAATGTTCTAGATTAGACGATTCGTTGACTAACATATGGTACGAATCTTTTGTTCAGATGACTTGCAAAAATCTATGTCATGGTGACCAATAAATCCATAAGGCCTATGTTAAATTTATAAATATTTAAATTCACGTAGATAAAAACCATTTAGTCCGATTTGTACTATTTCAGATTTAGGCCTACACCTTCCCATAGTGTGGTACCTGCTGTGGTAAATTTCATGCGAATCGCTTCAGCCGTTTTAGGAGGAGTATTTGTAAAACAAAAGCAGGAGTGTGGTATAAGAGCTTTACTCGCTCCGCTCAAATATTGCTTTTATGAATCTTCCTGGTAGAAATATCACACATTCTTCATAGTACGAGCTAATCCGAACTATAATGAATTTGCGTTTCGAATGCGTCTTTGTGGAGAAAATGACTTCATTTGGTGTTTTTATACACCTAACCAAATGGTGGTGTTTTTATACTAAAGGACCAATTACAGTAATGGATTTTAATAGTGGAGAAAAATACCTTTCAAGTTTCAATAAAAAAAAAAAGAATGGAATTCTGATGGCCAGCCACAGATATACGCGTATTTAGCAAAGATAGAGGAAGGGAGGGTTAAGAAAAAAAACTCTATAGTTGTAGTAAGCTAGTGATTCAAAATAGGATAGAAAAAAGCGAATCTTTCGTTTGTATCTGTCGAAATCATAAAGAAAATAGGAAATTAAGGACACCTACACGTTTTCTCAAACAAATTTAATAACCAACCTCAAAAAACAGTCTTTTACTTATCTAGAGGAAGCCGTCACTACACCACAACTCGTTCATGGATAGAAAATACCTATGCCATCTACCAGAATACTTACTAGTGATAATGTGCAGTTTAGCTTTATTTCTTGAAACAGTATTACATTAAGTGCTACATAGTGTCAAGTGGCTCAAAATAAGAGAACCATTTAGTTTTCTCTAAATCAGAAAATTGAAATAGGATAGAATGAATACACATGTTTTCCACTTCGATTGACTATTCAACCTCAAATATTAGCGTGTTTCAACCTCAAATATATATATTTTTTTTAATGGTATAATATTACCTGTTTCCGTCTGTGATCCTATATTTGTTGTATTGAGCAACCGGTTTCAAGGTTATAACCTCATCTTCAGGCTCTTGTTGTCACTCTTGCGAGATCGTCGAGTTTTATAAAGATCGCAAGAATGACAACAAGAGCCTGAAGATGAGGTTATAACCTTGAAACCGGTTGTATTGCTCAATACAACAAATATAGGATCACAGACGGAAACAGGTAATATTATACCATTTAACGTCCGCACTAGTGAGTACTACGACTATCCGCAGTACTATCCTGATAATTAGACCAATTCGTAAATTACAAGGAAAAATGTGGTTCGGATTCCACTATAAACTGTAGGTCCCTTAGTTGCCATTAGCTGTATGGGCTATTAATTAACAGCTGTGTCTAAGGAACATGTCGGCCTTAGTCACTAACAAGACTACAAGATCGCGCCACTCATCCTACACTCATTCTTCACTCATATTTGGGTTAAAATACGCACATAGTGGCGTCCCCATCTTAACTAATTGATAATTGATAATTGATAATTGATTTTAATTTTCAAGAAGTGATCCTGGACCAAGTAACATCAATATGATATTATTTTTTGTCCTAGGACGCTAGGCACGAGCCTGGGATTGTTTTTCACATTACTTCAGGCTATACCTAGGGGTTGCGGCATTATCACTCATTATCACTTAGATAAAATCCATTGGTGACTTGGCGGAGATCGAAGCCGGGACCTCAGGAAAAGGAACTGAAGTCCCGCGCTCTAACCACTAAGCCAGCTCGCTCCCCCAACCTCAAATATTAGCGTGTTGCCCAAGTACAAAATATTTCTATGCTACATATTTCTGTTGCAATTGATTGATCAAATTAGTCCTTTTTATGTCGTGATTGCTTGAGATAGTGTCAAGTAGCTTGTTACTTAGAAGACAGGTAATCAGCAAAACTAGGAAACCTTTCGACATAGGTTGGGTTCCACGAAGCTGGCATTAGGGCAGGCAAAGAGCGTGTACTGCACAGTCCAGTGGCGTGACTTGGTGCTATGACGCAAAACAAGAAATGTACCCCCTCCCACCATACAAGGGGGGGGGGGGTACGCGAGTACTGAGTTGTAATGGTTCGTAGTACGGTGACTGTGGTAGATACACACGTTCAGAACTTGTTTTGCCATTTGATTATGTTAAGGGTAATCATTGATTAATTGATATCCGAAAAGATGATTTGGGCTCACATGATGTGGTGGAGTAAACCTAAACTTGATAACAATTATTAATACGTTGATTTAAGGCATACAAATATAGAGCGTGCAGCAGACCAATGATTAATTTTATGTACTAGAGCTCGCCCCGTGGTCGAAAACTCGACCAAAATTATGTGTTGTGCAAACATCTTTATTTTCACCCCACGCTGTAAATAAAACATGTGATTGGAATTATATTTGTTTTAATTTTCGGTTTATACTTTGTTGTTATTTCGTCACCATCATAGCAAACCATACGGTAATTATATAATTTTTTTTTTAATTTTTAATTATTTTTTTGTGCTTATTTTTGAGCCTATTTTAATTTATAAAGGTATTGTACGAAATAAATAAAGGATGATTTGATTAGATTCCGTTTGATTCTACACATCTACAGGCAAATACCTTGCTAACAGTATGCGTAGATCTTCCCTGCGATGCACAGAATTAGATTAGACCATTTTGTTTATGCCAAGGAAAAATGTGGTTCGAATTCCACAATAAACTGTAGGTCCCTTAGTTGCCATTAGCAGTATGGGCTATTAATTAACAGCTGTGTCTAAGGAATATGTCGGCCTTAGTCACTGACAAGACTACAAGATCGCGCCACTCATCCTACACTCATCTCCATTCATACGTGGCTTAAAATACCTACTTTGTATGGTCGCCATTTCATTGAACAGTATTAACAGTATAACAGCATCTGACAAAAAAGGTTTTCACGAAACATGCTTGTCCGTTAATATACATTATAGAATTATCCCCATGTTAAATGTATAAATATTCTCAAAATACAAATAAAACCTGCACATATAGGACTAATATCCTTTCTTTTGGTACAACCCGCGTGTAAATCGTTCCAGTAGTATGGTCAGGGTGGATGTCGTAAGCTTAAACATTTGGCCCAATATTAAATCTCCATGAGAAAATTTTAATTTCCATTTTTTACCCAATTAACATAAATATTTTCAAAATACAAATAAAACCTGCACATATAGGACCGATAACCTTTCTTTTGGTACAACCCGCGTGTAATTCGGTCCAGTAGTATGGTCAGGTTAGCTGTCATAAGTTTTCAAAAATCTTCTCGTTACTAGGCGAGCTCTAAAACCACTCATCTACCCAGCCATTGATTCGAATACTATTAATAAAATTCCAATAACAATATAGTGATGATAAATTGTAAATAACATGAATAACAAAATGGTCTTTGGCCGTTGGAATGGAAATAAATAAATAAATAAATTATTCTACAGCAAAAACTGTCATTAAAAAAAATATATCAAATAAGAGTTTTACAATCACGTTCAGTTAAAAAAATTAATCGTCATTTCTATTAACCAAAATGTGTAACTACAGTACTAAGAATGGAATTAACTGTATGAATTTCTTCTTGTAAGCCACTGACACTGCAGCGAATATATCCACATAATTAATAAGTTCCGTGTTACTGTTGCAAATATAAAGTAAAATGACACGCTCGACACGGTTGACACGAACACGACAACACGACAACACGACACACGGCGCTATGACGCAATATGACTACTGCATGCGTGTGGTATCGACCTGTTGCCGGCGCTATCAACATTAGTAATTTGTGTGCTTTCAGTGCAATCAACTAGTTTGTTGCAGGAAGCTCAAGACGAAAATTTATCATTGAAAACGTTACTAGTTATATTAAAAATTAGTTTAAGCAGTTTAACCCTTTTCTTTATAATTTGAGGCGTTTTAGATTAAGTATGTTAAAATCTACGTAAGTAACATGCTCATTTAACATCTTTTTTATTTCTAAAAAAATTTAAACAAAATTGAAGATAAGAAAATAATAAGTTTAAATCTTATAGCTTTACTCTAAACGAATGTAAATAATTTTGTGTAAATATAGGTTGTGTTGATTTATAAATTTGAATATCTTAAGAATTTATATAAAGGGGATTCACCTTCAACTTTATCCATCTTTATCTTCCTCTAATGAGTTGTGTAAGCATGGATGTATGCTTAATGTATGGTATTTTTTATAAAGCTTTGTTTAATGTTGGTTGGGTGGGGAATTCCTACTTCTTCAAGTGCCTTTTAAATTGACTCTATGAAGTAAATCACTCACTGGTTTACCCGTAAATTCATATATATATATATATGAATTTGAACGGATGGTTTTTTTGGCCTCTAGGGACCTCAAAACGAAAAAGTAAATCGGTCCCGGGTCCAGGTCTAACCATGAGTACTACGGTAATAGCTTATTCCCTATATGAGAAATTCGCTAAAAACCTATTTACATTCAAAAATATACACACTTCCATATATAATCAACCTGAATGTTCTCTTCAAACATTATAATACCCCCGCCGCAGCAAACCTGCAGACTAAGCGAATTTCCATATACACAGCTGGAATTCCACTAAATTGTTCCCTTAAAATTGTCAGATTTATTTCCTATTTAAACATCATTAATATTAATGAGTACTTAGGTTTGCTGCTACAGGGAAGAAAATAGGGGGGTTTTATTGAAATATTAATAGCTCAGTATGAAGCAAACAAAATTTCAAAATTTCATTAATGTATGTCCATACACAAGCAAGCTACAACACTGTATTTATTCTCCATAAGAATAACATGGTAATTTTAAATTTACATTATTTTGCGATTTTTCCGTAACCCTGAGGCATGCAACAATGCTTCAATATACTAAATTATTTGTTTTTTTGAGCTCTACAAAATGGTTTAGAAAGAAATTGCAAAATTTTATGTTTTCATGGTGAAAAATTAGAAAAACCCATTTTTACCCCATAAAACCCCCCATAAACCCCTGTTCCCATAGTCCGATCATGCTGGTTCGCGAACTCGTTCGAATAAATGTAGGTTTACACGTTTATACCAAATTTCATCAAAATCGGATCATTTTGCTCGAGTTATCGCGCTAACGGACACATATATAAATATATATATATATAAATATATATATATATATATATATATATGAATTTGAACGGATGGTGTTTTTGGCCTCTGGGGACCTCAAAACGAAAAACTAAATCGGTCCCGGGTCCAGGTCTTACCATGAGACCTACGGTAATACCTTATTCCCTATATGGGAAATTCGCTAAAACAAACACTGTAAAATTAGTATTGAATCGTCACTATTTATACACTTCAAACGCTTTGTATTAATTATAAACTCAAAGAGTCGTGAAATAAAGTTCATCCTTACGGGTAAACCAGTGAGTGATTTACTTTAGTAAATGTGTGTGTGTGTGTGTGTTTGTCCGTTAGCACGATAACTCGAGTAAAAATGATCCAATTTTGATAAAATTTGGTATAAACGTGTAAACCTACATTTAATCGAACGAGTTCGCGAACCAGCATGATCGGACTATGGGAACGGGGTTTATGTGGGGTTTTATGGGGTAAAAATAGGTTTTTCCCATTTATTACCCTATAAACACAAAATTTTACAATTTCTTTCCAAACCATTTTGTAGAGCTAAAAAAAACAAATAATTTAGTATATTGAAGCGTTATTGTGCGCCTAATGGAAACGGAGAAAATTCCAAAAACTTGAAAATTTAAAATTCCCATGTTATTCTTATGGAGAATAAGTCAACTTTGCTTGTTTGCTTGTTTATGAACATATTTTGATCAAATTTGGAAAATGCATTCATTTCATACTAAATTATTAACATTAAAAAACACCTTTTTACCCTCCCTGTTGCATCAAACCTAAGTACTCGTTAAACTAATGTTATTTAAATAGTGAATAAATGTGATATTTTTAAGGAGACATTTTAGTGTAAATCCAATCAGGCAAATGGAAATTCGCTTAGTCTGCAGGTTTGCTGCGGCGGGGGTATTAAATTGAATTTAACATTCGCCAACGGATTCTATTACTTATAAACATATAAAGTTATGCATTACTAAGCTATTGTATTGTTAATAAAGATAATAAAAAATGCATGTTAAAATTATTTGGATGTAAAATAATCATATTAAGTTGAAATTTAATTATGAAAAAAATTAATGCTTACGAAAAATTAGTTTTGATAAAATAAAAACTAGAGTATTAAAAATCAAGTTAGGAGCAATACGTTTAGTGAAAAAATTATGAGTCGAATTCATATTCCTTTACATGAACAGGATGTCATTAGTAATTAAACTATCCTACTGTTTAGATCATAATGAGTAATTGTCAGTTATATTAGCAATAATGAACACGGGCTAAGTGCATTGAAATTGATCACATAGAAGCAATTACTTGCAAATTATGTTGTCAATCGATGTTTCAGTTTCAGTAGCCATCGCTGGCGAAGCACAAGGCTAAAACACAAGTCTATAGAACTCCAAGCAATGTAGCCTACAGGGTGTTTTTTTAAAAACTTGCATCTTTATTTATGTAAAAACCGCAATAGATAGAAATATGCAGTTTGCGGGAATCATCTATTGACGTAGGGGGACCAATTGTTTTGAATTCAACGTTACATTCACATTAACCCCCTTTCCCCCCCTGCCCCCAACTTAATTTTTTTAAATAGCACGGTACCCCTTGTGACATATCAAATAAAAGAGCATGAAAAAAGAAAATGTTTGATGAAAAAAAATTGAAAATCGGTAAATAAATTTGTGAGATATTCCCCCCCTCACCCCCTCCGAACTTATTTTTTTTTAATAGCAAAGTACCCCTTGTGACATATCAAATGAAAGAGCATGAAAAAAGAAAAATTTTGGCGAAATTTTTTTTTCATTTGACATGTCACAAGGGCGGGTACCTTGCTATTAAAAAACAAGTTATGGGTAGGGGAAAAGGGGGGTGATTATCTCACAAATTCATGAGCCGATTTAAAATTTTTTTCACCAAAAACTTTCTTTTTTCATGCTCTTTCATTTGATATGTCACAAGGGGTACTTTGCTATTAAAAAAAATTAAGTTCCGGGGGGGTGAGGGGGGGAATATCTCACAAATTTATGAACCGATTTCCAATTTTTTTTTCATCAAACATTTTCTTTTTTTATGCTCTTTTATTTGATATGTCACAAGGGGTACCTTGCTATTTAAAAAAAATAAGTTGGGGGCAGGGGGGGAAAGGGGGGGAATGTGAATGTAACGTTGAATTCAAAACAATTGGTCCCCCTACGTCAATAGATAATTCCCGCAAACTGCATATTTCTATCTATTGCGGTTTTTACATAAATAAAGATGCAAGTTTTTTAAAAAACACCCTGTATATTCTTCTCTACGCACTTATGTTGGATTTTCAACTGAGAATCTTGCGGTAGTCATAGGAAATGCCTATGTTTTCTATATAAATAAAATTAGAGTTTTGTCTGTACATTGCTTAGAATCATAAATCTTTAGGTTATTTTTACGTTTTATACATAAAGAAGCCGAAACAAGTCTCAAATAAATTTCTGTCTGTCTTTCTGTCTGTCTGTAACACTCAAGATGGCATTTTACGCAATCTTCTCCAGGAAAACGAGAGTATCTATCAAGACCCAAGTCATTTTAATGTATTCACTGGATTGGCGAGAGTGTCTTTAGCCATTAAAATATGGCCTCACTACTTTGTAAATAAAATTACGGACGTTCAAAAATGCAGTTTTGTGAGATTTTTGTCAAAGTTTTCGTCTAATTTTTATCACATAATCATCTATGAAATAAAGAACAGCTGTTCGGATCAAGAATATTTTCTAGGTGTCACTGATATGTTTACAAATGTTGTTTACAAATGCCGCAACCATTTCCGATCACGTTTTGAAGGTTTTTCTTACATAACGGATTTGATTAGTCGCAAGTGGAATAATTTACAAATAAAATGTAATAACATAATAATCTTGGAACTTGTACAAGTAGCAGAGTTTTAGTTTTGCTGTTAAATTTGTTGTTTGATTTTAACTATATTGATTTAATACAGCCATTACAGTATTATTGAGTGAACGAAACCTTTGCCAGTCGTTGTATATTTATCATAACTTAGTACCTAGGTTTAAATGTTGCAGTGTATGGGCCTTTTCCATTAGGCAGTTATACGTTAAAATTTAAGGTTTTAAAAGTTTCAATTAGTAAGCGGATTTATCGAATGTAATCCATGAATTTTTATCCAAATTTTAAAACTGAACAATTTTCTAATGTTTGCAAAGCTACATAAGTATTTGTATTTACCTAAAATACACAAAGCATAATATATGTATATACAATTATTTTAAATTACCTTATTTCTGTCTAAAACCTCCGAGTACACATTATTCATGAGGCAATTATTTTAAATATTTTTATTTAGATTTGATTTGGCTAAATATGTGCGCTATTTATTTGTTACCTAGTCAAAAATGTATAATGTGTAATGTATAATAAATGCCATCTCAATAGTAATGAAGAATATTATAGAATAACCAATTTTCGTTCCTTTTCAAAATTCCAGAAACAATCCAAACTATAAACTAAATTTCAACCCAACTTATTTAATCATAACATTAACCTACAAACCAAAGTCATCCCTTGACCTGTATAAAAGCAATTCTAGGTGTTCTAGCCGGAATTAGGTGTATGCCACTGATTCTGAATCCGGCAAATGGCTTTAGTTATTAAAGCAAAATAGTTAATACTGGTAAGAGTGAAGAGATATATAAACACACACGATTAAACCCAGATTTTTCCCTAGAATCTTAATATAAACTAAATATATTATAGTAAGTTAATGTTAGTTATTTTAAATTTATTGAGTTAAATAATTTTATAAACAATGTTTATTAAATGTATTAATATTTTTAAAACACGGAATTAACTCGCGGGCATAGTAATATTTTTAACGCAATTTTGTTAAAAATATCCATTATTATGATCACCTATGTAAATTTTCATAATGTAATTGAAATTGTTTAACAACATTGCTTACTATTGAATCACACTGGTGTTTTATGCTATCATATCATATACTCTAATACTAGATAGGCCTATGTCTGTCTGTAATATATATCTCGAAATCCAGCTGAAGGGGTTTGACAAAATTTTGGAATTAGGGACTTAGGCATAAAAACATGATATGGTGACAGCCACTACCTCAGGAAAATTCTTATTTCGCTACACAACTTATTTTAAAAACAAAAAAATTAACATTTGTCTTAAGGGTTGAAAGTAACTATGTTGGTTGAACAAAATGACATGGAAAAAGTAAACAAAAGACACATATGTTTATAACAAGCCAAACACATTATAGTAGCAAATAAAAAAATACAGTACAATGGGAAAACATTAGTGGTAACTAATGAGTAAAGATTACACTAAAAATTACTCGATATAGGGGAAACCGATTAAATACTGATTACCTTACTTAGTCCTCTCCCATTAAATCTTAATTCGTGAAATACCAAGTAAACTAATTACATCTGGGGGTTTTAATTGGCATAAAACCATTACCATATGATAAATTAATATGAAAAAATCCAGATAGAATCTAATTTACTTTAAAGGTAGTAGCGAAACAGAAACATATCGTTGTCACAAGCCATTTTGAAACTAATTTTAAACCCAATACACTACAACCGAGCAAGGCTCGGTCCCCCGGTACTTATAAAAAAAAAATAAATATCCCTAGCAACCAAAGCATGAACAGCCGCGAAACACCCTCCATTTGTACAGCTTTGACTACGGGTGGATTTAGACATTAAACTCGTATTCCACATAAACAATCGCAGTAACTACGGTGAAAATATAATTTTAAACTAGTACACTCTTTAAGTGGCTAATCAAACGATACTCTTTATACATGGCTATTGGATACAGAGTCCATAAATGTTGTATACATACTTTGGCATCCAAAAGTCAATGCTACGACTCACCTTTCATAGGACGCCGTTGTTCTCAGTCAAACAAAACTACCCCACTTTAAACACTTCACACAGTTCACAACATTAGAAAGTGCCTTTTGAATCACACAAGTACCCTTAGTACTAAAAATTACGCATTTTGAACCCGGCCAGTAATGACACAGTGAGTATCGTGAATAATTGAAGCGTGTGCGTGCGTGTGAGTGCGCCCTATCGACCTCCTCCCCCCACCCCCTCCAACCAGCTGTCAATAGGGGAGGCGCATTCACTCTCTGCCTCCCACCGACGCTGCCGTCTCATGGTTAGCTTGCCGCCCGGAAGAGCCCACTTTGTACAGTATACACAGTTTTATAGTTTAACGCATCCAAAATGATTTATTTTCCAGAGGAAAAATACCCGTCTCAGCAGGTCCACACCAAATGTATTTCTGTCCGCTTGGGGTTTATTTTAATTATTTTACATGTAGGAGTTTATTCCATCCTTATATATAATACGTGAAGACGATTTCTACGAAACACTACTCCACCGTTAATAATTAACGGGTTTTTACAAAATTGAGAACTTTTTTGTAGACGCCCCCTTTTACAAATTCCTGTAATAAAAGTCGTCGGGCTTTGCCTCACAGGCCATAAAAATCCCAATGTATTTCTTATGAAGAAAAGATTTTGTTACAGACGAATAATTTGTGATAATTACAGCTGTTCATAGTAAACAAGTGATACACACAAGAGTGTTCGTTTTCAGAGTGAGTACGTTTTCTGTTTCGATATATGGAGTGGAGTGAGCGTTCGTTTCCAGTTTCGATAACTGGAGTGATTGATGATATTACCTTTGAGTTGACTATTTTATGTCGGAAACTGTGACTGTTATTCGTAAAAAAATGCCTTTAATATTTTGCAATTGCTCGGATTCGAGCAACAGGTGCACTAGTTTTAAATAATATTAGTTTTGACGAGTATTTTGATTTGCTGCTAAAGGATAGAAAAACGGACGTTTTGAAAGTTAATGGCTTAGTATGAAATTAATCAATTTTATGAAAATGTATCTATGAACAAGCAAGCAACAGCAGTTGACTTATTCTCCTCCCAAATGATTATACAGTTTTCCTGCAATGGAAATTATTTCCCCGTAACCTTTAAATATACAACAATATTTTTAGCTACAAATGATGATTGCCATAAAAGTTGGGCGTTTCCTTGTTTTTAATTAGAATTTGAAAAAATATTTATTTTTTTTAATGAAACAAATCCATGACAACCAGTTTTCATTACCCGTTTTTGCTGGTTCACAAACTCATTCTAGTTTTATCCTTAGAGAGAAAACTCGCTTAAGTATTTTCTATGAGGTCTCTGGTTATAAATTTTTTTTTTATTTAAATACCATAAAAACTTTATTTTTTAGATCTAACATTTTTTCACGAATTAAACTACGACTTCAAATATATATTTAATTATAACCTTTTGCACAGTGATATTTCATAGCAAAGAGTACAAATTTTGTTTTTTATAATTTTGTTTCATAGCTGTATATAAGTGACCACGCTATGCAAAACAGAAGTTTTTTTTAATATTGATCCTAAGGCTATTTAGAAAAATAAAGCGATGATATTTATAGGCAAGTTTTACAAGTACATGAGTTTTTGATCCCTGGATATGCTTAGAAAGGTAATTCAATAAGATTACACAAAAAAGAAATTTAACCGTCAAAATATCAGCGGAATATAGTTTAAAAAATATATATATAATTAAATGAATGAAATAAACATATATTAAATTAGTAACTACCAAACATCGACTATCCGATGAGATAATTTCTAATTTAATAGTATAATAGTTGGAATTAAGCTGAAAATTACGAAAAAGTCACTGGCATTTACTTATCTTATAAACATAATTTAAATTTAACATAACGATGTTTGTTTATTATTTATCTTTATTTTGTATTTAAACTTGAATTCCAAAACTACATCAAACCAACATTGGGTTCTGTTTTAGTATTATCAGCAGTAATAGCAGTGTACGTTGATTAAAGCAATAGATTTTTATTGGCTATAACCATCCTACAATATCAATCTTTGTTATAGGCTGATTATTTTCCAAAAACGTCAACTCAGGGCTACCAAACAAAAATTCATTTATTAAGATTGGCATTCTACCCACACATTTTTTTTATAATTTGATTTTATAATTTTAATGCTTTTTTACTAGCATAAAAATAAGCATAGAATACTTTCTCCGACATCAAATTTAATTTAATAAAAAAATATTTATTAACATTGACATTCTACCCACACACTTTATTTTCACACTTAATAATTTGATTAAATAATTTTAATGCTATTTTATTAGCATAAGAATAAGGATCGAATAAGTTCTCCGACATCAAATTTAATTTAATAAAAAAAATATTTATTAACATTGACATTCTACCCACACACTTTATTTTCACACTTAATAATTTGATTAAATAATTTCAATGCTATTTTATTAGCATAAGAATAAGCATAGAATAAGTTCTCCGACATCAAATTTAATTTAATAAAAAAAATATTTATTAACATTGACATTCTACCCACACACTTTATTTTCACACTTAATAATTTGATTAAATTATTTTAATGCTATTTTATTAGCATAAGAATAAGCATCGAATAAGTTCTCCGACAACAAATTTAATGTAATAAAAAAAATATTTATTAACATTGACATTCTACCCATACACTTTATTTTCACACCTTATAATTTGATTAAATAATTTTAATGCTATTTTATTAGCATAAGAATAAGCATAGAATAAGTTCTCCGTCATCAAATTATTTTTCAGAAAGAAAGACTCAATATTATTATGTAACTTCTGTCTTCCGCAAGGTAAAATAATACAGTTTCAAAGTAAGTCTAATTTTGTAATTGATAAACTCAAGAAAAATGTTCAGCATTAAAGAGCAAATATATGTAAATTTTCAACATTGTTCAACAAATATTTGAATCATTGTCTTAGAATTATAATTTGTCTTTCAACATTTATTTTACGCCAGACTACACCGCAAGGATTTAGTCATGAAAACAGCTGTTTGCCGCCAGCTTAATCAAATGTGGTTTCATTACTGTATTTAATGAGCTTTAACCGGACACAAACCAGATCATTAAGTTTGACAATGAGTGATTAAACAAAAACATAACCTCTCAGGTTATGAGGTGTGATTGTTAAACCTTAAGACGGCGGGAATAAAAGAGTCTGTTGTGAGTAATAAGATTAAACCCATCACAAAGAGATTGTTTTGTAGTCTAACATTAATATTGTCAGAAAATTGCTCATCCTATATTTGGAGCCTGGACTGATTGGGCAAGTGACTCTACCGCAAGCACTTAAAAAAATAATTTTTTAAAGTTCAAAGATGAGTTAATGTTTATTCGACGCATAAACAGAACATTAAGTCGTTGACATATGCATTAATGTATTGAACACCAATAAATATTTGAGCTTTTCTAATGTTGGACAAAAACTGTCTAGTATATCGTTGGTAAAATGTATCACTACTTTTCAACGACTTCCTATTCATACGAACAGTTTGACTTCTCTATTTTCACCCCACACTGTAAAAAAAAACATGTGGTTGGAATTTCTTCCATTTGTTTCTGTTTATATTTCGTTGTTATTTCGTCACCAGCGTGGCAACCCATAAGACTCATGTTAATTTTTTTTTAATTTCAAATTTATTTTATTTTATTTTCAAATTTTAGGCTATTTTAATTTATAAAGGGATTCTGCACACCTACAGGAAAATATCTTTCTAACAGTATGCATAGATTTTCCCTATGATGCACTTGAGCTTAGAAAAAAGGTTTTAAAGAAACATGCTTGCATATTAATATATATATATATATATATATTAAATTTATAAAAAATACGCCTTGAGAGCCATGTGTTTTACTGTTTCAATTTAAGCATATGTTAAAATATTTGTTTTCTTGTTGCAATGTTTTTGTTTTTACAAGTTCACCTCTATTAAAAATTCGTTCTAAATTAAAATAAATATATATTTCAAATAATACATTTTAATTAGTATTACATATTCACAGAATACTAGTGTACATGTTGCTCGAAATCGAGCAATTGCAAAGAAGTACAGGAGTTATTTATAAACAAATGACTTGTTTGAAAACTAATAATAGTCATAATTTCCCATGATTTTAAAAGAGCCGACTAAAAAATTATTAACTGATGGAAATACTCACAATTTACATACCAGTCTTATTCCAGTTTAAAGGGTTATTTTTTAACTATCAAACTGCTCATGGACGGGAAAAGGTAAGCTTACAATTTAACGTAAAAAAGCTGTCATCTTTTATAATGTACCTACCTAAGTTATTTAGCCAATTTGTTGACAATAAGGTGTAGGCTACTTTAAACTAATAATTTATATCACTAAACACAAACCAACATCCAAAACTATACACATTTTTAATACAACATGGATAACTATTTACACATTACTATTTACAATTAGCATATGTTCTTCTTCTCACTTTTAATTTTTGCTTCGCAACCGGAAAATTCGGTTTCATAATCATTGAAATAGATTCATAATAAATAATCTCATCAAGTTTAAGATTAAATAAACCTACCACATAGTTGTTTTATTTTTTTTGGATCAGCTGTCTGAAATTGTGAAATAGGCCTTTTTTAAGTTCTGGTTGTTTACATTTAAATGTCAAAGCAAATGTAAATATTGTGAATTTTCTCATGTTTCCATGGAGACCAACTATTAATATTTAACTTCTGACAACAGCTGGAGTTTCAAAACAATGTTTGTGTCCCATGTTAATCTTATGGAGAAATACGAAACTTTAAAGGGCCCCAGGGCCTCGCTCCCTAATTATTTATCTAAAAAGAAAGTTTCCTGCACAACTTCACGTTACGCTCTTTCCAATGACACCAAAAACGTGTCAATCAGTTCAGTAGTTTCAGAGGAGTAATTGTCACAAAAATCCTGCTTGCGTATTAAATAAGTATAGATACTAAGGGTTAATCGTACAATAATAAGGCACTCGTAAAATGTGTAAGTATCCGATCGGGTAGCTAAGTGGTAGAGTGCTTACTTTTATAATGCATATTTGCAATGCTATGTTGTCGGTTCGGTCAAGAAAGATAATCATGTTTCAGTAGTCATTTTAAGACATTATTGAACATTTTTAGGGCCATTATTTACATGTTATAATACTATGTAGGATTATGGCTTAGTTATAATACTACTACAAAATCTCTAAAACGTTCACCATCTTATGTACAAACAATGTAAATGAAGTATTTGAGCTGCCCAAAATGAATGCGGTTACGTGGAGATAAGCCTAATGAAAGAAATAATAGCCTACCCAAAAATTAAATATTTCATAACATGTTTCGCACGGTTATCCATCAACACTTTGGTGATAGCGTCAACGGTGGTTCGTGCCACGGCCACTAGGTGCGTGCGTGTGCCCCCCCACCACCCCTACCAACCCACACTCATACAACCCTGTCACAAGTTCCAGGAACTTTATATCGCGATTCTTGTAATAAATTTTACTGCAGAACATTTCGTTTACAAGTTTGCTCGGTTGGTAAACAAGTTAGACAGGACTTTGCAGGTGGAATTATGTTGTTCTGAGGCCTATAATTTGTTCTAGTTTCTGTAATATTGTGAATATGATTCATTCGATCATAAGAATTTTTATCCTTACTAGATGCCATACCTGACCCAGGAATTGGGAAAATACTGGGTTAATGGCTCCACTAATTTAAAATACTAGTGCACATGTTGCTCAAATTCGAGAAATTACAAAGTATTACAGGCGTTATTTCAAAACGAATAACGGTCACAATTTCCGATGACTTAAAGAGTCAACTCAAAGATAATGTATATAATCAATCACTCCACTCCAGTTATCGAAACTGAAAACGAACTCATTCTGAAAACAAACGCCCTTATGTGTATCATGTACTTATTATGAAAAGCTGTAATTAATACAAATTTTTCGTCTGTTTAAGTAAACAAATCTTTTCTTCATAAGAAATACATTGGTATTATGATGGCCTGTTGGGCAAAGCCCGAGGACTTTTATTACAGGAATTGGTGAAAGGGAGCGTTTACACAAAAAATACTTCACTTTGACACCTCGTTTGTAAAACCCCGTCCATTATTAACGGAGAGGTAGTGTTTCGTAGAAATAGCCTTCACGTATTATATATAAGGATGACTTGTAAGATGTATATTAGTTAGGCCAAAGAAAGACTGCACTTGGGAAGACTACACTCATCCCCATTCATACTTGGCTTAAAATACCTACTATGTATGGTCGCCATTTCATAAAAAAGTATTAAAGTAACTATTACATTTTAATATCGTAATTATCGAATATGTTTGATTAATGGAAGTTATTATCATAAACATCCATCATGATACATACTAAGATTACATTATTTCACATATTTACATTAGATACATAAATTTTACGTTTTTAAATTCACCAGTTACATAATAGGATATTAATTAACTAGCTTAGTTGCTGTGATTTCATAAGTTAACCATTTCATATTGATTCGCCTGGAATTCCTTTACAATTTTAGGGGACTCCATGCTTTGTTATTTTAATAAGACATATTCATTATAATTAAACAGTAAAACAAAATTTTACGTCCATTTAAACATTTATCAAGTTCTTTTTTAACAATATATTTTTTCTTTTCCGCTTGGTGCGTAAAAAAATAGATTATTTGGTTTTCCAACACGAGAGCAAGCTACATAAAGTTGTCCATGTGAGAAACATGGATTTGTTAAGTATACATAAATATATACATTTGCAATAGTTGCCCTTGAGATTTGTTAATAATTCTTGTTTCCTTTAAGTATCAAGATGTTCCAAATATAAAGGACAGCTTTAGTTCCTAATTAATACTTTTAAAGACTAATTCTTCAAAATAACTCGTCATTTTCTTAATGAGTTTATTACATGCAAACGTTAACTGTTTGATTATCACTAAAGATCTGAATCCAAATCAGAATGTAGGTCTAGAATTCGCAGCCGGGCCAAGAGTTGTATGGCCTTACAGATACAGTATTAATTTATTATAAAGTTTATGTGTGTTCATTTTCGTTATTTATTCCTCTCGTTTATTTGTTTTGAAGACTTTCTGACAAGGTCCTAGGAGCGACAACCACGCTAGGCTTGACAATGACCTAAAGTGTGTCGAACACTTTGGCAACAAGGTATCTAACCTCTAGATTAGTAATTGTTAAGTAATCCAGAAGGCAAAACCTCAGAAATAACCGAAAAACATTTTAATAAGCTCCAGATAAAGTAATAAAGATAATTATGCTACTAAAAATCTAGCCCTTAGGTTACACTATATTATACAATTTTATAATAAAATAAATAAAATAACACAATGTAAATACAAGGGAAAGGGTTAATAATTAAAAATTACGTTCTAAATACTCCCCCAACGAAGCGTAATAACTTACTCTCGACAAACAAAACATAACGTGTTGTTGGGTCGGTCAAAGACTTAGTCCTGGAGCGTGTTTATTGTATGCAAATCCCTCTTTATGATTATCTATTAAATACATCACTTGACAAAAAATGTTTCTTGCTATGTTTATAGTCCTACGTAAAAATGTGATATTTACATGGTGTACCGTACATGTGGTGGTAAAACTTTGTCTGTACACGAAAAATATTAATTACATGAAAAAAATGCTGTTATTTAAAAAGGTAGAACTTGGGTGTTTATATGTGGAACCTGCAACAAGTAGAAGCTAATTAATATCTTAAGATTTTAGTAAAGTAAAAATTTTTAGTCTGCTTTAATAATAAATCAAAATGAATGTATTTTTCCTCAAGCTACTTAAAAATTAGTTAAAACATAATATAAATATTACCATCGGTTGGAACATGTTTTTGACCCTCAAATATACTAGGTGTGAGGTCTCAGGTCCGCCAGTTGAACGGAGTGAACAAAATAGTTAAAAATAATATTTTAGTACAGGGGGACCGATCTATGGCTCGGTATAGTTTATTTTGATTGTAAAAGTAATATAAAAGAAACTCTAGTCTTATTTACAACTAATTTTGGACTTAATTATTTAAGCTTCAGTGGAATTTCAATTTATTATGATGGACAATTTTACCTGGCAATCAACAACACATCATTTTAATTTACGGTCGATGGTAAAAATCAATCATATAGGGCACTAATTTCCTCATATAAATTTCTCTTCAGTGTAATTTTTGCTCAATAGTAACAACCGATGGTTTTCTCTTTGTACTGTAAATTGTAATTTGCTAGTGTACTGTGGTTGGCTTGTTATAAACACAATAAGTTACAAGCCTTTTGTTTACTTTTTCCTCGTTATTTTGTTAAACCAACATCGTGACCAACATAGTAGTTACTAGGCAACCCATGAGGTCAATGTAAAATTTTTAAATTTTCAAATCAGTTGTGTAGTGAAATACGAATTTTCCTGAGGTAGTGGCTTTAGTCAATTAAGTTTTTAGGATAGGAATAAACTATTTACAGCATTTAAAGGAAATCGTCGAAGCCATTTTCGAGATTTTTGTGCAAGCATACATTCAAGCAAACATTGCTCATATAAGAGTATAGGATTATACATTTATGAAAATGAAATATCCTTAAAATATCCCACAATCCGCACTGCCAGCCTTTACTACTTCCTTCACTACTTCCTACGTCGTGGATCCGTTACCCCCCCCCCCTTCTCATAGCATTTAAGTACTGCAGATTCATTAATATAACTGCCACATTTGGTTTCCACACTCCACATTGCTCGCCTTTACTACTTCCTTTACCACTTCCTACGTCGTGGACCTGTTCCCCTCCCTGTCAATAGGATGCAGATACATTAATCTGAAATACATTAAGACTGCTATCCCTTACTATTTCCCCAATTCCTACGACGTGGATCCGATTCCCTCCCTTCCATTTGCATTTTAGTATTGCAGATACATTAATCTAACTGCCACTAACGGTTCCCACACTCCGCACTGCCCGCCTTTACTACTTCCTTCACCACTTCTTACGACGTGCACCTGTTTCCCTCCCTTCTCATAGCATTTAAGTATTGCAGGTACATTAATCTAACTGCCACTAACGGTTCCCACACTCCAAACTGCCAGCCTTTACTACTTCATTCACCGATTCCTACGCCGTGGACCTGTTTCCATCCCTGGCTATAGCATTTTAGAATTGCAGGTACATTAATCGAACTGCGACAAATGGTTTCCACACTCCACACTGCCAGCCTTTAGAACTTCCTTCACCACTTCCTACAGCGTGGACCTTTTTTCCCTTCCTTCCCATAGCATTTTAGGATTGCAAATAAAATCAGTAAATACAGTGGTTATTCCTTTATGCTTTTTAGCGAATTTCCCTATAGGGAAGTAGCTATTACCGTAGGTCTCATGGTAAGACCTGGGCGCGGGACCGATTTACTTTTTCATTTTGATGTCCCCAGAGGCCAAAAACACTAATCGTTCAAATTCATATATATATATTTATATATTTATATATATATATTTATATATTTATATATATATTTTTATATATATATATATTTATATGTGTGTCCGTTAGCGCGATAACTCGAGCAAAAATGATCCGATTTTGATGAAATTTGGTATAAACGTGTAAACCTACGTTTATTCGAACGAGTTCGCGAACCAGCATGATCGGACTATGGGAACGGGGGTTTATGGGGGGTTTTATGGGGTAAAAATGGGGTTTTCCCATTTTTGACCCTAAAAATAAAAAAATTTGCAATTTCTTTTTAGACCGTTTTGTAGAGCTTAAAAAAAGAAATAATTTAGTATATTGAAGCGCTGTTGTATGCCTAACGGTCACGGAGAAAATTAAAAAAATAGTGTAATTTAAAAATCCCATGTTATTCTTATGGAGAAAATGAAAATTGTTGTAGTTTACTTGTTTATGGATATAGACATAGACATAGACATAGACTTTATTTGCACAAAACATTCCATACATGTCATAACATTTAGAATAGGTGCATTGTCAAAATTAAATCCATACATAAAATATTTAAAATTAAAACTTTTAACTTAAAACCAAACACTTAAAAAAAAATTCTAAATTGTAGTTCTGTAAAAATCTTCAATTAAGTAAAAAGCCTTGTCAATAAGAAAATTATCTATTGTATCTTTAAATTTGGTTTTGCTTAGTGACTTATAGCATGGCGGAAGCACATTGTACAATCTCAGCCCAGCGTACAATGGAGATTTTTCATATAGGGTCAAACGGTGTCTGGGGAGTCTAAATATATTTTCATTTCGGGTTTCATACCTGTGATTAAAATGTATTGTTACTGGTAGCTCATTTTTAACTGAATGTATGTAATTTAATAATTCTAGTATATACAACCCCGTTAATGTATGAATTCTTAAATTTTGAAAATGTTTCTTACAAGAACTGCGTGGATGAGAGTTGGTAATAATACGAATAATACGTTTTTGTAACCTGAATAAAGTTTTAATACCAGTAGCTTGACCCCATAAAATTATGCCATATCTTAACACTGACTCCACATAAGCATGATAAACTACTTTAAGTGTCTCAATAGAAACCCAGTCCCTTAAATGTATGAATAAAGATGATATCGACCTAATTTTGTTACGTAAATAATTCAAATGTGAATCCCATTTAACTGCGTAATCTACGTAAACCCCTAAGAATTTATGAGCTTCAACTAAATTAAAGGAACAGTATTCCATATTTTTGTGTCTAGTAGAAAATTTAATAATATTTGTTTTTTCAACATTAAGTTTCAACCCATTTTCTAAAAACCATTGCTCCATGTCCTTTACCACACTTTGCAGAGAAGAAAACATTTCAGCTGTATTATTATTTTTGATCAAAGCAGTAGTGTCATTGGCAAAAAGAATTAGTTCTTTATTAATAGCTTTTGGAAGATCATTAATGTAAATAAGAAAAAAATCAACTTGAGGATATATATTGATAAAATTTGGCAAATTTATTTATTTCATCCTATACTATTGACGTATAGTCAAAAACACTTTTTACCTTCCCCGTAGCAGCAAACCTAAGCACTCGTTAAATCTAATGTTATTTAAATAGGGAATAAAAATATGTCTTATTTATGGAAATATTTGAGCAAAAATGTAATAAGACGAGTTGAAATTCGCTTAGTCTGCAGGTTTGCTGCGGCGGGGTATTTATATAGTATATTAGGTTGCTAATAACCTAACAAGCATATGCTATGATTCTTTGTTTACATCCACGTTGTTATCTCGTAACCATCATGGCAACTCAGAAGGCTAATGCTAAAAGCATTATGTTGGTTTTAAATTGTACGGACATTATCAAATTGAAATTTGTTTGTTTAACAACATGAACATAGGTTTGTCAAAATAACCCTGGAAATTTGGAATTAAATATGTTCAGCCGTTAATGAGTTAATTGATTACATAGTTTGCATAAGGTCCGGTCTCAAAGAACATCGCTCGCTGCGCTCGTTCCGCTCAATTATTACTGTCATAATATCACAAAAACCGTGAAAACTTGAAAATTATTAAACATTAATTGACATTTATTTTATTTTGTGGACAGTTAAAATTTTTAAGTTCAGGGTCAAATTGTTCTTTCTAAAATTATAGGTTAAAAAGCTGTAGAAAAATATTCAAGATATACAGCCAAATTAAACAATATAAAACTACGACAAAAGATGAAAAATATTGATTAAGATGAAAAATGAACTATACGACCTTCTAAATCCAGATTTCAAATTGAATTGAGTATTTGATAAATCCATTATATCAAATGGATTTTTAAATTGAAGACGATGTGCAGACTAATAAAATCGCCTTATATGGAGGTAAAAGCCAAACATTAATTTATAAATAAATTTAAATTAAAGACCACTACTTTAAAATGTATTTGTGAATTTATATAATACTAGCTGTACCCGCGGGCTTTGCCCCGTTTGACTTCATAAGTGAGCTCGTTCGCATGGCTCAATCACGTCCTGGTTGAATTTCGTTCGCTACGCTCACTCACCTTTAGGTTGGAGCTCGTTCGCTGCGCTCACTTGCCTTCAGGTTAGCTCGTACGCTACGCTAACTCACCTCCTTTGGTTGCAAATTGAGCTGTTGTCATAAATTAAAAAAAATAATAGTGCTACACCCTGTTGGTAATCCTTGTAACTTTAATGCTATTGCACATCATAGAACAGAACCAACTTGTTTTATTGAAACAGCTGTTAAGATTCATTAATTCCATTTAAATATGAGTACTCATAAGGTTAACATGGGAAACTCCAGAGCCACTGGGGCGGAGCCCGAGAGTCCGATCAGAATAAAAACAACTTAGTTTTCCTATTTAATGCCTAAAGAATCAGTGTACCAAGTTTCAGCCTCCTAGGTAAATGGGAAGTGGGAGAATTAGTGATGAGTGAGTGAGTGAGTGAGTCAGTCAGTGAGGGCTTCGCCTTTTATATATACTAGTGTACCTGTTGCTCGAATTCGAGCAATTGCGAAGCATTACAGGCGACTCACGAAGATTATGGAAATACTCACGATCTACGCAACAGTTAGATATAATCAAAATCTTTTGTAAATATCTTATCTTTTCTCAAAAAGCTGATCTTGTTTTTTAGTGTTTCTACAAATTTGTCCCTCTCATAGCCGCATTAGGTTGTCCCGTAATTAGGTTGGAGGAGTATTTAACGATTATAAATGAAAAAAAAAACATTATTTCTTTTCTTCTACTTGGTTGTGTTCTATGACATTTTCTATGTTTACATTGTTTGCAAATCGGTTATTTCAATGATTGCTCAAGAAATGTAGCATATTGTTAATTCAGTTTTATTTTTAGCCTTTATCAAATTGTTCAGGATTTCTTGCTTTTTTCCATTGTAATAATTTCACCAGCCCAAGTTTCGTCTACAGATGCAATACGCCAAAGAATATCACCTATGTACAATCTCCAAGAAGTGGTAAAAAAAGGCAGAAACCAAGCCATACAATAGATATAAGTTAACTCCATAAGAAATAATTTTAAGAGTTACTGTGATATTAGGATTTTCCACTGATTTGGTAATAGAACATTATATTGCAAAACATGACACGATGCAGAAGAAAATCCAATTTAAAATCAGAAAAACCTATTGCAAATAGGCTAATGTACTTCATTTTGACAAATTCAATAAATCACAATTCAAATATTAACAGCTGTTTCATTAAAAAGTAGTGTAGGATTATGCATATGGTCGTAATGTAAACAAATCTGAAGAGGCAACTTTAAAGGCTTCTGGGGCAGAGCCCCAAGGGAATTTACCTCGTTCCTCTTTTGATAGCTCATCTACAGACCAAGACTTTTCTTTAGATACCACTACCAAGTTTCTACGCCCAGCCGTTCTCTCAAATTAGCTATGACAAAAACCCCGTTTTCCTCCATAAGAATAACATGGGATGGGAATT
Source organism: Macrosteles quadrilineatus (assembly GCF_028750875.1). Classification (NCBI taxonomy): domain Eukaryota; kingdom Metazoa; phylum Arthropoda; class Insecta; order Hemiptera; family Cicadellidae; genus Macrosteles; species Macrosteles quadrilineatus. The sequence goes on from NW_026542597.1 coordinate 2,186,121, forward strand.
TAAAGGCCACTGGGGCAGAGATCCAAGGGAATTCACCATGTTTCTCTTTTGATGGCTCATCTACAGACCAAGACCTTTCTTTAGACACCTCTACCGAGTTTCTACACCCAGCCGTTCTCTCAAAATAGCTATGACAAAGAAAAACAGTTTCAAATTAATATATAGATAGATAAAGAGCACAGTGGAAAATTACTTCTATTAATAACCAAGTTTCTAATGGTAACTTAAAGGGACCTCTAGATTTTAACCCTTAAAATATGTATTTTGTGTTTTCCATAGTAAAATAGTTGTAAATTATTTGTCACTGTAGCAATTGTAATCTTATGACACAAATCAGTTCTAAGTTAAGTGTAGCTAGTTTTTATGCTTTAGTACATCTAATTAATTTATTTAAACATGAATGTTTGTGCTACTTTTAAAAAAATTCATTAATGTCACGCATGATGGCCGCAACTGAACCAGCTAATTATGAATTCATCAGTAATCTTACTTTCTATAACTACACACTACCTAAACAACTTAGTGTGTCTAATTTCCTGCACACAAATAAAAGGAACACATTAACTTTAGTAGCCGTCGTCATATGAAGGACAGTCACACATCACACAGGACCGTGCCCTAAAGCGCTCATGGTAAGTACAAAGTGGCATGTTTAGGTCAGTTATCCACAATGGTGCAACGCACTGTATAATGCAAAACTACAAAAACGCCACAGTTGTTGTAAATTACTGTAATGAGTAAAGTGGAAACAATTTTGTAAGAAAACGTTGACAAAGTAGTGTATTTCCATGGTAATGAGTTATTTTAATATTTTAAACTTGTTTGAACTTCTAGGTGGTAATTATTTATCATGCCTTTCTTGCGATCTGTTAATTTTAACTTAATAGCTTTCTGTACAAAACTGTTTTGGGGTCATACACTTCTGGTTGTTATTTGTGTATACTGTCACAGACCAGAAGGTTTGCAATGCAGCAATTTATGGGGCGACTGATTGAGGCTTTCTCACGGTCACTCACATCAGGTGGATTGGGATTTAACTAGGGACGGAGTGAAACTTATATAATGTTAAAGTTATACAGACTGTCCCAAAAGTCCCGGACCGGTTTAATATTTTCTAAACGACAACAGATAAATCAACAAGATTTGGTACATCAACATCACACCTAAAAATCTACTTTTTTATGGAAATATAAATTTTCTGTCACATCATGGGGACGTCCCGCAAGGAGTCAGAAGGAAATCTTAAATAGAAGCATAGGTTGACATGTACATCAGATTAAAGGTCTTTACTAGCAGAATATAATGCTGCAAATTTAAACTCAAACGGACAACCAAGTCAAGAGTAACAGTGGTTCAAAGATTCATTTAATTTGCATTTGGGGGCAGAGCCCTAGGAGTCAGAACATTTTTGTTAGCGTAAGCATAGGTCGATATGCACATCAAATTAAAGGTCTTCACTAGTAGATTACAATGCCGTAAATTCAAGCTCAAAAGAACGCCTGAGTAAAAAATGGCAGTCGTTCAAAGATTCAAAATGGCAGGTTCAAGAAATCTTTGAACGGCCGCCATTTTGTATCGGGTGATCCTTTCGAGGCGCGGTTTCCGGCATTGAACTCAGCTAGCTAAGCCCTTTAAACTGATGTGCATATTGACCTATGCTCCTATTTAAGATTTCCTTCTGACTCCTCGTGGGACGTCCCCATGATATGACAGAAAACTGATAGTTCCTTAAAAAAGTAGATTTTTTAGTGTGGTGTTAATGTGCAAAATTTTATTGATTTATCTGTTGTCGTTTAGGAAATATTAAACCGGTCCGGGACTTTTGGGACAGTCTGTATAGTGTTATAACGTTTTTTTGGTTGCGCATACATTCTAAGAATACAGAATACAAAACTTAATGAAAGGGGTTAAGGAATTACGCTGAGATACACGAAGTAGGCTGAGGAATTTACTAGAACTAGAGTCAACTAAAGAGGTTGGGAAATTACCTCGAGATTAATGAGGTACGTTGAGATATGTGTCTTGCAATTACTGAAGTGAGATAATCAGTATACTTGAGGTTGGAAAGGAAGTAGAGTAGATCTTGAAATTTACAATACAGGTTTAGGAATTAGCTTGAGGTAAATGAAGGAAGCTGAGAAATGCACCTTGAGAGCACAATGCACAATGGGAGTTTTAAAATTACCTTGATATTAATAAAGGAGGTTGAGGAATGTACCCTGTCATAACGATGAAGGTTGAGGAAATACCTTGATATTGATGAAGAAGGTTGAGGAATATACCCTGTCATATCGATGACGGTTGAAGAATTACCTTGATGTTGATGAAGGAGGTTGAGGTATGTACCCTGCCATAACGTTGAAGGTTGAGGAAATACCTTAATATTGATGAAGAAGGTTGAGGAATGTACCCTGTCACAACGATGAATGTCGAGGAATTACCTTGATATTAATGAAGGAAGTTTGGGAATATACCCTGTCATAACGATGAAGGTTGAGGAATTACCTTGATATTAATGAAGGAGATTGAGGAATGTACCATGTCATAGCTATGAAGGTTAAGGAATTAGCTTGATATTAATGAAGGAGGTTAAGGAATGTGCCCTGTCATAATTATGAAGGCTGAGAAATTAACTTGATATTGATAAAGGAGTCTGAGGAATGAAACTATGTCATAACGATGAAGGTTGGTGAATTACTTTGATATTAATGAAGGAGGTTGCGTAATGTACCCTGTCATAATTATGTAGGTTGAGAAATTAACTTGATATTGATAAGGGAGTCTGATAAATGTACCATGTCCTAACGACGACGGTAGCGGAATTACCTTGATATTGATAAAGGAGGTTGAGGAATATTCCCAGTCATTACTCATGAATATTGAGGAATGACATTGATATTGATGAAGGACTGAAGGGGTTTGAGGAATGTACCCTGTCACAACGGTGGAGGTTAAGGCTTAAGCTTGATATTGATGAAGGAGGTTGAGGAATGTACCTTGTCATATCGATGAAGGTTGAGGAAATACCTTGATATTGATGAAGAAGGTTGAGGAATGTGCCCTGTCATAACGATAATGGTTGAGGAATTTCCTTGACATTGATGAAGGAGGTTGAGGAGTGTGCCCTGTCATAATGATGGAGGTTGAGGAATTAGCTTGATATTAATGAAAGGGGTTGGAGAATTACCTTGAGATTAACGAAGGTGGTTGCGAAATTAACTTGAGAGGAATGAAGGTGTTGCAATAGGTATCTTAAGATAAACGATGGAGGCCGAGGAATTGCCTTGATATTTTCATAGGACGACGATGGAATGATTTTACATTGATGGAGGATGTTAAGGAGAATATACCCTTCAATGTAGACATTTTAAGCTTTATGATTGTGTTTTATGACAAACTAAGGAGTTAAGGGATATGGCTTGAGGTGAATAGAGGCTGAGGAATAGCATGGGAGTCATTAAAAAGGTTGAGGAATCAAGCTTGAAGGAAATGAATGAGGTATGCAGCTTGGGATTAACGAAGGGCGTTTGGGACATACATAACGGTCAACGCAGCATGTTCAGTAATGCATTTGTCATGCACGGCTATGTGACGTATGTTAATGACGTGGCTAGTATTATTTTACTCTTATTTGTTTAGTGACTAAATCTTTTGTCTACCCAGCCAAATAATTTTAAGCCAACGAAGGAGATTAAAGTACATCAGCTTTGCTTAACGAAGGAGCGAACGTTTTCCGTTATTTCTCTTTCACTGCGTTCTTTCTCAAGTTAAAATGCTACAATTATCAGCAAATCTTTTGTAGCCTTAGGTTTTGAGGAAAGGTTGGGTAAGGAACTGATACATATCTTAAGCTTTATATTGTGTATTAGACACCACTTACACAGCGGTAGTTAATTAACGGAAAAGGTCCTAAGGGGATCCAGAGACATTAAAATGTCTTAGGACTTTATTATATTATATTGATTACAGTATGTAGTAATTTCAACAATATATAAAACAGATATAAATACTTTATGATTACCCTACTGCCTAACATATAGAGTACCTAGAGTGCATGTACTGGCACGTGATGGTTTGGGCAACGAACTTGCAGAGCTTCCCAACCTCCCACACAACAATCATCCAAACTGTTAGAGTTGCGACTATTGTGCAATCGTGGAAAAAACATATTATTCAGGTTAACATTTTGGCTAAAAAAACATGTAAAAATATAACCTTCAAACTTAGTACAATTTTTAAAATTGTTTTTAGTTTGTTGATCGGTCAGAAACTCTAGACCGAGTAACTTTAGTACTAGACATTGTTGATGTTAAGTATTTAATTCAAAAGTTTAACTAGGAAGGCCATAAAACAAGGTATGAAAGAAGGATGAGGTTAAGAACATTTTAAGGTTCATGGAGAAGGTTGAGGAAAGGACCTTGAGGTCAACAAAGGAGACATAAATAGTTTTATAATTCATCGTCTCAAGTGTGTGTATCCTTTAAAGCTTTAATATTCCGACGATAGCTAGGTAACTGAGTGGTTATAGTGCTCACCTCGTAATCAAAAGGTCGCCGGTTCGAAACTGGATCCATCTGTCCTGGTTATTGGACTTTTAATAAATGGTCCTGACTAATGAAACAGCAGGTCTTAGTCAGTAACAAAGCCACACAAGACGTATAACTTCATTTTTCTACACCCATCATCCACTCATACGCACCTCGGTTGCAAATTTCAACTGTTCTTGATAATTATATGTAACAATCAACAATAATGACATAGAAACGTGGATAATGCATGGTTGATGTGTGAAGAGTTATGATTTCATGTCAATGATGGGAGAAAGAATATTCCTCAAGGTGTTTGAAGAAGGTTAGTAAAAACAATTTGTGGTTAATTAATAAAGTTGAAGAGAATGTACCAACAAAGGATGAGCAAGAAAAAAGGATGAGCAATGAACCTTGAAGCTGAATGTGTGAGGTTGATATATGTACTTTGAGGGTTACGAAGGGGGTTAAGGAATGTACCTTAGGGCAACAAATGAGGTAGATTAAGGAATGCACCTGAAGTTGACGAATGTTCTTTAAGACAAAAAAGGTTAAGGAATGAAACGTAGAACAAGGAAGGAGGCTAAGGGATGCACCGTAACGCAAGAAATGTGTTGAAAAATGTACCTTCAAATGTAAGTCAAAGGGGGAGATTGGTGAATGTAACGTAGGCAACAAATGAGGTTGATGTATGTAATTTAGGGCAAATATGGAGGTTAACGAATGTTCCTAAGGACAATTAAGGAGATTGATGAATATAACTTCAAGGCCAACTAAGAAGAGTAAGATATGAACCTCAGGACAACGAATGAGAATGATAAATGCACCTTAGGAAAACGAATGAGGTTGATGAATTACCTTATGACAACGATTGAGGTTGATGAATGCACCTTTAGGCAACGAATGAGGTTAAGGAATGTACCTTAGGGCAATGAACGAGGTTGATTAGTGATGTACCTGAAGTTGATGAATGTCCTTTAACACAAAGAAGGATGAGGAATGAAACTTAGAACAAGGAAGAAGTTTAAGGAATGTACCTTAGGGCAACGAATGTGGCTAATAATGTACCTTAACTTAAAGGAGGAGGCTAGTGTATATATTTAGGGGCAAATAAGGAGGTTGATAAGAATACTGTAACTTAGGCAATAAATTAGGTTTATGTAATGTAATTTAGGGCAAATAAGGAGGTTAAGGAATGTTCCTAAAGTTAATTAAGGAGTTTGATGAATATAACTTATGCCAACTAAGAATATTAAGATATGTACCTGAGGGTAACGAACGAAGGAGACGTAACGAACTTTGAGTCGTCGCCCAGAATTAATCATGTGCGTACGCAAGTTGCGGCCACAGCGACGACAATACCGATCGGTCCTTAAATGTAATAATTATGTGTTCGTGATATGTGTTTTGTGTTAATGTTCAAGACGAAGCGATAGCGGATCACCTGATGATGTCACTGTGTTGACGAAACGCGTCGTATGAAAACACCATTTTGGAACGTTAGAAGGTAACATTATATTATTATTAGTAACGAACGAGGTTGATTAAGCGATGTACGAGAAGTTCATGAATGCCCTTTAACACAAAAAAGGTTGATGATTGAAACTTAGAGCAACGAACGTGTTGTAAAGACGTAGCCTAAGTCAAAGGATGAGGTTAGTGTATACATAACGAAACATAGGTAAGGGCAACGAATGAAATTGATGAATGTGCCTTAGGTCAACGAAGGAGTTAAATAAATGTCCTAACTTAAGGCTACGAAGGAGGTTGAGGTATGTAGCGAAGGGCAACGAATGAGGTTGATATATATAGCTTAGGCCGCTAAGGAGGTTCATAAATGTACCTAAGGGCTTAAGGAATGTTGCATAAGTCAACTAAGGATATTGATGTATATAGCTTAGTATATTAATGAGGTTAGGGCATTTACCATAAGACAACGAATGGGGTTAATGAGTGTGCCAAGACAAAATAAGCAGGGCAAGAAAATATACACAGATTAATAAAAGAAAAGAAAAAGAAAAACGGGAAATTTTACGAATAATTAAATAAAAACGAGACATTCAATATTTGGATTTTAGTATCATGTATATTCAATTAGCTGTAATGTTTCCACGTGTGCTCCTCACGACCAATTCAGAATTCTAGCCAATTCAGTTACGAGCTACAACGACCAATGGATGCTTAGAGTGCCCAAAGTAGTCTATTTCATACAATGGAAAGTTACATGTTGACAAGAAGATTATGGATGGTCATTCAAAAGTCTCTCACACGTCTCAGCCTCTATTAACCAATCAAGGAGAGTGAAGGTTAGTGTGATATAACATTGATATAGTTGAGTCATTCAGATGGGGACTGCTGCACTTGAAATATTGGTTTAAACATATTTCATATTAGAGTATTAGGTGTTGTATGTTCCTGTTTTTGAATACAAGTTATGTAAAAGCCGTTGTTGATATTCGCTGTTATATTACCAGTTGTTCATAACTTATACTGTTGTTAGTAGCATAAGTTATCAATTTTTGTTATTCTTAATTAATTAGTTTATCTGCCCACTCTTCATTGTCAATTTTTGTAACTTCCTGTCAAGTCTTTTCTCTCCACATGTAAATCTAGTCTTTTGTTATTAACTTCCTTTTTGTCTAATCTTGTACATCTAGACTGTTATCTATGTTTGTTATATTCGCTGTTATATTACCAGATGTTCATAGTTTATACCGTTATTAGTAGCATAAGTTGTCAGTCTTTGTTATTCGTATTGAATTAGTTTATATGCCCTTTTTAACTCTTCGTTGTTAATTTTTGTAACTTCCATGTCAAGTCTGTTGTCTCCACAACTGAATTTAGCCTTTGTTATTAACTTACTTTTGTCTAATCTAGTACATCTAGACTTTTAGTTATACTTTCCACCACCTTGTATATAACACTTTGTATTATTGGCATTGTCGTTGATACTTAAATAAATGCCCAAATGAAATTGTTCCTAAAAAGTAGCTGTTTCCCTACCTAATGTTATACCCGTGCCGAATATAGTGTAATTTTGACACGATTGAATCAAGTGTAGCCGTAATTTATAAACTATTTAACAGAACTCGTTTAACCGTTGTAGTTTCAAAAAACATCATCATATGTCCATGTAAAAGGGGTTTATTTTTAAAAGCTATAATGCAGTAATCAATGATGTAATCCTAAACATAATCTCCGCCTAAATAAGATCCTCTGATAATACAGAGTTGGAATGATTTAGTGCATGGTCATAAACTGAAAGTCGGTCATATAAGTTGTTCTCCTAATTGACTGACTAAGAATGACATATAAGTTGGACTCCTAATTGACTGACTAAAAATGATTTATCAAAATTATTGAATTTTAACCAGTACGTTGCATTACATATTGCAGCCTATACTTTCAAATTGTTACAATTTGGAGGAGGATTTAAAGGTTGAACATTACATATAGGATATAGGAGGTGACCTCCTTATGGAGCTAGTTAATGGCGGGGGTGGGGATGAAGATTAGGCGTGGTGGTTGGCGCCCTTTCCCAGCTCAAATGACCTACACTGGGGATCATTTGAACTACATGACTGTCATTTAAACAAAATATTCCACATATTCAGATAGTACCTAAATAACTTGATTTCTTTTAAACGATTCAAAACATAAAACGTTTATGTTAAACAGTTTTGCTTGACTATTCAACACAAATGTCATTGAGACAATCGGTTTATAGAGATAAAAGGATTGATATTTCGATGCATATATCAATCAATGACAGGTTTACAGATGTAGTCTTGATTCTGCTGCAGCGACTGGCTCCTGCGTATGGAACCGAACGCTTACGAACATTCACGACCTTATACGAGCCTTTACTCACGTTCCTCTTCAACATTTCAACTAAATCTTTTGAAAAAGAAATAGTTAAAACGATTCATCACAAACTAATGGATAACTTGCAATACTAAATTAATTTATATAGGATAATTATATGAATTAAACAAACATGGTGAGGTTTTTAATGAGCCAAAATTGATTACCAAACCCTGTAAAAGGTTTTAATGGTGTCAAGAAGTAGGGTTTTTGCCGGACTATTTTACACATTTGAGCGTTTATGGTATCATGTAACCAAAGAAAAAGCCAGAAAACATACTTTTGGGATGCACAGATGTAAGTTATACCATTTTGAAAATAAACTTAAAGAAATGAAATGTGGTATGCGATATTTGCGACATTATTGATGGATTTAAAACATTATAAAGTCCCAAAATAAATAAATTCATATGATTATATTTTCTCTATTCGTTTAACTGTGTTCTAAATGAATTGCTAGTAACTTACAGACATTTACAAAATATGATCAACAATTCTTGAAAACGATAATTTTAACACTAAACATAACAAAAAAATATTGAAAATTTTTAAATAAATCCCTGGTTTTAAAATATTTTTCACTTTACCCAGCTAATACGAATCTATCCACAAAAGGATAGAAAACACAGTGCAGGAAGCCTATACACAGGGTAAGGGAGCGTCAATTATTTATGCAGCCATACACTGATCACTGGAGATTTTCTACGACTATCTTTACTATTGTAGGAATATTGTTGGCTTGCCTTTGCCAGTGGATGTGTAGCGAAGGTCCCCATGGTAATCCACAAGCGGCTAAAACGAACAACGGCACTTGTACCAGAACGTCATATTACCTACTGGGGCAGGGCCACTGCCGACACGTCGATACTGGGTCTGCGCGAGCGGTGTTGCCGCTTGGTGCAGCACAGGCCCCGCCACCGTCACCAACCCATACCCACACCATTGTTGTGGTGCCTACACGTACCCATACAATTGTTGTGGTGCCTACATGTACCCATACCATTGTTGTGGTGCCTACACGTACCCACACCATTGTTGTGGTGCCTACACGTGCCCACACAATTGTTGTGGTGCCTACACGTACCCACACCATTGTTGTGGTGCCTACACGCGCCCATACAATTGTTGTGGTGCATACCCATACCCATGTCATTGTTGTGGTACCTGCCTATCCATTCAATACTATTATTGTGGTGCCTACACACATCCGTGCCTACTCGTACTCATACCATTGTTGTGGTGCATAGCCATACCCATGCCATTGTTGTGGTACATAGCCATACCCAAACCATTTTTGTAGTGCCTACACGTACCCATACCGTTGTTGTGGTGCCTATACGTGCTCATACCATTGTTGTGGTGCATGCCTATACCCATGTCATTGTTGTGGTACCTGCCTATTCATACCCATACTGATGTTGTGGTGCCTACCCATATCAATACCATTGTTGTGGTGCATACCTAATACCCATACCCACACCATTGTTGTGGTGCCTATCCACATCCATGCCATTTTTGTGGTACCTATCTTTTCCCATAATAATGATGGGGTGCTTACACATAATCACAGAATTATTGTCACCATAAACCATACAACCCATAACCCACACCATGCCTACCCATACCCATATCATTGTTGTGGGGCCTAACCGTATACATGCTATTGTTGTTGTGAATACCCATACCCATATCATTGTTGTGGGGCCTAACCGTATACATGCCATTGTTGTTGTGAATACCCATAACCATACCATTATTGTGGTGTCTACCTAATACCCATACCACACCATTATTGTGGTGCCTACCCGCATCCAAGCCATTGTTGTGTTACATATATATTGCTGTGGTGCCTGCACATAATCACACCATTGCTGTAACCATGAACCATACAAACCATTTCGACACTATTATTGTGGTGACACCCCACCGACATCATTCATCATTGTTGTGGTGTTCGAATCCATAACATTAAATAGTACAAACCCAAACCTGTACCCAAAACATAGAATAAAACCATATTATACAGCAAAAAAATTTAAAAAAATATTGAATGTTAATTGTTTGTATCAAATTTAAGAGTAAAAAATAGCACGTGAAAATCAGCGATAAAAATATATTTCTATCAATTATCAGGAATATATTTTAATTTATACTAACTTATGTTGGAAAATAAAAAAGAATAAAAAAATTAATGCAGCGAAAGAATATTTGACACATAATTATAATAACGAATGTATTTATAAAAAAAGTTTACGTAAATAATAATTAGAAAATATCATATATTGTGCCGGAATATAACTTGTAAGTTTAGGAGGAAATATACTGCGAGAGTAATACGAAGCTAATTTCATATAAATCTCGGTAAAATATTTATGGTTTTGTCAATATTTTAGTTCAAACTTTTCGTGCTATTATTTTTCAAGGATTTGAAGATTTGAGACTATTTAACCTCATATTAAACCTTAGACAGAAATATCATACTACATATTTCCCATAATACATAAGAAGACTTTTTAAATTTATGATTGCGAAGTGGTAACAAACATTACTAGCCTGAAGCATTATTATTTATTTATGAAATCATGCGATTTAAATGAATGATACCTTTTAGCGAATTTCCAATAAGCTATTACCGTAGTACTCATGGTAAGACCTGGACCCGGGACCAATTTACATTTTCGTTTTGAGGTCCCTAGAGGCCAAAAACACCATCCGTTCAAATTCATATATATATATATTAATATATATATTTATATATATATCCGATTTTGATGAAATTTGGTACAAACGTGTAAACCTACGATTATTCGAACAAGTTCGCGAACCAGCATGATCGGACTATGGGAACGGGGGTTTATGGGGTAAAAATAGGGGTTTCTCATTTTTGACCCAAAAAATACAAAATTTTACAATTTCTTTTCACGCCATTTTGTAAAGCATAAAAAAACAAATAATTTAGTATATTGAAGCGTTACTGTGCGCATAATGGTTACGGAGAAAATTCCAAAAAACTGTAAAATTTAAAATCCCCATGTTATTCTTATGGAGAATAAGTAAACTGTTGTAGTTTGCTTATTTATGAACATATTTTGATCAAATTTGGAAAATGTTTTTATTTCTTACTAACTATTAACTTAAAAAAAAGTTTTACCCTCCCTGATGCAGCAAACCTAAGTACTTGTTAAACTAATTGTATTTAAATCGGGAATAAATGTTATAATTTTAAGTAGACATTTCAGTGTAAATCAAATCAGTCAAATGGAAATTCGCTTAGTCTGCAGGTTTGCTGTGGCGGGGGTATTTAAATTTATGATTGCAAAGTGGTAACAAACATTACTAGCCAGAAACATTATTTATGAAATCATGCAATTAAAATGAATGATACCTTTTTCTATATCCATATTCCAATGCTGGAATGGTTTACAGGACAAAACACGTAACAAAAACACTGATATTTGCCGCAGTCACCTATAAACTTGTTTATGACTGTCAGCAAAGCATTTACTATCCTATAGACATTACTTTACCGTCCATAAATTTGATGATAGGAAAATAAAACCAAAAATTAAGTAAGAAAAGAGTCATTCACTATAAATCAATGTTAGCCTTAACTTTTTCTCAACTTTTAACTTAACTTTTCTTATCTTATTTTTTATATTTTTTATTTTATTTTTTATTTTATTTTTTATTTTATTTATTTATTTTATTTATATATTTTTTATTATTATTTTTTTTATCTTATCTTTTTTTTAATTTTTTTTTCTTTTTTTCTCTTAACTTTTACAAGTGATATAATTCAACAATAAAATTTTGTCTCATGAATATACCTTCAAATACGTTATTACGTAACTAATAAGAATTTTATACACCAACCAGAGGTTCTAAAAACCCAATGTGGATTTTAAAAACAAATCCTCAAAATCGTGGATATATGATGGTAATCACTCACACTCAAAGGTAACTTCGCGATAGTGATCTACTGTTCTGGCTTAGTTCTTAATAACATGAAAACAAAATCAAAATTTTCAATATATTTAAGTAATTGTTTACTTTTTCATAACGAAAATATGTGACAGTGCCATTCCAAAGCAGTACAGTATGTATTATGATTCTTGTGTTAATTTCATAATAAATAGTTTTTGTTTAAATTACTTTCCCCTTTCTTTATTATTTACCCTTCATGCGTATTTATTATAATTGCAAGTCAGTTAACACATGGTTAACAATACTATTGACCACTCCGGAACCACGCGCAACAATGTATCATAGAATACTATCTCGTACTTTGGACTTTATTTCTTGAAAGTTCATTCTTCTCAAAAAGTCAAATTGATTTGGTAAAAAAATATATATCTGTTAAATTGTAAGTGGGAATGTAAAGGTTTGGATTTAAAAAGGCTAAAATTAATAAAACCTTTGAAATTAAATTATAAAAAAACGATGTACAATGTTCTTTATTTGAGAACAGAGTAGTAGAACGGGCGATTCATATAGGATAAATTTGATTTCATATATATGATTTTGCTTTCATAAAGAATTTTTTAATGTGTTTAAATTCTTTATTATAATTAAATTATGATTCGATTAAAAACTAACTGCTATTCGTAATGTATAACTTAGAGAAATAATTTTGTTCTCAATTAATTCATAAAAATGGGTTTCTTCTTTGTTTCATTTTTGAAAGAAGAACCCATTCAAAACTACGGCTATTTGCATTGTAACATCTATTAATACAATTTTCATTTTTAATTGTGCTGATTGTTTAAACCATTGCCATAAGTTAAAATGATTACCGTTACTCTCTACCCAGATATTAATTGCTTCCAACAATTTCCATAAACTGATATTTTTCATGAATTATTCCATATCCTAATGTGGTGTTATAACCCCGACAGCTTGTTCAAGAAACTGAGATGTTTACTTAAACAAGAAACAACATAAGATCAAGTATTGATCCTTGCAGGAATCTGTATCTTGCTCCAATGCTTTTCAGCATTGTCACCGACTTCTAAATACATACAATAATATTAAAATACATTATTTGTTGTGTTTTAATTATTTGTTTACTCTGATGAATCTATAAAATATTTCAAACTACTTTTAGCGAATTTCCCTATAGGGAAGTAGCTATTACCGTAGGTCTCATGGTAAGACCTGGGTCCGGGACCGATTTACTTTTTCATTTTGATGTCTCCAGAGGCCAAAAACACCATCCGTTCAAATTCATATAAATATATATATATATATATATATATATACCGGGTGTCCAAAACCACCCGTACACCCCTTTCAAAACGATGGAAACCTTTTCTTACAAACAAAAAATAATACAGAACTAGCTAAATTGGGCACGGTCTACCAAATGGTGATAATTTCAAATCCAAAATCACACCGGAAGCGGCTTTTTAGACCGGAAGTTGACTTTTTTAAATGTAAACTACCACTTTTTATTACAGAATCGGATTCTACGTTGAAAAATACTTAACTTTTGTCTAAAACATTTTTTGAAAAAACTTGTTTTCTACCTCCAATCCCCCATTAAAGTCAATAATTTTTGGTCATTCATCTGCCAAAATTACTCGAAACAATAATAGAGAAAAACAAATAACAAAGATTACATAAAGACATATGATGAATAGAATCAGCTGTTTATTTTAAACACCTTAGCAATTAAGTAACAGCTGGTCTACACATTGGTAAGTTTATTTTTTTTATAATTTATTTTTACATTTGACTCCTTAAATGTAAAAAGAAATGATTTATTTTTAAAATTAAATATAATTAAGCAATGTGTAGACCAGCTGTTACTCAATTGCTAAGGTGTTTACAATGAACAGCTGATTCTATTCATCATATGTCTTTAGGTAATCTTTGTTATTTGTTTTTCTCTATTATTGTTTCGAGTAACTTTGACAGTTGAATGACCAAAAATTAATGATTTTAATGGGGAATTAGAGGTAGAAAAAAAGTGTTCTTCAAAAAATGTTTTAGACAAAAGTTAAGTTTTTTTCAACGTAGAATCCGATTCTGTAATCAAAATTGGTAGTTTACATTTTAAAAAATCAACTTCCGGGCTGAAAAAGCCACTTCCGGTGTGATTTTGGATTTGAAATTATCACCATTTGGTAGACCGTGCCCAATATAGCTAGTTCTCTATTATTTTTTGTTTATAAGAAATGGTTTCCATCGTTTTGAAAGGGGTGTACGGGTGGTTTTGGACACCCGGTATATATATATATATATATATATTTTATATGTGTCCGTTAGCGCGATAACTCAAGCAAAAATGATCCGATTTTGATGAAATTTGGTACAAACTTGTAAACCTACGTTTATTCGAACGAGTTCGCGAACCAGCATAATCGGACCATGGGAACAGGGGTTTATGGGGGGTTTTGTGGGGTAATTTACCCTAAAAACAAATAATTTTGTAATTTCTTTCTCAACCATTTTGTAGAGCTTAAAAAAAGAAATAATTTAGTATATTGAAGCGCTGTTGTATGCCTAACGGTCATGGAGAAAATTAAAAAAAAGTGTAATTTAAAATTCCCATGTTATTCTTATGGAGAAAATGAAAACTGTTGTAATTTTCTTGTTTATGGATATAATGTTGATAAAATTTTGTAAATTTATTTATTTCATCCTATTCTATTGACATATGGTCAAAAACACTTTTTACCTTCCCCGTAGCAGCAAACCTAAGCACTCGTTAAATCTAATGTTATTTAAATTGGAAATATATATGTCTTATTTATGGAAATATTTTAGTAAAAATGTAATCAGACAAGTTGAAATTCGCTTAGTCTGCAGGTTTGCTGCGGCAGGGGTATTTGGTCTTTTGGTTGTTATTGTTCTCTAAAACTTGATATAAGATCCTATAATCATAGATAAAACATACTTGTGTATGTGAACCTATGCTTTAATATTTCAAAATAAGCTTCCCTTTTATTTCGATATTGGATAAATTAAGTTTGTGTATTAGAAAGCTCAATGTATTTTACGGGCATACATTGTGTCATAGTATTAAACTTAGTATTTTTGTAATTTCAAACTGCTTGTTAGTCTATTTGAAGTGAAAGGTATTAAAAAATGGAGTAAATACACATATTGATCTTAATTACAGTTTTAAACGATGTAATGATAAATTGTGGTTTGTTTCAAATTCGAGGTTTTGTTTAATTTCAACACAAAATAAACACTTTCGCAATATACTTAGTAAAAGAGGATTATCATGATTAATCCTTCACTTTTTATTAATTTATTTATCATTGCTCTTCTTGCCATACACAAGCTGAAATTTCTGCATTAACATTACTACGAATTGTCTAAGTAATTGGTATACTCTTATAAGTAACCGTAATGGTATGTATAGGTATACAAAGGTACGGTAAACTTTTAACAATTCGATTTACATAACCACTCGACTAAAAATGTACCCTGAAACCTAATACAAACACGAATACAATGTGTTCTAAAAGATATTGTAGATTAATCAAGACAAAATCCACAATGAACAAAATTTTTAGTCAAATTAATAAAATGTACTCATAATTTACGAAAAATGTTTTATTAATAGACAAACTTAAACGTCATGGATTCCAGAATTCAAATCTTAAAACGAGCATACTAATGATGTGTTAATAAATTGATGTAATTTAATGAATTATTTACTGGTCTTAGAGAGAATTTTTAGTTAAAGACATTACAGAGAAGTAGAAATAGGTGTTGTAGGGTAAATATTATTGAATACTTATTTTAAAATCAATATTAAGAAATCTTCAACCTTTGAGTGCACAAACGAGCATCCAATCTTGTGTTAATTGAGATTAATTATTGTGTTACTCGTAAACACTAAAGGTCATAAAAGCAGATGAAATTGTTATTAATTACTTACACAAAAACGTGTTAGGTGTAGGATGATGGCATGAAAAATAACGGAAAATCTGTATGAAGAGGTATGACTAGTGTTACATGGTAACTCTCTACCACAGGGAGCGCGGCAGTGGTTCGAAAGTCAATACTCCGAAAGGCACTAGTCCGAAAGAAATTACGTGGTCAGGCACTGCTTCGAATGTCATAAGTCCGGGAGGCACTGGTTCGAAAGTCACAACTCCGAAAGTCACTAGTTCGAAACATTATGTGCATCCAGGCACTGGTCCAAAACAATGTGTGCACCCAGGCACTGCTCCGAAAGTCATAACACCGAACGTCACTAGTCAGAAAAGAATGCAAGGGTCAGGCACTGGTCCGAAAAAATGTGCGTGGTCAGGCACAAATATATGGTCAATCTGAGGCTAAGACACTGGCGATCAACTATGGGTTTAGACAAAACCCAAGAAGCTAAACTGCCATAGGAAACCATAAATCATGGATCGAACATTTATTTTATCATACAGATTTGAGTGATAAATGTAGACTAACGTCTTCTGTATCAAACTTCGAATTCTGAAATGAGCATTAAAATCACATGATTTAGTAAACGAATAATTTGATTGGATTATGGTTGTACGTCACCATCACAAGAATTGTTTTTTACGGCGAAAATGAGTGAAGAATGGGTTTTGAATGGATAGGATCAGCTGTTTGTTTTTTCAACCAGAACGACTTTTCCGCCTAATGACTATGAACAGCTGGGTCCAATTGCACACCATAAACAGGCCACTGCTTGTGGATATGACCTACGACCTTCTAACTAGAAGAGCACAATGACCACTTAGTTACCCAGCTGCATCAATGAATGTATTTACAGCTTCATATGATTAGAAATGATCGTTAATTGCAGTCGTGATGACATCAGTAAGGATAAGACTACTGGGTTATTCCAGATACGGACTAGTCGGCGCCAGGCAATGCTGGCATGTGGTCAAGTCTACACAGTATCTTAGTCCTAGTCATGTATCGTTATTTATGCTGCACCATCAACCTACAAACAATCACAGTACAGTAACTGTTATAGAATAATCATCTTTTTGTATTACACTGCAATATAAACGGCTGTTTATAATCATAATATGCTTGTTTTTAAATAAGTGAGACGGAGTGGAGAAAATGTTGTAGATTGTTCTGTGTAAATGTAGGAGAGAGTAAAAAATAGTTTCGATTAATTGATTGTATAATATTTGTATTTAAATATAATTTTTTTATATATTCGTGTAACCAAATAGTTACATAGTATACATCACCACAGGGCAATAAATACCTCTTTATCATCATTAATTATATTCAGAAATGTGTATTTAACGAATTAAATTCTAATTTCATATCCTGTTGGCAGATTCTTATTCTTTTAGCCAACGATTAAATTTTATATTTTCGTTTTACTGCAGCAATAACAGCCGTTTTAAATGCATGCTTTGTGGGTCTAAAAGCTTTTTTAGCGAATTTCCCATGTAGGGAATAAGCTATTACCGTAGTACTCATGGTAAGACCTGGACCCGGGACCCATTTACTTTTTCATTTTGAGGTCCCTAGAGACCAAAAACACTATCCGTTTAAATCTAATATATAAAATTCTCGTGTCACAGTGTTTGTCTGCAAACTCCTCCGGAACGACTTCACCGATCGTTATGAAATTTGGTGTGTAAATTCTGTAGGTATGCGAATCGGACGTAAACTATTTCCCGTTTCGAAATTCTTAAAAGGGCTCCGCCCCAGTGGCTCTGGAGTTTCCCATGTTAACCTTATGAGAAATGGAATTAATGAATCTTAACAGCTGTTTCAATAAAACAAGTTGGTTCTGTTCTATGATGTTCAATAGCATTAAAGTTACAAGGATTACCAACCGGGTGCAGCACTAGCACTATTATTTCTTTTACATTTATGACAACAGGTAATTTGCAACCAAAAGGTGAGTGAGCGTAGCGAACGAACTTCAACCTGGAGGCGAGTGAGCGTAGCGAACGAGCTAACCTGAAGGCAAGTGAGCGCAGCGAACGAGCTCCAACCTAAAGGTGAGTGAGCGTAGCGAACGAGCTCCAACCCAAAGGTGAGTGAGCGTAGCGAACGAACTTCAACCAGGACGTGATTGAGCGATGCGAACGAGATCATCTTGAAAATTAAACGTAACGGTACTTTCTTTCCATCGGTCTGTCTTAGGGGAAACCTATAACTTAGGCGATACGAAGTTCGCCGGGTCAGCTAGTATATATATATATATATATATTTATATTTATATATATGTGTCCGTTAGCGCGATAACTCGAGCAAAAATCATCCGATTTTGATGAAATTTGGTACAAACGTGTAAACCTACGTTTTGAACGAGTTCGCGAACCAGCGTGATCGGACTATGGGAACAGGGGTCTATGGGGGGTTTTATGGGGTAAAAATTGGTTTTTCCCATTTTTGACCCTAAAAAATTAAAATTTAGCAATTTCTTTCCAAACCAATTTGTAAAGCTTAAAAAAACAAACAATTATTGAAGCGTTATTATGCGCCTAATGGTTACGGAGAAAATTCCAAAAAACTGTAAATTTAAAATTCCCATGTTATTCTTATGGAGAATAAATAAACTGTTGTAGTTTGCTTGTTTATTATGAACACATTTTGATAAAATTTGGAAAATGCATTCATTTCATACTAAAACTATTGACATTTTACAAAAAAAAAAAAATTTACTCTCCCTGTTGCAGCAAACCTAAGTACTCGTTAAACCAATGCTATTTAAATAGGGAATAAATGTGCTATTTTTAAGGAGACATTTTAGCGTAAATCCAATCAGGCAAATGGAAATTCGCTTAGTCTGCAGGTTTGCTGCGGCGGGGGTATTAATCTCTAGGGCGTAAAAATCGTTTTTAGCCAAAAGGCTGTAAAAATCACCTGTTTTCAATTCAGTTGTAAATTTTGATTTAAACGATTGATTGTATCGAAAGTATGTATCGATTGTTTAATCGATTGTAGTTAATTTTTGGCTTATTGCAAATAGTTCAACATATCGATGGTATTATGTACACTAACACAATCGTAATAGACGAAACGACTGATTCACTAACAAAACAATTGTTTGTTTCCATTATCATATTAAATTGAAAAAAGGCTAGAAATAGTTTTGAAAGGTTAGCTTAAAATGAAAAATATTTCACATTTGAGACATAGTTTGTTTAGTTGTGCAATATGACAAAATATAATTCATCGCACAATTAAAAACTGTTTTCTTTACCATCGCTCATTTCCCGAGCTCAGCTTCGCCTCGATCGTAAAACTTCAGCTCGGGTCGAAAAGAGTAACTTTAGGCCCTTGTGAAGAAATCTATAGGTACTATTATATAAAAATGTAATGGTTTCTGTCTGTAAACACTAATGAACTGACTAGGCTTTAATTTTCAAAAATAAAGCTACCATACCAAGGATGGTAATAGGGCTATTCACACTTCGATACTGATCGTGGGCTTTGCCCCTGTAACTTTAAAAGTTCTGAGGTGAGGATTTTAAAGGTAAATATTGATTGGTCTCCATGGCTGCAATGAGAACAATCACAATGTTTACATTTGCTTTGACATTTCAATGTAAAAAGAAGAACTGTCAAATAGCTAATGTTATATAGCTGATCCAAAGATTAAACATAATATTTAACACAACTAAGTGGTAGATTTATTAATCCAAAACTTTAATCATAGATTATTTAATCTTATTCTTTCTAAAATACAAACGTTGTACGGAGAATGTTCAACCAGTCAGAAGCCAAAAGGGATCTCTGAAATAGTCACACATTTCCAAACTAAATATGATCTAAAACAAAAAAACCGAGTTCTTTATTTTAAGGTAGACTAATTTCCATAGTCAACACGAAGCCTATACGTTATTGTTTTTCGGGAGAATCAATTACAGTACAACCATAAGAAACCAATTGTGTCGGAAAATGTCTTACGCTGTAAAAAGAAATATTATAACAAGCGTCGGCTGCATTTTGGACGAAGTGGGCTGACCCATATCCGTGTAAAGAGAAGGGCTTCAATAATAAATGCCACCATTGAGTGGGGCTAGCGTTATAACCAGTCTTGTATAACTCACCTTACATTAAACTTGCGGTGAAAACTTGCAAACACTCAACATTAAACGTCGTGTTGTAATGAAACTTCCAAAATGGAACACGCCTCTATACAACTTGGGTTGGAGAGGGTAATATTGTAGATATCAATGGTCAACTTATATTGAATTTGGTGGAGAGAAATACATTTTCGATTAATTAGGCTACATTAGGCTCGAATTTAATGAAACTTGCATCATAATCTGATTTACCACAAGTCTTATTATTGATTATTCACTTTGTAAAAACTTAAAATTGTTTGAACAATGTTTTCTTATATTGAATTAGTCGTTGCAATATTATACCCCCCCCCCCCCAGTCTTACACTGCTTTACACTGCTTGCTCACACACTCAACTTAAAAGTGGAGTACCGAAACTTGTAATAATAAAAGTTTTATATTCAGTTCGGTGTAGAGGAATACAATTTGCATATCAAATATATATTTAAATCAAACTTGGAGTGGAGCAATAACACTTGCAAGTTTCATTAAACATGAAGATATCAACATACAGTGAGCTTCACAACCAAATATTGGTTGTGGTCTACTCTATCGCAAACAACTATGCACAAAATGTATACTACTATGGAGTAACTTCACTCATTTTATACTGCACCATTAACCTACAAATACTCATGGTACAGTAATTCTTATGAAATTAACAGTTATGTTTATTTACTGCAGTTTAACGCTCTTTATAATCCTGGTATGAGGGGCTCAAGTACTTGTTTTTATTCCTAGGTTAATCAAAAAAAGCGTGAACTGGGGGTGCCCATTACAATAATTGATATTTTATAATTGATAGAGCTTCTATATTTCCATATTTTTCTACCATGTAATCACGGGTTTTAAAAAAGAAAATAGTTTCGATTAGTACTCAAAGTATACTGATACTCAAAGTAAATTTTCAGATACAAAATATTCAAAAACAAAAACAATTTTAGAAATATTCTACTAATGTATAACGTTAACATGCATTTTCACTTAAGAGTAATAAAATATCAAATTAAAACCAAAAAAGTTCTACAAAAACGAAATTGTTGTTGAAGACCACAGCTAAACTAAGTGAACTAGTTATGCCTGTTTGTGAATTGGATCACAATATCAGGGTCATGATAATTTCTCTGTTGTAGTTGTATTAGGGGAAAGGAATGTGCATGGCCTAGGCAATCATGCGTTTTAATTGATCACCAGCTTCTTTTTAAAGTCAAAATTTCCGCAGGTAAAGGGTCAATACTCAATTCAAGCAAATCTAAGACATATGCTACCAGTAATCGTCATATAGAAGTTTTACATGTGCTAGGATAGGTGACAACATGTTTGTTTCGTAAAAAATAATTGCTAATGTTTTAACAGACACTTAGACTGACAAAAGATATTTATTGCAATGTATATAAGAATGATTGAATAACGAATACTAGTCTTTTTGGACCGACAGATTCCTATTTTAAGGATAGTTTTGTGCTTTATGGGGGTTTGCATTTGTTAAATTCCGAAATAATATTATTCACTGAATTCGACTTAACCATGATGTACAAAATTAAGTAGGTTAAATATTAAAAAATCTATAGATTTCCCAGAAACGATAATACCATTATCTACTAGGGGTACTATAGATGATTTATTATTAAGACTGTGGTTAGTAACATAAGCTCTAAAATTGAAATGGTTAAGGACATAATTAGGTTGGAGCTACTTTACGCGATGACTTAATATTCAAAATGGGGTACAGTAATTAGGTTAAAATTTAAAAACTTTACCCAAAGTAAGCAACTTTATTTGATGTCCAATTATTGGCAGTAGAATGTAATGTATCAAGCTATTGCTGGATAAAAATTGAAGGAACCCTATCTAATTTACCTCCGTCATCAATTTAGTTACCCTTTTAAGAGCTTGATCATGGTAATTATTTTACTAATTTAATAATCAATTGCATTCGGACTGTGATGTTTAATTGGTTGAGTGTAAGTTGTCAAGCTATTTCTGGCCACTCGCAATTCGCAGTTTCGACGGGATAAGGGTGGTGAGAAGCTGAGGGCCCGCAAGGTCAGGACAATCAATAGAACAAGGAACACCGCAGCGACATTGGCTCGACCTGGTTGCGAAACGGAGAACTAACCGGTAATGTCAAGATATAAGATAACGCTGTATCAGCACCTCAGCGCAACCTGGCTGGAAGCCGGGGAAATGAGAGGTTATGTAAAAAATGTTGCTTCGGTTGCAGTAGCACAGCACAATCTGGTTGGAAACCGATGAACTGAGAGTTAATCCCAAAGCATTGCAGCAGTGTGTCAGCATAGCAGCATAGCCTGGTTGGAAACTTTGGAACTAACATTGGTCGATGATTCACCCTCCAACCTCCTCTGGCGGGGAAACTGGAAACTACATCGTTACACCACTACCTTTTTGGGGCCTTTATTTGGTTAAGAAGAAATTTGAATCTATTCCTAAAACCAGGATAGTTTTTAAAAGCAATCAATAATTTGGGTTTTCATATTTGATTTTATATAACTTTTGGCATAGACAAAAAGAATTAAATATAGACTGTCAGCCGTGCTGCGGATACCATGGTTACCATAGGTTCAGGTGCAAATACTGGGAGCGCCAGTTCCTAAGGATAGTGAAAATAAGCTGTCAATGAAACAAAATGGTTTTATAGATGAGCATTTATAGTGTTAAATAAACATATGCATGTAATATAAATTTTAATTTAATAAAAATATAAAGTTTAGTTTCGCAATACAAAATTTATGAGATTGTATACGATCGACGCGTTATTTTGTCTATTACTAATATACAAGTATTGGAAATTAATTAACATTTAATTACGTTGCAAGGAATCACTGAAGAGGTAGTTAATATTTTTTACACAAAGCTACATGATAATATTTTAATTCGTTAGCTAAAAGTTGTCTACTTACTAGTTTTACTTGATGCATAATGTTGATATTTATAAAGCCCTGAATAAAACGTGGTTTAAGTTTACAAACAAATACTTGTTCAACCTATTTATATAAACTGACTTGTACTAATCTATTTGTCTGACAACAGTACAACACGGTAGAGTATGTTGAGTTGGTTTGTTATAAATTTGTTTCATGTATACAATTGTTAAATGTTAATAATTTTAAACATTCGTACTATTTCAATCTTTAATTGCTGCTCATACTGGTACGAACACTTGAACAATGATTTAAGTAAATCATAAGGATATTGCATGAAATTTTGTGCTGTATATACTTAATTTGAACCAAGATTAGGAAAACGCCACAAGGGGCAGCACATGATAGATGTGGTCGTAAAATTGGATACATTGATTAATATATAACTTTAGTTTTGGTTGAGAGTTAAATAAACAGTTAACTCGGCTTATCTTTAAAAAAGGACATGCTGAAATACAATTAGATCACCATCACCACAACTAATCATAACGTCCATAACCATATTATTACCAAAACATTTTGATTGTCGATTAATATCAACCAAATTGGTCTATTTAATAGTCACGATAATCTTATTTATTGTTATTGGGTATATATCAGGATTATTTTGTTAATAATATTAATATCAGGATTAATAAAAGACTGTGATGGCCCTTAAATATTAAACGAATGTCAGGTATCCCAAACGATATGCACTTTTTTAAGTAGAAAAAGTAAAGTTTTAAAGAAACTTTGTCATGTGCCTCTTCATACAATAAGATATATCTTTATAAAAAAAGTGTAAATAGGAGACTTCAAATTAAAGACAAAACAAATACAATTTGTTAATAAGGCAAGTGTTGTTAAAAGCATTTAATTTTATCCCTTGATCTGTA
Source organism: Macrosteles quadrilineatus (assembly GCF_028750875.1). NCBI lineage: Eukaryota > Metazoa > Arthropoda > Insecta > Hemiptera > Cicadellidae > Macrosteles > Macrosteles quadrilineatus. The sequence continues at coordinate 2,210,352 of NW_026542597.1, forward strand.
AATAAAAATCTTTCCTCTTGTACTTGTTTAACAGATGCTATTAACACATGTTATATGTATTTTTTTTTTGTGTGAACAGTTTTCAGTAACTCAATACATATTTTTGTTCAGATCACAGTGTTTTCATTCAATATACATATTTTATATCAAATAATTATTTCAAGTTCAATTCACAACAAAACAAACAAAATAGGTATTTCTAATGAGCCATAAAACTAGTGCACCATACAAAAACGTAAAGTATTATAATGCATTGCTGTCGGTACGTTATAAAAAGGGACCCAAAACGTTTTATTAACCCTATATAGAAATGTGCAGGTTGCTATTATTATAAATCAGTAATAAGTATACTGTGTTCCTAGACTTACTTAGTAAATTCCTTATACACTACAATACGTATTTATAAGAAACCAAATAAATAAATATTTTCCAAATATATATAATATTTGAATTGTATACTAATTAAACTCTTGAAATGTTTTTGCTATATCCAATATAGGCCTATTAGTAAGAAAAAAAATAGTAGGAAAATCTGTAGCTGAAACATCCTTATTTTTAACAAATGGTCATTTAAAAAAATTAAAAAAAAAACAGATGGAATATACAATTCAACACACAGGAAACCCATGCAATTCCTTTGCTACGGATTTTAAGATCATTGGTTTAACAACACGATATTTTTCTCGAAGAGATAACATACTGATAGCCGTCACTAGATCTCTGTTACAGTTTTATTCCAAGAATGCTTTTCGTTCATGCCACCATCACTGACTACCTTCTTTTTTATGTTCAACGATAAAACGAATTGCTTTTCTCGTTATTTAAGCAGTCAATAGCATAGATTCAACACTGTTTTTTTTTTTTATTATAGTGTTTGCATTTTTGTCGATAGGTGGACTCTAAATATCATTAACTTAATTAATTAAATACATAATTAAAGGTTCTAGATAATTTACTATAAACTATTTAAGACTAAACTGAGTTCTACTATTCCATAAAATTCTAATTCTAATAATTAGTATACCTGGCTATGAAATATTACAGTAAATTTAAGAGTAAATCCCGGGGGGGAAATCTTAAAGTTTATAGTTTTTAATTTGGAAGTTAGCAAAATGATTACACAAACTGTATATAACTGGATTAATTTTTTGAGAAGTTATAAACTTAAGATTATCATAGCAGTATCACTAGTTTGGGGTTAAACTGTAACATTCAGGATCTTGTTGGCTAGTGCTGCGACTAGCGGGAAACCTAAACACTACCTCATCAATCGTGTGCTGCGAAGAACATCGTCAAAACCAGCGTTTCACTCTTAAAGAAAAACCATGGATGCAAAAACGTTTTTACCTTTGTTTACCTTTGATTTTCGGAAATTTCGTTACGTTTGATGATAGTAAATCAGGCCAAATTTCACTTGCCAATTACCATTAATGTATTCTTAGTAAAAAAGAAATGTAAATATTGTGTAAATATTGAAGTAAGTAGGCAAATAGTTATATGTGCAACTAGTGAGAAAAGTGAGTAATTGCCTCACTCGAGTGAAATCCTTACGAGCCGTAGGCGAGTGAGAAATGGTTTCTCGAGTGAGGCAATTGCACTTTGCACTCGAGTTGCACATTATATTTTTCCTACAGTTACCATTAAACAAATAAATTGGTAAAGAAACGCAACATATTTTTACACAGAAGTAAACTTTTAATATGACATTTAATGTGAAGTGACAAATACAACAGAACAACAGCTGACCAGCTGATTTACAGCCAGTGCTGCTAACGTATCTCGCGCGCTTACTACCATTGACTTTTACTACTTTGTCTGCATGTTACGCGCTCACTATTTCGTGCCTTCACGTTGCAAATCTGGAGTGAGACAAAGTAATTTGAAGTAATTTGCACTGATGAGCAAATTGGCCACTTTGCTTTCTCAAATCAGTGAGAGAACATGTGCATTGTTAGGTAACTGTAGGAAAAAGTATATAAATTTCAGAGCAGATAAAAAGAAGTATCTTTTCTCTTTAGGCGTTAAAAAAACATGAATTATCCTCTTTTGGCCTTACAAACATATTATGCAACAATATTAACAATAATGTTATGCTTCGAGTAGTACAACATTAATGCAGTACAATATGAAGTTTATGTTTGGTTTCTAATTCACGTCTGTAATCAACGCTGTCTACAAAATCAACTGTTCTTAACTGTTATTGTTTTGTCTTAGTTTTAGCATAGTCAAATAGAACTGTTTTAGCATGTTTTAGGTTCAAGGGTTGTTTTTAAGTCGATAGCTTGGTTCTGAATTTCTTGAAACAATAAAACCGGTGTCATCAGTTTAAGACTTAAGTGCCTAGACGACACAATGAGGGTATTGTAAGTAGCAATTTTCAATAGAAATTTTCGGCAACTTGAGGTTCAAACGAACAGTTCAACCAAAAATTTTAAACTCTCAAAAATGAAACCATAAAGCGTCCACTTGCCAAACGTTCATCCACAGCCTTTTGGCTATCTTTCCACTCTTCTAAACCGTATTTTCGTTCGTTTCAAAGTTTCCCAGCCCCTCTCATCAAAATCAGAAAGTTGGAAAGAAATTGTTAATATTCAATTTGGCTTTTAGTTCAGTTTTTTTTTATTAAAAAACAGTGTAGTCCTGGATTCCTTGAACATGCGAAAATGTTATGATAAAAGGCCTTTATTAACACAAGCGCTACGAAAAGAAAGAAAATCGATGATGGAAACCGTCTGACAGCGACGACCGTTTGTATTGTTATATGGACGTAGACTAATGCTGCACACGTCAAAATATCTCGCTTTACATCTGGCGGACGCGTGCAGTTTGTGGTAATTCCGGTTTTATAAATGTGACAAATTAAACCAGCTTATATTATTAATTGTATTTCATTCTTCTCATATTACATCGCTGTTATTTTTTGGAATGTATTTTAAGTTTTTAAGTAAATCATACTTGTTGAAAGTAATTGAAAAATACAAAGGTAGAAGGTTAAATTATTCTAATATTACTTTTGTTTTCTGTCCATATGATAAATTCATTTTTTTCCCTTAAAATTATATTGAGCTGCATCCTTCCGATATTTGCTTCCTTTTTTTATTGGGTGAATTGTGCAAAATAAATGTGCTTAACTGCAATAGTTATATGTTTGATCAGTAAATGTAATATAATATAGGAGTGTAATAAAATGTAAATTAAGAAATGACCTGTTTATAACTATAAATTTGTAGTTATCAAATCAACCTCATAGATGAAAATATTTTGTAAACTAATTTCATGTGATGAAACTAATAATGTGTAATAAAAACGAATTTTGTATTACACTATTTAGTAATAGTGGTTCATTATCCTTCATTGAAATACAAATTGTAATACATTGGAATATTTTACCCTAGATTAAAATAAAAGTCTTGAAGAACTGTTCAGGAAAACTAAATACCTAGTAAATACAGAATACGGATATACGCGAACGTTTGAACACAGGGACATCCCTAACGCTCTTGTCCGCCACGTTTCCCCGATCAAAGTCTATTCCCTTTATTAACAGTGTGACAAACCTAGTGGTACGATAATTAATTTCATCCTATTGATTGTATTAAGAAAATATTTGGAATCAGTAAAAATATGCTGAAAGCAATGCATTCAAACCCATACATAGGAATAGGGCTTCAGTTATCCTCGACGTGTATTTTTTTTGTAGATAGATGTGAAAATTAGGAATAGTTTCTTGTCGAATTCTTATGTATCGAATAAACATTTTTACTTTATTCTGATTTAATCGACATAATAAACTTTGCAATGTTAATACACAAATTTAAAAGCTATGCAGGGAAAGTAGCTATTAACAAAGATAAAATTATGTGGATTTAATCAATAAACCAATATTACCAGTGGTTGTCAATCGTTCGGGAGATAACTACTAATCAAAGCCCACCATGCCATTGCATTCCAGGCAGACATCACCCGTCCTTCCATGTAGAGTAACATTCCAGACAGCGTAACCACAGAATAGGTTTATTACCTGTTAAGATTGTAGAGGATTCTATCCAAACCGTTGGCACATATTTAAAGTACTGTTTGATTGATTTTTACGGCCGTAGAACGATTGGCACATATTTTTAGTCGATTTGGAATAGCACGACTGGCACAATCATTAGAGGGGATTAAGAAGGGTCAAACTGTAAGGTTCGGAAAGGCACGATTGGCACAACAGACCGGTAAGGAAGTAGTAGGCAGGTAGCCAGAATGCGGGAAAATGGAAATTGTTTTGTCCCCATAAAGTCCCCGCTGTAGTGCTTGTTAGAGTTAGCATTAGCAATTACTTCATCCATGGTGTAAGTTTGAGCGACAAATCTGCTGCTACGGTCACTGCCCCTGCTGGGCCAAAAAAAACTACACTAACCCAACCTAACTTAACTAAACCTAACCTAACTTAACTTAACTAACCTAACCTAACCTAACTTAACCTAACCTAACCTAACCTAACCTAACTTAACTTAACCTAACATAACCTAACCTAACCATTGAAAATACGCGATATTACCGGCAAATTACTGTCGTAGCAGAGTTGACGGGGAATTTTAAACTTCCCGTTTTCCCTCGTTCAATGGCGTTTACCTGGTCGAGCGGTTGTGCCAATCGTGCCTATTCCAAGCAGGCGAGTTGACCCTACTTATTCCGCTCAAATGATTGTGCCAATACTGCCATGGGCAGAAGATCCAAAAATGTGTGCCAATCGTTCCCATTTTGGCCACTAAACCACAAGAAAAGTAATTCACTGTCCTACTTCTGGATGTTGATATATTAATATAATATGTTGCCTTATAATATCCTTGGGTGACTGTTTAATCTTCATGTCGTCGTCTACCCGACCAAACGCGTGCACACACAGAGATGTGGATGAAATAATGAAATATGTCCTATGTTAAGGAGTGTTTTCTCTACGATTTTAAATGTTACGAACCGTAGAAGAGGGTAAACCTGAAGACGTGGCAGTCAGTCGCCACGAAACATGTGATTTAACCAGACATCCAAGGATATCGTAAGATATCGAAATACTTTCTATGAATACATTTAATGATTTTACTGTTTTAAGATGCACCACCGACATTCATGGAAGGTGACATGTTTAATCTTTTTGACCCATAGTACTGTACTTTTATTGAAACAAAGATGAAAATTTAGCAAACAAAATAAATTATGATAGCTATTTAAAATTACAATATAAAACAACGTTTTGAGACAAAACCCCTTTTTCTCCTCACTTAGAATTTTACCGGATGCTTTACCGGAAATTGTGTCTCATTAAATTCTCTAAACTAATATTTTCTGAGTAATAGCTTGTGTTTTCCATAACTTGGCATCTTCACTATTTTGTATCGCATACGGTGTAAAACACAATATTAAACATATTGCGATAATCTGTATTATAAGGCCGTTGCCACTATAATAAATTCTGAAGTCAACAGCATCGTCAAGGGATTGATGCCAGACTTGTCACTACTACTTTGAATAAACATCCTCAGAGAAGTTGATGAGCCTAGCTGCTTCCGATGCCTTTTGAAAGTAAGAGCAAAATGCCTTGAAGCAATCTTTAACTGACGATGCCCTTGATCCCGGAAACTAGCATAAAGAGTAGGATTCGTTTGATAACGTAGCTGGTGTGAATCACGTTAATCTATGTGTGATGTTAAGTTATTTTCGTTCTAGGCTGAAAGAAGACATTTGAGTGTTTACTCACATGATGTCCCCCAGCTTGATCCTGGTCTGTATGAGGGCGCATGACTTGTGGTCGGAGGTGGTGACGGCGCGGCGGCGACGGCTGTACATGGCGCCGGATGGCAGCTGAGCCGGGGGCGGCGAGCTGTTGCGCCGACGCAGACTGGTGTGCCGCGCCACCACGCCTCCTAGCATCCTGGAACAACACAAACAGAGTAAGAGTCAGACTAGCTTTTACAGAGATTCCTGAGATGGAGGGAGAGGTACAACAAGTTCTGTGCCACCTAGTACTATAGCATTCTTGAACCACCAAAACAATGTCAGACCGGCGAGTCGTGTCTTACTTTTAATACTTTACTTTAATACTTTCTTATGAAATGGCGACCATACAATGTAGGTATTTTAAGCCAAGTATGAATGGAGATGAGTGTAGGATGAGTGGCGCGATCTTGTAGTCTTGTTAGTGACTAAGGCCGACATTCCTTAGACACAGCTGTTAATTAATAGCCCAAACAGCTAATGGCAACTAAGGGACCTACAGTTTATAGTGGAATCCGAACCACATTTTTTCCTTGGTATATACGAATTGGTCTAATTATCAGGATAGTACTGCGGATAGTCGTAATACTCACTAGTGCGGACGTTAATCCACACCAGGGAGTATCCCATCCACAGTGCATACCTATAAATATCCACAATCCGTGACCTCCTAGTAGCTGGATTACAGGACGACGCCACCCGTCCCAGTCTACGTGGATTCTAGCATCCTAGAACAACACAGACAGTGTCAGACTATAGGCTTCCAGAGAGATACTCTCCCTGAGATGGAGGGAGAGGTACAACAAGTTCTGTGCCACCTAGTACTATAGCATTCTTGAACCACAAAAACAATGTCAGACCGGCGAGTCATGTCTACGTGGATCCTAGCATCCTACAACACCACAAACAGTGTCAGACTATAGGCTTCCAGAGAGATATACTCTCCCTGAGATGGAGGGAGAGGTACAACAAGTTCTGTACCACCTAGTACTATAGCATTCTTGAACCACGAAATCAATGTCAGACCGGCGAGTCATGTCTACGTGGATCCTAGCATCCTAGAACAACACAAACAGAGTCAGACTATAGGCTTCCAGAGAGATATTTTCTCCCTGAGATGGAGGGAGAGGTACAACAAGTTCTGTACCACCTAGTACTATAGCATTCTTGAACCACGAAATCAATGTCAGACCGGCGAGTCATGTCTACGTGGATCCTAGCATCCTAGAACAACACAAACAGTGTCAGACTATAGGCTTCCAGAGAGATATACTCTCCCTGAGATGGAGGGAGAGGTACAACAAGTTCTGTACCACCTAGTACTATAGCAATCTTGAACCACGAAATCAATGTCAGACCGGCGAGTCATGTCTACGTGGATCCTAGCATCCTAGAACAACACAAACCGTGTCAGACTATAGGCTTCCAGAGAGATATTTTCTCCCTGAGATGGAGGGAGAGGTACAACAAGTTCTGTACCACCTAGTACTATAGCATTCTTGAACCACGAAATCAATGTCAGACCGGCGAGTCATGTCTACGTGGATCCTAGCATCCTAGAACAACACAAACAGTGTCAGACTATAGGCTTCCAGAGAGATATACTCTCCCTGAGATGGAGGGAGAGGTACAACAAGTTCTGTACCACCTAGTACTATAGCATTCTTGAACCACGAAATCAATGTCAGACCGGCGAGTCATGTCTACGTGGATCCTAGCATCCTAGAACAACACAGTGTCAGAATATAGGCTTCCAGAGAGATATCTCCCTGAGATGGAGGGAGAGGTACAACAAGTTCTGTGCCACCTAGTACTATAGCATTCTTGAACCACGAAAACAATGTCAGACGGGCGGGTCTACGTGGATCCTAGCATCCTAGAACAACACAGTGTCAGACTATAGGCTTCCAGAGAGATATACTCTGCCTGGAGGGAGAGGTGCGGTATAACAAGCATTATGCTCAGTGGCCCAGGATCACTTATTGAATAAAATGGTTTATATTACCTGTCCGTCAGTGATCCTATTGTGGTCTTAGGCGACCGGTTTCGGGATTAAAATCCCATCATCAGGCGGTTAAATGTCATGTCACTCAAGTTGAGGTCGTCGGTGATCACAAAAACACATAAAACACAAAACACGAAAACATGGTTTGACATTATGTACAACGTTACTGGCCAGAGACGACGCAGTATTATTATTACTACTTGATAGAAAATAATTTTTGATCCAGCAATGCAATCATCCAGAGCATCAACTAAGTCCATTATTGGTTGAAGTGGACCTAAAGCTGTATAGGAATCGAACTGATTTCCGCATTTGAACATATTGTTGTGTTTCTTGGTATTCTACTAGTTTACTTTAAAACCTTATTTCTCAGTCATCATCAGAGTGGTAAAAACAACTAAATCCCTTGACTACTTTGTTTCTCAACGGATTCTCGCATCACCATTACTGAAGTGATCATGAATAAACAATCCCCCGATTGATACGGAATACTTTCCTCGGATTTTCTTTGTAGTTTCATCTTCTCTAAGATCTCTTTTGTGATGTAATTAATTAAATTGAAGTAACACTTGTTATATTAAACTATATATTACTTTACGTGTTTTGCTGGGTGTTCATTGTGTTTTAGGGAAACCTTATTAAAAAAATGGTAAATGTAAGTAAAAGAATACTATGAATTGGAAAAAAATGGGTGCTTATAGGCTGTACAAATGCATTTGCTGTAATACTAAAACTGTTTAGAGAATGTGCTTTGGAGTCTAGTGTTTCTTTTACAGATGGGCAGGGGTGATCTTTCTTATTCAGAACAAAAGCTTACAAGAGTTATTGAATTTCCCACATAGGGAATAAGCTATTACCGTAGTACTCATGGTAAGACCTGGTTCCTGGACCAATTTACTTTTTCGTTTAGAGGTCCCTAGAAGCCAAAAACACAGTCCGTTAAAATTCATATTTATGTCCGTTAGCACGATAACTCGAGCAAAAATGATCCGATTTTGATTAAATTTGGTATAAACGTGTAAACCTACATTATTGTAACAAGTTCGCGAACCAGCATGAATGGACTATAGAAACGGGGGTTTATGGTGGGTTTTATGGGGTAAAAATTGGTTTTTCTTATTTTTGACCTTAAAATCATAATTTACCAATTTCTTTCCAAACCATTCTGTATAGCTTGAAAACAAATAATTTAGTATACTGAAGCGTTATTATGCGCCTAATGGTTACGGGAAAATTGTAAATTTAAAATTTCCATATTATTTTTACGGAGAATAAGTAAACAGTTGTAGTTTGCTTGTTAATGAACATAGTTCGATAAAATTTGGAAAATGCATTTCTTTCTGACTAAACAATTAACATTTTACAAAAAATCTTTGCTTTTGATTTGTATTATTTGAAAACACCTATGCCTTGTCTTTTATTGTTTTTTATATTTTGCATTTTTTCAAATCTTTGTACGTGGCTTTTACAAGTGTATAGCATTGACTATACATTAAGTGAGTATAGTCAATGGTATAACTTAATTATTCCTTCTATTATAAGGATAGTTTTACATGTTTCTTTTTTACATGAAATCTATCTATAATTAAAATAAGGGCTTTTAGTAAATTGATTTTACGTTTGCTTTTTAAGTCCTGTATGTAGAGGAGTCTAACCTGTTTTCAATCCGATTACAAATACATGCATGTTCCTCTTAATACCCTTATAGTATTTTCTGAATAAGGTAAATCTTACTAATAATTTTTAAAAGACAAGCAATTTTAAAGTAAAACTTACATGACTAGAGAAAATGTGAAAAATACGCATTGTTTTTAATAAAAGAAAATTATACTTCTTTAATATACGACCACGTAGATTATCATGTAACGTACATATACGCAACACAAATAAATCCAAAACATTGAAAACGAATCAATAATTGTTTAAACCAACACATTAATGGAAAAATTAGATTTATTTGGAAAAAAATCGAGAGGAAGACAAAGTGGTGTGAAATATTATGAAAATTTGTTACCGAAGAAAGTAAATTAGGTATTCGGTAAAGGGTGGTGGATGAAGGGCATAAAACAATTATTCAGACGGTTTGTAAGGCCAACCCCACAATATTGTTAGGGGGTGGGGGGGGGGGGCGTTCCGATAAACCGATCATGACAATACTGAGCGGTGATTGAAACAAAATACCGGGCTTACATTTGTTTTTCCTCTTTTAAAAATATTCGAATTCATTCTTTCCATTTGCCACTTTCCTAATGCATTTAAACCCCTCTCTCCTTTATTAAGTTCAACGAATATAACTGAGTTTTATCATAGTTGTTTTACTGCATTAACGTTATTTTGAACAATGTTATATAAGCGATGCACGGTCTCACAAAAATGAATCTAAGTTTAATGAGTTAATTTTAACAATATACGCATACTTGGATTAGTTATACTACTTGCTAAAATATACATTGCACATTGTTTTAACTATTCGTTTTAAGATTTTTACGATTAGCAACTTTAATTGTAAAAAAAACCTCCAATATATAAATCAGATCTTTTTTGAAGATTGTTTCTATTAGTCGTCATGCAGATACAAAGTATGAAGTCAATCATTGCATGAAGCATGAAGTAAAAAATTATGTATATATTTCTGTAACATAAAGATAACATGTTTACAAACACACAGAAATCGATGGTTTAGGCATACACGATGTGTTTTTGATTGTATGGATTAATAGACCTCAGGAACAAATAGGTTACACAAAATATCCAGGAATTGTCTATACACCCTGTATACCTTTCGTTAATACTTACAAGGTGTATAATCACTGATAGTATTTTGCGCAAGGCTTTTATCAGCCAAGTGATAATAGAAGTCCGTAGCCCCTAAAAACCCATTGATTCTTAGTCTTAGTAACTACAGGGTGCGGCTAGTATATGATTATAGTCCTACAATCTCTGTGCGTGACTTTAGTCTTCTGGTATTTTGTTCTTCCAGAATATTGTTATTACCAGTTTGTAACACAGGTATGCTTGAGTAACTTTTAGTAAAATATAAGTGATTTGATTAAAATTCAATACAGCTAGAGACAAAAAGTGTTATATTTCAATATTTTGTTATCTAAGACTAGCAAATAAGCATTCAAATTGTTTAAAGACTATATCGTGATTCTCGGTGAGTAGCGAGGTAGGGAATACAAACTAAGATCTACATGGATGATTAGCACGACGGTAAATTGAGACTATGAAAGGCTGGAAATAAAGATATTAAGACGAGGTTCCCACAATATTTCATGAAGGGATCCTTCCGCAATTTTGATACCATCTCACCGCAGGGGGATTGTGTAATAGAATAGGTTTACTTTTTAAAATCATGATAGTCATAAGCATACAGGACGAAAACCTTTAGAGAACTGTATTGCTATCATTCATTATAATGATTAATATACTTTTTTTCCTTCAAGCTGTTAATACCAAAGTCAGTCCATAAACATTGATTATTGTATTTACGTTAAACTAAGTTAAAATAATCAATTACGAATAATTTGTTCCTATACAAATGTTACTTGTTGTGACTTATACAAATGTAGGAGAGATGTGAAATGCAAGCTTATTGCTATACATGAACATTATGAAATTTTGAAATTAATCTGATCTTGGACAAGTATGTTTTAAAAAGAGACCAAAAGTCATTAGGCCTACATGATGAAGTTAAAATATATCACATTACGGGTTTCGTTCTGCTTAAAACCAATTTGATTTATTTTACTCTGTTTAAACTTAAAAAGCACTTTGTTGGTTCCTGTCATAATAATATCTGTAATTTAATAATAAAATAAATAGAGTATACATTATATACATTCGTGTTACTTTAACCTACTGCGTAGAACCTTTATCAAGACGTTAGTGTACACACACTTGCAGCCCCATCACTACCCCTTGGTTCAGCAAGAGCCAAAGTACTCGGTGGAAAGGCTTGTGGCACGGGGAGGTGACTCAGCCCGAGACCAGGCAAAATGACTTGCTTCTTTTTTCAAAAAATTCGGCTTGATAGTGGAAAAGGTTTTTCCTACTTTACCCCAAAGTTCTACAATGACCCCCACCCCTAAAATAACTAGAGGTCCTAGCTTAAAAAACATAAATAAATTTAAAATAATTTTATACTCTATATTTTAATTTATCATACTTTTTTGATAATAATTATTGTATACGTAACGTTGGTATAATTTGATTTGATTTGCTATGTAAAGCAGTTTTTGTAATGAAAAATGCTCAGAAATAAAGGAATGTTTATTTATTAAAATGTCCTGCAATTTAGTTTGCTCTTCTATTATTTAATAATAAAAGATACATTTTGCCTTTAAACGGCTTTGCTTGTTCAACCGATGTAAACACAAGTGCTAACAATTTATGTTTACATAGGACACTTCAAACATGTCATACTTGTTTCGCCAACTTAAAACATCATGTTTAAGCTTCCGAGAACTGGTTTCATTTTATTTCGTATTTTTACATAAATACTAACCTTTGCATGGTCAAGTCATTACCGTACAGGCATATTTGAGCACTCAGTGCATTTTATTTTGCTTGTTAAGCGTTCCGATATCCTACTTGTACGACCATCATTGAATAGTATTGCTAACGAAATTTTTATATTTCTGATTTAATCTTGTCCTTCACAACTCATAAGGCTACACAAATTGGTAACGATAGTAATGTCTTAATGTTTGTTTTCACTAAGTGAAAGGTTGTTTTCAAATAAACAGGGTGTTTCGAAATAATGGTAAAATATTTATGGCAAGAATGTTTAAATCTGCAGGTTTGCTGCGGCGGGAGTATTGGGCTTCGCATCAATCGGTAACGTAAAGCTACAAGTGAACTGACCCATTTTAAATTAATGATTCAATTTAATTTAATGATACATTAACTTACAAGCTGTTTTTAGTGTAATACAAATAGTTCTCTATTTTTATAGCAGTTTACTCAACGATTGCGTAGAGATAGTGTTAAGGACACGAGTAGAAATTTAAGGTACGAGCCTTGGCGAGTGCCTTAAAAACTTCTACGAGTGTCGTTAACACTATTTACACGAGTTGCGTACACTACTTTACCTACGACAGTGTTTTAATTACTAAAAATCACTACTTATAACTTCTAAGAAAGGTTATGTTTTCGTTTATAACCTCCCATTGCCACTGACAGTGATGCAACGAAACATCGAACCAAACACTAATTTCACTAATCAATAACAATTAAATTGGTAAACAGCTGATTAGTTGAAGTTCGAATCATTACAATTGTACTTCTTCTCTCTCAATCCTTGAACCTCATTGGTCCGTTACCCGTGTTGTTATGAGTAAAACTATGCTGTTATGAAGTAAACAATGCTGTTATGAGATACTTTTCAATTCTATGAACTGTACTGAAACGGCAACTTTAAAAAACGGTCGTAGGTAAAGTTTGTTAAACGGCCCGTTTTTCAATCTAAGGTTGGAACTCAACGCTTCACAAACCAATCCAAACACTCCTTCAACACAACTCCCAATCGCACTTCACAGTTCGATTGGGTTTTCCACAGTAAAATTCTACCTTTGATTTGTTAAAACCAAAAGCTACTCTACACAGCGCATATTAAAACATCCTTTTTTGTTCTTTTCGGTTCTTTCCTGTTAAAGGGAACATTCATTATTATCTATGATTTTTTTCGATATATCGATATTTTTGTTTTCCGATCAGATCTATTACGAATTGACAACAACAACTAACTGATCTTGTTTAGGCTAAAATAGTCTATATGGATTAAGAAATGAAACTGTTCCAAGCTAACCTAACATAACCAACCAAACTTGCTGCACCATTTAAAACTTCCGTTTGGGTTTGATAATAGAAAAGGCAAGTTAAACACGGAATTTTTAAATGTTAGAGCAAGTTTGGTTAGTTATGTTATGTTATTTTTTTAGAACAGTTTCATATACTGAACAATATTTATCGTAGTTGTCAGCTGATATGTTTCAATTTGTTAATATCGATATATCGAAAAAATCATCGATAATAATGAATGTTCCCTTTAACAGGAAAGTACTTTTTTTCCTACACCAATGTTAATATTTTTTACTATAACTCCATTAGCCAATTTAATTAGCTTGTACAGGGTGACCAGAAATTATGGTAAACTATTTTAGTAGATAATTTTAGAGGTAAAAATAAGGAAACATGTTTATACAAACATATGTAATAAAGTGCTTAGTTTTCCGTCTGTGTGTCTCAAATTATCATATCTTACGGACCTACTGAGGTATTAAATTCAAACTTAGTATGTGCATGTAGAATAACAAGATGTAAGGGAAAAGGCAAATCTGTAATTACTGTTTGAAGAAGACATCGTTTAGAGTGTAATTCTCCGTGTAACAATTCTACAAAATGGTAGTACAGACTGTTCGAACGACTGGGAAGTGTCCAACATATAGTCTAAGGGCCCTCATATCAGAAGAACATAACTTACAATAACAATAATACATGTATTATGTATTATGACATGTATTATGACATGTATTATGTATAAGCCTGAAATAATGTTTTGCCATCTTTGGTATGTATATGTAAAATGAAGTTTTCCGTTTATAAATAAATAAACAGTTTAGGTGATTTTTAAAGTCTTTTGTAACTACTTTTCATAATTGCTGATATTTTTATAATAAACTAGCAGAGTACCCGTCCTTCGTACGGGGTTGGCATATAAGTATAAAATTCTTATTGCATTTATTATACTCAAGCTCTACGTTTGCAATGGGGGAAGGACACAGTTTGATAAAATTTGCTTCTTTAAATTTACGGTATACTATAGTATTACCTTTGACTAGTCAATGGTATTACACATCTACCATAGCCATAATGTACCACTTGACCTAAACAATTAAAAAAAATTATTAAAAATTTGCAAAATATCACAAATTATTATTCATGAAATTTAAAACGTTAAAACTTAAAAAAATCCTACTTTGACAGTTCTCATTGCGTATCAAAGTTTTTTGTTACTGCTTAGTTCAAATTAGCTGTTTTCATAGATGCAAAAAATATAGTGCTGCACCCTGTTGTTAGTAAATCTTATAAATTTTTAATGCTTTTACAAATCATAGAACCAGATTTTTTAGTTGAAACAGCTGACTAAATTCTTAAATTACCTTTAAATATGAAAACTCATAAGGTTAACATGGTGAACTACAGAGCCACTGGGGCGAAACCCGAAAGGGTTTTTGAGATAAGAATCTGCCTATATGTTAATCGGGAATTTAAGCTATTATCATGCCAAATTTCGGCCCAATCCGTCCAGTAGTTAATGCGTGATTGCACTTCAAACACACAAACAAACAAACACTCAAACTTTCACATTTATAATATTAGTAAGATCAGATGTTTTGCAGTTACTGTATAAACTGTTTTAAATTCTCTATTTAATGAAACATTTCCCATGTTTCTATGTTGCTGGGTTATTTATTTATTTTATCTTAAAATGAATGCAATAATTTATGACCGCCCTAATATCCGCCCTGTATATCCTGTATATCCTGTAAGACCGCCCTGTATATCCACGAATAAGCAAACTATAACGGTTTACTGTTGTAAATTATCTCCATAAAAAACATGGACATTTTATGTACAGCTTTTTTTGGCATTTTTCCTTAACAAAGCACTTTGTATAAATCGTACAACAATGTACGAAATTATTTATTTTCGTGGTCTACACGATGGCTTTGGGGGTTTCCATGTTATAAGAATGCACACTAAATAAAATAATGTTTGAAAAACTTTCAAACTCCCATAACCCTGTGTTTACGTTACCCGATCCTGCTAGTTTGAGAATTAATTTAAGTTTATTCAGCTCTACACATTCATTCAAAAACTAATCAAAATCAGACCAAGATTAATCGAGTTATCGTGCTCACTGTGCATATACATGTGTTCCTTTGATGTTCCTTTGGGAACATCAAAATTAAAAGTAAATTTGCACCGGGTCCAGCTCTTTTCGTGCTGCGTACAGTAATAGCTTCTTCCTTACAGGGAAATTCGCTAAAAATAGATTTATTAATTCATCTAGCCTTTAGATACTGAAAGTAAACATCTGATCCTGTTCATGACCCGAGCGATTTTCTTAAAAATTTAGTATTAGTACAGGACAGATAGTGATTATCCTACAACAAATTAGTTCAAAGGTAAACTCTTCTGGAATGTGTTTGGGACACATTCCTTAACATTTCCTGAGAATTCCCAAAAATTCCCACTTCAGCAAAATCCGCCATCTTGGAAAATGGCGGCGAAACAAATCAAACTTGCAAGGTTTTACGGAAAATGCTATAGCTTCAAATTTATTCGACTTACAATAGTCATATGAAGCTCAAACTACTCTCTAGAAAGTTTACTTCATGAAAATACCATATTTATTAGTATTTCATAGTATAAATATATAATAATTGTAGCTTAAATATGATTTTTATAATTTAAAATGTGTCACGTTTATGCTTTTTTCGATTTTACGCTGTTAATAATTAAAATAGGTATATACTACCCAGTTAGTTAAATGTAGAGCTTTAAATTCCAAATAAGATACACATGACTTATATGATATTAAGCCAACAATTATGCCAATAATAAGAGTTTGAATTCACCAGTAGTGTCGTGGAGGCTCGGAAACGCGGCCCACCTACTAGTCCAGGAGCTGAGGGCGTTTGAGCATGCGTGAAAGTAGTACGCAATCTTATTGCTGATTATTGTAATATGGACTGTGGTGATCAAAATTACGTATGTCGCCTATTTCAAAAGTGGTCGATAAGGTGGGGGGGAGGGGGCAAACATGGCGGGTTGCGCTATGCGTTAAAACGCTGATATTTCGAAAACGGTAAAAGGTGGTAAAAGATAGATCATCGGTTAAAACGTCGTTGTAATCCTAAAAATATTAGCTACAATAATGATTATGAGGTCCGAGGTCGTATCTCTAATAATTAACAAGTTATTGTATAAAATATGTAAAAATGGACTATTCGTGTAGTTTTTTTTTCGAAAGTAGAAGTAATTTGTGAGTGTCGCAAAGAAGTAATATCAAATATCTTTGCTGATAGTTGTAATATGGACTGTAGTGATAAAAAATACACATGTCGCCTACTTTTCAGGCGGTCGAGAACTTGGGGGGAGGGGGACAAAGATGGTGGATCAAGCTATTCATTGAAACGACTCTATCTCGAGAACGGCACGAGATGGGACATCGGTCAAAATGTCGTTTTAATCAAAAAAATATGGCAAATAGAAAAGATTATCAAGTACAAAGTTGTATCTTAAGTAATAAAAAGTTATAACAAAAATATGTTTCACAAAATCTACATTATGCAGCTATTTTTCTCAAAAATCATAGGAATTGTTGATAAATAATAGTGTAATTAGTAAATTACTCGACTAAATATTAACTAGATGCATTTTCTTATCAGAAAAAATCTTTTATTACGAATACATATGGTTAAAAATGTAAAACATGGCCTCCAAACTCAGTATTAGCCAAAAAAATTCAATACTAACTGCATACAGAAGACAATGCACGACAATGACGAGTTGAGTTGAAAGATTATATATCGGTCTTATCTTATAATTATTTTTAGTTAGTGGTTTCACTGTAATCAAATGAATAATAAGGACTTCCACTACAAATGCAATTTTAATTATAATGTTATAGGTTATTATAATATGATTATGTAACAAGTTCTTATTAAATACAGCTATATGAAATTAAAAACATAACATAATAAATTTAAAGTTCATAGTGTTTCTATTTAAAATTGAAATAAACCACGATCTATTATATTTCATATTTAATTATTATCTTATTTGTTCCATTATTTATTTATTATTATTTTAAATATTTATATCTAGCAAGTGTAAAATGAAATACAAAATACAGGTAAACATTATTTACAAAACATTAAAATATTTGTGCACAAACAATGTGAACCTTGAACCCATTTTAAATTATATTTAAATAACTATTAAAAGTCATCAAATATTGTTATTAGTATAAAAAATACACAATAAATGTCAGTTATCTTAAAATATATAAAGACTTTCACAACCCCGATGTCACTGAGCTGGAAGGCATTGAACTATGGGGGGATTAACTGTTAAAATTAAATTAGCCGATATCAATAGCACTGCGCACTGCGCAACAATTATAACGCAACCTATCGGGTGAACCCCAAGGCCATGTTTTACTTTTTTAACCATATGCATTCGTAATAATAGATTTTTTCTGTAATAAATTGCATCTAGTAAATATTTAGTCGAGTAATTTACTAATTACACTATTATTTATCAACAATTCCTATGATTTTTGAGAAAAATAGCTGCATAATGTAGATTTTGTGAAACATATTTTTGTTATAACTTTTTATTACTTAAGATACAATTTTGTACCTGATAATCTTTTCTATTTGCCATATTTTATTGATTAAAACGACATTTTGACCGATGTCCCATCTCGTGCCGTTCTCGAGATAGAGTCGTTTCAATGAATAGCTTGATCCACCATCTTTGTCCCCCTCCCCCCAAGTTCTCGACCACCTGAAAAGTAGGCGACATACGTAATTTTGATCACCACAGTCCATATTACAATAATCAGCAATAACATTGCGTACTACTTTCACGCATGCTCAAACGCCCTCAGCTCCTGGACTAGTAGGTGGGCCGCGTTTCCGAGCCTCCACGACACTACTGGTGAATTCAAACTCTTATTATTGGCATAATTGTTGGCTTAATATCATATAAGTCATATGTATCTTATTTGAAATTTAAAGCTCTACATTTAACTAACTGGGTAGTATATACCTATTTTAATTATTAACAGCGTAAAATCGAAAAAAGCATAAACGTGACACATCTTAAATTATAAAAATCATATTTAAGCTACAATCATTATATATTTATACTATGAAATACTAATAAATATGGTATTTTCATGAAGTAAACTTTCTAGAGAGTAGTTTGAGCTTCATATGACTATTGTAAGACGAATAAATTTGAAGCTATAGCATTTTCCGTAAAACCTTGCAAGTTTGATTTGTTTCGCCACCATTTTCCAAGATGGCGGATTTTGCTGAAATGGGAATTTTTGGGATTTCTCAGAAAATGTTAAGGGGTGTGTCCCAAACACATTCCAGAAGAGTTTACCCTTGAACTAATTTGTTCTAGGTTAGGGCCTTTTTTGCATAACTGTCCTGCACTATATGTTATAGTCCTTAAAATTATGAACAAAATGGTACAAATCCCATTTCCGTAAAAAATACGGTTAAAAAGTTATTGTTACTTATGTTATTTTCCCATAAAATAACAAAAAATCAGATTTTTTCTAGACAAGCTAGTTTTGATCAAAATTGATATGTTATGGTCCTCATAATTCAAAAAATAGTACAACACCCCATTGTTGTAACAATTAGTTATTGCAACTTTTGAAATGAAATGAAATTTAAATTAAATGAAATAAAAAATTCTTTATTTTACCAGGCAAAGTTAGGGCCACATGGCCCTCTCTTACACTTAACCTGACAAACTTAAATATAAATAAATAAAAATACAATGGAATTTCTTAATCTATTATAAATATATGTATATTTAACACATCAAGAACACGTTAAAAACACTTTTGTGACTTTTATACTATAAAAAATCATATTTACTCTCACCGTTTACCCATGATAAAGGTTGTTGACAAGCTTATGGGAGAAAGTGTGTGTCAGAATACTCAGAATGCTGATACCGTTTATTATTATCTAAATTTTTGAAAATCAGAACACAGCCTTGTCTACCGATTGGTTAGCACCTATAAGTATGTCAATCAAATACACAAGTCTATCACTGATCAACAAATACTTATCCAATCAGACTTAAATGACTTAACTAAGCAAACAAGTTGACAGCCAACACAGCTTCCGTTATTGGTCTAGCTCAGTAACTCCAAACTTTGACCAATAGTGGATAGTAATGGAGAGAGGGGAGACTATTGGTTCAACTGCACTCACAATCAGATATTAACCAAAGTTTATCTGGTTTATTGCTAACTGTATTGAATGTGCGATTGTTTATTGATTTGTGTAATAGTATATTACGTTACTACTCTTGAAAATAGGTATTTACCGGACAAGTGTGGTCGTTCCCGTGCGAGGTGAAGTCGAGTGCGGGATTTCCATACGAGTCCGGCAAACACATTTTGGACGAGTTACGTACGATAGTTTCCGCCATATTACTAAATCTGTACAAATCCTTATACTGTATATCACCACCAACTAAATGACTAAAAATCATTAGTCATAACCTCTAAGAGAGGCTATGTTTTTTGTTTATAACTACTCACTGCCACCTAAATACAGTATAATCAGCTGATTGGTGTCCGGTAAAACTCATTACATTACAGTAGTACGTAATGAAACACCATTTGAATAAGCTGGCGGCAAACAGCTGTTTTCTGGACTAAATCCTTGCGTGGGAAGTTCGTCAAAATAGTGTAGTGTGGCGTAAAAATATTTAATAAATAAAAAAATATATATAAGCATAAAAACGCATCAAATTTATTTTTTGTCGCTAAAGGTAGGTCCAAACTTTTAAATATCAGCAAAATAATTACTTTTTCTGATTATGTCAAAATTAAATTATTGTTTTATACACCTATCTACAAATAAAATTATAAGATAAAAATCGATATTTTTCCAATACACTACAAATACAAATATATTGAGTACTATTGAACGCTAGCACATGTACCAAATGTCGTTATGTAGCATCTGTACCAAGAAGATTGTTTTATGTTTGTCCTTTTGTATGTTTTCTTTGTAATAAAAGTCGCGAAGTTTACAAGGCATAATCTATTGAACTTCACATTTGTTTTTCAAATACGTTTCCAGCTGCCGACAAGCATCGGGTTGTAAACTTTGGGATTGATTTTATAAACAGCTCTCCTTAACTTTATAGTCTTCGTTCGCCATTTTAAGAAGAAACAATACAAAATAACGTTTTTAGCGAATTTCCCATATAGGGAATAAGCTATTACCGTAGGTCTCATGGTAAGACCTAGACCCGGGAACGATTTACTTTTTCGTTTTGAGGTCCCCAGAGGGCAAAAACACCATCCGTTCAAATTCATATATATATATATATATATATATATATAAGTAGATATATTCATGTCACTTCTGGGCCAAAAAAGGAGCCACTCAAAAATTAAATGAATTTTCCTATTTTTTTATACAATATGCTATATTTTTTACCCTTTTAGGTCAATTTCTAACATTTTCATATTTTTCTAGAAAAAGTATACAATTTTGATGAAATTTTCATGAATATGTCTATATTTTACATAAAATTGACTACAAAACAAAATGTTTTTAAAAACAAGTAAAATTTTAAAATTTAATTTTCATACAAATTTAACTAAAACAGTTTCTTTATCTTTGAATGTTTTAATTTCAGTAATAATTAAGTTTAAATCTTTTTTATTTAATTCTTTAATTGTTTTTTCATCAAATATATTAATAAATCTATGAGGCAAATGAACTTTACATTTTTCTAATTCAACAATAACTGTTGGTCCATATTTATCTTTAACTTTTTCAAATTTTTCTATTTTATATTTTGTATTCAATTCTAAACTTTTTATTGGTTTATATTCTTTGAATTTACATTCTCCAATATTATTAATCTCTTCTAATAGATCCATTTATTACAAAAAATAATTATAAAAATTTTAAACAGTTAATAATTGAAATATATGAAAAGAATTTTAAATATCACACAACAGTTTGTTAGAACTGTTGTGTGATATTTAAAATTATATTTTTTTTAATAATATCTGATGTATCACTTATGTTATCAGAAAAACCATTATGTTGATATATTATGCATGGATCATTTAAAGTTGATAGATGTTTTAAGAATTTTAAAAAAATATTATCAAATTCTGGTTTTATATAAAAATTTAATTCTAAAAGTTTAAAAATCATTGGTAATAGTTTTTTAAATGATATATTTCTTTTTGTAAAACTGAAATATGCATTAAAAATTACTGTAATATTTCTTTTATCTTCAAAATTTAATTCAAAATCAATATTGAATATTTTGTTTAAGAATTGATAGTAAAATATCCAGTTTGTATAATTTCTTTGTTTTAAGAATAATTTTATATTTTTAGGTGTTATTTCAAAACTATTGTCTAAAATACATAACGTATAGATTTCATTGATTAATTGTTGTGTGCGATATGGTTGAAAATGATTAAATTCTCTTAAAATATTTATAAGATGTTTGTTTTTATTTTTTCGTTTATTAATCTTTTTTTCAAAAATAATTTTTTTACATATATTACATCCTATATAATTTTTAGTAATTGTAAAGTTATTAAAATTACGACATTTATAACATATATCCATTTATATATAAAATGTTTATATCTAAATGGAAGAACTTATTCAGTGTCATAAATGTAAGAAGAAAACTAAAAATATTAATCCAGAAATTGTTGAAATGAAGAATGGTTTGTTTAGAATTGCTACTAAATGTTCAATTTGTAAAACAAATAAAAGTAAAATAATTAAAAAGGAAATTAAACCAATAATAAAAAAGGAATTAAATAAAAAAGATCAAATAATTGAAGCTAAAGAAATTCATGCTCTAATAAGAAAAAAATTTCGAAAAAGAAAAATAGTTACATTAGGTATTGATGATTTATGGGCAGCTGATTTAATCATTATGAAAAATTATGAAAAAGAAAATGATGGTTATAAATACATGATGAATGTTATTGATACATTTTCTAAATATGTTTGGTCAAAACCATTGAAGAAAAAAGATGGAAAACATGTATCTATAGCATTTGAACAAATAATTAAAGATTCAATAAAAATTGGCCATAAACCACCAAACTTATTACATACAGACAAAGGATTAGAATTTGTAAATAAAGAATTTAATGGAATTTTAAAGAAATATAATATTAAAATGTATCATACAGAAAATGAAGAAAAATCAAGTATTATTGAAAGATATAATAGGACTCAAAATGAAAAAATGAAAGTTTTATTTGAAATTAATAAAAATTTTAGATGGATTGATATTCTTAAAGAAATAGTTAAAGAATATAATAATTCATATCATTCAACAATTAAAATGAAACCAATTGAGGTAAATAAAGAAAATGAAAATGATTTATTAAATACAGTTTTTAAATATATCCCACCAAAAATAATTAGAAAATCTAAATTTAAAATAAATGATAGAGTTAGAATAGGAAACAAAAAATCAACTTTTTCAAATAAATATAAAAACAATTGGTCAAGAGAAATATTTGTTGTTTCCAGAATTAATAATACAAATCCTGTTACATATAGTATTAAAGACTTGAATGATGAAGATATACTTGGTAGTTTTTATGATTACGAATTGAAGAAAACTAATTTGTAAAATTTTATACTATATAAATGGAGAAGGAATGTTCAAAGTGTAAACAATTAAAACATATTAATAATTTTTATAAAAATAAAAAATATAAAGATGGATTACTTTCATATTGTAAAGAATGTGATTTAATTTATAGAAAAAAGTTATATGATAATATTATAGTAGAAGAAAAAAGTGAAAAAGTATGTTTGAATTGTAAGGAAACAAAAGATATGGAAAATTTTCATAAACATTATTATAGTAAAGATAAAAAATTTGCAATTTGTATTGAATGTGTTAGAAAAATGATGAGAGTCACAACCCATTGTGAATGTGGTAGAGATTTAAAATGGCTTAGTTATCTTCAAAAACATTTACAAACAAAAATTCATAATAAAAACATAAATAAATTAGAAAATTCATAAAAATAATATTAATTTTTGAAAGTATTATTTAAAAAAATTACTGGTTTTAAAAAAGTTTAAGTTTTATTAAAAATACTTTTATAATTTTTAAATTAACACATAAATATTTATCTTAATATTTATATTTTACAACAATAATTTTTTCAAATAAAATTATTCTTAATAAATCGTGCACATTTTTCTTCTAATAAATGGAGCGTACAAATAAAAATATATTATGCCCTTATTGTAATAAGAATATATTATCTAAAAATTATAATAGACATTATAATTCAAAGAAACATTTTGAAAATAAAACTAAATATGAAACTGAAGTTAATAACTTAAAACTTTGGTGTAAACAAAATAAAATAGTTGATTATCAAAATGAAAATTTAGATCAATTAAAAGAATTAAAGAAGTCATATGATCCAACAAATTATTCACTATTTAACAGTGAAAAATTAAAAGAAATTGCTAACAAATTATCTGTTAGAAATGTTGACAATTTAAATAGAGATGAACTAATTAAAAGATTAAATAATATCAAACAAAATCCTAATAATCTAAAATATAGATCATTACAATTTATTCAAAATCTATCAATTAAAAATGGTATTAAAATAAAAGATAAAACTAGAAAAGAATTGATTGGATTATTAACTGATCATTTAAAAAATAAACCAATTCTAAAGGAAAATGTAATAAATATTCAGGAAGTGTCATCATTAAAAGGTTATTTTCAAGAGTATTATTTAACAAATTCAAATGATGATTTAGATATATCTGAATATTTAGAATCACAAAGAAATGAAATTAAAAAATTGATTGAAAAACAAGAATTTAAAAATAAAAGAGGTCAGTTATCATTATCTTGTGAATATGAAAGACAATTAGTAAATGGTGATAGTCAAAAAACCCAAATGTATTATCCTTTAAGAAGTTCAGATATATTAAACACTGATGAATTTATTGATGATCAATTTAAAAAATTAATATTAAGAGAAAATTTAAATCAACCATCAAAAGGATCTGGTTGGTCATTAAAAAGATGTTTAGATTTAAATTTAAAACTAAGTAAACATAATTCATTAAATGGTGGTTCATATGTTGAATTACCAATTGAAATAAAAAATAAAAAGTGTTGTATAAATTTCAAAAATAAAGATGAATATTGTTTTATTTATGCAATTAGATGTGCTATTGATAAATATGAAGATAAAAAGTTTGATCATCCACATAGAGTAAAACAATATAAAAATTACTTGAATGATGAAATTTTTAAAGAATTTGATTATCCAATGAGTTTAAAAGATATAAAATTATTTGAAAAAAGATCATTTGATTCTAAATATAATTATCCATCCATGTCAATTAATGTATACAGATTTGATGAAGATAAAAAGATTGTTCCATTACAAATATCTGAAAATTACAATGCGAGATTAGATATTGATCTATTGTATATAAAAAATGATAATAATTCACATTATGTTTTGATAACAGATTTAAGTAAATTTATTTCTACTCAATTAACAAAAAGTAACAGACATAAGAAATTCATTTGTAGAAGATGTTTAACACATTTTTACAAAAACAAAGATTTAAGTGAACATTTAATAATTTGTAAATCTCTTGAACCTTGTCGACCAATTTTGCCATTTCCTGGTGAAACTGTTAAATTTGAAAATTATTGTAAAAAACTTGAACATCCTTTTGTAATTTATATGGATTTTGAAAGCATTCTGAAAAAGATTAATACTTGTGAAAATAATCCAAACAACTCATATACAAATAAAATTCAGAAACATATACCTTATGGATTCACAATTTATTTAGTTTCTAGAGTGACTAATAAAATATATAAACCAATTTGTTATAGAGCAAAAACAGATGAAGAAATGAAAAATGTACCAAATAAATTATTTGAATACTTAGATGAGATTTCAAAGTATATAGCTAAAAAATATAATTCGAAAAACAAAAAGCCTATGAGTTTAACTAAAAATGAAGAAATTGAATATCATAAAGCAAGTGTTTGTCATATTTGTGAAACTAGTGGTTTTGATAATGACACAAGACGAAAGGTAAGAGATCACTGTCATTTAACAGGAAAATTTAGAGGTGCAGCACATTCAAGTTGTAATTTAAATCTAAAATTTCCACAAAATATACCTGTGTTTTGTCATAATAGTTCAAACTATGATACACATTTGTTTATCAAAGAATTAGCTAAAAAATATGGTAAAATTGATTTAATAGCAAATACTGATGAAAAATATATAAATTATTCAGTAAATTCAGGATATGGTTATGAATTTGAAGATGATAAACCTAGAAAATTTGTAAAATTCTCATTTGTAGATACGTATAGATTTATGGCCTCATCAATTGATAAGTTAGCTAAAAATCTGAAAGAATTTAAACACTTGACTAAATTTATAAAAAACATTGATATAATTGAAAAAGATGATGAAACATTTGAAATATTATCTTCTAAAGGTATATTTCCTTATGAGTTTATAGATGATATTGAAAAATTAAATTATGATATAATATTAGATAAAGCACAGTTTTATAGTTCTTTAACTGATGAAAATATTAGTGATGATGATTATAAATACTATCTAAAAGTTTGGAATAAATTAAAAGTTAAAACATTAGGAAATTATTCTGATTTATACAATATTCAAGATGTGATGCTATTAGCTGATATATTTGAAAATTTTAGATCAGTTTGTTTAAAGAACTATCAATTAGATCCTGCACATTATTTAACATCACCATCATTAGCATGGGACTCTATGTTAAAATTAACAAAAATAGAATTAGAATTAATAAGTGATTATGATATGTATTTGATGATTGAAAAAGGTATAAGAGGTGGAATTTCTCAATGTGTTACAAGGTATTGTAAAGCAAATAACAAATATACCAAAAATTATGATCCTAATAAACCTGAAAATTACATGTTATATGTAGATGCAAACAATTTATATGGATGGGCCTTAAGTCAAAAACTACCATATAAAGATATTAAATGGATGAATCCAAATGTATATACAACTGATGAATGGAAAGAAACTATATTAGAATTAGATGAAAATGCTGATTATGGTTATATTTTAGATGTTGATTTAGAATATCCAAAGGAATTACATGATAATCACAAGGATTTACCATTAGCTCCTGAACATTATAATAATAAGCTTTGTACTACATTATTTAATAAAAAAGACTATGTGGTTCATTCAAGAAACTTAAAATATTACTTAAAAAAAGGATTAAAATTAAAAAGAGTCAATAGAGTGATTGCATTTGATCAAGACAATTATATGAAAAAATATATTCAATTGAATACAAAATTAAGAGCTCAATCAAAGTCAGATTTTGAAAAAGACTTCTTCAAATTAATGAATAATTCCGTATTTGGTAAGACAATGGAAAATGTTAGAAATAGATGTGATATAAAATTAGGTAATGAAGAATATTCATTAAAACTAGCTAAAAAACCAAACTTTAAAACATTTAAGATATTTGATACCGATTGTATTGCTTCTCACATGATTAAAGAAAAAGTAAAATTTGATAAACCAATTTATATAGGATTTTCAGTTTTAGAATTATCAAAGCTATTGATGTATGAATTTTATTATGAAAAATTGAAGAAATTTGATCCAAATATAAAACTATTATATATGGACACTGATAGTTACTTTGTGGAATTAAAGAAAGATCCTTATAAAATTATTAAAGAAAATATAAATGATTTCGATACAAGTGATTATAAGAAAGATCATGAATGTTTTAATGGAAAGAATAAAAAAGTAATTGGAAAATTTAAAGATGAATTAAATGGTGAAATTTTAGAAGAATATTGTGGATTAAGATCAAAGCTATACAGTTATGAGTTTGATAAGAAAAATCCAGTTAAATGTAAAGGAATCAAGAAAAGTGTTGTAAATAAGTCAATTAATATGAATGATTTTAAGAAATGTTTGTTTGATGATGTGGAACAATATAGAGAGATGACATGTATTAGAAGTTTTAAACATGAATTATACACAGTGAGAATTAACAAATTAGCTTTAAGTAATAAAGATAATAAAAGATTTGTATGTGTAAATAGAGTAGATACATTACCTTGGGGACATAAAAATATTACTAAATGAGCGATCAACCACATGCATTAATTATACCAAAAGAAGTTTTAAATATAAATGATAACCAAATAATATATTTATATCCAAATATGACTTATGGTAAAATATTTTTATTTAGATATAAAAATTATAATATATATCAGAATAAAGATAAAAATTTAAAACCATATAGAACTAAAATTAAAGAATTTATTAAAAAATATTTTTAATAAATGGAAATAATAATTATACCAAAAGAATTAATAAATAGTAAAAATGATCAAAAATTATATTTATATAAAACAAAAATATCAAATAAACATTTAGTTTATCTTTTTAAGTACAACCAATATTATGTTTATCACTTAACATTTAATTTTTGTACTATGCCATTTTTACATATAGTTTTAAAATATGTTAAAGATAGTTTTAAAGAAAATGATCAAAATATAATTAATATGTAATATTTATAGTTGAATTATTACAATTTATAGGTATATTACTTTTTTCCAATTTATTAAATTCTTTCTCTTTTATTAAGTTGTTTTATATCATTTTTAATAGAACTATATAATTTACATTTATCATTTTTATAATTTATTTCTTCAAACTCTATATTATTTAGTTTTAAAACTTTTATAAACTTATATTTTTAATTATTTAAACAAGTCACAATATTAGTGACTTGATTATTTCTTAATAAATTCTATAAAATCTATTAGTTTATTTAATAATTAAACCTTAAATAAACTTTTACAAACTTGTTTTTTTAATCAATTAATCTACTTCAAGATTTTTATGATATAAAAAACTTTAATAATTTTGATAAATTTCATATTTTTTAATAGTTTATTTAATAATTAAACCTTTATAAACTCATTTTTAATCATTTATTAACGCGTCGCGATTTTTGCGACGCGTCAAATATTTAATAAATTCCATAAATTTAATAATTTATTTGATAATTAAACCTTAAATAAACCTTTACAAACTTGTTTTTTTTAATCAATTAATCTACTTCAAGATTTTTATAATATAAAAAACTTTAATAATTTTGATAAATTTCATATTTTTTAATAGTTTATTTAATAATTAAACCTTTATAAACTCATTTTTTATCATTTATTCACGCGTCGCGATTTTTGCGACGCGTCAAATATTTAATAAATTCCATAAATTTAATAATTTATTTGATAATTAAACCTTAAATAAACCTTTACAAACTTGTTTTTTTAATCAATTAATCTACTTCAAGATTTTTATTATATAAAAAACTTTAATAATTTTGATAAATTTCATATTTTTTAATAGTTTATTTAATAATTAAACCTTTATAAACTCATTTTTTATCATTTATTCACGCGTCGCGATTTTTGCGACGCGTCAAATATTTAATAAATTCCATAAATTTAATAATTTATTTGATAATTGAACCTTAAATAAACCTTTACAAACTTGTTTTTTAATCAATTAAACTGGTTGCAATTTTAGTGACTTACATCTTAATAAATTCCATAAATTCAATAGTTTATTTGATAATTAAACCTTTATAAACTTATATTTCTAATCATTTAAATCTAATTTTATATAGAAGATTCTTTTTTTAATTTTAAATACGCAATCGATCTTACATTTTCATTATTCAATAAATTTCCTTCATTATCTTGAATAGTAATTTTAATATTTTGAATTTTATTTATATTTTTTAAAGGAACATAATTAATTTCATTTGGCTTTTCACTAATCTTTAAACCATATTCAATATTTGGAAAGAAAGAATATAAAATTTCAGATTCTCTATGTAAATGTAAATGATCTTTATGATTTTCAATGCTGGGTTCAACTAAATTACAATGGATTTCAATAACATCAAAAGGTCTTAATTTTGGTAATTTTATTCCTTTTATTAATACATTTGGTTCAATCATTTCATCTTTTAACCCTAATAGATCAATTATGAAAGCTGTGACTATAATTTTAACAGGTGATTTTATTACAATAAAAGGACCATTGTTTTCTAATAAAAATTCATTTTCATTAAATTTATCATATTTATTTTTAAATTCTGTTAAACTTTTTGTAAATAATTTTTTTATGTCTTCTAAGGTGTAATATCCTTTCTTTATATTAAAATATTGATCAATTGTTTTGTTTTGATCAATAATACTAAAACCATATATATTTTTATAATCATTTGGTACATTTAATATAAAATTATCTGAATAAAATCCACAAAGACCAATACTATAATTTCCATCTAAATGAATTGGATGTTCTAATCTTAGTTCAATCTTTGAAGAATTGCCTATAATTTTAAATAATTTCATCTTATTTAAATGGAAAAATTTTTAAAGGAAAAAAATAAGATAAAATTTGATACATATGATGAAAAAATCAAGAATAATCAACCAATTAGATTGTTAATAATAGGATCAAGTGGTTCTGGTAAAACAACATTACTATTAAATTTTATCTATAAAAGATTGATACCATACACAAATTTATATATTTTTAGTAAATCATTAGAGCAGCCTGCATATATAAAACTACAACATAGATTTAAAAATATTGAAATGAACATTAACAAAAAAGTTGCAAATTTCTTTGGTTCATGTGAAGATATAATTTCATTAAATGATTGTAAACCAAATTCATTAATTGTTTTTGATGATTGTATTTTAGAAAATCAAGATAAAATAAAAGAGTATTTTGTAATGGGTAGACATAAAAACATATCATGTATTTATCTTTCACAATGTTATTCAAAAGTTGACATTAAATTAATAAAGAATAATTTAAATATGTTATGTATTTTTAAGCAAAATAATCATTATGTAAAACAAATTTTTGATCATTTTGTAGGTTCTGATATGTCATTTAATGAATTTAAGGATATTTGTAATGATTGTTGGAAAGAAAATTATGGATTTTTAACTATGAATTTGATATTAAAAACAAATGAAGGAAAATATATGAATAAGTTTTCTAATATAAAATTTTCTTCTAAATAAATGTGGTGTATGCTTGATTTAATTGTTGATAAAATATTTGTTATAATAATATTTGCCTTATCTTTAGTGTTTATTTTTTTTATTAAATTTACAGAAAATAAAAAATGATGTGTTTGTGTTTAATTTTAGATTTACTTATTATTTTTGTTTTATTTATATTAATCATTAGTGTAGTGTTGATTGTGCTTAATCGACATAGTTTATGTTTATGTTAACATGGTTTATGTTTATGTTAACATCATTTATGTTTATGTTAACATCATTTATGTTTACGTTAACATATTTTTTCTTTTAATAAATGGATAACATAACTGTTGACAAAGCTAAAAAGTTAGATGAAATTGAAAAAAAATTAATAAAAGAATTTAAAAATCAGATTAAAATTGATGAAAATTATGAACAAATTAAACAAAAAGCATATGAACCAATAACATCTGCAATTGGTAAAGTAGAAAATAAAATTGGTGATGTTTTAAATGAAAATAAAAATTTAATGGATTTAGTACCTATTGTTAATCAATTTGCAAACATATCAATACCACAATCTGAAGAAGAATTTATGTTACCTTCAAGTACTCCATTTAGACCAATAAGAGAACAAATTATTGAAGAAGAATCAACATTTATAGATCCAAATATTGTTTCACCTCAAATATTAAATAAAATCATTGGTCCAATTGCACAAAAATATTTACCTAGAGCAAAAGATGATAAATTTGGTTTGTATTGGGATAAACATAAAAAATCATTTATGATTGGTGATAAAATAACAGTAATTGATAATGATGATTTACTTGTTAATGGTAAACCATATACTGGCACTCAAGGTTTATGGAGATTATTGACATATAAAGACAAACCAGATGATAATTTATATAGTCAAGATGATTTAAATAATTACTCAAAAATTTTATGGGAAACAGATTCAATTTATAAAAATAATGATCCAAGTACTAGAAAACCAAAATCAAGTAAAGGTAATAAATATATGAATTTGATTAAATTTATTTGGGATTCTAAAGGAAATATTGAAGGATCTGGTATAAGAAAATATTCAGAAAATAAAATTGAATACAGATATATTGATGATTTAAACAAATTAGAAAGTATAATCAATTATATATATGCTCAAGAAAAAGCTGGAAATAATAACTTTATCAATGAAAAAAGGGCTATTAAAGATTTTATTTCAAACAAATTAGATGAATTAATTGAAAAACCTGATGGTATAAAATATTTAAAAAGAATATTACCAACTATAACATCACCAATTATAGGTTCAGGATTATTAAATGATTTTATAAATAATTTACCATTTGAATTGCATGTACCTGGTTTTCAATATCTAGGACCTGGAACTAAGCTACAAAAAAGATTAAAAAGAGGTGATCCTGGAATAAATGATTTAGATAAAGCTGCTAAAGAACATGATATATTTTATAGAGATCATAAAGATACAGAATCTAGAAATGATATTGCTGATAAAATATTACAAGATAAAGCATGGGATATAGCAACATCTAGTGATCATGATATAGGTGAAAGATTAGTTGCTTTACCAACATCAGGTGCTATGTGGTTAAAAAGAAAATTTGGAATGGGATTAGAAATAGGATTAAAATTTTAACCTATATAAATGGAGAAAGTTAAGGTAAATTTAACTGATTATCAAAAATCTAAAATTAAATCTGCTTTTAAGAAAAATAAAAATTTGACTATACAATTTGAAATAGATCAATTTAAAAATGGTAATGATGTATTATTATTAACTAAAAGACAATTGAATAAATTAGAAAAACATAAAAAATTAAATACTGGATTAAGACTTGAATTTTCTTATAATCAACTTAAACAAATAAAAGATGGTGGTTTATTAAATGAAATATTAAATGTTGCTGATTATATTCCTGGCATAAATAGTTTAACACCAAAAGTTAGAAGAGGAGCTAAAGTAGTAAAAGACAATGTTATTCCAAAATTTAGAGAATTTATAAATTGGTTAGATCAAGAATTAGCTAATGTAAAAGGATCTGGATTAGATGAAAAAACATTAAAATATGTTAAGAAAAAAATTTCAACCCATTGACTTTAGCTGATTTAGAAAAATTATGTCAAAATATTAAGAATTTTAGAGGTGTTTTTATGAGAGATATGCTTCCAAAAACTGTTAATAAATTTGAATGTGGTGTAGTCAATTTAGATTCTTTTTCTGGTAATGGAACTCATTGGATATGTTATTATAAAAAAGATAAAATTAAATATTACTTTGATTCTTATGGAAAAATTGTTAATAAACCTTTTAAGGAAATTGTTAAATATTTAGGAAAAGACAATATATTTTTTAATGATTCACAAATTCAAAATTATAATGATCCACCTATATGTGGTCATTTGTGTGTTTTTGTATTAAATGAGTTGAATAAAAATATAAGATTTGATAACATAATCAATAAATTAATTCTTAATAAATACGGATTCATTAAATATATTTGATCTATTTGGTAGACAGAAAAAAGATTTAATTGAAGTAAAAAATGATTATATTAATTCAAAATTAAATTCCATTTTTAATGATATTAATAAGGATTTAATAAACCATATTAAGAAAACTAATAATTTGGTTAATGCTATTAGTCTATCCAAAAATTATTTAAGTATTAATTCTAGAAGGATTGTTAATGTAAAACCAAGCATTAACGACTATGATGTTGTCATAAAATCTGAGTTAAATGAAGTTTTAAATTCTATTATTAAGGTTGGTAATGATCATTCAAAAACTAAACAGGATTTAAATGAATTGGTTAATTCATTATTTAATCTAAAAATGTATGTTGAAGATTTAGAAAAACAACTTGAAGATAAACTTGCTGAAAAAATAAGATTAGTAACTGCTGGATTAGCACAAATATTAGAAGATAAACTTAATACAGAAAACCAAGAAGATCAATAATTTTTACTATATAAATGGAGTTTATTTACTGTCTTAAATGTAAACAAAAAACCAATTCTAAAGACATTCAAGCAATAAAATTAAAAAATAAAAATATGATTAAAGCAAAATGTTGTATATGTAATTCAAAGAAAAGTTGTTTTGCAAAAATTTCTTCCTAATAAATGGCAAACTATAACTCATTTGATCTTTTTATTATCAGAAACCAATTTATGTTGACCAATGAAGATTGGAATATTATTTCAGAAAAATATGAATTGAATGAAGATATGATCAGATTGTTTCAAAATAAACTAAATTGGGAAAAAATTGCACAATATCAAACATTAAGTATACAATTTATTGATGAGTTTATTAATTATCAACTTAATGCTTATATTAATTTGGTTTGTAAGTATCAAAATTTAGATGAAGATTTTATTGATAAATATAAAAATGATTTGGATTGGGAAATAGTGTTACAATATCAAAATATATCAGCAAAATTCATCATAGATCATGCACTGAATATTGAACAGTTTAAAGAAAAAATGGATTATGACGAGATTGATTAAATTATTCCAAAAAAATTTATAAAACTATTCTTTATTACAAAAATTTTACTGGTTTTAAAAAACCTTTTTCTTTCCATATTTTTTTCATAAATTTCTCCTTAATAAATGGCTAATACTTATGAAATTGAAAGAGCTGAATATAAAAATTTTTATCCTTTATCTAAACTACATTTGAATGAACCAAACAAAAAAACTGAATTTAATATTGATTTTGGAGATGGTTTTTGTACATCTAAATTTCAATTTTATATTTCAGGAACACTAAAAAAATCTGATGATAGAGACTATGGTGCTACAGATAATGTAAAGTTGATTAATAATTTTGTACCATTCTTATTTTCAAAAATTGAAATTAGAAAACATAATAAATTAATTGAGGAAATTGAATATCCTGGACAATTAAGTACAATAAAAGGTACTGTTACTTATTCAAAAACAGAAGCAGTATCCAACATTTGTAATGGATTTCAATCAGATTTCAAAAAAACATTTGAAGCTGTGGGTAATCTATCACATTTTGGGTTAGGTTTCTTTGAAAATGTTAATGTTCCAATATACAAAGGAGGATTCAATATATGTTTTGTTAGATCTGAAGATAATGATGCCATTTTTAGATGGAAAACTAAAAAAGTTGATGGAACTTTTGATGATACTACATTACCAAGTGCTGGAAAAATAATTATTGATGACTTTTTTATTAGAGTTCCAATAATTGAGTATAAAACTACAAGTAAAATTCAATATATTAATGAAATAACTAAAAAAGAAAAAAATACTATTTCACTTTAATCATTGGCAATGTATTGAACAAAAGACAATAACTGGAAAAACAGTTAGTTTTGATATAACAAATATTTATCGAAACATCTATAATCCAAAATTTATAATAATTGGTTTTCAAAAAGGTAGAACTAATGATCAATTATATGACACTTCAAAATTTGATAGTATGTATATTAAAAATATTAGAGTAAAATTAAATGGTCACTATTATCCTGATGAATTAATGAATCTAGATATAAATAATGGAAAATTTAGAATTTTATATCAAATGTATCAAGATTATAAAAAGGTTTATTATAACAATAGTGAAATGTATTATGATCCAACAGAATTCATTGAAAATAGACCATTATATGTGATTGATACTACAAAAACTACTGTAAATATTTCAGGATCGAAAAATGATATAATAATAAATATGGATTTTGATTATGATATAACTGTTGCTAGTAAAACTAATTGCTATGTAGTTGTTGTGTCTGAAAGATTATTAGAGTATAATGTAATTAAAAATGATATAACTGAAATCAAATAAAATTATTATAAAACCACCATTTATTTTCTACTTTTTGACATATTTTTCAAAATATTATTATATTTTATGAATAATGAGACTACTATTGTTAATTTAAAATTTGTTTCATAAAAAAAATATTAATAAATAAAAATTTTAGATTTTCAAGGTCACAAGAAATGAATATTTTAAATTTTATTATTTAATAAATTTGTACTTACCTTATAGATATATCATACCAAATTTCATGTAAATATCTTAACAAACAAAAAAGTTATTAAGGTTTTTAGTTTAAGGGTAGTTCACCCTAAATTGGAAAATTTTATTAAAGACATTAATTTTAAACATATTTTTTCATAATTTTTAAGTTTCAGAATTATTCAATCATTTTTAGAATTTTTATAAATAAAATTAAAAAATAGGGGATGAAAGTACCCTTAACATAAGTCGAAAACATTCTTTAATATTCAATTAGTGTATGTTTCAAATTTAGCTAAGATTGGTTTAAAAACACTCAAGTAAACATACAATAATAACATACAATAACATACAATATATTTCAAATAATTTCATTCGATATTAACAATCGAATAATAAGTTGAAACATTCGATATTAACATTTGAATTACTGAATAGGAATTCGGTAAGAAAAATAACTCACACATACATAAACAAATAATATTTACTGTACAATTCAGATTTATCAAAGCGTGCATTGCATGCACGCTTTCGTTGAACATCATTTGGTTTAGCAAAAAAACTGTCAAATAAAACAGCGCAGTCACTTAAATTTTTCTACACAAAATATTTACTGTACAATTCAGATTTATCAAAGCGTGCTTTAGAAGCACACTGTCCTTGAATGTCATATGGTTTGGCAAAAAACTATCAAACAAAGCAGCAATCACTTGACCTTGAAAATTCTGGTTGTTTTATAAACAAGTTATGATTGCAAACAATAAAAAATAGTCTATAAATAGTTCAATAAATCACTTTTACTTATTAAAATATTAGTTAAAAACACTTGAACAATCCAAATATGGTGATGAACACTTCAAACACATTTCACTTCACAACACGATAGTTTCACAATTTTCATAGTTAATCTTCTTTATACTTCATCTTCAATTAATAAATAATAAACTTTTACCATCAATAAACTCTTATTTTAAATATTTCTTCATAAAACAAAATGAGAATATACATAGAAAATCAGCCAGTCGACAGAGCCACACCCATTATGATAGCTAATGACGAGATTTTTGCTAACTTGACACTTTTTTTTTGTTCAATCGGCTAGTTTCATTAGCTAACTATTTAACCATTGATTATACATTTTAAGCATTAATTATAAAATACTTTTCGATTAGTTTAGATAAATCAAAATAATTATTTTAATCCACACTGCAATTTACTAACATTCTACTGGTTATTATTTTATTCAATCACTTATTTTCATAAAAAGATCGACCAAACAAATTAGGCCATAGACTAATATTCCTTCAATAAGATTATATTTACAACACAATTTGTTTTTGTTGATTTTTACATTATCTTTAATCATACAGAAATGTATAATATATGAAATAGCACTAATTTTTAACAAGCTTTTCATTGGTGACATTTATTCTTAATTTAAATCAATACTTATCTTCTTATCTTAAGATTATCATTTTTGATAACATTTCATGTTTAAGTTTAAAATTATTTAAAATAAAATATGGACTTGTAATACATCAAATATCATTAGAATTTTCTGAGAAATTCAATACTTTTAATAAATTTTGAATAACTCAAATAGGAAAAATATTATTTACAAAAACAATAATTTAAATAAAATATTTAGAATATTTGTATAAAACATTTTAAAATTTTACTTGTTTTTAAAAACATTTTGTTTTGTAGTCAATTTTATGTAAAATATAGACATATTCATGAAAATTTCATCAAAATTGTATACTTTTTCTAGAAAAATATGAAAATGTTAGAAATTTACCTAAAAGGGTAAAAAATATAGCATATTGTATAAAAAAATAGGAAAATTCATTTAATTTTTGAGTGGCTCCTTTTTTGGCCCAGAAGTGACATGAATATATCTACTTATATATATATATATATATATATATGTGTGTGTGTGTGTGTCCGTTAGCACGATAACTCGAGCAAAATTGATCCGATTTTGATGAAATTTGGTACAAACGTGTAAACCTACGTTAATTCGAACGAGTTCGCGAACCAGCATAATCGGACCATGGGATCAGGGGTTTATGGGGGGTTTTATGGGGTAAAAATGGGTTTTTCTAATTTTTGACCCTAAAAACTTTAAATTTCTAAATTTCTCTCTAGACCATTTTGAAGAACTTAAAAAAACAAATAATTTAGTATATTGAAGTGTTTTTGAATGTTCATTGACTACGGAGAAAATTAAAAAAATTGTAAATTTAAAATTTCCATGTTATTCTTATGGAGAATAAATAAACTGTTCTAGTTTGCTTGTTTATGGATATATTTTAATCAAATTTGGCAATTTGGTTTATTTCATACTAAGCTATCAATATTTCAATTGAAAAAAACACACCTCAACATCTTCCCCGTAGCAGCAAACCTAACTACTCACTAAAATTAATGTTATTTAAATAGGAAATAAATCTGAAAATTTATAGGGAATATTTTAGTAGAAATCAAGCCGGGTAAATGGAAATTCGCTTAGTATGCAGGTTTGCTGCGACGGGGGTATTTTTGTTATATCAAATACATACAATTTTCTGTAGACAAGTTTCAAAAGTTTAAAAACATTTAATATCCAACCTGATATTAAATAATAACCATAATAGCCATAAACCATAATAATCAACCAGACTGAAATGGGACTTAAATTTAATTCCATTTCGGAGTCAATAAGATGAAATGAAATCAAAACAAAATAAATAATACGTATGATGATAAGAAACTTCATGAGATTTGAGCGTTAGATAAGGCCATGTGGCCGTAACTTTTATTTTGGCCATGTGGCCCGTTAAACTATTTTTATTTTATTTATTTTTTAATTTAATTTCAAAAGGATGGAATCGATCAGCAATCTCATGAATTCATAAAATGAGTAAGGTAAATGAATTATACACTATGTATTTCTCACTATTATTTATAGATTTAAGTTTACAAAACCTATTTATAACAATAATACCATTAAATAGTTGGATAGCTAAGTTGGTTTAATACTTTTTGAGAAATCCCATAAGATTGATAGTTCAATCGTGCGAAAGTCAGAATTTGTTAGTGGTAGAAAACAAAGCCCAGCTGTCCTTGGTTATTAGGTTTTTAATATACTCTCCTAGCCACAGAAAAGTTTATCTTAACTAGTAACAAAGGTTCACAAATAATCCTACTCGATTGAGTAAACATTTAAGTGTAAAAGTCTTTTAGAAAACGCTTTGCAGTCCAATTTTTTTTAATTAATTATATTTTGGTGTTTTTAGACTATTGCAAATATAATATTTTTTCAGCTTATAGGCTTTTTGTAGTAAAAAGAGAGCGTATATAACTTTGTGAAATAATTGAGAGTTGTTCCTCTTTCAGTGAAAAATATCGAAAAACTCTTGACATGCCAAAGGCGATTGTCCAGTCAAATCTAACAAGTCCACTTCCAATATTTTTGTAAAATAAATTTTCTCTCTGACACTTAAAATCTTTCCAGATATTTTTTTACGTGCAGTGTAAACAATGACGATGATATTTCGCGAAAATATTATTTAATGAGGAAAATATTGGTATAATAATGAAAGAATATGTTTTGACTTCATGAAAATAACAATCCCCTTAACTCAATCAAATCGAAATAGGTTAATAACTTTTATGTTTTTTAAGAAATATTTTTCCTGTCAGTATAGTTTTATCATATATTCAAACAGTTGGGATTGATGAAGTTTTTATGCATTAAAGTTCCACCCCTTTCTAAGGGAGAGTGGATTACGGCTATACTAAAAGATATTACCACTTACTTAACGCACCTGTAACATCTTCTAGCTTCGGCAAAACTCCTACCATTCTATTGGCTCGAGTTTTATTTTGTTAGTTTTGCTAAAGGATACCAGAAACTTTTGATCGTCTTCTTAAACGAATTTATAAGCTGTAAGATGGTATGAACTTTAATTATTAAACAGTTACTCACGCCATGATATTGAAAATCAGTCATGTTTCTCACGATAATTAGTTTACGATTTGTAGATATAAAATGCCGAGAATTAGCAAGGAATTCCTT
The DNA here is from genome assembly GCF_028750875.1 of Macrosteles quadrilineatus. Taxonomy (NCBI): domain Eukaryota; kingdom Metazoa; phylum Arthropoda; class Insecta; order Hemiptera; family Cicadellidae; genus Macrosteles; species Macrosteles quadrilineatus. The sequence continues at coordinate 2,250,171 of NW_026542597.1, forward strand.
TTGAAACTGTAAATATTATTTTCATCACACTGTTTAAAGCAGTCATTTTTAGCTCTCTAAATTGTCCGCAAATTCATCGTTTTCGGGTAACTTAAAAAAAACCTATGGTAAATTATTCTGTTCGCTAACCTTGAATTTGTATCAGTGCATTATAAAAACGCTGCTAATCACACGATATTTAAAGCTATGTTTGTAAACAACATAAATGTAAACATTGATGACGACTTTGTACAATCTCAAATAATGTGTTTTAATTTTGTAACTATTAGAAGGTTATTTCCAGAGTATAATGAAAATAGTTGTCTATCACAAGGAGCGAAAGTGTATTTTTGGTACTCAATCGTATTTCCAAGTAAATCACGATTGCGAACCAAACAGAACCACTTTCGCTCCTAGTGAAGAATACTATTATTATTACTATTCTTTTTATTTAAACAATGTTTTATCAATATGTGAAGGGCATGATTTTATCAAAGTTCAAAACATATGTTACTCTAAAAAAGGTACTTAGACATTCTAAAATTGACAGAGGTAAAACGTTATTCCTAGGGTAATGCTAAACAGTAACAACACCAGAGTTTTGTCCGTTCGTATACAAGAACGAATTATAACATAAAAGTCTATAATGATGCATGTAAGATATATGATTTTATAAAGATGTATTATGTAATGGAAAATATACGTAGAAAACAATTTGATGTGTTCACTTGACCAATATTTTTGGCTCTGTTCGATGTGTATAACAAGGCTATTACTATCAGCAGCATCAGGTGGTACGTCTAGGTAGATGATAATCATCTAATTTGTCACAGGCAGTTCCACCCACCTCTTGCGTTTACTGTTTTATTTATAGTGTTACTAAGGGGTTCGTTATAGTAAATAATATACTTAATGAACCATAAGAATAGTTTATATATATATATATATATATATTGAGTGGTGAAAATACCTAGGTTAAGCTAGAAGTTGATACTAAAAAGAGATAAGTTCATTTAAAAGATTAAAACGTGTATTGCAATATAAAAAAATCCATAAATAAATAAAATAATGAAAATGCTCATTGTGTTGAGAATATTGTGAACAGCAATCAAATGCAAATACATCCCTACGGCTCCACACATAACAGTATTAGTAGATATAATAAGACAAGGTCTCGAGTGTCAAGGATCTCTAGGCTGTAGCTCAATACATCTCCTGCTGAGTCTCCTGGGGTTGATATCCTTCCTTCCATGTAACGGTATCAGTGAGTGTATAAGACAAGGTCCTGAGTGTCAAGGATCTCTAGGCTGTAACTCAATACATCTGCTGAGTCTCCTGGGGTTGATATCCTTCCCTCCATATAACAGTATCAGTGTGTGTATAAGACAAGGTCCTGAGTGTCAAGGATCTCTAGGCTGTAACTCAATACATCTGCTGAGTCTCCTGGGGGTTGATATCCTTCCCTCCATATAACAATATCAGTGTGTGTATAAGACAAGGTCCTGAGTGTCAAGGATCTCTAGGCTGTAGCTCAATACATCTCCTGCTGAGAACTCCAGGGGTTGATATCCTTCCCTCCATATAACAATATCAGTGTGTGTATAAGACAAGGTCCTGGATGTCAAGGATCTCTAGGCTGTAACTCAATACATCTCCTGCTGAGTCTCCTGGGGTTGATATCCTTCCCTCCATATAACAATATCAGTGTGTGTATAAGACAAGGTCCTGGATGTCAAGGATCTCTAGGCTGTAACTCAATACATCTCCTGCTGAGTCTCCTGGGGTTGATATCCTTCCCTCTATATAACAGTATCAGTGTGTGTATAAGACAAGGTCCTGGATGTCAAGGATCTCTAGGCTGTAACTCAATACATCTCCTGCTGAGTCTCCTGGGGTTGATATCCTTCCCTCTATATAACAGTATCAGTGTGTGTATAAGACAAGGTCCTGGATGTCAAGGATCTCTAGGCTGTAACTCAATACGTCTCCTGCTGAGTCTTCTGGGGTTGATATCCTTCCCTCTATATAACAGTATCAGTGTGTGTATAAGACAAGGTCCTGGATGTCAAGGATCTCTAGGCTGTAACTCAATACGTCTCCTGCTGAGTCTCCTGGGGTTGATATCCTTCCCTCCGTATAACAGTATCAGTGTGTGTATAAAACAAGGTCCTGGATGTCAAGGATCTCTAAGCTGTAACTCAATACATCTCCTGCTGAGTCTCCTGGGGTTAATATCCTTTCCTCTATATAACAGTATCAGTGTATGTATAAGACAAGGTCCTGAGTGTCATGGGTCGCTAGACTGTAACTCAATACGTCTGCTGCTGAGTCCCCTGGGGTTGATATCCTTCCCTCCGTATAACAGTATCAGTGTGAGTATAAGACAAGGTCCTGAGTGTCATGAGTCGCTAGACTGTAACTCAATACATCTCCTGCTGAGTCTCCTGGGGTTGATATCCTTCCCTCCGTATAACAGTATCAATGTGTGTATAAGACAAGGTCCTGAGTGTCAAGGATCTCTAGGCTGTAACTCAATACGTCTGCTGCTGAGTCTCCTGGGGTTAAAATCCTTCCCTCCGTATAACAGTATCAGTGTGTGTATAAGACAAGGTCCTGAGTGTCATGGGTTGCTAGACTGTAACTCAAGACGTCTGCTGCTGAGTCCCCTGGGGTTGTTATCCATCCCTCCGTATAACAGTATCAGTAGTGTATAAGACAAGGTCCTGAGTGTCAAGGACTTGTGTGGCTGTAACTCAATCCATCTGCTTAGTCTCCTGGGGTTGATATCCTTCCCTCCGTATAACATTTTCAGTGTGTGTATAAGACAAGGGCATGAGTGTCAAGGATCTATGTGGTTGTAACTCAATACATCTCCTGCTGAGTCTCCTGGGGTTGATATCCTTCCCTCCGTATAACACTATCAGTGTGTGTATAAGACAAGGTCCTGAGTGTCAAGGACCTGTGTGGCTGTAACTCAATACATCTCCTGCTGAGTCTCCTGGGGTTGATATCCTTCCCTCCGTATAACATTTTCAGTGTGTGTATAAGACAAGGTCCTGAGTGTCAAGGACCTGTGTGGCTGTAACTCAATACATCTTCTGCTGAGTCTCCTGGGGTTGATATCCTTCCCTCCGTATAACACTATCAGTGTGTGTATAAGACAAGGTCCTGAGTGTCAAGGACCTGTGTGGCTGTAACTCAATACATCTCCTGCTGAGTCTCCTGGGGTTGATATCCTTCCCTCCGTATAACACTATCAGTGTGTGTATAAGACAAGGTCCTGAGTGTCAAGGACCTGTGTGGCTGTAACTCAATACATCTCCTGCTGAGTCTCCTGGGGTTGATATCCTTCCCTCCGTATAACATTTTCAGTGTGTGTATAAGACAAGGTCCTGAGTGTCAAGGACCTGTGTGGCTGTAACTCAATACATCTCCTGCTGAGTCTCCTGGGGTTGATATCCTTCCCTCCGTATAACATTTTCAGTGTGTGTATAAGACAAGGTCCTGAGTGTCAAGGACCTGTGTGGCTGTAACTCAATACATCTCCTGCTGAGTCTCCTGGGGTTGATATCCTTCCCTCCGTATAACATTTTCAGTGTGTGTATAAGACAAGGTCCTGAGTGTCAAGGATCTATGTGGTTGTAACTCAATACATCTCCTGCTGAGTCTCCTGGGGTTGATATCCTTCCCTCCGTATAACACTATCAGTGTGTGTATAAGACAAGGTCCTGAGTGTCAAGGACCTGTGTGGCTGTAACTCAATACATCTCCTGCTGAGTCTCCTGGGGTTGATATCCTTCCCTCCGTATAACACTATCAGTGTGTGTATAAGACAAGGTCCTGAGTGTCAAGGACCTGTGTGGCTGTAACTCAATACATCTCCTGCTGAGTCTCCTGGGGTTGATATCCTTCCCTCCGTATAACATTTTCAGTGTGTGTATAAGACAAGGGCATGAGTGTCAAGGATCTATGTGGTTGTAACTCAATACATCTCCTGCTGAGTCTCCTGGGGTTGATATCCTTCCCTCCGTATAACAGTATCAGTGTGTGTATAAGACAAGGTCCTGAGTGTCAAGGACCTGTGTGGCTGTAACTCAATACATCTCCTGCTGAGTCTCCTGGGGTTAATATCCTTTCCTCCATATAACAATATCAGTGTGTGTATAAGACAAGGTCCTGAGTGTCAAGGATCTCTATGCTGTAACTCAATACGTCTCCTGCTGAGTCTCCTGGGGTTGATATCCTTCCCTCCGTATAACATTTTCAGTGTGTGTATAAGACAAGGTCCTGAGTGTCAAGGATCTCTATGCTATAACTCAATACGTCTCCTGCTGAGTCTCCTGGGGGTTGATATCCTTCCCTCCGTATAACATTTTCAGTGTGTGTATAAGACAAGGTCCTGAGTGTCAAGGATCTCTATGCTGTAACTCAATACGTCTCCTGCTGAGTCTCCTGGGGTTGATATCCTTCCCTCCGTATAACATTTTCAGTGTGTGTATAAGACAAGGTCCTGAGTGTCAAGGATCTCTATGCTGTAACTCAATACGTCTCCTGCTGAGTCTCCTGGGGTTGATATCCTTCCCTCCGTATAACATTTTCAGTGTGTGTATAAGACAAGGTCCTGAGTGTCAAGGATCTCTATGCTGTAACTCAATACGTCTCCTGCTGAGTCTCCTGGGGGTTGATATCCTTCCCTCCGTATAACATTTTCAGTGTGTGTATAAGACAAGGTCCTGAGTGTCAAGGACCTGTGTGGCTGTAACTCAATACATCTCCTGCTGAGTCTCCTGGGGTTGATATCCTTCCCTCCGTATAACATTTTCAGTGTGTGTATAAGACAAGGTCCTGAGTGTCAAGGACCTGTGTGGCTGTAACTCAATACATTTCCTGCTGAGTCTCCAGGGGTTGATATCCTTCCCTCCGTATAACAGTATCAGTGTGTGTATAAGACAAGGTCCTGAGTGTCAAGGATCTCTATGCTGTAACTCAATACGTCTCCTGCTGAGTCTCCTGGGGTTGATATCCTTTCCTCCGTATAACACTATCAGTGTGTGTATAAGACAAGGTCCTGGATGTCAAGGATCTCTAGGCTGTAACTCAATACATCTCCTGCTGAGTCTCCTGGGGTTGATATCCTTCCCTCCGTATAACAGTATCAGTGAGTGTATAAGACAAGGTCCTGAGTGTCAGGGATCTCTAGACTGTAACTCAATACATCTCCTGCTGAGTCTCCTGGGGTTGATATCCTTCCCTTATGCACAAATATATCGTTAATCCTTTCCTACCCACCTAACTACATTATTACCACAATAATTACACTTATAAAACCTTGAAAAACAATATATCTTCTTTGACTTATCACGAACAATTTGTTGCGTATGATATGTTTAACTTATACATACCAAGGTATAAGGTAAAAGATTAAGGTGTGAGGTTTTTACTAAAACCTCCTGGAAGACAAAGAATTCATAATTAATAACATATTACAATTACTATACTTATGAAATAAAACGTACTCGAACTGTATGATAACGAAAATGGGAATAGTCAACAAAGCTGATGGATAGTTATTTTTGTATAGGTTTTCCTATGCATTTATTTTTACCATACCATCTTTCTACGCCAGTGACATTCATTTAGAATTTTTACAAATAAGCAGCCTAATTCCTAACCTTGTTACCAACTAACGTCAGCCTGTTTTTAGAAAGCATAATTAATAGATAGTCTAATAACAAATTGAATCTGGGTCTGGTAACGACCACGCTTAGAGTCGAACCAGCAACTTCCAGATTTGGAGGCGAGCGCTAAACCACTCGGCTAACCAGGCAATTTAATTCTTTTCAATTCAGATTTTATTGAAAAGGTTTCTAAGTAAAAGTAGTAAAAGTAGTAGTATCTAAACTCTTAAATCCATAAGCGTATTCGGATACCGCCACAGCAAACCTGCAGACCAAGCTAATTTCCTTCTGCCTGATTGAATTCTCACAAAAATATTTTCTTAAGGGTAGCCCAACATAAAAAAATATTAACATCAAGGTTCTAAACGAAATTATTTAAAAATATATTATTTTAACTATATTATTTATACCTCAACCCACTAAATATTATAAATTTATAAAGTTTTAGGGCTGTTAGCATAGTATGTAGTTCCTATGACTATTTTTAAGCAATATAAAAGCAAAAAATCCGTGTCTATACCAATACAACCCAAATAAAAGACTAAAAACAAAGAATATGAAAAAAAACTTACGTTTCATCCTAAAACTAAAACTCGAAAATGTTTACAAAAGCAATTTCTTCTCTTTGTAATATGTATAGGAAAATAAAAAAATATTCCAAGTAAATATTATTTGCTGTGTGGTAAGTTATATGTTATAAATGTTATATAGGCCTATGTATAATTTATAATATATAAGTTATAAATGAGTTATAAATAAATAAGTTATTATAAATAAGTTATAAATGTATAAACTATACATTTATTAAATCTCTTAAAAATTCAGCCTCTTAGATTATTCTTTTCTTATTTAACTCTCTAGATGTTGGACCAACCAAGATGGCCCCAAGAGGGGTTTACTGCAATATCCACCCGAAACAAGGCCGAGGTCCTTTGTTACTGAATCGTACTATATGATGCCGAAGGAAGTTTAGTGAACTGTATATTGAAACTCATTGTCCTCTATTAATAAGCTACAAACAGTTAAGTGAAACAATGAACATGTGAAACGTGTACCATATGTTAAATAGCCATACTAGTACTTTGGAATTTAAATCTATTTCTGGGTGATAAGCCTATGTAATTGATAATCTGTGGTTAGAAAAGATCTTATTATTTTTAGTAGAGAATCGTATGAATGAAATGAATTTCTTAAACTTAGCTTTAACATCTGGAAAGTCTGAAAACATAAAGTTGAATCATACAATTAATGTCTGGAAACTCCTTAATCAATCTTATTAATATTTCTTTAATGAAAAATGCCACTTCCTCTGTAGTACAGTACATGCTTGTCCAGGGTTTTTTTTATTTTCTTTTTCTTTTTTTTACTAATACAGTGATTGACTATGTCCCTTAGGAAATAACAATGGCGATAAATATAAAAACTTAAAAAATGACGACGTGAATCATTATGACGTGATTAGACGTGAAAGAATCCATGACATACCTTCAAAAAATGACCCTAATAACAGCTAATAATTTTATTGCTTTATTAGATTCAATATTACTCTGAATCAGGTTGATGTGAAGTTGACAATCTGTTATTTAGTTAGAGATTATTGTTGTGTTTATTGTAACTGTCAACGTCATAAACATTAAATACAGATTGTCTCAGGCTCCAGGCTCTGTACAAAACTGAATTAGCTTGCAGAAGTAACTTAGGACCATTCAGTGAAACAAACTGTAGGTACTCAAAATATGTACTAAAACATGTATGAAATAATAAAAAATATATTAACTAAAAACATGTATGAAATAATAAAAAAAAATAAAATGTTATAGAATAATTATGAATAATGAATCTTCGTAAAATATTTAACCACACAACAATTTTATTTCAATTTAGTAAGTAATAAAGTAATTTTAGGGCACTAAACTAAATACAACTGAGAATCCTAAAGTTAAAAGAGCCCTATTTCGTAAAAATCAAACCATAAAGTATTTTTTACATTTCAAACTTTAGAAAAAGTTGAAGCTTATCTTTGTTCTTGATTATTCCTTATATTATAATATATATGTTTTATAATATATGTTTTATTTACTTAACAAACGATAAAAATCTATTTTGCTTGAAGATATTCAAATAATTACAAAAAACCCGTAAACTACAATTGCTGAGAAAACAACCGCCAAGAGAACTTGATGGATTTAAATAGGTCTTATTATCTTCAAAATTACTCTGATATAGCTGTAAAAAAATAAATATTTGTAATATTTATTTAAAAAATTGTATAACTTCAATTAAACACCAGCATTTTAATAAGAAATCGTTGGCTTAGTAATCAAAATAAGGCGGTTGAAATCGCATATCCAATCGCTTCAATATCCAGGTAGTAATGGACAGATCCATTAAGTTTAAATAAAAAAGTAAAATAATTTTACTTTTAATTATGCGGATTGGTATTTATTTTAAATATTTTGAAGAATCTTCAGTAGAACATGTCGAATGGCTTATTTTAACAAAAGGAGTTGTACAAAAAAAGAGTAAAACACATTTCCGGAACGTTGAGCTCTCATTTATGAATCTCCCACCCGTGATTAATATAAATTTGCACTCTATTTTCCACTTTAAATAGGGAACGATATGAACGTATATTTGATTGTTTTAATAGTATGCCCCCTATGCTATACCAGCTGATCAGCTGATCATTGATTTATGAAGATTGTTTATGTTTTGATTTTACAGTTTTGTTTGTGTTTACATTTTTAAATCAAACGAGTTCATTAAGTTATTTGAATATATTATTTTATAAAAACACAACAAATGGCGATGAGTGATGGAAGAAATGATATCAGAAGACTAAAACATCAAAGGGGAGCACTAAAGGACAAATTACAAGAACTCCACAAATTTAAGAAGCAGGGGTTCATCAGTCTATGATGCTCCTGGCAGAACTGTTACAGAGGAAGCATGGCATAAATTCATATAACTACAAAACTACAAAGATATTTTGAAGATTGTAGATGAACATTATTTTGAACAAGAAGAAGACTACAGAGCTGGGTAGAAGATGTTTATTTGGAGATAAGAGCATTATTACAGCCATTTTTTACACAAAGCGAAATTGTAGATTAACACGAAACTTCTATGTCAGTTGAACACAATATTATAGTCATGTACCTAACATAAACTTTACACCCTACACAGAGAATGAAACATTTAAAAATGTCTTGATGAGTCTTAAAAGCTATTTTCAGTTAAAGGAAATTAGAGATGAAAATACTGATGAGCTGATAATTATTTTATTATGATTGTTTATGTTTTGATTTTACAGTTTTGTTTTGTGTTTACATTTTCCAATAAAATGAGTTCATTAAGTTATTTGTGTACACCCTATATTCCAATTGGTTTACAGAATTATTCATTTACAATATAGCATTGTAGATGAACTAGTTTTTGTCAGCCTTTTAGTTTAAGCCATGTTGGTACATTTGAATATATTATTTTATTAAAACAAAACAAAATAAAAATTTTCAAAATGTAAATTCCAATACAAAATATTGTTTTATGCATGTAAACAACATTATCGTTGATATTATACCCAATACGAACAACAACAATATTATAATATAACGTTAAAAGAGTCAAGTTAATAGTGTTGTAAAATGAGAATGAAAATCAGTATTGGACACATGGTATCAATCTATAGTAGGCATTTTATACTTGTAAACCAGAAAAGTTTACTTACGTTCCAGGGATCCATAGGGAACCAGACAAATGCCCTATTTTCGAGCCAGAGGTAAATACACCGACAATGTGTACGTTGCGTGGCCTTTGCTAATATCAGCGGCTTCCTTATCACTACTCTAAACCTCCTCAGAGTGACCTTTCAAGTCATAAAACTTAACTGTCTTTTGACGACCAGTCCTAACTTAAACAAAAGCCTTCAGCGTGGCAGACTTTCGGTCATCATGATCAACTTAATATAGCCTGCTTGTTTAAAATGTTTTTCTAAAAATGGTTAGCAGATAGAAAACAGGAATTAAAGCTTGAATTGTGGAATATTTTAGAATTCATATACATTTTACTGGCAGAAATAGCTGACACATTCTCATATTTCTTCTTGAACACACTGACATGATGGATTATATTAATCCTTTTAATTGAATACGAAGGTAGGTTTAAGAAACCATCACTGATGTAGGATAAAAAAATGAAGTGATGTGTAAAAATGACGAATTGTATAATTGTTCAGTTTATTACGGTTAAATATTGGAGTGTGAATTATTATGATCATTAATGTGTAATAAAACATGATTGAAATATCACAAACATTTTCAACCCTCTATTGATACTTTTTTATATCTATAACGTATATATTCTGAGTAGTTACTAATTCCGTATTTATTTTTCACTATTCAGAAACTGACTGACAGTGTTTGGACGAGAGTACTTGTTTATTTGGTTTTCTCATACCAATAACTAGTTTTTTGTATGTATGCAATGCTTTTAAGACTACAACGTCCCTGCATTTTCCGTGATCATCATAGACATCCCGGCGACATCATGATGGTGATTTGAAGGTAGCGTGTAGGACTTGGTCTTGTCAACATTGCCTTATCTGAGACACTAATGCTGTCCTTCCACTATGTCACTGCAGCCTGTCTCACGTCAACGTATTTTGTGTAGTTTGTTTGTCCTAGGACGCTAGGCACGAGCCCTTAATTGTTTTTCACATTACTTCTGGCTAGACCTAGGGGTTGAGGCATATCACATAGATAAAATCCATTGGTGATTTGGCGGAATTGGAACCCGGGACCTCTGGAACCGAAGTCCCGCGCTCTAACTACTGGACCAGCTCGCTCCCCTGTATGGTATTGGAAATGTAACGAAGCTAGTATATACACATCTACGACACTATTCTATATTAGTATTCATGATGAATTGATTTTAACTGTTGAAAATCGCATAGTTCCCTGATTTTTTTCATCAGAATACCCGTTGATAGGTCTGTTATCTAGGTTCTTTTTATATGTTTATGAACACCTCTTTAAAATTGTTTCGCTTTGACTTTACATTGTCAACAACACTTTTAGTTAGTCGACGTAAATTGCATATAAACTCTTAACATCATGATTTCGAATCATAATGGAGGCGTACAGTTACGTATGTACAAACAAGAAATATCAACCGAAACCAATGACTTAATTAAACTGTTTTGAAATCTCAAGACCGTACCTAGCGTAACCTTACAAATAAATTTATTGGCGATTTAATTTTATAAACAGCTGTAGTTATCCCAAAAAGGCGTGAAAACAATAATACTGTTTCGCGTGGAATACAAATTAAACTTAAATAAACTATGATGCCTTACAAGATGATGCTACTTTTTACTTTACACCTCACAGTTTCTACAATCTTTCTTCGTATTCCATCAGTTTACTCCCAGACGGTTCACTCCTCACCACAGGCATCACCCAGCGCTGTCCTCGTCATCGGTCAACAAGACACGGAGGACGTCAACTTCTGTTCCGGAACTCTCGTCGCGCCCCAGTGGGTCCTCACAGCTCGCTCATGTCTCTACCACAACGCCATCAGACTACGCAGGTTCCACGTCTACGCTGGAGGTGAGGCGTACCAGGAGTACGCTACGAAAACGTACCTCCCCAACTCCCAGCTACACCGCAGCTACCACTCGTTCATCAACACCAAGTATGACCTCGCATTGCTCAAGACTCAGGGGATGTTTAAACAGAACGATTACGTCAGAGTAGTTCCTCGAATAGATGAACAAGTCCACACAGAGAGCTTCGCAACGTACTCATGTGACGTCACCGGGTTCGGTGTGTTGAATTCTACTAACTCTGAAGTTCGAAGGATTAAAGATAAGGTGTTGGTGTACGTGCCGTGCTTCAGAAGGGTTGGTTGGAGTTTTGACTATTGGACGTGGCAGAGACAGAAGGATCTGTACGGGTGCACTTACAGAACCATTAGAACTTACCCAGAGTGTGCAGCTAGTACGGGAGCTGGGTTAATCTGTGAGGGAAAGTTGGTGGGAGTCGCTCATGTAATCGTCACTGACACCAACAAGAAGTGGTTGTACGAGCCGGTCCGTGGTAATCCTTGTCGTGACTATAGTACGACTAGTGTGTTCAGTTTGGTCGCACCTCATCGCAGCTGGATACTACAGACCATGAGGCCGGACAGGTTTAAATACGAGTTTCAATGTAATACATCCGGGATTGGATTGAGCAAGATGTATAGCTTAGTTGCAGTTATATTCGGGTATATCGTGATAATATTTTAAAATTTAAGTTAGGAAATGTGTCTGTTTAAAAGGTGATCACTATCTTATTGATTTAGTAAGCTTTTTACAGCTTAATTAGTAAAGCCTCTGAATGCTGAGGATGTTTTAACAACTAAAACTTTATACTTAATCATTAAAAGACATTTTTCCAAGGAAACCTGATCTATTTTCCGGCTTTTCAGTCAGTTTGGAAAGTAATGAGTTTGAGGAGATCAAACTTTAAATAAGATGAAAATCTTTCAGGGCAGGTTCATTAATTTTGTCATTCCTCAAAGAAAGGTGTATTGATTTCTTATTGAAAACTCAATTTAATTTCAAAATTACTTTCATAGGTACTCTTGAAATACGCTGCAAATGTTTAGTTTCGGAAATATTTAAAACCACAGTTGAATCTACACTAGGTAATTAATGGTATAATAGACCGAATTCGTTCTTCAGCCACATTTATGACGCTTACAAACGCTACTAACAACGCTATGATGTAAAATGATCTTGAGATTACCTACTTGTGCAATATATTTTTTTCTTATGAAGATTGAAAAAGTATTGAGATAATAGTTCAATTATCAGTTATTTATTAATTGAGATGGGGACGCCTACTAGGTTGGCATTTTAACCAAAATGTGAGTGAAAGATGAGAGTAGCTTGGCTTAGTGTGATATGATCTGTGTAGCTTTGTTACTGACTATCAGCTGTAGGAGCTGTAGGATCATTTTATTGAAACACCAGCGATTAGGGATAGTAGGCTCCAGTTTCGAACCATCAAAATGCTTCTAACTTTTCTCAGAATTGAACCATCGATCTTTTGATTGCTATGCGAGCACTCAGTTACTCAGCTACCCAGCCAGTGATATTAGAAGAAAAGAAGGTATGGTACAGGGTGACGGATAATAACTAAGTAGTTAAGATTCTTATAAGTGTACAGGGAAGACTAACATGTATTATACGGGATTCATTTAGCCATCGAGTGTTATGCACTATCAAAACAATCTTCTTATTTCGTAATAATATAAGAAGGATATTTACAACACTTCCAAAAATCCCCAATGTGAAGAAATACTAATGTATAGGAAGGTAAACAGTGGTAATCATAAAGAGGAAGTACGAGTAGAGATCCACGACTAAAAGGAATTGTTACAGTTGTAGAGACTGTCAAAAACACTAATGTTAAATAGAACCATAATAAGAAAAGAAACTCACAAAAGGGATAAGATATTGTTATACAAATAACAAATTATAAACTAAACGAGAATTATTGAATTTAATTGTAGATCGCATTCAATGTTAAGAAAGTTAAACTAAAATGCTAAAAATGGTTGAAAACATTTAGTCAGAAGAAAAGGGTATTTTCAAGAAAACTTAACTTTAGTTTTATTCTTTTACGGTTTAAAACTATGTACTGTTGATCAAATGAAATTATAATACAACTATAGAAAACAAACACGTTTTTAAGTTAAAGATATAAAATTGCGTGCTATTGAAAATAGCCTAAATTAAACAGATTTCCTTTAGTTTTAATTCTGTAAAAATGGTTTGAATTTTTTTTTTTAGAAGAAAGTTAAGTCACGGTGAGATGGAGCAACGTAAGTGTTAATATCTTCCAATTAACACTAATACACTCCCCCGAGTAGACAAGAGAGGCGTATAATTCTCTCAGCTCTATATTTCTCTACGTAGGAGGTAGTTTAATGTTTTATTGATCTTTTATTAGCTGTGAAGTACTAGCATAAGACTGTTTGAATAGTTTTAGTAAAATTGTGTGTAAAATAATTTATAACTTTAATTTTATTATTAGGTGCAAATATTTTACAACTGGTTTACTAAGGGGAAAATATATATCCATCTTTAGTTGTTAATATTATTTTTAAGGAAAATTCTGCCACTACATACGATGCCAAAAAGTGACAAAGAAGATTGCTCTTACGTCTAAATAAAACAAAAAAGTGTTTGCATCGATGTATGTCAATAAAACAAGTTAAATCCATCTCTGAGCCATTTTACATAATTTAAACGGTAAAAGCAAATACTTGTTGGTAAATAAAGTCTGCTTGAGCAGAAACGTCATTTGGATACAAAGGTTCAAAGTGGATTTGTAAATTTGAACTGGACAATTGCGTCAACCACTTTGTGTGAGGGTAAAGTGGCTTTCGTGCATGGAATGAAAATTGTAATTTTACACGGGTTTGGTGATATGTACTTTATATTTATATGGAGGAATATATTTCCATTTAAAATGTAATTGGAAAATAAAAATACTTTATAATATAATATTTAATTCCATTAAATTCATACAAAATATATTCTTTCAAACCTTACCAATTCTTATTAAAGTAAAAAAAAAAACAGCAATTTAACGTGTTAAAATATTTTATAAATTATTAGTTAAAACCCTAAACTACAGAATGTAGCCGTTTAAAACGGTAAGAAACTGTGTTTAAAACGGTTAGCCGTGCCAACGCCGTGGTGTTCTCTAGATGCAATACCCTCCGTACAGGTTTGACTCTATATTGCCAGGTGGTGCCGTCGTAGCATTGACTTTATATCTACACTGTAGCACAGACGTTTCCTTAGTCAATAACTGTAGATATCTGTTATATTTATCTACATTTTATATCTATCTGTGTAGATATAAAGTCAATGGTCGTAGTTACTATGCTACTGTCATAAGACACTATAATGTTTACAGTTTGTATTTATTTGTTATTTTTATTAAGTTTTAAAATACGCTAGAGAGTTTTATTAGTTCAAATACCTGACAAAAAGCAAACTATAAAAAAACAGAGAAGCTTTTAAACAGCGTATTATCAAATTTGAAATTCATCTTTTAAACGACGTTACATCTATTCTAAATCATTCGTTTCTGAAACGAAACACAAATCACAATCATAAATCATAATTCACTTACATGGTTGTAAATCAAATACATTATTTCGACAAAATGTTTTGATTGTGGAGGTAAAATCATTTTCTTGACCAGCCTTGTAAGATAAATTCATTTATGTTTGAAAGAGATATACAATAGTAAAAACACTGACCCGTTTAAAATCGACGACCTGTATGTATAAGCATCAAGTTAATGAACTTGCCTTGAAAGACTTTAATCTTATTCAAGTTTTCTCCTTTCTTATTACCTTCGAGGAAGTTTGAAAAACTACCAAACTCAGCTTAAGACCTTTCTTTATAAACACATTTCTTTTTAAATAAATCAAGAATCTTTATAAAAAAATGTTTACATATATTTAAGATTTTAAATTTATTTAATAAACTATACTAAAGATACACAATACACATAATGACAATAATCAGCCAACATTCTAAAAATATTCCATAACGATCTGTTTACTGGACTTTTTCTAAAGGCCACTATCATGTAACATCGATCAAGTTGAAAACATGAATAACTATTTAAAGTATGTCTGGAAATATATTGTGTCTGTTTAAAAAAAATTGGGATAGCATTGCGGTCTATTTACATTCTCTCATCAAGAAACATAGCTGACAACTTAACCTTTATAATGGGGCTACTTAACAGTCCGTGTATTTCTCACGTATTGAAACACCATTTACCTTAAAGCCTAATGCAAATAGATTAATAATTTTACTTAAACTTTTCATTGAATTATCTAGATAATAGTGACAAATACTATAAATACGACATAGAACCCGTTAAGATAGGCCAGAATGACTCAGTGAAATGGTAGCATTAGTGTCTCAGATAAGGAAATGTTGACAAGACAAAGTTCTACACGCTACCTTCAAATCACCATCATGACGTCGCCGGGATGTCTATGTTATGATCACGGAAACTGCAAAGAAGTAGTAAGTAGTCAAAAATCAGTCACTGAACCGACAGTTCAACACATGCATGAAGTGGAAGTAAGACTAACTCATCAATGTTTAAGATTAAACATCCTAGTGTACGAGCACATTCTCTTCTATGATTGCTAACAGAAATATTTTCTTTACAAACAATAAATATCCTCTAACAAATTTCTACTTTTAATTTAGATTTACCTCACACAAAATAAAATGTTCATAATTATTTATCCTGATCATCGGGTCGTATACTCCACGCAGAAAGAGTTTTTGGAGTTAGTGTGTGTCATTAATTGCACTTACATTTTATTTATCATAGATAAAAGGATTTTAATCTATGGTTTTATGACTTGAAAGGTCACTCTGAGGAGGTTTTTAGTAGTGATAAGGAAGTTTCCGATATTAGCAAAGGTCACGCAACGTACACATTGTTGGTGTATTTACCTCAGGCTGGAAAATAGGTAATTTCTCTACTTCCCGGGGGTTCACTGAGACGTTATCACCTGGTGGTTCTTTAATTGTACCAGCCTACGTAAAGGACTCATAATCATTAGTCCCCCCCCCCCATTAAACCCATCAAGGTTTTGACATTTTGCGCCGAGTTCACGCTTTAACAACTTTTTAATTGATTAGATTAGACTTTTTTCAACGGAAAGACCAAAGAATGCAAATTTCAAAGGAGACATGTTTCAATAGTGCCTGTTCAAATAAACTAGTTGCAGATAATCTTGTATTTATATTATACATTCTATTTTATGTATTTGGCCCTCTGAATGGAGTAGCTCACTTTTAAATTGGCAAAAACTTTAATAGATTACTTAATTCCTTAAGATAAAGGTTCATCAAGATACCCAGGTAGTGGCACCTCACCCGTGATATTCGTCTGCGGAGGTGCTTTAATGCGTAAAAAATGGAATAACTGATCTTAAAAATAATATCTTTTTTAACTTCACGTGAAATCTTATCCATTGTTCTTCCCATGTACATAGTAGGGCTACATAGATACATAGTGTCCTAAAAAATCTGCTTCCTTTCAAATGGTTTTTAGTTTTAGTGGTAAATATGACACTGCAGTGTAACAGAAAAGCGTAGGATCTATGCAAAAAACGAATTTACTTGAATTAACTTATTAGCCTACGAAAGAATTTAAATGTTTTAGGGTTTAACAGTTATTTAGGCAGTGTTATATTTGTGGGCTAAAATAAAGCGAAACTAATAAACTCTAATTTACAACCCATGATTCAGTCGGTTTTATGACAGAGCCTGAGAGCGTTTGTAATTAATGTTGATGGCATTTGCGTTCACTATAAACACGACAATAAACTCTGCTATTTTATCTACTCAATAATCAGTCTGGTTCTCGATTGGCTTACAAGGTAAGGTATTGGAATAAAAGTTAAATAGCAATAGTAATTGATTGACTAATTTAATCTACTTTTTGAATTGTCGAGAATCCTCCCCCTTTTTATACATAATCATTATTCAAAATTAACAATGCAAAGTCAACTAAGTAAGATCACAATGCCAAACAAACTAGGCATACTCACAATATAAACTGAGGCAATATGTATTACGTAATTAAAGGGTTTTATTTTGTATAGAGTTATTTACCTTTGCGATACTAGCCTAATTAATATTAATTGAGTTATAGATTAAATGCCATTTTAGCTAGTTGGTAAGATAATAAATATAAAACTGTGTCTAAAATAAACACCACATCTAGTCTTTCGTATATATACCAATGAGGACAGTTATTTACATCAAGTAATTACTCCCCTAGCCTATAAAAGGTTTCCAATTTTATTAGTGGACTACATCAGAAAACGTCACCTCTTTGTAAAATATTTTTAAAGATTAATTATGCTCTTCAACCCTACCTGATAAAAAAATGCAATAAACTATATCACACGTTTCACTATGCTACAACTGACCAATATAGTCTGATTCACTAACAGAAGACCTCGGCTTTAGTTCGGGTTGTAAATTGCAGATAATCCCGCTCGGGGACATCTTGGTAGGCCCAACATCCAGTGTGAAATAAGAAAAGAACCTCAACGAGATTGGGTTTCAAATAAACTATCCCTTGAAAAGGTCTAACTCCTCACGTTCTAAAAAGGGTTTATTTTTTATTTTTAGCATATAATTATTCAATAGTTTTAATAATTTTAAGTTTGAGTAAATAGAAAGCTAATGAACCAATGCCAATGAAGCGCTTTAAAGTACCATCTAACAAACAAGAATCAATACTATAGGAACAACATTTTTTTAACTTCTTTGCTTAGTTGGATTACAACACATCTCGAATCAATGAACATTGAAATCGTTAGAAAATGTATTAAAGAAATAAGATTCGATACTATAATTCATAAAATACATTAATCGGTTGAAATTCTAACGAGTAATTAGACTTTAACTTTTTAAATATGAGTAACACGATTAATTACTAATTATTAGACAAAATGGTTCCTTATTGTTCCAATTCATAGCGGCAACAATATTTAATTGTTTAAATAACGTTACTGGAATTTCTCCATCAAAAGAGCACAGAGGATTTATATGTTTTAAACGAACTGTAACAAAATATTGAAGAAATATTATAGAGAAGAAAAATATGTTTAAAATTACTTCTAAGGCTACATAGTTATACTCAATTCACCGATATAGATTTTTTACTTCTCTAATAATAGTAGATTTTACTAAAAACTTTACGGTTTAGTTTTATACAACGCGTTATAAGACAAGTTGTATTTCGGTAATGGATTTTAGTACTGATGAATACTTACTTTCCCCGTAATTTATTTTGTGTTAACTATAGAACACTGTATAACTTTTAGTAGATTTTTACTGTAATATCAACATCCTGGACTCAGCAGGAGATGTATTGAGTTACAGTCTAGCGACCCATGACACTTAGGACCTTGTCTTATACCCACACTGATACGGAGGGAAGGATATCAACCCCAAGAGACTCGGCAGGAGATGGATTGAGTTACAGCCTAGAGATCCTTGACACTCAGGACCTTGTCTTATACACACTGATACTGTTATATGGAGGGAATGATACCAACCCCAAGAGACTCGGCAGGAGATGGATTGAGTTACAGCCTAGAGATCCTTGACACTCAGGACCTTGTCTTATACACACTGATACTGTTATACGGAGGGAAGGATATCAACCCCAAGAGACTCGGCAGGAGATGGATTGAGTTACAGCCTAGAGATCCTTGACACTCAGGACCTTGTCTTATACACACACTGATACTGTTATATGGAGGGAATGATACCAACCCCAGGAGACTCAGCAGGAGATGTATTGAGTTACAACCACATAGATCCTTGACACTCGAGACCTTGTACTTAATACATGGTTCTTTAAAATGTTCAGTGACGTCATTTTGTGTTTGAACTGTCCGATAATGCAACAATCCTTTCCGATTAAGAATTACCTAATTCCTAATCCACTTTTTGAACGATATTTTTTCCATCATACTGGGGACGGTTCCAAAAGAGTTAGAAGTAAATCTTTAATGGGATCTTAGGTGAAGTGGTACGTCAAATCACTGTATTAGGAGGTGTTTCAAAACACAGTGTTTCAAACCCGGTCCATCCTAGTAACACGTTACATGGAATAGAAACGGCAAGAGAACCGTACCGTAATCAAAGGTACATTCAGAGCGTTAGAAGTTGCGGGGGGTTATACGTTGGCAGAAAGTGTTATAGTTCCACAAATTTAGTGTTAATAATGTGTTCACCATACAACAATGTTAACAGGTTGTTTCTAAACTCTTTCAAACCCCAAAAAGTTGTTTTTACAGAAAGGGCTTCGTAACATCACCTGAAGTGTTTAAGGTCATCTCGAGCGTAGTAAGTTTACTGTACATTTTTTCAAAAAGGCACAATACAAATTAAGTTTTATCAGTAGGTTTTAAACAAAATCACACAGGAAATATTAGACCGGTTTGGACAGGTAGGCCTACATATATATTGACAAATAATAATTCGATCAAAAACTATTTTTTAAGGAATAACATACTTACTTATCACAGTTAGAATTACGAAAATCATGTGATGTATATTTTACTAAGCTATAAGTGCAAATTGTTGAAAGTCCAACTGAAGCGTGAGAGAGAATATTTTATTTTTAACAAAAATATTGAAAGCAGGCTTGAGTTTTAACTCAACAATCATATAAGCCCTCGATGAACTGAGTGTGTTTCACATATTTTCAAACTGAGTTTGAAATGTACAAAATAAGGATTGGATGTTAGTTTTAGCGAATTTCCCTTATAGGGAATAAGCTATTTTAATTATGTAAAACAGTAATCACAAAGTATTTAGACTATATGTATATGACTGTAACTGAACTTCATCTAGATCAAACTTTTTATTACATCTGACTTATATAATAATAGTAATATTGGTTCACATTGTTCCTTATTTGTTTGTAATAAGTTTACAAATTTATCCTAAATATTAAAGTTATGCAAATATGACAATTGTAAATTATATTGAATGTCACTTACCATAGCTCATCAAACCAACAATGTATATGAAATATTTCAAGACATTATTCCTCAAATTATTTCTTCACATAACCTTAAAAATGTAGTTGTGTTGACTGTTAGTGTACATTATTATTGTGGTGAATAGTGGTAATAGGGTATAGTGTGGTGAAAAATAGCGTTCGTATCATGGATCGAAATGGCTCTTAATAATCAATGTTGCAGCTCTCAATCGTTTTAAGTTTTCGACTTAGTCTCGAACTTAAAAACTATCTCATTTTCGGCCCTAGGTATGAAATATAATATTATATTTCTTCACTTCTTCATGAATAAGACTTTAAAAAAATATTTTCTATTTTGTTTATAGATTTTAAAGTATACAACATAAATGCTCGATTGATCTGCAGCGTTAATAATAGATATCTATGCCAATAGCCATACTCTTCAAATAACTAAACGAGATATAAATGAATGAAATAATTAATTCCCATTCAATTACAATACGTCTAAATAAACCCAATTTAAAGAGGGTTTACACTATATGTTGTGTTCAAACAAAGAAAGTATGTTTTGGAAACTTTATTTTTACGGGAACTAAAATTATGGAATCAAGAAGAGCTGCTTATAAAATCAATCCCCAAGTTTATTCCTGGATGCTTGTCAGCAGCTGTCATATTTGAAGAACAAAATGTTAAGTTCCGCAGTTTATGCCTCATGTGCACCAATAACTTTTATTGCAAACAAAACACAACCGTAATACAAAGTTTCTTAAACTCCACAATGACAGTATATTTGTAATGAAAGATATAAGATACCTTTTGATGTATTCAAGTTTGACTTACCGTCATCTATATCAACCTAGTTGTGTAGAAAAAAACATTATGAAATTAAATTTTTATGTTGCTTTGTTTAAAAATGATTTTTTTTATTATTTTGTCGATATTGCATTTCACAACCTTGGCCCATTACAAAGCCATTAGTAAGTATTAGGTTACCAAAATTGTACAATAGGGTAACCTGGTATTAGAGTCTCAAGGCCCTTCTGGAAGCAAATTCACATCTAAACTCAATGTTAATGGATGGTTTTATGAATATGTACAAATTGACATACCTTTTGGTGCAAAATACAAAGTTTCCCTCCGAATTCCTATGTAAAACTAGGATTTCCTATGTATTTCCTACGTAAAAGTGTAGTTATTTCATAAAGTTTTTTTTTAAATATCATTTTACTTGATTTGATCAGCCATTAATAATTTATATATATATATATATATATATATTTGTATTCATACACATTTGGAATTTTCAACGTTGTTTGAAAGAAAATGGTCCGAACCCAGGTCTTGATCCTATCTAACCTTTTGTTAGATAGCATTGTTAATTGATAACCCAATGGAAAATGGCATCCGAGTGTGGAAATGATCTCGCCTGGAATCGGACCAGCTACCTTCAGATTTTAAGGTGAGCACTGGAACTACTTAGCTAGCCAGACAACCATGTGCTCAAAAACAAATGTTATCACATCACCATAACTGTTCAAATGTTCTTATCATGAACACGTTTCGTATGTTATGTTAAAATTTGCATAGGTTACATTTAAACCTATATATCATCCATTTAAAAATATTAAACATCAATGTCCGCGAGTAAATATTATTACGTTTTCCAATAAGCATGAGTATCAAAACAACCAGATGATATCCATGGTTATAACTGCCAGTGATTACCTTTTAACATGGTCCACTGAAAAACGGAACGACCTCGCACCAGACAAATCGTCAAACGTTGCAGCTAATGGCAACAAATGAAACCTCTAGGACGATGCATTAAACTAGGTTGGTTTGATATCTAATGGCCAGTGCAGTTGTGTTACCTCCTCTCCCATAACTATCTACTATTGGTCAAAGTTTGGATATATTGAGCTAGGTCAATAACTGAAGCTGTGTTGGCTGTCAACTTAGCAAAGCCATTACAGTCTGATTGACTTACTACTCAGCCATCAGTGATGAACTTATAGTGTTTTATTTATATGCATAGGTAAAACTAATCTGCATATATCAGATATTCTACTTATAACCTTTAGTTTTTGCTTGAAAAATCAGAAAAAAACGAAAATGTAATTTTGCTGTACTCTATTTTTCATATAATGACGAATAATCTATAACTATAAAAGTCAAATACCATTCACAGAATAACTAATTATTATATCTCAAAAACTACTCGCTGTAAGAACTCAGGAATTGGCATAGGGGTTCTAATCAACCTGAGGTGTGCAATAAGAAGCGTTTTTAAGAAATATCAGGGCTCTACACCAGTGGCTTTTAAAGTTCCTATGTTATCCTTATGGAGAAAAGATTTGTTTAAATTTGAACACATTAATACTTTTGAATCTGAACTATTAATTAAGGGAACAGCTGGTATTTAATTACGTGAAATGAAAATATTTAAATTATTTTTGTGGTTTGAAAAAAGTGTTTTACTGCATAACATATTTTTGTAATAGTTACATGAATAAAAAAACACGAAATATAGGCCTAGGCCCTACTCCGGTTTTCCATTTAACTTTTTTACTTAAAATTAATTTTTCGTGAGCGAACCCACGACGGGTTTGCTAGTTATGTTTTATAGGTGATAAAAACTTAAGGGAGGTTAAAGACTTACATCAAAGTATATGAAGGAATAACATTTTTAAGTGACATTAATAATTAGTGATTCTATATGTGTTGTAATAACAGATATTTATTTAATTATAAAATGTTTTGTAAAGGATGTTGCGATGTTAAGATTAACTGACATGATTGTGGTATCGGTCGTAATTGGTTCTAAAAATAGACTTAGTGTAAAACTATCTTTTATTTAGTATTTAGAGTTAATGAGGTGAAACAATCAAGTTCTAAGTTGACTCTTTGAGCCATCAAAACTAAGTTAAAATTCTGATAGATACAATCAAATCATAACAAAGCTATAAAATCAGTCAGTATGCTAAAATATTACAATATTTATTACTAATACCGTTTTTTATTTGACTAGAACCCTTACTCTTCAGAATCCAATCCAAACACTTCTTCAACATTGCGCACTTCACAGTCCAATTGGCTTCCAGCACATTTTAGCCTTTGATTTGACGATGTTTTCATTTCATTAAGACTAAGATTCGGTTGTATTTCTCATTGTTTGATTGGTGTTTATGCCTATAAATCTTTCCAAATATTGTACACAATTATTTATGGGGTAAAATCTACATATATAATAGCAATTATTGTACTTATTTATTTCAAATTATAACTAGATGTATAGGGAAAATATACAAAATTTAATATATCTTAAAAGGTATTATCAATAGATGCAATATATAATACACTTTCAATTTACAATTTTAACTTACAATTAAATATCTCAATAATTAAGTGAAAAACAGAGTATTAAAATGCCTTAATAATGTTATAATGATGATAAATTATTGTCGATAATCCAATTTATATTTTGTTTATACTGCATTGGATATTTCTGCGATTAGTAGTTTTAGTTTTGCAATGAACATAGAATAATAGAAAGAGACGCCAACTCTTTACTTTTTAACAACCAACTTCTCTTCTTCTTGTAATTGTTCTTAGATAATTTAAGATTGGGTAAAATTTACTACGAAAGTTCAGCTACTTATCTCTCATAAATATTTTTAAATATTCCCAAAAAAGCTTGTAGGAAACCCTGTTATCCTTAACTTCAAACTACAATTCAGCTACCTCTTAAGCGGCCCACACACTGGGGCGCTTGTGCGCGCACATGTGACGCGCGAACAGCTCTACGCACATGCGCCTCAATGTGTGGGTAAATGTGCCCATGCTCGTGACGCGCATCCGAGGTGCCTGGTGCCTGCCGCCGGACCTTCGAGCATCGTCACAAGAGCGCGAGCTTGTTATGATGTGCGCCAGTCTGTGGGAAACCGAGGCACATGTTCGCGAACTAGCAGTACAAACCATAGCTGCATATACTGTAAATCGACAAATACAAGGTCTGCGCCTGAGTGGCACAGTGTAACATTAACTGCCCCACGTGTTGTATTTTATTTGTCCTTGTTTTTAGGTTATGAACTTCTTTGTTGTGCGGTTAAGATGTCCTGTAATGACATAAGAAAGTTTTGGTCTGAGTTTATAGAGCTTTATAGATCACAAACGTGTTATTGGGACGTGAAAAATGTAAACTTTTCAAACAAATAAATGAGAAAAGAAATTAAGGAGTTATTAATAACAAAATGCAAGGGGGTGTTTAATGAAAGTGGCGATACGTTTGTGGAGACTGAAATCAACTCTTTGAGAGCTTCATATCGATGTGAACCAATTAATTAGAACTAATTAAACTAATTAAATCTAAGTCTATAACCCTAATAGGTACTCTAAATACGACCCTTATACCCTTATATTAAATAATACAACCCTCATATTCTTTCATACCTTATTTCTCACTTTTTTAGGCCCACAAGTTTATTGTAAACACAAAAACCATAATACAGTACATACAACTAATAACTCCCCCAATCAATTGAAGTATAATCACGTCTAATGTATTTTTTGAAGGCAAATTTGATTCTTTAGTGACTTTGCTTGCAACTTAAAAAAAAAAATCCTTGTAAAAAAAAATCCAAAATGAAAAACAAATAGTAGGTAAAAATTACATGGGGGCGATACAAAGGGGTTTATTAGAATGATTTCCATATAACATATAATATATGTTGAATTTGCTGTTATAGCCCACTATTGAATCGTCAAAGACGGTGGTGCGCGCGCATGTGTCTTTAGTGTGTGGTTACCAATTGGATCGCACATGTGCCTCGAGCCGCTCGCAGTCACCTCACCACGAGCCACGCAAGGCACATGCGCGCTAGTGTGTGGGCCGCTTAAGACACCACGCTAATAAGGTCCTTTACATTTCCATGGCAGCTTGCATTGAAATGTTTAAAGTAGTAATAAATATGTAGGTTCACAGAAAGTATTAGACATTAATACCAGGTGAATTAGGTAACTGACTGGGTAGCTGAGTGGTTATAGTGCTCGCCTAACAGTCACAAAATGTCGCTGGTTTGATTCTGAGAAATGTCAGTAGTAAAACTGGACCCAGCTGTTCCTGATTATATGGCTTTAAAAAAATGATCCTGACTAATGAAACAGCTGATCTTAGTCAGCAAAAAAGCTACACACAGAGAATCTGATCATCTAACTCCATTCTACTACGCTCATCCTTCAATTATATTGGTTTAAAATAAGCATCTATGTGTCGTACTCATCTCAATAATTATTGTTAATCGATAAGGGTTGGAAATGTCATATTCACTACAAGTTATTAGATACTAGCAGAGTACCCGTCCTTCGTACGGGGTTGGAATATAAGTATAAAATGCTTATTGCAGTTATACTCAAGCTTTGCGTTTGCAATAAGGGAGGACACAGTTTGATAAAATTTGCTTTTTTAAATTTACAGTATTCTATAGTATTACACATCTACCATAGCCATAATGTTGTACCACTTCACCTAAACAATAGAGAAAAATAAATTATCAAAAATTCGCAAAATATCACAAATTATTCATGAAATGAAAAAACATAAACATATAACTGTAAATATTCCTACTTTGACAGTTCTCATTGCGAATCACAGTTTTTTTGTTGCTGCTTAGTTCAAATTAGCTGTTTTCATAAATGCAAAAAAATATAGTGCTGCACCCTGTTGGTAAATATTATAACTTTTTAATGCTTTTCCATATCATAGAACCAACTTTTTTAGTTGAAACAGCTGACTAAATTCTTTAATTCCCTTTAAATATGAATACTCATAAGGTTAACATGGGGAATTACAGAGCCACTGGGGCGGAGCCCGAAAGGATTTTTGAGATAAGAATATCCCTATATGTTAATCGGGAATGTAAGCTATCATCATGGCAAATTTCAGCCCAATCCGTCCAGTGGTTTATGCGTGATTGATCTTCAAACACACAAACAAACAAACAAACACACAAACTTTCACATTTATAATATTAGTAAGATTATACTAAGGTTTCTGTTCAATGCTCAACCGATGAAATAGATACTGTAAAAATTTGACTGCATCTTTGTGGTAAAATATTTAATGCAATTAAAACAATATACAAATAGCCTTAAAAAATACGAATTTAATATACAGTTGAGTGGATATATGGTGTGAGTTTATTTTTAGGAAATGCCTTTATTTCGTAAAAACACTGCAGTACTAGAGGAAAAAGAAGTATCTATGACGACAAAGAAGTTTTGCAATTTCAAATATCAAACTCGAGAAACTTCAAGGATTCTCATAATATTATAAAACTTTTTACCACTTTATTCGAAACATAAAATAAATAGCAGTTTATTGCAACCAGTGGCTATACCAAGCTATCAAAGGTTTAAGTACAAATATATTTTGTACTAATACAAAAATACAACATATTTGTTAAATACTTGTCCAAACAGAACAAAGACCTTATTATGTCCTTTGATTGTGAATTGTTCTTGTGAAATCCGTAAAAAGATATAAGCTTATCAGAGAGGCTTAAGAGAGACTGTCATTCGTTCAGTGCGTTTCAAATATGCCATTGCTCATTGTCAACATGAATTGTAACCTGTTGAATAAGTTTCGTTATCTCTAGCCAACAGAAGAAATCTTTTATGACCACTTAAATGTGTTTAAAACTAACAAACCTAACTATACTGTATATGTGCTTAACAACTAACTAAAATGTCTCAACAACCATAATTAATTTAATCAGTTTTTTTTCCCGAAGGTGGATGAAAACTACTTGAATAACTTTTGCTGCCAGTTGTAAGAACACTCTGTTTGAATATATATTATATTCAAATAAATAAATATTATATCAAATTAAAACCCTATACAAATAACTATGAAGTGAAAGGTAAAACTAACACCACAGTTTAATATGGATACTTTATAAGCCAAGATACAAAATAAATAAATAAATAAATATACCTACACACATATATCTATATTATAATGTATTTGTTTTGGTAGATTTTAAACTAAGTACTTAGTATTGCATTATTGTATGTTTACTGTTAAATCTTGTACACCTGGCTATTATTAAAGTGATACTCATAGTTCCCGAAATAATTTGTTCACCACACTATGATGTTTTCGGCTGTATTACATACGTTAATTGGTGGCTGAAAGTTACGTTTTGCTGGCCATGCCAGCTGTCATCGTGATTTGGGGACCGAGCAGGTTTTTACAGCCCGGGGCCGCAAAATCAGCTGTCCGCTTACTTACTTAAAACATGAATGCATTTTAAATACACAATCAAAATCCATAGCATTGCAATAGAATTGTGTTATTGTCACCGTTGCCTAGCAACTATTTATTTTTATTTTTGCTGATTCCTCAAATTATTTCTTCACATAACCTTAAAGTTGTAGTTGTGTTGACTATCAGTGTGCATTATTATAGTGGTGATTAGTGGTAATAGGGTATAGTGCGGGGAAAAATAGCGTTCGTACCACGGACCGAAATGGTTTTGCAGCTCTCGATCGATTTAAGTTCTCGACTTCGTCTCGAACTTAAAAACTATCTCGAGCCGGCAAAACCTCATTTTCGGCCCTAGGTACGAAATATACTATATCATACTTCAGGCTATTTTTACAAGCCTGGACATTATCTCTTGTGTAATATTGGTGATATGCGAGATTAGACCCGGGGACCTTGGGGACAAAGCCATGCGCTCCACTACTAGACCAGCTCACTCCCAATATACCCGTACCTCTTCCTGCAGATGCAGCTTTTTTTTAGTGTACGTACAACGTGTATAGTAACAAAACTCAACTGGTAAAATGACGAGGTTAGTGTTCCATTGCACCGAGAACTAAGTCAAGATTATCTGCAGGTTAATTCGGTTTTATGACAAAGCGAGTCCATCCGTCAGTGACACTTATGACGCTTACGCACGCTATAAACAGCGCTATCAACTCTGGCATCAAACAATGTCGTGATTACCTAGTTTATCATCAATAAATCTTAGTTAGTGAGCAGCTTTCATTACCTCTCGTGCTGCTAGCCTTGGTTTTATGAGGAAAAAGTAAACGTAAAAAGTTTATTTCAAGGGTTTTTTTTTTTCAATATATAAGGAATATAATGATGATGATATACATGGTGAAAAAAAGTCTGGAAACGGCTTAATATCTTTTTAACTAAATGCGTTAGAAAATTCAAACGTTTCACATCAACTTATATGTATGAAAACTACTTTTTGCAAACATTATCATTTTTTACCTTCACCAGGGGACGGCCCATGAGGAGTAGGTACATAATCTTTAATGTAAGCATAGGTTGACATGCACATCATTTTGAAGGTCTAGTCAAGGGGAGTTCATTGCCGGACACCGCGTCAAAAAATGTTCATCCGTTACAAAATGGCGGCAGTCCAAAGTTCTTGCGGATTATACCTGCACAGGCCTTAGTATTGGTAAATACTCATAGTCAAAATTAGCCGGGAAATCTGAAACCTAGTTAAATTTGTTTTGAAGATTGAATTAACTTATTCTATGAGCTAGTTGACTTTAAAATACAATTTCAGCTCTCAAGCTAATGTTTAATACGAGTATTTACCAATACTAAGGCCTGTGCAGGTATATTCCACAAGAACTTTAAACAGCCGCCATTGTGTAACGGATGAACCTTTTGAGACGTGGTTTCCGGCAATGAGCTCCACTCGACTAACCCTTTAAAATGATGTGCATATCAACCTATGCTTACATTAAAGATTATGTACCTACTCCTCACGGGTCGTCCCCTGGTAGAGGTAAAAAAATGATATTGCTCGGAAAAAGTAGTTTTCTTACATGTAAGTTGATGTGAAAGGTTTAAATTTTCTAACGGATTTAGTTCAAAAGATATTAAGCCGTTTCCAGACTTTTATTTCACCCTGTATATTAAGCTACAGCATGTTATGACTAATTGCAAAGCAACGCTTTGTACCAGAAATGTTAGAACTGATTAATGTATACTTGGACACGCCACCTGCTGCACTCAAGACTATCTTGTGTTGTATTGAATAGCCAATTATGCTAATTGATGGAATATCTTAATTGTTGTATGGCTGTTATACCATGCCACAGTTCTCATGACTGATGATAAACCGCTGTTGTAGTATATATCTGACACGATACAGTAATTAATGAAAGTTAAAATTAAGTAATTATAGAAATATAACTGTTATTTAACAAATGTGGTAACGAAATAGTACTCTGGCAATACTATATTTTCAATACAAATTAAAAAATTAATATATTTCAAACTAAGCTTGAAACAATATTTATTTTCGTGGACGAATCTATATTTATAAAGGAGGAAGTTTGTATATATACTCGTATATATATATTTATATATATATTTGAACGTAATGGTCTCCAAAACCGCTCGACAGATTGTAATGAAACTTTCAGGCATTTTGAAACAATATTTATTTTCTTGGATGAATCTGTTATTTAACTAAATTAAACTATAACAGGATAAACATTTATCAAATTAGTCATTGCAATAGACAGTCTATTTAGAATAAACATTTTATTCAAGAAATTAGAGAATCGAGAAGAGTTGCTTATGACACCAATCCCAAAGTTTATAGCTTGATGCTTGTCCGCAGCTGCAGTTAAATTTAAAAAAAATGTGAGTCATTTGAACCTTGTGTTTAAAGCATTTTTTGTTGACTTAAAAAACAAACGACGACTGACCTTTTAAAACAAACTCCTTCCATTTACTATTGCATGTACTAATTTGGAATTATTGTAAATAGAATGTATTCTGTGCAGTCAGCTGTGGAGTCAACTTTTTAAGCAAATGTTCTTACAGCACTAATTATTAATTGTGTGGCGTTTATTAATGAAATTTGAGCATTGAGCTGGTGAAGGCAATTTTGTAGCTGCAACGCAAATATCGGTTTTAACCAGAATTTAGTCTTGGACTTTGATAATCTTGAGCTCGTAAACTGCTCGTAATCAAAATGGAAAGATATAAAAGATGTAGAAAGTGCACCCAAGCATTATTTATAAACGTATGACTGATCAAACTTTGATGTTGGTTATAGATCTTTAGTAATTAACTCCGGTTAACGACCACCAGTAATAATTATCTTTCCACGGGAGTTGAAACTAACACAGACTAGTTAACAGACTAGTGAACTGAATAACTAACGTAATGCAATAAAACTTCTCTAAACGATATAGCTAACGATATAACGTGGGACACGCTCATGTTCAATCTTCCAAAGATGCTACAGACCTACAAGCTATGCCCTCAACAGTGGTATTTCCAGGCTTCTCTGGAGTGGCAGCGAGGTGGCTTCCAGGGTAGACTTCTTCCACGGCTCCCCATCTTCATTTAAAAGGTGTCTAAGTGGTGTAGTGTCAGTGGAGAGTTAGGTGGTGCCTTTAAAGGGCCACACAAAGTGTTTCTTGAGTGCAATATGCAGTTTATCCTTCGCAAGGGCAATTATACCTAAATCTCTATTAGTGATCGTAGCTGTTCTTTCAAATTTCACCATCATGTCTTTGCATGTTTTATGTTCCTATTTATCATTGTTATGTTTCTTTGTATAGCTTCCTTGTTTTTTATGTTATTTTATGCTGTTATTTATATTTAGATACTCTATCCATTGTTGTTAAATATTACCATGTTAAATTACTTTGTTTCCAAATCACTTCTTGTATTTGCATAAGTACCTGGTCAAACTTTCACCTCATTGTTCTTGTTGATTCTTGTTATGTTTGTTATTGGTATTCTTGTTATTATTGTATAGAGCTATTTTTTCCAATCATTTCATTATTGTTATTGTTATTATATTTTTATGCAAAACAGTGTAAT
Organism: Macrosteles quadrilineatus; assembly: GCF_028750875.1. Lineage (NCBI taxonomy): Eukaryota > Metazoa > Arthropoda > Insecta > Hemiptera > Cicadellidae > Macrosteles > Macrosteles quadrilineatus. Next base: position 2,281,307 of record NW_026542597.1, read on the forward strand.
CTGCCAATGTATATTATTGTCAAATGGTGTTTCCGTATGAAATAAATAAATAAATAGATATAGATAACGATATAGCTAACGATTTACTTGTGGATCAACATTCAGATAGCTTAGGTCAATCAAACTAGTTTGGTTAAATATGCGATTTCCCTTGCAGTTGAACTGCTTTTTTACTCTCTCTCTCTCTCTCATAACTCCCCTATTGGTCAAAGTTGGGAGTTATTGAGCTAGGCCAATAACGGAAGCTGTGTTAGCTGTCAACTTGTATGCTTAGCAAAGCCATTAGAGTCTGATTGACTTACTACTCAGCCATCAGTGATGGACTTGTGATGTTTGCTTTACAAAGGTGTAAATGCATTAATCAGATATCGGGATTATCAACAGAGGTTAGGCTTTGGTATTGTTTAACAGGGATAAAATTCGTGATTTGAAATACAATACTTAAAAAATTCATTTTTTCAAATCTCGTATTTATTTTAAAGATTTTATTTATAATACACTAGCTGTACCCCCGTTTTACTTCATAAGTGAGCTCGTTCGCATGGCTCAATCACGTCCTGGTTGAAGTTCGTTCGCTACGCTCACTCACCTTTAGGTTGGAGCTCGTTCGCTGCGCTCACTTGCCTTCAAGTTAGCTCGTTCGCTACGCTAACTCGCCTCCAGGATGAAGTTCGTTCGCTACGCTCACATGAAGTAGTTCAATTATTATTTGTAGAAAATACGTGTCTACTACTTTACGTGTTATGAAACTAATTATTGTGCCCAATGTGGGATATTGATATTAAGGTAAAACCATTGATATTTAGAGGTATTTAACATAACACTAGTTAATAATTTCTACAAAATAACAGAACAATATTCCTTGTGCCTTTTGTACTTTAGGCTTAACAAAAGCCGCCTAAAAAACGCGTGCAAAGTAATAATAGCTGTTTGGAACCTTTCTTTCAACAGCCCCGTTTACAGGGTACTGAAATTACAACTCTTCACAAACCAATGTAAACGTTCAGCTCGCACTTCAGGGTCCAATTCACTGTAACTACATTTCTAACTCTGATTTGTTAAAGTATTTTACTATATACACCTAGTACTAAACTTTAGTTATAGGCTCCTTCACATTGTAAAGCCATTGTTCTGTCGTAAACCGTATCAAGCCTAAAGCCTTAAAATACGGTTAAAAATCAAAATACGTTTTAACTTTCTATTTTATATTTTAGTTAATAGGTAAAAATCTCAAATACAGTAGTAAAAAGAAGTTCATTATTGCTTGAGAAACCTGTAAACCGTATGAATAGAAAAATATTTATATTGAACTACTATATGTTATACTGTATATCTTTTAAAATTACTGTATGAAAAAAAAACAAATAATGTATACGTTCAGTTTTGATGACTACTAAAAAATAAACGATATGAAAATACTCAAGTAGTCTTCAGTATTTTTTTAATGTTGTAAGTTATATCTATCATATCTTCATCAAGAACCGATAATATTGGCTTAATCAAATTTAAAACAAAAGTTTACAAAATTAAACAAATTGGTGAATTTTTTAAATTTTAAACTTGATATCCATCATAGTTTTTAAAAATCGAACGAAAATGTAAAATAAATAAATAAAAACACTTTTGCTCTAACTATAGACAAATAGAATAAATTTAACGAGCCGTTTGCCCGTCCTATGTGCGGGAATCGAGTAGTCCATTAAAGGGAAAATGGAATAAAGTTTACATGTTATAAGTGAATTGTAAAAGAAACTAAACAACCAAATAAGTAGTTCCTACAGGTTTACTTACATCTATCTATCTATATATTAATAGGCAAGCATGTTTCTTTAAAACCTTTTTTCTCAGCTCATGTGCATCGCAGGGAAAATCTACGCATACCTTTAGAAAGATATTTTCCTGTAGAAGTGCAGAATTCCTTTAAAAATCAAAATAGGCTCAAATATAAGCCCAAAAACTGGATTTGAAATTACAAAAAATAACATGGGCTTTATGGGTTGCCATGTTGGCGACGAAATAACAACAAAATATAAACAGAAAATCAAAGCAAATGGAAGAAATTACAATCACATGTTTTATTTACAGCGTGGGGTGAAAATAGAGAAGTCAGTAATTTTTGGTCGAGTTTCGACCACTGGACGACCTCTAGTACTTATTTAATACGCAAGCAGATTGTTTGTGACAATTACTCCTCCGAAACTACTGAACCGATTGACATGTTTTTGGTGTCATTGGAAAGAGCGTAACGTGAAGTTGTGCAGGAAACTTTTTTTATAGTGAAATAATTAGAGAGTGAGGCCCTGGGGCCCTTTAAAGTTTCATATTTCTCCATAAGATTAACATGGTAAACAAACATTGTTATGAAACTCCAGCTGTTGTCAGAAATACTGTTCTGCTATTTAATTTAATTTCTTTACAAGGAGATTTGTTTCTTGGTGCCATGTGGTCAATGAATTATACTTTTGCATATATTTTAAATGATATACACTATATAAAATTATAGTACTGTAATACATGAAGAGATATTAATTTAAATAATCAATAAGTACGATTGAGCCTTTGCCTATATGTTTCCTGGTAAGTGTGTTGTAACTGTTCCTTATAGTATATTATGGTATCTTAAAGTAAAACAAAATCATCCTTTTCAGCATTCTCACCCCGTTGCGAAGCACGGGCAGAGCAACTAGTTATGATTAAATTCACATTCACAATATAAAATGGAAGGTAAAAATAAAAACGGTTGAATAAAAGTTAAACGCGATTTTCACCCGACGACAGAGATGTGACAAGTTTGAGGTAGCCTATGTAAACTTTGATAGTCAGCTCTTGTATTTGAACAAGAAGGGTACACAAAGTATTTCAGTAAAATATTGTAGGCTACGAATATTTTTTTATTAGATATTATTTAAACATTTACAACGTAAAAAATGATTCTGTACACTGAGGCGTTGTTGTATGTCTACAGAGGAAATTCAAAAAACCTGTAAATTTAAAATACATGAACCCATGTTATGCGTATGGAGAGTAAATGAATTGGTGTAGTTAGTTTGTTATTGGAAACAGTTTGATGTGCTTTGGGTAGTTAGTTCATTTCTTACTAAGTTACACAGATATATAATAACAACACTTACTGTTGTTATTATATATCCATGCTAAGGTACCAACAATTCTCTGAACAACACAATTTACTACATTTTCTGCAGCAGCAAACCTAAGTACTCATTAAATTGATGTCTTTTAATTGGGAAATAAATGTGAATATTTTAGGGGAAGACAATTATGAAAATCCAACCAGGTAAATGTAAGTTCACTTAGTCTGCAGGTTTGCTGTGGCAGGGGTATTTTAACTGGACGAAATATTACGATCTTTTTTAATCTACAGTAACTATATTTTGTATTTACGTGGCCAGTTTTGATTGATCGTTTAGGAAAGCGTATGGATTGGCGTTTTAGGTTGGAATTACTAGATTATATGTCAAATTTATATAAAAAGGAGCGCTCAAATGACAACCTTTCATATCATGAGTTAAGAGTATTTTGAAGATTTCAAAACTAGTGCCAGGTTATTACAACGGTGTTAAATATCACATTTGCTGTGAAATCGCCGATATTACTATTATGTATAAGGGTACGTAAATTTAGAGTGAGGTAAAATCAGCTGATCGCTTTTCCCTCGCTCTTAATTAGAGTTTAGGAAACATCTACTTTCTTTCATATCAGCTGTTTTTGAAAATAGTTACTTTAGGAGTGATGAAAATTATATATCAAACAAATCCACCAGTCTACAAAAACTTTTATAAAATATCTTAAATACAAATTCTAGTTTAATTCAGTGTGCTATCTGATTTAAACTTAATAAATAACATTTATCTCCCGTTTCAATGAATTGTTCGTATTTAATCCGTTCAGAAGATATGAGCCTAGCAGAGAGGCTTAAGAGTGGTATTGTCATACGTCCGGCGAGTTTCAAATATGATTCAGCCCTCTGTGATCATTTGTAACCTGTTGAATAGCCGGTGTTATCTCTAGTCGGCAGGAGAAAATCCGGCAAATACTCGAAAAATCATTTTTAACTGTGTTACTTGACGATATACTGTTTTATATCCAAAGTTAAATATAAAATTATTTTTCAAATCATAGTAGATTTTTGTCAAAGGTTGATAAAGACTTAACAACTTTATATGGGTAACTCTACTATGTGTTTTATGTTGATTTAGTAACTGTTTATTAATTTTATACAAAACCCACCTACCTGTTTGACATACAAACCCATACAAGGACCCAACAAGGAGCACAACGGTAGCAAAACTATATTTTTTAAAACAAACTTACAGCAAATTTGTAGAAAGCTATTATAAAATGCCCAATTAGGCTACATGGAGCGTTACTAAGTTAACTACTTTATAAACGATATAAACAAGACAATATCATCTTTTTTTATAATTCACTTCATAGGGTTTCAAAATAATGATCAGATTAGCTATTTGGTTTTCCTTTACCTTCTGGACATCCTTATGGTGCTTTTACTCATGTGCAGATATCCTCAAAGCCGTGACATAAGTAGTCCCTTACGAGGGAGCTTCGCAACGAAGAACTGATCACAAAAAAGTAGAACTTTCTCTAATTAATAATAATAAAAACGTTACTGAGTCAAATAAAACCCTCACAATGCACTCACAATCCACGATAAAAACATTTCACAACTGTAAATTGATTTAATGCCTGTAGCAAAAGTAACCTAAAAAAACAAGGTTATTGTATTCAAATGTATGGAAATATAATCATTTAAGCCCAGTAGTACCACTATAACGATAAGTAGTTACAACATGTAAAACGGAACAACGAACTATCGTAGGCAACGCTGCAGACACACTGGACTGTCTAAACACAGTGAAAGACAAGATCACATGACCCACCGGATATTGGCAAGCCTGATTAGATAATCAGCTGATATAAACACCTACAACAGTGTCACTGGAGACTGATAGTTTGAGTTGATCTATTTTAATAGGAATTAAGGAGTTTATGCCTCAAAATAACTTTAATTGAGTATAATGTGAGTATTTGTTTTATAAATGGTTATTGCATAAATAATGTGTAATAGGCCCCTATGCTGTTTTTAAATGCGGAGACAACATGTGTATGACTATCTTTAGGCGTATAGAACCATTCTCATTACGCAAAAGATAAAGATTATAAGTTACTAAGTTATGCTTTCCGTCCATACAGTTCGGCGTCGATGACTGTGTACATTTTTAAACATACTAGTGGTCGTCCTGTGGTCGAAACTCGACCAAAAATAATTAATGTACAGACTTCTCTATTTTATCCCCACACTGTAAATAAAACGTGTGATTGGAATCTCTTCCATTTGTTTTGATTTTCTGTTTACATTTTGTTGTTATTTCGTCACCATCATGGCAACCCATAAGGTCCATGTTAATTTTTTGAAGTTTTCAAATTCATTTTTTGTGCTTATTTGTTAGCCTATTTTAATTTTTAAAGGCATTCTGCACATCTACACAGTATGCGTAGATTTTCCCTGCGATGCACACGAGCTGAGAAAAATGGTTTTAAAGAAACATGCTTGCCTATTAATATATAGATAGATAGGTTCGTCATCAGGTTTATACAAGGGTTTTTGTCTATTTGCCATATGGACTCTTGAGAATATTAAAAACATTAAAGTTTGACATAACACTAATTTGTATATTGAACAAATCCACCCAAAAATTGAAGAAAGAATTTTCGTCATCATAATCAAACGCATCTTGCATCTAAATCTAGTTTACCATCAAGTATGCCTGGATCCTATGCATTGAACGTAAGACTGTTCCCAAATGTTGAATTAGTTCGTGCTGAATTTTAATTCAAAAAACGTCATACCTTGGAAGTGTGATTTGGTGTAATACCAGAGTAGGCTCATCCATCAGTGACATTTATGACGTTTACACACGCTATAATCAGCGATATCAACTCTGGCATCACGATGCGCGATTAGTAGTTTAATTACCTTCAAATTGAACTGGCAAATCAACAGTTTGTATGCGGTTTTATTTTTTAGTCTGGACTTTTTGGTTTTGTTCCATAAATATAGAATGCATGTGACAAAAGAAGAATTATCTGTCTATGTTCTATTTCTTATTTACATTAAAATTAAAAGATCAAAAGAAACTAAACTGTTTTTAATCAAGACCTTAATACAAGACAATATTATTAAAGAAAGTAAATAAAAACATATGGTTAAATAATAATAAAATAATCATAGAGGTTGAACATCTTTCCCTTTGAGTTTTTTTTCTCAAAGTTTATTCAGGAAATCGTTTGGTTGGTCTTATAATTCTGCCTCTTGATGATTTTTTAATTGCAGCTTCTTGATTGGGAATTGTTGATCGTGAAAAAGATTTACTGTAATCTTGGGGTGTTCTAGATGGAGTAGTAGTTGCTTTTTCAGTAGTATTTGATAGGGACGAGTTGGTTTGAGTAACAGTAGTAAATGGCAAAGTATCTTTCATTGTATCTTTAATGGATAAAGGAATAGGATTGTTCGGTTTGGTTGTATTACCTTTGTAAGGCAAAAGGTGGTGTCGATTCCTTCTCAACGTAGTGTTTCCTGTCTTAACCCAGTATGACCTTGGCTCTTGTCCTAAGCTGATAATAATCCCCTCTCTTTTTAGGTCTTGGATCCATACTTTTTTACCTACAGGCAGCGATGGAAGTTCTTTTGTAGCGTAGCGCCTATCGTAGTTTCTCTTGTAAGATGCTCTGTAAGTATCTTCTTTTTCCTGTAGTTGGGAGAGATCGGGTTTGATTTCAAGTTTTTTAGGTAAAACAGGCAGATTATCTCGCAGTGATCTGTTGTATATTAGCTGAGCAGGACTGTATCCACTTGTGGATAGAGGTGTATTGCGGTAGGTTAGGAGGGCCAAATATGGGTCGTCTTTGTTTTTCTTTAGTACACTCTTCGCTATTTTGACTGCAGCTTCAGCTGCACCGTTACTTTGGTGGTAGCTTGGACTGCTCGTCACAAGTTTAAAGTTATAGCTTTGAGCAAACTTTTTGAATTCAGAGTTTTCAAGACCAGTGTATCTGGTAGCAAACTGTGTACCACAATCAGATCGTAGCTCAATTGGTATACCGTGACGGCAAAATACAGATTTACATTTTTCGATTATTTCAGCAGTTGACAGGTTTTTTAATGTAGCTATTTCAAAATAACGTGAAAAACAGTCAGTGATTACTACGAACCATGTTCCTTCAAGTTTAAAGAGATCAATCGCTGCCTTTTCCCAAGGACGAGATGGAAGCTCACTGGGCAAAAGGGGTTCATGATGTTGTGTTCTATGTTCAGTACATTTAGGACAATCATTAACAAATTTCTCAATGTCAAGTGACATTCCTGGCCACCACATACTATTGTTGGCTCTAAGTCGACATTTCGTTATGCCTAGGTGGCCTGTATGTATTCTTGTCAACATTTCTTGTCTAAGAGTTGTCGGGATTATGAGACGTTCTCCTCTAAGCAATAGTCCGTCACAAAAAGAGATTTCATCCCGAACTGTGAAGTATGGCTTAAGATTATCGGGAATCTTAGTTTTATCAGGCCATTCAGTTGAGCAGTAAGATTTAATTACCCTGAGTTCTGAGCTAGCCCGCTGTGCCGATGCAATTCTATCAAGAACCATGTCAGTTACATAGGCAATGTTTCTTGTTACTGTGTGGATGGCCAGTTCAACTTCCTCATCCAAATCATAACTCTCATTAGTTGCTACAGGGCTTCTTGAGAGACAATCAGCAGTTGCTAAATGTTTGCCAGGAGTATATGTAACATTGTAGGAATATCTCATCATTCGAAGTCTGAGCCTTTGAAGACGGGGTGTCATATCATTGACCTCTTTAGTAGTCAAAATACTTACTAAAGGTTTGTGATCTGTTTCCAACATGATGTGCTTGCCCACAATATAGTCTTTAAACTTGTCACAGCTCCATGTTAGAGATAGAGCTTCTCGTTCAATGTTAGAGTAGTTTCGTTCGGTTTCGCTCAGAGTACGTGAAATATAAGAAATAGGTTTCCAATTTCCATCTGTTTGTTGTTGTAAAAGTACTCCACCCAAGCCTTGTGTTGATGAGTCAGCAGAAATCATAGTTGGTTTATCCTTGTCATAGAATGCTAGTTGAGGTGGAGATGCCAATAATTCTTTAAGTTCATTGAATGCTCTCTGTTGTTCAAACCCCCAACACCATTCGTTTTTTCTACTTAGAAGGTCGGTAATGGGTTTTAGTAATCTACTTTTGTTAGGTATGTATTTGCCAATAAAGTTAACCATGCCAAGTAACCTTTGTACACCCAAAATATCTGTTGGAGGTGCCATTTTTCTTATAGCTTCGACTTTCGTCTCATCGACTTTGATTCCTGATTCGGATAGATGGTGACCTAAGTAGGTTAAGGAGGTTTGAGAGAACAAACATTTGTCTCTGTTTAAGGTGAAGCCTGCACGTTCAAGTTTGGTAAGTACTTCTTCTAAGAAATAGTCATGTTCTTGTTGAGTTTTCCCCCAAACAATTATATCGTCCATGTGCGCAAGTGCATTCATTTGACCTTTAAGGGTTCGATTCACGCATTCCTGGAATACTTCTGGTGCAGATGTTATTCCAAAGGGTAGTTTCAGAAATTTAAAGCGTCCAAACGGTGTCAGAAACGTTGTCAAATCTTGGGATTCTTCGTCCAATGTGATCTGCCAGAATCCATTATTAGCATCCAATTTAGAGTAGCATTTTGCTTCTGAGATTTGGGCAAGTGTTATGTCGATGGGTTGAATAGGATAGTATCTTCGTTTGACGCATCTGTTTAATTTAGTAAGATCCACACAGATGCGAACTTTGTTAGAGTCCTTCTTTGGTACAACAACCATTGGAGAGCACCAGTCTGTGGCATGGTGTACCTCAGCAATCACCCCCATTGACACCATTCTTTCAAGCTCTTCTTTAGTAGATTCCCAAAGAGGAAGAGGAATCCGACGAGGTGTGTTGATTGCAAATGGATTGGCGTTATTTTTCAGTTCTACTTTGTATTTAACATCAATAGAACCTAAGCCTTCAAACAATTTAGGGTGTCTGTTATACCAGTCATTACAGGATGGCTGTATTTCATTGATTCGAGCAAGTAACTGCAAATTTTTTATTGCAGGTTTACCTAGAAGGGGTTGGGAAGTGCCCTTTGAAACATATATAATCTCATAACATGTTTTGTGATTATGGGATAGTTTGACTGTAGCAGTTCCCAAAATTGACAAAGCTTGACCATTTGCGCCGCTAAATGTTTTGGATGTGGGATTCAGTTTGATTTTCTTGTTCAATTTAATGTCGGAAGGCAAAATTGTTACGTCTGCTCCTGTATCAATTTTGAAAAGAACATCATCACTGTCGTTCATATTTAACACTACAGACCAAGGATCATCACGTACGGTTTTGTCAACAGAGCCAATTTGAGGGTCTATGTACTGAGAGCAAACATTTTCGGTGGGGTTTTCAAGGGGAGAATCATCATATTCAATTTGACTGACTTTGTTTGATTTGCAAACATTTGGGAAATGACCGACTTTTTTACAAAACCCACATTTGTATTGTTTAGCTGGACAGTTGAATCTTTTGTGTAAAACTGTCGAGCCACACCAAAAACATCTCTTTTCGACATTGGACAGGCTTTTATTGTCATTAATTGGCTTAAAGTATCGATTATTGTTTGATTTATCAGGAGAAATGTTTGATTTACTTAAATGTTGAGTGTTTTGGTTTATTAATGCTATGTCAGCCAAGTTTAGTGTTTGTTTCTGTCTTGTTAGTTCTTCAGATCTACGGATAGTGTTAATAGCTGTGTTAAGTTTTAATTCGGGTTCAAGTTGAAGACGATCACTTAGTGATTCGTCCTGCATACCAATAATCAAAACCATCAGAATCATCTCCTCTTCAATCTGACCCCAATCACAGTTTTTTGCATGATTGTGAAGGTCTGTGATGAAGTTCTCAATCGGCATGGAACCCTGTTTAAGTTTTAGAAACCTAGCCCGTTCAAAAATTAGGTTCTTTTTTGGAAGGAAATGATCGTCAAACTTCTTTAGAACAACTTTGTAATTAGATTTGTCATTGTCATTTAACCTGAATGAGTTAAGTATATCCTCTCCCTTTTCCCCCATACAGTATATAAGCATGTCAATCTGATGCTTACCAGAATGTAGAGCTAAATTGCTAAGGGAATAATACCTCTCAAAGCGAGTCTTCCATGTCTTCCAGTCGTGAGGATTGAAGGAAAAGGCTTCAGGAGGCTTAATGTTCAGGGATACGGGTTCTTCATTCGACTGCGCCATGTTCTATTTCTTATTTACATTAAAATTAAAAGATCAAAAGAAACTAAACTGTTTTTAATCAAGACCTTAATACAAGACAATATTATTAAAGAAAGTAAATAAAAACATATGGTTAAATAATAATAAAATAATCATAGAGGTTGAACAGTCTATAAGTGTTCCGCTTAACCTTTAAGGGCAAAAAGAATTACTATATTGTATGTTGGGTTACATTGGGTTGATAAATAGGAATTATACATATTAGTTTTTCATATTATGTATTTATTTGAAAAAGTTATTTGATTTAGTGCTGCTACGAATAACAAGTAATCATTAAGGATTGTATTTAGACATGTAAGTATATGAGTAAATTGAGGCTTTCTTAAATGACAACAATAGTTTACCTTTTGGGGGTTTGTAAGACAGTCATAAGAGAAAAACTATGTTAGTAAAAATCTTACCAGAAAAGGTCTAAAAAGGTCTAATTGAAACATATTACAAAGTCGTCAGGATTGATATAGAGCATATAGATGAATTATTTTGACTACAAAACCCGATAATAGATGATTTTATTAGAAGTATAGATTAAAATATCAAACAAGTGTCAACGTTGAAAACTTGATAGCTGTTGTTTCCAGGATCTATTAAGTTCAATAGAGCCTAGGGAAATTAAATCTTCAATACATAAAATATATTACGAAGGAAGCTCTAATTTGAAATGTTTATCTTATATAATCTCAATCTAAAAAATATATACAACTCATTTCGATGTTTACATTTGATTAGTTGCGGTTAATTTTCTTTGGAGTATGGACAAATATGATTAGTCATAATAAATAAAAAATTAAATTCAAAGGCTATTGTTCTTCAAGTGGTTCTCAGTGAAAGAGTTATTCGACACCTCTTCATCACCCTTCCCATTTTAATATCCATATAAATTTTTTTAATATTTTTTCTATGTTAGGAAAAAAGAAGTGGGGTTATGTATTGTTTGGTTGGATGCACAAACAAATATCATTTTGATCAAATTTGATCATTAGCTATAAATGACTTAAATTATATCATTGACTATATATACCTACAGTAGGTATAGTCAATGATTATATATAAAACCTACCATGGCAACCATCATGGAAAAAATCGGTTGTGTTAATAAAGGAGGTGAACCTATAACCCTTAATTGAAACTCTCTTTCACAAAGATGATAACAGTTTTATGAGGGTCAACGGATATCCGAAAGCAAATACCGGGTTGTAACAATTTAACGAGTTATACTGAAATAAAACGGAACTCGAGTTTCATTTCAGTGTCAGATTAAATAAACAAGCTTAAAATGCAACAATCTGTTATTTTTCTCTTAGCCTAAACCAATTTTGTGATAGTCATAATTTTTATATCACAATAAACAATATTTTAAGAACTTCAAAAACTAAAAACATAATTTCACACAAACTTATACTTGCCTGTGTGAATTTCTACTATAGTGATATTAGTGACCTAAAATAACATTTACCGAATATACAAAAGAACTCAACAAACAATAATCTAATAATGAGATATGCATTTTAAAGTTTTTTTCAAGGTCTTGAATAAACAAGAGACTGTATTAATTACGAATAATTGCTTCACAGCAGTCTTCTCTCTGTGAAAATGCATTCCAACTGTACAATGTACACTTATTGTCGGGACCACGTAAGTTTGCGGTTGAGGGAGGAGCCTAATTACTATATGGTTTTGAATGACCCAATGAGAACCGTGCGGTGTTGCCAAATCTAATAATACCAGCTGATTTGAAAATATTGCTTAGTATATTTTAAATTTGTGTTATCAACGGGCGATGTGGCAACGTCGCACTAGCCTTGTCTTGTGATTGGCTGCCACCAACTGCAAACTTACGTAGACACACCACCTGATACTGCTGAGAGTGAAGGATTATCTTGAGATCTTAAAACATCAACTAAGCTAATTGTTTGTATGTTTTATTATTTTACTATCATTTTTTAGTATAGCTTTGACAATGTCTATTGCACAACTGTGTCTAATGACAATAAAGGATTCCTGTTCTTATTCTTATTCTGTATTTTCAAGCCACTCTCACTGTGGGACTTACAAATTTGTTTTGGAAAAAAATGTTCAAGTAAGCTCAAACCTACGTAAAAATGACGGTATAATATGAATTTATCATTGGTGAATTGTAGAATAAGTTCTTTGCTGAATTTTTTTTACGGGTGGTATTTTATTTTTTATTACAATGATTGTGGTCAGAAAAATCCTTTAATAGTGAATGAACTCTTGAAAACCAAACTTCATTCAACCCTGTCAATACTACATTTTTCAACGTAAAAAACTATTAAAATAAAAATAAAAATCGTGAATGTATATATTTTATTGCTTTTATTACAGGCTCAACAAATACGTTTCCGTTTATTTAAATTGAATTAAACTATTTAAGCTACTTAAAACGCCTTCTAACAACAGCTTTGGAGCACGGAGCTGTATTGTAAAAGCAATATCTTTCAATTTACACTTAATTCACTCCCTAGGGTAGAGAGGAGAGGCGTTTAATTCCCCTAACTTATTTTCGAATGAAGGACTAAGTTTTTAAATTGTATCATTAAAACCGTATTTAATATTTCGGTTGTAATATAGACTTTACTTTAATAAAACTTTCTAATGATAACCGTACGTGAATTACATATTTATCTATTAATAAAATGAACATTTTTTAAAGAATTAATGACCTAAAGGTTCTCCCGTTGAAACTCAATAAGCCATTTTAAATTATACTAACAAGGCTTACAAATAAAATCGACTTGCTGTTCAGAAACAAAACAGGTTCGACTTGAACTTTGATTGTGCGTATCCCAGTATTGCTTTGAATAAAAAGAAAATGGTTTTCGTGCATAGAATGGAAATAGTTGTAGTTTAAATATATTTGTTGATGCCAGAAACTATGGTCGCTTGCAACTGCAACAAAATTGTCACGTTGTAAAATGTATTTCAATTTAAGTCTTTACAATGGATAAAGTTAACATTAGTTAAACTATTTTATTAGACTGTGTCTATCGTTTGACAGATGAGCTCGAGAACACTATAAATATTGTTTCTAATGTTGATTGTACAATATAAACAAGGAATAATACTTAGATTACCACTATTAGTTTGGAAAAATACCTTTTGTTTGGTTAAATATAGCAATAATACCAAGTATATAATTTATATATCTACAATATATAGCCTGTATTCGGAAAAATGTCGTAGTACAACTTTAAGATACGTAAATTCAAATATTTCTTATGTAGCTTACAATCAGAGAAGGTAAGCTCTAGAAAATGTCGTTCCTTAGTTAATTTGTTAGAAAAATTATAATTTTTATCATCAGTAAAATAAAATAAAGTTTAAGATTTCTCAGAAAACCTGCTTTAAGACGGCAATTCACATTTCCCCTCTAATTACTTAAAATTTAACTGAAGTTTATTAAAATCACGAATCTTTGAAGCTAGTGTACGTTTTAATTCGTGTTTTCCAAAAACTCCTTGCAATAAATATCACGATTAGTATATTTAGGACGACACTACACTTCACACTACACTACAAGATACTGATCGCACGCAAACCGATTAGTATAAAAAATGTTTAGGAGTATATAAAATTTTTACTCGGTTATTTTCATTCTTAAAAGTGACCAATACAAAATATTATACATACAAATTGTTTAACTAGCTTTAGAAATTTGTTCAACTAAAACCCATAGCTACGAAAGGTAGCTTAATCAGTCAAAACGCTTTAATATAACATATTATCATTTATACAAGTAATAATATCCTTTAATACATTTAAACGTAGACACTACCTCAATTTTATAATAGTATAGATTACAAATTAACATAAACACTGTCAAACTCACAACATTCCCTTTACAACATGCATTCCGTTGATAAAACTCAGTAAGTATCATTAAAGCCAGTTCAGAATACCAGCTCCGGTGAGAAGAAGATGAAAACACTTCGTCGACTGTATTGTTTAGAGATTCATCATAACAAAACAATCCTCTCAGAGCTTGGGTATAAAACCTTTAACTTTTACATCTGCTTTACCCGCCTACAACTACTTAGTTCTTATATATTTTAGTGTCAGTATTCACTAGATATAAATTTAATACCCCTGCCGCAGCAAAACTGCAGTATAAGTGAATTTCCATTTTTCCTGATTTTATTTTCAATTACATCCATTTCAATATCTTTGGGTTCAACGGGTACATATGTTTTCTGCTACGGGGAGGGTAATAAAGTGTGTTTTAGTAAAATATTAATAGCTTACTATAAGATGCATTAATTTGCCAAGTGTGATCAAAATATATAAATAAGCGAGCAAACTGTAACACAAACCTATTCTCCATAAGAATAACATGGAAATTTTAGTTTACATTTTTTTAAATTTTCTCCGTAACCAAAAACCGTTCAAAAACACGTCCATACACTGAAATGTTTGTTTTTAAGCTCTTTAACATGGTTTAGAGAAAAATTGGGAAATTTTATGTTCTGAGGGTAAAAAAAATAAGAAAACCCAATGTTACCCATAAATCCTCCATAAGACCCCGTTCCCATGGTCCGATCACGCTGGTTCACGAACTCGTTCGATAAAATATAGCATTACACGTGTATACCAAATTTAATCAATATCTGATAGTGTTGGCTTGAGTTATCGTGCTAACGGACACATATATAAATATATATACATGAATTTAAACGGAATGGTGTTTTGGCCTCTGGGGAAATCAAACCAAAATAGTAAATCGGTCCCAGGTCCAGGTCTTACCATAAGACTTTACGGCAATACCTTGCTTCCTATTTGGGGAATTCGCATACTTTAGTACGGACGATTAGCAAAACAAGTTAAATAAATTTATACGCTCAGTAAATTGGTAGACATCTAATCTTGATAAAAAATTTAATTTTTACCACGAAAAAGACTCAAATGTTATATCAGCACCAAACCACATAGCTTAGTAAGTAGCTAGTAGTTTTTAAATTGAAAATTACAAAGTTAACTCGATGAAAATTAATTCCAGTCGTGCGTGTATCAGCTCCAGTTTGATGAACAGCGAGCAAGCTTTTTCCGTAGGTCAATTTCAGCAGAGTGAAGTACTTCGACAACACATTTGTCCGTCCTTTCATCAGTATTTATTCACATTTTGATGAACACTTTTCACTAATGCACTGGCTTTATGGGTCATGCAAAACCTGTCACGTATATTAAGTGACCTAGTTTACCTAAATGTTGTTTAGAAGCAATCGTGTTGTTACAATGCTAAATATATATTTTCAAGCTCAAATTTAATTCTTTTTGATAATGTGGCAAAACCAATTTGGCGCCATACTTCACTGTCGATTTGGATTTCTAATATTAGTGTATATTGAAATAAAACTAGTAATATTATCATTGTTAAAATCTATTCAGTATATATGTGGATCCATTTAGTCTTATTAGTGCAGTTAACACGATATTAAGTTCATAAATAAACGATGTATTTAGAGTTAACATATGTAAGTAAGCTGTCGTGTTAAGATGTTTTATATGCATCTATTATTCTTAATAATATTTATAAGCATTACTCAATTATGGTTAAGATTACCCCCACTCTTCAGAGAATGGTGTATGTAATCAACTTTATTTATTCGCTTGAATCCGTGTTTTCCAATAGGTTCAAGAGCTTTTATAAATGCAGCCTTTTCTTATAAAAGGTGAAAGGTGTAAATCAGCGTAGAATTAGTATGCAGATTTGCTGCAATTCGAAAATTAGAAGGAAGTTGTATTGTTGTATTGCGGGCTGACACATATTTAAAATAAAAACATATGTTCCCATAGAAAACTATCCTATGTAAGATTGTGTAACCAGATTGGTACACAATTAAGCATAATCTTCCAAGCCACAACTGTTTGTTGAATCCAAAATATTTGATTTTGTTTGTATTATAAAATAAATTGTTGGTTTATAATAGGTATTACCATGAAGGCTTCTCAGACACAGATAGTCAAATCAATAATAAATATATGCTATATTCCGTTCGTACCATCAACTCTTATCTTTGGGTTTATGAAATGAATCTAAGGGTTATTACAAATTTGAAGCCCCTCAAGCCGTTGGTCCGATATTTTTAGAAAACAATAAAAATAGTTATTTCAGACAAAGATATATTTTTGTTTAAGAATCCCCTCATCTAACAGTCATACGATAAGTTAATCCAGGTATCTTAAAGAATAATAATAATTGTGAGACGTCGGTAGCCGATTAAAACCGAGAGAAATTGTTGTGTTAATGCAATTCTTAGCAGCTGTATTATCAGAAGATTTCACCAAAAGATATAGGTTTGTGTTGCACACACTTTGTGCTACTTTAAAAATTCTGTTGAATCTAAATATTACTTTAGCTATATTTACGCATTTTTCAACTATAAATTGTAAACTATTGCCAGGGTGTGTCAGATTATTTCCCCTGGCCACTAAACTAGCATTTTGTATGTTATCGGCAACTCAATAGATCACCATCGATCATTGGTTATCGAAATGAAACGGTCTTGTTAAAATATATTAGATCATACAATTCATAGAGAACGAGAACGACTGCTTTATCTTTTGTTTTTATTGTAGATGGAACCTATCCAAATATAAAAGAAAATTTCAGACTATTAACTAAAAGACTATTAACTAAAAAAGTCATTAACTGTCAAAAAGGCTGAGGTTGCATTAATTCAACATTAATTCAACCAGCTCTGTTAATGAAAGCTGAGAATGTTTTTTGTCCAATCATCTTTTAAACTATGACACCCACGGACCGGTTTCCATGGACATCATTTTGCTTTTAGTGAAGTGCACAGTTTATCAATAAATAAATGTAACAATGATTTTTAAAGGCTCCGGTTCATCAGGACAAACCTAAGTTCCAAGGCGAAGGGAAAAAGAGATACTATTTTATTACAATATTTCATCTCTACTTTTAAAATAATGTATTGATAATTATATAAAAATAAGTTATGCATGCATACAAACTTGCCAAATAGCCTATAGGATTTGAGGCCTTATATCAGTTAATTTTTAAGAAATAATATTTTTATGGTACTTTTATAAGCTTAGATTTACTCATAGGACCCATCAATAGTTTAATAATAGAATGAAAAAACTGTATTCTATGAAACTTGTATTCGTAATTACTCAACGACGTTTTTTATTAACCGGTTTCAAAACCACCCCGATCAATCTTATGAGTATTACGGATGACTTGATAATCAGTGATCATCAATCATCTAAAAACAACTCAATTCATTTCCATCATGACTGATGTGCATGTTTGTAACAATTCATATATAATGGTTTGTTATATCAGTGCTGATGTTTCACGAAGGAAATTGTTACATAGAAGTATTCTTTCTTAAAGTTTATGAAATTTAAACCAAACCCTCACAACTGTTGGATTTAAAGTAGGCCAAAGGTTTTGTTAATGTTTTATTGTTTTTGAAAAAAAAAACACAACATTGATCTGTAAAAATGTATAAGATAGTCCATATTTATGGCGTAAGTTTTAATTGAGACATAGACTTGGGTTTTTAACCATACGCATCATATCTATTAGTCAACCACTTTAATTTTAGACAACAATATCTATCCAGTATATCAAACTAGATTATCATGGTGAAAACCAAACTGAAGCATAAAGCTGATACAACCAACACAAGCTGAACATCGTACGTTGAAAATAAAAAGTATAACTTAAGTATGGAATTTTACTTATCTTTTGTAGTCACTCTGTATTTCTTCAAGTAAACTGAGTAATTATTGCTGCTATAATGGACAAGTATTGGGGCCACTTAGATACTTAGACAAATTAATATGTGGTGCAGAATATATTTAAATCAAGATAGAATACATAAAATTATAACATTGTAAGTATGAAATTAAATTGTCTAGACTGCTTTTATCGAAATAATAGTTAATTTATGCAATTAGGCAATAATGCAATTAAGCTCTACACAAATCTTACTGGGAAAGCTCTAAATGAAGCACGAAACTGTTATCAAGATTTATATAGATTTCATTTTTTGTTTGAAACCCGAGAATCGGTTGTTGTACTAGAGATATCGGTTAACATATCAAACCGGTATCAATGTTGACAACTTGACAGTCACTTTTTCCACTACGTTCAGTACAACTGGGGGAAATTGAAATTTTACTTCGGAAAATAACTTATTAAAGAAGCTTTTTTATCCTCTCGATCTTAAAAAAATAATAAATAGAATGATAATAAATACAACTGATTTTGTTTCGGTTATATTATTTGTGATCGGAATGTGGGCAAATATTTTTGTTTAAAGTACAAAAGTACATAAAATAAATGTTTGAAGATCTTACAGAAACATCGGTTTCATCGGTATCCCAGAGTTAGAGAAACAATATATTGCGGGTGAATTCAGAGATGTTGATTCTCTGATTAAATCAACTTTGCCTAAGAGCTGTGCTTTATAATACAATAAATAAAACTGTAATTTTATGCATTTATATAACCTCTAGAATCACTGTATTATAAATAATCGAGGTTGTACCTTATTCAATTCAGGCAATACCTTTTTCTAGTATGTATGTGTGGCTATGTATATATTTCGGGTTCAGGTCTCCAGAAACATAAAACAAACTCTTCGCAGATACGAATTTTTTTATATAATTACACTTAAATAAAAAAGTTTAAACATGAAGTTTAGCATAAACAACTGGTTTTAGGTTGTGGAGCAGAGACCGATGAAGTATTTTACTGCTTTACATTAGTAAACATGTACTGTATTATATTGTATAGTCCTCGCCACCCTAAGTTGAGGCAGCCCAAGGCCGCACGGCGTATATCTAGTGCAGCCTTTGGCTGCCTCAACTTAGGGTGGCGAGGACTATCGAACTTGTATAGCCCTTCCTAAATTTACGTAATATTTAAGCCTTGGCAAATAAAAATAGTATAAAGAATGAACAACACATATTAAAGATTACCTACTCTTGAAAAAACCTCTCACTATCAATTGAAATTTAATTAAATGAAATTTGCTTTATAGTACAATTTTTGAACATTAAACAATCATACATGCTTATGTGCACGCAAAACAATGGTTACTAAACCGTCTGTTTGGTCGACACATTTATTTCACCATCAATCGCTTTGTAATATCGATAAAGAGTAGACCTATGTCTACTCTTTAAAGGCAATATATACGACTTCCTGCAGTAAAGCCTCATTATACGAGACGAATGTACTCTCAGACACACCACCTGATGCTGCTGAGAGTGAGTGGTTATCTGGAGATCTTATATAAGCCAATTAAGCTAATTATCATAATATCGTGTTATTATAGTGTAGCTTGCAAGCCAAAACATAGTTCTGTATCATCTTTTGCTCCCAAAGCCTAGATTTGGCTTGTAATATTCATATCACAATTTTCGTTATCGTATATTATGTACTTAGAGATCATTCTTAAACTAATAATTCGTGGGTTTTTTCCGTACATGTAGTTTCTTATTTATATTTATAAGAAGTACGTAAGTGTATTAGTAGGTACTTACTGTACGGATTTTTTACTGAAATAAATGAATTTTACCACATGCCACTTACAACTCCTTGGTAACAACAGCTTTTGAACAGGAAGGGGTGTAGTGTAGAGCAATATCTTTCGATTTACACGTAATTCACTCCCTAGAGTAGAGAGGAGAGCCGTTTAATTCCCCTAGCTATATACTAATTTTCTTACATTGAACTAGATGTTATGTGTTATAGCATTAAAAACTGAATCGAGTAGAATGGTTTATCATGAATGATATTTCAATACAGTTTTCTATTGACTAGTTACTCAAATATAGCAGTTTGCAATCGCGTTACACATGATATTTTTCCCACAGTTACTATAAAGCTTTCGTTATATCTTTTAAGTGTTGCCAACTTATTTTCAAGCGTACACGTATCCCTGCCTAATAAAAGCACGCTGTTTTGTGTTGTTTAGTTGGAATACTGATGAGCGGGAAAAAAACCGGCAAAAGTAATTTTTTTTTCTAGGACGTTAGGCAAGAGCCTGAGATTGTTTTTCACATTACTTCAGGCTAGACCTAGGGGTTGCGGCATTATTACTTAGATAAAATTCATTGGTAAGCTGGCGGGGATCGAACCCGGGACCTCACGGACTGAAGTCCCGCGCTCTAGCCACTACGCCAGCTCACTCCCCGGCACAAGTAATGAGTGCGTCAAAAGTAAATAGACGCAGCAATTAGCAACTTTATGTTCTATAATCAGTAGTTATTTACATCTTTGATAATCAGTGCAAGGAAGGCCACTTTGTCAGGTGTAAAAAAAACAATTTTTTAAAACAAATATGTTGACGAAAGCATAAAACACGGGTGGATATCACAAACCACTTTATATATCCATCACAACACTTTGCTTCTTCCACAGTTTAGACAGGTTCTTTGTCAGTTTTGACACAACATCGAAGAATACTAAAGGTAAAACCTCTCCATCCTCTTTCCGATACGATGCTTTATAAATATCTCCCATAAAGTTACTGTATCGAAACAAATACATTAACTATAGGACATTCAAACTTCAAATAATACTTTAATTTTAAAAATTTAAATTTCATTTGTTAATTGATACTGTATGTATAAAAGTATAGATAAAACATACTCCATTGTGTTGCTTAGTCCTTGCTATAAGTATAATAATTTAAATATATGTAATGTTACATAATGAACACCAAGATCTAACATTACTATTTCCTGGAAACAAAAACTCTTTAAAAACAAGTTGGTTTCATGCATTAACAAAAAATATTTCGTTTTTATTTTAAAGTCCTTATTTTAGGTTGTTTACTATTGTTTACAAACACTTAGACCCTTTCATTACAGTATCCTTGTTTCTTCCAATGGCGTTATATCGTAATCTTAATATCAATTACAATTTAAATTTTAAATAAGGAATATGATTAATTGACGATTTAGTATTTTATAATTATTAATTATTGTAGTTAATGATGTATCTCAGAGGACAAAAAGTTTTAAAATATTTGCGTATATTTCAAGCAATTTAAGATTTGAAATTTAATGGTGTATTACGTCTTAACCAAATCCATTGAATTTAACTCAAGTTCCCTATCTTGAATTTTAATATAAGCGCGATAAACGAGGCGTTTTAAATATATAAAATGTATCTAAATATTTCAATGGAGACCGAGGACTATGAGACTCAATCAGCTAAAAGTACAAAATATCACTAGTTTATGTACTGTTAATACTATCTCATTTTAATTAATGTATATGTTAACAAAGGTTTGTTGCTAAGCAATTTATACAATCTAAAAGAATAATCCAAAATGAATCGATCAATTTGTTTCTGTTAGAAGTGTGGTGGTATAATGAAATTAAATACGCCCAAATGAAGAGCAATCCACGAATAAACCATAACGAGTAAGCAGCGAAGAAGAAGAAAGAAGAGCGCAGCAACGGCGGCCCACGTGGAGAGCTACGGAATGGAAGAAAGAAGACGGCAGCGACGGTGGTCCACGTGGAGAGCTACGGGGAGGAAGAAAGAAGACAGCAGCGACGGTGGCCCACGTGGAGAGCTACGGAATGGAAGAAAGAAGACGGCAGCGACGGTGGCCCACGTGGAGAGCTACGGAATGGAAGAAAGAAGACGGCAGCGACGGTGGCCCACGTGGAGGGCTACGGGGAGGAAGAAAGAAGTTGGCAGCGACGGTGGCACACGTGGAGAGCTACGGGGAGGAAGAAAGAAGGTGGCAGCGACGGTGGCCCACGTGGAGAGCTACAGGGAGGAAGAAAGAAGACGGCAGCGACGGTGGCCCACGTGGAGAGCTACGGGGAGGAAGAAAGAAGGTGGCAACGACGGTAGCCCACGTGGAGGGAAACAAGGGTGTGCACAGAAGAAAAAAAACGGCTGTGTAAGATGAGGTTGCGAAGTGTTTTTGGTTCTGTTAGATAGTTGTAAAATATATACCACCACACAGTAGTATTAATAGTTTTATTTTTGGGTCTTTTGTTGATTAGTCTATGGTTATATAATTATATAATTTCACTTATTGGTGTAGTTTACATTACAAAAGTAGAGTAGAGTGATAATGTTTTCTATGTAAAGTAAATTATAATAAATTTCTAAACATTTTTTAATTAGGTAAACTAACCTAAATGTAAGCGTTTTAGGTGAAAATAAGTAAACAAGGGCCAAATCTCTTGAGTCCAGCGCACAAAGCATCTCTCCGTTGCCATGACAACGACCACAGGTTGACAACTGTCACTTGGAACCCCTAAACGTGCTATAATAGCTTGGCCAAGAGGTTAACCCTCCCGTAAATGCAATTTGTGTAGGATCAACCATGAAAAATACAAAGGAGGGGGGTTATTTTCTAAATATTTTGAATAAAATACATATGCCTGACTACTGTACTAGGTAAAAGTTGGAATATTTTTAATTAGGTAATTAGGCTATTACTTTTGGTTAACCTCGCCCTAATTATATAATTATATTATCATTAATAATATCATTAATAATAATAATATTATTATTACTGTATTATTTAATATTACATAATATAATAATAATTTAACATATTGATATAAGTTGGTGACGACAAACTTTTTGTTAAATGTGTCGTCTCGATCATATTGTGCAAACGGGTCCAAGCCTCTATTGGTACAGTAATAATATATTTTTTCTTTCAGGACAATCTTTGGTTGTAGTAGTTAAGTTTATTCCTTAGGATAAAAACATACTGAAAACTAATTCCATAACGGTATAGTACGTTTTCATGAATGATTTTTAATTGTCAACTCACAAGTTAATTTAAAAAAAAGGTCGTTTTATGTTTTATTAGGTACTTAATTAAAACTATATAATTTACAGTATTTGAAACCCAAATTAATTATCATTATACACAATTACAGGTCAAATATATTTTACTTCTTAAATGTTGTAGAATTAATTATTAAATGTTGTATTATTAAATTGTTACCTAACGAGTAATTGAGATTTAATATTTTTTTTACTATTGTAACTTTAAAGTTTAATTTATCTTAATAACTAAAATATAGTTTGAATCATATTTAGATACACCAGCTGTTGTGTTTTTTTTTTCTTATTTCTAAATTACATTGTGGAAACATGGTCGTTTTGGATTAAGCTGTCTTTCAACATAACATGAATGACATACTCATTAGTGTAGGCCTCTGAAAACAGTTTAAGCACTAATTCTCTATTAAAATGCATTACCTGTAATAAAATTCATAACTATTCTCCCTTATTTACTTTGGAAGTCTGGCTACCATATGTATTCAAGCAATAACCAGACATAGATACAAATTTCCTGAAATTGTCTTACATATTTTCGTCAACTTCATCTTCTTATTTTGCATTGTGTTAAATACATACAAGTAATTTTTTATAGTTGAAAAGTAAAATATCGACATTCTGAAATAAAATACACAATCCAAAACTAGGCAATTACTAACATTATAAACCTTAAGATGCGCTTTTAGAAGTTTGTGTTTCGTAAACAAACAAATTCTAGGTGAAAAGTATTTCCAAAGCAATGCATTCTCAGGTTGATGTTTGTTATGATTATCATTCAACGTTAGTCAAGCCCTGTCAATTATACGTCAATTAGACGTCCATTGTGGGCTTGGACGACCTGTAGGCTTGCTACAATATTATAATATTGTTGAACGTAAACCCAATGAGATAAGTTTAATATAGATGTTGTACCAAAAACCAATTGATTTAGGTAAATACCAATAAATTCGAAGCTTTAATTTTGCATTTTCCTCATAGAAAAATGTATGGTGGGCAAATTATATTTTACTAGAGACATTTAAGTTTTGAAGCTGGTGAAAACCTACACCAATGATCGAATCAACTTACGAAAAACGCTGTAGGCCTATGTGACAAAGAATGTGGGCAAGAATGTATAACGATAATCATTCAATACTATGGTTTTTTTAGTTTTACTTCCATTAGACTGCATTTAATTTTAACACATGTTAAGTTTAGTTTTGTTAGACGAACAGCTTTGTAGAAGCAAAAGCGTAAAAACTTTCACGATTAAGAATAATCTAAATAAATTGCGTAAATAACTAATGACCATTTGATATTTGAATAGAATGTTATTTCCTCAAAGGTTTCATAGGCATTTCATTTGGAGCTGACAAAATTCTCAATATTTTCACATAACCAAAATCAGGAACCGATCTATATTCTACGGTGAGCACGAGAAATCCTAGGGTAGTTAGTTCTGTGTCCATGAACTGAAGATGATACAGTAGTACTTATCTTGATTGTCATTATCTTATATTTTAGCTAGTATCGCAAAATTTATAATTAGTCAGTTCAAGCTCTTGAGTATTTTAAGTGTCTCAGGTCCTTTTACCTCGGGATGGTAATGTAAAAACACCCTTTTGTTTCATGACATCATCATCAGATCAAAACAGGTTACATCGGGCTATAAACCTCGAGTACAA
This sequence comes from Macrosteles quadrilineatus, assembly GCF_028750875.1. Classification (NCBI taxonomy): domain Eukaryota; kingdom Metazoa; phylum Arthropoda; class Insecta; order Hemiptera; family Cicadellidae; genus Macrosteles; species Macrosteles quadrilineatus. Next base: position 2,306,197 of record NW_026542597.1, read on the forward strand.
AGTAAATTCAGAAAGGGTAAGGGTTATTTTAAGTTTCCTCTTTTTTCGTTTTTTACCGTACGCGTTTGTCAAAGGAATATACAGATTGCTGTTGCGTGGATACATTGTATAAGAGAGCTGTTTAACCAAACGTGCGATGGCTTTGGGTATCAAATACAAGCAACCGTTTGATGTTGTAGCATCAGAAACAGCTGTTGATATATGAATATTCTAGTAAAAATACAAAATGTTATTTTGTCCAAAGGTTTTGAAAAAAAATCGTTAGTTGTCTTTGATTTTGTAAGGTTGTTGCAATGATTCTACCTATTCTTAATGGTGGTTCCAATCTGTCTAAGTTTTAATTAAGCTTTACGCTTGTTGCCATGTCAAAATTATATTATATTTTATATTAAAATGTCTATATTGGTGTAGTTACAGTTTTACTGATTACTTGTTTTCATGATTCTTGATTTTATTAACTTTGTATCAATCATGTTATTTTTATATTTTCAAAAACTAACTCAACTTGTGTTAAAGTATAAAAAGATAAGTTTGAACTTGTATTAGAAATGTAGTTATAAAGAGATCTACGTAATTTTATATTTTAAAATTGTATTTGTTACACATGTCAGGCGGTTAATCAAATAACTTAGTTACTATGGAAAAATAATTGGGTATTTAAGTCGTTTTGATAAAATGGATGTACAATTTATCTATACATAAAGCAAAAGTACCCAAGAACTTTTGAGAAGCAGCATAACAAGAACCTATAACAAATTAATCTATTATAGGAATTTGGCGAATAAATATAGTGTATTACTTATACCATTCTCTGAAGAGTTGGCTAATCGTAATCATATCTGAGTAATGCTTGTAAATCATATTACGAATAATAAATGCATATAAAACATCAAATTCCTAATACGACAGCTTAAGATACATTAACTTTAAATACATCGTTTATTTATGAGCTTTATATCGTGTTAACTGCACTAATAAGCCTAAACGGATCCACATATATACTGAATAGATTTTAACAATGATAATATTACACGTTTTATTTCAATGTGCACTAATATTATAAACCCAAATCGACAGTAAAGTATGGCACCAAATTGGTTTTGCCACATTATCAAAAAGAATTAAATTTGAGCTTGAAAATTTATATTTAGCATTGTAACAACATGATTGCTTCTAAACAACATTTAGGTAAACTAGGTCACTTAATATACGAACGTGACAGGTTTTGCATGACCCATAAAGCCAGTGCATTAGTGAAAAGTGTTCATCAAAATGTGAATAAATACTGATGAAAGGACGGACAAATGGGTTGTTGAAGCACTTCACTCTACACCGAAATTGACCTACGGAAAAAGCTTCATCGCTGTTCATCAAACTGAAGCCGAAACACGCACGACTGGAATTTATTTTCATCGAGTTAACTTTGTAATTTTCAATTTAAAAACGACTAGCTACTTACTAAGCTATGTGGTTTGGTGCTTATGTAACATCGCGAGTCTGTTTCGTGGTAAAAATTTAGTTTTGTAACAAGTTCAGGTGTCTACCACTTCACGTATAAATTTATTAAACTTGTTTTGCTAATCGTCTGTACTAAAGTATGTTTAAGTGAATTCCCCGAATAGCTATCCATATAAAAAGCCAAAAGTACCCATGAACTTTTGAGAAAACTACAAGTCACACCTCCATAAACCATATACTTAAAATGTTCGTCATGACGAGAAACCTTGCGCAAAACTATCCATTATGCCCTTTAAGGTAATTCCTTTCTAAAGGGAACTTTCCATATACCTAATGTTAAAAATACCTCAGCTGTACTTATTTGTTTGTTATTATTTTGATTTATTACCTCATTAAAATCATGTGTGATTATTTGTTTCTTTTACTGTATTTTGTTTAATTCAGGTCAACTTAACCAATCAATAGTTTTATTAACACTTATGATGTCAAACGGGAGGAAGCCCGTGGGTAACAGCTAGTTTATATAGATATACATCAAAACATATATAACACATCCTATACGCATACATCATTTCGAAACCGTAGATCGTAATGTAACAAGAAACAACGTGTGTGTCGTGATACAACGTGCAGAGTGATAAATACCTCGACAAGAGACAAATGTCACTAACTTTCTAAGCGACTCTAAGCAGTTTAATGGGATATGTCGTTTTTAAACGTTCTAACCGGATATTCCTCTGTGTCTAGTGTTACCTTTTCCTAAAGAATCGTTTGAAACCGGTGTGAAATTGGCTAAATCGTGGTGAGTTTCAATAGTGGTAAATAAACATGTTCATAACAAATTAAATGTTATAATAAAATTTAATTATTTTTGCTTTAGATTAATAGTAAAAACTGTTTATGCGGCTATGTTATATTTCATTTGTAACCGAAATAATTTTTCTGCCATTATATATTTAAATATTGAGCTCATTTTGTGTTTTAAGCATATGTACGTGTTATAATGTTTGCTCAAAAGATACTCGAAGTATTGAGGAAAGACTTCCGCAAGGGATGATGTCATACACTGCACAATACCAAATGTGTCAAAACTGGAGTCAAGATTCAGTGCTCAATTTGCGCTTAAACAGTGTATAATTTCTACAATTTCTGCTCAAATGCACCTGAGTAATTGTGGAAAAACTCAATGGGACCTCTTTGGCTGACAAACAATTTTAATGGCGGCCATTTGGATAAATTAGCTTTGATAAATGAGCTTTTAGATAAATTACCTTTTTTTATGCGAATACGAGCATTAGGTGTAGATGGGGCTATGCATTAACAAATTTAACTTACCCCAAAACCCAATAGAGTCAGATTCTTCAGATGTACAATTCAACGTATGTCCTGATTTAAGATTTCTTTCCGACCCACCCTCTGGTTTTTTGTGGACCACTCTTAGTATGTTAGAGCAAATCATTTTAGCTTTGAAACGTAGATTTTTAGAACAGTACTTATTTGCTAAGGTTTGTCGCATTATCTCAAATTGCAAAAATAATTCCATTCCTTGACTTTTTGAAGACTGTAGAGAGGTCTAAAAAATATAAAGTTAAAATTATGTATTATATAGAGGAACATAAAAAAGATTATTAAAGTGTTGATATATATGGACAAATCGTCTCTTAAACACCTGTTAAATCTGATTATTTAACAGGAACGTAAACTGCCCCTCTTTGTGGAATAGGGATGAAATTCACGCACCTAAAACCAACAAGATGTGTTTATATGTTTGTTTTGCTGTGAGGACAATATTCAGTCGACAACACGATACTGAAAATGCTATTTTCCCAGGACAACATTTACTCAAATCGCTTTTGATAGAAAGGTTTGGATTTCAATCCAACATTCCAGAATGTAAACAATATTTGAACAAGTAATTTTAAACCCAGTTATATTTGTATTGTATAAAAAGAAATAATGTGTTTAATCTAGAACATCATAGAACACATTGTCCGTGTGAAAACCTACCCCGATGCTGAAGGCTATATTGAGACTACAGTAAATTAAAAGAATTTGAATTAAATAAAAGGAATCTTTCGAACCATCTAAATATTGTGTTCCAATGTAAATAGCACTTCACCATGAAATGTTGAAATAGCTTTAAAGATAAACTTTGAATTAAACTCATTTTGAAAGTTACTGCAGAATCTGATATTTCTTGGCACAATAGGCAGAGTATATGATTATTATTGGGTGAAAATGATAACGATGATACATGAGCAAAAAGGGGTTTGTAGTTTCATAATTGAATGGGAGGCCTTATCATTTTGTGTAATGTGTACTGTAATACAGTTAATCTATTTAATATTTTAATATTTTCAACTAATAGAATATGGAAAGTACCAATTACTACAGTATAGTTTACAGTTTTCAATAATTCATTTAAAAATAGTCGTTGAATGGAACCTTTGGCAATTTCGTGGCTGTAACAAAGTGTCTTCAAAATGTTGCCAAGATGATATTTGACTTTAACCGTTAAACATACAAAATACCCCCGCCACAGCAAACCCGCAGACTAATTTTTACATTTGCCTGATTGGATTTACACTAAAATATCTCCTTAAAAATATCACATCTATTTCCTATTTAAATAACATTATTTTAACGATTACTTATGTTTGCTGCAACAGGGAGGGTAAAAATGTGTTTTTTTTTTGTTTTTTTTTTGTTTTTTGTAAAATGTTAATGTAGTTTAGTATGAAATGAATGCATTTTCCAAATTTGATCAAAATATGTTCATAAACAAGCAAACTACAACAAGTTGACTTATTCTCCATAAGAATAACATGGGAATTTTAAATTTAAATATTTTTTGAATTTTCTCCGCGACCATTAGGCGCATAATAACGCTTCAATATACTAAGTTATTTGTTTTTTAAGCTCTACAAAATGGGTTAGAAAGAAATTGCTAAATTTTAAGTTTTTTGGGGTCAAAAATGGGAAAAACCAATTTTTACCCTATAAAACCCCCCATAAGCCCCTGTTCCCATTGTCCGATCATTCTCGTTCGAATAAACGTAGGTTTATACGTTTGTACCAAATTTCATCAAAATCGTTTTGCTCAAGTTATCGCGCTAATGAACACATATATATAAATAATATATATATATATATATATATGTATATATGAATTTGAACGGATGGTGTTTTTGGCCTCTGGGGACCTCAAAACGAAAAAGTAAATCGATCCCGGGTCCAGGTCTTACCATGAGTACTACGGTAATAGCTTATTCCCTATATGGGAAATTCGCTAAAAACTTAATAATGTACCATTACATTTTACCGCTTGCATAAAATATGCAAGCTAGAATGTAGCCAGACAGACTGTGCCAAGTCTGTGGCGCTGTGACGTCACCATGTAGATGTCAACCGTGTATTTACATGCCGCGTCAACTCCGTGGGGCTTCTGTGTTGAATCTGTACATGTGAATATCGATTCCCTTATTCAATATCATGATTTGAATGTCTGATGCGTTTGTGGCAATTTGACGTCGAGGTCGAGGAGGTATGTGCAAATAATCAGCCAATGTGTGTTGTGAATAAATCGAACGTGACGAGAAAACGTGTTATAAGGCTTCGCATGTTGACGGTTACGTTACAAAATTTAAAATATATTATCCAAAATAAAAATTAGGGTGTCCCGTAACTCTCTGGACACATGTATATAGCGTTAATCCTTAGGTCAAGGCAAACACATTTCACCATATGTAGGAACATGGGTCTGTGGGGTCTAGTTTACCGACTGTCGGTATTTATGTGTTTTTTACAAAAAAACTAATAACTCCTAAACGGTTTGAGATACAGCTTTGATGTTTTACAAAAATGTTTATCTTATTAAGACCTTTTATCGTTAGAAATTATACTAAAAAATCATTAACCGTTTCAAAATGGCGGCCATTTAAAAAATTTGATGCCAAATTTCACGAAAACCGTTAACTTTACAAAAAAGTGCAAGGTACAAAAAATTTTTTAAATTTTATGTAGTTTTCAAGGATACCTTATTTGTTAAGATTGGATAAATAATAACAGAGAAACTAGTTGTTTTCGTAATGAATGACCACCTTTTTCCATTTAAACAATGCTAAACAACGTAAAAGAGTATTAGCATTGTTTAAATGGAGAAAAGTGGTCAGGCATTTGGAAAAGAAGACATTTCTCTGTTATTATTTATCCACTCTTAACAAATAAGGTATCATTGAAAACTTCATAAAATCTACAAACTTTTTTGTCTCTAGCACTTTTTTTGTTAAGTTAACGGTTTTCGTGAAATTTGGCATCAAATATTTTAAATGGCCGCCATTTTGAAACGGTTAATGGTTTTTTAGTATAATTTCTAACGATAAAAGGCCTTAATAAGATAAACATTTTTGCAAAATATCAAAGCTGTATCTCAAACCGTTTAGGAGTTATTAATGTTTTTGTAAAAAACACATAAATACCGACAGTCTGTAAACTAGACCCCACAGACCCATGTTCCTATGGTGAAATGTGTTTGTCTTGACCTAAGGAACAACGCTATATACGTATGTCCAGAGAGTTACGGGACACCCTGTATAAATGTCTATGGTGTAATCAATAGTTTAGCCTGTTATTGAATTTTGAGCAGCATGAAGTGTTCTCATAGAACATAAAATAGGATACTTTACGTAATGTTTTGGTACAAATTTTTAGAAAAACTAGAAATAGATTAAAACACTATGGCTAATTTGGTGATCACTGTGCTTAAATAATTAAAAAATATTTGCCTGCAATATTTTATGAAAGTTACTAGCTAGCTCAAGATCCTTTACTGTGATTTGTTTCGTTTACCGGTTGTTTGGTGATCGTGTAGATATGCAACAAAGAAACTGTAAGGATATATGAGGAAAAGGGCGTTTGCACATTCCTAGTTTGGATAATGAACAAAAGTAAAATAGTAGTTTACGCAACGATTGCGTAAAGTTAGTGTTAACGACACGAGTAGAAAATTTAAGGTACGATCCTTGGCGAGTGCCTTAAAAACTTCTACGAGTGTCGTTAACACTATTTACACGAGTTGCGTACACTACTTTACCTACGATAGTGTTTTAATTACTAAAAATTACTACCCATAACTTCTAAGAGAGGTTATGTTTTCGTTTATAACCTCTCATTGCCAATGACAGTGATGTATCGAATTATTGTATCAAACACTAATTAATTGCACCAATCAACAATTAAACTGCCCTAAACAGCTGATTAAGTGAATTTCGAATCATTACAATTTTGCTTCTCCTCTCTCAATCCTTGAACCTCATTGGTCCGTTACCTGTGTTGTTATGAGTAAAACTATGCTGTTATGAAAGTAAACAATGCTGTTATGAGATACTTTTCAATTCTAAGAACTGTACTGAAACGGCTACTTTAAAAAACGGTCGTAGGTAAATAAGTTTACTATAAAGGCATCACTTAATTGTGTTCAATTGATTAGTCTAAGTTTTTGTTTTAGTGTTAGTGTTCTTGTGTGCAAATAGTGTCATTTAGTATAGATGAACAGTCAGAAAGGACAACGAGATCCTAAGTTTGCCTTAGTAATAAATATTTTTTTTTTCATTAAATTCCACCAGTGTAGCTATCGACACGAGTTTTGACATATTTGCTGCACAATAGCATGCACCTCTGACAGACTGAAAAAATCCCAAAACATACAGTTTAAAAACACGATACACTCGTATTGCAGCTGAGTGTTTTGGAAATTCTATGTTTATTGTTTTCCGGTTCAATGAGGTATTATTTTTTACTTCCGACTGAATTGCATTATTTTGATATACAGGGTGTTGAAAATGTCTGGAACCAACATTATATCTGGTGAGTGGTTAAATAAAAACAACTGATATTTTGTGTACGGATATACTATGGTTTTACCTATCTTTTGGTGCCTTATGAAATTTTTTACCTCTTATAGGGAACGTCCTGTGGAGGATGCAGTAAAAAGTTTTAATAGAAGCCTATGGTAAATGATGCATCATTTTAAAGGCCATTTTTTTCTGAGTAAGGAGCCACAAGTTTCATCTCAAAAGGACCACCCTAGCAAAAATGGCGTCTGTTTTAAATTTAAAAACATTGCTATTTAAATGGTCCGTATTTGTTTCCTTTAAATGCTGATACAAGCCAGTTACGAAGTACAGTAGTTTATCACGTGGTGAACTGAAAAATGACTGAAAAAAAACATTTAACTAAATTGTTTGTGTTGTTTTACTAAACTTATTTTTAACAGAAATACCAATTAAGCTTTCAATTATTTTCAAAAACTTCAAACAGTCGCCATTTTCGCTAGGGTGGTCCTTTTGAGATGAAACTTGTGGCTCCTTACTCAGAAAAAATAGCCTTTAAAATGATGTATCATTTACTACCATAGGCTTCCACTAAAACTTTTTACTGCATCCTCCAGAGGACGTTCCCTATAAGTGGTAAAAAATTTCATAAGGCACCAAAAGATAGGTAAAACCATAGTATATCCGTACACAAAATATCAGTTGTTTTTCTTTAACCACTCACCATATATAATGTTGGTTCCAGACATTTTCAACACCCTGTATTAAAGAATCACTTTATGGCGTATTTTGGTGGTTTATTTAAGAAAAACACCTAGGTTATATTAGACAATGGCTTAATTTGATAAACGTGTTGCACCCAACAATGCTAATTCCAGGATCAAATTAAACAAAGTATCCCTCAGACTCACAACAATAGCTGTTTTGTCCTTGTTTTGGTAAATTTGTGAATTGTTCTAGGAAAAATCCATCTGTTTTTAAATGAAACTGCGATTGATTATATTTAATTGGTAGCTCATCGGTATAAAGCAGTTCTGAAAAACAATAAAAGTTTTTCTCTAGGTTGCCAGAAAGGAATTAGTGATAATACAAATATTTTGAATCACTTTAATATAAGCTGTTATTTATAATATTACTAGCAACCCCGTTGTGGCTTCGCTCACGAAAATTTTAAAGTTCAAAGTTCAAAATGACTAGGGCCTACACTTCTTGATTTTTAAATTTATTTAACTATTAAAAATCTGTTATGCAGTAAAACACTTTTTCAATCCACAAACACAATAAATATTTTCATACTATATAACCAGGCGTTCCCTTAGTTAATAGTGCAGAGTCAAAAGTATTCATGACTTCAAATGTAAACAAATCTTTTCTCCATAAGGATTACATAGAAACTTTAAAAGCTACTGGGCAGAGACATGATGGAATTTCTTGAAAACGTGTCTTATTGCACACCTAGAGGTTGATTGGAACCTCCATACTAATTCCTGAGTGTTTATGGCTTGTAGTTTTTGAGGTATAGTGATCAGTGATTGTGTGGCATTAGACTTTTATAAGTATAAATTTGTAGAATAAAAATGCAAAAAGAAAAACTAAGGTTTTTAACAATTAATATTGTAACAGAAATAATATATTTTAATAGCAGAATTTGTAAAACACTGTAAAAAGTTAAAAGTTTATTTTAACTACGTTCAAACGAACTTTGTCGGAGTGAAATATCCCATTAAAACTGTTTCAACTTGTTTAAAAAGTTGTGGACATTTGTCGTTTTAAAAGGAAGTGTTTGAAACAAGTTAGGTTCTAACAGTTGCAAATTCATAAATATTACTGCTTTACATCTTCGATATGATTGTATTGTAAATAACGCGTATGCGGAAAAGATATTTTTTGCTATGATGTTATTGAGGGCCAGTTCTAAATTCATAAATATTACTGCTTTACATCTTCGATATGATTGTATTGTAAATAACGCGTATTTCACGGAAAAGATGTGTATTTTCAATGACGTTATTGAGGGCCAAAAGTACTCTATTTACTCAACACACAATGTTTGCATGCGTTTGTCTGTGTTTGTCTGAGTTTTTTCAGTGCGTTTATGTTTAAACATATTTAACACGCACGGTTAAAAATTGTGCTTAATTAATTATGAGAGTATTTTACCCATACTTGCCCTGATATTCAAGTGCTAATTACTCCATGGATTATGAATATAAGACACACTACTATTTACATTGAATTTTATCTTCCTAAACTTTAAACATATCGGTTTAATATACAGAACTCTTTGTTACTCAACCGGTTGACAATGTTTATAGAACCTTAAAAACTCATAAAAACACAAATAAGTATGATATAATTTTAGCGGTCGATTCCATGTATATTGAAAAAAAAATACGAGAGTAGGAAATTAAACCCTTCTTCTAAATCGTCATGTCACAATAAAGAAATACTCAATTACAAGTGTAATCTGCCCAGCATTTAACCCGCACCTGAGTCCGAGGTTTAAATTAATTTCCACGAACGAGCGAATACATTTACTTTACCAAGCGGTTCAAAAAATAATGTTTTACAATAAATTTAAAAGTAAAATTTTGACTTTGAATATATCGTGTGGATGTAGTACTGTATAATATTTCCCAAAAATAGTGAACTATTGTGAGAAAACACTGCGCTATCTCCTATGGATGGAGGGTTTTAAATAATCTTAGCTTCTTTTACTAGTGAAGACATAACTTGTACGCTCATAGCGTTAGATACAATTAGCACCTTTTCCCTTTCAACACGATAGATGATGTTCGATTTTTCTGTTTTTATTGACAACACTTTACTTTTAGAACGTTTAGTTCCAATATATATGAATAGTTGATCAAATCAATTTCAATTAACATAAATTACATTAGTCAATTAATTACTGAACACTTACAGGAGAAGTGAATAAAAATTTGAATTTCTGTTTAAATGTATAATGTAGAACAATTCAAACACTCAACAGATTTTTTATGAACACAAAATTCACTAAAAAAACGAACAGTAATTTGATTATATATCAGCTGTGGTAATTTTCAATATTTACTGTCATACTGAAGTTTGCTCATACTATAAAATACTCAAAATATACATTGAAAATACAAAGAGCTTCAGATCAATAAGTTTTCAGGCCAATAAAATTGTCCGGGTTTACACAAAGGAAATAACAGCCGTCGTCACGGCAACAGTTCGTTTGCTGGCTACAACGAGCTGCATTTATTTGACTGTATTATTTATATAATGTAGAATACATCAGAGAAAACTTTCCAAGATCACAAGGCTGATTTTACTTTAAGCCTTTTTTCTTAGGTAAATAAATTTTATTGAGAGTGTAAAATGTATTAAAATTCGACGTATTTCTAAATTTCCCTCCGAAAAGTGCTTTAGGTGTACTAAATGATTACGTTGACCACATAATAAAAAATAGTACTCATTTACATTGTAGGCTAAGCTAAGTCTAAGTGATTTCCATATACGCATATACGCCAAAATACGCATATAATTAAACTTAATATGTTTTCTTATTTTTATATACTTATACGCCAACCCCGTACGAAGGACGGGTACTTTGCTAGTATACTATAATTAAAAATATATGTATATTTAGCTATATTTAATGAAGTTGAAATTTTTTAGACTCGTAAAAAGATCTAACATAGATGGTAGGAATGACAAAAATCAATAATTTTTTTTGTGTTGACGTTCTATTCGATGGGTATTCTAAGCTGGATACGCAAGTTGAGTATAGGACCGACTGAGATGATCCATGTAATAGTGTTACTGACTGAACCAGTTGTTTATTGATTTAAAACCCCAATTAAGAATATTAGGGCCAAGTCTGGAACCATCCAAAAGCTTATGACTTTTCTTATGATTGCGTCCTGCATTTTCCTAAATACTAGGTGGACACTTAGCCCACTTCGCCACTTAAGTTTCACTAAACCTTTCATATTATGATAGGCCACTTTGATATAGTTTCATTAAGCACGTAAATATATTATAAGTATATAGTAAACATACGCATTTGAAAAAGTCAAAATATTACTACTGAATTTCTTATACTGTTTACTATAAATACAGGAAGAGTTTTCACAAGGATCACGTGATCGATATGGCATTACAAGGTTATGTAAAGGCGGGAGATTTAGGTGCGCCACCGCGGGAAAGTCGGGTGATCCGGATTAACATTATTGTTTGAAGCCCTTGTATTTACGTAAACGAAATCTTTACGTCCGTAAACTTAAATTTTATCCACCTATTCGTAAAAGACAATATCACGACTTCATTATTTTATTTTGTATTCATGGCATGTTTGTAATAAAAAGCTAAATGATGTTTGCATGGAAATAAAAATGAACTTGCAGAAATTGGATGTGAAAAGAAGTATTTTATTTATTGTTTTGTAATGAATCTTCGGATTAACGCAGTCAATTTAAAGCAAATCAGTTGCTAATTGGCCACACAGCCACACGTTTTACATTAATTTCAATGAATAACTAATGTTAGGATTAAAAGGATTCATTTGAACGTTGGATTATTAATGTTTCGTGGGACATGGAGAAAAGGGATGTCTCATTCAATCGGAGTAGACTAATATGGTGTAATTATCAATCTAGTTTTATTAATCTGTTGAAATTACTTGACATACATTTTAGTTCCATGTTAATGTAACTGCAGCAGCCTTTATAATTGTGGTGTAAAGTATATTTGTTTGATAAATTAGGACTTTATAACAAAAATATAGGATTCCAAAACATGAAAGTTGAAGATGAAACCAATAAGTTAAAAACGATTATTATTTTTGAACTGGTTAAACATTTCATGTGAGAATCATTACGACAAACATCAAGCACAGATATGACAGCATTTCTATCATAGAATGTAAGCTGCAAACGATTTGTTTAGGTCCATGTGGAACTGCAAGTAACAAAGTCAGTTCAGGAAATATTCATCCTTCTATTTCCGGTCCTATTACACGTAGCCACTGAAAAGTCATAAACACATGTTTCTGTCCGTGACGTTAGTTACAAACCAAAACTCAACGATTTGACATTTGTTATCCTTGTCAAATAACTTCTTAATCAGCATTGTACGTGTTATTTATGTTACATAAGGTAAATATAAATAAGTTGTATAACACTTGAAACAAATATTTACAGTTTCTCAATACTATAAAAACACAGGAAAGTTGGCAGTGGTGATCCATCTCGATTGGACACTCCAATAATTATTAGACCCAATAAGCAAAATCGATCACCACCACTTTCTTTCACTTGTGTGTTTTTTGTTTTGTTGTTTGTTTGTAGGTCTTGTTCAAACAGTATAAGAGTTTTGTTAGACGTATTCTTATTTCCTTTCCCTTGCACTTGTAATCTCAATTGCTGCATTTTCAGGTTTTGAACAGTTTCCCAGAACTAAAATAAGACTATAACGCGCAAATTATTGCACTAATGAATCATTTGTTATTCTAGATGCCAAAACCCATTTTTCGTTCGATAGATTGCTTAAAAACTGTAATATCAGCTTTAGGTAAATCATTCATCCATCTTACTTGAACTGTATCTCTATACCTAATAATTTTTAAGTATAAAACATTTCAAAAATTCAAATTTGGATTCTTTATAAACTCATAAAGTTTTTTAATTTTTCATTTAGTAGAATATACGTAAAAAAGAGTTTTCTCAATATTCATTATGATAAAACTTTGAAATTATAATTAATTATTTCAAATTATAATTATTACTTTCAAAATATAATAGTAATGTACCTATGTAAAATAATTTTATCCTCCCGGCAATTTTAAAACTAAGCTTAAACTAAATAAAGAAATCTCAATCTGGTCAGTATCAGGACAGGATATAGGCTATTGTTCTGCATATTATTTGACTAGAGAAAAAAATGAATTATGGAATTGTTCTATACCACCTTACAACATCTCAGAATCACTTGTTGCTGTTAATCTCAAAACTAAACTGCTAAATAGGTGAACCGACCCGACATCTTGTTTATAAAAACTTCAGTGGTCCACATAATTATGATATTAGTACTGCATCTCTTTCGATCACATATAATTAGCATAAAAAATGTACATAACCAACATCTCAAAAATGCCTGTTGCTTTTGAAAATTTATTTACTTCAACATATAACCGATCTCTACAGCTTAAATACCATAGTTATATTTATTTTTATTTGCCACCCTCTTTTAGCTTTGCATTTGCCCGTCAATGTGGACGTGTATGAGCGTGCTGGAAAATATCAAGAAAAGTTAGGAGTGACCATAATATACAGTGCGAGAATGAACTTAGTTGATACATTTTAAGTGGCTGGACCAAGTAGCGAACCGGACGCACCAGTTAATCTTTGGAGAATATACATTCTTTGTTTCAAGATTCCATTCATCCTATCCTAATAATTAATATTATAAATGAGAAAGTTTGGATGTATGGATGTATGTATGTTTGTGACAAGTAAACACGAAAAATACTGGTCGGATTGGGCTGAAATTTGGCATGATGATAGCTCACATTCCCGATTAACATATAGGCTTATTCTTATCTCAAAAATCCTTTTGGGCTCCACCCCAGTGGCTCTGCAGTTCCCCATGTTACTTATGAGTATTCATATTTAAAGGGAATTATAGAATTTAGCCGGCTGTTTCATTTAAAAGAGTTGGTTCTATGATATGCAAAAGCATTCAAACATTATAAGATTTACCAACGGGGTACACCACTATTATTTTTTTCATTGTTTATGAAAACAGCTAATTTGAACTAAGCAGCAACAAAAAACTGTGATACACAATGAGAAGTGTCAAAGTAGTATTGTTTACAGTTATGTTTATGTTTTTAATTTCATGAATAATTTATATTTTGCGAATTTTTAATAATCTATCTTTCTCTATTGTGTAGGTGAAGTAGTAGAACATTATGGCTATGGTAGATATGTAATACTATCGCATACCGTAAATTTGAGGAAGCAAATTTTCTCAAACCGTGTTTTCTCACGTCGCAAACGCAAAGATCAGGTATAACTGCAATAAGCATTTTATACTTATTTGCCAACCCCGTACGAAGGACGGGTACTCTGCTAGTGTAATATAAAAATTAAATTTAGTGTGAGATAGCAAAGGCACAATAGATAATGCTAAACACACCTACCAATATGTGATTATCCTGTGACAATTATTAAAAACATGATAACACAAACAAGGTCCTAAACAAACTTTCCCTCCGACAGCAAAAAATATATAATACTACAGTATATTAACGCAAACCACTTAAGCTCCAACTAATACAGAACAAATAGTATAAGTCACTTGTAATGTGTCTGTCATATTCAAATCATTATATCATGATCCAAGTGGATGAGGCAATGAGGGAAAAAAGTAACTCAGATTAAAAAGTTAACGGCTATTTCTTCCAATCCTACGCTATTTACGAGAACAAAAACTACTCACGTTAGAGTTTAAAAATAATATATATATTACTAGCTGTAACCCACGGGCTTTGCCCCGTTTAACTTCTTATTTTCAAGATGATCTCGTTCGCATGGCTCAATCACGTCCTGGTTGAAGTTCGTTCGCTACGCTCACTCAGCTTTAGGTTGGAGCTCGTTCGCTACGCTCACTCACCTTAAGGTTGGAGCTCGTTCGCTGCGCTCACTTGCCTTCAGGTTAGCTCGTTCGCTACGCTAACTCGCCTCCAGGTTGAAGTTCGTTCGCTACGCTCACTCACCTTTTGGTTGCAAATTAGCTGCTGTCATGAAATAATAGTGCTGCACCCTGTTGGTAATCCTTGTCACTTTAATGCTATTGAACATCATAGAACAGAACCAACTTGTTTAATTGAAACAGCTGTTAAGATTCATTAATTCCATTTCTCATAAGGTTAACATGGGAAACTCCAGAGCCACTGGGGCGGAGCCGATTGGACGGATCACGAAATTGATGGTGTATAAACCTATTCCATGAAATTCTACATGTATGTACCAAGTTTCGTGGCAATCGGTTCAGCGGTGTCTGAGTTTATCACTGCCAAACAAATATATATAAGGAAATAACTACAGTTTATTGAACAACTATGAGTTGATAAACAAAATCAAAGATGTACAAATTCCTAATAACTCTGTATTCATCTCATTTGACATTACAAACATGTACTCGAATGTACCAATTAAAGAAACCCTTCAAATGATATCACAAAACCTATCAAAAAACAACGAACTAACAGATGGTAATATCAAAGATTTAATTGCACTCACCAAAACAACGGTAGAACAAAATTATTTTGAATTTAATTCGATGTATTATAAACAAAATGAAGGGTTAGCAATGGGTTCACCACTATCTGGTTTATTAGCCAACATTTACATGCAGCATATAGAAAACGAAAAAATCATTAACAATGTCAACCCAATGCTGAAGGATATCATATATTGGTACAGGTATGTTGATGACATCATATGCTTATTTAACATTGACAACCATACACCAAATCAACTATTGGAATACTTGAATACAATTTCAAAATCAATTAAATTCACATTAGAAGTTCAAAATTCATCTATCAATTTCTTAGATTTGACTATAACCAAAGAAAACAATTTACATAAATTTAAAATTTTTAGAAAGCCTACTGAGAACAATCTCATCATCCCAGCAAATTCAAATCATCCCTGGCAACACAAAATGGCAACATTCCATTCGTATATTGATAGACTTATCAACATTCCCATGAGTAACGAAGACTTTATTGAAGAAAAGGAACATATCACAAAATTAGCAAAGAGTCATGGATACAGCAGCAAAACCGTAGAAAAAATTATAAAGAAAAAAGCAGGCATGAAAAACCAACATGTCGAGAAAGAAGAAAGAAAACATGAATTTTTATGCCTACCTTACTCAACTACATTTAACAAAGCATATAGGAAAACATTTAACAACCAAAATTATAAGTTATCATACAGAACAAGAAACAATTCATTTGATTTAATTAACAAATTTTCACAGTCATACAACAACGTATCAGACATAAAAGACAAATCTGGCATATACAAATTAAACTGTAGTTCCTGCTCAAAATTCTATATTGGCCAAACAGGACGAAATTTTCAAAGTAGATACAAAGAACATATTCAAGCAATTAAATCAAACAACAGAACTACACAAAAATCTACATTTGCAGAACACATACTTTCTACAGACCATACATACAAAAATTATAACGAAAACATTACCATACTAGACATTATTAACAAAGGAACCAAAATGAACATAAAAGAAAATTTTCACATATATAAACACTACAAAGAAGACAGAAACAACATTTTAAATATAGTACACACACAAACCACTAATCCTATATTTAACAAAATTATAAGTGTTAGAAAAACCAACAACTAAACATTCATTCACATAGGTACTAACAAAATTAACAGCAGTATTTATTCATAACATAATATTTTTGTTTGAAATTAGGTTAACACACTTGAAAATGTCCTTAGAGACGAAACATGTTGTGATTTATTAAATAAAAAAAGAATATAAAAAAAGGGTACTCATGTTATTTTACATATTATTTATTAATATATATATATATATATATATATATATATATATATATATATATACATACAAACATCCCCTTTTATACTTATAGATCATGAATAGTAAATACTAATAACAATTTAAACAGGGGTTTGTTACTAGCATTATAACATACAAGTGGTTATATGTGACCGCAATACACACACAATAGTGGTTCTCGTCAGAGGAACAATACATACAATACACAATACACAACACTGATGTGGTACAACACAATACACAATATAAGCTGGGAATATTGGGCTGAGGTTGGTCACGTCTACGTGTGTGTTTCGTAAAACTTACACCTTTCATATCCAGTTATTGTAGTAGTAAGATTTGAAATATGTTGCAGTTAATTAACAATTGTAAATTAAAAGTAAAAGATATTAGATAGTGTATTGTAATATATAAAATAATAACTAACTTTTCCAAAATGATATACAAAAATATGGATAACATATCTATATACATAATTTTTTTTATATAACCAATACAGTTGAAACAACTATTACTATCGTATTCTGGTTATAACTAAAAAGGAAGATTATTTTATTGTCAACGTTATAATTTCACCAGTAATTATGTGAGCGCGTCTGGAGCGCGGCTCTAGACGCGCGACTAGAATCGTAACAGTCGCAGGATAGGAATTGGACCTTTAAGCATTTTTAGAACGGTATAATATTTCAACGTATTTTTTATTCCTGTTTTGCAATATTAGCACCCTACTAATATTGTGCGATTTTCATTCTATCCTTCATCCCATGAGAGGCAGTATTCTTTATAATTAGATTAACATTTGCCGCTAATCCGAAAAGGTTTAGATAGACTATAAAAACAATTTTTTTCGCAGTGTAAAAGAAAACCCCTATTTCCTCGTAGAACATGACCATAAACAATTGAAATTGGGATTTTAGAGATGTTCTAAAATACTATTACAATAAGATTAAACGCAATGGATCAAAAGTAATAAAATACGAGTACTTTCGGCACAGCTGACTGTGATTCTCAGTGACACGTCGTCGCTTGTGAGTTGTGACATGATTTATGGATAACATGATGGATACGGTAGAATATCGATCATGGAGGCTGTTGCTGGGAGGACTATTTATAGGACCAGCTGATGTTGCTAAGCAACCTCCCGGCCCGCACCTGTTGATCCTTCGTCCTATAATCTGTCTTCGACACCTTAGTAAACAAAGGCAAAGGCCCATCGCTTTAAAACAATTGAAATATCTGTTGACAAATCGTTAGCATTGAATTATCCATGTCTCAATAGTCCCAATGGCTCGTAATATTGATTGAATGTATTATCAACTGAGAAATTGGCAGGTTTGAATGACAATTTTAGTAAATTCATTAAATACCCTCGTCCAAATAGTTATAAGGAACCCCCTTACCCATCTAAGTTAAACCTGTTCTTATAATCGGGAAATATCCAGAATAATTATTATGATAAATACATTTTACTACATTTTTGAAGCACAAAAAGGAACCAGAATAACAAAATATCTAGCCTCATAATCCAAAGTTAATATAAACTTTAGTTTACATTTATATACAATAGAATCATAATTGATGGCAATGCCTTAATAGTGGTCCAAAAATAAGGTATAAGAGAGTCATTCCTTGCACGACATACGCCCTAAACTTCTTCTATTAGTAAAAAAATCATATTAAAAAACCAACTCAATTATGAAAACTGGCAATTCTAGGGTAACTTTACGATAGCGTTTTTCACATAAAATACTATGTGAAACATTTTTTTTTTTTATGTAATTATGAAATTTGCGAAATGCTTGTGTTTTATTCCAAAAGTATTCGTAGTTACATAGTAAGTAGTGTTAATAGCATTTTTACTTTCTCCCCCTATACCATAGTATATGGAGAAAGTATTGTTTTCGTCAAAATTTTCGAGTTTGAGTTTTGAGTGGATATATTCGTTTTGGGCCCCCCTGGACCCAAAAAAGTGGTTTTCGAAGTGATGTCTGTGTGGGTGTGTGTGTGTGTGTGTCTGTGTGTCTGGATGTGTACAGAGCTAGGGACTGCACCTGTAGTCCGATTTCGATGAAATTTGGTATGTAGGCTCTAATCCATGGTTCTCCAGGCGTTTTTTTCATTTTTTTGAAATTTTGATTTTTAATGGGGATTTTCCTATAAAAACCCATAAAAAACGGAACAATCGAATTTTCTCAAAAATGGCCCGAACGATTTTGATAAAAATTTAGTATGTTGTAGCCCTTTAAATTCTGAACAGAATGGTACAAATCCCATTTCTGTAAAAATTACGGTTCAAAAGTTATGGCAAATTATTTTATTTCCCCATAAAAACCCCATAAAATAACGAAAAATAGGATTTTAGAAAAAAATCCGGTTTTAATTTAACATAGTATATTATGGTCCTTAAAGTTGTAATAGTTTTATCATAAAAAAAAATAATTTTTAATGGGAATTTTCCCATAAAACCCCATAAAATAACGGAAAAATTGGATTTTCACAAAAACGGCCCGAACGATTTTGATAAAAATTAGGTATGTTATAGTCCTTTATATTCTGAACAAAATGGTACAAATTCCATTTCTGTAAACACTACGGTTCAAAAGTTATTGTAAATTATGTTATTTTCCCATAAAACCCCCATAAAATAACAAAAAATAGGATTTTAGACAAAAATCCGGTTTTGATTTAACAGAGTATGTTATGATCCTTACAATTTTGATAGTTTTGTCATTTTTTAGAAAATTTTATTTTTAATGAGGATTTTCCCATAAAACCCCATAAAAAACTGGAAAAATAGGATTTTCTCAAAAATGCCCCGAACGATTTTGATAAAAATTTAGTACGTTATAGTCCTTTATATTCTAAACAAAATTATACAAATCCCATTTCTGTAAAAATTACGGTTCAAAAGTTATGGTAAATTATGTTATTTTCCCATAAAAATCCCCATAAAATAACGGAAAATCGGATTTTCCCAAAATTGGCTAGAACGATTTTGATAAAAATTTAGTATGTTATAGTCCTTTAAATTCTGAAGAAAATTGTACAAATCCCATTTCCTTATATTTACTCTCACCGCTTACTCATGAGAAAGGTTGTTGACAATCTTATGGGAGAAAGTATGTGTCAGAATGCTGATACCGTTTATTTTATTATTTTTTTTCAAAGTGTTACAAAATACGATAGTGATAAAGGGACTCAGTTTGCACTTGTTAAGTATGCGTGTGTATCCAACGAGTCCATTGTTGTTTGTAATATGAGAAAGGTTTAGCCGGCAAATGTACAACAATGAACCACCATTTATCAAGCCTAAGTGGACTAGGCACACTATAGATCATTGACACTTGTACAAATGGAATTGTTGTTTGTATTAGAAATGTTTGTAACATGAGGGAATCAAAACTCATGATGAATGATATTAGTTTATCAGTCCTACGATATGTATAATAAACAGGACTGTTAATAAAAATGATAGTCTTAGAAATAAGTTGGTGAAATTTTATGAACTCATAATTCCTTGGTTTTTAGACAGAATAATTTAGGAGAACATGAAAAGAATAAATAGCTTTATGTAATTTTGGAGTACGGTCAGGGTTACTAGAACTAACAAATTATTTCAAACATTTAATGGTAATAAGATAATTTTACCTGGTATGCAATCAATATTAGAGTTGGCTAAAAATATGCAATGTTAAAGTTGGTCGATTTATCACACCTAAGTGGACTGGAAACACATCATCGATCAAGGGACACTGTTTAATGTGTTATGTTGGGTTGGAGTGTATCGAAAATCGTGCCTCGAAATGGACTTCGTAGTAAGGAAAATACTTTTACCTACGTCCTAAACCCGAAATTAAACAAATTAATTTCTCTAAAATTTTGTTTATCGTGTTTCCATCCTTATTAAATATAGAATTTGCATTCACTAACTTTTATTGAATTTAAAAATCCTTTATTGCTCAATATACATAGTTATAGTTATTGTAATAGTAACAATCACAATAGAAGAAAAAATATTTAATTCTTATGTCTTATAAAAGCATGATGCATTGTTTAAAACACAATAACTAAACTATAACTAGCGATGAAAAACACTATGCCCTTCATATTAGAGTAGTAAATATTTTATTAGTATCATTATGGTCAAGTATGTAGTTACATATCAACTTATTGAATTGGTTCTTGTTTTTACTCTCTTTAACACTATTCGTGCTGTCGACATGTTTGAACATAAAAGTTGCATTTATTTCAATGTTAAGCAATTGCGGGAATTCCCGTCATCAGCACCCAACGTGTTAATATAGCTTGGAAGTAGATTATAAAACGTTGGTGATAATTAGAAAAAATATTTTTTTAAGGGATAAATTTGGTAGTGGAACATACATTCTACCCACATTCCTTAACGGGATACAGCTCTAGTTCATTATGTTTATATCGCATTTATTAAAGAATATTCTTAAAACCTTAAAAACGTATAAGTTCTAAAGGTCAAAATATTAAAACGTTGGAAAAGAGGGAGAGAAGGTTTAGTTTTTGTTTCATTTAATATTATTCTGACAAAGAATTTTGTAGTGTGATTATTGGTTTTAATGTTGTAAAATATGCACAACCTTAGATCTTAATCCAATTTAATTTTTAGTAAAAACAATTTTAGAGTATAAAAATTTTTTATATACATTTTTTTAATACCTTCTCTAACTATGTGCTTGTTTTTGTTTCCAATTACGAACTATCCGAACGAAGATTTGATGTATGGATTTAATTAACGTTTTTGGGCAAGACAAAATCCGCTCTTTTCTAAAATAAATATATGTTGTCATACAGGAATTTACTGAATTGAATGTCGTGTGTCTTGCTTGAAAAAAAATCCAATGTTATAGAATAATGAGTTATTTTAAATATAAATATTTGGATGATTTAATTGGAAATTTAACCGAATCCTCATAACTAATTTCTACCGAGCCATTTTTTTTAATGATCAATTTCATATTATTAATCTTTATTTTAAAAACTTTTCAAACTAACCTTGCATTAATTCAGAAGTAATTGAATTTAGGCAAAATAACACTCAGGTATATGTCCTTATAAACTACAAGTATATTTTAAAATTAAAATGTCAGCCTGATAGAATATAGTTTAGTTTGTCTTGGATGGAAGTGTTGTTTGATCGGAGAAGTTTAAATTATTCCCGGGGTTGTGAGGGGAGTGGTGGGGAGGGGAGGGCGCGAGCTGATTGGCTGAACGCAACAGGTGTGGTTGCTAGGCAACGAGATATCTCAGCTGATATCTAAACCCTTGGTGATAACAGCTTATCGAACTGGGTTTAAAGGCTGCGAGAATGCTAGTGTACACGTGTACACTAACTTTAGAACTATGCGTTATTACTGACAATGGCGGCGATTAGAATTGAGAGGGGGGGGGAGTTTAAATCTAAATATATTGTTGATACTGCGTTCTTTAAATATTATATCTTTATTCTATTTTACTAACCTCACAGGTGGTATGTCCTTGAGTATATTTTTCACTTAATAGTGAAAGATAATTACTAATCACATGTTAATGTTGTACTAGTAAGTCCTACCATATTTCATTTATCTATGGTTCTACCTACCCCTTTTAAAAATCTTAGTTTATATGTTTCATCCTCAATAATACTAGGTAAGGCCCTCAATAAAATAGTCTGCTTTGTTTTCCAGCCTCATTTTAAACCTACTTCTTTAGAAAAGTGTTAAATGTCTAGGTTTACGCCTAGCAAATATGTTTACACATTCTTCGAGTTTTATTTTGTTGGGGGTCTCTTTTTCTATATCCAGTATGGCTAAATATGATAAACGGTCATGGAGCTTTGAATTTCTTAAATAGTTTTTGATCCGTTTTAAGACACTGAAAGGCCGTTCAGCTGTTCCAGTAGACACTGAGACAGTAAAATCTATTGTAGAAGCTTATATTAGGAAAAAATAACCGATTGTGGACGTTTTCGGACTTAAATTTTTGTACCAAATTTGACACAAGCTCTTTAGGTTGGTCTGATTTAGGGGTTTTTTAAACACATGAATTTCAGAGGCTAAAGTGACACTCACATCAGAGCATGCTTCTTTGATACGAGAGTCACAAGCTTTCTTCATAGAAGAAGCCAGTAAAAGTTCAATATATAAAAAAGGCCTATGTTATAGTTTGATAAATATTTCCCAGGTGTGTACACTACAAAAAAGTAATTTACGTGTGTTTAGTTTAGCATAGTGATACATTGAAAGCAGGTCCCAAAAAAACAAGTATTATTCACTTAGAGGGTTAGGATTCAGTAAAAACTGCTTATATTAAAATAAAAAAGTAGGTACATTGTTATCTGTAATAGAAATTTTTAATACAACGGCTCATCTGCTGAAGCATAATCTCTACGTTGTTTTACTTAATCTTAGAAATCTCTTCACATTCATATCAGTATTTTGGCAACTGAACTTACAGGAAGCAGGCATAATTAGACTTAAAATTTACTTGGTCATCTTTGTCCATTAAGTAATTATGTTTCGTGTTGTACTTAATGTGAATAATGGGATAATTTCTACACCAGGAAATAGTAATCTAACCTTGTGTTAGAGCCTCATCTTGTCCGTAGGTAGGATCTATCCTTGAGCACCTCTGCCGCATACCTGCAAAACATCATGTTTTAAACATTAAACATGTTCAAGTTATATCAAACCATGTAATTTAGAACTTTTTTAAATTTCCGTTTACCCATGTAGTAAGTAGAAAACATAACTAACATGGCAAGGTGTATTACCCATAATGAAAACCTACAACAGTGTTTCGGCTAAAATTTTAAAGTTGTATTTTATGATAATTCCACCAACCCGATCAACATTCTGTGGATTTTTTTCAAATTCGTTATGTTGGTTCTGAAATGTTTTTATTGTTAAATAGACTTTTCCAACGTTTCCACCTCCAGAAATGTCGTGCAGTTTTAAACTCTAGAAACATTGGAAAAGTCCGATTAATAATTAGTAAAATTCAATGGATGTTGATGAGAAAAGAAAGGCAGGCAGGAACAAACTCTTACTCTCTGCAATGTATAAAAAAGATTTTTACACACGCGTAATTGAACAGGCTGTGTCTCAAAATTTGTAGACGTTTTACATGTTATGGTTTGAAAATCAATAGAAGTCAAATGCAAATTCTAACGGTTTCAACATAAAAGACACCAACGACTTCACTTCCTCAACAAAGAGGTTGACGATTAACATGTTATCAGGAACATGATTTACAAGTGTTAGTTAACAGTAGTTTTTAATATTATAAATGTTTTACAAATAATTAATTATCACAAGATCATCATCGTAAAGCACACCATACTGATTGTTACACTTCATTGAATTCACGCGATATGTGTTCGTGTTCGTATCTGTGTTAGTGTAAACAACTTTCAATCCTGGAATCCTGTGAAGTATCTTTATGTTGTTGTAGCCTTGTATTCACCTGATGATAACATTAATAGGTCGAAACTAGATGTGAATCAGTCAACAATTGAATTGGCAGAATTAGATATTTAAACTACTATTATTATTATTCGCAATCTGGAGGCTATTCGTACTACAATGAAAAAAAAATTCTAAACATAAATTATGTTGAGATGTTGATCATACATTTACGAAACTTTCAACCAAGTTATTCAAGTCACCATAGAAACGAATCATTGCAAAGTCAAATTGAAAATCTACAAATTTTGAAACAAAATTAAAAGGTCAGTAAAAAAATGGTCCCTAATAATGGAAAACGAGGTTTGAAACGAAAACGTTCACCAAAAAGATCTGACAGTGAAGGGCTTGAAAAAATGGCGAGACTGAAGATAGAAGAAGCTATGACTGAAGCTGTGATTCAACACTGCCCAGCTTGCAAGACACCAATTGTAAAGACCGAAGGGTGCGACAGTGTGACGTGTCCGTGCGGGGAGACGTTCTGCTACAGATGCGGTCAGGAGGTGCTGGACTGTCATTACTGCCGTATTGCTTGTAAAAATACTACATATCGAGCCGCAGGCTTGGCCATGAGAAGACTACGACGACTTTACCCAACAATTAAATTCTCCGAATGTTTATCTTTGTTCCGAAATACTAAATAAATCACAAAAATAATATGACTCTGAGTGACATGATTATAATAAGAGTTACTGTATAAGTTAATTCAATTTGTATTTAGGCCTGATATGATTTTAAAATCTCACGGTTTTGCAAATTCACTAAAAAAACAAACAGCAAAACATTTACAAAAGTAACGCTATAACATTCAAAGCCTCCGTCCCACCATGGACAAACTGTATAGAGATGCGACAATGATGGTTATAAAAGATGACAGAGTAAATTATAACCAAAGTTCAAAGAGAAGTCGTAAGCAGTGAATTTTAGATTAACTATATACATTATTGCTGTACCCGCGGGCTTTGCCCCGTTTAACTTCATAGGTGAGCTCGTTCGCATGACTCAATTACGTCCTGGCTGAAGTTTGTTCGCTACGCTCACTCACCTTTAGGTTGGAGCTCGTTCGCATGGCTCAATTACGTCCTGGCTGAAGTTTGTTCGCAACGCTCACTCACCTTTAGGTTGGAGCTCGTTCGCTGCGCTCACTTGTCAGTCAGTGAGGGCTTTGTCTTTTATATATAGATTTTTACAATGCACCTTATACCTTATACTGATTACTTTTGAATGGATTCATCCATACAAGAAGACAATTCAATCCCTTTTCGTGCGAAATCACTCGTACGCACGATGTCTTTGATTCAATGAGTTTATTGTACAAATAATGAAGCCTTCCACACACTTTTTAGTTCGAATAGTCTAACACCTTTTCAGGGTTCGGAAGGTTAGAGCATAGACTAAGGTCTCCAGTCTAAGGTTAGAGCATGCTACTTCAGGTCTAGACGCCCGGCTTCAAATCCCGCCAATCACATTCAAATATGAAATTCGCTGGTTCCGAGATCGATACTAGACCCAGAGATCTTTTTCAGTGAGCTTTTAAATAATTATCATATCCTAGAAATTTAAACGTTTGGTAGTATTAAGACCAAGGTTTTAACATTTCCATTTCCATTTTTTTTAGGTCGATGGCATCTTTTAACCTTACATTTGCCCGTCCACATAGACCACAGACCTATACGTGGAACGTATCCAGCAAAGCAAGGGGCGAGCCGGAACGGTACGAAGGTGAACAGCACTGATAAAATGTTTGCGGCAGTGACCAGGATCCTTAACCCACGACATCGCTGCCTTGGGCCCGAAGTCGCTACCAACTGAGCTACCGACTCACCTTCAGTACAGAGACGTACACAATCAAGAACAAACTAAACTAAGAAAATACTAAACAATGGTTTTTCTCTATGTGATAACCCCATATGAATGAAACTAAAAATGGCGTTACATTTAATGAATCTATAAAAAGTTACTCAGGCAGAGTAAAACTTGTAAGAAGAATATCCCTGATCATTTTTAACTAATTGTGAATTGGTTCACATTTAACATTGCTTCTTATTAGCCGCTCGCCAGTTAAGTTGTCTAAATTCAAATAGAAATCGCCAGTTTTATTATCCCAACGGTTGCCTTGGCAACACTAGCCCCAGGGAGTTAGAGATGAAGTTAAGCCGAAACCAAACTTTATTGCGGACAAATATTAAGGTTCCAGATTAGCCCACCACTTATAACGATTGTTTGAACAGTTGAAGATTAAATTGATGCACGACAGACTTGGTAGAAGGAGAATGTTATATCATTTATTATATTTACCAAATTAATTAGGAATGCGATGGCTTCAACATTTCAAATAAAAGGTATGTCAAAACACGTATGAACATTGAAAACTGTTTTTGGTAATACAACCACTCTATCAGTTTCAGGACCTGATAATATCTCGGTAGAACAGTTGTAGCTGCGTGAGGTATAAGGGAAGCAGAGAATGATCAATGAGCAACTGATAAGCCCTGATAACAACCTGCTCACGCTATCAGAGCTTCTGTATTGATTACACCTTCGATACTGTCAGGACCTGATAGTATCTCGGTAGAACAGTTGTAGCTGCGTGAGGTATAAGGGAAGCAGAGAATGATCAATGAGCAACTGATAAGCCCTGATAACAACCTGCTCACGCTATCAGAGCTTCTGTATTGATTACACATTGGATACTGTCAGGACCTGATAGTATCTCGGTAGAACAGTTGTAGCTGCGTGAGGTATAAGGGAAGCAGAGAATGATCAATGAGCAACTGATAAGCCCTGATAACAACCTGCTCACGCTATCAGAGCTTCTGTAGTGATAACACCTTCGATACTGTCAGGACCTGATAGTATCTCTGGTAGAACAGTTGTAGCTGCGTGAGGTATAAGGGAAGCAGAGAATGATCAATGAGCAACTGATAAGCCCTGATAACAACCTGCTCACGCTATCAGAGCTTCTGTATTGATTACACCTTGGATACCGTCGGCTCTTGTTAACATAAAAATTGTGTATTCTTTTGAAATATTCTTTAGTAGCTTACCTACTCATAAAATCGTCTTGTTCAATTAGCTAAGATATCGATCAAATATAAATAATATTGTTGCTTACTGATGAAGAGTTTCTTATTGAAGTAATAGTGGCTTTCAATATTATTAGTGCTTTATTGTGTTACCTTTGAACATTAACAATAAAAATAGTTGTACAATAAAACAAAAAATACGTTTTGCTTGAATTTAACGTTGAATACCACTTTCAATTAAATATTACACACAATGTGTACTTGAATACTTATAACAAGTAACAACAAATTTTAAACACAATTTATCCTACAGAATGCAATTTTGAATTTGAATTAAAATGTATAGAGTAAACGGTCGAAGTTAAAATGTTAACCTTTATATGGATACCTAGATAAACGTAGATTTCTGTATACATTTATACATAGATACAATATAATCCTTTTTGTATTGCTTATGATTGGCATTACTTAAAATAAAATAAAAAATATTGATTTGAAAAGAGATCCCTGCCGTAAACCACTATGATCTTTTCCGCTTAACCTAAAAGGCAGCGTTAAACAATGCTTTTTCCTGGCTATTTCACCCATAGAAATGTCTATTTCCCCTCTAAATTAATTAGAAAAAAAAACTGTTTTGAATAAAAGTAAAAATGCGTTACATTTAATGAAACATAATTTCTCCAACGTTGGTATGGTGTAACGTCATCATACCATTACAATTAAATGTGAAATGCATCCATCTTGTAGACGAAAATTTGAATTCAACGGTCCGGTTGAGTGGTGTTTGGTGAAACAATATTATCTAAGTAAGCAGACATTGAGGATTTAGAGTTGATAGATAAGTTTCTGAAAATTCACAGAAACTCGGACACTTCTCGGTAGTAACATTAATGTTTCTAGCTGTGATGTTCAACTTCTAAGTGGAATCTAACGGCAATTTAATCTGTATACTAAGCCTTTTTTAAAGCAAAATTATTTCGTACATAAAATCAAAACTAATATGCATTGTAGCTTTGAACAGTGTTTCTAAGTTTGTAAGCAAATAGATTCAACGTGGTTGGTTTGACAGCAAATATAATGTGAATCTATTTTAACTTTAGGATGTAGTATTGCATGAAACAGTTTTGCTATTTTAAGAGTAGTACCGTATATTAATACAAGCTGAAATGTTGGCATCCCTGTTTTATTTACTTCATTGCCGACCAGCTGATATATAAAAGAGTTGCATAGTTATCTATGAGATTTCGTGTTATTGAGAATGTGTTGTAAAAAATACCTGTTAATGACTAATTTCATATATATATGTATGACCATTGATTAATCCTTATATTTCTGTTGTATGATTTATTTGTGAAGATAAATTATCACATGTTTTAATAATGTTAAATAATGAGTAAATAAATAGTGATTGAAAAGTTGTACTGAAACTGACTACTATTCTTTTTTGACTTTGATAATTGACAATTTAATAATACCATTATAATACTCAAAATGAATGTTTTGTCGTTAAAATGTGTCCCACAGTACTCTTGTAAATATTTTATCTGCGTAAAAAACACCGTTTACTTTGTATATTGCTCAACATCGCTCGTTAGGTAATCGTATAGCATAGGAGGACGTTTAATAATTTTCTGTTAGGATACTTAGACATACTTTCTTCTTTTCCCGAGTTGATACACCATTATGAAGTTTAATTTTAGACCTGTGCAGCAAGGACAAGCATGTAATGGTAAAAATAATATTCCTTATTTACGTTTACATGTACAAATATATCTTATAGGAATTACTTATATGGTAAAAATAAAAATATGAGATATAAAATGTATTGCAATTTACATTGTTGTATCGATTGTACAAATTTCGGCAAAACAACGAAGTTATACAAATACAAATTATTGTGTTGCAGCGGTTAAATGAACACGAAATGAAAAGTCAAAGTGACATAAATAGGTTCGTTTTTCGGCTTAATAAGATGAAGTTTTCTGCTTTGCGGTCTTTTAAGCTCATATCTGAGGCTTTTATTACGTCTAACAACGCAACATTCGGAGCAGATTCAATCTAATATTGTTTGGGATCTTAAGTAAAATAGTATAGTTATGTATTTAGAAAATTATCATTTTTACTTAAAATTCATATTATACATAACAGTTGCAAAATATAACCCAAAACGTAGTAATATATTCCATGAATCTTCTAACTTATCACATATTCTTTATTTAACCACACGTTTAGAATGTAAGGTACAACAATAATCTTCACTAAAATGTATCGTTCATTCATAACTTGATATCCCCAGTCGTAATTCCGTAATTATATTGTTTCAGTGATTGGATGTAATAATTAATTGAAAATTGATATAAACATGTTTTCGATATTGTAATTCTGTTCAACTAAAACATCATGAGTTCTATAAGTAACAAGGTTTAAATGACAGGTCAATTGTGGGAATGGAAAAGGGTGCGCTCTACCTCAGCTCGGACATCTCAGCTCGGGCTTCAGTATCTATGTTGCGCCTTTGAACAGCGCCGCGAGAAGCGTTTGCAGACGTTCACGGCATGCTAGTAAAAAGCAATGAGTGGGGTTTTACAGAACAAAGAACAATCAATGCGACCCTGGCTTTAGAATTTAAAGTAATATTTCTATAATTAGTTAAAGCAGTTTAAAATTGCCGTTTTTACATTCAAGGAAAATTCTCAGGCTTTATGGTACGATATTAAACATATCGAAACCACAACAATCTAGATAATTTAATCCTCTTCAAAATGCCACCCTAACTTTGATTCTACGTTAAGTGTAGCCTTCGGAAACACGGTTGCCCCAGACCCTTGCTTTTACACAAAACGGCAGGGGTAGAGCGCAACCTTAAATCCATTTAATCATACGAAGTTGTTAGCTTGTATGCCCACGGAATCTAGTAGTATTAGTTTCAAGCCTACAGTAATTGCATTATACACAAGATCTGAGTTAGACTTAGATACCAGATATGTGTGGGCTGTATAATAATCTAGGAGTTAGCAGGCATGGGAAATAGAATTTGAATCGAATACAAGTATGGATTTCTACAAGAAAAATTATATTAATACTTTGTTAAAGAAATCTATTAGTATACTAGTATACTTCGGAGACAAAACAGGCTCTGAATACCAAGACAATTTTGCCCTTCACTTAATTTGCGTGAAGTATATTTATATATCCCATCATTTTGTTTTCAAGTTTTTTTCCGATTTCCTTTGACAAATGAAAATGTAGCAAGTAAATTTCTCTTGTGTTCAAAAACCTACTAGGATAACTAATAAGTACAAGGGTTCTTATAATTATTTGTATTCTAATCTTTGAAGTAACACTTTAACGTAGTTTTTTTAAACCAAAGCAAAACACGATGACTTTTTAGATTTGCAAAACAGCAATAGCATCGTAAATTAATTTGTAGTCTTATTTTTGTTTAATTGCAGTAAGTTTGGTGTTACTTGATCAACTGTTACTCAAAATATCTTTGTATTTAGTTTAAAGATTTGTCAAATTTTAAGCATTACATATTGAAACATATTAAGTTATGTGATATCTTATGTAATTTTTTTGTAAAATGGTGTTTGCCATTAAAATAAATGAAGAAATTATTTTTTTTTCTAACTATTTAGAGTTTTAGACTATAAAAGATTTATCTTCTGGTGAGAAATTATGTTAAACCTGATGAATAAATGAGCTCACCATGAATCATTATATTGCCACGCAGCTCAGTAACGCGTCCGTCAGTCATTTATAAAAGTTTGTTTAATTTTGGTAACTTCTTCTCTATGTTCTTTTGTAATTTTTATGTTTTAATGGTGTAAAACTTTCATCACAATGTTTCTCACGATACTTACTTGTATAAACGCGCAGTTTTAAATTCAGATAACCAATTTTATCAATAATAATAAGTTTTGTAATTAAATAATTCAAAAATAGTTATTAACCTACTCACAATTGTAACCATTTTATTATCTAACCACAACGTCTGGTAAACAATTACCTAGTGTTCTCAATAATCGTTTGCTGTTACTATTTTTCTATTGAGTTGACAAAATCTTATATTTACACTCAGGACGAGAAGTTCTTTTAACTTATTGCATGATGCTTGTTGTACCTCCTGTTTTTCTTCAAATTTTTTACGTAAAAGTCTACGGTATGGTAATTTGTTTACAAACATTATTTCCTTCAAATTAAATACCTCTAAATAGATTATAGGAGCAAGAGTATCTATATAAAATAAGATATATTTTTCGGTAAACCTGAATATTCATGCAATTAAATTATTTATATTAATATTTATTTCAGCCTATATTTATTTGGATAAGTTACTGAGCATATTTCACTTCGAGGAACCTTTAGTGCTAAAACGTGAAGAGTTTTTATTCATTACATACTTAACGAATACTGTTGATGAACTGGTTGTAATCGTATAAAACATTTCCAAAGTGTGTTCTTTTGTTGGTGCGTAATGAGCTAATTGAAGTTTATTATTAATGAACGAGCCAAGCTGACAACAGCTCGCCGTGGCAATAATTCATTGTTGCCAGTTTAACTTGGTGTGGAATTGCAGATGCTCCTCCAGCCAGTCTAACGGCTAAAGTAACCGTTTCACTGTAAAAATAGTTTCAATTTCCTCAAATAGCTTATGTGCTTCCATATACATTATATTTGGCCCTTCTAAAACGTCTGGGTGTATTAAATGTGACAGAAGTAGAATATATCTTAGAATACTACAATATTGAAAATGATTACGTTAAACAAAATTGATTATCTGTAAAATAAAAATAAAAAACTAAACATTAAAATGCCATCGATGGAATCTTTGTTGGTCAAAGATTATTCGTTAACTGTTTATAAAATAGCAATTGGATTCACATAAAAATTACGATCATAGAAATATGTATTACACTCTATTTCATAGTATTTTCCGAATCCAACAATATGTAATATTTTCACCAATATTTTGAAAAAATGTACTTAATAATAATTACTTTGAGAACACAGGCCTGTTTTATGGATACAAATGGAACCAAGAGAGATTAGTGGTTTGTGTGTTTCTTGGTGGTTAATGACGTTCAAACTTCTATGTTGTAGACTATTTCCATTATAGTATTACTGTAATCTTCTACACTTATGTTTTTTTGGTCAATCAGTTGTTTAACTAACTTTGCTTGCTTGTATAATATCCTTTGTTTTGCGTTATGTATACCTAGTTAATTAAACTTTAAATCACTGTGTTTATAAGAAATGGTAGTATCAGTCTCAAAATATCTACATACAACCAAATTTTCGGTCGACTTTGGTGATTAGTAGATGGTGTTAAATAGACTGTAAAATAGAATCTTCCCTGTGTAAAATTTAAATCACTCTCTACACTGAACAGAAGGATCAGCATTTGGCATTGTAAATCGTCCTTAAGAGAAACTTAAAATAAATTTATGTACAAATCTAAAAACTTGTTTAGATAAATATTAAGTTTATGTTAATACTATTTATCGTTTCATCTTGAAAATCCATACGATTATAATACTATTTTTGTAAACTTCTTGATTATTTTACTATGTAGGCATATTATTAAACTTAACGGTTTTGCATATTATGGGAAGGAAATATTTCTGTATTATAAAATATAAGAACTGGAGGCTTATTGGAAAAAATAAGCAAGTATAAAATGTTAAAATCGTGTTCAAATTGCTGTAAAAGTTTGTTTGTAAGAAAGGCTTTGCCCCGCATTTCATTACCTCTAAAATTAAAAATACCACTATTAAATGTTGTTAATTAACAGACCAGGTCTTCTACAGTCAGGTTGGTTAATTGCAATCTTATTTTTAAGATTGCAATGTAATTTTGTCTTAAAAGCTCTTATAAAGGATAATCCAGTAGTAAATAGTAGGTAATAAAGTTGTAGAAAATTATATTACACTTACATTTAAGCAAAAAAAATATATAGCATATTTATTAAATTTATCCTCTTGTTTAGTTTCACCGAAGTATTTTTTTTTTTTTTTTTTTTTTTTTTTTTTTTACAACTGAACAAAACCCCTTAACTACCACTCTATAATCAAAAGAGAAGAAAATACACGACTGTGCTACTAAATACTACGCATAAATTAATTCAAAAATGATTAATTAAAGATTTCTATAAAATATGTAGCATATATGTTAATATTTGTAGTTAGTCTGGACTTTAAAATGCCATTTTCATTTGGTTTGTCATTGTTAGCTCATTGTTAACACTGCTTTAAGGGTACATCACTAATTACGTCGTGTGAAATGAAATAAATTTACTGATAGAACTATGCAACTCACAATACAGCATCCTACACCTCAACTATAATACGTTCAAAAAAAAAACATCTGCAGGTATCACATTAGTTCTTCTGAAAAGCAGCATTGCAGGTAAAACATGCCAAAAGAACTTACAAACGAATTGCATTATCCTTCTAACTCTACATTACTCTTTGCGTGCAATCCATCTAATGTCAGTATGTCTGCATCTAATGTAGCATTTTAATATGTATTGCAAACTTGTGCTTCTTTTTTGATATTCAAAATTATATAATTTAAAAATTTACAATAGTTAAGTTATTAAATACCTCGTACACTGTAAAATATTCCAGCACAAATCTAATATGTATTTTTTCATTGCTAATTTAAATTATGGGAAAAGTTGAAAAGTCCTAAACATAAACAACATATCCTTACTCTTTAGATGATGAGTTTCATACGCACGTAGTGGCCTTATGAATGCTATGAATGGCCTTATGCCAATGACCACACCAACATATATATATTGGTTGGTATATTCAGTCCGCCAGTAGCGACAATTACAAGCTAATATCCGAGCCACAAATGACGTTGACGTTAGTTACTGACTAGTCTGGTCGTTTAATTGACGTCACAACCAATAACTGTGGTTACTTTTCCTACGGGAGATAATGATTTTTTTATGATGATTAATGGCAAAATTTGCAATCCTGGAGTATAGTCATAAATGTTTGGATCGTAAGGTCGAAATTTAAGATTTGTAAAATTTTTAAATGGCCAAAACCCGCTTTAGGTATAAATGGACATGATAAGTAAGTAAGGTTATTAATGTTGTCTTTGTAGGTTCATTGTCCACGTAGGCTTGAACAACGTGAATATTTCTAGATTTTATCATAAATCGATAAGCATAGGTATAATCAAGCTAAACATCTACAAACTGTAATATCTTTACTTAATATCCATTAATAAATTGGATATTTGTCGTATCCATAACCAAATCCAAAACATAAGATTCTACTCAATCCTGTTATGAAAACCAAATACTTCAACCTCATTGCCGAGTTATGT
Source organism: Macrosteles quadrilineatus (assembly GCF_028750875.1). Lineage (NCBI taxonomy): Eukaryota > Metazoa > Arthropoda > Insecta > Hemiptera > Cicadellidae > Macrosteles > Macrosteles quadrilineatus. The sequence continues at coordinate 2,340,940 of NW_026542597.1, forward strand.
TACTGAATTTCAACACCACGTCGCAGCACTGCTTCACTTGCAGGAAAGGTTTTAATCACTGAAAGGTTGGCAACGCGAGAGGGTCTGCATTTACTTTGAGCGTTCAGGCGTGACAACCGTGTACACAGCATGGCTTTTATCATTGACTATATATACCTGTCAATGCTTATATTCATTTTTAAAGTGGTTTTACACGATGAAGCCATCTACCCATAACATAAAGCTAATATTGCTAAGTCTTACTGGTTTAAAAAAGTTATTACTCTTAAAATATTTTGTGGCAATTATTTTTATGAGCGAGGTTTACCAGTGATTTAAATTTGCTTGGTGGATATCATTAATAAGGTTTTCCAAATCATACAGGGTGTCCCAGACCACCCAGCCGGCTTCTATAGCTCTAATATGAAAGCAAATAAAAACCTGATTGCAACTGGAGCCCCACTATTTTGACCCCAAGGAGTTCAGTTAAAATTATTTTTAAACTCAATAAAGCACCCCAAGGGGCAGATTTGGGGGGTGGGTGTGGTTTTTGGAAAATGTTCAAATGTAAAGGAGGGTCGTGTTGTACCTCAAATTTAAAGTTCTTCAGCGGCCTTCGAGTCCTGAGTATTTTTTATGGAAAATGTTATAATTTTTTCTTATGCCTATTTACAAGGTGTTCGAAAACGTAAAAAAATATACCTTTGAACTACTTTTCACTGCAAAGAGCTGGAATTTCGTAGGGGTTCAAATTTTGATAACACTTTAATTGCTAAATTAGCTATAAAAAAACTATGGTTTCAACCCTTTCCCTGACTTTTTACTTATGCTACGCATTTTCAAACTTGTTTAAGTTTCAAAAGCTGTTATCTCAAAAATTTCAAAAGGCAATCATGGGTTTCATTACAAACCACATTGCATCTCTAAAGTTAGCTACAATTCTTTCATTTAATGTTTTATGGTATCGATTAAAATAATTATGTCTAAAAAAATAAAATATTACTGTACCCAGATTGTTAAATTTGGAATATTAATAAAGGAAAGAACACAACTGCAAATATTCATAGTTATTTTACAATTCCATACCTACAACTTAAATATAAAATTTCGACTTCAAATTAATTTAAATAATATATGTAATAGAATATGAGTATTGTTAAAGTAAAAAAGTAATTGAAACATGGCTTTGATATAATATCTAAAATTGGTTACAGTCTTTTACTAAGTAGTTTTCCATTTGCAGTTACAAGCTACTAAGGGCCGGCGCGCACTATCCCGACCACGACCACGACCACGACTCCGACTGGTCGCATACGACCAGTTTTATAATAGGAATAAATGGAACAGCGCGCACTGGTCGACTGGTCGGACCCTGGTCGGGCCCTGGTCGCACGACAAAAATTTTCCAGTTTGGTCGGGCCCGACCCGCTGGTCGTTGCAGCCAAACATAGCACACAAAGTAATGGGACGACGCGCACTACCTCCGACTTGCCTCCGACCCGACCAGTACACCACTCAACCCCCAGTATTCCTAGATCAATCAAACGGTAAGCACTAGTTTTTTGCGCCGGTCTGTGAAGTGACTCATTTGGTAAAATGTCGCAGGATTTTTACACTTTTGAAACCTGTCTTCATATTGACGTAGCTCTTCATAAAATGTTGCAAAATGCCCTTTCAGACCTAACAGTTAACATTGGATATACCCAGTATAGTGTCTTCTTCCGCTTAACGTACTTACAATACAAATGCACCATAACAACTACTTCTTCAACAATCATCTTGACACTAAAGTTTGTAAAACATTCGTTGCCTTGGTCAGGTCGTGGTCGGGTCGTGCTCTGGTCGCATGGTGAATGACAACCACTGGTCGGGCATTTGGTCGTGGTCGTGGTCGTGGTCGGGATAGTGCGCGCCCGGCCTAAATTACATCACAAATGAGATCATTTCTCTACTGGTCCTTCAAAGGCCTCCTCCGAGGCCGACCCTTTACATCTTGATGGTCTAATATTGGATGAAAATGTTAAAGCACCTTTCACTTTTTCGGTTACAATCAATAAAGCAATTATTTCTTAATCAAAATGTTTGGAAATCCACATTTGCATGACATGTAATAGCGTAGGTAATTTATAAATATATATTTTTATACCTCTTAAAATACACCAAATACGCGTGTTTTTATCTTTGTAATTAATTTTGATATTAATTATTCCAAAAATGTTAGCAATTATCATTCATATTTGGTTCAAAATCACTTGTCAAATTTCTATTATCCAGAACTTTAACACTATTGTAATTCAAAATTGAGCTTAGAAACTATGGAAAATTGTAGGCAATAGTGTATGTTGTAAATGAGATAGGAAATTTTAACGTCAACAACTTAAGGCATAATATGCATAGTAAGTTGAGTAATTAAGTGTATAGGTTACTAAAATAATTAAGTAATTAAGTGTATGTAGGTTTTGGTATTGAATACTCAAGTCAACCGGGACCCCTGCGTTAATGAAAGGACAATTTTCAATACCGTAGAGTTTTTATTGCTGCTTCTAATCCCATTTTAAGTCAAACAAAAATTAGCCTCTTTTAAATTTGCTTAGTTAAATAACTACCCATAAATACCTAATTAACTATGTATTAAAGGCATGATCCCTACAAACCAAAGACAATGACCTTCAAATAAAGGGTGATTAACCAATCACTTATAAGGACGTATTTAAGCGTTCAGCGGTAAAAAAGGTTAATTATAGATTAAGTATGTTAGTGTATGTGATGAGTTAGTGGTTAGACAGTGGGGAGACCACATGTTACAAGAGCACTAACAAGCTTTCAAAGGTAAACCACACAAACATACTAAACTGCTCGGGTTAATTTAAATGCTTATAGCGAACAAGAGTTCAATGTGGTTTTAGATTTTCGTTATGCTAATCAATAGCATCTAGAAAGTGTAAAAAACTACTTCTTACAATTATAGACCTACTGAAAAAATTTCAAATAATCAAAATTTCTAACTATTTTTGATAGCTCCAAATAGATTGTTATTACTCGTTTGGTCCTTCAAATGCACTAAAATATTTCTCTACAGCCCTTAAATTCTCTGTTACCTATTGTAAGCTTGGAAGATAATTTATTTTAAGCCCTTGATACAGTGGCACCATGAAAAATCAATATTGATATTCACAACTTCCTAGTCAACACTAGCCAATACACGAACATGTGTAAATTTATCGTACCATGAGAATGATGAGACAAGAGGCAGAGCAGCAGAAAGTCAATACATTTTGCACGCGAACCACCTTGTGAGTTGTAGCAGAATGTCTGGATGGCGATGTGATAAAAGAACTGATAATCAATTAGTACGCATGTTTCTTGATTTGGGGCTATTTTTGCTATCTAAGATTACATATTATGTGTGTTACTAATTTTTTTGTATTTATGAATTACAAAAGAAATATAAACTAATTAAATAGTCTACACCAAAACTTTTAAAACGTGTTTGTTAAATTTATGGTCAAATGTATATAAAAGTATAACATATTTCATGATCTTATGTTTATCATCGTCATTGTTATTTAGGATAAAGAAGAGTTACACTTTTTTCCTAATTTAATCCAAGTAACCTCAAAAACACCTTTCATCACAATTTCTCATTCTGCCAGAATGTCAAGTATTTTCTGGGATTAATATAGTAGCTAAACTATCAAGAAATATAATATGTAGGAATTGAGTGTAAAATTATTAACTTTACTGAATTTTATTTTATTTAAATGGTTTAAACTGCTTAAAACTTTGTAATTGTTTATAAATCTCACCTATGCAACTTCTGGCACCACAATTATTTCAACTCATGCTTTCGTTCCCAGAAAACCCTAAATATACTAAATTAGTTCAGTGTATTAACTTCAAAACTATATCTAACGTATAAATAACGTATTTTACAGTGACCGGGATTTTTTGACTGGTAGTCACAACTTGTAAATAGTCTTACTAATGTTAAATACCTAAGAAGTTGTGTATTTTAGTTTTACTCCAGTTCATTTTAGTTTATTTTTGCATAGGTAACACTAATTGTATTTGGTTGATTTGGCTAAATAAATGACTTATGACTTATCTCTAGTTAAATGGTTGAATATCTTGGGTGTTGATTAATAAATCAGTTACAACTACAATAACTCGTTGTAGTGTTAAGTTGACAAAAGGTTTCCTTGTTAGAAGAATTTACGCAATCAACTAGTTATTTAACTTTCAATAGTGCATTTACCCTCATAGCATAATCTATTCCGCGTCAACTTGCTAAGTCTAGTGTAGTGGGTCCTGCGGGACCAAACATTTCAAAGTTTCTCAGCAAACTTACCTTCAACACCGTCAAGCCCAATTACGATCATTACAGACAGTTGGTTAAACATTTCTCTGCACTGCACATGAATAAGATCGATCAATAAACTTGTGTCTTAATAGATTCACTGTACTAATTTGCTTACAATGTTCTATTCCGTATCCAAAACCATTCGTTATGGACTTGATAGTGTTTAATTGTGCTTCTGGTTTATCCCGTATTTCTATTAAATTTTATTGGTAGAATATTTACAGGTATTTTACAGTTTCGAGTGATTCAGAATGTTATGTCTCTTCAGTAGAACTGTAAAGGAAGACTCATAAATATAATGATCGTTTGTAAATAGTGACAACTTTTTATTTACAACTACTAGCATTAATTATGTAAGGATCCCAAACAATATGGTTTAACAATTTTACCAAAGTGTGTATAGTTGTTAGAGATACAATCTTTATTCTAAGCCAACAGTGGTGTAATGCCAACGCAATGACAGTATTTTAGGGGGGTGGGTTCAACAAGTGGTAATCCATTGCACCCCTTCTCTACCTCGACAACCCTACGCAGTTAAACACTATTTTTTGCTTCAAAGTGAAGAGTTACTACCAGCACATGTACAAATAAACGTTACAAAAAAAGTGGAAGACTCCCTTATGGGTCCCTTATTACTCATTTGCTATCCTGACTTTTTTCCAAAAAGTTTAACTAGCTGGATATTAATTTGAAATAGTTATGAAAATAAAATACCTATGCTGAAAAAAACATAGAAATATTGAGCCACGTATACGGTGGAACTTCAATCATGAACAGCATCAGCAGCATATTGTTGGTTTTATGTAAGGGCCAAACAGTATGAACAATCGTCTTGTATGCCTTATGACGTGTGTGATGTATGAGAAATTGATACACATTTATTCTAGTACCTAACCAGCTTGAATTAATGTTATAAGGGAGTTATTATAAATGGATATACTGAATTTTTAAATCTTTAGGCAAGAAATTATCATTTACAAGAAACAAATTACTAAAATTATTTTCCATAAGGAAAACCTTGGTACTGGCTTTTAGAACGGAACCCTTTGGCAAAATTGTTATGAAAACTATTTAACTTTCCTATCATCAACTGGAACAATGAGTATGTGCCACTATATCTTAGCCTTCTACCTGGATGGCTGGAGAATCATTCCAGCCAGTCACTGATGGCTTTCAATTTTGTTTATTCTGATTCTTCTTTGGTTTCTAATAGTTTTCTTTTTTCCTATTTTCTGTAACACTTTTGTTTGCTGCCGTATTATAGTCTCTTCATTCTACACTTCCAAAAAGAAGTTTTTATGAATAATCGGTTCAACTCAGTTTCTTAGGGAAAATGTCTTAAGGGCTATTATGAGTCACCTACAACCTAAACACACATAAACTGCGTTTGAGTATATTTTCATATCTACCCAAGAAATGCGTGGCTTATATTATTTTGTATTGGCGAATCACAAACTTAAATTAAAGTTATCTGGGTCCCTCAATTGCCTGCTATTGTACCCACATCTCGCATGGTATGCGAAGCGAGTGCCGTCCTATTCTTTGCTGTGGGTGTAATAAACTGTCAAAACCGTCAGGTAGGCCCGAGTGCCGTTTGACTCCCCAGAGCGTAAGAGTGATTCAGGGGAGGGGTGTTTGTAGAAGGGATGTAGTGGGTAACGGAGACCGGGTACAGTTTCTTAACTGGGCTACCCTAATATCGATTGAAAATATCGATTCGATCAGTAAACCTTCATTCAATTTTTTTTTCATAATCAGTAAGTTAGTTTGGTTAGGTTAGGTTATAACAGTTTAAATTAATCCCACATACAAGCTTTGCTCATCCTGCCCCCTCCCCTTGTCTATCTTTCCACCCCCATACCCTCGCATCATGGATCATAGCACTGAGGCCTGGCTGGCACTCGCACCGCCAAGCCGCTGTAATTGACCTTCGTCAGCGTTTTTAGGCAAACGGCACTCAGCCCTGTACTCCTCTCGCACACCGAATTCCAAGACACTAACAAAGCTTGCAATCCAAACACGCACAATCTACACTATTTTCTAACTAGTATCTGAAAATATTATAGCCTACTATTTTTATAACAGTTTTAATTCTAATGCTTACTTCAAGCTGAATTGTATGTTTTAAAATTGTAGCTATTCCTCAGAAGTTTACATGTGTGTCTGAATAAATTAGTATAATCGACAAAAATAAAAGACAACGACTATTTAAAAGTCCACATTCTTACAATATCAACAATTTATCAGGTATATCCAGTGCAAACCGGCACACGTAGCATGTGATGGAGAAGAATACAACTAAATTTAAAACGAAAAAACCCCATTAACGCAGTATCGTCGTTTCAAGTAGAGTACCGTTGTAGGAAAATACAGACTCCACCAAGCTGAAGCTCTTAAAAGGTTAATTAAGTAGAAAATATCCGTATTTAGTGCTAGAAGCCGGTCTTTAAAGGTAGTATTTGCCTCAACACAATATATTATATTAGGTTCTGTTCATTGAATTTTATTTCAAACCGTGGTGATTAAAATAATTGTCACAAATTTATAAGTTGTAGCTAAGCAATATATTGTTTTTAGTATTTATTTTTATTTTTTGATAACACGCTTTTAAAAGGTGTCTTGCTTCTTAAATCCTCTATGGGGCAGTAAAATATATAAATAATGATCCAAGGAATTTAATTCAATACGTTAAGTTTTTTTTTGTAAATATATTTTTTTCACTTTTAGAAATAGTAGGTCCATTGGACCCATCTATCCAGTGGTCCCATCTATTATACTGGTCCAATGGTCAAAGATGCAGAGAAAAGTGTGAAGTAAGTAAGTCTGTGGTATTAGGTTTGACTATTAATACATTAGTTTCCGTAATGGGCTTTTCATAAAATGAAGATACTCTTTCAAAGGTTTTACACGTTTTTATTACAAATAAAACGCTATTTATATACAACATGATAAGCTATACACATTTAACCTACTCGTTACAAAACCCTATGCTAATTTTGCATAATAAAGCGTGCCCTCTCAACGGTGTTCAATAAGCTATAAATAACTGTTTTTGTCTTTAAAAAACAATAAGAGCAACATAAATATATTTCTGAGAAATAAATAGGCAGGATGTCTTTGATATCGGATATTAAACGAATAAATGAGGTCGTGCTTTTTACGCTCAAGTAAACCTTTCGGGTTGAGGAATTCTATAATGGCCAGGAATTATTATTGCTGTTACCACAGTGAATATTGCTTGTAAATTGAAGGCTAGTCAGATTCGTGAGAAAATTGTATTAGGAATGTTGTTTTATTTTAACATGAATGTTTGAGTACAACATTGAGATAAACCTTAGTTTAAGAACGTGTCATTATCATGCATATTTCACCACGGTATAATTTGTAGCTCAACTGTGCAAAACTGCAATAAAGAACTCTAAAATTATATTTTACAACAATGCGTTGCACTTGCATTTGGTGCTATGTAAATTGTACGCAATTTCAATTAAATATTATATCGTTACCAAATACCCTTCTTATCAAAATATTTTAAACATTTTCTTACTAATTGTACTTTGATGTTCGTAATTTATTGTTTCCATGTTTTTTTGTCCCCATTGTTTGTGTCTTTTTGAAATATTATTGGAATTTTAATGTCTAACCTCAATCTAATAACACTTTTATGTGAGGTGAGTTTTCAAGTAAATATACTGACTGTCTGAAGCTGAGTTTGACTAGTTTCCAAAATGTATATATATTTCATATAGACTACTATAGTTTTCCTCCATAAATGGACTTGGAATTTTTGAGGCCATGTGTCAATAAGTCTTACAAGATTAATCATCTACCTGGTAGAATCTGAGTGTTATCACATGACACAAGCACTACACTACACTGTGACACTACGACACTACTGAGCACCTTACGGCACGACGACGGGACACTGACTGAGCCGTTATCTCCCCCCACCACCACCACAACAGGTGGTAGCCCCTCCCCTCTCCCCCCACCACACAACTGCCACCTGCTGCTCATCACATCAGCTGATTAGATATATCTAACTAAATTCAAATGAGGTTTTGCCATATATATATATATATAGAATTTACAAGTGTGGAGTAGTTTCTCACGTTTCTTCAGGTCAGGACAATTTTTTACCTAATGATTAACACTCAGGGCACACTAAGGTCGAATTTCTAGAATATCTGTGACAAACTGGTCAACATTTTCTCACCTTCCCTTGTTAATGAGATGAGCGTCACATGGGTGTGACCTTTCAAACTGTGCCTTCCCTACTATCCTAGCGCTAGCAGCGGAAGAAAGAGTGTTGTCGTTGGGAGTACTCGGGCAGTACGTGCAATCTGGTGACATGAACTTGATCATCCTGAACAGGTATGACCGGAAATCCGTGACCTGTCAGGAGCCGGGACAGGTAAGAATCCTTAACTTCCTATCCGCACCACCAATTAAGATTGGACTTGCTGAGTCAGTCGTCTGGTTCAGCGTCCATGAGCATCTTGTTCATAGCTCTTCTGACATAGCAAGTAGGTACAGATGCACTTCTCTGTTCCTTACGGATTCTCTTAACATCTATGACATATTGATTCCTTTTCGCCACGAAAAGATTGGCTGGGATGACTTCAGCCCGGCTGGTTCAGACATATACACCGATGGTTCAGACACAGGGTTCGCGTATGCTATTGCTGCCTAACGCTGAACACCGACAAATTCATATCGTGCTTCTTGTTGAGCGACAAGTGCGTATTTGGATTTGAAACGTTTTAGGGCGCCATTTTGTTATTAGTGGGCCGATTTTGGTTTTCTTTATGTCAATTTTTATGTTTCGTCAATACCTGTAAAATGATACCAAACTCGACTATACTTGTCATTTGAAAATTTTGAGCTACCCCCACTACCCCTATGGGCAAAATTTTCAAATTTGACCATAATTATTGTAGCCCCTCATATCTATGAAGTTTGCCGCAAACAGATTTCAAATATCTCAAATGGTTGAAAAGTTAAGGGAGGGTGCAAGTTACTTTTCAGCCAATAATTATGTATATATGGTGCGTAACTATATAGAACTATATTGAAAATTGTTTGAAAAATATAATCAATAACTATAACGAACATAACAAAAAGTAGCTGTACACTGTTTTACTATAGTGTTAAGGTATAGACTCAATATTTACTAACACTGTTCAATGATCTCTATTCTATACCACTTTGACAATTATTGGACGACCCCACATATACAGTTTACTAAATATCGGTAGCTTTGAACACCTGTGTACATTAATACACTGCAGTTAATGGGCTCCAACTCCAAACAAATACAGTACTCGTATCAGCTTTTAAAATAATTTTGTATCTTTGTTTTCAACAGGTCCACTTTATTTGCAATGTTGCTAGTTCTGAGGAGTGATTTTTCAGCGTACAATATGTGTATAAAAGTGTGTGAAGAATAATCCTCAAACTATACAGCTTTTTATCACTAATTTAAATTATATATATATATATATCCACAAACATGTTGAAAGGCGAATATTTTTAAGGTAATTCAATCAAATATTACAATAATATTTACGCTTAGTACAGTGCGACAGAACTCATACAATTAACCTCTATAGTCTAGAGTGTATTTAGTTTAACCAGTCTAATCCATTAAGCCCTTGCGAAACTCATACAAAAACACTTTTGTAACTAAACATAGTCAAAATATTTTAATTAATACGGTGATCTATTATATTATGTAAAAAGTTTTAAATAGTTTTCTTTTCATTACAGTAAAACATTAAAATAATAATAAAGCATTAAACGTTGTAAGAATATTTTGACTCGAACTTTAATTACTTTAAATAATCTAATAATTATTTTGCAATAAAAATGGTAATGTAATGATGTTTTTCAGTGGGTTCAGTACCTTATGCATATAAGGGAGTGTTAAAGCACACGCTTTCCAACAGTGTGAAACATTAATGTGAGCTTAGAGTAACTTCAGTGGGGCTCCTTACTGGCTACCTCTCTGATTTGTTTTGACGAGGACATGTTTTGAAATGATGACCAGAGTTGTGCATATTGTTTTTAAGTAAATAAATACACTAAATTAATAAAAAAATAGTTTGAATACAATAACAAAAAGCCTAAAGAGCTCAAACTGTAGTTCTTATCTAAACACATGTGAAATTTCATATTGAAATACTAGTTTTCGTACTATTTTCTTTTAGTCTAATACTGCATTAAAATTGTTGGACCGTACTAAATAACCTCAAAACTACCTGTTGTCACAGTTTTTACAGTTCGTATTGTTATATTTTATTCGAGCTAAATGAACATTAACTGTTATTTATCCTTAAAGGAGTAAAACTTATAGGTACTAAAAAATTCTTGTTTGTTGGATTAATTCATAAAGCAATTAATTCATAGGCAGTCGTGAAGCTAACACTATTTACTCTGGGCGTAGTAAAAGTTAAAGTGTATTTCATTGTGGACCGTTGCCGGGAAAAAATACTCAGTAAAGAAATGGATGAAAGATTTTTTCTGTTAGGTTTCTTGTCATAAAACTTTTAAATATGTTTCTTTAAAATTTAGAGATATATTCCGAAGAGTTTTTAAAACATATGTTTATTTAAAACAGGACTAATCTTAAAATCTTTAGAATAGTTGTATCCTGCTAAATAAAAGGTTCAATACACCTACCTCTGGGTTTAAAACCAACTAAAAGTAGTTCATAAACGCAGGAAGCAGTCAGGTTACACGGTGATAAACAGCGGATGATTGCTAGTTGTTCCTTGGCAGCTATATATTTGAAACTGAGCCTTTTACAGCTACATAAACGTCCCCAAGATAACAGTGTCAAGCATGAAATGACTAGAACAGTACAACGACCTTAGAACTAATATTGGCAAACCTGGGTTTTAAACATTATAGGTGGTTTTATTTTATTCTGAATGATGCTCTTCAGGTTTGTAATTAATTGTAATTAGAGTTTAACAACTCTTTGTGTTTTGATTTGTCTTTTTAATAATCAACAAATATGTATTTCAACAAAACATTATTTTTCCCAAAATAGCCGGATTTTTTAAGATAGGTATTTAAATTATTCATTTTAAACAAATAGTAAAATTATTGTTAGCAAGTTTCTTCATTGTATTGTATGTAAATTATAATCATCTTAGCGCAAAAAATATGTAACTTATTATTTTGGAAGAAATAGTAGGGCCAAAACTTATTAGAAACTTGAAGATGAGACTTGTCTATGAGATGTAAAAACGCACTATTATAAACAAAATTTAAATTGTTTTCTGAAAACAGGATTACTGAAGTAAACTCGTAGACTACAATACATAACACTCTCATAGCACTCTCATATTGACTGAAAATATCATTTTATCTAGCTTCATGATTATATCTAATTTCTTTCTACTCAACTCCACATGAACATTTAACTCTTACAATATTTTCCGGTAGTCAAAAATTTATTGGATAAAATACATAAAATATTGTTGAAATTTCTGTTGAACCAGGAAATAACTCACCAATATATCTCTTATTCATTTATACCTAAAATGTAACCTAGTACAATGTGTCATACAGCAGGATAAACTCATCTGACACATCTCACAGTGTCATTATCCGGAGATAAGCAGTTGTACCAACATAACAACACCGACCGGGTCCTAAACAAACTGTAACTCGGGTAGCTTAAATACGCATGAATAGAGCAATGTCTACAAACAGAATGACATTTGATTGTACAAAACTTATACGTTATGTACCATTTAATGATCGTGGATATTGAAACCTCCCCCCCCCCCTACTGTAACATTACTGTTTGGAAAATAATATAGTAGGTATATAATAACTAAATAATAACTTGGTTTCTACATTCACTTTGAATCACTGCACAACAACAAACTTATTCGTAAAAGGAAGATCATGTAAATTTTATTCATTACGAGGAATAAGTGTCTGTTTAAATTGTTTCTATATAGTATAACAAAGATTTTAGAATTTGGCAATGGGTTTGAACCCCTATTGAACAGTTGTGAGCACCTGCCAAGGATTATAATTTGGTAAGAAGTTTTAGTTTTAGTTTTTAGTTTGCTAGGTAGTGTTTTATTATATTAGACAAACTCGAGTAAATTAAAACGTTACAATTACTACAGCTTTTCCACTTTTAATTCATAAAACGTCAATTGTTTTTCAGAATCGTCATTTATATTTCAGAAATGAAAATTTGTTTTTCAGATGTTAGATTTAAATTTTAGAAAGTTTCAATTGTATTTCAGATAATATAAACTGCATTTCAGAAGGTATCAATTATTATTGTATTTCAGAAATAATAGTGTAATCATCTTTGTTATCAGCGTTAAAAATTAGCAGCTGATTTTGAAATGATACAGTTATAACAAATATTTATATTAATTTCTAACTCTGAAGTTAATGTAACAATTTCTGAAATTCAATTGATGTTTTCAAAAATTAAAACGATAGTTCTTGAATACACTTGAGGCTTTCTAAAATAATCTTGACACTTTCTGAAATAATCTTGACAATTTCAGAAATAAAATTAGAAAAGGTGTCGTTGTTCTGCCCGTGCTTCGCAATGGGGTGAGAATACAAAAGACAATAATTTAATTTAAAAAAATCTACTATAAGAAACAGTTACAACACACTTACCAGGCAAGGACAAGAGAGACATAGACAAGGCTCCATCTTAATAATTATTGCTTATGTAAATGAAGATAGCTCATGTTTATTATCTTTAAGCTGTGTGGCAGAATCAAAACTAATACATTTCTATTGTATTTGAAACATAGAACATCTATAAATACCCCCGCCGCAGCAAACCTGCCGTCTAAGCGAATTTCCATTTGGCCGAATTGATTTTCAATTGATCTATTTAAATAACATTAGGTTTAACGAGTTACCTAGGTTTGCTGCTACAAGGAAACTAATAAAGTAGTGTGTTTTTAGTAAAATATTGATAGCTTACTATAAAATAAATAAATTGGCCAAGTTTGATCAAAATATATCCATAAACAAGCAAACTACAACATTTTACAATATTCTCCATAAGAATAACATGGGAATTTTAAATTTACAATTTTTTTAGTTTTCTCCGTAACCAATAACCGTACAAAAACACTTTGATATACTGAATTGTTTGTTTTTTTAAGCTCTTTAAGAAGGTTCAGAGAAAAATTGGGAAATTTTGTGTTTTGAGGGTAAAAAGTGAGAAAAACCAATTTTTACCCAATAAAACCCCCCATAAAACCCTGTTCCCATGGTCCGATCTAGCTGGATCGCGAACTCATTCAAGTTTATCCCGCCTTACACCTTCAAACCAAATTTCATCAAAATCGGATAAAAATTACTCAAGTTATCGTGTTCACGGACACATATATATATAAATCTATATATATATATACCTATATATATATATATATATATACATATATAAAAATTTGAACGAATGGTGTTTTTGGCCTCTGGGGACATTAAAATGAAAAAGTAGATCGGTCCCGGGCCTAAGTCTTACCATGAGACCTACGGTAATAGCTACTTCCCTATAGGGAAATTCGCTAAAAACAAAAGGTAATTAAGTAAGAGTCACATTAACAAGACCAGGGTTTGGACCGGTCCCTTTCAAAACGTAAATAACGTAATTGGCGTATAAAACACTAAACAAATTTAGCAAATGGTTTATATTGTACAAATACAAAATAAATACAATTATATTGTAGGAGAAAGTAAACAAACAAAATTATAAAAACATATAGATAGATTGACTTTAGTAGATCGTTATCGAAACACCAATTTTTTGGGTGGAGTTTCATAAGATCTTTCATTCAAGTATGCGGTTCATATGTGTACGGCTTACGGTTTTCTCAAAAGTTCTTGATCCTTATTTGCTTTGTATATAGATAAAGAAAAACTGTTTTGATTACAATGATTTACAATATACCAGTAATCCTTGAAAGATAAAATTTATAGATATTGTACTATTAAATCAGTGAACACCAAATCATATTAGGTTGTGTAATTTTCTTCAAACCCCAAACACAGTATTTCGATTGAGTATGTAGCCTATTTTTTTAAATCATATATTGGTAATATATCAAGCTACTTCTTCCACTTCTTTGTACAAGATAAACCACTTCCTTAAGCGAAGCAATATAAAAATTACAATATTTCGTTCCAGCACAGCTGACTGTTATTCTCAGTGACACGTCGTCGCTTGTGACATGATTTATGGATAACATGATGGATACGGTAGAATATCGATCATGGAGGCTGTTGCTGGGAGGACTATTTATAGGACCAGCTGATGTTGCTAAGCAACCTCCCGGCCCGCACCTGTTGATCCTTCGTCCTATAATCTATCTTCGGCGATTAAATGAAGTTTAAAATGTATCAGTTAAACTTGTTATGTAAGAAATGTTTTTATAAAGCCCCTGAACTCCAAACCTGCATGAATACGGCATATATCCTCTCCAGGTTGCTCTATATTTCATCAGGGTTTCTTAGACTGTGTCAAAACCGATATTGGGACATGATTATACAAAAATTGTTAACATATTTTTTATCAAACTACTTTACAGACGTTTCCTAAAGTTTCATATGTTCTAATTAAGAATAAATAACAATTTTTAAAATGTGTTACATCTTGTATCGAGCTTAAAAATAATAACTGTACGTCTTACTTCCAGATTTGCATGGTCGTTATAACTAAATATTGCATGTCAAATTATAAATACTGGATTTCACTTGAATTGTTCTAACCCTTTAAAAAAGACCTTAAAGAAAAACCCAAACCGTAATATAATTTAAATCTAAATATTATCCAAAGCTAATATAAAAAGTATACCCTCGTTTATTTTAACTTGAGCAATAACGCAAAAAGGTGCTCTGGGATAGCTTCAAATAACATTTTGTCATATTTACATCATTGGAGCTATACCAAAATTAACTTGCAGTAATGGATGATTTTTTTCAAATATTCGTTCATAACCAGGCATTAGATACAAATTATGTCGGAGCAAAAGTGACATAATCATACTAATTAAATATCTCTTGTAACAGGTCAAACACGTTTGTAACATGAGGCAT
Source organism: Macrosteles quadrilineatus (assembly GCF_028750875.1). NCBI lineage: Eukaryota > Metazoa > Arthropoda > Insecta > Hemiptera > Cicadellidae > Macrosteles > Macrosteles quadrilineatus. The sequence continues at coordinate 2,356,376 of NW_026542597.1, forward strand.
GTTCAAACGACAAATCCACCGCGTTGAACTTTGTCGATTTATCAAGCTTAAGTGGACATGTGATACAGTTTAGATCAGTGAGACTATTGTGATAATCGAATGGTTGTGTCCATCCAACAGCTTAAAAATTCTTTGCTTGAAGTAAATTTTTAGTGATTATCAGATCATATTATTTGAGGGATTTTTATGAACATTTTTATCATTAAGAGAGGGAGAAAAGGTTTTCATGTTGAGTAAAAACTTTTTGTTTACTAGGCTAACTGAAATGGAAAATTTCTGCAATTATTTCTCAAATATCATGGTTTCAACACTTTTTAGCATGAGGATATCAAAATTGTTTAACCAATAACATAAAAATTGTACTCGGCTTTTAATCAAGCCTACGAGATGCAACTGACAAAATATTGAAGATTTACGAGTAATAAGCAATCTTAGAGCACCGAAAGGAAAACTAGTAATGCACTTTTAATGGGTACTTAGAACCAGTCAGTAGATTCATAAATAGAAGTGGGTGACTGGCCACCACTGTATTTCATAAATGTTTTTTACCAGTGCAATCTAATGTATCAAAACTGGTATAAATGGAAGTAATATTCAAACATGTGTGTTAGCTTGAGCTCCATGAGATTGTCGTAGGTCGATTTATCAAACATAAGTGGTAAGGAAACACGTCATTGATCATGTCACACTGTTATATGTGTTACGTGGTGTGCGTGAAAAGTTTAACCCTATAACTGTACACTGTAATTACATGTGTAAACTCATCGGTTTTAAAATCAAAAGTTTAATAGGAATTAATGTGCATTATTTAGTTTGGATGCAAGCATATCATTCCATAAATTTTCACCTATTTACTAACTGACTGATTGATAATTACTATTTTAATATTGTATTTTTTACCAAAACCAAATTGTGTTTAGTTTCTTAATTAAGGTTTTATTATATTTTATTAGCGAAAACCTACGTAGTTACTTTGAGCACCCAGACACAAAATTAGTTGTATAGCTTTATATATCATCTAACCAGGTGCACATATCGGGACTAGCATCTTTTCAGCCCAGTTCGAAGCTGTTATAAAAGAAAAATCTATCGCCAATGTAAGGGAATAATTCCCCGGCCGCAGTAAACCAACCGAATAAGCAAATTAACATTTACATTACACAGTGAGTTAATAGCTTATTCCCAATAAGTGGAAATTCACTATACAGCGATGAAAGTTAAAATACACTTCAAGGGAAACAAACAGTCTTAACTTTGAAAACTAAACAATATAAAAATATACTTTGAAATTTACAGGAGAAAGATTTTATGGTTAACTAAAAGGTGTTAAACAAAGAACATTTAGGAAATGATGCTTCGCAGACTAAGGCTGCTTGAAGGCTCAGTCGCTATCAGTGGTTTGCTTGATTTGTTTAGAGAATATGATAAATAATTAAGTAATTAAGGTTTAAAAAAAACTACCGATATAGCAGAAAGTCGTTACCATTTGTTTATTATATTTTGTTTAAATATCTATAAATTTTTGCATTCCAATCTAAAGAAACAGATCTATTAAAACCAATATTGATTAGTTAAGTTTCAGAATAGTTATTTGATCACATACAACCTAGTTCTAGAATAAAATAAAAGGACTAACCTTCTTATGTTTTTCATCTCCCATCTTATTGTTATGACCTGCAAAAACTATTTAAAAGTTATAATACACATTTAATTTTATACATATTTTAGGAACAAATCTAACAAATTTTACTAACTGTAAAATATGCTTTAAAATTAAAATGTCAGCCTGAAAGAAGATAGATTGTCTTGGATGGAAGTGTTGTTTGATCGGAGAAGTTTAAATTATTCCCGGGGTTGTGAGGGGAGTGGTGGGGAGGGGGAGGCGCGAGCTGATTGGCTGAACGCAACAGGTGTGGTTGCTAGGCAACGAGATATCTCGGCTGATATCTAAACCCTTGGTGATAACAGCTTCTCGAACTAGGCTGAAAGGTTGTAAATCTTCACGTGTTCACTAGGTGAGATGTTCAATATCGTTATATAAAACTAGTTATGTGTCTAGTACCTTTTCCAGTAAACATATTTCCTATTAGACGCGATTGATTTCTATATTCTTGATTTACTTGGGCTTAGATAACCAAAGTTTTAATTTTGAAAGTGTGAGATGGTTTTTAAGTCTATAAACGGTCGGAATTAATTGAATCGATATATCACGATAAAATAAAAATATTATTTAAGCAATATTAGTGAGCAAAGGGGTACGTTTTTAAACGATAAAATGTAGAAAAATTAAAGTATACTCGGAAAGCCCGTGTGTAAATTTTATCGAGAAACTCTGATCACGAATTTCACATTAAAATATTGAGGCTGTTTTTGAAACTAATTCCAGCGAACAAAATGTCACTTGGTAAGATAACTTTGGACAAAATATATTATATTCCTCTTTAGGGAGATAGTATTAAATATTAGCTTAATAATGTTTCAGGTAAAAGCCATGTAAAAGATGGTTCATGGTTACCAAACAAAGAAGAAAATATGACAAAGATAATTACTCGAATTACATATAAAATAAACACATTTCTGTATATTTAGATTTTTTGTAGACTTTATAAAAAAAGAATTTTAGAACTCAGAATAGGTCTCTAATCAAATTATAAACGATTTTGTATCTGAACATTGTCCCTAAAGCTACGATTTAAATAGTCCAAAATATTTTTATTCAGGATATTACATGCATGGCCTCGCCAAGTTTACAACACTTGTCAGCGATGACCAATAGATTGGTTAAAAGAATTTCAAGGTTTACAGTATTATTTTCTTCAGTTTTTTTTTTTTTTTTTTAAGTACAAAAAGAATTTTGATACTAGTTCTAAGGCGGTTTGTGGTGGACTCTTATTTGTAACACGAGTATTTTGGCAGCAAGACTTAATTCTTAACACATTAAAAAAGTATAACAATAAACAATAACATATAACATATAAAGAACTAGGAACAAAACTCCTACAACCAACGGCATTTGACCTAGATTGATTATTGCAATGTTTCATTGTCTTTGGATTTGTGAGTTCATGTTGCATGGCACTGTAGTGGAGTGAGTGACAGTGTCTTTCAGCCTGGTAGGAAATAAAGAGTTGCTCGTGTCGTTTTTGTGTTTTTTGAACATAACCTCACACTAAAAATGCACATTTTTCATAAGCAGAATAAATAACATTGCTAAAAAACTTTCTTTTCCCTATTCTACCCTAAGAAAGGGAATTATTGTGTATTATGGCTTTAATTCTTAGGGGTTAAATTAATAGGGATTTATATGATCACTGTATTTAGAAAATACGGGGCAATTTTAAACTTACTAAGTTTATAATTGCAATTCTTTTTATTTGACAAAAACTACGTTTATAGTTTTGGGAGATTATGTTCTTGACTTGATTTGATAAAATTTTACTATATCCAACGGGTTAAGACGAAGCTTTGTACATAATGTTAACCATATTAAAGCAAAACATACTAAAGAAATATACATGATACTTTTACAAAGGTTTACTTCCATAAAGATAACTCAATATAAACAACATGTGGATAGTTTTCTTACTCTCTTTGTACCTACTAGACAAACACAATCTCATTGAGCCCGTTACATCTACGTTACTTTTGTGATGTATTATGAGGTTCTTTTACTGAACCAAAACCTCTTTTTGTATCGATGTACGTGAGTAGGTATGTAAAAAGTGAGTTACATGGGGAGACGTCTCATTAAAATACTCGACAAATAACTTGTGAAGACTCATTCATGAAGGGTTTTAAAATATATGTGATCAGGTTAAATCTATGAGTGGTCAATTAAATCTAAAGATGAACTCGTATTACAAAGTGATATCATAATGATTAAAAATTATGGCATTTTTTAATTCGTGATTTAAAAACACGAAATAAGGCCGTTATTTAAATGGTTAAACTTAAACCTTCCTAGACAAACATCAATCAATGCTTCCATTCAGTATGTGTTTTAAAATACCCCCGCCGCAGCAAACCTGCCGACTAAGCGAATTTCCATTTGTCTGAATTGATTTTCAATTAATTATATTTTAATAACATTAGGTTTAACGAGTACCTAGGTTTGCTGCTACAAGGAAAGTAATAAAGTATGTTTTTTTAGTAAAATATTGATAGCTTAGTACAAAATAAATAAATTTGCCAAGTTTGATCAAAATATATCCATAAACAAGCAAACTACAACATTTGAAAATATTCTCTATAAGAATAACATGGGAATTTTAAATTTACATTTTTTTTTATTTTCTCCGTTACTAATAACCGAACAAAAACACTTTTATATACTAAATTATTTGTTTTTTTAAGCTCTTTAAAAAGGTCTAAAGAGAAATTGGGAAATTTTGTGTTTTGAGGGTCAAAAGTGAGAAAAACCTATTTTTACTCCATAAAACCCCCCCGTAAAGCCCCGTTCCCATGGTCCGATCATGCTGGTTCGCGAATTCATTCAAGTTTATCCCGCTTTACACCTTTAAACCAAATTTCATCAAAATCGGACAAAAATTACTCAAGTTATCGCGTTCACGGACGTATATACATATTTACAAATTTGAACAAATTGTGTTTTTGGCCTCTGGGGACATAAAAAAGAAAAAGTAAATCGGTCCTGGGTCTAGGTCTTACCGTCCCACCTACGTTAATAGCTACTTCCCTTTAGGGAAATTCGCTAAAACTATGAGGATTCGCGTTCAATATGTATGCTTGTAGTCAAAGATCTATCTCAAACATTTGTTTGATGTTTCTGTGTTTCAGTTAAACCAAATTACTATTAATTCGTAGCCCAAAATCGATCGAACTGTTGATCTATTTTGTTTTACTACTAAATTTGGTTTCAATATTTCATTGGACTTGGAAAGAATTATTTGATTTAAATGATTTCTTAGTTTTAATTGGTTTCTTTTTATGGGGGTTATCAATATTTCTTCGTTTTTGTTAGAATGAGCTGTTAATGAGCTTAAAAGCGAAGCTTAAATTTCAAGCAAGCTTGAGTTTCAAGCACGCACTTAATTAGTGACATACTCGAGAAATAATATGAGCTCTCTGAGATAATCTCGTATTTATGCAATATTGCATAAATCTCCTTTTAAATAATATTGCATATTTTAAAGAGAAAAATCACTTGCATTACAGTATCAAAATATTATGAAAAATTCTGACGAACCATTAAAATCAAACATTAAACTATACATACATGCTCAATTATGTGTATACGATTGCCTTAAATTTAAAAAAGTTGTGTTCGTGCCATATATACAAAATAAAAATCGTTATTGAGCTTCATATCAATACTTTGATAGAAATCAATTTCCTTTGAAGCATTGAATTTCCTGTTTTTACACGTGTTCCATGTACATAAACAATCACTCAAATTTATGTTTTGTGAAATTATTGTGCACATTGAAAAATGTGTAATCAACCAAAATAGTTAAGTTAGAAAACGATATTACCTTACGCAAAGAATTTACATAACCTTAGACAATCGACATCAGATGTTACTTTGTAATTCAAACTTAAATCTACTCTGTTTTTAAAATCTATCGTTATTAGTACAACCCACAAACCCTATTCTTAGTTACACTATTATAGTTAGATAACTATCACGAACAGTTATAGTAATGTTCAAAACCCGAACAGAATACCGAGTATACTATAGTCTTTAATCAAACTTGAACCGAAAATGAAACATTGTAATATCTTCGAATACGCAGCATTTTCTTACACATTTTCCGTCATTTTATAGTTATGAAACACTAATTAGTCAAAAAGATTGTGTACTGGAAACTGTGCCTCACCTGAAACCAAAACATATTCCCGAAACTAAAAATGGAAAATATTTATTTTTTATGCAATTATATAAACAAAAGTAATGTAAAATATAAACTATATAGAATAATATTAAGAGTTCAGCAATATTCATATGGAAAAGGACGAAGCTACAGGTGACTCTGGAGACCAAGGCACTTTGGGCTTCATTGAATTTATTTGACGTAACTATATATTGGCTATGGGACTATTTTATTTTGAGCTAAAGTGAGATAGAGTTTGTCAGGTGAGCTTATCATAAAATACTTTGACAAATAAGCAGGATAAACTGCTAGATGTACACAATATTAGTATATCGTACGACTAATTTAATTGGAGTGTAACAGTTTGATTTTAAAAATCCTACTAATATTATAAATGAGAAAGTTTGGATGTATGGATGTATGTTTTGACAAGTAAACGTGAAAAATACTGGTCGGATTGGGCTGAAATTTGGCATGATGATAGCTCACATTCCCGATTAACATATAGGCATATTCTTATTTCAAAAATTCTTTCGGGCTCCGCCCCAGTGGCTCTGCAGTTTCCCATGTTAACTTTATGAGTGTTCATATTTAAAGGAAATTAAAGAAACTTAGCCAGCTGTTTCAACTAAAAGAGTTGGTTCTATGATATGCAAAAGCGTTAAAAAGTTATAAGATTTACGAACAGGGTGCAGCACTATTATTTTTTTTATTATTTATAAACATAGCTAATTTGAACTAAGCAGCAACAAAAAACTGTGATACGCAATGAGAACTGTCAAAGTATGATTGTTTACAGTTTTTTACAGTTTGTTTTTTTTATTTCATGAATAATTTGTGATATTTTGCGAATTTTTAATAATCTATCTTTCTCTATTGTGTAGGTGAAGTGGTAGAACATAATGGCTATGGTAGTTGTGTAATACTTTTGTAATTCTACAGCATACCGTAAATTTAAGGAAGCTAATTTTATCAAACCGTGTCTTCTCACATTGCAAACGCAAAGATCAAGTATAACTGCAATACGCATTTTATACTTATAAGCCAACTCCGTACGAAGGACGGGTACTCTGCTAGTGTTTTATATGTTTTCTTTTTTACCATATCAGCAGATAAAGATTAAAATTTGGCCTATGCTATACAAAAAGTTTGAATTATTGTACTTCTACCAAAAAATCCACAAAAACCTAATTACAGTGATATATCCAAAATGATTGATTAAACTATAATAAATTTGTTATTTATATAAGATCGTTAAAAACGTCTTCTTTGAACTATAAAGTAAATATGTAATGAAGATAATTATTCAAACAATAAACCATCAGCCTAAAATAAAATACAAACAATAAAAATGCAAAGGATAAATTCGAATTTCACCGTGAAAATAGCATCCCCAAGCGGCTCGGGTTGGGTCCGTCAGTTATTATTAAAAGTTTTTCCTGAGTTTGGCTTCTTCTTCTCTTCCTTTTCCCGTCCAATAATTTAACACTCTACAAAATTTTGACTTTAATACTCTTATCTTTCTTGCCATGAATTCTCACTGGTGTTGCTATACTATTTTAATAATTAGTAAACAATCCTATTTCACAGTATAAAGCTTACCAACTTTCAAAATAAAATTGTAAAAAGGCTCGTACCTTAAATTTTCTACTCGTGTCGTCTACGACCGTTTATTAATTACTAATAATCACTACTCAAAACTTCTAAGCGAGATTATGTTTTCGTTTATAACCTCTCATTGCCATTGACAGTGATGCAACGACTCATTGCGAAATATGACAAATAATGGTTAAAACATACCTCGTCAGACAATCCTTAACATGTAGGTAGTGAAGTTGCTACATATGTTTCGGCGGCTATTTAAGCATCTCCGCCATCGTCAGGCAAACAAAAGGATCCACTTGATGTGTCGTCAGAATAAATAAATTACACATTTTACACAAAACATAAAAAACTATAGTGATAGGCCTATCAACTACACGCACTGCCGTGGACATGGCAGGAAGCAGACTGAATGTTATGTTGTGATGTGACTTGACTCTGGGCTGTCGTCTGCGTTATCAACAGCTGATACTGGTCTATTGTAGTGACGGAGGAGTGTATTGAAAATATAATGAGATTCATAGTTGAGTTTTTCATTCAAATTTTGTGTGCTGTCCTTGGTTTTTATTTCTTTGTATATTTCAAATTCTTCCAGAGTATTTAATAGATTTCCTTTCCCGCAGTAATGAAGGATATCAAGACCGTCATTTATATCTAGCATATCATGTTTATTGTCGATGATGTGTTGGGCGAATTTAGATTTTTGCAATTTTAGTTTAGGGGCCGGTCGGTGTTCTTTATACCTGGTTTTAAAAGGCCTCCCACTTTGTCCTACATATGTGCTCGGGCAACCAACCAATATTGATAATAATAGAATAACATATTGCTGTGTCGAATATAACCACCAAATAAATAACTACCTGAAAAAAGATCTGAGTAAACGTGGTGTCAAACTGGCTTTTAAAACTTCCAATCGGCTACGAAATATATCTAAAGGTAAACACCCACAAGGTGATAAGTATGAGAAGACAGGTGTATATCGCATAAAATGCGCCGATTGCCCGAGCACATATGTAGGACAAAGTGGGAGGCCTTTTAAAACCAGGTATAAAGAACACCGACCGGCCCCTAAACTAAAATTGCAAAAATCTAAATTCGCCCAACACATCATCGACAATAAACATGATATGCTAGATATAAATGACGGTCTTGATATCCTTCATTACTGCGGGAAAGGAAATCTATTAAATACTCTGGAAGAATTTGAAATATACAAAGAAATAAAAACCAAGGACAGCACACAAATTTTGAATGAAAAACTCAACTATGAATCTCATTATATTTTCAATACTCTCCTCCGTCACTACAATAGACCAGTATCAGTTGTTGATAACGCAGACGACAGCCCAGAGTCAAGTCACATCACAACATAACATTCAGTCTGCTTCCTGCCATGTCCACGGCAGTGCGTGTAGTTAATAGGCCTATCACTATAGTTTTTTACGTTTTGTGTAAAATGTGTAATTTATTTATTCTGACGACACATCAAGTGGATCCTTTTGTTTGCCTGACGATGGCGGAGATGCTTAAATAGCCGCCGAAACATATGTAGCAACTTCACTACCTACATGTTAAGGATTGTCTGACGAGGTATGTTTTAACCATTATTTGTTAAATTATATTGTTCCCATTTATAAATGTGGGAATGTATAGTTAATTTAATCAATAACCAAAATACTAATAACATTGCTTTGTCTATTGTCTCATAAAAAGTTGTTGCAAAAATCTGAACAAAAAATTTGGATAAAACTATACTGTACTACAAAGTAGAAATTAGTAAAACATATAATTATAATGTCGATATTATTTATAAACTCAACATAATTGTGAATTCCTGCCACAAAAAGTTAATCGTTTGATTTGTTTCTGTTTTTTTCTGTAGACCTACTTTATTTAGCTTAGTCCGATCAAATACTATAAAAATTGCCCATGTTTTCTATTTGGTTTATTTTAATGTTTTACTTGTTCATTATTTTTTTTTGAAAATAACTCCATGATAAAAACAATTCCTCTTACCTAAAGGTACTATTCTTTATTTGTGTTTCAAATACGTACCAAGTAGCTTAAGGTGAGCTCCGAACCAACGGACCAAAGGGTTGCAAAACTAAATACTATTTCTATTTGTTTGGAAGGATTAAAATCGGTGTTTTCAAGACTAGAAGACCTATTCTCTGGGCCAGATTCGTGATTAGTAAAACTAGATTAGTGATAATTTTTTACTCATTTTAAACCCAGGTTCAGAACATCAGCTGCACTAAGCTAGAAAAATAAGCAACCCATTTATAATTAAAAAAATAGCTTAGCTTTGTGTAAATAAACCAATTAAAATAATTTTTGTTGAACTTTGTACTTGGCTGAAAACAAATTTCACCCTTGAATGATCTAAAACCATACGGTAGTTCAAGGCTCCAGACAGGGTGGAAAAAAGTCCCGGGACGGTTAAATATTTCTCAAATTAATAAAGATAGATCTTTAAAACTTGTTATACAGTTACTGGGCATTAATTAACACAATTTTAAAACGTGATTCAGTGATACACTACCTCTTCAGGGGGACGATCCACTAGGAGTCAAAAGAAAATTTCAAATAAACATAGTATGATATGCACATCCCATTAAATATCTACTAGTAGAATACAATGCCGCAATCCTGAACTCAAACGGACAACCAAGTCAAAAATGGCAGCCGTTCAAAGATTTTTTGAATCTGCCATTTTGAATATTTGAACGGCTGCCATTTTATACTCAGTTAGTTGTTATTTTGAGCTCAAATTTAAGGCAATATATTCTTGAATCTGAAAGCACAAAAATTACATAAAATAACACTTATAATAATATATTTACTCTTATACAACACATCATTTACATATAAAAGATGGTAAGTGGTAATCGATTTCGATTGGACACTCCAATCATCATCAGACCCAATTGACGAATGTCAAGAATCAAAATGACGTCCCTTTACCCGTTAACTGTGTACCAAGCTCTATCTGCATTGCTTTTTGAAATATTTAACCATGCCGGGACTTTTTTCCACCCTGTATAAATGTACAAGAGAGTAAGTTTAGCGTTCAGGTAGTAAAGCAGCTCAGTCAGGTAGTAAGATAAACTGTTCTCTGCAGATGAATCGTCTGCTTCTCTCTTCCTTCCATAGTTTATAGCACTAGGATGAATTAGTTTCACACCACTTAGATTACAATACCTACTCCCGTTCATTTGCATGATTCAGTATTTTTTTATTCAAGTAATAGGTACCTAAATATGATTCATCCTTTAAAAAAAAAGAGTTGCAATTTTTCGTCATTTAATTCCAGGTATTGGGTTTATGGCTGTTATTTTATGACGATAATGCTGCTTACCCATAGTTTGACGTTTGGTCCATAATATAAAATATATTTATTTCGCTATAGTTATTATTTCGTAGACATTTCATCAGAAAGTAGATCATAATTGTCACTTTTTTCGATTTACAAAAACATGTCCTCATATTTATTTCGTAATATTCCCGTTTATTGAAGCCTTTGGTAAATAATGATCCATAAAGGACATTTGATATAGCTGCTTGGCTAATATTATTAATGGACCAGATGAAAAGTTATCAAAGCCTTTCAAGAGGTTTTCTTTTGTTGGTGCGTAATGAGCTAATAGAAGTTAATTAATAATTAGCGGAGTCAGCTGACAACAACTCGCTGTGGTAAAGGTAACTTGTAAACAATTTGGTTCATTGGAACAAGATGTTTAAAATCTTTCCTTTTATTGTTTGACATTTGTATACCGGATTTTTCACAACCTTAAAAAACGAAAATTACGCAAAAATTAATGGAAAAGAAATCCTTAAGCAGGTTCTATTGTAGCAGTTCTCCATACATATTGTCTCACTTATTTGTTTTGTTTTTTTTAATTGGAAACTTCACAAGATTATTAGAGACAGCCTTCTATGGTTTATTATTGGTCACACGTTCTACCCCATCATACTTATTTTACATATTTTGCTGACTCACACTTCCCCAAATATTTCTTGGTAATTTGTTTGTATGTTACCAAAATATTTTTGATTTTATAAGCTTACACGACTCAAGGTACACAAATCCAAAGACAAAGAATCACAATTTTTAACATCTGCAATGTGGTTTGTGTCTAACCTTTTCTTTAGATATATTCCCTGCAACCCTTTATCCAATTGCACAACTATGATAATTTTTTTCTATATTTGTTGATCATCCAAAGAATTGTATTAACATCATAATATAGTATATTCACATTGTCCTTTTATCTTATTGCAGCCATGCAAAAATATATTAAGTGTAATCACATAAAATAAATATGGTTAATATGTAGCAATACGTTTGATAAGATCTATTTAATGAGCAAACCTTATGTTGCTGTGAACGATGATGGTTTTTAACCAGGATATGATAGAACTGTGTAGAGGCATGGGAGGGGGTAAGGGAGGGTTGAGGTTTGTGTGTTCAACAGGTGGTTTATATTCTCCCAAACTAAACATCCACCTAAAGAGGAATATGTGGTCGATTTTCAAAAGTAATCAACAACGTTTTACAGTAGATTTAACACATGACAACTTAACTGATATTACAATACCAAGATACATTGTAATCACAAATTACGGCTAGTACATTCAAAATGTTATGTGCAAGTGTTGACTTTCATATTTTAGCAATTTACTATAAAACACAGATTAACGATTATTATGTCATGCTTGTTTAGGCTGCATTTCGAAGTGGTAGTTTCAGAAAACGTGTGTAGTACACGAGTTGGTATTTGTGTGTACCGTGTACAGAGGAGAGAGGTCTGGCAATGAATTTACGCTTAACTAAATTACTCGACCTTTCGAGCTTCGCGAGAAATCCTCTTTATTGTGAAAACTTAAATTAAATCTAATATGGTTGTGGAACAAATTAGATTGTAGAACATGTTTTAAAGTAAACATACTCTCTTTAACTTTTAAAATCTCCTCAAGTGATTATAAAAAAAAATTATATTTAGATTACATTTAGACTATTTTATATGGAATTTTACTGCGAAAGGTTTTGTAATGATGCACTTTAGAGAGTTTTATTTAAGAAACCTCAAACTTAGTGTAACATAATTAAGAAAAATTATCCTAAAACAACTCCAACATATCCCAATGCAATTTCATGGACAATAATTACAATCATATCAACTTTGCGATTAAAGTTATAAACTAGCTGAAGTACTGTGTTGCAATATTGTGACATTTTAGAAAATGACCATGTTTTCACAGTTTTTTTTCTTTAATAGTTGAAGCTAGGAAGCAAGGTGTCAATGAGGCCTAACAGTAACAATCACATTTAATTTATGGGACAATTCATGTGACAAATTAGTGGTTTGGAATCCACCTAGACCACTTGAGGGTGCAGTTTTTATAAAATACCATGTCTTGTGAAACAATAAGACGTAATATTACAACAATATATTGCTAAACAGGTATTGTTATAATATTTTTATTTACCGATAAAAATGTTTTGAGAGGATTAGCATCTGCTCTAAGGACGCCCCTCAAATATCCGAGATATTTCCAATGTCAGAGGGTAGTTTTTTAGCACACGTAAATACAGCAAAAAATATTGTATCTATTTAAAGGGACCACATTAAAATTAAAATAATTGAAATGTTCTGGACAATATTGTAGCAAGTTTATGCAGCAGATATATTCAGTCCGCTAGTAGCGACAATTACAAGCTAATATCCGAGCCGCAAATGACGTTGACGTCAGTTACTGACTAGTCTGTCCGTTTAATTGACGTCACAACCAATAACTGAGTCTGCGGTTTTTTACCTGTGATGTTCTCATCGCTAATTAACATTATTAATGTTTACATTTTTTGGTACAGGAAATTTTAATTTTGAGGATTGTGGCTTAAACTTAATGATTTCTTTTACAATCTGCGTTGAGTAAGGTCATATACTAACCCGTGGTGATATTACGTTTGCATGGAGGGTTTTAATCATTAAATGGTTTGCGAGCAACAAACGTGAGTCAGTATTCACTTTGTTAAACGTGACCGTGAACATAGCTGATTCATGTGACGATCGTGTTGAACTCAGCCTGGACTACTCTGACACGGCTAAAAAATCAGCATTCAAAATAACTTATTTTAACTAAGCAGGTAGTATTTAAGTGTTTATTGGAAAGAAATTTTAACAGTTTTTATCCAAAGTTCATACCCGTTTCAGTTTTTTCCCATAGTTATTGGTTAACTTACTCCGTATTTGAGTTGCAGTTTAAAAAAATTATATATACAGTATATACCCAGGCTAGCTAGCTAAAAACCTTACTTAATTGCAGATTTTAAAAAAGTTATAAAATCTAATTTTCTTGACCAGGACGAGAATCTGTTATTCAATTACAACCCACTCCGTTTTCCATTAACTTTGATAATCCAGTAACAACCTTTAAACACTTTTATGGCAGGATTAAATTTTTATGATGATACTCTTTTATTTACTAGTAATTTTCCATTACGAGCGCTCAAATACGAAACACTCGTGGAAGATTTTTTCGGTTTTTTTTTTTTTCAAAAGTATCGCACGTTTCTATTCAGTATCTACATTGCTTGCTAGCTCAAAACTGATACACTTACTAGTCTGTTCTTTTAAATGTTAATTAATTTTGTTTGAATCGTTAATTGTTTTCTACTGTTCAGCGTCAAATTGCTCAGCTACAAATGATCTTTGCTTTGAATATAAAACTATTGAGATGAGATAAAGCAAGAAAACACGCAGAATTCTTAATACCAAAGTAATATTTTATTCCTAAATAGTATTTTTATGCGTGTTGAGTATGTATTGAGCTCCAAAACTTGTCAATAGAAATGATGATAAATTAAAGACATCGTAAACATTTGAATAATGACATCGTTTACTATTGTGAGCCATTTTATTCATGCTGCCACGAAATACCAATAGGAACACATAGGAAGGGTTTAAATAGGGAAAGAGCTGAAAATATTGACTACTCTGCGAACGAGTGTATCCACCGTTATTCAAAAAAGGGCTTTCATGCCGCAGAGTTTTATTGGATTTGAGTTTTATCTGATGAGTTTTACTTAAAACTCAATTACGCTGACCCCGCTGTAGGCTATGATGCTTAAATACAGAAAACAAAATTTATAAATTAAACATACTTTCATATATTATGTTTTGACATAGACTACTACTTGCTTGACTAATATAAGTAATTTATTTTTAATCGATACATATTAACCCAGTTCTAAATGCTGCATTTCCTTATTAGACGGATATCATTTATAGCTATTATAAATAAAAATAACATATTACAATAGTTTAATAATATTATATTTATAATATTTTCTCGTATAACATATAACTTATTTTATTATGTGAAGAACCCCACTACTTTGTATACTTTACAATAAAATACGATGTTGATTACGATTTTGTTTTTCTTTTGTATTTAAAAGGTTAGATCAAAATTAATAAACGATAAAGAAAAAGAAATTTGTATAGAAGTCTACAAATCATCCATTTATGTTGCGGTAGAAATTATAATCTATACTACATTTAATATAGCTAACAACCAACGATTGGTATATTCCTCAACATTCATTAAAACAAGTAAGGTAATTTTATCTTTACATATTTTAATTTTTAGCTATAAAATAAGTGTTGATTATTAGAAATGTTAGTTTATGTCAAGAGGGTGGTTAGACCTCCAGTAAACCGCATGCCAGAACCACTATCCGGCTTTCAAATGTTGAACTTTCTCATTTGGCTGTATAAAGCCATTTTAGTGATTATAACACATAATGTACCTTATGACTTTCGTTAGTAGCCACTTCAGTGGTTTTTGGTTGAAATTACAGTATTTGAGTTTAAACAAGTATATAAACTTTTTTTATGTAAAGTTTTATATATTATATTGAAACACGTAATTACTATATAAATGTTTGTATTCTAAGTAGGCTTATTGGAACGTCAAGGTTGTGGTTTTTATGATTATGAGTCATGGTTGTCAAATTGGCACCGTGAGTGGCTAAAATAAAACTCATACTGAAAGTCAAATTCCCTACAGCATTACCCACCATTACAATTGCACGTTAGAAATAAGACAATGAATGTCATCCTCTAGTTGGTCCTATAGTTGGCATACTTCGAATAATTTGGAAGAGATTTAGTTTCAGACAGCCGGAATACGTTGTTCACTCTCCACGCAGTAAAAGGTATGATAAATTAACTTAGCTTTATTTAACTTAGAAATTTTTAAATTAATATAGAAAATACCCCCGCCGCAGCAAACCTGCCGACTAAGCGAATTTCCATTTGTCTGAATTGATTTTCAGTTAAATATATTTTATAACATTAGGTTTAACGAGTACCTAGGTTTGCTACTACAAGGAAACTAATAAAGTGTGTTTTTGAGTAAAATATTGATAGCTTAGTACAAAATAAATAAATTTGCCAAGTTTGATCAAAATATATCCATAAACAAGCAAACTACAACATTTGACAATATTCTCCATAAGAATAACATGGGAATTTTAAATTTACAATTTTTTTAATTTCCTCCGTTACTAATAATCGAACAAAAATACTTTTATATACTAAATTATTTGTTTTTTTAAGCTCTTTAAAAAGGTCTAAAAAGAAATCGGGAAATTTTGTGTTTTGAGGGTCGAAAGTGAGAAAAACCAATTTTTACCCCATAAAACCCCCTGTAAAGCCCCGTTCCCATGGTCCGATCATGCTGGTTCGCGAACTCATTCAAGTTTATCCCGCTTTACACCTTTAAACCAAATTTCATAAAAATCGGACACAAATTACTCAAGTTATCGCGTTCACGGACGTATATATATATATATATATGTCTATATATATACATATATAAAAATTTGAACGAATGGTGTTTTTGGCCTCTGGGGACATCAAAATGAAAAAGTAAATCGGTCCCGGGTCTAGGTCTTACCGTGCCACCTACGGTAATAGCTACTTCCCTATAGGGAAATTCGCTAAAAGTGCAACCTCGCTTTGTTTCTTCACATAAAATCCTCTAACAATATAACAAAACTGTAAAAATATGTATTCCCGATTATCTTAAAGTTAACTTATTTTATTTATAAAACTGCGTTGTTATATTGGTTTGCCAAGCTCAGAATATACCCAAACGTAAATTTTGTGTTTTTTTTTATATTTATTTTTTACGTCACTGGCATTAGAGTCTCAACTTACACTTGTAAAATATTGCGTTTTTATCACTAATTTACAACTAGACAGTATAAGTAAACAATTTAAACTGAAAATTCTTAGCTATTTGCCAGCTTATTAAAACGAGTTTTAAAAGAGTTTCGGTGAGATAAAAAGTACTGTAATGATAAAGTGAAACAAACCCAATCTTTCCAGCCAACCTCTCCTTGTTACTTTATCTGCTTCAAAAACGTCACGATGATTTTACATACCATTACATATATTACATTAGTATTACAAAATCATTACATACAATTTTTATTTATTTACTTTTTCTAACGGATAACTCAAATTACGTGCATGTGTAAATAGAATTCTTGCAAAACACGACGAAGTCTTATTAATTGTCTTAAATTATGAATGTTATTAATTGTCTTGCTGTGAATATTGTTGAAGTGCTATACGTAAGTTTTAGTTTATTAACCAAAAAACTGTATGTTACATGTCATTTTCCATATTAAGCTTGTTTATTTACATAAATGTTTTAAGTTTTTTCCGATTTCGAAAATATGAGCATGTTAATGAGCTTGAAAACGGAGCTCGAGTTTCCAGCACGCACTTAATTAGTGAGAGAGTCTGGAAATAATCTGAGCTCTTCAAGATACTCTCGTGTTTTTGCTCCCTTTTGTTCCCTTGAACATAATATGACTAGTGTATTGGAGAAGTTTCGCTTGCATTAATGTTACAAACATTTCTTAAAATAGTGATAAACCATTTTAAATGCAAGCTGAAACTACACGTAAACTTAAAACACCAGTTATGTGTCTGATTACCCTTGATTTGAGTACATACAGTTCATATTTTTTAAACCCATCGCTATTGAGCTTCAAATCAATACTTTGGTGGAATTCAATTTCCTTTGGAGTAATGAATTTCCTGTTTTTACACGCGAGATTTTAACACGCGTTTCTATGTACGTACAAAATCACTCAACTTGTACTTTGTGGGATTCTTTTGTATTATAAAAACTTACATTTTTACATTTTAATGTAGGATGCTAAAACAATATTATTTGGTAATCATAATGCTATTGATGATATTGCAAATATAATTATAAATTTTTTGAGATAAATACAGAAATTTACTCAATGTGGGTTATTTTTCATCGTACTGAATAAAATCGACATTAATCTTATCATATAACGATTACTTTTACAAATTATAATAATGGTTTATACTAAATCGAATGTCTGGTAATTCTTGGCCTTGAATGAACCTTCAAGAGAAAATAATAGTGACACATTGTAAGACCAAACTTTTAGTAGTATATTACTTGTCTGATATCTAGATATATGATAAGGTGGATAATAAGTGCGCTACTGAAAAACGGTGGGGGGGGGGTAGGTTCTAAACTGAAGTAAATAAAATTCAAGAGGCTAAAATTGAAAACTATTAAATTTTATGCAATAATGTGCACAAAAGTTAAATTAAAATATCAACTCAAGAATAAGAAGCGTTCTTTAATATTCGTATCAGGAATAAGAAGAAGCTACAGGTGGCCTTGAAGAGCAGGGCACTCTTCTGGCTTCATTGGGTTTGTTTGAGGTAATTTATTTTATTTCCATTTCGCGCACTCCAACTTACCAGGTAAGCTCATCATAACACATCTTAATAAATAATCTTAGCAAAGTAAATTAGCAAATTACTATTTCTTGACAGTTGGTTTGATTTTAATCTTAATAATTTGACTATAAAGAATGGGTGTATGCCACAATCATCTAGGCCAAGTTTAAAGTAATGTGTAAAATGGTTACAGTCATGGCTACAGCCTACGTTCTGTAAAGGTGGAACATTAAAAAAGTAATAAGATGAAAAAGTGAGAAAAAATCTCTTCAATAATTAAACACCCCAGTGGCTCAGTTAGTGTCTTGTCAGCCATTATTTAAAGTTTTTCTCAATTTGGGCGCTTCTTCTTTTCCTCTTTCCGTCAAATATTTTACATTTTACTAACTTTAAAATTTATTCATTGCCGTATGCTCACTCTAGCATTATTAAAATATTTGTAATATCAGTTCATATAATCAAATACGCAAACAGAGATTCATACATTACCTTCATATATTTACCAAAGTGCAAAACTTGTTCATCATAAACACACAGTTGCATATAAACACAAAATCATCAAACCAAATCCTATTAATCCAATCATCGTCATATTCAATCACTTACTGTGTCCACCGCTCGTTTGCTCTCACTATTTTTCTATTGAGCCAGCAAAAGTTTTATTTACAGATATCGGAAAAAACTTTCAGCTTATTACATGGTATTGGAGTAGGCCTACTCCATTATTTCCATAATAGCAAAAAATGAAAAATAAATATGTACTTTTAGATTGATTATTGTATTTAAAGTAATGTATTGGATTTGATGGTCCTTTTCAAAATAATGCAGTAAAGTTTTGGTTTCTACAAACAATGATGATGAGATAGCAAGGTCTTTAAAGTCAATTGAAAGAGCTTTAAATATTAGTTATCCAAAATAGCTTAATTATTCAAGATGGCAATCTTAGTTTATCAGTGTTTCTACATCCACTAAAAAGACTGAAAAGATCAATATATTTCGTAATGCTCACATTTATTGGTACTTCTAGTAGACATTAAGGGCCATTGATTTAACAACTTCTTAAGAAATATTACTAACAGGCGGACGGAAAAGTTATCAAAGCCCTTTCAAGAGGTTTTCTTTTGTTGGTGCGTAATGAGCTAATGGAGGTTAACTAATAATTAGCGGAGTCGGCTGACAACAACTCGCTGTGGTAAAGGTAACTTGTATACAATTTAGGTTCATTTGAACAAGATGGTAACACACAATGTATTGTTTTTACTTTCTTTTCCATACCAGAGAAGATACTTTCTTTCATATGGAGAAAGAATTGTTTTAGTAAAAATTTTCGAGTTTGAGTTTTGATATATATACTTTTTGTGTCCTCCTGAACCCAAAAAAGTTGTGTTGGATGTGTATGTGTGTGTGGATGTATACAGAGCTACATACCACACCTCTATAGAATCGGACCATTCCGATTGAGATACGATTTGGTATGCTGGTAAAATCAAAATTATCTCCAGGCGTTTTGTTTAATTTCTTTTAAAATTTGTATTTTTAATAGTAATTTTTCATAAAACCCCATAAAATAACTGGAAAAGGTTTCTCAAACATTTTAACAATTTTAATAAACATTTAATATGTTATAGTCCTTTAAATTCTGAACAAAATTGCATAACAAGTAAGGCAAATTTTATTTTATTTTAGAAATATTGTACTGTTAGTTGTATAGCTACTCTCTGTTTTAGTTTATATTCTTGGGATAAATAAACGTTTCTCATTTTTCATTTCATTTCAACTTCTATTACTGTACAAATTACGGGTCAAAGATTATAGTAACTTATATTACTTTCCCATTAAAAAAATGAATAAAATGACGGAAAAATGTGGTTTTTGAAAACAAAATTGTATGGATTAAAATTAGTGTGTTATTGTCCTTATAATTCTAAACAAAATCGTGCAACCCCCCAATGCTGTAAAATTTATGATTTAAAAGAGTATGTAGCTTTTGTTATTTTCATATTTTCCCTATAAAATATAATACTGCTTACCCATGACAAAAGTTGTTGACAAGCTAATGGGAGAAAGTACGTGTCATATTGCTGAAACCATTTATTACATTTTGGAATCCGTACACAGGATCATGTTGTAAAAATTTACAATAATATAAAACTTTAAATGCTGAAAAAATTAACCTAGTGAATTTCTATATGGAAAACCGCTCTAGACACAAATATGGTTACAAAACCTAATGTATTCATAACAATAAACAAACTTGATGGATTACTATAAGATAAACTAGGTTATATACCAAACAAAACTTTTTATCACGGTTTTTATTCTCCTTGGATCCATTTACTTGGTTAGTTTTACAATGATAATACATTCGCCTTATATTTCATTATCAACAATGTCTACTCGTGCATTGTTCTTTTATCTCACTGCTTTGTAAACTCATTGCTTCTCTTTCATAGTAAAGATGTCAATACAATATCCTAAAATAAAAATAGTTAATGGATAACACTGGATAATAGTAGACTTGAAAAATCTAGATTTTCTTGGAACACAAAACCACACACACACAACAACAATACAATAATAATATGAAGTATTATTAATGATAATATCAATCTGGTGTAGCACATTTCTAGCCAGGATGCGATAGAGTGGTTCGGGTATGACAGGTAGTTGGGGGTATGAGGAGGGGTGTGATGCTTGTTTGTTCAACAAGTGGTTTACACTCTCCAAACTTAACTGTCACCTAAAGTTTTCGTGGTAGAATATTTTTCAAAAAGAAAATTGAGGAAATGTGTTTCTAACAATGTTTATAGTCAAGTAACACATAAAATACTATTACTATACTGAAATTTATTGACTGAATTTTAACTGAAGATACAGCTCAGTTCTAAAAACTTGAAATAATCCAGTTTAAAAATAAATGTTTATAGTTTTCTATATTGATATGTACGTTAATAAAGTTCAACAACCTATCAACTTTCTTACTAAATCAAACATCTAGTGAAGAAACTAGGTAGCGATTATTGCACTTTATTTGTTTAGACTGTGTGTCAAGTAGTAGTATCTGTAAGCGAACGTCGTAAATATGTAGGTATTTGTTTTTATCTTGTATAAAGGGGAGAAGAGCTCTGGCACAGAATTTACGCTTAATTAAATTACTCGACCTTTGGAACCTGACCTGATATTCTCTCTATTGTTTTTATTGTGAACAATTGCATTAAAATATGGGTTTTAAAAAGTATATTATTAAGTATATTGTCAACAAGAGCGTTAAGAAATTTGTCTAGATATTATTTAAACCGCTTTCTGTTCTTCATGATTGCATTACAAATATTTTAAACGAAAAATAATTCTGCATAAAAATGCAGTTTATAAAAAGTGTTAAATACTAAACTAATTTAAAGTTGTAAATTTTTTATCGGCTAATAAACTAGAAAAGTTCACAAAAATACTTAATTTAAGTCAGCTTTTTTCTGAGACAGGCCCATAGTTTTGCATAAGCATTACCACTGATATCTTACTTATTAAACTTACTGTTTATATTGTATGGTCGAAGTGACAGTTTTGTACTGGTTAGTGAATGGGATTGCGAAGTTTCATATTGCTTGCACTGAATGCTTCACAAGGCTAATGTAATTCAAATACATATATTTCAAGAAACATTTTACGTTGGTACAATATGATAATGTTAGAAATGATTTTCATCAAATCTACTTACTCGAATTATCTTCAACGACTACGAGTTATATCAATACTGCTATAACTCAATATCCTAACGTTTTCACTATGTTAACACAGTCCCATTAAGATAAGTACCTTTTTTCATGGCGCCTGTCAGCCACGATCTGACAATGCTGAACCCACTCCCAAACACACGTGGGTGGTGTTTGTAAAATACCGGATTACTCGACTTGCCCATCGCTACAATGGTTCGCATATAAATAAAACAGATCGGTTTCATATGGCAGACTATCTCTATATGGCGTGTTAGCTTAACAGTCATACGAGTTACTTTCAGTGTAACAAACAGAAATTGAAATTTCTTTATAATAACATTCCAATAAAAAACACTGAACTATTCTGGACAATATTATAGCAGGTTTATGCAGCAGGTATATTCAGTCCGCCAGCAGCCACAATTACAAGCTAATATCCGAGCCGCAAATGACGTTGACGTCAGTTACTGACTAGTCTGGTCGTTTAATTGCCGTCACAACCAATAACTGTATTCACTTTGATCGTTCAGACGGAACATCTATTTTCATCACGTTACTGGTATTTTTTTGATCATTTATGTTTATTTATTTTTACGTTGTGTGTTTTTTACAACGATGGCGGTAGTGAAGATACTGACTGGTGGTTTTATGCTATGATACAGTTCTATAAAACGTGGCAATCCGAATAGTTGCTTATGGTAATCAAGTAATTTTAAGCTTATATTAAATTACTTTAAACTGTTAACTTTGGAAATGATGCGTAGTTAGTTTTATTTTATATACAGTTTAACCATAAAAATAATTATTAAAAGTATACAAATATTTTATGGTTGGGTAGGTAGTTTTAAGCTTTTCCTAAACACGAAATTTTAGTCGAATACCAGGCTACCAAACCAAACACCAGAGCTATTGAGTTAAAATAAAAGGTTCTTTCACTTTTGTATACGGCGTTTGCAGGTTTAAATTCGGGAAATCTAGCTATAGTTATTTGTGTAACTAGTGGTGAAAGTGGCACTTTGCTGCACACGAGAGCAATGTTTACGCACGAGCCGCAGGCGAGTGCGGAATGATCTCGAGTGCAGCAAAGGCCTTTTTCACTCGTGTTACACATTATATTTTTCCTACAGTCACTATAAAACATAAATAATTAGTCTTTCAAACACTATACAACATGTTTTTAGGTTCAGCTAGCAACACAATTACACAAATGGTGCCCTGGAGAAAGTAGTACCCGTGGTCCGTATCACTCCGCTATTTTTCCTCGGCAAGAAATGTGCTCCGTCTTTTGAGAATATAGTTCCGTATGTTTTTGTAATTTGAAGTGGTTTCCGCGCCTAAAAAAAATGCTTTAAAGGTATTTTCTTGTTTATTAAGACCGTAGGAATGTTTTAAAAACGTTTAAAAGAAAAGTCCAGAAAGTTCAGAAATACCAAAACTATAAACACGAAATGACAGGTTAAATCGTAGTTATAATAGTCAATCAGCTGTTCATAGTATTATTATCTTTAAGTGTTGCCAACCTATTTCCAAGCGTACACGGATTACGTGCATAATAAAACCACGCTGTTTTGTGTCGTTTGGTTGGAATCCTGATGTGCGGCAAAGTATAAACCGTGCGGCAAAGTATAAACACTGTACTATAAACAGTACAGGGAAGCCAACTTTGTTGGGTGACTGTAGGAAAAATATTTTTTCTAACGTAGATTACTCTTAATTCAATAAATTCCTAATTATCAGGGCGAGAAGATGCTGCTTCTAATTCAATTTTTAATTCAGGCCACTTCGTTCATCATTACTACTGATAATTTAGTAACTATAACCAGAACATTGTTATAACAATTTCTTTCATTTTTTACGCTAACATTTAGTTACTTAATATTTTCCTTTGTAATCACATTAAATTGAAACATTCTTAGACGTTTTAAATGGTTGTAATTTTTATGGATTACACATTTCTATTCATTATATTGCTTAATAACTCTGATTTGAAACATTAGTCTACAATAACCCTGAAAGTTTCATCACATTTTTGCAAATTGAGAGTTGCCATTATTTTAAAAGTCCGGAGTAAGCTTTTGAAAAACGTTCTTTGAAAAAAAAAACTATCCATTGCAGAGCAAGTCTTCCAATTGTCGTCAAAATTTGGATCAAGGTCATCCAAGCAAACCATCAACGTAACATTTTTAATGACAAGGCAAAAAATTTGAAAAATTGAATTTTCAAAATTGTTTAGCATTGACATTTTATAGAACATAGTTTAAAAAAATATTTGAGACAATTACCTACACGGGCAGTGAGTGAGGGGTAACTACTAACTAGTATGTTAAAAGCAGGCAATATTCAATACCGACTAAAGCCACCGTCGTTCGTTCAAAAAGAGTATTTCATGCTGCCGAGTTTTATTGGATTTGTGTTTCATCAGTGCTTTACGTAAAATTTAATTATGCTGTTAGAGCAGTAGATTTTTATGCTTACATGTGTGAAATCATTTTTAACTATTATACTTATTTTCAATATAGTTTTTGTCATACTACTCAATAAATGCAAGTGATTTAGTTTAGCTTGTCATCACATGGAATCGATATAGGCCTACTACTGTAATTATGTTAGTTGAATATTATTAGTTTTTACCATTATTGGTTAAACACTTTTAAAATTAATCTAGTAAAAAAATACCGCGGATAGTCAAAGATATCACGTAAAGAATCCCCACATGTTTCAGTAGGTATTTGTAAATCAAAGTTTGCTGCTAGGTTATAAAACATATAATGGGGGAAAATGAGGTAGCTCGAATAAAGATTAGTCTGGAAGTTAGATTTTCCTCTCTTTTATCAAGGACTTATGGCTGCACTATAATACTGTACGACAAATCTTAGATTCTAAAATCAGCTGCTCTTAGTTAGTAACAAAGCTATTAATGAAACCTTACTTTATTCTAAAATCATCCTTAATTTGTATTTGGGTTAAAATCATCCTATTCGCGTTATAATCTAAATGGTAAAATAATATTTTTATGTTAAACAATAACCTGGTTAAACTTTGAACTCATCAATAACAGATAACATTATTTATCATAGGTCTTACCATAGAAAAAAAATAATCATAATAGAATTTGGAGTGAAAGCTGAAATAATTTATTTTTATTTATTATATAAACATCAGAAGTAGTTCCAATGGAAAACAAAAATGGCAATACATTTCATGAATAAATGATATCCCATGAGATATAGACTGAATAAGTTTTGTGAATCATCAGCAGATGTATACTGCTCAGGTATCTAACAATGTATGATACTTTTAATAAACTGATAACCTAGAGGGGTTTCAGCCGGTTAACTTGAAACACATATAACTCATTGAAACGTATGAAATTTCAAACTTGGATTAAAATAGTTTCTGGTTTCTAATCCAAATCGAAGCAGTTGATATTTAGTGGCCGTTGACCGGTAAACTTTGTCGACCCAAACTTCAAACACAATTAGGTAGTCTATCAATACAGGCTGTAATCTCGTGTATTTTGTATTTATAAATACTTTGCAAGAGCTACAATATTCCTTTGCCTAACTCTCGGCTACTATAACAAGACTGTTCATCACATAGAGGTGGAATCCAGTTAGAATTTTAGTGGATGAAGCAAAAACACTGCTATTGCCATATAAATCGTACTCATTTAACATAAATTTAACATAAGGGTTTAAACCATCTGAATAACTGAATAGACTCCGAGTTTAATGACTTCTGTCCAAGTCGTTCTGTACTAAAACTTTACTGACTTTACAATAATATCTGAATTTAACACAATATCGTCGGAGCCAACACAATATTATTACCCGCAGCAAACTCTGTATCCGGAGAAGATCAAAACTTGGAACAATCCCAGACATCAGACCAACGACCAAATTATAATCTCTTGACACAGAAAGTATTAAATTAGCTTACTGCCTCCATTTTTACAACATTTGTATGTACTGTATTCAGTTAGCTTAATATGATCAAACCAGTGTATCTAGTTTGGATGTTTTTTTTTTTATTTATGAATAGTTACTTAGTAAAACATCATACCACCATGAATATTCTCAAATTATAAATTGGTTACTTGTAATGGTGACTAATATTTGGGTTCTTTACTAAGCACAAAAATTGGTGAATACAACAGTTAATTTTCTAGCTTTTCTAGTGAAATAGCTTTTCTCAAACTTGTTATGGTAAATAGGTTTTATAAAAATGCTATATTTGTTACTTAGTTTGGTTTTAATATGTAAATATTTTCATTTTGCTTCCAAACTCACCTCTATTGGTCGAGATATAGATTCATCTAAAGTAAATATACGTTATTGTTGTTTTATTCGTAATCGGAGTTAACACCATAACAAGAGTCCTATATCAGTGTAGTGTTAAGGACTACACAACAAAAAAGATGATTCCTAAGCTTCTATGATTAAATATTTAACTGCATTTGCAAAAACATTTGTTGCATTATTGCATTTACCATCGTATTATTTAATGCAATGACCTACAATGAGTTGTTTTGGTCCTGCAGGGCCAAGCATTTCAAAGTTTCTCAACAAACTTATCTCCGCCAAGCCCAATTAGGATCATTACGGACAATTTGGTTTGGTGATCTTAACTGATTTCTCTTTAGCTACTGAAATTAAGTACGAGCCGCTAGTTACACAAATAACTATTTCATTCAAAGAATTTAATTTACTATCCATAAACAGTTAGACGTGTTTGAATAGTTTCCGAAATAATATTTCATGATTTTAGAATACTTAAATTTCATTTTGGGAACAGTGCAATCTAGAGTTCTGCAATCTAAGTTCATATCCAGATTTATTGGAAGAACCTAATTTTCTCACTTTTATTGGCGCTGAGAGTGATAAAATTGGATTAGACCCCTATAAAAGAGGACGTGACCTCGATGCATTGAAAGATTCCTTCTTAAAATTGCATCTTAAAGCACAATGAGGACCAAATAAATATAAATTTAAATTAGGCAAATAGAAACAACAATTCATTTTTACAATAAATTATTGTTAACAGTGCTAAATGTTAAATTTTATTACTAATCCCGACTGTTGGATTGAGATATTGTTCTTGAATAAATAAATTATGGAACCCACTAGTCCTTACACTATCAACATTACTGTAACTAACATTGAAATACCGATATTGACTGTATTGATGATGGCTTTCAAGAAATCTATATATTCTTCAATGCAAGCACAGAAAACGTACTAGTACGTTTTCTGTGATGCAAGTCATCAATACAGTAGTAATATCTTTTCATCTCTATATTAGCGTAAATACTAACTTATATTGATAAGCTATCACAATTAATATTTCTATCTTTTATATCACTTTAATAACTGATTCTATTTCTAAAAAAATATTTTGTTTTAAAACTTGTTCTGTTTGTTTTTTTGCACAATACTGAATTTATCTTATTTTTATAGAAGGGATATACCATATACCCAATGGTATATGGTATCTCTATTTTGAGATGCAATAGAGAGAAGAAGGTGTTCAGTATATGATAGAATATTGAGTATTTGGTGGAGCTGAATGTTTGTTAAGCATATAAACGAAAACAGACATGCCTTCATGCCTTTAATATACTAAATTGCTAAACACTATTTCCGCACTAGTACTTCAATTTTGGTTTGATCACGTTTAATCGTAATCGAAACCACTTTGGTACAAAATAATAGAAAATAAAAATAAAAATGCCTTTATAATGATCTGAATCAAATAGTACCGGTAGTACAAAACCAATTCAATTACACTATTGTAAGGGTGGAGAGTTCAACAGGTAGTAATCCATTAGAGTCCTCTCTGCCTTTACAAACTTTACGCATTTAAACGTACATTTTCACTCACTATAATGTAGATTAATCATTTTTGCAAGTGACATTTATAAAACGTAAATACGTCAAAAAGATAAGAAGCTTTATATTGGTCAATATAAACGACGTTCGACGCCTTGTCAGTTAACTCAACTCCTCCCTTACCTCTAATTGATTATAGTATTATTTTAATAGTAAATAAACCCATTGGAATGAACAGAAAGTCCAGTTAAGGGAATTCAAAATATGTCCCGGTCCATCTCTAGAACGATTAAACCTCTTTATAGGCCAGTAAAATTAGTTAAAAAATTGGCTGTGCCTGGAAATAATTCTCGGAAAGCTGGAAATCGTTTTAATCGTTTCGTTTTGTATAGAAGTAAAAGGACTTAAAGTTTGTCCCATTTTTCCAGGTGAGCTTCTGACCTGGGACCACAAAAACCTTGAAATTTAGGGTTATTTTCTAGTTTTTACTAAATCGTCAAAGAACCGTCCAGCCTACAGAAAAACACATAATAAAGGAATTGTAGAGCATAAAATTCCGCATCTATTGAGTATATGGTGATGAATATCGAACCAATATTAAGCTATTTATAGTAATTTAAATAAAGTTATTTTATTTAAAATTATTGAACATTGCATATTTAACATTTATATTTCTTCTAGAAGATGGATTCCAAGTACATTATTATTTACAAAGTAATTAAAACGAATTACAAATACCCTCGACGCAGCAAACCTGCAGACTAAATTATTTTCCATTTACCTGGCTGGATTTATACTAAAATATTCCCTAAAAATTGTCAGATTTAATTCCTATTTAATTAACATTAATTTTAGTGAGTCCTTAGGTTTGCTGCTACAGGGAAGATATTGAGATGTGTTTTTTATTGCAATGTAGATAGCTTAGTATTAAATAAACAAAATTTCCAAATGTTGTTCAAATATTTTCATAAACAAGCAAACTTCAACAGTTTATTTATTCTCCATAAGAATAACATGGGAATTTAAATTTAAATTTTTTTTTATCATCCCTGTAACCGTTGGGTATACAACAATGCTTCAATATACAAATAAATTATTTATTTTTTTAAGCTCTACAAAATGCCAATCACAGCGCTGGAACAGAGAACTTTAAAAAACATGCATCGTACATTTGACTCCGTTCTTCCGATAAGTGCAACCACTTTTACACCCTTTTGCACACTTACATGAGATATTGTTAAGAAGATCTGGTGGTGCAGCTTCAACATTTGTTGGGATTTGGAAGTATCCCATGCTTAGATGACTTCCAGCCCCCATCAGTAAGCAATTTCAGCCACCAAATGCACGTACAAACAAGATATTGCTTTTAAAGGTCGAAGAATATTTGAATTTCACTGGGGAATAAAACGTATTGCTGGACTTCCCTTTCCCCGGGTTTCAAGAGGTGAAGAGGTATATAAATAGTGGCTGATTTGGGAACAAATTCAGTTAAGAGCACACGGAGGTCAATATCTTACCCCCACGATTATAACACGTTCTGACTACTGAACTAGTTAGATGGCTTGCATGACAATAGTAGTATCTGCATCCTCGGCAGCCTGCTTCACAGTTTTCTTGCTTCAATCTTTGAGTATTCAAGGTTATGAGATTGTGTTTATTTCCTTCATTTGCAAGAAAGTGTTCTTATGGCAAGGTGAGGGACATTGTTTCATCAAACTTGACACTGGCTGCAATGCATTTACTCCTTCGGCGGAATCCTATGGAGAAACCAATGAAGACTCAATTCAACCACGCGGAAGGTAAAGCCTACTGATGGGGGCTGGAAGTTATCTAAGCATGGGATACTTCCAAAACCAACAAATGTTGAAGCTGCACTACCAGATCCTCTTAACACTATCTTATGTAAGTGTGCGAAAGGTTGTAAAAGTGGTTGCACTTGTAGGAAGTACAGAGTCAAATATACAACACTCTAAAGACGTTTCTTGCACCAATCCACCAGGGAAAGAAAAACCAAAAATAAGCTATGAGCGCGCACAGAGGAGGAGGAAGTTAGACCTGTAATTCATGATTCACGACAAAAGAGACAAAAAAATTGATCAGTTTTTTGTAATTCGTATTAATTACTTTGTAAATAATAATGTACTTGGAATCCATTTTCTAGAATAAATATAAATGTTAAATATCCAATGTTCAATGATCGGATTTTGATGAAATTTGGTACAAACGTGTAAACCTACATTTATTCTAATGAGTTCACGAACCATCATAATCGTACTGTGGGAGCGGGGGCTTATGGGGTTTTTATGGGGTAAAAATAGATTTTCCTATTTTTGACCCCAAAAGCACAAAATTTCATAATTTCTCTCCAAACTATTTTGTAACAATTTATTTGTATATTGAAGCGTTGTTGTATGCCCAACGGTTACAGGGAGGGATAATTCAAAAATTTAAATTTAAATTCCCATGTTATTCTTATGGAGAATAAATAAACTGTTGTAGTTTGCATGTTTATGGATATATTTAAACCAAATTTGAAAACTTTGTTTATTTAATGCTAAGCTATCGACATTGCAATAAAAAACACATCTCAATATCTTACCTGTAGCAGCAAACCTAAGGAATCACTAAAATTAATGTTAATTAAATAGGAATTAAATCTGACAATTTTTAGGGAATATTTTAGTATAAATCCAGCCAGGTAAATGGAAAATCATTTAGTCTGCAGGTTTGCTGCGGCGAGGGTATTTGTAATTCGTTTTAATTACTTTGCAAATAATAATGTACTTGGAATCCATCTTCTAGAAGAAAAATAAATGTTAAATATGCAGTGTTCAATAATTTTTAATAAAATAACTTTATTTAAATTACTATAAATAGCTTAATATTGGTTCGTTATTCATCACCATATACTTAATGGATGCGGAATTTTATGCTCTACAATTCCTTTACTATGTGTTTTTCTGTAGCTTGGACGGTTTGTTGACGTTTTAGTAAAAACTAAAAAATAACCCTAAATTTCAAGGTTTTTGTGGTCCCAGGTCAGAAGCTCACCTGGAAAAATGGGACAAACTTCAAATCCTTTTACTTCTATATAAAACAAAAGGATTAAAACGATTTCCAGCTTTCCGAGAATTATTTCCGGGCAAAAACCTATTTTTATTAGCGAATTTCCCTATAGGGAAGTAGCTATTACCGTAGGTCTCATGGTAAGACCTAGGCCCGGGACCGATTTACTTTTTCATTTTGATGTCCCCAGAAGCCAAAAACACCATTCGTTCAAATTTTTATATATCTATATATAGATATATATATATATATATATATATATATATATATATATGTGTGTGTGTGTGTCCATCCGCACGATAACTTAAGTAATTTTTGTCCGATTTTGATAAAATTTGGTTTGAAGGTGTAAGGCGGGATAAACTCGAACGAGTTCGCGAACCAGCATGATCGGACTATGGGAACGGGGGTTTACGGGGGGTTTTATGGGGTAAAAATAGGTTTTTCCCATTTTTGACCCCAAAAAAATAAAATTTTGCAAAATCTTTTCAAACCATTTTGTAGAGCTTAAAAAAACAAATAATTTAGTATATTGAAGTGTTACTATGCGCCTAATGGTTACGGAGAAAATTCCAAAAAAATGTAAATTTTAAATTCCCATGTTATTCTTATGGAGAATGAGTAAACTGTTGTAGTTTGCTTGTTTATGAACATATTTTGATCAAATTTGGAAAATGTTTTTATTTCTTTCTAACTATTAACATTTTACAAAAAAAAGTTTTACCCTCCCTGATGCAGCAAACCTAAGTACCTGTTAAAATAATTCTATTTAAATAGGAAATAAGGTAAATGCACCAGTAGCTGACAGTGCTCCAGAAGCTGACAGTTTGAGTTTCTTAACATTATAATGTGGTATATTAAAAATATTTACACATGATTGCATTGTTAGAAGAACATATGTTTATTCTTGATTCGTTTACAAAAAAATCAGTGAAATTTAGCCCATACTCGCTGAATGGTGGTGGTTTGAAAGCGACCCTGTCTGTACACATCATATTTAGTCGATTCCCTTAGTAAAATTGTTAAGAAGGTAAGTTTGGTTTTTTGTCATTTCGCTAAATTTCTTAAATAGTATTAATGATTAGGCTCATTATTTTTATCAATCATACCTTTGTTGACAATTTCATGATAAAATTGGGGTGTTAGGGGTTTTGGATTAAAAATTATATCAATGTCAGGCTTTGGTACACAAAAGCCATACAAGTTCCAATAGCTGACAGGGGATATTTGCTACTTGCACAATATTAAATTTGTTTTACCCATCGAAATTTGCATGCTATTTATAATGTATGTGATCTCACATTTTTATAAAATGATTTCAATTTTTTAATTAATAAGCCAGATTATCTAAAAAAAATGTATATATTTTTTAAATATAAATAAAAAATATATATATTTTTTTAATGTAAATATTTTTTATTTTAAAATATGTAAAATAAATTTTTTTAATAACGTTTTACATGATTTTATAATTTAATTATTAAGTTAGATTTTATTCGTCTTATAAATTATAAAACCCTTAGGTTTAGCAGCTAGTACATGTATAGTTCCAGTGTCAGCTACTGGGACAACTGACAGTCAGCTACTGGTACAAGCACTTTTTTTACTGTCAGCCACTGGAACACGTACAAAGGTTGAATTAAGTTTAAAAATGTTATAAAATATATTTAAAAAACCCTTTTTGTATGACAAATTTGAAAACTACACTAAATTTAGAATCACATAAAATCCGTAATATCTCTTTAGTTCCTATTTATTCAAAACCACGGATTATTAAGTGCGTATAGTTTCTTATACTGTCAGCTACTGGTGCGTTTACCTTAAATGTTAAATTTTTAAGTAGACATTTTAGTGTAAATCCAATCAGACATATGGAAATTCGCTTAGTCTGCAGGTTTGCTGCGGCGGGGGTATTACTGGCCTATTAATCGTGAAAATAAAATCGTGAACAATATCAAGAGCGTTTGTTTTATGGAAAAGCTCTAGCATAAAGTGAACAGCCTTGTTATATTGCGTCACGTTTATGGCACATATGGGAGGGATCTGCATTCATTCACGTAACAATATTATTGAGAAATAGTTATAACACTGAACTATGCTAATAACAGTTAAATAATCATATGAAGGAAATATTGAGGTATTACGGTAAAAGTGTTTAACTTTTTTAGGTTATATGCCACACTCACACACTTTGTTTGACCAATAAAAACAATCTTTGATATACAAAAATCTACACCCTTCTACTTATAAGTTATTCCGCTGATGTTTGAAGAATAAACATATGTTTCTCTCTTTGTAGAATTCTCTCTAAACTAAGTTCAGACCTTGACATAACAGCCTATAAGAAGCACAATGCAAAACATAATTGAGATTTCACCAAAGCATAAGAGTCTCACTCGCAGTACACAGAATAATACTCCTTCTTAGATCTTATGAAGAGTCAGCTTTAGTATGATAACAGTGTTGTCTATAATGCTGTTACTAATGTAATGCCAAATTTAACTAAACATAATTATTACGAGTATTATCAGTTTGGCAAACACTAATATAGCATTCTACAATAATTGTAACCAGTAACGTTTTGTACAATGCTAAAACTTGAGGGGTTTCGTTTGAAATCAAGATCTGTAAGGATCTAGTATTTTGTGATGTGATAGAGAGAAGCGAGTGTTTAGCCATAAAACCCTATAAAGCAGTATCATCGTCAAAATTAGACTATATGGATGGATATTGGAATGGATATTGGAATATATTGGAAGCTGGATGTATTTTGTGGAGCTGAAGTTCTCTGGAGGATAATTAAGTGAAAAATATCCATATTCAGTACGATTAGTAGGTCTTTTAAGGTATTTTCTTTTAATTTGTATAATTTTACTGCCAAGACTTTAGTTTAATTATTTATTTCAATAGAATGAACACGAACAGTCAACCATTTAAAATGTAGATTTAGATGACCTTTGCCAAAGTATAAATTACAAAAGGTAGAAAGAATTACTATTGAGTTAAATTGAGCTATCCAAAATTTTCTTCTAACTTACCTTTTGGGGCACTTCATTAATAAATTTAAGCTTAGGTTTAGCTAAGCAAACCTTCACAACAACGTAAATTGAGCTAAGACCAACTTATGCTAAATATTTTATCCCGATAAAGCCATAAAAGCAACGAGAGTGTATTTCCGAGAAGCGAACAGGGGGGATGTCTTTGATGTACAATATTAAACGAATGACGGTCTTAAGGACCGTGATTTGTACACATGGGTAAACCTCTACGATAACGAAGTGTTTAAGGGCAGCACATTTTTCCATTATCGATAACCGCTTAAATAACTTCTTGATCAGCATTGTACGTGATATTAAATTTACGGAATTTGAAACATTTTAAACCAATATTTACGCTTGTACTGTTAACTCACAATATGATAAATACATGATAGATTGTAAGCGGTGAGCGATTTCGATTGGGCACTCCAATCATAATCAGCTTCGATAGGCGAATGACGACATAACCGTTTAACAAACATCGTTTAAGTAACAATAAAATTATTATCTTTCTTCAGTTAAATAAATACTATTGTACTAAGGTTTAAAAAAAAGCCGGTTGACTTGGTATGTTACTATAATGTTAAAGGTGATAGTACTAATTAAGTTTATTTAATTTCCTTTTATAAACTTGGTTCTAAAACAAATGTTAAATGCAAAAACAAAACCCACGAAATGTCATGAAATATTTCAATTGTATGGAAACTGTGAAAGTTATATTAAAGCTCAAAAAGTTTAGAAATTACATCCTTCATGCTATACTAAAATTTATTCATACCATCATAAGTGTACAATGATAAAACATAGCAGTATTCACGCTGGTTGGTATTACGACATAAAATAATTATTAATAATATAAAAACTCAGGATTTGCACATTACACAAATAACGAGAATTTTTTTGTCATGACCAATTGCGTACTATCCTCCTTCAGCAAATTCTATTTGTGGCCAAACCTTTGTATACAATTGAGAATTCTCTCAAAACTCAAACAAGCATATTATTAGTATATTTATATGAGTCGATGGACAAAAGGGAAATTTAAATAAATATTGTGTTGGGGTAGACTAAAGACTTCTCTCGATAAGCCGCATCAAGTATAAGAAGTTTTTATAAGATATTATTTCCAACGTTATAAAATAATTTTAGATTTACACTAGAGCTCACCCCGTGGTTGAAAACTCGACCAAAAGTATGTATAGTGCAAACTTTTCTATTTTCACCCCACGCTGTAAATAAAACATGCGATTGGAATTTCTTCCATTTGTTTATATTTTGTTGTTATTTCGTCACCATTATGGCAACCATAAGGCCATGTTATTTTTTTTTTCCTTTTTTTTTATTCATTCGTTGTGCTTATATTTGAGCTTATTTTAATTTATAAAGGGATTCTGCACATCTACAGGCAAATGTATTTCTAACAGTATGCGTAGATTTCCCCAGCGATGCACAGGAGCTGAAAAAAAAATGTTTTCAACTAACATGCTTGTCGATCAATATATAGAATTAGCACCATGTTTAATCTCCATAAGAAAAGTCGAATTTACATTTTTGACCCAATTAACATATTTATTCTTTAAATACAAATAAAACCTGCACATATAGGACCGATAACCTTTCTTTTGGTACAACCCGCGTGTAAATCGGTCCAGTAGTATGGTCAGGGTGGCTGTCGTAAGCCTAAAGATTTGGCCGCATGTTAAATCTCCATAGAAAAGTTTAATTTCCATTT
Source organism: Macrosteles quadrilineatus (assembly GCF_028750875.1). Lineage (NCBI taxonomy): Eukaryota > Metazoa > Arthropoda > Insecta > Hemiptera > Cicadellidae > Macrosteles > Macrosteles quadrilineatus. Next base: position 2,391,991 of record NW_026542597.1, read on the forward strand.
TTTACCCAATTAACATAAATATTTTCAAAATACAAAAAAAACCTGCAACTTATATGTAGTGCTATATTATAGGACCGATAACCTTTCTTTTGGTACAACCAGCGTGTAAATCGGTACAATAGTATGATCAGGCTAGCTGTCATAAGTTTTGCAAAAGTTTTTTAATATATAAGATAAAATACACATGCTTTTATGATAAAAGACCATATTTTACTGAAGGTATACAGATCCATTGATTTTTCACCTGTAACTGTGAGGAAGTGAAAGTGGTACACACGTATTTCTGAGCAACGAGCAGAAAGGACGACTTTGATGTCCAATATGAAACGAATAACTAACTCAAGCTCTGCGTTTCACGCTTGTGTGAACCTCAGATAGAGGTTTATAAGAACTGGTTATTACGCCAACTAGACACACTACAGTTAAGGATTTTGATCAAATAAAATAAGAATACACGTAGTTAATTTGCGGCCATTTAAGGTTTACTACACTTTAAATAGCCTCAAATTAACCACCTAGTATATAAAATATAGCTCTTGAATTGTTCTTCATTTTTTTTAAACCCTATGTGTTTCCCTTTCAAGAAATGCATATTAAAAAGGAGGAAATTACATGTTGTTCAGAGCTAACAGCTCTGGTTTTCTGATGCTCAAAGCTATCAGATTGGTTCTTTATATTTATTCTCCAAAATCAAACTCCATATAATGTCCTGTCTACTATGATACACAGTGAAAATAGTATCACACAAGTAAGTAAAATAGTCATGAAATAACCATGTGCATATTTGCTGTTTAGTTGTACCGGTATGTAGTATGTGAATTTAATTCACCCCTGTTTACTAAAGGATATTTACAAATACATGGTGAAAATTGTATGCTCATTTATCCTTAGGTCTATTACCATATTACCAATTTCGGATAATAATCTCCTTACATATTTTGCTGAAGTTTCTAAAAGTTAAATGACAAAAAAAGTTATGGTTTATCCTTAAGTACTCAAAAAAATACATACTGTTAAAGAAAATTAAAAAAATCATATGACTTATAATACTGAAACATAAAATGTTATTTATTTAATCATCTACCTGGTTGAATGATAGAATGTTGTCACATAACACAAGCACTACACTACACTGTGACACTACGACACTACTGAGCACCTTACGGCACGACCACGGGACACTGACTGAGCCGTTATCTCCCCCCACCACCGCCACAACAGGTGGTTGCCCCTCCAATCCCTCCACTACTCCACCGTCACCTGATGCACGACCAACAAACACTAACTGAACCGCTTTCTCCCCCCACTACCAGAAGTAGTATCTTCTCCCCTCCCTCCACTACTCCACCGTCACCTGATGCAAGGCCAACAGACACTAAATGAACCGCTTTCTCCCCCCACTACCATAAGTGGTATCTTCTCCCCTCCCTCCACTACTCCACCATCACCTGATGCAAGGCCAACAGACACTAAATGAACCGCTTTCCCCCCCCCCCCACTACCAGAAGTGGTATCTTATCCCCTCCCTCCACTACTCCACCGTCACCTGATGCACGACCAACAAACACTAACTGAACCGCTTTCTCCCCCCACTACCAGAAGTAGTATCTTCTCCCCTCCCTCCACTACTCCACCGTCACCTGATGCAAGGCCAACAGACACTAAATGAACCGCTTTCTCCCCCCACTACCATAAGTGGTATCTTCTCCCCTCCCTCCACTACTCCACCATCACCTGATGCAAGGCCAACAGACACTAAATGAACCGCTTTCCCCCCCCCCCACTACCAGAAGTGGTATCTTATCCCCTCCCTCCACTACTCCACCGTCACCTGATGCACGACCAACAAACACTAACTGAACCGCTTTCTCCCCCCACTACCAGAAGTAGTATCTCATCCCCTCCCTCCACTACTCCTCTGTCACCTGATACACGACCAACTGACTCTAACTGAACCGCTTTCTCCCCCCACTACCAGAAGTAGTATCTCATCCCCTCCCTCCACTACTCCTCTGTCACCTGATGCACGACCAACAGACACTAACTGAGCCGCTTTCTCACCCCACCACCAGAAGTAGTATCTCATCCCCTCCCTCCACTACTCCACCGTCACCTGATGCACGACCAACAGACACTAACTGAGCCGCTTTCTCCCCCACTACTAGAAGTAGTACCTCATCCCCTCCCTCCACTACTCCTCTGTCAAGTGATGCACGACCAACAGACACTAACTGAGCCGCTTTCTCCCCCACTTCTAGAAGTAGTATCTCATCCCCTCCCTCCACTACTCCTCTGTCACCTGATGCACGACCAACAGACACTAACTGAGCCGCTTTCTTCCCCCACCACCAGAAGTGGTATCTCATCCCCTCCCTCCACTGCTCCTCTGTCACCTGATGTACGACCAACATACACTAACTGAGCCGCTTTCTCCCCCCACTACCAGAAGTCGTATCTTCTCCCCTCCCTCCACTGCTCCTCTGTCACCTGATGTACGACCAACAGACACTAACTGAGCCGCTTTCTTCCCCCACCACCACAAGTGGTATTTTCTTCCCTCCCTCCACTACTCCTCCGTCACCTGATGCACGACCAACAGACACTAACTGAGCCGCTTTCTCCCCCCACTACTAGAAGTAGTATCTCATCCCCTCCCTCCACTACTCCTCTGTCACCTGATGCACGACCAACAGACACTAACTGAGCCGCTTTCTTCCCCCACCACCAGAAGTGGTATCTCATCCCCTCCCTCCACTGCTCCTCTGTCACCTGATGCACGACCAACAGACACTAACTGAACCGCTTTCTCCCCCCACCACCAGAAGTGGTATCTACTCCCCTCCCTCCACTACTCCACTGTCACCTGATGCACGACCAACAGACACTAACTTAGCCGCTTTCTCCCCCACCTTCAGAAGTGGTATCTACTCCCCTCCCTCCACTACTTCACTGTCACCTGATGCAGGACCAACACACACTAAATGAGCCGCTTTCTCCCCCACCACCAGAAGTAGTATCCCATCCCCTCCCTCCACTACTCCACCGTCACCTGATGCAGGACCAACACACACTAAATGAGCCGCTTTCTCCCCCACCACTAGAAGTGGTATCTACTCCCCTCCCTCCACTACTCCACTGTCACCTGATGCACGACCAACACACACTAAATGAGCCGCTTTCTCCCCCCACTAACAGAAGTGGTATCTTCTCCCCTCCCTCCACTACTCCACCATCACCTGATGCACGGTGACAAAACATATTAACGCAATCGATGGACTTATCAATCTGTGAATTAATTTAACTAGGCCTATTAAACACTGTTCAGCAAACTCTACAGGGTGTTTTTTTAAAAACTTGCATCTTTATTTATGTAAAAACCGCAATAGATAGAAATATGCAGTTTGCGGGAATCATCTATTGACGTAGGGGGACCAATTGTTTTGAATTCAACGTTACATTCACATACCCCCCCTTTCCCCCCCTGCCCCCAACTTAATTTTTTTAAATAGCAAGGAACCTCTTGTGACATATCAAATAAAAGAACATGAAAAAAGAAAATTTTTGATGAAAAAAAATTGAAAATCGGTTCATAAATTTGTGAGATATTTCCACCCTCACCCTCCCGGAACTTAATTTTTTTTTAATAGCAAAGTACCCCTTGTGACATATCAAATGAAAGAGCATGAAAAAAGAAAAATTTTGGCGAAATTTATTTTTCATTTGATATGTCACAAGGGCGGGTACCTTGCTATTAAAAACAAGTTATGGGTAGGGGAAAAGGGGGGGTGATTATCTCACAAATTCATGAGCCGATTTTAAATCTTTTTCACCAAAAATTTTCTTTTTTCATGCTCTTTCATTTGATATGTCACAAGGGGTACTTTGCTATTAAAAAAAAATTAAGTTCCGGGGGGGTGAGGGGGGGAATATCTCACAAATTTATGAACCGATTTTCAATTTTTTTTCATCAAACAATTTCTTTTTTTATGCTCTTTTATTTGATATGTCACAAGGGGTACCTTGCTATTTAAAAAAAATAAGTTGGTGGCAGGGGGGAAAAGGGGGGGAATGTGAATGTAACGTTAAATTCAAAACAATTGGTCCCCCTACGTCAATAGAAGATTCCCGCAAACTGCATATTTCTATCTATTGCGGTTTTTACATAAATAAAGATGCAAGTTTTTAAAAAAACACCCTGTATATTGTACCGCTTTGATGTTTATTTGACGAATACAGAGATACAAACTAGTGACTATCTAATGTAGCTTTGAACACTTGTTTACGTTCATGAATACACTGTAGTTAAACACTCAGTTGGCCTGTACACTTGAAATTGTATAGCTCTATTGGTTTCAATAAATCATTGTTATTACTAGTTATAATAACTGTACCGGTACCGTAAGACCTGAAGACATACTTATTATAACTACACTATTTGTACAGACAGGTTGTTGGTTATAAAACAATATAAACGTAAATTATTAACTATTTATTCTGACTACTGTTTTTGGTGACTACAAAATGCATGTAGTGATAAACAACTTTATCTGTTTTATTAAGTCTAGTAGGGAAAAAACTTAATTTTATTGTGAACTCACGAGTGTATTTAGTAAAATCATAACACGTCTATATGTTTTCAATTGATTTCAATCTATACTATTATATAAAAATCTAATGGTGTCTGTCTGTATGTGTGTTACTAATAGGTGCAAAAACTACTGAACAAACTGGGCTAAAATTTTACAAAAATATAGTTACCATACCAAGGACCATTATAGGACTATTCACGTTTCGATACTGACCGTAGGCTTTGTCCCTTTGGCTTTAAAGGTCGTGAGGTGAAGATTTTAAAAGTAAATATTGATTGGTCTCCATGGCTGCGATGAGATCACTAACAACGTTTGTTTACATTTGCTTTGACATTTAAATTTAAACAAGAAGAACTGCTAAACTGCAAATTTCACTATTTCAGACAGCTGATACAAAGAAATTAAATATAATATTTTCCATAACTTTGAGGTAGGTTTATTTTAATCTAACCTTTTATCATGGATTATTTGTTCTAAAACTATGTCAATGATTATATAATAAAAGATTCTATAACCGTTGCTGTATTAACTCCGGCTCTGTTTTGGATTTTTTTAAGCGTCTAAGTTATGAAAATAATGTTATTAATAATATGATTTCATGGAAACAGTATGAAAATTACAATGTATAGATATTTTATATGAATTTGGAGGCTACTTTAAATAAATTCTAACTCCTTAACATGTGTTAGATTAACTTAACATAACTTGCGCACATCACATTGTTTTTTATATGTATATTTAGGTAAATTAAGTTATTGTGTTTTGCTAAACCTATGCATGAATTAAACTAAAGAATATCATCAATAACTAAATTGTACTGTACGTCGTTGATTTTTGTTTTTTTTAATCTGTTGTATATGTGTAACCATAATTAATCATCAAATGGTAATACAAAATACTCTTATTTTATCTTAACATAGCTTTCAGTTCACATTTACTTTATTTGATACATTTATTATTTGTGTTTTGCCACACCACTGATTAAATTAAACCAAGGAAAATATCACAAAACTAAGCAGTACACAGTGTTCTTTGGTTTCTAAAATCAATGAAATATCTGTTACTAGACTTTATGGTAAGTGTGAAAATGTAAAGCCAATGGACGATGGAACTGATTAAAAGAACTGGTTTGTATATTAAGTTGTTTGTTGATATTTTTGTAGAGTAGAATCAGAGATGTAATGAAACATATACTGTATTTGCTGTTAAATTGTTTAGTCCTTGATGCTTTGATAATCATATTAGTTTCGTCTGCTGTCTTAATGCTAAATTATTTGTTTGACATTTTTTATAGTACCTATAGATATAGTTTCTTTAATATTTCAAAAGACTGTATTGAAAAGGCATAGCAATATTTCTAAAGTTTATAACAGCTGACTTAGTTTTGTTAACGATTTATTGTGAGTGAAGAAACTGAAGATGGAAGGATTTGTGATTTAATATAAAGAAGAGTGAAATTTAAAAAAATGTTCATTTAAATTTAATAATTAGTAGTAACTTCAAAATTGAAATTTAAAATGTCAATAATAAATAAAAAGATATGTTATTAAGGGAGATGAAATGGTGGTATCCACTACTTACTAGATTTAAAAGTCATAACTTAAACGTTTCTATTAAGGCCATAAAAGTTGAATTTTGTTTCTAAAAGCGTTGGGGGATGTGTAACTACTATATGCAACAGATGTAAAAATTAAAATGTTTCTATTTTGTGTCCTCTTCCCGCTGCAAAGCACGGGTACAACAGCTAGTTTCAATATAAACTAATAATAATTCATCATTTATACTCAACAATATTTACTCAGGCACTGTTTACCAAGGGTAAGTTAGCAAAATTTAAGAGTTTAGCCTGAGTTTATCCAGGATAAATACGTTATAATACTTAAATTGTAATTTTTAACTATTAATATTACAATCGCATTTTTCCACTGTCAGCGTTGGGAGCCCCGCCTGGAGGCTCAACAGTTCGTAAGACAGCTGTGGGTGGACACGGTCATACCATTGATGACGGAGGGTGAGGACGAATGGACCTTTGTGTCACATTACATCCAGGGTATTCTCCGCGCCAAAAAGCTCGACCTTGACCGGGATGCGGTGTAGGTCATAAAGAATCTAAATACCAGAAACGGTGCGAGCCCTGAGGGTTTGGATCACACGTTGGCCTGACTTCAAGTAATGTGACAAACAATTCCAGGTCTGTGGCCAACAGAGTAGAGGGGTTTTTAGTGAATAGTCTCATAATTTTGAGACTCCTAAAATTATGAGACTACTCGCTAAAAAAACCTCAAAAACCCCACTACAGGCTGGCTACCTGTGTGCGTAAAATCATTTTCCCTCCTCTCCCTAAAAAAAAATAAAATATTAAAATCGCACCAACATTATGGAGTTGCTGGTTTTTTAACCGTAGCAACTGTTAAATGGTTGATCTAATTAAGATCGTAGTGCTTGACAGTGCTGAGATTAATTAGCCTACAAAACTAACTGCCGGATAATTGTCTTACTTCTATATCTTTCAATGTTCCAGATTATTTATGGTCTCTTCAAAGTACAGTACTTTATGTCAATTCATAAAGATCTAAAAAAAAAGAGAAAAAAACTTTTAAATTTCTCGTAAGATGGATCTGAAAAGCTTGTTTTACATATTGAGTGGCGCAATAAAACCTTTTGTAGTAATGGTTTAACTTAACTGTTCTCAATGAATCAGTAGTACATTGAAGTAAAGGTCATTTGGGGGGGGGGGCAGGGGGGGCATTTTTTGATGACTACTTCTAGTTTATATATATACATAAAAAATCAGATTTTTTAGAAGCATCGCTTTGTCATTTACTTTTATGAATTATTCAAGCATTAAAATTATGCATGTGTATAAATTTTACGTAATTTATTTTGAACATTGCAGACTACCAATTTAATATAGATAAATATAACCTTTTGTACTTTTGTGTCAAATTATTTTATTGGTGATAAAATTTGATTTGCTTTTAAGTTTTTAAATACTTGTATTTTATTTAAAAACCAAAATAAGCTGTTATAAACTATAGGCTATGAACAACCGTATTCATTGCTAATGTTGTACAAGAGAAATTGGTCATGAATCTAATAACAAACATAATATTAATACATCATGGAACTATTGATCACGTTTCTTAGATGACTAACTTAAAATTATTGTGTTTCTGTCTGTTGTCAATAATTCTTAGTTTCATTAACTTTCTGCCTAAATTTAAATAATTTTTTTTATTTGAAGTGCTTTTGACAATTAAAATAAGCTCAAACCCCTCTTTTTTTGTTTCAAAACTGCAACATTTTCCGGGGGGACCCCCGGACCCCCCTTGTTTACTGGGGGGTGTTCCATACCCCCCATTCCCCCCGGTGTTTGCTTCCCCCCCAAGGATTTGGTGAAATGACGCCACTGCAGAAGACAGATCTGCGAATCCACCCTCAAAGATTCGTCCTATCAAAATCGACCAAAGTGGTTTAAAACGACGAAATTGCGTTGAACGTTCATAGTCACAAAGTGCCATTTTAAACTGGCTCCGTTTTAGCAAGCCTGGACCTTTTTGTTCGAGTTTTTCTAATACGTTCTCCCAATAAAGAATGTTAATTCTTTGTACTAGATACTCGACCTTTGGTGTCATTTACTTCCTTTTGACACCTTATTAGTTGTCCCCTTCCCCTATTATAGAAACAATTGATATTTGCTTAAAAAGTAGATTTGCAGTTTTGATACGATGAAAAAGGCTTCATTCAGTTATCTACAACGATTCGAAATGTATTGTCATTTCAGGACATTTTCAGGAAACTCTATATTTTAAGTTGGTAAGAAATAAGAAAACTCTCTCAGGAAAAAAGTTGAGAGTCACTTTAACAATGCTCATTGATACTATAATAGGTCTGGTTTTATTTATGAAGATATGTCAGCGATTGGATTCAAAATTTCATACATTTATTGCTGACATTATACAAAGTGTTTTATGGCCAACTCGTAACAGTTTATGGAAGTCATAAAGTGGAAACGTCCATTGGCTCTAGTTGTCTGGGGGAGACTGTAAAATCTAGCTCCATCGGGAGTACAAACAACTAGAAATCAGATGTTTCACATTTTGTTACATTATAAAAAGTCAATCCCAATACAAAATGCAACAATATTTTATATTTATATACACTTTGAATTGTCTTTGATCAACTAAACAACAATAGTAACACAATCAAATATGCCTTCACGTTATTCGTAGATATTTTTGTACGAACAGCTGCAGACCAAGCCAGCTGTTAGTGGTGTTCGTGACGTACACGTTATGTTGGGTGGTGTTTATGTCGTCGTAAAAGTCTTGTTTTCAAATCTATAGCTGCTAATATAAGAAGCAACCAACCAGCAACTACCCTATGTGTATGACTAAGTCACTGCCCTTAGTGTAACCAGATCACTTCCTGTGTTTTTAAACACTGCACTAAAATTACATTATTTTAACACTTTTTCTTGATGTTGGAACGTTTCATGATCTAACGTTGTGTAGAAAATGCATTCATCATTATAAGGTGTAATAGTATATTTTATTACTAGGACCGAAAGTAGAATTTTATCAAGATTTATTTTCACGTACGAGGACGGGAATAGTGGAGCGAGTGCCGGAAAATAACTTTCGCCGCGAGTTATAAACTATACTTTTCATCACGACACAAAAAAACACATTACACTTATATTAAAATACACAAAGATTAAAACACCTCAATAATATTAAAATAGATTTAGATCGGAAAATTGTACCGTCACAAAATTAAACCTTATATTTTCATTGTTGTCACATATTAGTATGATTTAACACGAAACACATAACATTTTCAGTAAGATGTAATGTAAATTGACAAAAATGTCGTATATACTAATATGTTACCTTCGAGTATACTGAATTCAATAACTATCCCAAAACATACATCATGTAACTTCGTTATATTTTTAGCTTTAATATTGTAAAATAACTTTCATATCACCCATCTGAAAGTTGAGATTTTACTTGACAATAACTCGTGGAACAATAAAGTTGACATGAAAACGTCAGAGGAGACAGGACAATATCCTTGTTGTATGAATGACGCATTTATATCCCTCTGTTGTGAATGTAATCTCAGCTAAACTGTAACCTGAATTTTGCTTGCTTATGAGTTAAACAAAATTTATGTTGAATGCAAAAGATTTTTTTTTATTCTGTATAGGTTATTAAAGATTCCAAGATGTTTATTTGAAAAAGATGTGTTAGAAAAACATTCAACCACATTGAAGTAGATTTATACTGTCAAGCGAGGGTTTCTGGGTGAACTGTGCGATCAGTAGTGTCAATCCAAACTAAACAATGCTATTATCCACTGTTAATATCCAGGTTGTTATATCATTAAACGAATTAACACCTATTTAGACTATTTAAAATTTTTCCTAATATTTATCTAGGTTATGTCATAATCAAAGCAACACAAAACTAAGGTAGTATGTTTTATCTATGGTTATGTTTTTGTAGAGGCTCTTGCAAACTCTTTCTTCTACACCTTTAGTTCTATATATTTGATTTGTCCAATATATACTAAATGATTGGGTGATAGGAACGCGATATTTCTTGTATTGAACACTAGACGTATATCATGGAAGTCCGGGTTCATCCAATCAGCGATTGTTTTAACTACATGATAAGACCATGACCCCGTAACAGCCGATCATAATTGTTAGTAAACCCACAAAAAAATTAAACAAACAATATAGATGCCATGAGTAACTTTTTCAGTACTTAAGAACTCTCTCTAATGAATAGCAGACGATGATTTATTTGTATTTTGCTTATTTTATGTTTGGGAACGAATGCTTTTAACTTGGTTTGTGCGTCCAACGTCACATGTTGTTTACACTTTTAGCTCAAGTTACTTATGCCGAGTTGTTGCATATTCCTTCCTTATCTCCGGTTGTCACGTGAACTAAGCAGGCACAAGACGACCTGTTGCATATTCAAACCTTGTCCAGTGTTATCCCGTCCCATGAGCTTTATATTCACATTAACTTGGTTGATGCGTATTCACGAGACGTCTGTGATATTCGTGTAAGTTGATATGGTTTTATCAAGTAGGCTAGGTGTTGGTAAACATTTCTACTAGGTGGTATTTCTATATAAGTAATCGCCTTTCTAGGAATAAACAAATATCTAAGGATTAACAAAAACTACATCAAATACGAATAAAATTGATTCATGTAGTTAAAAGACATGTACAACAACGAAAAAGAGTTTACTAGTGTGAGTTCTGTCACAAATAATCACAAACAGTCACTCACACTCGATCTCCTAAGCCTCGAGCCAGGTCTTGTCTGACTCGTATATTCAGGCTTGTTTAATCGTGTTTGTTGTTTTATAAACCTCATCAATTCCACATATCAGTTGTGTAGGTTGTTTGGTCAGTAGTTTTAAGGCAGTTTATTTTGCAGTTTTTATTCTTTGTACGAAATTATAGTAGGCCTACACAATTAGGGACAAAATCTAAATCTTTAAATGTGTATCACTTTGAAATTATTATCAGTATTTGCAAAACATATCTCCTTCACAAATATCCTATAATATCCTATAACCATAGATAAAACATACTCCCTTAGTAGATTTATCATCCTAATGGAACAGCTGAAGACAATTTTATTGTTAGTTCTGTACGGTTTATGTAGAGGTCGTGTTTTGTTTACAATTTGTTTCCCGTTAATACAGACATTTAAAACCTCGTTTAACCAAATAATACGATCTAAATCATAAACAATAAATTGTCCCCTAGTTATTTAACCAAACAGTAAAGCACAAATCAAGAAATTAACCCTAAAATAATAGAAACTAAATTTCGTCGACACTAGCGCCTAGTGTGGCGTACATGAACTAGACATGAAAAACGAGCTTCAAAATTTACAATGGGATGAGAAGTCTACTTGTGTTGGTTAGTCTATGCTATAACCTAATACGAGATATGACTGTTTGTCTGTCTGTCTGTAATATTACCTCGAAAAAGTGTAAAACTTTGACATTTTCCTTATGGGTTGCTAAGTAACTATGTTGGACAAATTAACAAGGAAAAAGTAAACAAAATGCTTGTAACATGTGTTTATAACAAGCAATCCACAGTATACTAGCGAATTACAAAATACAGTACAAAGGGGAAAACACCAGTTGTAATTAAGCAAAGATTACACTGAAGATTACTCGATATAGGTGAAAACTGTTCCAATCATATACTGATTATTTTACATGGTCCTCTAGCCCACCCCAAAACTGAATCCAATTGCCATAAAACTATTACCATATGCTAAATCCCAATGAAATAACATACAGACTACCAATTTCTTTAGAAGTAGAAGCAAAAAAGTGAAAAATCGTCACAAGCCATTTTGAAACTAATATGATTTTGTTTGTATATTTTATATGTTGTTTTTAGTGGGCGTAAAGTCAAACAGCCGGTTACAATGACTAGAGGGGAGAAAAATTCTGTGCGATTAGCACTTACACTTTTGCAAGATCATAAAAGAGTATCTAAGTTTTGTTTAGTGGCATACATTACGTTACAGAGTTGTTATTATTTTAGCGATCAAATGTCTATAGTTTGTAATAAAAATGTTTTTCGTAAATTATACAAATATCTGTTAACGATATTGTTTAACCATTAAACCCAATAAACCACAGCCGAGCAGGGCTGGGACCCCAGTACTTTCAATTTAAGCAACAAATCAAAGTGACTGAAATTAATTTTGATGGAGTACAAGTAGAACTGAAACACAAGGTATATTCAGCGGCATTTAATCAAAATAAGTCACGAACAACCAAAGTAGTTTTACTTTGCTATTTAATGCATTATGTATGTATATGTATACATGTAGGCCTATGTTATTCTTTATATCGTGTTCAAAGGATAGTAAACTCTGGTACAGAATTTACGCTTAATTAATTTACACACGCTCCAAGGCTTCTCCTTTTTATTGTTTTATCGTAAAACTGATATTGAAAATCACTTTTATACAACACTGCGGTATTAGCATTTGAAATACACAAACGAAATAACTGTAAAATTGCAGTTGTCGTAATCATAGTTCATAAACTATTTTACGTATACGGTGCTGTATTATTATTCTAGCCGATGATACACATTTTTCTTTCTGTGTAAATAAATTAACCTTTTTACCTGAAAGAATCATTTTAGTGTACACGTCCACTAGATATTCTTACTATGTTGACATTTTTTTCAACCACACTTTCCAGTAAAGGATTGTCAGTGAGGTTTTTTCGTACACGGTGACACAGGCCTCCAAATTACGTCACAAATTACGTCATTTATCAGCTGGTTCTACAAAGGCTTTCTCGAGGTCGTCCCTTTTTCTAGTAGTCTGATTTTAAACTGTGGTGGCGGATCGGAAAATAACATTACAAGTAAATTAATTAGCCTATTATAAATCCCTGTTCTATGTTTACAGCGGATGCGAAATTAATATTTAGAGGTAATAGCTATTTACATTACAAGTGTAGTAAGAGCGTATTTACATCACGCAGGTGAATATTGTGCAACGAGCGAAAGTGAGTTGCATAATTCACCGAAGTGATGTAAACACGCTCTTGCGTAACGTGTAACGTACAAGATTTTACTTGACCCGACAATATACAGGAGGTTACGAGCAATATGCTTCATTATCCATTTCACTCATCTTCTAACAGTAACGTTCATTTACAAACAAAAGCTAAATTAGGAAAATTCTTCAAAGCATAACAATAAAATTCAAGCGCACAGCTGATTTCTAGCGTTGAACGTCGTTGGCTCCATAGAGGTATATTTTTCAAGTTATCCACTCAATGTTATTTAAATGGGTTTCATTACCCCACCGAGTGAGTTTTTTCAACTTTACATCACTCGTGAAGTAAGGAAGTTGTATACATCACGCTTGGGATAGGGAAGTTTAACATGGCGGGCTAGGTAAATAACTTTATAGTACTATGTAACGTGATGATAACACAAGTTCCAGAAATAGAACACTATATTCTCTTAATGTCATAGGATATTTTTTTCTATTATTATTACTCGGTGTAAAGGATATTTTCGACCCGTAGTCCAATGTCCATCCAACGTTCTTTACACTTTTAGCTCAAGTTGCATATTCCTTCCTTATCTCCGGTTGCCAAGTGAACTAAGCAGGCACAAGACGACCTGTTGCATATTCAAACATTATCCAGTGTTATCCTGTCCCATGAGCTTTATATTCACATTATTTGGCTGATGCGCATTCTCGAGACGGCTGTACGAGTGAGAAATTATTTGTTATTTATGAAGTAAGTATTGATAATTTTTATTCTGCTAATTTATAGATGATTTCAGTGAGAAACAACTGACTATTCACAACGTAATAAACTTTAGAAGGGAACAACTAGGTTATGTCATTTCATGCTGGTATTTATATAAAAATCCCTTTGGTAATCATTCATTATGTTTTGGAGTCATAGCTGAGGTAATACAAGAAAAAATATTTATTACATTATAATTTACCCTATACTGAGTTTTAGGATAATTTAGTTACTGTGAAATAGCACTATAGCTAAGTAAACTAAATTATCTTCTGAAGTTTTTTTGTTGTTGTTCAACAAAATATTTAAGAATACTTTGATAATTACAAACCATTCTATTAGGCTTTTGGCATTTTAAAGAACATATAATACATGAAAAAACTGTCTAAAAATTCAATGGGGGATTAAAATGTGTACTTTTTTCATGGTTACTAAAATTGTATCGCTGTTTGTGTGGCTAATATGTTTGAGTAAGTTTGTGCTAAACTTTTGTATTCAGTAGGTACTATTATTATTCAGTACTATTATTATTAGTTGTTTCTCTGGGGAGCTAATGTTCTATTATTATTCTGTTGTCATCAACATTGCCTTGTTTAATACATACATACTGCTTCATTATAAGTTTTCCACTCAATTTAAGGTAAAACTTATTCAAATTGTTTGTTTAATATGTGTAAAAATTAATTATTTGAATGCGGAATTTCAATTCAAGTTGTATGTGATGTTTATCTAATGACGAAGACACAAAAGTGTATTACTTAAAAATGTCACAGATATCAAAGAATCTACAAAATTACCATCGGCAGATGAAAACAATGTAATAAATTAGTTTATCTATAATAGTTTCGGTGCGATTGTTACAAAAAAATATAAATACATAGTTTCAATTGTCTAGTATGATCAGTAATACAAAATCAAGAAATTGTATGGAAACAAAGGATTTGATCAAAGCCATAGAATGAAGTAAGGACATAAAAAGTACTTGAACATTCCTTTTTCGCTCTACTAATATTTACACTGCAGACTGTCCAAAGTCCAGAAAGTCTAATGAATATGCATACAGGATAAAGAAGAGAGACCTTGCATCTGCTAAACACTTTTCCTGCATAGAAAAGAATCTACATATTCAAAGTTTCAGGGTATTGACACATGTCTTAAAACCTCCCCTTCCTGAAACAAATTTTATAAACAGTTTTTATTTATTACTAGCTGTTACCCACGGGCTTCACCCGTTTGACTTCATAAGTATTAGCTTTGACTATTAATACAACAACGTATTAGTAATAGCTATTTAGCTTACAAGTGTAGTAAGAGCGTTTTTACATCACGCGGGTGAATGTTGTGCAACGAGCGGAAGCGAGTTGCATAGTTCACCTAAGTGATATAAACGCGCTCTTGCGTAACGTGTAACGTACAATATTTTACCTGACCCGACAATATACAGGGGGTACGCAATATTTTTCATCATCCATTTCACTCATCTTCTAACAGTAACGTTCTTTTCCAAACAAAAGCTAGGTTAGGAAATTTCTTTAAAGCTTAACAATAAAATTCAAGCGCACAGCTGATTTTTTGCGTTGAACGTCGTTGGCTCCATAGAGGTATATTTTTTTACCTAACCCGCCATGTTAAACTTCCCTATCCCAAGCGTGATGTATACAACTTCCTTACTTCTCGAGTGATGTAAAGTATCAAAAACTCACTCGGTGATGTAAAGAAACCCATTTAAATAACATTGAGTGCATAACTTAAAAAATATACCTCTATGGAGCCAATGACATTCAACGCTAGAAATCAGCTGTGCGCTTGAATGTTATTGTTATGCTTTAAAGTATTTTCCTAACCTAGCTTTTGTTTGTAAAAGAACGTTACTGTTAGAAGATGAGTGAAATTGATGATGAAAAATATTGTACGTAAACCCATGTATATTGTCGGGTCAGGTAAAATCTTGTACGTTACACGTTACGCAAGAGCGTGTAAAACATCACTTAGGTGAATTATGCAACTCGCTTCCGCTCGTTGCACAACATTCACCTGCGTGATGTAAAAACGCTCTTACTACACTTGTAATGTAAATAGCTATTAAGTTGAGTACTCAATGTTATTTAAATGGGTTTCATTACTTCACTAGTGAGTTTTTGAAACTTTACTTCACTCATGAAGTTAAGAAGTTGTTTACATCACGCTTGGGATAGGGAAGTTTAACATGGCGGGTGGGGTAAAACTATCGATTGGTTAAGTTAAGCTGAAATAAACAAAACAGAATACAGTAATACAAACAAATAATAGCACGTGATTTTAATAAGGATTACCTTATTAAAATCATGGTGATTATTATAATGATCATCCGAGGTGTTAGTGAGGCAACACGTTCTTAAATATGAATTTTGACCAACATTTTACGAAATAACAATTTCGACAGAAATGGGCTAATTTAAATTCAAAGAATAACATAACCATGGTGTTATTTTGATACAAGACGCATTCACTATATTTGTAAAATATGTTATGAAATACGAGTAAAACACAGTTTTACTGAGTTTTTTTTTTGTGTATTTCAAATTTAAATATTCTATAAAACAAAGTTTAGTTAAATATCAGTTTCGCAATAAAACTATAAAGAGGATCTCAAGTGAACCCTCAGAGGGCCAGTGAGTTAATTAAGCGTAAATTCTGTACGCGAGTTCTTCTATCCTTTGAACACGATATAAACAATTACATGTTTGGACAATGAACACAGTTTGTGTAGCAAATTAAAACTACTTATCATGACTACATGCTTCATACCCTCTGTGTTATAATAAATAATCAATATATTACTGCACCATTACTTGAGTAAAATTTACCTCTTTAATTATACAGGAGTGTGTATAGATACAATTCTATTTTAGAAGTTCTAGATCTTGGCAGGGCAAAATATAACTTAATGTAACTCTGGGCAGTGCAAATTTAGGAACTTAAGAAATGACAGTAATGGCAAGGAATATTTAAAATGCATTATTTAAAATGCTGTTTTGCAGAATTGTAATAAAACAAATTAATAAATCAAAATAAATTATGTATTACTCTTTAATTGCCGAACGAAAACTGCAGGACGAACTATTAGAGAATCCTGCAAGGCAATAGACAGTTGCTAGCGTATCTCTATCAATAGCAGTAGTAACAAGCAGTTTAGTGATGTTTATGACTAGTATAACAATTAAACGGGGCGAAATTTAAGACTTAACCTTAAAACTGTTAAAAGATGTGTAACGAGTTATTTTCCCTAGGGGGGTATATTTTTGCTATTTGGCCGCGCACCGATTGTTGAGGTAAGCAAGCGGCGGCGGCGAACCTGGCTAGCGCCCTTTGACCCGGCTTATCAGTTCGGATAAGCTTGGGTATCCTGGAACTACCGGACAGCCGAGGACGGACATCCGAGTCGTGGATCCCGTGCAGTGAAGAGCGAGCGTGTGTCTAGTGAGACGTCCAGTGATTTGGGTGACATCGGTGTCGTCGTGGTTGGTGTTGAGTGAGACTGGTGGACAGTGAGTGTCGGTGTCGAGTTGGGTATTAAGACCCACTACTGGTGAGTGGACGACATTCTTTTGATTTTGGTTAAGGAGCCGATATTATTAGTTTGATAATATATAATATATTATATATATTATCTGATTTGATTGCGAGAGTTAGAGTTGTAACCGTGCTGGTCAAAGCCTGACGGTAGTTAGGATTTATATTAGTCAGGAATAATATTAAAGTGTATTCCTGACGGTTCTGGGCAGGTGCTAGAGCGCAAATAATATAATTTATTGACTGTAGTAGTTATTATTTTGCGTTGTGCCAAGAGTTAGTTATATTACTAATAACTCTGAGGCCCGAAAACCTAGGCTGCACGATTTAGCGTGCGTAGTTGGAAGCACGTGGCCAGTAGGCTAGTAGCTAATATTATTAGCCTATTAACAGAAGCCCAGCTAAGTAACATAAAATTGGTAGTAGCAGTAGCAGTAGTAGGGTTGTTATTGTTTATTCATTTGATTATTTTAATTTAACCTGAACAGCTTATTTAGTAATCCAACACGTTATCTTGGTAGCTTGGATAGCGGAGTACCGGCTATCAGGTAATATATTTATCTAGTGTTTGGAACGTATTTAATATTTATTTATCTGCTACTAAGTAGCTCAATAATTTAATAGTAGTGCAATTGCCATTTAGCTTTGCTTGTTTGGCTTGGTATTTATTGAGACCAGCTACTAGTGGTGTAGTTACTCTACATATAGTGCACTTGTATTGTTATCTGGTATTATTATTGAGTGAGCTGTTTGATTGTTAGCTTGGGCAGTAGAGTTGTGTATTGGATTATAGTGGCCTAGTAGACCCCGCCTGGTGATAACTCGCGTTGTGGTTTTTATTGGCAAGTCGTCGTGTAACTCACCGTGTTTTAGGCACTCTGGGCTTAACTATTGGATAGTTAGGACGAAGCCCGAGTTGCGTAGTCAGCAACGACCCCCTAGGAGTGTGGAGAATCGGCGTAGGCCTGGAAGTGATTATTGCACGTTTGTTTTGGTGACTTGTTTTTGACTTGTTCACAGTGCCCGTGTATGAGCCAGTCCTATACCGGTTAGACCCGGCTATTGGCCTAGTGGTTTCCCTGACCTTATCGCAGATCCTGGAACTTTACCCAGCCATAGTAGGCTGAGCTATCCCCGGCAAACGGTTGCGACTGCACTTACTTTTAATATTTTTTTTTCCAGTGCAGAAGGTAGCGTCGCAAGATGGCGCCTGCGAACAGGGACTGAGGTTGGCAGTGGTGCTGAGTTGCTGACGTATTTACGGCGCCCGAACAAAATAATTTTATTTGTGCAGATTTGCTGCGGACTTGTGCAGATTGGCTGCGGAACTGAGCTGTTGAGCAGAGTTTTAGGCAGACCTGCTGTGATTTTATAGTCGGTTGGGTAGGCCTAACCTGTTTTCTGTTACAGCGTGGTGTGTTGTGAACCCTAATTTATTTAGTGGTTGTATACATAGATATTAGTTAGTAATTTTAATTTTGCTAATTAATTGAGCCTTATCATTGAATATTATTTGAGTGAGAACCCTTATTGTGTGTTTGTGGTTTGACTTTCACACCCATAATTGGTTTGATTTATTATTTTGCTAATTAATTGAGCTTTATCATCAATTATTATTTGAGTGAGAACCCTTATTGTGTATTTGTGGTTTGACTTTCACACCCATAATTGGTTTGATTTATTATTTTGCTAATTAATTGAGCTTTATCATCGAATATTATTTGAGTGAGAACTCTTATTGTGTATTTGTGGTTTGACTTTCACACCTATAATTAGTTTGATTTATTATAACGGTGTTAAATATATTTTAATTGGTTTCGCTCTTATTTTTGCGGATTAGTCGTGGTATTTGGATTTAAATATGGTTGTGACTACGAGTACGACGTCTGTGCTAGGCGGTACGCCTATCACGTCTGCTATTGTTACAACTAGTTCTGCGGTTAGCTCCGAACTGTCGGTGATGACGACGTCGTCATTGTGGCCTGCGTCTTCGCCTGTTTGGCCGACTATTTCATCGGTCGTGGGTACGACGGTGACAACGTCTCTGACCTATTCCGCGCCTCGACTCTGTCCTTGGGGTCGCAGCCCCGGGACGGTCGCGTGGGTTGGATCTATGACCTCTCGAAAGGGGAGGTCATGAGGACGATGGACCAGTATGGTTTGGTGACCACTGGAACTTCTGCGGAATTACGGCAGAGATTCTCGTCGTTTTGGAAGCAGCGAAATGCCCGTCGGTACAGCGAGGATAGGCTGTGTACGGCTGGGGCTGCTGCACCGACATATGTACCGCCGGCTACTACAACCATAGGGCACCCTGATTCCCCGAGAACCGTACCCCAGGTTCTGGTTAGTACTGATTCGGACCAAAGAGAGATATTCGGACTTAGCGGGGAGTTAGAGGTGGTTAAAGAGATCCTTGGGTTGTCTTCGGAGACCGATACCCGGACTCTTAGAGAACATCTGGCATCGGTGGTGCGGCAGGCGAGGGGCTCGCCGAGTAATGGGGTCGGCTATGGGTTCGGAAGACCCGCCAACCCTACGTAACCTGTTGTGGCTGTTCCCACGCCTACCTTTGGGTTACCAAGTAGACCCGAGGGATGGCAGCGACCTAACGATGATTCAAAGAGACCAGCCCGGCCTTCTAGCTTGGAGCTGCCTCGAGGCTCGGATATACTCTCAAATGAGGCCAGCAGGGTGGAGCCAAAGGATTGCTCCAAAATATGTAACACGGTACGGAAGTGGGGTTTGAGGTTTGATGGCAGACGAGACCCTGTGTCGTTCCTGGAGCGCCTTGAAGAGCCGATGGTCTCGTACTCTATAAAATCAGAGGACCTGCTCAGAGCGCTGCCGGAGCTGTTGCAAGGCTCAGCGCTTCTATGGTACAGGAATTGCAAGGAGCTCCTGTATACATTCGAAACTTTTCGGCATCAATTTGAGATCCAGTTCCTTCCACCTGGTTATCAGAGGAATTTGGATGAGGAGATCCGGAAAAGGACACAGGGTGAAGGCGAGCACTTCCGGGACTACGTTGTTG